>NC_134698.1:11809821-13122321 GCF_050947455.1 Rhinoderma darwinii
TCTTCTTAAGTTTTGCTAGTTTCCTGGTCACTACTGGTAGCATGAAGCGGTAGACACATCCAGCACCTCCAGGATTGTACATTCATACGTGCCATCGCAAGAAGATTGGCTGTGTATCCCAGCACAGTCTCAAGAACATGGAGCAGATACCAAGACACAGGCCGTTACATGAGGAGAGCCACACAGGGTCGTAGAAGGGCATCTACCCATCAACAGGACTGGTATCTGCTCCTTTGTGCAAGGAGGAACAGGAGAAGCATGGCCCGAGCCCTACAAAATGACCTCCAGTGGGCTACTGCTGTGCATGTTTCTGACTAAACTGTCAGAAATAAACTCCATGAGCGTGGCATGAGGGCCCGACATTTTGTAGTGGGACCTGTGCTCACAGCCCAGCACAGTGCTAGGGTATAACCCCTATAACTGACACTAAGAACAGTGCATTGCCGTTTACGTACAACTCATTTAATACTGAATGGCCAGTCCGGCATCCCTGCCAGCAAGGCCGGCCTTAGTTTGGATGGCGCCCGGTGCGGGACTCTCTGTTGCTGCCCTCCACTAACAAAACGTAACCACATATATAGACACGCATATACTGGAACATATATACGGTACATACATAGAGGCACATATTTAGACATACAGGCAAATATACATAGATATATATATACACACACACACAAACACACACACATGAGGCATGTACACACACATAATGGGTCATATACTGTATAAATACATAAAGGTAAATATATAGACATAAATGCAAATATATACACACATAGGCACATATACACATACATACCCATATATACCCACACAGGCACATATATACAAAGTACAGATAGTGCAGCAGATGTTACCTGCAGTCCTATGTAACGCCACAGATAACACAGTGATATCTCTCTGATTACAGATAATGTATTAGTGTTATCTGCAGTCCTATGTAACACCACAGATAACACACAGTGGCACGCGCCATATTGTTGGAATGCACATCCGCCATAAATACCGGGATGGCGTTAAGAGGTTAAAGGGTTTGTACGGGTTTAAACTTTTTATGTGGTAATAGGAGAACGGGGTTTCAAATAAAAAAGCAGCCCATACTTACCTCTCTCCTCCCAGACGCTCCTGCACTGGTGCTTCTGTCATCTCTGAAGTGACTGGAGTGACGGGAGCCACCAATGCAGGAACGTCTGAGATGAGAAAGGCAAGTGTGAGTTCTTTTTTTTACTTTAAGGGGGGATTCACACGAACGTGTATTGGGTCCGTGCGGGCCACGTGGTTTTCACGCGCCACGCACAGACCAATACAAGTCTATGGGGCAGTACAGACAGTCCGTGCTTTTTGTACAGCGTTTGTCCGCTGCGCAAAAAGCGCGACATGCTCAATATCTCTGTGTATTTCGCGCATCATGCACCCATTGAAGTCAATGGGTGCGTGAAAACCACGCAGGTCGCACGGAAGCACTTCCGTGCGAACCGACTGAAACAGCGCACCAGCTGTCAAAAGGATGAATGTAAACAGAAAAGCACCATGTGCTTTTCTGTTTCCAAACATCCAAACGGAGTGTCTTTGAGATGAGCGAACCCGGACAACCGAACCGAACTTCACCGGGTTCGGCCGAACTCGTTTTGGCCGAACCCGGCAAAAAAATTTCCGGTACGCGACGTCAGGAGATAGTCACTGTCTAGGGTGCTGAAAGAGTTAAACTGTTTCAGCACCCTGGACAGTGACTTCCGATCCCAATATACATGAACGTGTAAAAAAAAAAAGAAGTTCTGACTTACCGATAACTCCCGGCTTCTTCCTCCAGTCTGACCTCCCGGGATGACAATTCAGTCCAAGTGACAGCTCCAGCCAATCACAGGCCAAGCACAGGCTGCAGCGGTCACATGGACTGCGGCGTCATCCAGGGAGGTGGGGCCCGATGTCAAGAGAGGCGCGTCACCAAGGACGCGCCACCAAGGCAACGGCCGGGAGGGAAGTTCTCGGTAAGTACGAACTTTTTCTTTTTTTTTAACAGGTTTCTCGATATTGTGATCGGCATTCACTGTCGAGGGTGCTGAAAGAGTTACTGCCGATCAGTTAACTCTTTCAGCACCCTGGACAGTGACTGACGTCGACTAGACTCATCTCTATGATGGCGGCTGCGCGAAAATCACGCAGCCGCGCATCATACACGGATGACACACGCAGCTGTCAAGTGGTTTTTGCGTGCGCAAAACGCCGCATTTTTTGCGCGCGCAAAAACGCAACGTTCGTCTGAATCAGCCCTTACTCCTTCTGTTACTTCAACACAATGTTTTTTTTGTTTTTTTTTTATTCCGGACAACCCCTTCAAAGGCTATGTAAACCTTTGTAATCGTTTTTTTTTTCTTCTTAATAATCAGTCAGTGTATTTTGTGCAACTTTCTAAATACTTTTTATTGAAAATTATTTTAACTATATGAGATACAGCTGCTTTCTATTCTATATACAGAGCAGCTGAATCTGGCACTGAGATCCGTCAGGTCAGTGGCACTGACAGGTTCAGTGTTAGCGGGTTCTGTGTGTCTCTGGCACAGAGGATCCACCTGTTATCGATTACATCTATGTTCTGAACTGTCACAGACACTTAGGACCCGCTAATACTGAACCAGTCAGTGTCGCTGGTCTGACGGATCCAGGTCGCAGTGCTACTTACGGCTGCTCTGTCTACAATATACAAAGCAGCTGTATCTCAAAAAGTAAAAATAATTTAATAAAATGTAATTACAAAGTTTCACCAATCACACTGATTTTTATTTAAAAAAAAACAAAACTATTTCAAAGGTGTACCTAGATATTAACGTAATCTGAACATGGTTTAAAAGGGCAACAAATGGTAAATGTGCACTATAAAGGCACTGAATTCTGCCCATTTGACATTTATTAACACTTTAGTGTCATTCAGTGCCACCATGCTGCCCATTTGCCACTTATTACCCCTTTAGCGTCCTTCTGTTTGGTGGCCCCTTGATGCCCATTTGATATTTACTTCCCCTTTAGCACCCTTTATCACGGAAGAACAATAAAGGGGAAAGAAAATGGCAAATGGGCATCAAGGGGCACTGAACATAAGGACATAAAAGGGTCAATGAGTGGCAAATGGGCACCAAGGTGGCACTGAATCCTCTGCCCACCTGCCATTAGTGCCCTTTTTAGATCCCCATCAGTGTCCCCATTCAACTAAAGCCCACAGGGCTTCTCACAAACTCTGTCCACTAGTGCTGCTGGAGCCGCCCTGGAGAAAAACGTTTCCTTGGTGTCCCCACCAGCCCAGGAAATGCATAGGCAGATGGTGCAGTATCGTCACCCTGTCTTGTGTCCTGAATGATGTCATCACGCCTGACTCGTCATTTAGGATGCAGGACAGGAAGAGTGAGCAGTGGCCACGATGCAGGGCAGCCAGTATTGAGGTTGGTGCAGTTAGTGAGTGGCACCTGACCCACTGGTGGCCGAGAGTACTGACCACGGCGCGGGGCATGCACACCCCCTGGCGCATGAGAAGGTAGTGCTGGATTGGGTTGAGGTAAGTACATGACATCTATCTATTATCTATCTATCTATCTATCTATCTATCTATCTATCTATCTATCTATCTATCTATCTATCTATCTATCTATCTATCTATCTATCTATCTATCTCATATCTATCTATCTATCTATCTATCTATCTATCTATCTATCTATCTATCTATCTATCTATCTATCTATCTATCTATCTATCTATCTATCTATCTATCTATCTATATATCTATCTAACCATCTCATATTTTTCATCTCATGTCTCAAACTCCTCTCGGCTGGATGGAATCACTGAGCAGCCATCAGGAGAGGTGGGTGGAAGTAGCCCCAGGGCACATGCCTCGTGTGCCCTACCTGTAATTTAAGCCTGTTACCTTTCTATTGTATCCATTTGTCTATCTAGTGATTCTGCATGCTATTTTACATTTGGGTGAGAAATGTAAGGTTAACAAGATCTAATGGAATATGTTTGTTAATTTCCAGTTGGCAAGAAATTTACTATAAAGAGACCGAAATTTTCCTTTGCCATTGTTAATGAACTACTAACGGGCTTAATATGTTTTTCACAAGCAAAACAGAGAGAAAGAAATGGGGTTGCGTGTGGTTTGGTTTATGGAAATTATGGAAGAAAAGTAGGACAGAACAGAATTGAATGGGTCTTTGTAGGTCAAACTAAGGATTTTGAATTAGATTCTTTGTAGCTGCCAACAGAGGTATTGCTATTGATAGAGGGGGTGGCATTTGAGGAATGGGAGGAAACTTAGATGACTCATGTAACAGAGTGGATATATGGTAGAGGTAGTCTTTTTGTCTGTGTGTTCAATAGTTTTGCCACAATATTATAAATGTCTGTACTAACACAAATAGTCTCTAGTGTGAGGAAGGGACAGATACAGGATATGTCTCACTGCTCTTACAGTAAAGAATCTGCTTCGATGCTTGTGTCGAAACCTTCTTTCTTCTAGACGTAGAGGATGCCACCTTGATATAGTTACAGTCCCGAGTATAGAACGATCATGAGAGAGATCTCTACATTGACCTTTGCTATATTTATACATAATTATTAGATCACCCCTCAGTCATCTTTTTACTAAACTAAACAACCCTAATTTTCAAAATCTTTCTGGGTACTGTAGTCCATCCATTCCATTTATTACTTTAGTTGCCTCCTTCGAACCTGCTCTAGCTCTCTGAAGTTTTTCTTGTGCACTGGTGCCGAAAACTGTGAACAATATTCTATGTGCGGCTTGACTAGAGACTTATAAATTGGTAGAACTATGTTCTCATCAGGGACAACAGACACTAGGGTGTCTAGGTTGGGAACAGAGAGGTAGATTTGGGTGTCATTCTGCAGGTAGATGATATTGAAAACTAGAAGAGTTTGCCAGGCCATAAATGTAGATGGAGAAGAGACGGGGACTGAGTACTAAGCCTTTGGACCATATCTGATTGTGATGGATCGATCCAACGAATCACTATGGATCATGATGGACCATAACAGAGAGACATGACTACACTATTGGGCCAAAAAGTTGCATTGTAATTGTTTTGGTACAATTAGCATTTGTTACATTTTATGGGGAGAAGACTATAATTGTATTAAGAAAGTTTTTGATGTTTGAGTTCGAGTTGGGGATTTGCTCATGGAAATGACATGACACTAACACAGTATCGTGGGGGTGGTGCTGTTCTTTGGGTCCTTGCTCAATGATCCTATTATTACTTGTTATGGGTATATCTTTTTAGAAACCCCTTGGCGACATGTGACATAACTGTACGTCAAAGCTGCCATGGGGGAGTAGGCTCACTTGCTGGGACTTGCTCCATAGTTAGCAGTTGTCGGCTGTATGTTACTCCGTTCCTGGCCTATTTAGCTACTTAGATGTGACAGTCCATGGCGATCGAAGCATCTAAACCGTTTGAAAGAGTGGGACGGCCCCTCTAACAGTCCATCGCCCCCACACAACGCGATTGAGGGGTGCTGATTGTGCCTAATAAAAGCCCCAAGGTCTGCCATCTTTTTTGCCCCAATAAAGCACTGCAGGGCCTAAATAGCATAATACATAGGTATTGCAGTACATTGTGACAGTAATCAAACGATCACTAGTTCAAATCTCCTAGGGGGACATTAAAAACAGCTAAATAAAAATGTTCTTAAAGTACAAGTATTTTTAAAATATTAAGTTAAATGAAAAACTTGTTTCCAATTTTTTCCAGAAATAATGTTAAAATTTGTAAATGTAAACATAATTGTTATCGCCGCGTCCGCAATAGTCGAAACTATTAAAATGTCATGTTATTTAGCTCGCCGGATAAACTCTGTCGAAAAAAACCTTTCCCAATGCCATGCTTGCTGTTTTTCCCACCAGAAAATGGAATTAAAATTGATCCATGGAATTCAAGGCCTTGACAAATCATGGGTACACGTGAAATGGCCGTAGGCCGTGAGTGCCGTGGTATCTTTTCTTCTACATTGCACCACAAGTTCTTTTCCTATATACCACTAAGCACCACCTGTTAATTGATGTGAAACCTGTTAAGGATTGTGCTTCGTATATGGTTCTGGGACGTGTGGTGCTCCAAGACCCGGAGCAGTGCCGGTCTATTTTTTCGCTCTTTTGACATTGCATTAGTATCTTTACTTTTCTCTGTGAACACCCTCTTCTTTTTTATCTCTCCATCATCAACAGTAATAGTTAACTACCCTCACTTCTTCAAATCCCGAACACGGTGACCATAGCTTGCTATGTTCCCATAATGTCCCTTCATATGCTTCTGATATAAATACACAAAGATTTATTTTAAGGTATTCAAACTGTTAGAGTCAAAAATTGTGAAAAGCTTTAATGCATCCAGTATCACAAAGGTATTCATCTCCTAGAAGTACTAGCATTAAGAAGAAAACAAAGTGCCTCGCAAAAGCACCATATGGCGGCACATAGAGTGCCCAATAGGTCTGTAATTCAGACCCCTATAAAATCTATTTGTTGCTGTATAGCCAGGGTCAGCAACCTGTGGCAAGTGGGACATGGTTTGCTGGCACACTCCCCTCTCCTGGTGTACAGCGCCGTTGGGTGCTTGGCGGCGCTGAGCACAGGGAGAGAGCGGTGCTTCATTTTGCGCTTGGAGGCGCTGATCACTATGTAAGAGAGTGGTGCTTCATTGTGTTTGTCGCTGCTGAAAACTTGGCAAGCATACAATGCAGCAATGCTCTCTCTCCTGGTGTTCAGCGTCACCAAGCGCATGATAAAGTGCTGCTCTCCCCTGTTGATCAGTGCCGCAAGGACAGAGTTCAGTAACTGCTTTGTATAATAAAAAGTTAGCAAAAGTTGGCAGCTCTCTCTCCTATGTGCCCTTCCTCCAAGCTGGTGTTCGGTTGCCGTTGTCTATCCTATGTGCACCCCCCACATCTGGTATTTAGTAGCCGCGGTCTCTCCTATGCGCAACACTCCCAAAGCTGGTGTTCAGTAGCCACTCTCTCCTGTGTGCCTCTTCCCCAAGCTGGTATTCAGAAGTCACGGTTTCCCCTGTAGGCATGTAGTTCCCCATAGCTGGTAGTCAGTAGCCACTCTTTCTCCTATGTGCACCGCCCGAGCTGGTTGTCAGTAGGCTCATTTCCACCACAGACGGATCATCTTTGCAAAGAAATTCAGGGAAAAGGGTCACACTGAAAGGGTTACTAAATGTACAAAAACTTTTGACATATCATAGTGACTCCCAAGGGCACTTCTGCCGCTTTGTTTCAGCGATCGGTGGGGGTCTCAGTGCTCGGATTCTCACCGATAGCTAAAACTAAGCTGCAGAAGCGCTCTTGTGAGTGCTGTGCCGCTTAGTTTCTGATCGGATTTCCTTGGAAATTAGAGTGATCGGTGTATGGACTCATAGACTCTCTATTGAGCTCGTACATTGCTCCGAAGAAAGCCGATCAGAATTGAAGCGGCACAACTCTCTACGGAGCTCTTTTGCAGCTTCGTTTAAGCAATTGGTGGGTGTTTTAGTGCTCGGACCCCCACTGACAAAAACTTCTGACATGTCACCTTGACATGTCAAAAGGTTTTTAAAAATGTCAATTCAATTACTTGATTGATTGGTTTTTATCATATACGTGGTAACAGTTTGTCTTATATGACTTTTATGTTTGAATGGCACACTGAGTACTTCATCATTGAGTTTTTATTTTTATCGGCACGCCATACAAAAAAGGTTGCCTATGCCTGCTGTAAAGGGTTCATGCGCGTGGTATTCAAGATGTAAGAAAAGTAGGCAACTTTTTGACATTGGAATATACACATGGCCATTTCGAAATTCTTAAGAAAAAAAGAGCTCAAGGAATTGGATTCCTATAGCTCTGGATCTTGGATATGATCACATGAAATGGTAATTTGCTTTTTATTACAACACATGGGTACACAAGACTTCATCCTCTGAATAACGAAAAAGTTTCAGTAGCATTGTTAATAATACACAATCATGTTGCTAACTTTCTATTAGTTCTTGTATGAAAAAGTCTCAGTTCAGGTTATCAAGTCTCAGAGGAAAATATTCCACCTTAGAATGAGTTCCTGAGAATCCCTTTCCAATTCATCACATTATAAAAGCGTAAATCTTTGTTGTATTTGATCTTAGCTTTTTTTCATCTGTGACCTACAAGAGCATACTGCACTGGCACCAAACAATATTACCTTCATTTAGATATGGGAAATAAATCAAAGGTAAAGACAATTATTTTCTTTCTTATGTTTTATTATTGTAGCATGTCACATTTTTTGCTACGGATTTGGCCTTTTTATCTTTTGTATGTCCAAGGGTGAAAAACACTGCGAAATCCACAACCCTGCGGATGAATATAGCAAACTGAAGACTTAAAGGTGTGAATTTTCTTCCGTATTTCCCACATTCCCCATTCAATTTCCCACAAATTTACAATGCACAACTCAATTCTTATATTCGGCAACCTACTTAGAAATAATTTTATTGTGTTATCTATCATATAGGCATTGCTTCTCTACAAAACCCATGAATTCAATAGGACCATAGTAACTGAATTCATACTTCTGGCTTTTTCCAGTTTACAGCATCTGCAATTTTTACTTTTTATCTTCATCCTATTGGCATTTATATCCTGTGTCGTGGGGAACACTGCCATACTTCTATTAGTAAGACATGAGCGTTCACTTCATACACCAATGTATTTTTTCATTTGCAACTTTGCTATTCTGGAAATAATATTTGTATCTGTCACCGTTCCTAAACTTCTAGCAAATTTAGTAGAAGTCAGCCGAAAAATATCATTTACTGGATGCTTCGTACAGTTGTATGCATTTAATTCATTGGGAGTAGTCGAATGTTATCTTCTAGCGGTTATGGCCTTGGATCGGGATTTAGCCATTAATAACCCTTTGCATTATTCCAGTATAATGAATAAAAATCTTTGTATTGAACTAGCTGCTGCCCCATGGGTTATTGGGTTTGTCATAGCTGCCATACCTACAACATTTACAGCTCAATTGGAGTTTTGTGGACCCAATGAAGTCAACCATTTCTTCTGTGATCTGGCTCCAATGCAAAATATAGCATGTTCTAATCCTTTGGTCAGCAACCTGGTCACAAGTTCAGCAGCTATATTTGCCACCGTGGTTCCATTTATGATTATTTTAGGATTCTACATCCACATCATTGTCACCATCTCGAAAATTAAAAGCACTATAGGCAAACAAAAAGCCTTCTCCACCTGTTCATCCCACCTTATTGTCGTCAGCTTGTTCTACTGCTCAGCCATCGTTGTGTATGTTAGACCCAAAGGAAGTCAACACGACAAATTTCTTGCTCTCATGTACACTGTTGTAACTCCATTCCTAAATCCATTTATTTATACCCTAAGAAACAAGGATGTGAAATCAGCTGTACGAAAATCAAAACTACTTAGGCTCCTTGGCAAAATTAAAATTAGTCACATTTAGTAAGACTATTGTAGATGTTTATAGATGGAAGAAGGAACTTAAGTGACAAGTTACATTCTATTCTCTACCATGATCAAATCACTGTCAATGTGACTCAAACTGCCGGGGCATATAAAATACAATGTAATATAGTTTCTATTCGTTGTTATATAATGTTTATAAAATAGCTAAAAAGTATTAAAAACCTTGTACATGTTGGGTCAAAAAGTCTTCACCTCTTAAGGCGCAATATATTTTCAGCCTCTAGGACTGGAGAAAATCTGTGTACTTTGCTTCCTCGCATTTCGATAATTAGGCTGGAATCATACATGCAGTTTTTTATGCCGATTTTGAGCCATTTTTTTAATGTAATTTTTAGATACAGTGTTTTTTGTGAGACAATTTGTAAGTTTTTAGTTGATCGGCTCACCTTTTTTTAATTATATACAATTTATTCAATATATATTTTAGCTTGGGGGGCAAACAAAATGCAATTCTCCTATCGTAATTAATTAATGTTTTTTTTTTTAGCATCATTCAACATGCAAATTAACATGCTCCATATTGCACCCTTACTTGGTTTGAAAAATTCTTATCCTGCTCCCAATATCTGTAAAAAAATATAACCCACCTATATAAAAGGCTGATGACCCCAATCCCGAGTGCTCACACTCTACATATGCTAGACAATGGGAAAAAGATCTGCAAAAAACGTTAAAACATAGGCAGGTATCTCAACTTCGGTGCTCCTCATAAGAACTCAAGGTGTGTTCGGTGTCACACCTTAAATGGATATAAGATCTTGAATTGATCTTAAAACAGAATAGCCTAATTTGCACCAGATAAAGTTTGACAAATCTTGAAGATGTCTGAAGGACAGGGGAACTTTTCTCCATACCTGGTGGACATGTGACAAGCTTACCACTTGGTGGAAAGACATTTTTGATAGTAGCAATTCTATCTCTAAAACAAATCTTCCGATCTTGCCTGAAATAGGTGTACTTTCCTTATTTCCAGATAAAACTCAGAAAATAACCACCCTCCTGTTCAAATAGTTGCTCTAGCTGCTAGATTAACTATACCTCATCACTGGTCAGCCCCTATACCCCCTCCTATAGAACAGTGGTTGGGGAAAGTAGACCAAATCTATAGATTTGAAGAGATTTTCCATTGGGAAACGCAATCCAGAGGATCCATTCTATCGATTTAGCAACCATGGAAAAGGTTCAGGACCTATTTTCCTTATGCCCCCCTAATGCCCCATCCTGTCTTCCATTTAGATGCATATTATGGACTTTTATGGATATCCTTTGTGATTTTTGGTTCTTATTCTAGTCATGACTAATGTGTTTTGCCTTTGTATGATCTCTGTTATTGCCAAACAATCTGGGCCACATTACCCTTTATGTTTTTGCTTCTTCTCTCTCACGTTGTACCTTTTTCTACATTTTGGTTCCTGACCAACTTTGTGCATTGTTTCTGGCTTATATTGCAACTGTATAATGGTGAAATTAATGTATTTACACAATGCTTTTCTCATTATGTTTGCCTTGTTTTTTGTAAAAGGACCCATTGCCTTATCACAAAGGTGTTTTCCCTTAGCCTCATTACTTCTAGATCACAATATTGTCGCCATGACAGTGAATGGAGTGCCAACTAGTCAGTAATGTGGACGATGGGTCCATAATGTGGACCCATCATCTTTATAGCTAAAAAATTTCAGTAAGGCCGGATTCACACGAGTGTGTCCGTTTTGCGTGCACAATAAACGCTGCGTTTTGCGCACACAAAAGGTCCGTGTGTCATCAGCATATGGTGCGCGGCTGCGTGATTTTCGCACAGCCGGCATCATGATGACACTCTAGTTTTATGTTTACAAACAGAAAAGCACGTGGTGCTTTTCTGTTTTCATTCATTGTTTTTACTGCTGTTGCGCGAATCACACGCGGCACCCGGAAGTGCTTCTGTGTGACGAGCGCTATTTGCACGCACCCATTGACTTCAATGGGTGCGTGCAGCATGAAACACGGCCAAATATATGACATGTCGTGCGTTTCACGCAGCGGACATACGCTGCGTGAAAATCACTGACAGTCAGAACGGCCCTATTCAGTAACATGAAGTGAAAATCACGCGCGTAGCACGGACGTATTATACGTTTGTTTGAATAAGGCCTAACATTGTTAATAATACACAATCATGTTGCTAGCTCTCCCTTTGTTCTTGTATATAAAAAAAAGTCTAAGTATAGGTTGTTAGGTCTCAGAGGAAAATATTTCCCCTTAGAATATGTTCCTGAGAATCCCTTTCCAATTGATTGCATTATAAAAAGCATGGATCTTTGTTGTATTTGATCTTAGCTTTTATTCATCCATGAATTACATGAAGATAATGCTCTGGCACCAAACGATATTACCTTCATTTGACTATGGGAAAAAAATCTGAGGTAAACACAATTCTTTTTTTTCTACATCTTATTTTTGTAGAATTTTGCAACAACTTTTTGCTGCGAATTTGGCCATGATCTTACCCTTTACAATTCCAAGGGTGAAAGTCCCTGCAAAATCCAGAATAACCCTGTGGGTGATAGAGCATGCTGCAGATTTACAAGTTTGCATTTTTCTCTGCATATTCTCTATTCACTTGCACTGTATTATACTTTGCTGATAATCCTTGATAAATCCGTCAAAACTTGGATAAAGATTACTAAAGGTTCCAGGACCAGATTGTCTCTGATGCGCTTTCTAGCTCAGCGTATGCTCCAGGGCATGTACGGTTTATCCTCACTCAGCTTGAGCTCATCCTCAGGAGAAATTATTTTCTCTTTGGGGATGAGTTCTATTTGCAGAAGAGGGGGACTGTGATGGGGTCTAATGTGACCCCAACAAATTCTAACATCTTTGTGTCCTCCTTTGAGGGCAAACATGTGCATGCTTCACCTTTTATGGAGTATATCCTTTGCAGGTGGCATTATATTGATGACGTCTTTTTGTTTTGGGTGGGGGGCCATCAACAACTGCAAGCCTTTCATTATTAGCTAAACACAGGTATTGCCAAGATATAATTCACTCTGACAGCCTCTAAGGAATAATAATAACAATAATAAAAGAGACTTTTTTTTTTAATAGTAAAGTTACTGTGTGGCATTGTAACCAAGGTATCTTAAACAAGAATATCCTTAATTTCTACCTCTTCTGCAGCTTGCCGATACGTTAAATTCTGAAAGATGATGGGGCCGTGTTACAACGAGGCTGCCCAAATATTAATGAGTACCACAAACCTCACTTGTTATTTTACAGAAAGGGCTATAATCTGAGAGACAAATTAGTCAGGGTCGATGTGAACTCTTTTAAAAAATCTGGACCAACATATTTGATGCCTCCAAAAAAGGGGAATTTCCCCTGTTTGGGGTGCTGTAACTGTAACAATCTGGTTAAAGGTGATACAATTTTAAGTATCCATACAGTGGCCATACATATATCTGGGATAGGTATACTTGCAGATCATCAGTAGTTAAGTTTTATATATGTTGGAATGCCTGTGTAGCTTGATCTACATAAGAGAAACTACCTCAGAGATAAGAGAATGGATCAACAAACACAAAAGTACCATTAGGAATAGGCATATTGATTACCTGTGCCATAGCATTTTGTTGAGAAAGGCCACACTAATCAATTGAAATTTATGGTCAATGACCATGTGCCAAGACTAAGATACGGTCGTGATACAGATATGATGTTAAGACATAAATAATTAAAATTAATCTATATAGTATGTCTGAGGTTTTACAACCAAAGTGACTTAAAGGGGTATTCTAGCCTCTGGCATTTTTTACCTATCAATAGGTTAGGTGAAAAGTGCTAGATCAGTTGGGGTCCGACCACACGGGGATCTTCACTCATCGCCAAAATGGGGGACACTAGTCCCCCATTCTTCCAAGCCGCAAGGCGGCTGGGGGAGTGCAATGGCCCCTTTAAAACGGCTAATAAGCGGGGTTGCCGAGAGTCATACCCCCACCGATCAGATATTGATGGTATATCCTAAGGATGGACCATCAATTGCTTCTCACTGAAAAACGTTTTATCCCCAATAACGGTGAGTTCACACTTAGTGTTTTTGTAGATATATTTATACATACCTTATCTACCTGCCTACATTTCTGTATAGTAATGCTACAATATAGGGCCAACAAGAAAAGAAAACAAATGACTTTCCCCTATATTGACTTTTATGTGGTTGTGTAGATTTTAACGTAAGAATGCATATTTTTTTCAAAAGACATGGTGACAAAGTTGTTAAAGGGATTGCCTCAGCAAGACCATATACAACATTCTGTTATGCCCTATTCAAGCCCCAACCCCCTCTGTTGGACACAAGAGAGGGAAGAACGTGCTCTGGTGGTCTCTACCTCTCACATGGTTACCTATTCATTTTTACCCCAACTGTAACACTACATTTTTCCTGTAGGAGCTGCTGCAGGGAAATTTGTATACAGCCACAACTTGCCCCGGTGATAAGAGCTGAACGCTGGGATTTTGGGAAGGTGGAATCACGGCGATCAGCTGATCATCGGGGCAGCTTCAGTTTACAAATCAGTTGTCAAGTTGGGGCAACCCCAGGCACCAGTAAATATAAATTTGCATACTTTTACTAATATTTATGTATTATTTTTGATATAGAAATTGCTTCTCTACGAAAACATTGAATTTAATAGGACCATAGTAACTGAATTCATACTTCTGGCCTTTTCCAATTTACAACAGCTCCAGATTCTACTTTTTATCTTCGTCCTATTGGCATTTATATCCTGTGTCGTGGGGAACACTGCCATACTTCTATTAGTAAGACATGAGCGTTCACTTCATACACCAATGTATTTTTTCATTTGCAACTTTGCTTTTCTGGAAATAATATTTGTATCTGTCACCGTTCCTAAACTTCTAGCAAATTTAGTAGAAGTCAGCCGAAAAATATCATTTACTGGATGCTTCGTACAGTTGTATGCATTTAATTCTTTGGGAGTAACGGAATGTTATCTTCTAGCGGTTATGGCCTTGGATCGGGATTTAGCCATTAACAAACCTTTGCATTATTCCAGTATAATGAACAAAAATCTTTGTATTGAACTAGCTGCTGCCCCATGGGTTATTGGGTTTGTTATAGCTGCCATACCTACAATATTTACAGCTCAATTGGAGTTTTGTGGACCCAATGAAGTCAACCATTTCTACTGTGATCTGGCTCCAGTACAAAATATAGCATGTTCTAATCCTCTGGTCAGCAACCTGGTCACAAGTTCAGCAGCTATATTTGCCAGCGTGCTTCCATTCGTGATTATTTTAGGATTCTACATCCACATCATTGTCACCATCTCGAAAATTAAAAGCACTATAGGCAAACAAAAAGCCTTCTCCACCTGTTCATCCCACCTTATTGTATCCGGCTTGTTTTACTGCCCAGCCATTGTTGTATATGTTAGACCCAAAGGCAGTCAACACGACAAATTCCTTGCTCTCATGTACACTGTCCTTACTCCATTTCTAAATCCATTTATTTATACCCTAAGAAACAAGGATGTGAAATTGGCTCTTCGAAAATCAAAGCTACTTAGACTCCTTGGCAAAATTAAGATTAGTCACATTCTTTAAGACCATTGTAGATGTTTATAGATGGATGAAGGAAAAATGTGATAATGTTAGGTTACATTTTATTACCTACTACAATCATTTCACTGTTTATACCCAGGTTAATCCCTCCAATAACCCATAAACTTTGCCTCTGTAAAAACCTTAAGGAAATTACAATGTAATAAAGTCTCTATCCAGTGTATTTATTTGGACTCTATATGTATAAATTGTATATCTTATGAAATATTGTTATCCATTTGTGCATTGAAAAAAAATTAAGTCTTTGGACAATAAATTATGATAAGAGAACCAAGTTATAAAAAAAATCAAAAAACAAAACAGGAATTATAGCCTAACTTCTATGAACTTCTATATTATATATCATAAGTAATAGGAAGACAAATATACTAATTCTCATTTATGTTTTCTTTACGTAAAAATAATAAAACAACTACAATAATTCTTAAGTGTTTTTTTTGTAATGAGTATATGTGTAAAAAGAGGTAAAATAAATACACGTGTCTTGTAAAAAAAGAAGCCTGAAAAATAGTAAAGTTATGGCTGTTTCACCAGCACATGCATCAAAAAGCTAAAAAAACATCTGATGCATACGATATTGATGGGATAAATCATAGAAAAGAGAACATAATACTAAAAAATATTTATGGTCGGCTGACAAGGCCATGTCTCCATATAAAGGAGCTCAACAGCCTGACCAAAAGAAGTTCAGCTGAGCTGGTGGGGTGAGCACTGTTATCATTCACATTAACCACAAGGGGGAGACAAATAACTGTTCCTCTGTGTGCAGAGAAGCAGGCCAGTGAGTACCCTGAGTAGAAGCAGAGCTGGAGCTTGTGAATCAAGGCGCTTGGACACCGGGGATCTGAGTGAGGGTTAGTAAGGTCACCAGCAGCTGCATTATAGAACAGCCGGAAGCGGCCATCCAGTGTCCTAGTGTCCGCAGACCATTGCTGTATCCTGGTTGTCACTGTTGCTAGGAGTAACTAGCAGATCATTCCCACAGGGCAATGATTGGGAAAGAGCATTCGTAGGAAAGCTTGTCTGTTCGTGTAAAAGGCCTATGCAATTTTTGTATAATCTAAAGGAATTTATATTCAGATGTTTTTGCACTTAGACAGTTGGATGGAAATTGGTGATAAGATTCTCAAGAAGATCTCAAGAAGGTCTCATTCAGAGTAGACGTCAATGGTATGGCAATTTTGTTTGTTCGTGAGGGAAAGATTGGTCTTCCATGTGTAAATTCTTGCAATTTATGTTTTTAGGGTACAACCATGGATGACCAATAGTGTCAAGAACCATTGTGATGCAAAGGGGTTTTCCAAAACTGTAATATTTAAGGCCAGCCACACATGATCGATGAAGGTCAGGCTTCTAGCACTTTCGCTGACCAGCTGCATGAAATGATCGCAGTGCTCCAGTAAGAGCCGGGCCCCCTTCATTGTTTACTCAGATACAGCACCATAGATTTGGTTGTGGCAGGACCTAGTACTGCAGCTCAGTTCCATTCACCTCAAAGATAATTTCACATCACATTTCACAAGTAATATTATTAGAAATCTCAGATACAGTCTACTTTCAATGGGCAATATCTAAGTTTATAAATGGGGCAGAAAATGTGGAATCTAGTTTCAAGGTAAATAAAAAATGAGGGGGCCCCCCCTTACCAACCACTATAACCAGGATATACATAGAATGGGTAAATAAAAAAGATTTGAGAAGCACTTATCACTTGAATTTTTTTTAGGCCCAGCCATGGCCCCTTAGTCACTGCCCTAATAGTCACACCCCTTCGGAGAACTTTTATATTTTTATCATTTGGATCTTAAAGACAGAGTCTAGGGTCTTTATAGGGTGGATTTAGTCGATTTATCTGATGTTGGTTAAAATATATTTCATTTAAACTTTACGGCAATGCTGGAAATGGCCAAAGATGATAATAAGGTCAGGCCAGCATGACTGCCATTTGGTAAAGTGTCACTGCGAAATTTGGATGGATGGCTTACCAGTGAAATAGCCCATGTAGCACAATTATGTGGTAGGTGCCAAGCCCTATCAGATGAGCTAGCCACAATTAAATAAGTTACATTTTTATGAAATTGTTTCATTATTCAGGTCACAATTAAGTATAACAATTATTAATTCTGATGTTAATAAAATCCCAGTCCAGCATTTAAGCAGATGGAATTATCAAAGGATGTTATTCCCTCTTGTCAGATTTCTGCTTTTCTCTTTCAATACAGGATATAAAAACATTTTTTGTATTATGTAGTAAACTTGCTGAATATTGTACTACTGGATATACATAGAATGGGTAAATATACATTGTAATGTCATTATACAATTAAATGTGTACACTGTTCGCATTGTCTGAAACGAGTGATTACAATTTTTCTACATCGAGAACGAGGTTTTCATTATTAACCACCATGACAAACTTGGCACCATGGCTGACTTTTTGAAAATGCTATGAAGTTGGATACTTTTATTAAAAAATAAATAAAATATTTTTTTTTTTACAAATACAGAGCATGAGGCTATAAAGGTTCTTTTGCATGACTGAAATACAGGCGCATTTAGGCTAAAATGGTTGCAAAATTTTAGCAAAATTTTGTCTGAAAAGCCCAGACCTCCCACAGTTCTACTGAATCGGACTTAGATCCCTTTAGGATCCTATGAAGATCTACGTCCGGTTCGGAAGAACTACGGGAGGTCGAGGTAATGCCGCCGTGTGAAAGTGGCCTTGCTCTGTTTTTTCTGAATGATTTACCGCCCTATGTACTATAGATCTTTATTAGTTTTTAAATGTTGTCTTTATATTTTCAATTGTTTATTTACCTGCCTTACACAAGGTTCATGGAATAATTTATTTCTTGTTGCCAATGCAGCTGTAACTTGTAAAATATTTTTGTCTGCAGTGACATCATTTAGGTTTACAGACACAACACATTATTATTATTATTATTATTATTATTATTTTTTTTTTTTTTAGTTAATAGCAATACCAATACATTTACAATGACAGATTTAGGCTTTCATTTGTTTGAGAGCTACGTTGGGCATGACCATGTGAAAAGGTCTGCTGAACATGTAACCCAGATGTATACAACTGTATGCCTAAATAGTTACATATGGTCCCATTCAAAACATATGCCAAAAAGAGACACTTTTTGTCATACATTTGGTTAATTTTAGTCTATTTGCACATAATACATAGAGTGTACAGTACCTCCATGGAAGAATTTCTTAATATATACGCCAAATTAACAGTAGTGCCTTAATTAGCCTAGCCTTAGGTAGTTAAAGGCAATTATACTTAGTCTTGAAGCCTACTTCTGGAAAATGCTATTGTATATGCAGGGAGGTGAATTTTTCACAGAATTATGTATAGTGATAACTCACTGAGTTTAGGCTCTACTTCTATCACATATGCTCACTACGTTCGCTGTATATGTATTTTGCAGTATAGAACAGTCGAAAAATACTGACTTATACTGGCCAAACGTATGCTAAGAAAACACTCTTTTGGCATACATCTGGACCGTAGAAGAAAGGAGTAGCTTATATGGAGTGCTGAGGTAGCAGCCACATCAGGCCTTTCTGACCCTTACAAAAATCACCAGTATTGTGTATAGTAGTGGGGCACCCAATTACAGATTCTGCATCGGTGCCCAGGCCCATCAGGCTACACCCCTGCATAGAAGTATATGGGAACGTTGATGTATACATCTGGAACCCTTCAATGCGTACACTGAAAATAGTCGGCAAATGTAATGTAATGTGAAAAGAGCCTAAGAAAATAAATTCTCTGCTATTCCGTGACCGGAGCCGTCTTCTTCCGGCATGGACGTCCAGTGCACACAGGCAGCCGGAGCAGCTGATTAGCACGGGATCCGGGTGTCGGACCCGCATTGATCATATACTGATGACCTATCCACCGGATAGGTTATCAGTTGTCCGGTAGTGGACAACCCCCTTAAGAGCCTTTCCATCATGATTGAGGTGACAATAATTTACATTTATATGAAATTTATTTGTTGCAAATATATATATAGGGAATGAGATATTACAAATTTTAATATATTATGGAAAATTCCTTTAAATGGAACTATGAAGTCTGGATCTCCTGATTATCCATCATTCATGAAAATAAGAAAGTGATTGTGGATGCGTTGGGGAGTAACTTGAAGAATCATGAAGCTTGTAATGGTGAAAGGAGTGGGGAACATTGGATCAGTGGTGGAAATGTCAAAGTAGGGGATTAAAGCGACCTGAGGAGGATTTGAGGATCTTCTTTACTTCTTCACTCCTATTATTATAAACTTGAATGTACAAGAAGTCACATTTCCCATTGTAACGCTAGCTAACTAGCTACGTACATTTTTGCCGTTTTTCTTTGTTTAATCCAAAATGCAAAAGGACAACAAAACAACATTGATAGAATTTGTACTTTTGGGCTTTTCCAACTTTCACGAGTTTCAGAACTTTCTCTTTTGTGCTGTTCTTCTGGCATATATTATTTGTGTTTTTGGAAACATTACTATTTTTCTGTTAGTTAGAACGGAGTCTTCCCTTCATACTCCAATGTACTTTTTCATCAGCACATTTACTGTTTTAGAAATAATGTTTGTTTCCGTAACGGTCCCAAAATTGTTGTCTATCCTCATTCATACCAAGAAGACCATCTCGTTTTTCGGCTGCTTTGCTCAGTTATATGCCTTCAATGCCCTGGGAGAGACAGAATGCTTCCTTCTTGCTTTAATGGTTTTTGATCGATTTCTAGCTATTAGCAATCCATTACGTTATTCCGCTATAATGAGCCGTCGGTTCTGTTGCCAGTTGGCTGTCTTGCCATGGTTATTTGGTTTTGCTATATCCTTGTTTCCTACAGTTGAAACTTTTATGTTGGACTTCTGTGGACCAAACAAGATCAACCACTTCTTCTGTGACCTGGCACCTTTGCAAAATTTAGCATGTTCCGATCCATTTATTAGTAATATGACTACAATTGTGGCAGCTTTTATTTCAATAGTTTTGCCTTTTTTTGCTATAGTGGGTTTCTATATTCATATTATATATACTGTGTTGAAGATTGACACCAAGGAGGGGAAAACTAAAGCCTTTTCAACTTGTTCGTCCCATCTCATTGTAGCATCTCTGTTTTATGGTTCGGCTATTATTGTGTATGTGAAGCCTAAAGGCAGTCACTATGACAAGTTCCTTGCCCTCACGTATACTGTCATTACACCACTTCTTAACCCATTTATTTATACTTTTAGAAATAGAGAGGTCAAGAATGCTTTTAGAAAAGTAGCTCAAAAGGTTATCATGCAGTCTCAATGTTCACAAGCCATACAAACATATTTAATAACTGAAAAGAAATGAACTGAACTATAACTGTGCCTAAAGTTTTTGTCTTTTTTTTTTTTCGGAAGGGTTGTTTGACATTAGAAGAAATGGAAATTGTGCTACTCCTGTCCATGGACTGTGTTCTGGTATTGCGGCAAAGTCCTACTCATTTGAATGGACGCTCATTCACCAGATAGTGAATTAATACTGTCCTAAATTTCGACCGCTTAGAACTAAACCAGATGCGGCAAATCTATCACGCAGTATGAAACATTTGGCACATCTTTAGACACTTTGCCTAGCTTTATGCCATCTCTCTGTTGACTTATTTTAGATCTTATTCCTCCACAATTTGCACCAATTTGGCACATTTTATGTTAGCCCCTTGTTGAACAAGACGCAAAAGGTGTCTAAAACATGTAACTAATGTGGTGCATGGAATGTGCTCCCGACTTCTGGATCAAATTGAAATTCGGGTACATTTGGAAAAGTAAATCTGCCCAATTGTCCAATTCTCTGATGTAGGGTTACTCACCCAACCCTGAAACAAAAGACATAAAATAAAGGTATTTTTAGTAAATACTTCATAAAACTTAACGTTGTGCCTTTTCGCTGTTATTCCTCATGGAAATGAATGAATAAATTGACAACTAGACATTACCAATCCCCTTATCAATTTGATATGTTCCTACATAGTATGACACTGTCAGCACTGATTGGTCAGTATTAGAGTATGTAGGGACATGCCCTATAGAAAAGAGTAATGGTCACCCTTAATGGTAATTTATTGATACATTTCCAGGAGGAATAACGAAGGAACGGCACAACACAGAGTTTAAAAAAAGATGCTACAGAATTGTTGTTTTATAGGAAATGCAGGTATTTACTAAATTGACATGTCAGGAGTACAGACAGGTATTTTTTTAAGATTAACACCTGCAAAGTTTACTCTAATGCTTAGAATATATCTATGGGATTCCATCTTTTGTTATGGATGTCAACCCCCTTCTCTCCATTTTTCAACTGCATATGTTTCTATTCATGTCCTGCCTCTCCTGGGAAACCTATTCAGATAACCCTTTATGATTTGTTCGAATTAGGGACATTAGCCTATGGATCATCCATTTGTTACTCCCTGTTGTTTCTTTGAACCAGAGGTATATCTTGAGGTTTTCAATATTAGAACCAGGGACCCCACCATCAATTTCTATTTATGGTATTACTATCCTTTCATAGTTACATAGTTGATAAGGTTGGAAAAAAACAACACAGGGTCATCAAGTCCAAACCATAATCCTACGCTGTTGATCCGGAGAAAGGCAAAACCCCCATGAAGCAGATGCAAATTGCCTCATATGAAGAAAAATCCCTTCTTGACTCCAAATATGGCAATTAAAATAAATCCCTGGATCAACGACCCATTTCCAGAAATGTAGGGCATATAATTTTTCACAACATTTGTTTTAAAAAAGGCATCAAGTCCCCTTTTTAACCTGTCCAACAAATAAACCTACACAACATCCTGTGGCAGAGAGTTCCATAGTGTCACCGCTCTTACTGTAAAGAATTCCGCCTATGATGATTGTAAAATCTTCTTTCCTCTAGATATAGCAGATGCCCTCTTGTCATGGTTGCAGCACCAAGTATAAAAAGATCATTATCTAGATCTTTGTACTGTCCATTCACCCCTAAGGCTTCTATTTTCCATATATTGCAATTGTGTATTGTGAACATTTGAATTGCTCTTTTTTTTTATATGTATGTACTGTAATTATGTAAAGTTTAAGAATAATAAATAAAAATTATAATTAAAAAAAAACTAATTACAGGCTTAGAGCCTGTTCACAACTGTGTCAGTGTTTTTGTTGCTCTGCTCCATCAGAGTTGCATAACACTAAGAATACTGGAAGCACCGCTTTCTTTTCATGACAGACACCATCAGTGCCAGACAGAACCCATTGGCTTTAACTTCTTCGGGACGAAGCCATTTTTTGATTATTAATTTTCGTTTTTCACTCCCCGCATTCTAAGAGCCATAACGTTTTTATTTTTCTGTCAATAGAGTGGTTATTTTTTTGCGGGAGGACTTGTAGTTTATTTTGCTACCATTTATAGTTCCATATAATGTACTTGAAAACGGAAAAAAAATTCTTTGCGGGCTGAAAATGGAAAAAACTCAATTGTTTTTTGGGTTTCGTTTTTACGGCTTTCACCGTACGGTAAAAACGACAACTTATCTTTGTTCTGTGGCTCAATACGATTACGGTGATACGAAATTTATATAGGTTTTTTAAAATATTTTACTACTTTTATTGATAATAAACTTTTTGTTTAAAAAAATGTTTTGTGTCGCCACATTCTGAGAGCCATTTTTTTTTTTTTTTAACCGATTGAGCAATGCGAGGGCTTATTTTTTGTGGGACGGCTGTAGTTTTTATTGGTACCATTTTCTGATAACTTTTTGATCACTTTTTATTACGTTTTTTTTAAAGCTAAGTTGAGCAAAAAACTGCGATTTTGGAGTTTTACATTTTTATTTTATACAGTGTTTACCGTGCGCGTTAAATAACACTATATTGTAAAACTTCAGAATTTTATAGACGCAGCGATACCAATTTTGTTAACTTTTTTATTTTTTACATTACTTTAGGAGGAAAATGATAAAAGGGGAGTTTTTTTGAATTTTTAATATTTTTTTTTTTTTTTTTACATTACTAAAACCTTTTTTTTACTTTTTTTCCCGCACACTTTATTATCCCCCCTAGGGGACTTGAACCAGCGATCGTTAGATCATTGTTTTTTTTTTGTTCTTTATCATGGCGTTCACTGTGTAGAATAATTAATGTTATTTTGTAATAGTTCGGACCGAGTGAAGGCTCCGACGTATGCCACTGTATACGATGGCAAAGGTTGCTCATAGGCTCCCATAGTGAAAAAACGAGCAGTATATGTTCTTCTTACTAGATGCTTCTGCAAACACTATTCAATACAATGTAAAAAGATATGATGCATACCGTCCCGAGGTATGCCAAAGGGCATTCTTTTGGCATGTCTGCTCTATGAGGCCCTACGGACACATTCCTTGTATGCGCCGAGATAATTTTACCAGTGCATACGCAGAATGTACACTGCAAATGGAGTGTGAATAGATTCTAGACTCTTGGCTACTAAGTACAGTAGCAATGGGAATATAAAAATTTTAAGAAATTAACTGCTGCCATTATTAAAGAGATTGTCCGAGATTTAAAAAGGGTCTGATTTTTACTGCAAACAGTGCAATGTGTAATGACAGCCCTACAATTGGGCTGTAGTAGTGCCAACAGGGAGCGGTTTGAATGTCAACCCTGTTTGTTACCAAGGGATTTGACTTGGGGCTACTCCAGGGAGCGGAGTCTAATGGAACACCCGGCCCCCACTATTTAACCCGGATGTGAACTTACCTGCGGGTAACCATAGTTCACTACCTTTGGAGTAGACTCTCTTGGTGAAGGCTGACGTTGGCAGAGTGGTAAAGGAAGCAATGGGTCTGGGCAGATAGCAGACGTTCAACGCCATAACCTCACGGTAAACGTAGCAATGGTCCGAATGGTCAATAACTGGCAGGAGGTCGGTACATGGATTTACAGCTATACAGCAGGAAATCTTAGGAACATATAAAACACTATTGAACTGAATGGCTCTGCCAATGAATAGCAGAGAAGCTGAGGAGAAGGCCTGTTTGAGTTTAAGAAATGCTGATTCAGCTTCCGTCTGATTTTTTGCATTGACCCCCTTTTTAGTGAGGGCAGAGATTGGTGCCACTAAGAATGATAAATGTGGTATGAACTGTCAATAGCAGTTGGCAAATCCTATAAAACATTGAATTGCTTTGAGTCCTTGAGGACATGGCCACTTTAAGACTGCAGACAACTTCGAAGGATCCATTTGGAGTCCCTGATCAGAGATTATGTATCCTAGAAAAGGCAGACTGGACCTTTCGAAGAGATATTTTTCAAGCTTGGCATAGAGGTGATCCTCTCTTAGACATTGCAGAACCTGAAGTACTTGATTACGATGGGTATAGGGATCTGTGGAAAAAACAAGAAAATTATCCAGATAAACAACAACACAGCTGTACAACAGGTCACGGAAGATATCATTAACTAATTCTTGAAAGACTGCAGGAGCATTACTAAAACCAAAGAGCATAGTCAAATACTCCAAATGACCGTTCTTCATATTGGATGTGGTTTTCCACTCATTGCCTTCATGTACTGTATACCAATCAGGTTGTAGCCACCCTGTTAATCTAGCTTAGTAAAAGTTGTAGTTCCTAGTAGGCGGTCAAAGAGTTCAGAAATCAATGACGGTGGATATTTTTTTATTTTTTACCGTAATTTTATTTAGGTCGTGATAATCTATACAATGCCTGAGAGTCCAGTCTTTTTTTCAACAAAGAAAAAAACAACTCCAGCTGGTGAAGAAGATTTGTGGATAAATCCCTTCTCCAAGTTTTCCTTAGTGTACTTTATTGAGACCTAGCTTCTTTCTTAAGGACCTTGCCCTAGGAAGGAGTAGATATGGGTTCCAAATCGATGGCACAATCATACCATCTATGAGGAGGAGGGGTCTCTGCTTGATGCTTGCAAAATACATACGCGTAGCTGGCATAAGGTTTCGGTTTCCAGTGGAGGTTCCACAACTCGAGGCATGGGAGGATGAATGACTGGCAGACATTGCGAATTACAGGTGTCATCCCAATGGGTAACCTGAGCAATAGTCCAATCAATGACATGTGAATGTTTCCAAAGTCAAGGCAGAAGAACATAGAATGAAATAGTTTCCCATCTGCATGGAAGTAGGTTCAGTGACTTGGTGGACAATCTCAAATATAAATTTCCATCTATAGAAGAGATTGATAGTGGCTTGTTCTATTGCAGCACTGATATATTATAATGAGTAACCAGGGATTGGCAGAGAAAATTCCTCGCAGTACGAGAGTTCAGAAATGCTGGTACAGTGAAGCAAACTCCAGCAGTAGATAAACTGACAAGTATCGTCATCTTCTGAAAGGCAGATTGACTGCCTAGGGCAGGGTCACCCACTTGCCATAGTTTCCCGGTGTGCCACAGTAAAGACACAGGATGTTGGTGCGTCTTCTGCAGAAAGTTAAATTCTTTCAACTTGCATGGGTTTGTCCGGAGAAACAGTTGCAGAGGCAAGAAGAGGTCTCTGAAATGTTGGTCCTAATCTAGGTACCCGATGGGCACGATCCGTTTCTTGTTGTCTCTCATGGAAACGCATTGCCAAGGAAATTGTATTTATCCAAGGAAGTTGGAAGATCCTGACCAGCCAACTCGTCTCTGATGCAACCAGCCAGACCCTCCCAAAAGGTTGCAAAAAAGCTTCATTGTTCCATTGGAGTTCAGTTGCTAGCGTGCGGAATTGGATGGCATATTGACACACAGTAGAGATGCATTGACAAAGCTTGAGGAGTGACAAGGCCGCAGATCATGCCCAACCAGGTTTTTCAAACACCTTTCTGAAGGTATACAGAAAAGCTTGAATGTTGCTCATGACAGGTTCATTCTATTCCCATAAAGAAGATCCCATTGCCAGTGCCTCAGCTGACAACAGAAACAAGATGTAGGTGAACTTAGCTTTGTCTGAAAAAATAGATACAGCATCACCTGAAAGCGGGCGATACATTGGTTCAAGAACCCCCCACATGACTTGGAGTCACCATTGTAGCATGGAGGTGTAGGTAAATGTAATCTTGGACTACATGCAGTAGCTAGAGATGTTTGGATAGGCGCCACAGGTGATGCTGAAGTAAAGATGGCATTGAGTCAAGATGAGACATTTTAAAGTAGATGGTACAGCAGGTCCTGGTGAACTCGTTGCCTGGATAATTCCTGAGCCAGGTCAGAGACTTCTGGCAGGGTCCATGACCAGAGCAAACTGTAACGACAGCCTTAGGATTGTGCTGTAGTACAAAAAGCAGGGAGTGGTGTGAACCCTCTTTGTCATTAAGGGATTTGACTTGAGGCTACTCCAGGGAGTGGAGTCATAGGGAACCCCTGGTCTTTACCCTTTATCCCCTTTATGGGGATGTGGACTTTGCTGCATACCCCGGAGTAGTCTCCCTTGGTGACGGCTGATGTTGACAGACACAGAGTGGTAAACAAATCAATGGGTCTGGGCAGACAGCAGAGGTTCAACATGATAAACATCCCTATAAGTCAGGACGGGCGGCAGAGGTTCGTCACGATAAATGTAGCAATATGTCAGGGCAGGCGGCGGGCAGGAATGGTTAAAAACTGGCAGAAGGTCGGTACACGGAATTACAACTATGTAGCAGGAAAACTTAGGAACACAGGGAACACTAAGGAACTAAATTGCTCTGGAAATGATTACCAGAGCAAGAGGAGCTCTTTTAGCAGAGTCAGGTGATAGTTTTTTAATAATACAATGGTCACCGCGTGAGAACCCAGTGCGGCGTGTCAAGGGCTGGTGCGGCCACCAGATTTTAAAACACAGAAAGTAGAGTAGCATGGGAACGGAGAACCCCGGAGTGAGGTGAGAAAACGGCGGGGAGAAGGGGACATAGCGCCACCATTGTCAAGGGGCTATGTCTGATATTGCAGCACAACTTCATTCACTTCAAGTTACATTTCTATAGTGGTGCAGCCAAATACTGTACATGGCAATGCTCAGACCAATACAAAACTGCTCAGAATATAATTTTCTTTGACATGATTAGGCCCCTATTACAACATGAAAGTACATCCTCAAGGACATCTTATTCCCTCTTGTCTTAATTCTCTTATTGAATAAAGAATATAAAAAGAGGAATATACAGTTTAAATAAATGTTTCATAGCATGCAATATGATACTAAATATAAAGAATCTATGATTTTTTTGCTTTTGGATTTATTTGTTCAATTCGGATAACAAGTAAATGGATTCAATGCTTTATATTCATACTACATTATAATGACTGGAGTGTTCCACCATTGAAAGTCAAACTAAACCGACCGAATAATATTCAATTCAGCAAATATAATATTTCTTCAACTGGCTATATTTTTTTAAAAGGGGTATCCTACTAAAGACACTGATGACACATCTCCTGTCTGATCAATGAAGGTTTCGGTCATTGTGACCCCCCCTAACAATCACTAGACCGAAGTCGCAGTATTGATAGGAGAGTAATCTGCTACTTTGGCTCTGCTCAGCTTTTGGTCAGCCAATTATAGCCAATAGCCGACCATGTGGACAGAAAAACAGTTGAGCAGAGCATTGCTCCTACCGCACTTCATTCTACTGATCGGTGAGAGTTACAGCTGTTAAACATTTAACTACTGAAGGTTGATAATATATCTCATAATCTATTGTTCCTTAAGGTAATTTTTCTATACATTTTTTTTATTTAACATATTGTGCCTGAATATGCAGTGCTTCGTGTTATAGTCTAGAGCAGCGTTTCCGAACTGGGGTACCCCATAACCCATCAGCAGTATGACTTGTAACTTTTATTATAGAGATGACAACTGAAAGATGCTTGGCAAAGGATACAACATATCTCAGCTGAATTGTAGCATTGGACAAGACAATGCTTTGCTTGCCCTTACACCAAGTTTCTTAGAGGTAAAGGAGTAGGAATTCCCCAGGAGTTAAAACACTTTTCAAAAAGTTTGGTATTCCACAGGATATGTCATTAGTATATGATCGGTGTGGATCCAACAACCGGTCCATGCACCGATCAACTGTTCTGATAGCCTCCGGGCACTGGAGGTTATGCAGTGGTTTATGCATATGGCTCCATACACATGTATAGCGGCTTTGCTGGGTTATTGCAGCTCTGCTGCTATTCACTTGAGTAGAAGCAGAGTTGCAGTACTACAGCACGACCGCTACTCTGTGACCGGAGCCATCTGCTTCTGACACCGACCACCAGCTCCCGGAGGCAGCCGGAACACCTGATCCGTGTGGGATCCATGTGTCGGACCCCCAACGACACATGGATCCCACACGGATACTGCCCTTTGTCTGGACAAACCCTTAACCCCTTGACGCCCTGGTAGGTCATGGCGCGGGGGGTGATATTTGGAGCGTGCTCCAAATGATGCGGGTGTCGGCTGTGAAAGCCGACACCCGGCACTAACAGCCGGGAGCAGCGATCGCGCTGTTCCTGGCTGTTTAACCCCTCAAACGCCGCAGTCAATCGCGACCGCAGCATCTGAGGCATTGAAAAGTGGGGGGCGGACCCCTCCGACATCTCATCGCCCCCCTGCAATGAGATCAGGGGGTGACGATGGTTGTTATGGCAGCCCAGGGGCCTAATGAAGGTCCCCAGGGCTGCCTTCACTCTGCCTTTGTTAAGCCCTGCCTGTGGCAGGGCTTAATAGACGCTTGTAAATATGATGATATACTGCAATACATTAGTACCAGTGCAATACATTAGTACCAGTACTTTGTACCAGCGATCTTACAATCGGTGGTTCAACTCCCTAGGGGGACTAATAAAATGTGTAAAAATAAGTGATATAACGTTTTTACTAGTACAAAAAAAAAAGTTAAAAAGCCCCCCTTTTCCCATTTTTCCTCTAAACTAATATAAAAAATAAAAAAAAGTTAACAAAATTGGTATGGCTGCGTCGGTAAAAGTCTGAACTATTACAATATAGCATTTTTTAAGGCGCACGGTGAATGCCGTAAAAAATAAAAATTGGAAGCCGCCAAAATCGAATTTTTTTGGTCACCTTAGCTCCCCAAAAAAATGTAATGAAAAGCGATCAAAAAGTCATATGTACCAACGAATGGTGCCAATAAAAACTACAGTCGTCCCGCAAAAAATAAGCCTTCACACCGCTCAATGCACGGAAAAATAAAAAAGTTACGGCTCTCAGAATGTGGTGAAACAAAACTATTTTTTTTTAACAAAAAGGTTTTTGTTTTTTTAGAGTAGTAAAATATAAAAGAATCTATATAGATTTGATATCACCGTAATCGTATTGAGCCACAGAATAAAGTTAAGTTGTTGTTTTTACCACATGGTGAAAGACGTAAAAACGGAACCCAAAAAAGAATGGAGGAATTGCAGTTTTTTCCAATTTCAGCGCGCAACAAATTTTTTTCCGTTTCCCAGTACATTATTTGGTACTTTAAATGCTACCAATAGAAACTACAACTCCTCCTGCAAAATATAAGCCCCACACAACTCTATTGATGGATAAATAAAGACGTTATGGCTCTTGCAAGGCGAGAAGTGAAAAACGAAAATGAAAAATAAAAAAATGTCTCAGGCCTTAATGCCTCATGCACACAAACGTGCTTTTGCGGCCGCAATTCCTCCAAAAATTCATGGGAAAATTGCGGCCCCATTCATTTCTATGGGGCCATGCACACAACCGTAGTTTTCACAGTCCGTGCATGGCCTGGGAGCCCGCACCGCAGAAAGAACGGGCATGTCTTATTACGGCCGTGTTCTGTGGTCCGGGCTCATTGAAAATAATGTCCGCGGCCATGTGCACAGCCCGCGATTTGCGGGCAGCTCACGGCTGACAGTCCGCTGCCGGCCGACCCGAAAATCACGGCCAAGCATATGGCTACGGTCGTGTGCATGAGGCCTAAGGGGTTAATACAGATTTCAAATGTACAGATTTAATTTTCATGCTAAGTACAGAAAATCCATTTCAATGTTGTTCAGATTTATGAATATAGAAATGTCCATTATTACCTTCCCAAAATATTTTTCATATTAAGTTTAGAAGATTTTACTATACTTACGAATTATTAAGCTTTTTACAGTAAAATTTTTACTCTGACTCCAAATTCACATTATGGTTTGTACAGATATTCATAGAAATTTGATGGCCATTATGAAACTCATTTTCTTATGTTTTATTTATTGAAGGTTGGTCCCATGAATTCCGCATCAAAAATCTGCAACAAAGAACAGTACAATGTTAGTGAATGGAGTTTTACAACTACGAAAAATTGTCATCTCCATCTCAACGTAGCTTAAGGAATAATTTGATTTAAACAGGGGAAAAATATATTTTTGGTCTTCACTTGTCCTCAACATTGCAGTCCTTGGGCTAGATCACTCCATTGACATCAGAAATTAGCATAATTCCTGTTTTCATTGCGATGACTATACTATAATATTCTTTGTATTCGCCTACTGTACTATATCTCCTTGTATTTATATTAATGTCTGTGGTTTATCACAGGTTTTTATTTTTTTTATTGAATATGCAGGTGGCTAACAAGACTGTTGTAAATGAATTTCTCCTTTTGGGTTTTTCCCACTTCCACACTTTTCAGTATTTACTTTTTTGTGTTGTTCTTTTGGCCTATATCATTTGTGTTTTTGGAAACTTTACTATTATTCTATTGGTTAGAACCGAGCCTTCTCTTCATACTCCAATGTACTTCTTCATCAGTATATTTACTGTATTGGACATAATGATAGTCTCGGTTACTATTCCAAAACTGTTAGCTATTCTACTTCAGACTAAGAAGACAATTTCATTTTTTGGTTGCTTTGTCCAGATGTATGCCTTCAATGCCCTAGGAGAGACAGAGTGCTTCCTTCTTGCTTTAATGGTCTTTGACCGATATCTAGCCATTAATAATCCATTACGGTATTCCGCCATAATGAACAATCAGTTCTGTTGTAGATTGGCCGCTCTGCCATGGTTTCTTGGCTTTATTACCTCTTTTTTCCCTACAATTTTTACTTTTCAATTGGACTTCTGTGGACCAAATGAAGTTGACCACTTTTTCTGTGACCTGGCACCAGTACAAAATTTAGCTTGTTCAGACCCATTTATTAGTAACATGACTACTAGTTTGGCAGCTGTTGCCGCAACTGTTTTGCCTTTTTTTGCCATAGTGGGCTTCTACATTCATATAATATATTTTGTCTTAAAAATTGAAGGCATTGAGGGGAAAACAAAGGCCTTTTCAACTTGCTCTTCTCATCTCATTGTAGCATGTCTGGCTTATGGTTCAGCTATTATTGTGTATATTAAGCCTAAAGGCAGTCACTATGACAAGTTCCTGTCTCTCACGTATACTGTCGTTACACCTCTTCTCAATCCATTTATTTATACTTTTAGAAATAGAGAGGTAAAGAATGCCTTAAGAAAAGTAACTAGACAAGTTATCATTCAGTCTCACAAACATATTTCATAGCTGAAAGCCACATTTTAATGGTTTACTATAACTATGATTAATGTGAAAATAATGTAGACTTACATTTGATTTCAAGATAAAAATTTAAATAAAAAATAAAAAACTCAAATTTCGCATGGACATAAGTATTCAGACCCTTTGCTATGAAACTTTAAATTCAGCTTTGGCCTCCCACTTCCCTAGATCATCTTTGAAATGTTTCTACACCTTGATTGGAGTTTATCTGTGGTAAATTCATTTGCTTGGACGTGATTTGGAAAGACACCCCTGTCTGTATAAGGTCTCACAGCTGACAACATATCAGAGCAAAAATCAAGTCATAAGGAGAAAAGAACTGCCTGTAGAGCTCAGAGACAGGATTGTGTGGAGGCACAGATCTGGAGAAGGGTACAACAAATTTTTGCTGCACTGAAAGTTCTCAAGAGCACAGTGGCCTCCATAATTCTTAAATGGAAGAAGTTTAGAACAACCAGGACTCTTCCTAGAGCTTGCCACCCCACCAAACAAAGTAATCGGGGGAGAAGGGCTTTCATAAGAGAGGTGACCAAGAACACAATGGTCGCTCTGGCTGAGCTCCAAAGATCCTGTGTGCAGATAGGAGAAACAACCATCACTGCAACACTCCACCTATCTGAGCATTATGGCAGAGTGGTCAGAAAGAAGCCTCGCCACAAAAAAAGACACATGAAAGCCGGTCTGGAGTTTGAAAAAAACACCTAAAGGACTGTGAGTAGCAAGATTCTGTGGTCTGATGAAACCAAGATTGAACTTTTTGGCCTTAATTCTAAGCATCATGTATGGAGGAAACCAGGCACTGCTCATCACCTACCCAATACCATCCCTACAGCGAAGCATGGTGGTGATAGCATCATGCTGTGAGGGTGTTTTTCAGTGACTGGGACAAGGAGACAAAATGAGGGAAAGATGAATGGAGCAAATTACAGAGATATTCTTAATGAACACCTGATTCAGAATGCTCTGGACCGCAGACTGGGCCGAAGATTCACCATCCAACAAGGCAATGACCCTAAGCACACAGCCAAGACAACACAGGGTTAGCTTAGGCACAACTCTGTGAATGTCCTTGAGTGGCCCAGCCAGAGCCCCTCTTGGCGCATTTTGGGCCGCGGTTTCCGTGTCAAAAAACTTGTCAAAAAACTCAGTGTGAACTGGCCCAATGAAGGACCAAAAAGTAGGTAAATACAACCTCAGATGAACAACAACACATTACAGATTACACTGTGTCATTATTTAACAAAAACTAGACAACAATTCAAAAGAAATGTGTAAAAAACTAAGTACACCCCCAGAATCAATACCTTGTAGGAACACCTTTAGCAGCAATAACTTGAAGTAATCATTTTCTGTATGACTTTATAAGTCTCTTATATTGTTCTCGAGGAATTTTGGCCCACTCTTCTTTATCATTTTGCTCCAGTTCATTGAGGTTTGTGGGCATTCATTTGTGCAGAGCTCTCCTAAGGTCTGCCACAGTATTTCAATTGGGTTGAGGTCTTGATTTTGACTGGGCCATTGCCAAACCTTGATTATTTTTTCTTTTTCAGCCATTCTGCTGCAGATTTGCTGGGGTGCTTGGGATTGTCCTGTTGCATGACCCATTTTCGGCCAAGCTAAAGCTGTTGGATAGATGGCTCCACATTTGACTCTAGAATACTTTGGGATAACGAGGAGTTCATGGTCGACTCAATGGCTATAAAGTTTCCAGGTCCTGTGACTGAAAAACAAGCCCAACTCATTACCCCTCCTCCACTGTGCTTGACAGTTGGTATGAGGTGTTAGTGCTGACAAGCTGTGTTTGATTTTCTCCAAAGGTGGCACTGTACATTATGGCCAAACATCTCGACTTTGGTCTCGTCTGTCCAAAGGACATTGTTCGAGAAGTCTTGTGGTTTGTTCAGGTGCAACTTTGCAAACTTAAGTCTGCCTTCTCCTGGGAACCCTTCCAAACAAGCTATACATGTTTAGTCTTTTTCTAATTGTATTGTCATGAACTTGAACATTTAACAGGCTAAGTGAGGCTTGTAGAGTCCGAGATGTAGCTCTTGAGGTGAATATGCTGGGACGTCCACTCTTGGGAAGATTGTAAACTGTCCTGATTGTTTTTCTACTTGTGAATAATCTTTCGCACTGTAGAATGATGGAATGAATGAATATATATATATATATATATATATATATATATATATATAGATAGATAGATAGATATATATATATGTATATATATATATATATATATATATATATATATATATATATATATATATATATATATATATATGAGAAGAGAGAGAGAGAGAGAGAAAATCAAGTATTACTAGTGTTAATATATTATGGAAAATTCCTTTAAATTGGCGCTATAACGTCTAGCTCTCCTAATTTTCCATCATTCATGAAATATGGTGAAGTTTGTATGTTCTTGTCATGTGCATCTAGGCCTCTTTAGATGCATCCCATGATTTAGTGTAAGTGCAACCTATGCACCCCCTTATACCTTCACCAGTATTGAACCCCTTTTCGTCATACAATAAAGTTACAATAAAGTACACCACTAATTATATTTCACCCTTTTTCTTGGTTGGGTTGGGCAGGCACGGGGTAGGGGGTGGAACATATTTCAACTGTATATTGTAAATCTTTGTATTACTATTTTTTGTTCTCTATTTGTATGTTTATAAAAAAAATAATTTGTAAAAGATAAAGTAAAAAAAAAAGAATAGAAAAATGTACTAAGAAAGAGCTTAAGGACTACAATTATTTTAAAAATTAAAATTGTTAACATATCTAAGAATTTGTACATGTACTTTTTTTGAATATAATAAGTTATTATTTTGGTTCATCTCGCGAAGAGAAATAACAAATTTACAAAAAACATTCTAAAGTTATGCAACTAGCTGTAAAAAATAGAGATACGCTGGTCTGCTTCACTGGTTGCATGCATTCGATGAAGAGGAATCTTATCTACAATCTCATCATAAGACATCATGCAGGCAGTAGGGTTCCATGTGCCATTATATGGTGCCTCAGTACGACAGCATATTTAGAAGATATTCCGATGCATAATGCCACATATTTTTTGTCAGATTCTGTTGGAATTTAAAAGAAAAGTTTCTATATGCCTTTATATAAGGCATATGAGGGTAAAGTATGGCCCGATAGACTCCTACTGGTGCCCTGTGCATGAGCCCTAAAGGTCAGCATCTCCAGTATGCAACACAACACTTTGATAAGTCAAGGGCACTTTGGAACAACGTGCTAAGGTGCGAAAAGCATACAAATTTAGGCATTGTTCACGCTACATTTGAGCAGAATCATTTCCTGACATATATATTTGGTGGAAGGCTCCGACATATTCCACTGTATAGGTATATAGTGACATTTGTCGCTCCTAAGCTCCCATGTAAAGAGATTGTATACTATGTGGTATGTTTTTTTTTACCAGATGCCTCTGTATCTTTACACTATTAAATTGAGTAAAGAAAATTTGGCATATGTCTGGTCAGCGGGGCCCTAAGAACATGTTCGACGTCTGTGCCGTACGTTGCAAATACAGTGTGAATAGAGTCTAAACTCTGGGCTACTAGGTACATTGGCAAAGGAAAATATAAAAGATTAAGAATCATACTACTTGTTATGTTAAAGGGAGTGTCTGAGATTAGAAAAAGGGTTTGCTTTTTACTGCAAACAGTGCCACTCTTGTCAATGGGCCGTGTCTGATATTGCAGAACAGCTTAATTTACTAAATACCGTACAAGTCAATGTTCAGAACAATACAAAACTGCTCAGAGTATAATTTTCTCTGATATTAGGCCCCTATTACAACATGAAAGTACATAATCAAGGGACATGTTATTCCCTCGTTTTAATTCTCTCATTTAACCCCTTAATGACCGGGCCTGAAAAGACCTTAATGACCAAGCCAGATTTGTTAAATCTGGTATGTCTGACTTTATCAGAGAATAACTGTGCGAAAGTTTTGAATATCCAAGTAATTCTGACATTGTTTTTTCGTCACATGTTGTACTTTATTTTAGTGGTAAAAGTAGACTGATACGATTTGCGGAAATTAATGAAAAAATAGAAAAATTGAAGAAATTTTGTAAAAATTATCATTTTTCCCTATTTTTAACTGCAATATGTCACATATGTACATACATACTGTACAATTTTTTTATTAAATATATATTTCCATCTCTTTACTCTATTTTGGCAGCACTTTTGAAAAAAAATATTTTTTTTTAGCAATTTAGAAGACTTACAAGTTTAGTAATGATTTTATACATTTTGAAATAGATTTTGTTTTCCTGCACCAAGCCAGGTTTTCAGAGGCTCATAGGTGTCAGAATGGTGGAAACCCCCACAAGTGACACCATTTTGAAAACTAAACCCCTTAAGGTATTTATTAAGGGGTGTTGTAAGTATTTTGACCCCACAGTTTTTTTGTAAGAATTCATGCAATGCAGGCGTAAAAACATATAATTTCACTTTTTTCATAAAAGTATCACTTTGAAGACCGATTTCTTTGTAAAGCAACCATGAGAATGAAGAAATGCACCCCAAAATCTATCACCCTGTTTCTCCTGTTTTCAAAAATGCCCACATTGTGACCCTAATGCGTTGCCTGGACACACGGCAGGGCCCGAAAGGAAGGGAGCAACCGGAGGCATTCAGGTCTCATTTTTGCTTGAAAATGTTTTAAGCCCCACTGTACATTTGGAGAGGTTTTGAACTACCAGAACGATAGAAACTCCCCATAAACGACCCCATTTAGAAAACTAGACCCCTTAAGGTATTTATCTAGGGCTGTAGTGAGTATTTTGACCCCACAGTTTTTTGCTAAATTGAATGCATAGCAGGTGAAATAAAAAAAAAAACACTTTTAATATAAAAGTATCACTTTGAAGACCGATTTCTTTGTAAAGCGACCATGAGAATGAAGAAACACCCCCCAAAATCTATCACCCTGTTTCTCCCGTTTTCAAAAATGCCCCCATTGTGACCCTAATGAGTTGCCTGGACACACGGCAGGACCCGAAAGGGAGGTAGCACCCGAAGACTTTCAGGACACACATTTTGCTTGAAAATGTTTCAGGTCCCATTACACATTTATAGAGGCACTGAGCTGCCAAAAAGATAGAAACTCCCCATAAATGACCCCATTTTGAAAACTAGACCGCTTAAGGTATTCATCTAGGTGTGTACTAAGTATTTTGACCCCATAGTTTTTGCAGGAATTAATGCAAAGCAGGTGGAAAGAAAATTTTATTTAACTTTTTTTCACAAATGTGTCATTTTAAGGTCAGATTTCTTGTACAGAGGACATGAGAATAAGGAAATGCACCAGAAAATGTATCACCCTGTTTCTCCTGTGCTCAAAAATATCCCCATTGTGGCCCTAATGTGTTTCCTGGACACACGGCAGGACCCAAAAGGAAGGGAGCACCCGGAGGCTTTCAGGACACACATTTTGCTTTTAAAATGGGAGGATTCTACTTTTCTAGATTGAGAAATAGATGTCCCTAACAGTTTCTACACCCTATGACTATGTTGTGCTAAGAAAGCAGCTGTCCTGAAATCATGTCAGTCCATAGACATTATGTATATCAACCCGCTCTGATATATAGTAAGTTAGAGTGGGAAAATTTATTAAACTGTTGGTGGAAAAAGGCAATATATCCAATTAAAAGGAGGAAGAATGTATCCAGCTATGTGGAAAACTAGAGCATGTTCACAGGATGAAAGAAAATTTGTAGGGCTGTAATGACTTTATTATTCAAAGTGACTGGTCATACAACGTCTCTTTAGCTCCATCAATCCCTATATAAGGGACGAATGTGCCAAGTGACGCGGTACACCATAACAAGCCCCTGCCCGGCAAGGTAGGAACTGCCATGTGCACAAAACAACCAATCACCTGTAGAATATATAAAGGGGCAGTGTCCCACACCGTATGTATAGATACAGTAAAGAACCACTAATCCCCAAATTAATGTCGCTATTTCTAGAAGTATTGTCGGGTGTAAGAGGTCCACAAAAAAACCCGAACAAAACTGTAATAAAGCCCATAGTGTATTGATAAGGACAAAACAGGGACTTATGAATAGACCAGGGTTGGAAGGACAAGCGGAACAATAATATCTTGACTCACTTCGCTGTCCTCGTTTGCTGCAGACCCGACACCGTATTTTTTTTTTTGGTTAGATGTTGAAGGGATGGGGTGTAAAAAATGTTTTTCAAAAAGTCGGTGTACATCCTCTGACTCATGGACTACTCTCTGGTCTGCAGATTGAAATAGGAGATCTTCAATCACTTTCTCCTGAAATTCAAAGAATGTCGCCCTGCCCGCTGATTTTTTGTACAGGACAAATGCGTTCTGCATCGCAACCTGAATTTGTTATAGCCGATGACACACACAGGCTTTTGTCTATCTACAGAGGCCCCACGTTCTCTAATAGTTGCTGTTGCTCTTGAATGGAGAGTGCTGATCATGTAGACGTCCTTGCGGTCACGAAATTTTAAAGCCAGCATCTTCTCAATTTGAAAAGTGCATGACTCCCCCTTTCTTAGTTTTTTATCCACAAGTTGACATGGGAAACCTTTGCGATTCCTGCGTATTGTGCCACAGGCTCCGGTGTTGGCACAATGAAGGGCGCTAAACAGTGGCACACTGGTATAAAAACTGTCCGTGTATACATGATACCCCTTGTGTAGAAAAGGGCCAATTAAATCCCACATAATCTTACCAGTGGTACCAATATTTGGAGGGCACCCTGGTGGATTAAATTCACTGTCTTTACCCTCGTAGATCTTAAATGCACATGTGTAGCCAGTAGTGCTTTCACATAACTTGTAGATCTTTACCCCGTATTTTGCACTTTTTGAGGGTATGAATTGACGGAATGAGAGACGCCCTTTGAAATTTGTGGGATTCCACAACCTGGCATTAGGTGACGAAGGTTTATTGGCGATGTACTGCCTGGCATACAAATTTGTTTCCTGCACAAAATGTTCCAAAACTTGGTCCGTAATAAAAATATTAAAATAATTTAGTGGTGAAAAATTACTGACATTGGGACTTATGCCAGGAGTAGCAATAAAGTCATTTATGGTGGGAGAAAATAAACTCGTGGGTTCCCACACTAAATCGGTTTGGTGGGGTTGTGCAATTTCAGGGGCTGCACTTTGAACGGACGTTGTGGCAACTGCGCCGTCGGCCATATCACTGGTGCTGGGTCTCATATCCATAGAATCCCTTGAAGCGACACTTTCGCTGTCGCTTTCAAGTAAGGCTGGGTTCACACGACCTATTTTCAGACGTAAACGAGGCGTATTATGCCTCGTTTTACGTCTGAAAATAGGGCTAAAATACGTCGGCAAACATCTGCCCATTCATTTGAATGGGTTTGCCGACGTACTGTGCAGACAACCTGTCATTTATGCATCGTCGTTTGACAGCTGTCAAACGACAACGCGTAAAAATACAGCCTCGTCAAAAGAAGTGCAGGACACTTCTTTGGACGTTTTTGGAGCCGTTTTCTCATAGACTCCAATGAAAACAGCTCCAAAAACGGACGTAAAAAACGCAGCGAAAACCGTGAGTTGCTCAAAAAACTTCTGAAAATCAGGGTCTGTTTTCCCTTGAAAACAGCTCCGTATTTTCAGACGTTTTTGGTCACTATGTGTGCACATACCCTAAAAGCTCAACTTCAGATGCAGAATCCGTATCTGAGCATAGCATCTGATAGGCTTCCTCAACGCTGTATCTTCTGGCAGCCATAATGATAATACAGTCTAAACCGCAAATAATAAATGGAACTAGCGGTTTCAATTTTTTTTTATCAACTAAGGCCTCATGCACACGACCGTAAAAACACCCGTTATTGCGGGTCGTAATTACGACCCACAATAACGGGCTCATAGACTTCTGTTACCCACGGGTACCTTCCCGTTTTCTCACGGGAAGGTGCCCGTGCCGTTAAAAAAATAGAACATGTTCTATTTTTCTATTTTACGGGGCCGTGCTGCTATACTTTATAATGACAGCACGGCTCGCAAAAGCGGCCGGCTGCCCGGGGCCGGACGTGCCCGGCCGTGCTCGTGATTACGAGTCGTAATTACGAGCACGGTCGTGTGCATGAAGCCTAATCAACTAAGAACACTAAAAGAATTAAAAATTGTATTTTTTTTATTGTTTTTTTTAAGTTTTTTTTTTTTTCAAACCTATACCTAAACCCTACGCCTAACACGAACCGTAACCCAAGCCCAGAACAGCACCCTACGCCGTCTAAGGTCCCATGCACACAAACGTGTTTTTGCGGCCGCAATTCCCCAGAAAATCCACGGGAGAATTGCGGCCCCATTCTTTTCTATGGGGCCATGCACACGACCGTAGTTTTTGCGGTCCTTGCACGGCCCGGGAGCCCGGACCGCAGAAAGAATGGGCATGTCTTATTACGGCCCTGTTCTGCGGTCCGAGCTCATTGAAAACAATGGTGGCGGCCATGTGCATGTCCCGCGATTTGCGGCAGCCTGACAGTCCGCAGCCGGCCGACCCGAAAATCACGGCCGTGCACACGGCTACGGTCGTGTGCATGAGGCCTAACAGCGTACACGCCGTCTAACAGCGTTCCCTAAAAAGAAAGTAGTTTATAGTACGATTCTTAGTATATACAGTAAATTTATTTATATTTATATATATATATATATATATATATATATATATATATATATATATATATATATATATATATATGTATATACTATATACTATAAAATACTGAAAAAAATGTTTTTTTTTTTAATAAACTGTGTAAGGGACAAGTGATTTTGTGTGGGGACACTGACACACTTGTATCTGTTTCTCTCCACAGCTAGAACAGTGAGGAGAAACAGATACATGTTTTTACTTTTATTTTACAGTAGTGATCACTATGATTGGATCTCATAGTGAACACAAAAGATCAGGAACCAATACTATTGGCTCCTGATCACTGCTCTAAGAACGAGCAACAGCTCGTTCTTAGAGCAGGAGCTGTCATTTAGACACTCCCGGCGGCGCTGTACGCAGTAACAGCATGTGACCGCTGTGATTGGCTGTCACAGCGGTCACGTGCTGTTACGACGAAATCGGCAGGTCCTTATGGCTGCACTAAGAACCGGACCTGTTACTTACAGCCGGTTTTTAGTGCAGATGTCACCAGGGTGCCGTTAAACCCACTCTACTACAGCGACGCCAAAAGGTGTCGCTGAAGACTGAGTACATGCACCGCCTGACGTCAAAAGACGGTGGGCGGTCGTTAAAGGGTTAATAAACAAATATAAAATATTCAGATAAGTGGATTAAACGCTATATATCACAGTATAATGACAGATAAACAAAATGATTCTACACAAATCAAATTTGTAACAAATTTTCCAAAAGTTTAGAGTTTTAGCAAATATTACACTTTCGGAAATCGTCACGCACTAATTTCTCAAAATGGTGGTCGCAATTTTACAGATCAGAAGAAGACAAGAAGACAGAAAAGAAGGATCACATGACCTCGGGCAGCGGTAGTCCCGCGGGCTTCCCCATAATCTCTTGCAGGCAGCCCTTCCTCAGGCTTATCCAATCATGAGGGGTATAGGGTGTGATTAACTGTTGACTCAGTAGATGACAGTCATATTATTTTTTACTACTATAAACAGTCCAACCAGGAAATGCTGCTGCTTTGTAGGAATACATATAGGAGAGAGAGGACATCAGACAGAGAGTGAGACATAGTAAAACACAAAATACAAATAGATAGTGGATTAGTGAGTGTTTTCCATAGTGAAGAGAACAGAATAGATAGCTAGATTTACAATAATTTGATAAAGACTAGATGTTAGAGAGAGATAGCAGTCAGTCAGTGTGTTTGTTAGACAAGCACAGGAAGCCATTGCTGTGAGTGCTCCTGCAGCTATACAATTAATTTCTTCCACAAATTTTTGAATCACCAATCTTTATCACATCATACACAAATTTTCTTCAATAATATTATGCGTGGTGCAGATAGTGTGCTGCTGCCTTCCGAAACACACGTTCAGGCTCAGTGGTACCTGGACTGTGTCTTTTCTACGGCATATTCCCTGACTCTGTGTACTTCTGGTTCAACAGATTGGATCAGTGGCAGGAACCGGCAAAGACTGTCTTGTCCACCCTCCAGTGTACTGTCAGACAGGATATTCAGGGGGCGCCATCCCCCCGAAGCGGTTAAAATTGTCCTCCACATGTGTGGAAAACATTTCATTTGTGAAAATGAATCAGGTATGGAGCCAAGAGATCTGCCATAGTAGCTTTAAGAAATTCAGGGGATAGTCTGCGGGAAATCGCTTGCCTGGAGAAGGTTTCTCTTGGTGAAGTGCAGTCTACCCTCAAGAAATCCGCTGAAAAGGAGAGTGTTCATGATAGACCGTGACCTGGGAAACCTCAAGTGACCATAAAACAACAGTACAAATTTATCAGAGCGTGTTCCAAATGGGATAGATTCAAAACAACTCGTCAAATCCACGCTGCTCTGATTGAAACGAGGGAGGAAATCGTGTCAATCGCGACTGTCAAACTCTGCCTTGTAGCCAGAGGCTTAAAGAGATGTGTTGCAGCCTGAAACCATTGCTTAGGCCTATAAATAAAAGAAGAGGCTATTGAGTGCTAAAACGCACAGGAGCTGGACGACTAGCCAGTAGAATAAAGTTATTTTCACAGACGAATCGAAGTTTGAGGTGTTTGAGTCCAAGAGGCAAAAGTTTGTTCGTCATGTGACAGGTGAGCGCATGCTTCCTGCTTGCATTCAGCCCACAGACAAGCATTGGGGTGGTTCCATTATGGGCTGGGGATGTTTCTGAGGTCGAGCGGTTGGTCACTTACTAAAAATCGAAGCAGTCATGGACTCCAAGTGCTACCACAACATCCTGGTGCGGCGAGCCATCCCTTCTAGCACTCGTCTTATTGGCTGGGGTTATTGGATATGGGCTATTTGCAAAAGTATGTCCAGTCAAAAGAATGACAACAGGTGCTGAAGGACATGGTTAGGCCACCCTAGAGTCCTGTTTGAAATACAATTGAACTCCTTTGGGATCATCTGGACCGGTGTGTTCAAGATGTGAAACTCACAAAATCACCTTTGGGAGTTTCTTGAAAAGAAGTCGGCTGCATTCGGAGCTAAAACTTTATTTCAAATTGAACGTCAGAATGCCCCGTGATTGCACTGCCTTGATTGCTGCTAAGGGTGGATACGTTGATGAGAGAAACATTTAAGAAATTCAAGGCTCAATTAAACAATGTTCATCAGCACAAAACATCTTTATTTGCCTAACTACAGTAAATCCATATTTATTACAAACTTGCTTAAATGACACCAAACCTGTTGCCACTCCCCAAAAAGGGATATTTTTTCAATCACTTGCTTAAATGTCATTGCTTCTTCCAGTATAAACACCAGCAGGCATCTGCCATCAAAGGAGTAGCTTGAAAGGAGTTCAATACAGTTCTAAAACACAGAGAGTCAAACATGACTTTTCAGGGTGATTGGAGCACTTTCTAATCGCGACACATTTATTCAGACTGAATCTAAACTGACTGTTTGTTCAATAGAATCGTACCCCAAACAAATTTATATAGTTTTTTTAAAATATTTTACTACTTCTATTGATAATAAACTATTTGTTAAAAACAAAATGTTTTGTGTCGCCACATTCTGAGAGCCAGAACTTTTTTAATTTTTTCACCGATTGAGCGATGCGACGGCTGTAGTTTTTATTGGTACCATTTTTATTATGTTTTTTTTAAGCTAAGTTGAGCATAAAACAGGTATTTTGTCGTTTTACATTTTTATTTTATAGAGCGTTTACCGTGCGTGTTAAATAACACTATATTGTAAAACTTCAGAATTTTATAGACGCAGCGATACCAATTTTGTTTACTTTTTTTATTTTTTACATGACTTTAGGAGGAAAATGAGAAAAGGGGAGTTTTTTGAATTTGTTATATTTTTTTAATTTTTTTTCATTACTAAAACCTTTTTTTTACTTTTTTCACACACTTTATTAGCCCCCCTAGGGGACTTGATCCAGCGATTGTTAGATCATTGTTTTTGTTGTTCTTTTTCATGGCGTTCACTGTGCACAATTAATGTTATTTTGTAATAGTTCGGACCGAGTGAAGGCTCCGACGTATGCCCCTGTTATACGATGGCAAAGGTTGCTCATAGGCTCCCATAATTAAAAAACGAGCAGTAAATGTTTTTCTTACTAGATGCTTCTGCAAACACTATTCAATACAATAAAAAAAGATATGATGAATACCGTCTCGAGGTATGCCAAAGGGCATTCTTTTGGCATGTCTGCTCTATGAGGCCCTAGTGACACATTCCTTGTATGCGCTGAGATAATTTTACCAGTGCATACGTAGAATGTACACTGCAAATGGAGTGTGAATAGATTCTAGACTCTTGGCTACTAAGTACAGTAGCAAAAGGAACATAAAAATTTTAAGAAAATAACTGCTGCCATTATTAAAGAGATTGTCCGAGATTTAAAAAGGGTCTGATTTTTACTGCAAACAGTGCAACGTGTAAACACAGCCCTAGGATTGGGCTGTAGTAGAGCCAGCAGGGAGCGGTGTGAATGTGAACCATGTTTGTTACCAAGGGATTTGACTTGGGGCTACTCCAGGGAGCAGAGTCTAAGGGAACCCCCGGCCCCCACTATTTAACCCGGATGTGAACTTACCTGCGGGTAACCATAGTTCACTACCCTTGGAGTAGACTCGCTTGGTGAAGGCTGACGTTGTCCTATTGCAGCACTGAGATAATATAATGAGTAACCAGGGACTGGCAGAAGAAATTCCTCGCGGTACGAGAGTTCAGAAGTGCTGGTACAGTGAAGCAAACTCCAGCAGTAGATAAACTGACAAGTATCGTCATCTTCTGAAAGGCAGATTGACTGCCTAGGGCAGCGTCTCCCACTTGCCATAGGCGTTGGAGTTTCCCGGTGTGTCGCAGTAAAAACACAGGATGTTGGTGCGTCTTCTACAGAAAGTTAAATTCTTTCAACTTGCATGGGTTTGTCCAGAGAAGCAGTTGCAGAGGCAAGAAGAGGTCTCTGAAATGTCGGTGCTAATCTAGGTACCCGACGGGCACGATCCGTTTCTTGTTGTTTCTAACGGAAACGTACGTTCATTACGCATTACCAAGGAAATTATATTTATCCAAAGAAGTTGGAAGATCCTGACCAGCCAACTCATCTCTGATGCAACCAGCCAGACCCTCCCAAAAGGTTGCAAAAAAGCTTCATTGTTCCATTGGAGTTCAGTTGCTAGCGTGCGGAATTGGATGGCATATTGACACACAATAGAGATGCATTGACAAAGCTTGAGGAGTGACAAGGCCGCAGATCATGCCCGACCAGGTTTTTCAAACACCTTTCTGAAGGTATCCAGAAAAGCTTGAATGTTGCTCATGACAGGTTCATTCCGTTCCCATAAAGGACATGCCCATTGCCAGTGCCTCAGCAGACAACAGAGACAAGATGTAGGTGAACTTAGCTTCGTCTGAAAAAATGGATACACCATTACCTGAAAGCAGACGATACATTGGTTCAAGAACCCCCCACATGACTTGGAGTTACCATTGTAGCATGGAGGGGTAGGTAAATGTAATCTTGGACTACATGCAGTAGCTAGAGATGTTTGGCTAGGCACCATAGGTGATGCTGAAGTAAAGATGGCATTGAGTCAAGACGAGACATTTTAAAGTAGATGGTACAGCAGGTCCTGCTGAACTCGTTGCCTGGATAATTCCTGAGCCAGGTCAGAGACTTCTGGCAGGGTCCATGACCAGAGCAAACTGTAACGACAGCCCTAGGATTGTGCTGTAGTACAAAAAGCAGGGAGTGGTGTGAACCCTCTTTGATCATTAAGGGATTTGACTTGAGGCTACTCCAGGGAGTGGAGTCATAGGGAACCCCTGGTCTTTACCCTTTATCCCTTTTATGGGGATGTGGACTTTGCTGCATACCCCGGAGTAGTCTCCCTTGGTGATGGCTGGTGTTGACAGTCACAAAGTGGTAAACAAATCAATGGGTCTGGGCAGACAGCAGAGGTTCAACATGATAAACATAGCTATAAGTCAGGATGGGCGGCAGAGGTTCGTCACGGTAAATGTAGCAATATGTCAGGGCAGGCGGCGGGCAGGAATGGTTAAAAACTGGCAGAAGGTCGGTACGCGGAATTACAACTATGTAGCAGGAAAACTTAGGAACAGAGGGAACACTAAGGAACCAAATTGCTCTGGAAATGATTACAGAGCAGGAGAAGCTCTTTTAGCAGTCAGGTGATAGTTTTTTAATAATACAATGGTCACCGCGCGAGAACCCAGTGAGTCGTGTCAAGGGCTGGTTTCGGCAACCAGATTTGAAACACAGAAAGAAGAGCAGCATGGGAATGGAGGACCCCGGAGCGAGGTGAGAACATGGCGGGGAGAAGGGGACATGCTCAGAGTATAATTTTCTTTGATATGATTAGGCCCCTATTACAACATGAAAGTACATCCTCAAGGACATCTTATTCCCTCTTGTCTTAATTCTCTTCTGGAATAAAGAATATAAAAAGAGGAATATACAGTTTAAATAAATGTTTCATAGCATGCAATATGATACCAAATATAAAGAATCTATGATTTTTTTGCTTTTGGATTTATTTGTTCAATTCGGATAACAAGTAAGTGGATTCAATGCTTTATATTCATACTACATTATAATGACTGGAGTGTTCCACCATTGAAAGTCAAACTAAACCGACCGAATAATATTCAATTCAGCAAATATAATATTTCTTCAACTGGCTATATTTTTTAAAAGGGATATCCTACTAAAGACACTGATGACACATCTCCTGTCTGATCAATGAAGGTTTCGGTCATTGTGACCCCCCCTAACAATCACTAGACCAAAGTCGCAGTATTGATAGGAGAGTAATCTGCTAATTTGGCTCTGCTCAGCTTTTGGTCAGCCAATTATAGCCAATAGCCGACCATTTAGAGAGAAAAACAGTTGAGCCGAGCATTGCTCCTACCGCACTTCATTCTACTGATCGGTAAGGGTATGTGCACACGTAGTGACCAAAAACTTCTGAAAATGCGGAGCTGTTTTCAAGGGAAAACAGACCCTGATTTTCAGACGTTTTTTGAGCAACTCGTGTTTTTCGCTGCGTTTTTCGCGGCGTTTTTTACGTACGTTTTTGGAGCTGTTTTCATTGGAGTCTATGAGAAAACGGCTAAAAAAACATCCAAAGGGTATGTTCACACGAGGGCGTCCATAACGGCTGAAATTACGGGGATGTTTCAGCCTGAAAACATCCCCGTAATTTCAGCCGTACCGGCATGTGCAGGCGCTTGAACGCCGCGTCCATTACGGACGTTATTGGCGCTGATATTCATTGGAGTCAATGAATAACGGCTCCAATTACGGCCAAAGAAGTGACAGATCACTTCTTTGACGCGGGCGTCTATTTACGCGCCGTCATTTGACAGCGGCGCGTAAATATACGCCTCGTGTGAACAGACAAACGTCTGCCCATTGCTTTCAATGGGCAGATGTTTGTCAGCGCTATTGAGGCGCTATTTTCGGAAGTAATTCGGGGCAAAAACGCCCGAATTACGTCCGTAATTAGTGCGTGTGAACAAACCCAAAGAAGTGTCCTGCACTTCTTTTGACGAGGCTGTATTTTGATATGATAGGTCGTCTGCACAGTACGTCGGCAAACCCATTCAAATGAATGGGCAGATGTTTGCCGACGTATTGTAGCCATATTTTCAGACGTAAAACGAGGCATAATACGCCTCGTTTACGTCTGAAAATAGGTCGTGTGAACCCAGCCTTAGAGTTACAGCTGTTAAACATTTAACTACTGAACGTTGATAATATATCTCATCCTCTATTGTTCCTTAAAAAAGAGGATCTAAAGAACATTATCTGTACATGGACCACACAAGCAGTAATAGTACAATCACAGGTAGATGTTCATCGATACATACGGAACAACATTAAATACCATGCGGCTAAAAAGGGCACCTATTTCAGTTGTAAGTACTATTAAGGTATCATATTGTTGAAATATAGTATATAATTTAAACAGAAGATACATATGGTACGTAAGACCATATGTGTAAAAGGAGAAAAGATGCCCAGATTACCACTAGTGCATCAAATCAGGAAGTCCTGAAATAGCCCAAAGTATAAGTCTATACCCACCTGGTAAAACCAGGGGGGTCCGTATGAGAAATCTTACCCATGGAGTCAAAGAGAATGCAGTGGTCCGTAAAGTGAATACAGCGCCCCTGGTGGGCAAAGGGACAGAGTGGGGTACCTTGTTGATTTTGGAACAATCGAAAATGGAAACCCACCTTGTTCAATAGTTTGTTCTTGTAATACTTCTTCCAAGGCTAACAAAGCTTCTTTTTCCATCATACTATTAAGGCCAACATCCATTTTTCCCCGACTATGATGTTTTTTCAAAATTAATTTGCGTGAGAATAAGTGGAGATCTTTTAACGCTGTGAAAAAATCAAACGAATTAGTCTGGGAGAATGTGAGACCCTTACTGAGGACATAACATTGTGTGTCAAAGAGGGTATGCGTTGATAAATTAATTACCTCCGTAATTGAGCCACAGAATAAAGTTAAGTTGTTGTTTTTACCACACGGTGAAAGACGTAAAAGCGGAACCCAAAAAAGAATGGAGGAATTGCAGTTTTTTCCAACTTCATCGCACAACAAATTTTTTTCAGTTTCCCAGTACATTATTTGGTACTTTAAATGCTACCAATAGAAACTACAACTCCTCCCGCAAAATATAAGCCCCACACAACTCTATTGATGGATAAATAAAGACGTTATGGCTCTTGGAAGGCGAGAAGTGAAAAACGAAAATGAAAAATAAAAAAATGTCTCGGACCTTAATGCTTCATGCACACGAACGTGCTTTTGCAGCCGCAATTCCCCCGAAAATTCATAGGAAAATTGCGGCCCCATTCATTTCTACGGGGCCATGCACACAACCGTAGTTTTCACGGTCCGTGCATGGCCTGGGAGCCCGCACCGCAGAAAGAACGGGCATGTCTTATTACGGCCGTGTTCTGTGGTCCGGGCTCATTGAAAACAATGGCCGTGGTCATGTGCACAGCCCGCAATTTGCTGACAGTCCGCTGCCAGCCGACCCGAAAATCACGGCCGTGCACATGGCTATGGTCGTGTGCATGAGGCCTAAGGGGTTAATACAGATTTCAAATTTACAGATTTAATTTTCATGCTGAGTACAGGAAATCCATTTCTATGTTGTTCAGATTTATGAATATAGAAATGTCCATTATTACCTTCCCAAAATATTTTTCATATTAAGTTTAGAAGATTTTACTATACTTACGAATTATTAAGCATTTTACAGTAACATTTTTACTCTGACTACAAATTCCCATTATGGTTTGTACAGATATTCATAGACATTTGATGGCCATTATGAAACTCATTTTCTTATGTTTTATTTATTGAAGGTTGGTCTCATGAATTCCACATCAAAAATCTGCAACAAAGAACAGTACAATGTTAGTGAATCGGGTTTTACAACTACGAAATTGTCATCTCCATCTCAACGTAGCTTAAGGAATAATTTGATTTAAACAGGGGAAAAAAATATTTTTGGTCTTCACTTGTCCTCAACATTGCAGTCCTTGGGCTAGATCACTCCATTGACATCAGAAATGAGCAGAATTCCTGTTTTCATTGCGATGACTATACTGTAATATTCTTTGTATTCGCCTACTGTACTATATCTCCTTGTATTTATATTAATGTCTGTGGTTTATCACAGGTTTTTTTTTTTATTGAATATGCAGGTGGCTAACAAGACTGTTGTAAATGAATTTCTCCTTTTGGGTTTTTCCCTCTTGCACACTTTTCAGCATTTACTCTTTTGTGTTGTTCTTTTGGCCTATATCATTTGTGTTTTTGGAAACTTTACTATTCTTCTATTGGTTAGAACCGAGCCGTCTCTTCATACTCCAATGTACTTCTTCATCAGTATATTTACGGTTTTAGAGATATTGTTTGTCTCAGTAACTATTCCAAAACTCTTAGCAATCCTCATTCAGACAAAGAAGACAATTTCATTTTTTGATTGCTTTGTCCAGATGTATGCCTTCAATGCCCTGGGAGAGACAGAGTGCTTCCTTCTTGCTTTAATGGTCTTTGACCGATATTTAGCCATTAATAATCCATTACGGTATTCCGCCATAATGAACAGTCAGTTTTGTTATAGATTGGCTGCCCTGCCATGGTTTCTTGGCTTTATTACCTCTTTTTTCCCTACAATTTTTACTTTTCAATTGGACTTCTGTGGACCAAATGAAGTTGACCACTTTTTCTGTGACCTGGCACCAGTACAAAATTTAGCTTGTTCAGACCCATTTATTAGTAACATGACTACTAGTTTAACAGCTGTTGTTGCAACTGTTTTGCCTTTTTTTGCCATAATGGGCTTCTACATTCATATAATATATTTTGTCTTAAAAATTGAAGGCATTGAGGGGAAAACAAAGGCCTTTTCAACGTGCTCTTCTCATCTCATTGTAGCATGTCTGGCTTATGGTTCAGCTATTATTGTGTATATTAAGCCTAAAGGAAGTCACTATGACAAGTTCCTGTCTCTCACGTATACTGTTGTTACACCTCTTCTCAATCCATTTATTTATACTTTTAGAAATAGAGAGGTAAAGAATGCCTTAAGAAAAGTAACTAGACAAGTTATCATGCGGTCTCACAAACATATTTCATAGCTGAAAGCCACATTTTAATGGTTTACTATAACTATGATTAATGTGAAAATATTGTAGACTTACATTTGATTTCAAGCTAAAAATTTAAATTAAAAATTAAAACCTCAAATTTCGCATGGACATAAGTATTCAGACCCTTTTCTATGAAACTTGAAATTTAACTTCCCTAGATCATCTCGTTTCTACACCTTGATTAGAGTTTACCTGTGGTAAATTCATTTGATTGGACATGATTTGGAAAGACACACCCCTGTCTGTATAAGGTCTCACAGCTGACAACATATCAGAGCAAAAATCAAGTCATAAGGAGAAAAGAACTGCCTGTAGAGCTCAGAGATAGGATTGTGTGGGGGCACAGATCTGGAGAAGAGTACAACAAATTTCTTCTGCACTGGAAGTTTAGAAGAGCACAGTGGCCTTCATAATTCTTAAATCGAAGAAGTTTAGAACAACCAGGACGCTTTCTTGAGCTTGCCACCCCACGAAACGAAGTAATCATGGGAGAAGGGCCTTCATAAGATAGGTGACCAAGAACCCAATGGTCGCTCTGGCTGAGCTCCAAAGATCCTGTGTGTAGATAGGAGAAACTTCCAGAAGGTCAACCATCACTGCAACACTCCACCTATCTGAGCATTATGGCAGAGTGGTCAGAAAGAAGCCTCTCTGCAAAAATAGACACATGAAAGCCGGTCTGGAGTTTGAAAAAAATACCTAAAGGACTGTGAGAAGCAAGATTCTGTGGTCTGATGAAACCAAGATTGAACATTTTGGCCTTAATTCTAAGCGTCATGTATGGAGGAAACCAGGCACTGCTCATCACCTACCCAATACCATCCCTACAGTGAAGCATGGTGGTGATAGCATCATGCTGTGAGGGTGTTTTTCAGTGGCTGGGACAAGGAGACTTGTCAGGAATGAGGGAAAGATGAATGGAGCAAATTACAGAGATATTCTTAATGAACACCTGACCCAGAGTGCTCTGGACCTCAGACTGGACTGAAGGTTTACCGTCCAACAAGGCAATGACCCTAAGCACACAGCCAAGACAACACGAGTGGCTTAGGGACAACTCTGTGAATGTCCTTGAGTGGCCCAGCCAGAGCACTGACTTTAACCCAAACACCTTAAGCCATGAATAAGAACGCAGGCAGCGTTCGAAATGCGTAGGCTATCTACCTTCACTCCACATTCTCAGCATTGCAGGACATCATTATTACTATGCTACCGATCCCATTTTTAACGAAGATAATTAAAACTTGGAGAAAGATTCTTTTTAATCACCATAGCGCTGGATCCATCCCCCTTCTCTTCTACAAACAATCAGCAAGTCGTGTGTCGTCACGAGGACCCATGCGCAAGGACTACAAAGCATAAGTCCAGTCAAAAGGTGAGCTGGAGGCATCTCTCTATTTTCTGTTTGTTTTTAACCCAAACATCTCTGGAGAGACATGAAAATGGCTGTCCACCAACGTTACTATCCAACCTGACAGAGCTCGAGAGGATCTATAGAGAAGAATGGCAGAAATCCCCAAATTCAGGTGTGTAAACCTTGTGGCATCATACCCAAGCAGACTGGAGGCTGTTATCACTGCCAAAGGTATTCAACCAAGTACTGAGTAAAGGGTCTGAATACTTACAGTAGAGGAAATAAGTATTTGATCCCTTGCTGATTTTGTAAGTTTGCCCACTGTCAAAGTCATGAACAGTCTAGAATTTTTAGGCTAGGTTAATTTTACCAGTGAGAGATAGATTATATATATATATATATATATATATATATATATATATATATATATATATATATATATATATATATATATATATATATATATATAAAAAAAAAGAAAATCACATTGTGAAAATTATATATATTTATTTGCATTGTGCACAGAGAAATAATTTTTTGATCCCCTACCAACCACTAAGAGTTCAGCCTCCTCCAGACCAGTTACACGCTCCAAATCAGCTTGGTGCCTGCATTAAAGACAGCTGTCCTAAATGGTCACCTGTATAAAAGACTCCTGTCCACAGACTCAATTAATCAGTCTGACTCTAACCTCTACAACATGGGCAAGACCAAAGAGCTTTCTAAGGATGTCAGGGACAAGATCATAGACCTGCACAAGGCTGGAATGGGCTACAAAACCATAAGTAAGACGCTGGGTGAGAAGGAGACAACTGTTGGTGCAATAGTAAGAAAATGGAAGACATACAAAATGACTGTCAATCGACATCGATCTGGGGCTCCATGCAAAATCTCACCTCGTGGGGTATCCTTGATCCTGAGGAAGGTGAGAGCTCAGCCGAAAACTACACGGGAGAACTTGTTAACCCCTTCCCGCTCCTTGACGTACTATTACGTCATGGCAGCTGTATCGTTCGCGCTCCATGCCGTAATAGTACGTCTCGGGAGTAACGGCCGTTTCGGCCGTCCTCCCGACACATACAGGAGCTGTGACGCTGCTGTCTTGTTCAGCAGCTGTCACAGCTCCTACAGCGGAGACCGATCGCTGTGTCCCCGCTGATTAACCCCTTAAAAGCCGCGTTCTATAGAGATCGCGGCTTTTTAGGGGTTAAGCTGCCATCGCCGGCCTGCTACGCGATAGCAGCCGGCGATGGTGACTATGGCAACCGGACACCAAACAATGGCGTCCGGCTATGCTATAGACGGAAGCCTAGTGGGTCCTGACAACGTCAGGACCCACTATGCTTGCTGTCAGTGAGTAGCTGACAGTTCTAATACACTGCACTACGCATGTAGTGCAGTGTATTAGAATAGCGATCAGGGCCTCCTGCCCTCATGTCCCCTAGTGGGACAAAGTAATAAAGTTAAAAAAAAGTTAAAAAAAGATGTGTAAAAATAAGAAAATAAAAGATTTAAAAGTAATAAAAGTAAAAATCCCCCTTTTTCCCTTATCAGTCCTTTATTATTAATAAAAATATATAAACAAACAAATAAACTATACATAATTGGTATCGCCGCGTCCGTAACGGCCTGAACTACAAAATTATTTCATTATTTATCCCGCACGGTGAACGCCGTAAAATAAAATAATAATAAACCGAACCACAATCACAATTCTTTGGTCACTTCACCTCCCAAAAAATGGAATAAAAAGAGATCAAAAAGTCGCATGTACCTAAAAATGGTCCTGATCGAAACTACAGTTCGTTACGCAAAAAATAAGTTCTCGCACGGCTTTATTGATTGAAAAATAAAAAAGTTCTGGCTCTTAGAATAAGGTAACACAAAAAGTGAATGATTGTTTACAAAACATATTTTATTGTGCAAACGCCATAAGACATAAAAAAAACCTATAAACATCTGGTATCGGCGTAATCGTATCGCCCCGCAGAATAAAGTGAATATGTCATTTATAGCGCACGGTGAACGCTGTAAAAAAAAAAGAAAAAAAAAACAATAGTACAATTGCTGTTTTTTAGTCACCGCGCCACTTAAAATAGAATAAAAACTGATCAAAAAGCTGCATGCACCCCAAGAAAACTACAATGCATTCCTCAAGGGGTCTAGTTTCCAAATTGGGGTCACTTTTGGGGGGTTCCCAATGTTTTGGCACCACAAGACCTCTTCAAACCGGACATGGTGCCTAATAAAAAAGAGGCTTCAAAATCCACTGGGTGCTCCTTTGCTTCGGAGGCCGGCGCTTCAGTCCATTACTGCACTAGGGCCACATGTGGGATATTTCTCAAAACTGCAGAATCTGGGCAATACGTATTAATTTGCGTTTCACTGATAAATCCTTTTGTGTTATAAAAAAAATGGTATAAAGTGGATTTTCTGACCCAAAAAAAATTTACATTTCACCTCTACTTTGCTCTAAATTTTTGTGAAACACCTAAAGGGTTCATAAACTTTCTACATGCTGTTGTGAATACTTTGAGGGGTCTAGTTTCTAAAATGGGGTATTTGATAGGGGTTTCTAATATATGGGCCCCTCAAAGCAACTTCAGAACTGAACTGGAACCTAAAAAAATAAATAAATGAGGCAATACTTCGCTTCTTACATTATACTGATAATGAGCCGTGCCCACCCCGAGATGGCCCCAGTTTTGACCGTTTGTATAAACGGAGAACCCTATTAGACCGTTCCAGTGCCCGGTTTTCCCAAGCATACAACCCCGAGAAGTGTATTTCTATTGATGAGTCCCTGGTACATTTTAAAGGGAGGGTTCAATTCCGCGAGTACCTACCGGGTAAGAGGGCAAGGTATGGCGTGAAGATGTATAAGCTGTGAGAGTGCATCAGGGTATACCTACAGGTTTAGGATATATGAAGGAAAGGCCAACCCCAAACCAGACTGCATCCTGGACTACAATAGGTACATGGGATTTGTGGACTTGTCAGATCAAATCCTGAAGCCCTACAGCGCCATGCGGTGTGGTATAAGAAGCTGGCCGGGCACATCATACAGATGGCATTGTACAATGCGTACATGCTACGTCGATGTGCAGGCCAGACGAGAACTTTCCTGGAATTTCAAGAGGTGATTATCAAGAACCTAATCTTTAGGGACCAAGAAGGGGGGGCACCGAGTACTTCTGGAAGCGAGCCCACACGCATCGTACCTGGGCAACACTTTCCAGGAGAAGTTCCCCAAACTGGCAAGAAGGGAAAAAGTCAAAAGAGGTGCAAAGTCTGCTATAAGAGGGCGATAAGGGATGACACAATATATCAATGTGACACGTGTCCCGAATAACCAGAGCTCTGTATGAAAGTGTTTTAAAATTTATCATACATCCCTTGGTTTATAATTTACCCCAATTTTACTTACCCTGATGCACTCCACACAGCTTATCCCCCCTCGTCTTTCCCCTCTGGGCCCTGCTGTGTGTCCAGGCAGCTGATAACAGCCACATGTAGGGTATTGCCATACCCGGGAGAACCCACATTACAGTTTATGGGGTGTAGGTCTCCGGTCAAAATGCTCACTACACCTCTAGATGAATGCCTTAAGGGTGTAGTTTTTAAAACGGGGTCACTTCTTGCGGGTTTCAACTGTACTGGTACCTCAGGGGCTTCTGCATACATGACTTCGCACTAGAAAATCCCCAGTAGGCCAAATGGTGGTCCTTTCCTTCTGAGCCCTCCCATGGGCCCAAACGGCAGTTTATCACCACAAATGGGGTATTGCCGCACTCAGGACAAATTGGGCAACAAAATTGAGTATTTTATTTCTTGTGAAAATAAGAATTTTTGAGCTAAAATGACATATTATTGGAAAAAATATATATTTTTTTAATTCCCAGCCCAATTCAAATAAGTTCTGTGAAGAAACTATGGAGTCTAAATGGTCACATTACCCATAAATGAATTCCTTGAGGGGTGCATTTTCCAAAATGGGGTCACTTCTGGTGGGTTTCCATTGCTTTGATACCTCTGGGGCTCTGCAAATGCGACATGGCACCCGAAAACCAAACCAGCAAAATCTGTACTCCAAAGAACACACAGCGCTCCTTCCATTCTGAGGCCTCCCATGGGCCCAAACGGCAGTTTATTGCCACAAATGGGGTATTGATGCACTCAGGAGAAATTGGGCAACAAAATTGAGTATTTTGTTCCCTGTGAAAATAAGAAATTTTGGTAAAAAATTACATCTTATTGGAAAAAATGTCATTTTTTTAATGTCACAGCCCAATTGAAATAGGTGCTGTGAAAAAACTGTGTGGTCAAAATGCTAACAACAACCATAAATGAATTCCTTGAGGGGTGTAGTTTCCAAAATGGGGTCACTTTTGGTGGGTTTCCATTGCTTTGATACCTCTGAGGCTCTGCAAATGCGACATGGCACCCGAAAACCAATCCAACAAAATCTGGACTCCAACAAACATATAGCGCTCCTTTCCTTCTGAGCCCTCCCATGGGCCCAAACGGCAGTTTATCACCACAAATGGGGTATTTCCACACTAAGGACAAATTGGGCAACAAAATGGGGTATTTTGTTCCCTGTGAAAATAAGAAATTTTGATCACGAATGACATTTTATTGGAAAAAATGAAATTTTTTTCATTTCAGAGCCCAATTCAAATACGTGCTGTGAAAAAACTGTGCGGTCAAAATGGTAACAACAACCCTAAATGAATTCCTTGAGGGGTGTAGTTTCCAAAATGGGGTCACTATTGGGGGATTCCTACTGTTTTGACACCTCAACACCTCTTCAAACCTGGCATGGTGCCTAAAATATATTCTAATAAAAAAGAGGACTCAAAATGCACTAGGTGCTTCTTTGCTTCTAGGGCTTGTGTTTTAGTTCATGAGCGCAGTAGAGCCACATGTGGGACATTTCTAAAAACTGCAGAATCTGGACAATACATATTTAGTAGTGTTTCTCTGGTAAAACCTTCTGTGTTACAGAAAAAAAAATGAATAAAATTGAAATTCAGCAAGAAAAATGAAATTTGCAAATTTCACCTCCACCTTGCTTTAATTCCTGTGAAATGCCTGAAGGGTTAAAAAACTTTCTAACTGCTGTTTTGAATACTTTGAGGGGTCTAGTTTTTAAAATGGGGTGTTTTATCAGGGTTTCTAATACATAGGCCCCTCAAAGCCACTTCAGAACTCAAGAGGTACCTTAAAAAAAAGGCTTTTGAAATGTGAAAATATGAGAAATTGCTGTTTATGTTCTAAGCCTTGTAACGTCCAAGAAAAATAAAAGAATGTTCAAAAAACGATGCCAATCTAAAGTAGACATATGGGAAATGTGAACTAGTGACTATTGTGGGTGGTATAACCGTCTGTTTTACAAGCAGATGCATTTAAAATCTGAAAAATGCAATTTTTTCAAAATTTTCTCTAAATTTTGCAATTTTTCACCAATAAACACTGAATATATCGACCAAATTTTACCACGAACATGAAGCCCAATGTGTCACGAGAAAACAATCTCAGAATCGCTTCGGTAGGTTTAAGCATTCCGACGTTATTACCACATAAAGTGAAATATGTCAGATTTGAAAAATGGGCTCTGAGCCTTAAGGCCAAAACTAGGCTGCGTCCTTAAGGGGTTAATGATCTCAAGGCAGCTGGGACCACAGTCACCAAGAAAACCATTGGTAACATATTACGCCGTAATGGATTAAAATCCTGAAGTGCCCGCAAGGTCCCCCTGCTCAAGAAGGCACATGTACAGGCCCGTCTGAAGTTTGCAAATGAACATCTGGATGATTCTAAGAGTGATTGGGAGAAGGTGCTGTGGTCAGATGAGACTAAAATTGAGCTCTTTGGCATTAACTCAACTCGCCGTTTTTGGATGAAGAGAAATGCTGCCTATGACCCAAAGAACACCGTCCCCACTGTCAAGCATGGAGGTGGAAACATTATGTTTTGGGGGTGTTTCTCTGCTAAGGGCACAGGACTACTTCACCGCATCAATGGGAGAATGGATGGAGCCATGTACCGTCAAATCCTGAGTGACAACCTCCTTCCCTCCACCAGGACATTAAAAATGCCTCGTGGCTGGGTCTTCCAGCACGACAATTACCCAAAACATACAGCCAAGGCAACAAAGGAGTGGCTCAAAAAGAAGCACATTAAGGTCATGGAGTGGCCTAGCCAGTCTCCAGACCTTAATCCCATCGAAAACTTATGGAGGGAGCTGAAGATCCGAGTTGCCAAGCGACAGCCTCGAAATCTTAATGATTTACAGATGATCTGCAAAGAGGAGTGGGCCAAAATTCTATCTAACATGTGTGCAAACCTCATCATCAACTACAAAAAATGTCTGACTGCTGTGCTTGCCAACCAAGTATTAAGTCTTGTTTGCCAAAGGGATCAAATACTTATTTCTCTGTGCACAATGCAAATAAATATATATAATTTTGAAAATGTTATTTATTTAATTTTTTTTTAATATAATCTATCTCTCACTGGTAAAATTAACCTAGCCTAAAAATTCTAGACTGTTCATGTCTTTGACAGTGGGCAAACTTACAAAATCAGCAAGGGATCAAATACTTATTTCCTCCACTGTATGTCAATGCAATATTTTAGTTTTTCCATTCTGTTTTCACTTTGTCATTAGGGGGTATTGAGTGAAGAATGATGGGGAAAAAACTTGAATCTTTTTTTTATTTTAGCACAAGGCCTCAATATAACAAAATGTGAAACATTTTAAAGGATCTGAAGGCTTTCCGAATGCATTGTATATATATTATGTGTGTGTATATATATATATTTATATATATATATAAATATATATATATTTTTATATATATATATATATATATATATTATGTCTGTGTATATATATATATATATATATATATATATATATATACATATATATATATACATAAAGTCATAAGAAAAACATAGTACATCCTATTTGAATTCTTTGTTTTTGCATATCAGCACATAATAAAAACAAATTTTTTCCTTAGAAGGACCTAAAAGTAGGTAAATACAACCGCAGATGAACAACAATACATTACAAATTACAGCTTGTCATTATTTAAACAAAAACTAAACAAAAATTTAAAAGCCATGGGTAAAAAACTAAATACACTCCAAGAATCAATACTTTGTAGGACCACCTTTAGCATCAATAACTTTAAGCAATCGTTTTCTGTATGACTTTATGTCTCTTACATTGTTCTCGAGGAATTTTGGCCCACTCTTCTTTATAACATTGCTTCAGTTCAATGAGGTTTGTGGGCATTTGTTTGTGCACAGTTCTCCTAAGATCTGCCACAGCATTTCAATTAGGTTGAAGTCTTGACTTTGACTGGGCCATTGCAACACCTTGATTTTTTCTTTTTAAGCCATTCTGTTGTAAATTTGCTGGTGTGCTTCGGATTGTCCTGTTGCATGACCTAGTTTCGGCCAAGCTACAGCTGTTGGATAGATGGCCTCACATTTGAATCTAGAATACTTTGGGATACAGAGGAGTTCATGGTCGACTCAATGGCTACAAAGTTCCCAGGTCCTGTAACTGAAAAACAAGCCCAAATCATTACCCCTCCTTCACTGTGCTTGCGAGTGGGTATAAGATGTTAGTGCTGACATGCTGTGTTTGGTTTTCTCCAAACATGGTGCTGGGCATTATGACCAAACTTCTCCACTTTGGTCTCGTCTGTCCAAAGGGCACTGTTTGAGAAGTCTTGTGGTTTGTTCAGGTGTAACTTTGCAAACTCTGTAGCTCTTGAGGTGAATTTGCTGGGACGTCCACTCTTGGGAAGATTGTCAACTGTCTTCAATGTTTTTCTACTTGTGAATAACCTTTCTCACTGTAGAATGATGGACTTCAAATTATTTGGGAATGGCCTTATAACCATTCCCAGATTAATGGGTGTAACGCCTATGGCCACGACCCGTCGTTCTGACTTAAACTTCGACTGCCGTGGCCATGGACATCTTGCCTATGTGCAGTGTCGTCCTCCTGTGAGGCACCGGCACTCACTTCCGGACATCGAGACTATCTCCTGCTGGGCGCGCGTGTACGGTCTTAAAAGGCCAGTGCGCGCATTTTGCAGGAAGTCTGAAATCTAGCCCAGGATGCACTGAGCTATAAAAAGGGCTCTGCCGTCTTGCTCTTTGCCAAAGCGTTGTTTGTTACCCATAGTTTGTCCTGCTAATGGTCTCGCCGTGTCTTCCAGTTTCCCAGTGTACCTTGTTCCTGTATCCCGTATCCTGTTTCCATGTTACCCAGTTCTAGTGCCATGCTGTGCTGTTGCCGTGCTGTGCTACAGTCTACGCTTCTTTTGCTATGCCTCACCTGATGTCTTCCTGCCGCCTGGTCCTGGACGTGCCTGCCTAGCTACTGTCTACGTTGCCACAGGTATCCTCGCTGAACTATTGAACTCTGTACTTTAGCTGTTTAAGATTAATACTACTTGTTATGTTAAAGAGAGTGTCTGAGATTAGAAAAAGGGTTTGCTTTTTACTGCAAACAGTGCCACTCTTGTCAATGGGCCGTGTCTGATATTGCAGAACAGCTTAATTTACTAAATACTGTACAAGTCAATGTTCAGAACAATACAAAACTGCTCAGAGTATAATTTTCTCTGATATTAGGCCCCTATTACAACATGAAAGTACATAATCAAGGGACATATTATTCCCTCATTTTAATTCTCTCATTTAATAAACAAATATAAAATATTCAGATAAGTGGATTAAACGCTATATATCACCGTATAATGACAGATAAACAAAATGATTCTACACAAATCAAATTTGTAACAAATTTTCCAAAAGTCTAGAGTTTTAGCAAATATGAATTTTTCGGAAATCGTCACGCACTAATTTCTCAAAATGGTGGTTGCAATTTTACAGATCAGAAGAAGACAAGAAGACAGAAAAGAAGGATCACATGACCTCGGGCAGCGGTAGTCCCGCGGGCTTCCCCATAATCTCTTGCAGGCAGCCCTTCCTCTAGCACATCCAATCATGAGGGGTATTGGGTGTGATTAACTGTTGACTCAGTAGATGACAGTCATATTATTTTTAACTACTATAAACAGTCCAACCAGGAAATGCTGCTGCTTTGTAGGAATACATATAGGAGAGAGAGGACATCAGACAGAGAGTGAGACGTAGTAAAACACAAAATACAAATAGATAGTGGATTAGTGAGTGTTTTTCATAGTGAAGAGAACAGAATACATAGCTAGATTTACAATAATTTGATAGAGACATATAATTTAGAGAGAGATAGAAGTCAGTCAGTGTGTTTGTTAGACAAGCACAGGAAGCCATTGCTGTGAGTGCTCCTGCAGCTATGCAATTAATTTCTTACACAAATTTTTGAATCACCAATATTTATCACATCATACACAAATTTTCTTCAATAATATTATTCGTGGTGCAGATAGTGTGCTGCTTCCTTCCGAAACAGACGTTCAGGCTCAGTGGTACCTGGACTGTGTCTTTTCTACGGCATATTCCCTGACTCCGTGGACTTCTGGGTCAACAGATTGGATCAGTGGCACGAACCGGCAAAGACTGTCTTGTCCACCCTCCAGTGTACTGTCAGACAGGATATTCAGGTGGCGCCATCCCCCGAAGCGGTTAAAATTGTCCTCCACATGTGTGGAAAACATTTCATTTGTGAAAATGAATCAGGTATGGAGCCAAATTTATCAGAGCGTTTTCCAAATGGGATAGATTCAAAACAAATCGTGACTGTCAAACTCTGCCTTGTAGCCAGAGGCTTAAAGAGATGTGTTGCAGCCTGAAAACCATTGCTTAGGGCTAGTAAAAAGAAGAGGCTATTGAGCGCTAAAAAGAAGAGGAGCTGGACGACTAGCCAGTAGAATAAAGTTCTTTTCACAGACGAATCGAAGTTTGAGGTGTTTGGGTCCAAGAGGCAAAAGTTTGTTCGTCATGTGACAGGTGAGCGCATGCTTCCTGCTTGCATTCAGCCCACAGACAAGCATGGGGGAGGTTCCATTATGGTCTGGGGATGTTTCTGAGGTCGAGCGGTTGGTCACTTACTAAAAATCTAAGCAGTTATGGACTCCAAGTGCTACCACAACATCCTGGTGCGGTGAGCCATCCCTTCTGGCACTCGTCTTATTGGCTGTGGTTATTGGATATTGGCTGTTTGCAAAAGTATGTCCAGTCAAAAGAATGACAACAGGTGCTGAAGGACATGGTTAGGCCACCCTAGAGTCCTGTTTGAAATACAATTGAACTCCTTTGGGATCATCTGGACCGGTGTGTTCAAGATGTGCAAGTTATGATCCAAAATCACCTTTGGGAGTTTCTAGAAAAGAAGTGGGCTGCAATCGGAGCTAAAGCTTTATTCAAATTGACCGTCAGAATGCCCCGTGATTGCACTGCCTTGATTGCTGCTAAGGGAAGATATGTTGAACATGTTTATTTGCCTAACTACAGTAAATCCATATTTATTACAAACTTGCTTCTTTTGTTCGTTTCCCAAAAAAATATGATTTGGTGGTTTATTGAAATTAATGATCAATGGTTTATTTATTTTGAAATTACACCAAACCTGTTGCCACTCCCCAAAAAGGGATAATGTTTCAATCACTTGCTTAAATGTCATTGCTTCTTCCAGTATAAACACCAGCAGGCATCTGCCATCAAAGGAGTAGCTTGAAAGGAGTTCAATACAGTTCTAAAACACAGAGAGTCAAACATGACTTTTCAGGGTGATTGGAGCACTTTCTAATCGCGACACATTTATTCAGACTGAATCGAAACTGACTGTTCGTTCAATAGAATCGTACCCGAAACAAATTTTGGGAGATTCGCTCATATTTAATTATGATGACGGGACTGCTCTACCCTTGAAAGTCATATCATACCAACCTAATAACAATTCTGATGAAACTACTAATGTTCCCTCCATTGGCTATATTTTTTTAAAGGGGGTGTACTACTAAAGATAATGATGGCCTATGACCTGCCTGATAATTGAGGGTTCTAGTTATTGTGATCCGCTCCTCCCAGCCAATCGCTAGATTGATGTGGCAATTTTTCCAGGAAAGTGATGCACTGCTTTGGCTAAGCATAGCTTTTTTTGTCGGGCCAAATTACACATTTATGTGGCCTACAAGAAAAAGTTGAGCAGAGCATTGATCCTACTTCATCCTTACGAACGGTAAGAGTTATAGCAGTCAAACCCTTATCGATTGAAAGAAGAATATGCAGTACTTCATGTAATACTGTGGTCTATAGCAGCGTTTCCCAATCAGAGTTGCCTGGATCTCTGGGATTCCTCGAAACTTGTTCATTGGTTTCCCAGAACAACTCAGAACAGAATGACCTGTAACCTTCAATGTAGAGATGGCAAACTGATTTTAGCCTTCTGAAACTAGCTTGGCAAAGCATTTAACATATCTCAGCCAAATTATAGCACTGGGAAAGAGAATGCATGACCTACCGCTACACCAAGCATTTTGAGATAGTTAAACTGGTACCATCTAGGAGTGACAACAGCTCAGCCACAAATTGGTAGCCCATGGAAACTCACAGAAAGGGGCCCATTGATTGGTGAAGCCTTCTATCGTAGTGTCTGGTATTGCAGCTCAGCCCCATTCTAATAAATTTCCATTTGAATAAAAGAGTTGTTCCTAAACTTTTTAGAAGTTGGAAACCAAATACTGTAGATATAATTGTTCAGACCAATACAAAGCTGATCATGAAGAGTATAATTTTCTCTGATGTTAACAGGACCTCATTACACCATGAAAGGTAATTGTCAAAAGACATAATATTCCCTCTTGCCTTTGAATACAGAATATAAAAATAGGAACGTGTGGTTTACATATCATTTTTGTGGTTTGCAGTAAGATACCAATTATAAAGAATGTTATTAGACTTCACGCAGATAACAACAAGTAAGTGGAATAAATGCTTTATATTCATACTAACAATATAATGATCAGAGAAGAGTGTTCCACCCTTAAAAGCGATCTCTAACCCCAAAATTATTAGTCTATTCTGTAACAGAGATAAAACAAATTAAACATCTTTAAATGGGGATTCAAAGGTTTGTCTCACTAAAAACACTAGTGGCATATTCCTACGGTATGCCAACAATTTACAATTAGTGCCGGTCCAACACTCTGACTCCAAGAATGAAGTAGCAGCCACACTCAAAAAGCAAAACGCCACTTTGCCTTCGTCAAGTTTGCTCAGTCTTTTTGGAGGCCAGATGGTTGGATCACTAATGGAGTAGAGTAAACAAGAGCGTGAAGTCGCACTGCTCTTTATTAGCACTGCTGCCACATTGTTCCAGTGATTGTCGAGAGTCCTAGTGGTCAGATCCCCCAATCCCAGTACATTAAAGTTTCCTGAATAAATTATTAGAAAAAATTCTATAAATTAAAAAATATATTGCATTCATTTGTTTTAATCTGATACCTTCCTGATGGCCTAGCTTATGTAAAATATCAAAATTTAATCATAAAGTCGGGAGTTTTCATAGTACCAATATAAAATACAGATATACATAAAAACTTAAAGCATTAAACAATGCCTTCAATGTTAATTTCTGAATGTGGAGATGATGGCAATCATGGAAGACATTTTCTTTCCATTAATTCCAATCAGATGTACTTGTATTGTAAATTAATAAGTGTGAAAATAAGTGATTGGTCAGCCAAAATACCTAAAATTAGGTAGGTAAGGGATACAGTAGTTCAGTCTGGCCTACCAAGCTATAAAACTGCAAGTTCCAAAAAACAGGAAAATAACAATGTTGTAACATTAAAAAGGTAATAAATCAACATTAATCATTCCATCAATTAAAATTCATCACACGTGATCCAAACCTATGAAATTAAAATGAAACCTATAGAAAAGGTAAATCAAAACTTTTTGAAAGGCATAATATATACATAGCCATAACATTAAAACCACTGACAGGTGATGTGAATAACATTGATTATCTCGTTCAAATGGCCCCTGTCAAGAGGTGGGATATATTAGGCAGCTAGTGAACAGTCAGTTCTTCAAGTTGATGTATTGGTAGCAGGAAAATATTAGCAAGCGTTGGGACTTGAGCGACTTTGACAAGTCTGCCAAATTGTGATGACTAGACGACTGGTTGAGAGCATCTCCAATATGGCCGGTCTTGTGGGGTGTTCTTGATAGGCAGTGGTTAGTGCTTACCAAAAGTTGTCCAAGGAAGAACAAGCAGGGAACTGGCGACAGGTTCATGTGCACCCAAGGCTCATTGATGTGCTCACTGCTGAGCTTGGGGCTGCGTAGCAGCCCATGCTGACCCCTGTTCACCATCGAAAGCACCTACAAAAATTATGTGAATATCAGAATTGGACTATGGAGAAATGGAAGAAGGTGGCCTGGTCTGATGAATCACATTTTTCTTTTACATCATGTAGACAGCCAAATGCGTGTGCATTGATTACCTGGGGGAACAGATGGAGAGCGGTGGAGGAAGTGTGAAGCTCTGGGCAATGTTCTGTTGTGAAACCTTGGGTATTGGCATTCATGCAGAGGTTTCCTTAACAGGTTTCACCTACCTAACATACTTGCAGACACCCAGACCCTGAAACGATCAGCTGCTCTGGCTGACCCGGGCGCCGGATGTCCATGCCAGAAGCCAATGGCTCTGGTATCGGAATAGTGGCCGAGCTGCATTCCTTCAGCTCTGTTCCTATTCAAGTGAATAGAAGCAGAGTTCTGCTGTTCTGCAGCACGGCCGCTATGAAGTGGTCTTAGCCATCTGCTTCCGACATTGAATACTGCATACCCTGCATAACATCCGGCGCCCAGAGGCAGCCGTAGCAGCTGATCGGTGCGGGTTCCGGGTGTCGGACCCCCACGATCAAGAATTGATGACCTATCCTGTGTATAGGTCATCTGTTGTCAGTGCCCAGACATCCCTTTTAAGGATTCTATCATGACTGGGTCTGTTCCACAGAACTGGCGCATAGCAAATGTGCTGCCAATATTCAAAAAGGGGTAAAAAAAATTAGCCCAGCAACTATAGACCTGTAAGTTTAACCTCCATTGTAGATAAAATATTTGAGGGTTTTATAAAAGATGCTACACATGTAGCCGTATTTATCTTTACTTGACGCATTAAATACACAGTGACAAGAAACTTTAACTTGACTTCTTCAATTAATTTTCAATGGCTTTTACTGAGTGATATCACGCTACAGCAAGTTAAGATATACTTGACTACATCTGTATTATGGAGTATCTCAATACAAATAAAAGATTAACGCAGCATCTGCATGGGATTATGAGGGATCGTTCTTGCCAAACCAATCTGATCAGCTTCAATGAGGAGATAAGTTCTAGATTGGACTTGGGTAAGGCTGTGAATGTGGTGTATCTAGACTTTTCAACTACTGTGCCGCGTGAAAGTTTGGTATAAAAAATTTCAATGCTAGGAAAATGCTGGGGAAAATATATGTAATTGGGTTAACAACTGGCTCAGTGATAGAAAACAGATAGTGGTTATTAATGGCACATCCTCATCCTCGGTACCAGTTACCAATGCGGTCCCACTGGTGGTTGTACCCTCTTCTTTTTAATATGTTTATTAATGACCTTGTAGAGGGTTTACAGAGTATAATTTCAGTATTTGCAGATGATACTAAGCTTTGTAAAGTAATCAACACAGAGGAAGATAATGCAATACTACAGAGGAGGATAATATAATACTACAGAGGAGGATAATATAATACTACAGAGGAGGATAATGTAATACTACAGAGTGATTTGGGGAAGCTTGAGGTTTGGGTAGAGAAATGGCAAATGAAGATTAATGTGGATAAATGTAAAGTTATGCATTTGGGCCAAGGAAACAAATATTATAATTATGCATTAAATGGTAAAACACTTTGTAAACCTACCACTGAAAAATATTTGGGGATATTGGTGGACAGTACATTTACCTTTAGCAACCAATGCCAGGCAGCTGCTGCCAAGGCAAATAAAATCATCGGATGCATCAAGAGGCATAGATGCTCACGACAAGGACATAGTTTTGCCACTATACAAATCACTAGTAAGACCACACATGGAATATTGTGTACAATTTTGGGCAATTAAGGGAATGGGTGGATTGCAGTACCAAAAGAGGTTATCAAACTTGGGGTTTGATTTGCGGTGTCTGCTTTTTTCAAACTACACGCTCTCTTATTTTTATTGTTGCTTTGTTCCACCTTTTTCATTTATATTGCTTTGTCTATATTATACATCCCCCTGCGTGGGGTGGGTCTTTATAATACACCATGTTTTTTGTATACTGAGTTTGTTACATTCACTTCACATTTGTAATTGCATCATGCACCTAGCACCCTGTATATTCTTTTGAGCACACAGTACTTTATCTCATATGGTATAGAGAGTATTTGCCCTTTTTAGTCTGATCCTATGTCTTATTTTGGATTTTCACCGCAGATGGTCACATTATACTTTTTGACCCTCATTTGGTTTTCCCTGTGTTTTTAGTTGTGTTTCAATTGTATTGTCTGTAGGTGTGTATATGTATATATTATTATTGTTTATTATATGTCAATAAAATTTTTTATTTTTTTTATATTGCTAATATCTTACTATTTTTGGTCGGCTTCTCACACATGGCACCATTGTCACCTGCGTAGACACGAGGCCAGATGCAAAAATGTATTTAGGCCCCCCCGGCCAGATCCCTTAATAAATTTGAACCCACGACCAGACCCCTGCCGAATGGGCCCCTTTTTTTATTTTGTAGCGGGGACCCTGACAGGACTACTAGCTGTCCTGCCCTACACTGAAAATAAAGGATCTAGCCCAAACCCTGAAAAACAGCCATTATCCTTCCTCTTCCACATTTTACAGTAGGCACTATGTGTTCTACTGGTATTTGCCAAACCCAGATTCATCCCATTAGACTGCTAGATAGTGAAGACAGATTCCAGTGGCGGTGTACTTCATATCACTCCAGCAAAAGCTTGGCATGGTAATCGTAGGCTTGTGTGTAGCTGCTCTACTATGGAAACCGATTTCATGCGGCTCCCGATACACAGTTCAGTGACATCCTGTGACAGTGCAAAGTCACTGAGTTCTTTAGTACAAACCATATTATTACCAATGTCTGTCTATGGAGATTGCATGGCTGTGTGCTTGATTTTATGATTTTATGCAACTGTTTGCAATTTGTGTCTGAAAGATCTAAACATAATTATTAAGAGGGGTGTTCACATACTTTTAATTATATGATATGTATTAATTTAGTTGGTCCAAAATTGGCATCAGAATTGACCAGACTTTGAGTTTCTCCTGAAATACTTTCGTGTTTTTTTTTATGTGATGTCTATACTATAATATTATTTGTATTTGCTTACTGTATTATATCTCCTTGCTTTGACATCACTCACTGTTGTCCATTACAGGTTCTCCTTCAATGCAATATGCAGGAGGCCAACAAAACGGTTGTCAATGAATTTTTCCTTTTGGGTTTTTCCCACTTCCACACTTTCCAGCATTTACTCTTTTGTGCTGTTCTTTTGGCCTATATCATTTGTGTTTTTGGAAACGTTACCATTATTCTTTTAGTTAGAACCGAGCCTTCTCTTCATACTCCAATGTACTTCTTCATCAGTATATTTACGGTTTTAGAGATATTGTTTGTCTCAGTAACTATTCCAAAACTCTTAGCAATCCTCATTCAGACTAAGAAGACAATTTCATTTCTTGGTTGCTTTGTCCAGATGTATGCCTTCAATGCCCTGGGAGAGACAGAATGCTTCCTTCTTGCTTTAATGGTCTTTGACCGATATCTAGCCATTAATAATCCATTACGGTATACCGCCATAATGAACAGTCGATTCTGTTGTCGATTGGCTGCCCTGCCATGGTTTCTTGGCTTTATTACCTCTTTTTTCCCTACAATTTTTACTTTCCTATTGGACTTCTGTGGACCAAATGAAGTTGACCATTTTTTCTGTGACCTGGCACCGGTACAAAATTTAGCTTGTTCAGACCCATTTATTAGTAACATGACTACTAGTTTGGCAGCCGTTGTTGCAACTATTTTGCCCTTTTTTACCATAGTGGGCTTCTACATTCATATTATATATACTGTGTTAAGAATTGAAAGCATTGAGGGGAAAATGAAAGCCTTTTCAACTTGTTCGTCCCATCTCATTGTAGCATCTATGTTTTATGGTTCGGCTATTATTGTGTATGTGAAGCCTAAAGGCAGTAACTATGACAAGTTCCTTGCTCTCATGTACACTGTTATTATACCAGTTTTGAACCCATTTGTTTATACCTTCAGAAATAGAAAGGTCAAGAATGCCTTAAGAAAAGTTATTAGACAGTTTATTAAGTTTCCCAATTGACATGGCATTCATGTTATGTAGTAAGGTCCAACTTGAAAAGTTGATGGATTTAACTAAGGTTCCAGTTTGAAAGTGGTAAGACTTGAACAAACACATGATAAAAAATAGACTGGCTCTGCCTTTGAATCCTGATGCAATTGAATTTAGATGTAGAAAAACAGTCCTGTTCCTTCTTTGGTTTTTTCTAACGGTCAGAAAACGTGACAGGTTTAAAAAAAATTTGGGGTTGAAAAAAATAAGACATTACTACAGGATGGACAAAACGAGATGTAAACAAGGCTTAACTCTTTCTATATTGTGAATATCTCAGCACCAGGAAAGGGGAAAAAAATTAACATAAAAAAATACAAAAATAAAACAAAAAGCGAGCAAAAGAAACAAAAGTATATGAAAAAATGAATGGGGTTTAATTCAACATATTTCTATTAGCATATAAGGACTGACTGATAAAACATATAAGACTGACTGATAAATCCAATGTATTACTAAAGGCCGACAGTTTTTTCTTATTACAAATGGTGTAGTATCGCATGTATTCCAAATGCTCAAAAATGACACATGTATACACTACTGTGTATTAATTGTGTGCTTTATTGAAAAAATTTGAAATTACACAAATAGAAAAATCCCCCAACCACAAAAGTCTTCCCGACCAATACAAATAAAAATATTTATACACTACAATGTAAATGTCCATAGATAAAAACCTATCCACAAGTGTGTTCCCTCCTGCTGGGAGAAGAAGTATAGGCAATCACAGTAAATCACAAAGTCGAAATGACAAAGAAAGAACAAAAAACACATAAAGCAACGTGGGTATCAGTACACAGAATGAAATATGAAGTAAAAGTGGACAGATACCACATATTCTAAAGCAGACTCTATATCTCACCAATTCTTTAGAAGCCAAGCCCGATGTGTCGATCCATAGTGACCATAACTTCACAAATTTATTTCCGGCTCCCCTTTTTTACACTCCTTTCTAAAAAATGTAATTGCCAATAGAATTTTTTTTTCTAAATTCTGAAATCGATTAAGCCCATTAATCTATTAAAATAAACTTTTTAGCTATGTAAAGCATCCGGGCTACCACTATTTTCTCTGGTTCATTAATTGTTTGGCCTTCAACATAGATCAATATTTTTTAACAAATGGTGAGAATGTACAAATAACCAAATACAACTGGTTTATAATGACAATTGCCTCTTCCCAGAACTTTCACAAAATTGCATAGGCCCACATCATATGTGATATGTCCGCTGGTTGCATTTTACATCTTGGGCAGAGTAGATCAGGGTGTAGCCCAATATCAAACAGGAATTTGGGTGTTTTATCCCGATGGAGTAAGTATAACTAATTAGTGGGCTTCACTAAGGGACAGTTTGGTACCCTTTCAAGAATTTCATGCCAATGGCCCTCACCTTACTGAGTGTTTAGTTAATATGAATGGAGAATTCCATACTCCTGTAATATGGGGAATAATTCGAGGGTACCATTATCCAAAATGCTGTATTAACAGCCGATGACATCTACCCCCCCTTTCCTCCTCCTCCCAACCCCTTAGAAGTTGAAATTAGGCTGACAAATAATATGGCCAAGGATTAGAAACTGCCAGATCTTCACTTTTTAACCTCTGCAATGCCTCAAGTTCTTCGTGGGCTGGGCGTCTTCGTCAAATATTTGCCAAAAATCTGTACATTTACTTTTCAAATGTACCACAGAGGGATCCAAAGGGGTTGGAGTTACGGAGCATATATAATAATTAGGCATCCAGATCATTTTATTAAAATTTGTTCTGCCCACCACAGACAGAGAATTGACTACACAAGACTACATTTCCAACTTCTGTTTAAATTTAGTGATAATTGGACTCAGGTTAAGTCTTTCAAAGTGTGATAACACCACTAAAACATTCACCCACAAATATTGGATCTCTGTCACTACTTGTAGCCCTGACCTGTAATAACTTTCTACATGTTCCCTATTGTGCACTGGCAACAACGCAGATTTGGAACAATTGATAACTAAACCTGAATATTGGTTAAATCTTTCTATGTTGTCCATTGCTATAGGTAGTAAATTAGAAGCTTCATCCAGGAATAGCAGTGTTTCATTTGATGCCACTTTCTCCTCCAAACCACTGCCACTACTGGTTGATCGTCATATCGAAGAGCAGGGCGACATGGGGTAGCCCTTACAGATTACTCTGCCCAATGCAAATGACTCAAAAGGCTGCCATTAATTCTAAGTCTAGCTTTTGATACCCCATAAAGTAATTGTATCCACTAAATAAATTGAAGGCTCTAGCAAAATTTCTCCAAAACCTGGCACAAATATATTGCTGCATCCGAAAGACAAGCGACTATCACCTGGGTTTTTTATTGGCGGTTGGAGATACAAATATAATAGACTTATGTTTACAGCCGTACATCTTGCAGGGATAAATCCAGATTAATCCATACACACAATAGATTATACTATTTTACATAGTCTCAGAGCTAACACTTTGGTCAGTATTTTAATGTCTGTGGGCGGTAGAAATTTAAGCCTGTAAGAGTCGGGTGATAGGAGGTCTTTATATTATAACTGCCTTCTGCAAAGACCAAGGTAGCGCCCCCTCAGGCACAGTCTCATGAAAAACCCATAATAGATTCGGCAGTAGTATATCTACATAATATTTAAAGAACTTCCCTAAGAGTCCGTTGTAGCCCGGAGCGTTATAATTGGCCATTGAGGCTACCTCTTCTTGTAACTCTTCCATCTGTACTGGGCTATATAAATACGATCTATAGATGAATTTTGTTAAGGACTCCAATTTATCATGAGAACAATTCAATACAATACAACGACATGCAGTCAAAACCCTTAAAACGCTGCAATTCACATCGCAACCACTGGAAGACCAAACATAGACACATATAGTATAGACATCTCATGACAAAGTATCGCAGTATCGCAATATCATGTTTTTTTTTTTAAAGCTGACCATCTTGCGCCACATATCTCAGGATATGTTGACCAATGAGGAAAGTTAAGGAAGGGCAAATCTGTATCAACATCCGATAGGATGGGCAGACTGGGCCGTCATTAAATGGCAAATACTATCGTGCCCACGAAATTCACTACGGCCGTGCCATATATTGAAACAGTATACACTTCAGCAATTGAGGCAAGTAAGTTACCCGCCATTTTCCCTTCATCATAATACCTTGATTGTGTAAACAGACTTTTAGTTTCAGCCACTTCCAGTACATGAGTATTGCACGCATCTTGGACCTCTTTCCATGCAAGCTATCTCCCCATTCCATATATACTGTAAGTCTTTTCTGTAGTTTGCATTCTCTGTTGCAAAACTTCCCAAAATTGAAATCTATTGCCTGGGTAAGTGCCCCTTTAAACACACACTTCATTGGCATCCCAAGTTATGCATAAAATAATCTTGTAGGACAGCCACAATCATCCATCGATTACTAGTATCCAAAAGAAGTTAAATGTCCACAAGCGTTGGGAGGACACACCTAGAGGTGGAAGTCTTAAGGGCAACATCATGAGGCAATTGCCAGACAGAATACTCCATCAAGATCAAACTCTGTACCACCTATTTAGTGCCCAGAGCAAGATCAATATGCGTTAGCAAATATCCGAGAGTGACAAGAGGATGGAAAATGCACCACAGATCCATCAATGACAGTTAATCGAGCAGCTTCCCAAACTGGATAATTTCCACAGCTAGTTCGGATCTAAACCTGTCCCAGTATGGGTGCATAAATTAAAGTTGCCCAGTAGCAGGATAGGGATAGCTGGGACCCTATTAACAAATGATTATTTCTTTCAAAACAAGGTTATTATATGGAAGGGGTATATAATCTGCTATGAGCAAGTACTCCCTGGCATACACTTTACAATGAATACACACATATCTGTCTTTCACATCCACCTCATAGAATAAGCACTCAAATGGTACAGATCTATGAACCAGGATTCCGGTCGATTCTAACAAATCTCAAACAAGTAGAATGAAAGTATGACACATCCAAGATCCAAGTGGGTCTCCTAGAGACATATTATGGCAGGCAAATATGTGCGCATAAAGTCAAACACCGCAAACCTTTTAGAGACCTCACCCAACACACTCACATTCCAAGTCATGATGTCAACTGTACTAGCCATTGTCAAGTACTGGATATGAATCACCTCTACTAGATAACCACCCAACGGTCACACCTCCCTTATACCAGTAGATGATATAATACTTTCCAGGAGTAGAGCAGTGCACTTAAATCATCAACATTAACATCAGAAAAAAGAATATCTGATAAAAAAAACAACTTAAATCCAAAGTCTGCTTGCCACATTCAAGCAGGCCAGGGCACCAGTCATATAACCGTAGGTAGTTTCAATTATTAGAATAACTAGTCATAGATGTCTTGCCGTGTCTAGATACACATATTACTTGGGCTACAGTATGCTCTTGAAAAGAAAGTTTGGACTAATCTCCCAGGAAACTTTAGGGGAACACTACACTTATAATGACCAGAGTTACTGCCACAACTTATGTCTCGACCTTGGTTCATTGTAATCCAACCAGCGCAAGGCATCCTTGGGGTTCTCATAGAAATCGATTTCTCCCATGACCACCAGTGTCCTGGAAATTCCTCAGACATCACTTTGAATCCAAGAATTGAACTCTCTGATTTTGAACCTCCACAGAGTATTCAGGAAAAAAGGCAATTTTGTGTCCATCAATTGTGGCATCGGGTTTATTCCAGGTGGCTCTAAGTATGGTATCTCTGTTTCTATAATCAAGCAGTATGATGAGAATTTAACGTGTCAGCGCCCCTGTTGGGAATGCGCAGGTAGCCACTCTGTGTGTTCTCTTCCCTGCGTATAATTGAAACAAACTTCAAAATACTTAGCGGGGTTAGACCTCTTGGTACTTTCAGGGACTCCAACTAACCAGACATTATTTTTTGGCAGCGATCCAGCCTTGACACTGGCAACATTTGACTTGAGCTGGTAGATGGTATAGGCGCAACTAAGCCATTTTAGATTTCCCACTCTCTGCACCTCTTTCTGCCGCATAGCTGCTCCACCTGCCATCCTCTACCAGTCAATAGCTAGCAGAACGGTAGGTGGTGTGTTTAGGCTAGAAAACCCCAAATTCAGGTGCTCAGAGAACATAAGGTTCAAGATGACCGACAGGAGGTCTCACATGCCCGGCCAAGTTCCACCCCCACCTTTCCTAATTATTACGTTCAGGTGCTTCAACCACACATATTGCAAACGGGTGCATAAATCAAGCACATAGCAATGTAAACACCATTGACAAACATTGGTAGTAGTATGGGTTGGACTTAAGAACTGAGTGACTTTAAATGTGGCGGTATCATAGGATGCCACCATAGACAAATTTAAAAAATCTTGTGGAAAGCCTTCCTAGAACCGTGGAGGCTCTTATAGCCACACAAGGGGGCCCGACTCCATATTAACGCCCATAGTTTTAGGAAGGGATGTCCAACAAGCTCATTTTGGTGCGATGATCAGGTGAATACATACTTTTGAAAATAATGTGTACTGTAGAATCTTGGATTTGACTTTATGTAACATGAAAAAAATATATATAATTTATTCCCTAACTTTTTGTTTGGCTCCCATAAAGTCTACAGAGCACAGGACAGTCAATTTCATATGTTTATCAATTAAACACCATTTATAGATTACATTTACACGATTTTAGAATTACTGCTGTCTTCTGAGGTTATAATAAATTCTATTCTAAATGTAAATCCTTTGGGAATATGTCATGTGAGTTTAGCTTGGTTTATATATAAACTCTCTCTTTCATTCAATATAAAAGGAACATTTGGTATAATGTATTTAGAGCTACTTCTTAAATGATAATAAATCCTCGAAAATGATTTTGTTATTTTTTAATTATTAATAACTTTTTAATGAGACTATTATCAAGTAAGTGACTTTTCATTTGGAGATTTTTTTTCTACATGTAGAGCATATCAGTATGATTTCACAATACTGTGATTAAGGCTGTGTTCACTTGTCCTGCTTTTGCAGCAATTATTGCTTTAATACTGCTGAATTTTTATAGAAATTATAGGAACAATATTTTCTTATAATTTCTACAAACAAAAATGTAAAAAATTGCCTCAAAACTGCTGCAAAAACAGTGCATGTGATCACAGCCTAAACCCCTAAAGGAGTTTTCCTGTAAATAAACCGTAATCATTGTATAAAAAAAAATGTCATTCTTCTGGAATGCACTAATTTGAATATATTCATAATTTATTAGAAAGATTATTATCAAGATGATTAAAATTGAAAAAAAAATTATTATATATATTTTTTATTTTGATTTCTTTAGGGGTATGAGACATAAAACATGTTACGCGTTTTTTTTTTTCTACAAGGACAATTTCTTATATGGGAATTTTTTTTCAGAATTGTCTCTGACTGTTCCATAGAATCAGATTTTTAAATTCCGTGCACATGCTGCACAAATAACCCCATTCAGATGTATGGAACATATTTTCATTCACAAAAATATATGCAACAAATCAGCCACATGTAAAAATATTTTAATAAGCCAATTTTCCCGAATCTGCTGAAAAGTATAAAACAATCAAAAAGGATAAAATAAATAATAGGGGAAAATGCATATTGAGATACCTCTTAAAGGTTATGTCCACTTTACTTACATATAGGTTTTATCTATACCAAAATTTGATTTACTTTATATATACATTGCATTGAGGCTTATGCACATAACCGTATTATGACTCCACACAAGCTCTAAATTGTGGATCTGTAATATAGCACCCATAGAAGATCAGACTTTAAGGGTATGTTCACACGGCAGCGTCCGTAACGGCCGAAATTACGGGGCTGTTTCCAGGAGAAAACAGCCCCGTCATTTCAGCCGTAACGGCATGTGCAGGCGCTTGAACGCCGCGTCCATGACGGACGTAATTGGCGCTGCTTTTCATTGGAGTCAATGAATAACGGCTCCAATTACGTCCCAAGAAGTGACAGGACACTTCTTTGGCGCGGGCGTCTATTTACGCGCAGTCTTTTGACAGCGACGCGTAAATATACGCCTCGTGTGAACAGACAAACTTCAGCCCATTGCTTTCAATGGGCAGATGTTTGTCAACGCATTCAAGCCATAATTTCGGACGTAATTCCAGGCGTAAAACACCCGAATTACATCCGTAATTTGGCAGTGTGAACATACCCTAAGAAGTCAAGATGCTGTATAATGGATGTATCCTGCCTACTTCTAGGGGAGAATATCTCCATAGTTTGGCACTGTAAAGAGATCTGTGTGCCGCCGTACTGGCTTCGTGCACATGGCTCTGCTGTGCGCATGACACTTTACTCAAGTTATACTGATCCTGAGTTACAGCCCGTATTATATTCTAGAGCTGCATTCACAATTCTGTATGCTCTAGAGCTTAAATTTCTCCGCATTCCTTGCGAAGTCAAAGTCTGCACATCATTTTCTTTGGTGATATATATTTGGTCGAGGAGGCGTCCTTTTACCAGGTGTTGAAGGAAAGCTGAATGTCCTTCTGTATTATCAGATCTCAGATAACCAGTTTGGGGGGGGGGGGGGGGGGGTTTGTGAGTCTGATAACAAGCTTATTGACTGTTTCTAAAGACAACCAGGAGAATTATGAATGCAGCTCTAGAGTATGATACTGGCTGAAACTCAGGATCAGTACGAGGTTAATACTATGGTGTATTGAAAATACTATTCAACTTTTTGTTGTGTAATTCCATAAGTGAAGTGTAAAATGGACACACACTATATGGGCATACATACGTATGTGGGTAAACCCTCCTAATCAGGGATAATAGTCTGGGACAGTTTTTCACAGTTTGAATCCCTTATTTCCAGTGAAGGGAAATGCCAATACAGCATAAAAAGTCATTTTGGACAATTGAATGCTTCTAACTTTGGGTAAGGAGCTTTCTTGTTCCAGCATGACTGTACCCCTATACACAAAGCAAAGTTCATAAAGACAAGGTATAACAATTTTGGTGTGGAGCAACTCAAGTGGCTGCACAGAGCTCTGACCTCAACTCCATCCAACACCTTGGAGATGACTTGTAATGCCAATTGCGAGACCTTTTCATCCAACATCAATGCCTGACCTCACAAATGCTCCTTTTGGCTGAACGAGCCAAATTTCCGACAGACACATTCCAAAAATCTTGTGGAAAGCCTTCCAATTAAAGTGGAGACTGCCATAACCACAAAAAGAGGCCCAACTCCATATTAACACCCATGGTTTTGGAATGTACTACAAGCTTATATAGCTGTGATGGTCAGTTGTCCACATCATTTTGGCCCTAAAGTGTATGTAGTGTATGTAATGATTGAGAGTATATGATGACCATGTTAATTATTACTCTTTTTAATCTTTCATTGTAGTAGACAAAATGCAAGATATCAATAAAACCAGAGTGACAGAATTTGTTCTTTTGGGCTTTTCCAACTTGGATACATTTGAGAACATCCTTTTATACGTTGCTATCCTGGCATATGTTGTATGTATATTTGGTAACATTGCCATTATTTTCTTAGTTAGAATTGAGCCTACTCTTTATACTCCTATGTACTTTTTTATAACTATTTTTGCTGTTCTAGAAATAATGTTCGTCTCGGTTACCATTCCAAAACTCGTGGCACTCCTCACGCAGGCTACCAATACCATATCCATGCTTGGCTGCTTTGTCCAGATGTATGCCCTTAATGCTTTGGGTGAGACTGAGTGCTTTCTACTTGCCCTGATGGTCTTTGATCGATACTTGGCTATCAACAACCCTTTACGTTATTCAGCTATAATGACCAATAAGTTTTGTTCAGTATTAGCTCTACTTCCATGGATAGCTGGATTCATCATTTCGTTCATACCTACAATTTGCACAATTCTCCTGGAATACTGTGGCCCCAATGAGATCAATCAATTCTTCTGTGACTTGGCTCCATTGCAGAATTTAGCCTGTTCCAACCCATTCTTCAGCAACCTGGCCACTCAGTTAGCGGCTGTTCTTTCTGTTGTTTTTCCTTTTGGCAGCATTGTGGCATTATACATTCACATTATCAGCATTGTATTAAAAATTGAGAGTACAGAAGGCAAACAAAAAGCATTTTCGACATGCTCCTCCCATCTTATTGTTGCTTGTCTGTTTTATTGCACAGTTATTATTGTATACATCAGGCCAAAAGGCAGTCAGTACGATAAATTTCTTGCACTCATGTACACGGTGGTTACTCCACCATTGAACCCATTTATTTATACTTTAAGAAACAGAGAGGTGAAAAACACTTTTAGAAAATTAATTTGTATGCAAATTGCAATTCATCGGCATTGTGGTTAAAATACCCCCAAAAAATATTTTAGGTGTTTGAAAGATGACTAGAATCAACATGGTACATAAATTGAACATGCTTATACAATATAACACATTATTAAACAGTAAATACATATTTGGTAATTTTTTTAACAAAATAATTATTAGTATTAATATTATTAGTATTGGTATTATTAAGATTCACTTTAATTCAGATTTTTTTTTATTTTGGGGGGTGTGTGATTTCATTAAAATGTTTTATTATTTAAAAAAATATATTTATTTTTTCTTATAACACTATGCGTTTACATGCAGCTGCGGCTTAGTATGGATCTTCAAAAGACTTTGTTAAATTAATATCATTTTGGTGTGGAAAAGAACTCTATAAATCTGACCAAAAGGCAAGTATTCACTTTTTTTTTTACAGCACATTAATGCAAGTTGATCAATATGCTTAGTCAGGCATTTATTCACAGTATTAATATATAAATGAGTGCATTTATATATATTTTCAGCATATTTTAGAGTTATATTCCTTCCAGGGGCTGCAGGTTGCTTTTCTCAGCCTGTGGGAGGATCAACTGCTTGTCTCTAACCTTGTAAAAGACAAGTTACATAGCTGATAAGGTTGAAAAAAACAACAACAGGTCTATCAAATCTCATTTATAATCTACCATGTTGATCCAGAGGAAGAAAAAAAAAAAAAAAAGTAAACATGAAGAAGATGCCAGTTGCCTCATTAAGGGAAAAATTCCTCTCTGACTCCAATATGGAAATCAGAATAAATCCCTGGAGCAACGTCCAGATCTTTAGAATCCAGTACTCATAACCTGTAATATTATATTTTTCAAGAAAGGCATCCAGGCCTTCCCAGAGCTTGATCAATGAAAAAAAATTACAACATCCTGAGGCCACGAGTTCCAAAGTTTCACTTCTCTTACAGTAAAGAATCCCCATAAATGATTGTAAAGGGAAGTGTTTTACATATTTATATCTATATGCACGTTGTATATATATATATATATATATATATATATATATATATATATATATATATATATATATATATATATATATATATATATTTTAAAAAGCAGACAGTACTCCAGACATCAAGTGGGAAAGAGCTAGTTTATTTAGCCCATGTGCATAGTTTCTGCTCTCCACTAGAGCCTTTCTCAAGGTTTGAGAAAGGCTCTAGTGGAGAGCCGAAATATTGCACATGGCCTACATAGACTAGCTCATTTAATGTCTGGAGTGTTGCCTGCTTTTTGAAATTGCTGTATCCATAAGGAACGATGGTCAAGCTCCTGGGGTGTGCATCCTCCCTCCAGTTCTGGTGCTGCTGGACTGTGGACATATGCCCATGGGAAATTTTCCTCAGGTAATGAGATAAGATTTGGCTCCAGCCGGCTGAATTGTCTTGTTTACAATCTGGGAGGAGCAGAAGATTTCCTTTGATTCTCTTGTCTCCTACCCTTCAGGGGGGGGGGGAGCCATAAAAAGTAGACACATACTATGATGCATTCCCACATCACAGGAGGTTCCCACGGCCTGCCCCCCCCCTGCACATGCATGAGTTTGGAACAGTTATGTCATACAGAAGTGCACGGAGAGGGTTTATATAATTCAGAGCTACTACACTCCACCGCTGACCTCATGAGTCCTACCCTCCACCCCCACCTGTGAAGACTGCACATCAGCCCTCATTGGAAGGGAAGCGAGACACCACCAAAGCAGGCCTGCTGAACTCACTCTTTGCCTGCTCCCACCATTAACGGAGGACCTCTCTGCCCTGTTCCCTGCACGTAAGCTCACCTTCACCAATGATTCCTTGGACAACAAACATTATGTATCGTTCCCCTCTTTCTACCTACCTCCCTATACAATGAGCTGGTTAAGCCTTACCTCACCTCCCCTATACAACGAGCTGGTATTTAACCTCTAATTCACCCCTGATACAACAGCCAGCACCTTCCCCGGTAACCCTTTATCTCCCTCATAGCTACACTATCTCTCTTATACCTGCACATTCCCTGGCAACCCTTTACCTCCCCTATACAACAGTCTACACATTCCCGTAGTCCTGGTATAAGCCTTTAGCTACCTGCATATTCCCCTGGTACTTAATTCTTTAACTTCACTAGCCTCCACTGGTAACCCTTCACGTTACCCCAAACTTACACTCAAAGTTTACCCATTAGTAACAGGACACTTGATAATCTGTAAGAAATTAAAGAGAAAAACGCCTTATGGTGCAGAAATCCCAATAAAGGTTGGAAAAGACACAATACAGGTGTAGGAGTGAACCTCACCTGGGCAAGTTGTGCGAAGTCCCGGCACAACACTGATTGAAAGCATTAAATTATGTAGTTGCAGCTGCTTCCTAACCGATAGGACAACAGGGTTCCATCGGGTAGTTTTGCATTAAATCCAGGAAGTAGTGAAAGCCAAAAAGTGCTACTTCATCACAAATTAAGGACGTTCTCCAGTAGGTAATGCGTGATTCCATTTATTAGGTTTAATAGGGTGACACGTTTAGACACCGAACTGGCGTCTTCATCAAACCATATACATGAAGAACGAAACAGAATCTGTTTTTTTTAAACACAAAAAAACGCCAAAATGCTCATAATGACGTCATGAGTGGCAGTGACAGCAGCCAATCAAATGTATACAAAGTTAAGAGCAGTTTAAAAAACAATAAACAATTAGATAAGTCAATGCTTTGCATATAGTGCACATATCAATCTAAAAATAATCAAGGCTTAGATAAAAAGTACATTGTAAGTTACATGCTTAAAAAATCTAATGAATAAAAATACAGGGAAATAGAAATATAGAAATATATATGTAAAAATGTGCAAATCCGAACAGGGAGCGGGGTTTGATACACGCATAGTCAGACAGAGCCAGCAGTGAAAGTGTGTCTGTGTTGTAACAACTAATTGTATGCAGTACGTAACGCGGAAGAGGCATGGGGAAAGGTACAGGATCAAGGGATATCAGAAACGGGGTTTGTAATTCAACTCCTCTCATATCTGAGAGCAGTTTAATATCGGGAATGGAGGGTCGGACGCCTCACGATGCCATTGGCCACCGCGGGGGCGCAGGCAACCAATCAGAGGCCAGACATAAGCCATATATACATTTATAAATGTATACATACAGGCAGAAAAACGCAATAGAATATGTAGTAAAAATGGGGAGATACCATTAGGAAATTAAAATGGGTGGTGAAGTGATAAAAGGTATCATATATATGTTCAGTAGGGACAGTGGAATACCTTAGAGTGAGGGCTCTATATATTAATTTAGGCCATGTGGCTGTAGGCACGATCTTTTGTAGATCCAAAAGTTCTCACGTTGCCTGAGTCTGGCAAATCTGTTTGGTGTAGAGCTAGCAACTTGTTCAATCGGGGTGACTTTTATGCTTTTGATGCATTATTATGCACAGCCGCACAGTGTCGTGATACACTATGTTTAAGAAAACCACTATTGACATTGGATCTGTGTTTGTTAATTCTATTTCTCAAATGTTGGACTGTTTGTCCGATATATTGAAGATTGCAAGGGCATTGCACTAAATAGACTACAAAGTCATATACACAAAAGTTCCAATAGGGAAAACTTCCTGAGTCACCAAGGATTGAAAGGAGGTAGATCTATGTGAGATGTTTAGGCAGCATAAGCAACTAGCTTTACCGTATTTAAATGAGCCTACCAGGTTAGGGAATAGTTTCACTGTTTTATTCCCGGGCTATCGGTGTCTACTAGGTGCTAACAAGTTTTTAAGGGTAGTCGCTCTTCTGAATGTCATCTTTGGTCTATTCGGTAGTACATCCTTGAGATGGGGATCATTGAGCAATATGTACCAGTGTTTACGTAAAATACCCTCAATGGTTTTATGACCCGTATTGAAAGTAGTAATAAAATTATGTTTTGTCATTTATTCCATATTCGGTGGATCTAGAGGCTTATTTTTAATTAAAAAAAACAGTCTGCGAAAAGGTAGACACCTTTTTTTTATTGCTCCTTGAACTAAACTCTCAGGGAAGTGTTATTCACTGAACCGTGTGGTCATGGTTTTACACTGTGTCAGGAAGGTATTGTTGTTAGAGCAGTTTTTCCTGATCCTTATGTATTGGCCAAAGGGAATATTTTTTAACCAGGGTTGGAAATGTGCACTTCTAAAATCAAGGTAACTATTAATATCTACGTCTTTAAAAAAAGGTACATGTTTCCAGATTGCCTGGATCATCTTTGGAAAGTAAAAGGTCCAAAAATTAAATTCTGGTCTCTGAAAAATGATGAGTAAAATTAAGTCCAAATGTATTGTAGTTCAGATACTCTAAAAAGAGACTCACTTCATAATCACTCTCATTCCATAAAACAAATATATCATCTATATATCTACGGTAAAAAGTAATATTATTGTTAAAACCATGTGCACTGTAAATATATTGCTCCTCATATGCACCCATGTAAAGGTTTGCATAAGAAGGTGCAAACCTAGAGCCCATGGCGCAACCCCGTATTTGCCTATATATTGTGTTATCGAAACTAAACATATTGTGGTCCAAAATGAACTGGACACAATCAGCAATAAAATTAGTCTGACTCAATGTCATGATGGGTTCCCTCTCTAAAAAGTGTACTATAGCTTCCACCAATTTGTCGTGCGGTATATTGGAGTAGAGCACAGTCACATCAGCCGTTAAAAAATGCAGATTCTTAAAACTGACAGATTCATTTAACCCTTGTAATAGAGTCATAAGTTGGGTCGAATCTTTAAGGTATGATGGAAGTTTCTTTACCAATTTCTGTAGATGTAGGTCAACAAAATGGGAAAGGTTGCTGGTTAGAGAACCTGTCCCAGAGATAATGGGGTGATATAAGTGTTTTATGCACTTTGGGCAGATGATTGAAAAAATGTAAAATAAAATTGTGAACTTCTAGAAATTTGATTTATTTCTTATTTATGAGGTGATTGTTCGCAGCGGTGGCTAATAGAGACTTATATTCAGAATGGTAGTCCTCAAGCGGATTAGTTGTTAATTTTTATTAGAAGGTTTGGTCAGATAATATCCTCAGAGCCTCCGCAATATAATCAACTCTGTCCTGGAGCCCGATGCCCCCACCCTTATCTGCAGATCTAATTACTATATTGTGGTTATCTGTTAGGGTCTTGATAGCCTTCATCTCATCAGGGTTAAGATTACTTTTGGTAAGGCATATTAGTTCTAGTGGTATGAATTCATTACCCACTATGTTAAAAAATTTATCAATAGCCGGCCCCCGGTGGTGTATGGGATTAAAGAAAGATTTGGGGCGGATGTCCACTGAGATGATTGTAGTATCGGTGGGAGGCAGAACAAAATTGGGTTGGGGGCCTTTGGTGGCCATCATTTTAAAATGTGTGGTCAGAGTAAGGTTCCGTACATAACTGTTCAAGTCTAAAAATAATTGAAAGCCATTAGGGGATGAAGACGGACAGAAAGAGAGACCCTCTGAAAGTAGTGAAATTTCATTTTCTCCGTGTACATATTTAGACAAATTGAATAGTTTTACTGTTTTGTTCGATATTTAGCTACAATTAGGAGCCCGAGTGGTTCCAAATGCATCAGCGTCTTCCTCAATATTTTAAACCATGTTTTAAACTTGACCGAATACAATAAGAAGTTTAATACTACGAGTGCTGGATACATCTCCATTAATTTACTACTGTCTATTTAATAAACTACACGGGCCCCTGTTACTATAGTAAGTGACAGTATATTTACCCTGCTCGTTCCGGATCGCAGCTAAGGTCTTGATGACTCTTCGTGTCATGACGTCCCTAAGCTGTACGCCGCGCAAGACGTCACAACACTGTGCGCCGCGCACAACATCCTGACGCTGGACGGAGTCAGGACATCCACTGTGTCCGGAGCCGAAGAGGTATAAGTATACTATTACTGTCTGCTGGGGCCCGGGTTGTCCAGGTACTAAAAATTGATGCACTCCCTTCAAAACAGCTGATTGGCGGGGGTCCCGGCAGTCGGACCCCGACCCATCACCTATTGATGTTTTTAGGGACTGGACAATCCCTGTAAGCCTACCGTGTGGTAGGCTTAGATGGTGTAATCCTGTCTGCTGGGCCCTGTATCTAAGCCAACCACGTGGTAGGCTTAGATAAATGGCCCAGATGTGATCCTGTCTGATGTGCCCTGTATCTAAGCCTACCACATGTGTTACTAATGGTTGTTTTTGTGTTTGTGTTTTTTTACAGGCTCGGATGTTGGACTACTTTGGATTCGAGGACTACTTTGATGACAGTCCTGTGTGTGTTTTTTTATTTCAATAAAAAATGTTTCTGTGTATTTATTACTACTGCCTTAGTAATGGCCGCTGGCTGATTGACAGTATCCAGTACTAAAGTGGGGCTTAGTGTTAGACAGTGCAGAGGCTAACCCTAACGCACCTTATTGCTATGGTACCCACCGTCATCAGGGGTGCCGGGAAAAGCCGGGTACGATCCAGTACTGGGGAGGCCGCAGGCTGGTATTATTAGGTTGGGAAAGCCCAAAAACAGTGGGCCTTCTCACCCTGGTAATTCTAGCCTGCTGCTATGTTGTATCTGGCTGGTTATGAAAAAAGGGGGGGGACCCCACGTGATTTAAAAAAGTAAAAAAAAATAATTGGAAATAACTTTGCCAGATGCAACATAGCAGCAGTTGGCGAGCATTACCAAGATGGGCCCACTGTTGTTTCTGGTCTTTCCTAGGCTAATAATACCAGCCTGCGGCCGCCCCAGTGCCTAGCCAACACTACAGATGGTCGGGTATTGGATCACACCCGGCTCTTCTCGGTACCCCTGGTTGCAGTGTGTACAGGGGTAATGTAGGGTTAGTGTTAACCTTAACCTTTTCAATGGCTAACATTAAGCCCTGCCTTAGTAATGGGCATTGTCAATCAGCCATTGGCCATTACTAAAGCGGTAGTAATAAAGTTTAAAAAAAATACAAGGGCATTAAAAAAATATTTTATTGAAATAAAAAAACACACAACTCTATTGAGAAAAAAATGCGGTCATCGAAGTAGTCATTGAATCCGAAGTAGTCCAACATCCGAACCTGTAGAAAAACACAAACACCCTGTAATGACGGGGGTGGGGAGACAGACAAGTGAGCCCTAATCTACCCGCCACTCAGTCCCTGCCTACTTGCAACGACCCGCCCTAGGCGACGGGGTACAACTGGGTGACGGTCCCTACGCTCAATAAGTGCATGACAGACAAACAGACAAGGGTACACAGAGCTAGGGGGAGAAAGGGGCAGTTGCCCACGGCAACACCGTGAGCAACAAGAGAAGTGAACAAGCCGAGTCAAACCAGGAGAGTACGAGGTGCCAAACGCAGAGCAGGAGAGTAGTGAACAAGCCGAGTCAAACCAGGAGTGTACGAGGTACCAAACACAGAGCAGGAGAGTAGTCAGCAAGCCGGGGTCAATATGAAGCAAGGACAAATAGTACAAGAAGCTGCAACAGGGCCAGGAAACCAAACGAGAAGAATCACAAGCAAGGAGGAACAGGAAAGGCAGGTATAAATAGACAGAGGGCGGGAGCTAACTCCGTCTGGCCAGGCTGTGATAGGTTCTCCCACTCCTTAGCCTGCCACCCTGAGTGGTGGAAGATGGAGTCAGTCTCACAGACATAGAAGCAGGTGCAGACTGATTATCTATGGGCGTTGACCCAGATGCTGTGCCTGCCAGATCCTTTACACACCCAAAAAAAAATTGTAACACATAAAAAAGCAAAACACTTATTATACTTACCTTTACTGGGTCCAGCGCTGTGACGCAATGTCAACGAGCTGGGCCCTATATCTAATTCTGTCATATGTGATAAAGTCTGCTGAGACAATGCATCCAATTCTATCCATAGCTATAGGGTCGTAGTGCTATAGATATGCTGTCTCCTATATACATATCTACATACACACACACACAATTTTTTGGGGGTTGGGAATATGTATTGAGGCTATTGCCCCTGATTTTTTAAGAACTTAGTGACACCCCTGGCTGCTAGTGCTGCGTCGTTGGGTCACTTAGGAGACGGAGTAGGGTGGGGGGCCCAAAAAGTACTTTTGCACCGGGGCCCATGAGCCTTTAGCTACATTCCTGCCCCAGCTATCAGACATTTATGGAATATCCTTGTGATATGTTTCAGATGGGAATACCACTTTAAAGGGGAATTATTTATTCACTATCTTATGCCCAGTGTAACGTCTATGGCCGCGGACCATCGTCCTGACTTGGATGCGGCCATGGATGAGCGAGATCCCAGCGGCATCTCCCTCCTGGGAGACGCCGACACTCACTTCCAGGTCTGGACACTGTCTCCCACAGGGTGCGCGTGTCCGCGCGTGCATGGCGTTAAAGAGCCAGTACGCACATTTGCAGAATAGCTGCAATTAGCCCAGAGTGTCTCTGGACTATAAAAGTGGCTCTGCGCTCTCGATCATTGCCTGAGCGTTGTTGTGTTACTTTAAGGTTGTCCTTGCAAATGGTTTCCTAGTGTTTTCCAGTTCCCAGTATTTGCTGTTCCCGCTTCCTGTGCCCTGTATCCCGTGCTACCGTGCCTCTGTGCCTTCAAGAGTTGGTCATTGTGCCCTCTGCTGCATCTATTGTGTTGCACCCCGCCGGGTGTCTGTCTACTGTCGGAGCCTCATTTTAGCCTGAAACCACCGCTACCACCTAAGTTTCCTCAGGTACCCTTTCAGAACTCTAGACATTGCATTATAGCTGTTTGGCCAGCTGCTATCCCGCTACGCGGTACGGCCCAGTGGGTCCACACCCCACGCCGTCACACCCAGTACACGGCCTGAAGTGGTCGTGCTTGACACAGACACAAAGAGACACACCAAACAGAGTTCTACCACATGCCTGCAATAGGCGGACTACAGAAAAAGTTTTGTCTAGATCTCTTGACAGCCTTGTCTTTCATGCTTGTCTGTGTCTTTAAAGTTAAGGGGCACACAATACGGCATCACAAATTGTGCACCTCCGCTTTAGACCATCTTTATAACAGTCTTTTTTTTAAGGCAAATTCAAAGAGATAAATTTACTTTGATCTACAATTTTTTTTAAAAATTACATTAAAGTACTTGACATGACTATTTGGCTATGTTGGTAAATTCATCAGAGTCTATTAGACCCTGAGCCTCTCTTGACCAGTGCCAATACTCGGTGGTGCTAAATGATCTATTACAGATGCACATATTTATATTTTGTAGTAGCATCACAGGCTTAATATAAGAGTTTTATTAAGAACCAATCTGGCCCTTCTCCATCTTGGATTAACTTAATACATAATTACAGTGTGTGACTTACAATTTTCTGCAGTAGTATGGGATGTTAAATAATATGTGTACATTAAACACACATAGTGTTAAATCTCCAACCAGATAAAACGTGAACCAATTACTCAAAGTAATCCCATGCTGTGACTTCAGTACTATCAATGGACAAGTTTTCCCTTGTGTTACATAAATTAAAATAGATGCATTACAAGAAGGATATATATATACTGCATTCATGTACCAAAGCAGAGGAAAGCGTATAAGCAGACATGCAGGATTAATTGGACTATAATTGACACAAGCACATATACTATATCTTCTCTTAACATATATGACTATTCTTCATATGTATATTTTCATTCCATTTTTTCACTTTTTTTTTTTCAATTAATGTTTTTTTTAGGCTTCCATCAGGAGTGTTGCATCTATGCTTAACTATTTATATTACTGCCGTACAGTAACATTAATCTACACTACTGAACTTACATTAATCTATAGTTCTGTAAGTTCTTTAGAACTACAGCGTTTAAGTGTCAAAGCTAGAAAAAGCATCTGTAAAATGGATCAAGCTTTAAGCTGGCCATAGAGTAGACAACCAACAAAACCAATTTAGACCATTTTCGGACGACTGTTGTGACATGAACGAGCGTGACAATCGCCAACCGAAAATAGATATCTGTGGAAAACTTGATCTGTCGTGTTGGATATTTTTGGTTGTTGTTGGGTGCAGTACTTGAAAAGTTGTTCATGCCAATGATCTGCATCCCATCAATCCAAGCCACAGATCAAGGCAAAGAAAGATCATCGATTTGTCTTTTTAATCTACGAAGTTGTTGTTTAAAACACCAACCTTTACAGACCAACTGTGAACAACAAGTTGTCCAGAAAACGGTCAGAATTAAAAGCAGAGACCTGATAAGTCGCATCTTTCTCAGCTTGATAGTTTGTTTTTCCCAATGTAATTTTCTTTTTTGTCAAGTTTTGTCATACCTTCAGGCAGCCAACGTTGGTCAGATTTGTTCAGGTCTTCTGTCAAGAAACAAGTACTAAATTTATCGGCAGAATTTTATGGTGAAATTCAATCTCACTGTTGATGCCACTGTTGAGGTAACTTTCCGTTAAAATAATTTTCTAATCTGTCAAAGATACACATGAGCAGACCATCGATTTCTAGAATGGAATGCTTCTATAGAGCGTTCCAGCCTTCATTGGTGCCGCACATAGAATTTTAATCTTAGAAATCTGACACAAAATTTTAAGCAAAAAGCCATTCAATTCAAAAACTAGTTTGTTGAAAATGTTGTGTCTCATTTATTGTAACAAAAAGCTCTAAGCAAAGCTAAAGTGTAAAAAAATCCTTCTATAGAACCCTTCTTTTCTAGAAAACTGTGGTTTTCCTAGATCACCATCTCACACATATACCTGTGACATTTCAGAAGATTATTATAACTGGATTTCGCCTTTAAGGATGTTTTTTGAAAACAATTGTACTTGTCTTTTCATTTGTCGTGTGTCCACTTTAGACTGGGGCTACATTGAATCTTTTTGTAGAGTAACTTTTTCAATTGCAGTAATCCTTAGAAGTACATGCAACTTAAAGTCCTTCTATGAACTGCAGCTGTAGCTCAATAGTTAAAATTGGAGAGCCGTGCTATAAAAAGTCTCCAGGTAGTCCTACTATCAATGAAAAACATCAGAAGCAGTTGAGTCATGTTAGGTTCTTTATTAATGGTTGTCTGGGACCATTCTTGTCGATGAGTTGGTCCTGATATTTTAGCTCAGCCCCATTCAATTGAAAGCGGCTGAGCTACCATACCAGATAAGGCCCGTGGGCAAAAACTGTACTGTTTTTGACTGGATTCAAGCTATAATATTTCTAGAAATAAATGGACCTTATAATCTTGGAATGCTGGACAATGACACGGTTGAATCAGTTGACTATACACCATGTCTCCGTTTTTACAGGCTACCTTCATTTACAATGGAGAACGTCAATAAGACCTTTGTGACCGAGTTTATCCTATTGGCTTTTTCTGAGTTCCATCAGTATCAGATTTTACTCTTCACTGTTATCTTATTTACATACATTGTTTGCATTGCTGGAAATATTACTATTATTCTACTGGTCACAGTGAAACATTCCCTCCACATGCCTATGTATTTCTTTATTAGTATATTTGCTGCTGAAGAAATCTTGTTTGTATCTGTTCCAATTCCGAAGCTCTTAGCCAACCTAATGGCAGGTGATAAGAAAATATCCTTCATTGGTTGCTTTGTACAGATATATTCATTTATTACCATGGGGCAAGTGGAAAGTATTTGCATTATCATAATGGCCTTTGACAGGCACTTAGCTATTAACAGGCCGTTGCATTATATGGTTATTATGAACCAAAAACTCTGTATACGACTGGCCATTCTTCCTTGGTTTATTGGCTTATTTAACTCTTTAATTGTTACCATTTTTACATTATTTTTAGATTTTTGTGGCCCTAATGAGATCAACCATTTTTTCTGTGATTTGGCTCCACTGCAAAATCTGGCATGTTCCGATACATACGTCAGCAGTATAGTGACAACCACAGCTGCCACCATCGGAACCGTTGTCCCATTTATGATCATTGTTGGGCTCTATACTAAAATCATTGTAACAGTTTCCAAGATAAAAAGTTCTTCGGGTAAACATAAAGCTTTCTCCACGTGTTCATCTCATCTTATGGTTGCCATGTTATTTTTCTTCACAGCCTTTGTTATTTACCTCAGGCCTAACAGCAACCAGTATGACAAATTTTATTCTCTCATGTACACAGTTGTCACTCCAGTATTTAACCCTTTTATATATGCATTAAGAAATAGAGATGTGAAGAATATTCTTAAAAAGTATCTCAGACAAGTTTTATCACAAACCAGGACACCATCCAATAGTATCGTCATTAGGGCTATTACACCCTTGAAGGACTCACGTCCTCATAGTGACAATTTCTTCAAGACACGAAGCCAGCCCAGCCATCTGGAGGTCGCAACAAGTTTGGCTTTTGAAAACCCCAGCAATATTCCATGTGTGGGCTAACTAATGGTTTATATAGAGGCAAAACCATGTTCTTGCTGTGCATCTTGCTTCATTTGATAAATCCCATAATTTTATTTGTCTCGACAGCAGCTGCCTGGCACTGGTTACTAAGGTTAAATTTACTATCCATAAATATCCCCAAGTCCATTTCAATGGACAAATTTAACAACTGTAAAATTTGTTTTTATTGGCCCAATTGCATAACCTTACATTTAACTTAATTTTCCACTTATTCGCCCAAACCTCTAGCTTCCAAAATCCTATGTAATATTATATTATCTTCTGTTTTAATTACAGAGCTTAGTACCATCTAACAATATTGACTTTTTTTTCTCTGTAACCCCCCTCCAAGGTAATTAATAAAGATATTAAGAAGAATCGGGCCCAATACTGAGTCCTCTGATACCCCACTATGTAGAATGGAAAAGAGAAAAAAAACCTCCTGTATGGGGCGCTCCCGTTGGTGATGTGTGCACAATCATGATAATGGAGAATGGGTTTCTTTTTTATTATTTATTCTGAATGAATTCAAGACATAACAAACACTAATAAAAATAAATTGCTACACATTTAAACCTAGGACCCAGAAGTATTTCCTTTCAATGGATATAAAAGGAAAGCATTTGTTTGTTTGATTAATATGCCTGATGAAGACCTAGGTACTAGGTTGGAATGTGTAGCAATTTCTTTTTATTAGTGTTTGTTATGTATTGAGTTCGTTCAGAATAAATAAGAAAAAAGAAACCCATTCTCCATTATCGTGATTGTGCATACATCACCAACGGGAGCGCCCCATATAGGAGCTTTTTTTTCTCTTTTCCATTCTACATGTGTTGGACGCTGGGAGGATCCCCATCTCCAGGGAACAGACACCCAGAGTCAGCTCTGGAGGCCAGCAAACCACGGTGTACAGAGGTGTCTTTGACCCGATATGTGAAAAAGTTGAGTTGTGCCGACCCCCCAGCAAAACCATATCAGATGAGCCTTCATGTTTCACCATCTAAACAATTGTTCCCAAGTTTAAAACAATAATACCCTAGGGGAGCACCATATTTGTCTAATTTTTTGTCTCTACTAAGCACTGATACCCCTCTAGTAACTGCAACTCAACTAGAGGATGTTTCAATAATTCAGAGTTCTCTAGGAATTATTCTTTTTATTTGGCCCTCTTATTCTTTAACAAAGATCTTATTGCCTAGCTCTCTTGTTATGGCAGTGTAAAAACTTTGTACACAGAGAGAATTAGTACACAATAGTACATGTTTACATTACACAATGTATGCAAGATAAACTTAATTTATAATATACAATGTGGCTAAGATAAAGTTAATTTATGATGTACAAAGTGGCTAAGATAAAGTTAATTTATGATGTACAAAGTGGTACAAGTTTACATAATATAATGCTGCAAAGATAAGGTTAATTTATTATATACAATGATTAATTAAACAGATGGAATTCCTGTCATTCCGTCTGTTAACTCACACAACAGAATCAGTATAGCTTCTGTTTTCCTAAAAGATACATCACCATTCTCCATATTGATACATTAGCAAAAAGTTGATTTATTTAATTTTTCCCTATCACTCTAATCTTCATGAATAGTAGGGCTCAATTAAAAGATGATAAATCCCAGGACAACCCCTTAAACCTAATAACACACATTTTCACATTCTCTTTTTATGTATCAACCTTTTATGTGGACTAGTTTTAAATGCCTTTGAGAGGTCCAGATACACAACAACCCCCAGCCTTACCCCGGTCCAGTCTAGATTTTTACCTCTTCATAGAAGCTGATCAGATTAGTATGACAGGTGTGATACCTCATACTGATGCTGAGTTATAAGGTTACTTTCATTGACATATCCAGGATAGCATTTCTTAGAAAAAATGTTTTACCCACAATGGAGTGGGTAAAACAGGCCTATAGTTGCTTAACTCAGCCTTTGACCCCTTCTTAACCCCTTAAGGACAGACAATTTTTGCCTTAAAGGGCTATTCCAGCCTCCAGCATTTTTTACCTATTCTCCGGATAGGTGAAAAATGCTAGATCTGTGGGGATCCAATCCCAGTACTCCATACCGCCCAGCCGCAAAAGGCAGCTAGGAGGTCAGGCATGCGCGGTACCACTTCATGGAAGGAGCCCCTTAATTTCAGGATTGATGGGAGTTACAGCAGTTGCACCCCAACCGACTTAGCAATTGTCACCTGTCCAGTGGATAGGTAAAAAATGCTGGAGGCTGGAGTACCCCTTTAAGGACCAAGAGAATGATTTCTTTTTTACTCTTCTTGCATTTAGTCAGCCATAACTTTTTGTGTATTTTATTTTTAAGGTCACATTACAAATTGAGGCCTTGTTGGAGTCATATAATTTGAATGCATCATTTTTGGGGATCACAAAAAATTAATATAAATTAAAAACTACCATATATATCTTTGTTTACGCATTAAAAAAACAATTCCGCCATTGTTTTTCTCTTCTTTTTTTTTTTTACTCCAATCACGCTTAAAATTATTATGTAGCAAAACTTTATTGTATTGGTCATTATGAGTGTTGGAATACCTAAGGCTAAGTTCTTTCCGTTATTCTGCTTTGTTAGCAGAACAAGAGAAAACCGGAAGTGATTGTTCCATTGCACCACGGACACCACCGGCAGTCGGCGGAACCCATTGACTTTAATGGGATCCATCAGGGTGTCCGTGCTTTTACCGGAAACAATAGCGCAGCATGTTGCGCTATTTTAACCAGTCATTTCGGCTGGATCTGCAATGGAGGCCCCTAATGGAGTCTATGATGCAGGTGTGAACAGCGTATAATAAGTATATTAACTATTTTTTATCCTTTATTAAATAAAATGGTTTTAAAAGTTGTGTGTATTGTTTATTTGTGCTGCAAAGTAATTTTTTAAAAATAATTAATTTGATTTAACATTTTTAGTTCAATTAGTGGATGGACTTACGCAAACAGTTTTGTCATATTTATATAAAAGCATTTACAAAATATTTTGAATTTTTTTTTCATTTAAAATTTCCTTTGAAACCTAGGCCAAGTTTTAACGGTGCTGTGGCCACTCGTAGAAAGGGGGGTACTGTTAGGAAATGCCTGTTTCATTGAAATTACCATGACTATGGTTCTAGCTTCTGGGCGTGTTTGTTTTACCTTGAGCCAATCTCTTTTGTCTGTCCTTCTGCCTGTCAGGTGTGGATTAGTATTTAATCCCACCTTCTTCCACATCTCCCTTGCTTGTGATTCTCCTATATTCTGGTGTTCTGATCAAGCTCCTGACATTTCCTGCACTACTGAGTTTTAGACCTCGAGAATACTGACCTCGGCTTGTCTTTCGTTTACCCTCTGCTTACCTATTCTGATTATTTGCTCCCGTCTAGTTTTGACCTTTGCTTTGCCTGATTACACCTTGCTCTGGTTTTGGACTTTCAGTTATCCCTCTGGCTGTCTAGTTTCCAGCTCAGGTTTGCCTGTATTGCAAATCCAATCCAACATAGTACTCTGCTAAGACAACCTGGGTTCTAAGCAGCAGAGACCATCCCACCTTGCGGTCGGTTCTGGCGAACACCTTAGAGTAGCCTTAGACTGTCAATCAGAGTGGTTACGGATTTCAAGTTGCGGTTTTACGTGCACGCTCGCTCCTGGCAGACTCTAGCAGCCTTTGGAAAATCACTCAAACTTGCATTTCCATAAGGGCTTGTTTAGACGAACGTGTAAGACATCCGTGCAACGCGCGTGATTTTCACGCGTGTCGTACGGACCTATGTTAGTCTATGGGGAAGTGCAGACAGTCCGTGATTTTTGCGCAACGTGAGTCCGTTGCGTAAAACTCACGACATGTCCTATATTTGTGCATTGTTCGCGCATCACGCACCCATTGAAGTCAATGGGTGCATGAAAATCACGCATGCCACACGGAAGCACTTCCATGGGACGAGCGTGATTCACGCAACAGCTCTCAAACTATGAATGTAAACAGAAAAGCACCACGTGCTTTTCTGTTTACAAACATCCAAACAGAGTGTCATAATGATGGCGGCTGCGCGAAAATCACGCAGCCGCGCATCATACGGAGCTGACACACGGAGCTGTTAAGTGCCTTTTGCGCACGTAAAATGCTGCGATTTTTTGCGTGCGCAAAACGCACACGCTCGTGTAAATCCGGCCTAACACTGGGGAAACATTTCATCCCATGTGACTGCTGCAGCCAATCAAATGTTGCATCACTCAATACTGAGTGAAAACTGCATAAAAAAGTATTCAGTCACATAGTGACCGAATACTACCACCATACTGTTAATGAATAATACCTCCACACCATGACCGCACATTACCACCATATGGTGATTGCATAATAACACCATACTGAATCCACATCATGACCACATATTACCATTACATAGCGACTAAATACTACCACCAAACTGTTACTGAATAATACCTCCACATCTTGACCGCACATTATCACCATATAGTGACTGAATGATATCACCATACTGTTACTGAATAATACCGCCCCATCATGACCACATAGTGACTGAATAATACCCTCATACTGTTACTGAACAATACCACTACACGACAACCACATAGTGACTGAATAATACCCCCATGCTGTTACTGAATAATACCTCCACACCATAACCACATAGTGACTGAATAATACCCCAATACTGTTATTGAATAATACCGCCACAACATAACCATATAGTGACTGAATAATACCCAATACTGTTCCTGAATAATACCTCAACACCATAACCACATAGGGACTAAATAATACACCCATACTGTTACTAAATAATGCTGCCACACCATAACCACAAAGTGACTGAATAATACCACCATACTGTTCCTGAATAATACCTCAACACCATAACCACATAGGCACTGAATAACACCATCATACTGTTACTAAATAATGCCGCCACACCATAATCACATACTGACTGAATAATACCCCCATACTGAAAGGAAACATCCGTCCCTTTAAGATTGCCATGACTACTAGTCTAGCTTTTGGACGGCTCTGGTTTTAGTTGCAGAGCCTATCTCACTTGATTGAAGGGTGGGGTATATAAATCTGGGTTGTTTCTGTTTTGTTTGCTTGTGATTCTCCTTGCTTGCATGTGTTTGATCAAGCTTCTGATTATACCCTATACCTTTGACAATTTGGAGTTTTGGAACTGGACCTCAGCTTGTCTCTGGATTACTCTTTGCTTACTGATTTGGACATTCTGCTCCCGGCTGGTTTTGACCTTGGCAATTCCTGATATCCTCTAGCTTTGTGATATGGGCTTTTTGTTTTCCCTCTGTCTGTCTTGTTATCTGTTCTGGTATTGCCTGCATTGCACCTTCTAACCAGCACCAAGCTCTGTTAAAGCAACCTGGGTTCTATGCAGCCAATTTCAACTTGCCTTGTGATGGGTTTTGATGAAGACCATGGAGTAGCCTTAGACTCCGGTGATCAGAGTTTTGACGGATTTGATGTAACAGATTTACTTGCATATTTGTTCCAGACAGTCTCCAGCCGCCTTTGGGGAATCACTCAGCAATATTGTCAACCTTTACTCTGGGAATTGCTCGACTAGTGATTCCATAACACATACTGTTACTGAATAATTCCTCCACATCATTACTACCTTGTGACAGAATAATTTTTTCCGCAGCAAATTCTGCTGCATTTATAGTAGTAGCAAAGTGGATGAGATTTAGAAAATCATGCCCACGCTGCGGAAAAAAAATGCAGCTTAATCGTTAATAATTTGACCTGTGATGCAGAATTTTTGTTGATTTTTTGTTGCGGTTTTTCCTCATTGAATTTAATGGGGATGCAAAACCCGCAACAGAAAGCCAAGTGTTGAGACTTTTGCGGCGGATCAAAGCGATTGCGCCGTAAAAATTGCAACTCAGGAAAAAATAAATAAATCATACTTACCCAGAACGCTCTCCTCCTTCCTGCAGTTTGGCCTCCTAGGATGACGTTTCATCCCATGTGCCAATCAAAGGCTGCAGCGTCACATGGCCTGCAACGTCATCTTAGGAGGTCAAACTACGTGCAGAACAGAGGGAGGGGGTGAGTATGAGCGTTATTTTTTTCACCCAGTGCTGCATTCCGCAGCGGAAATTACGATCGAAAAACCAAACCACAACATGGTGCGTTTTCTTTTCTAGACGGAATGTACTGCAGGTTCCAGGTCAGATACATTGCGTGATTTTTACGCAGCGTATTTTACTCATGGGAACCCGGCCTTAGACCATAGGTTAGGCCCCATGCACACGACCGTATTTTTGTCCACCCGTAAATACTGGCGTAAATACGGGTCCTTGGTCACACGTATTCGACCCGTATTGCACCAGTATTTACGGACCCGTGCCCGTAAATACGGGTCCGGTGTCACCCGTATTCCACCCGTATTTACGGGCACGTTTTCGCTGCAAAATTATACTCCAGTAATCGGCAGCCCTTCTCTCTATCAGTGCAGGATAGAGAGAAGGGGCAGCCCTTTCCGTAATAAAAGTAAAATAAATTCATACTTACCCGGCCGTTGTCTTGGTGATGCGTCCCTCTCTTGACATCCAGTCCGACCTCCCTGGATGACGCACAGTCCATGTGACCGCTGCAGCCAGTGATTGGCCTGATTGGCTGCAGCGGTCACACATGGGCTGTAACATCATCCCTGGAGGCCGGAATGGAGGAAGAAGCAGGGAGTTCTGGGTAAGCATGAACGTCTTTTTTTTTTTACAACTTTATCTATATTGTGATCGGCAGTCACTGTCCCTGGTGCTGAAACAGTTACTGCCGATCGTTTAACTCTTTCAGCACCCTGGACAGTGACTATACACTGACGTCGCCTAGCAACGCTCCCGTAATTATGGGTGCACACACGTAGTCACCCGTAATTACGGGAGCCCCATAGATTTCTATGGGCCTGCCCGTGTCGTAATTACGGCCTGAAATAGGATATGTTCTATATTTTTCAACGGCACAGGCACCTTCCCGTAAGCATATGGGGAGGTACCCGTGGCCAATAGAAGTCTATGGGCCAGTAATTACGGCCCGTGATTACGGGCGTTTTTACGTTCGTGTGCATGGGGCCTAAATCTGTGCTAATTTGATAATGGTTTACTACCTGTCCCCGTATCAAGAAGACTTGTTGGGGTTTTCATGAATTACTAGCCAGAGGCTGACTTCAAACTGTAAATTTGGTAAATAATTTTTTTAGAATTATTAATTGAAAAAATAATTTCTGTAAGCCTGGATTAATGGTCACCAGACTCCAATGTAGGTTAGCACATGGTGTACTTTGTTTTATGATGGTGTACTTTAGTAAAGGAGGAAGGTGGAAATGTCAAAGAGAGACTTGTTTTACAGATTTTTTTATACAGAACTTGTCTATTATTTTTATACATTATATATATATATATATATATATATATATATATATATATATATATATAGAGTCCAAAAATCAGGCAGCACTCCAAGGTATAAGCAAGGTAGAAAAAGGTGCTTTATTGGTCCATATACACACGACGTTTCAGCTCAACACAGGAGCTTGAGAAAGGCTCCTGTGTTGAGCTGAAACGTTGTGTGTATATGGACCAATAAAGCACCTTTTTCTACCTTGCTTATACCTTGGAGTGCTGCCTGATTTTTGGATTCTACTACAGAAGGTCTGTTAGCCCTGACCTGGGCAGGTCGGCACCCACCTACGATTTACAAGGCTGTGCGGCTGACATTGTATTTGGACTTTTATATATATATATATATATATATATATATATATATATATATATATATATATATATATACAGTAAAGGAAATAAGTATTTGATCCCTTGTTGATTTTGTAAGTTTGCCCACTGTCAAAGACATGAACAGTCTAGAATTTTTAGGCTAGGTTAATTTTACCAGTGAGAGATAGATTATATAAAAAAAAAAAACTGAAAATCACATTGTCAAAATTATATATACTTATTTGCATTGTGCACAGAGAAATAAGTATTTGATCCCCTACCAACCATTAAGAGTTCAGCCTCCTCCAGACCAGTTACACGCTCCAAATCAACTTGGTGCCTGCATTAAAGACAGCTGTCTTACATGGTCACCTGTATAAAAGACTCCTGTCCACAGACTCAATTAATGAGTCTGACTCTAACCTCTTCAACATGGGCAAGACCAAAGAGCTTTCTAAGGATGTCAGGGACAAGATCATATACCTGCAAAGGGCTGGAATGGGCTACAAAACCATAAGTAAGACGCTGGGTGAGAAGGAGACAACTGTTGGTGCAATAGTAAGAAAATGGAAGACACAAAATGACTGTCAATCGACATCGATCTGGGGCTCCATGCAAAATCTCACCTCGTGGGATATCCTTGATCCTGAGGAAGGTGAGAGCTCAGCCAAAAACTACACGGGGGGAACTTGTTAATGATCTCAAGGCAGCTGGGACCACAGTCACCAAGAAAACCATTGGTAACACATTACGCCATAATGGATTAAAATCCTGCAGTGCCTGCAAGGTCCCCCTGCTCAAGAAGGCACATGTACAGGCCCATCTGAAGTTTGCAAATGAACATCTGGATGATTCTGAGAGTGATTGGGAGAAGGTGCTGTGGTCAGATGAGACTTAAATTGAGCTCTTTGGCATTAACTCAACTCGCCGTGTTTGGAGGAAGAGAAATGCTGCCTATGACCCAAAGAACACTGTCCCCACTGTCAAGCATGGAGGTGGAAACATTATGTTTTGGGGGTGTTTCTCTGCTAAGGGCACAGGACTAGTTCACCGCATCAATGGGAGAATGGATGGAGCCATGTACCGTCAAATCCTGAGTGACAACCTCCTTCCCGCCACCAGGACATTAAAAATGGCTCGTGGCTGGGTCTTCCAGCACGACAATGACCCGAAACATACAGCCAAGGCAACAAAGGAGTGGCTCAAAAAGAAGCACATTAAGGTCATGGAGTGGCCTAGCCAGTCTCCAGACCTTAATCCCATCGAAAACTTATGGAGGGAGCTGAAGATCCGAGTTGCCAAGCGACAGCCTCGAAATCTTAATGATTTACAGATGATCTGCAAAGAGGAGTGGGCCAAAATTCCATCTAACATGTGTGCAAACCTCATCATCAACTACAAAAAACGTCTGACTGCTGTGCTTGCCAACAAGGGTTTTGCCACCAAGTATTAAGTCTTGTTTGCCAAAGGGATCGAATACTTATTTCTCTGTGCACAACGCAAATAAATATATATAATTTTGACAATGTGATTTTCAGTTGTTTTTTTTATATAATCTATCTCTCACTGGTAAAATTAACCTAGCCTAAAAATTCTAGACTGTTCATGTCTTTGATAGTTGATGTCGTTCTACCTTTCCTCATAATCATTGGATTCTATATCCATATCATAAAGACTGTTACCAAGATCAACAGTAAAGATGGGAAACAGAAAGCCTTCTCCACCTGCACATCTCATCTCATTGTAGCCAGTCTCTTTTACGGTGCAGCCATTATTGTGTACGTCAAACCTAAAGGCAGCCATTATGATAAGTATCTCGCTTTTATGTATACGGCATTCACGCCAACAATTAATCCTTTTATATACACCTTTAGGAACAGGGATGTAAATAAGGTTTTCTGGAATTCAATTAACCGAGTCATACGACCAATTGTGCTATAAAATGATAATAAAATTTATCTTTTTGGAGAGACATATTTTCAAGAAAATAAAAAATAATTTCTTCATTGTAGTTATTTTCATCTGGTTTACGTCTACAGCATTTCGAAATAACAATATTTTACTAGGTGTAGTACAATACATTTATATGAATTTTGTTTATTTGCATTAGAATAGTCTTAAAGGAGTTTTCCTTTTTAAGATATTGATGATATTGATGGCATATATTCAGGATATGACATCAATATCTGATCGTTGGGAGTTTTGAATGCAGTGATCCCTGTCGTGTCAATTATGCTAGGAAAGCTCCATTCCCCTTCGACTCCTATTGGATTTGCTCAGCTTTTTGTTTCAGACCATTGACTATAATTGGTTTCTAAAAAAGTTAAATGGATCCAGATGGGACATAGCACTTTCCTAGTGGTGCCACCAGTTAATTCTAGCAATTAGCAGGTCACGGTGGTTGGACTCCCACCAATCAGACATTTTTACCATATCCAAGTGATATGCCGTAAATATCTGAAATAAGAAAACCCCTTTAAATTTAGACTTTTTATTTTAAGATTTCTTATTATTTTACTTATACTGATGCAGTAATTGAGCAAACTTTGAGTATGTTAAAACATATTTTTCATTGACTGGACATTGACTAATGGCAGTGATGGAAGTACACTGAAAGGGAACCTTACTAAAGACCCTTTTATATGATCGGACAAACGAGCATTCATATGAACGCTCCTTCCCGATCATTACCCTTTGTAAACAGGGCAACGATCAGCTGATGAACAAGCAAACAGGGAGATGTACTGCCGCCATGATGAAATTGTATCGGGACGAATGATTGTAGTACCAATCATAGCTTCTTGTGAAAAGTGCAAACGAGCCACATCAGGTCATGCAAAAGGACCTTTAGATGACTTAAGATCTTCTTACAAATAGGCATATCAAACACTGCTGATGTCATTAGCATCATACGTATTCAATCACTCCAGCAATTATTGACAACCATCACGCCTCAATGGTGGTACTCGATTCTTAACCCCTTAAGGATTGGACTAATATATATTTTTTTCATCATGAAGCCATAACTTTTTTTTTTTTTATCGATATAGCTGTATAAATCCTTGTTTTTTGGAAGGATGAGTTGTATGTTTCAATGGCACCCTTTTAGGGTACATATAATTTATTGATTAACTTTTTTTTTGTGGGGAATACAAAAAACAAAAATTCAATTATTGGTTTTTGTGTGTTCCCCCCCCCCCATGATTATCGTGTGGTAATAGTATCAAGTTAACTTTATTCTGTGGATTGTTACGATTGCGGTGGTACCAAATATGTTTTAATTTTTTTGGTGAACTATTTGAAAAAAAAAAAAGTTGAAAGAATTTTTTTATTTACTTCTTTAGGTGGAGTATTTGAGCCAAACTATTAGGCCATGCCTCTGGCCCGGCATGATTAACAAGTGCTTATGACAACTATCTTTCATTATAGTTTCTGGCTTCATTAGTGGAGCCTCCATGCCTTGTTCGTTCCCAGTCCCCATGTGAATCATTGTCTGTGACTACAACAGTTAGTTAGATGATAGACTTGTGCACTCCGTAGTTTGTAATGCAGTAATCTTTTATTCAAAGAAGGACAAACATATACGTGTGTAACATTTGGGCCAAAAAATATGGCCTTTTTCAAAGACTATTGCCGCTGGGAACAAGTGTGAACTGGTGTACGCTCAACACTCGCCAAGTTACCTTATCCCTAGCGCTATATTTCCAATAGTTCAATGTTGTATTCAGCAGCATTAGTATTTGAAAATGGCTGTATTTTAGGTCGAAACAATTGCGTATTGACCCGCAGAAAAAAGTTAACATGTTGTTTTAATTGCACAGTCAGAGATGATTAGTAGTCCAGCGTGAACGACATAAGTTGATGCCGTTCCGCTGGGCTACACTGTCAGTCCGGTCACTGCATTCAGTAGACCGGATAGAGGAATGCTAGGTCTGGAGGGACCGGACCTATGAATTAGCAACACGCTCACAAATCAGAGGTACATTATACCTTTTACAATCGGGCCATCTTTTCTCATTGATCTTACACTGCCTGCCCTCATGTGTGTGTTCTTTCTCCCCCCCCCCACTTCAATTTTTTCACTTATGTGATTTACATCAGGGCTACGTTTATCAATAGAAGTGTTTGATCTTCAGATTTTCTTTAGGTTGGCTAATAAAGGGGACACCCAACCTATATTCTTCAGAGTTATAAAATTAATCCCTGGGTACTCTTCATATTTTATTAATACTCATTAAAAGTTATGTTTTAGTTTAGTGTTATACCAGCTCTCCTTCTTCCCCTCTTTTCCCATACTACTTGCATGATTCTATGGTGGTGTACACCAGGTATAACAGCTTCAATAATTTAGTACTACCATTATTACTATGAAAAACTACAACTCGTCCCGCAAAAATCAAGCCCTCATAGGACTATATCGACGGAAAAATGAAAAAGTTATGGCTTTTGGAAGGTGGGGAGGAAAAAACAGAAAATTAAAATCTGAAAGTTCTTTACGACAGGAAGGGGTTAAGATAGGAAATGATATGATTTGATTTCCAAATGAACACAGAAGGACATCATTTTGAGCAAAAGGTGACACTATACACTACAATAAATACAACCATGTTATAGGGCAAGCTATATTTGTTATATAAGTCACAGTTTTGTTTTATTTACAGAACTTTGGTTTTAGGATGGTGTCACTGTAAGGTGGACCTATGTGGTATAAGGATGTTGCGAAAACATAGGAGACTGAAACCCCCACCGATGGCTAAAACGAAGCAGCAGAAGCACTCGTGTGAGCGCTGTGCCACTTCATTTGTGATCGAAGTTCCTCGAAAAACTGAGCGAGCAGTCTACGAACCCATAGAGTTTCTATTGAGCCCATGCACGGCTCCAAGGAAAGCAGATCAGAAACAAAATGTCACAGTGCTTCTACGGTTTCGTTTTAGCGATAGGTGGGGGTCTCAGTACTTGGACCTCCACCCATTAAAACTTCTGACATGTCACTATGACATGTCAAAAGTTTTTTAAAAGTTTAATTACACTTTAACTAATATGAACAGCGTGAGAATGGGGTCTGCGGCACACAGCAGCAGGGTTTAAGTAGGCTCATATTTGGGACTCAGGCTGAAGACACAGGGTATGGGGTACAGGATACCAACCCAGGTCCCAAAGTTGAGGAAACAGGATCAGAATCAGGGTTCAGAATACAGGTTAAGATTCACAGGTTTATACCCCAAGGGCCCTTTCCTTAAAGTGTAGCTAAACGTTTGACAAACTTCTGACATGTCATAGTGACATGTCAGAAGTTTGGATTGGTGGGGGTCCGAGCATTGAGTCCCCCACCAATCGCTGGAACGATGCAGCTGAAGTGCTGGTGTGAGCGCTCAGCTGCTTCGTGTCTGTTCGGCTTTATTTGGAAATAAATGTATCGGTGTACGGACTCAATAGAAAGTCTATGAGCCCGTACTCCGATACATCGGCTTTCCGGAAAAAGCCGAACAGACACGAAGCGGCTGAGCGCTCACACGAGTGCTTCAGCTGCTCCGTTCTAGCGATTGGTGGGGGTCTCAGTGCTCGGACCCCCACTAATCCAAACTTCTGACATGTCACTATGACATGTCAGAAGTTTGTCAAACGTTTAGCTACACTTTAAAATCAGCAAGCCCAAAGGTCAGGCTCAGGATTAGAGTACAGATGCAGATACAGGGTGCATAAATAAGGTTGAGGTCTGACTAAAGATACAAGGAAACAGTGTACAGACTTAGTTTTTGAATTCAGGCACCGATTCAGAGTTCCTCAGACACGGTCTTAAGACAGAGAAAAGTCACCAACTAGAGAAGAGGCAAACATACAGTCAGCCCTGAGATCACAGGTGATTCATATTCCTCGCCCACTACTCTGATTGGTGAGTGAGGTTAACTCATTGCAGTAGATAGGAGGTATGTGAAGTGTGATGAGAAAAAGGACCTCCTCTCCTGGATTCTTAAAATTTTTGCTCTGATGTGTACCATCAAAAGTAAACTAAATATCATTAAAAAAAAGGGTCAGAGGGAAAAATGAGGGCAAAATTATTTCTTAATAAAGTACCATCAAGAGCTGGCATATAATGCCTTTTGGAAAAAAAATTAAAGGATGGGTCAGTCCTAGAAGTAATCAGATGGGTCAGACACAAGTTTTCAAAGCAATAAGGGGGACTTGCAATTCACACAAATTTATTTGAACTGAAATGAATTAGCTTATCTCTAATCGTGACTAATCTTATTAGAGTTAAACCATCTGCACACAATGTTTACAGATTTGAAAACCCCTTTAACCGGTTCCCGACCGCTGGCTGTGTATATACATCCAGCAGTCGTGGTCCTTAAAACCCGCGCCATAGAGTATTTACGGCGCAGGTTTTAGCTTGCTGCTCGAGCGAACGGGCAGCTGAATGTCGGGTCCTCGGCAGTCAGGGAATCTTGGGGACCCTGAGGAGATTTCGCCAGAGGCATAGCTAGGTTCTCCTTAACCCGGGGCAAAGATTCAGATTGGCGCCCCCGCAACTTATTTCCCGACATCTCCTTCCCCCTCGCCATGTTTGCTTTCTCTACCAATCAATGAGGTGTCAATTTTTTTCACAAGTTTTTTTAATGTAACTGGAACATAATACCATTTCTACATTTTGCAAGGCATATAGTTATATAAGGGAGTTACCATAACAATAAATTAAAAGAAAATAAATTAAAGAGGCCACACACAGCCCCCCTTGTAGATAGCACCACACACAGCCCCCTGTAGATAGCGCCTTACACAGCCCCCGTCTTGTATATAATACCACACAGTCCCCTGTATATAGCTCCACACACAGCCCCCCTTGCAGTTAATGCCACACATCCCCCCTGTTGTAGATAGTGTCACACAGCCCCCCCTTGTAGAGTGCCACACACATAACCCTTGTAAATAGCTCCACACCCCCCTTGTAGATAGTGTCACACACAGCCCCTTTCTTGTAGATAGTACCACACACAGCCCCCTGTTGTAGATAGCGCAACACACAGCCCCCTGTTGTAGATAACGCAAAACACAGCCCCCTGTTGTAGATAGCGCAACACACAGCCCCCTGTTGTAGATAGCGCCACACACAGCCCCATGTTGTAGATAGTGCCACACACAGCCCCCCTTGTAGATAGTGCCACAAACAGCCCCCCTCATAGATAGCTCCACACAGCCCCCTTGTAGATAGTGCCACACACAGCCCCCTGTTGTAGACAGCACCACACACAGCCCCCTGTTGTAGATAGCGCCACACACAGCCCCATGTTGTAGATAGTGTCACACAGCCTCCCCTTGTAGATAGCTTCACACAGCCCCCTTGTAGATAGTGCCACACTCGCCCCTTTGTAGATAGCACCACACTCCCCCCTTGTAGATAGTGCCACACACAACCCGCTGCCCCCTTGTAAATAGCTCCACACTGCCCCCTTGTAGATAGCGCCACACTCCCCCTGTTGTAGATAGTACCACACACAGCCCTCTAACCCCCTGTATATAGCGCTACACTCCCCCTTGTAGATAGCTCCACACACACACCCCTTTAGATAGTGCCATACACAGCCTCTTTCTTGTAGATAGTGCCACACACAGCCACCTGTTGTAGATAGCGCAACACACAGCCCCCTGTTGTAGATAGCGCCACACACAGCCCCATGTTGTAGATAGCGCCACACACAGCCCCCCTTGTAGATAGTGCCACAAACAGCCCCCCTCGTAGATAGCTCCACACAGCCCCCTGTTGTAGACAGCGCCACACACAGCCTCATGTTGTAGATAGTGTCACACACAGCCTACCATTGTAGATAGCTTCACACAGCCCACTTGTAGATAGCGCCACACTCGCCCCTTTGTAGATAGCGCCACACTCCCCCCCTTGTAGATAGTGACACACACAGCCCGCTACCCCTTGTCAATAGCTTCACACTCCCCCCTTGTAGATAGCGCCACACTCCCCCTGTTGTAGATAGTACCACACACAGTCCACTAACGCCCCTGTATATAGCGCTACACTCCCCCCTTGTATCTAGCTCCACACAGCCACCTTGTAGATAGCGCCACACAAAGCCCGTGGACCCCCTTGTAGATAGTGCCACACTTCCCCCTTGTAGATAGTGCCACACTCCCCCATTGTAGATAGTGCCACACACAGCCTGCTGCCCCCTTGTTAATAGCACCACACTGCCTCCCTTGTAGATAGTGCCACCCACAGCCCCCCTTGAAAATATCGCCACACACCCCCATTTAGATAGTGCCACACACAGCGCCTCTCTTGTAGATAGTGCCACACACAGCCCCCTGTTGTAGATAGTGCCACACACAGCCCCTTGTTGCAGATAGTGCCACACACAGCCCCTTGTTGCAGATAGTGCCTCCACTCTTGTAGATAGTGCCACACACAGCCCGCTGCCCCCCTTGTAAATAGCGCCACACTCCCCCCCCCTTGTACGTAGCGCCACACTATAAACAGAGTGGAGAGTGGTAGCCTACCGCCACAGCTCTCCGCTCTGCCTGACATGACTCACTGAAGGAGCCGAGGAGGTCATGCGGTGCAGGCAGGAGTCAGGAGTTCATGTGGCAGTGTTCTGACTAGGGTCGGTGACAGCCCGGCAGTGGACCAGTCCAGTTACCTGACCTGAGTCATCTGACCTCATGTCACTGACGTGAGGACAGGTGACAGGTCAGGTGACTGGACTGGTAGACTCCCGGGCCGTCACCGACCCCAGTCAGAACGCTGCCACATGAACTCCTGGCTCTTCCTAACAATGATCGCTGCTGCAGGTGTCTGACATACAGGACGTCTATCAGCAGTGATCAGCTGCTCTGCGGCGCCCCCTCCTTCCCTACTATGTAGATGCGCCCGGGTACATGCCCCACCTGCCCCCCTAGCTACGCCCCTGCTTTCACTGCTTCTATCTTCTCTGACACAGCGCTCACTGAGTCACATGATCGCCGGGTGCCATTAGTGGCAGACTGCTGCTGGGTCTTACTAGACCCAGCACAGCCCAATTACTGACAATAGTGTAGCCCCAGTTACAATGGAAAAACATGGTGTAAAAAAAGAGAGAAAAAAAGTCCCACAAAGGTCTTTTCTGACCTGTTGAGGGACAGACCATAATAATAAAAAAATAAAAGTAAAATAAAGTGCAAATAAAATTAATAATAAAGAAATAAAATACCAGCCAAAAAAAAAATGCCCCCCCACCAATCATTGTCGTAATGCTAGACCTGACCCAATTACCCTAAAATAGACATGTAATATATCAAAATTTATGGTAGAAAATGGTGATCACAAATATAAGGTATATTAAAGGCTAAAACTGTAGTATTTCCAGAAAAAAATAGCTGAAAAGTAAAAAAGCATATTTTTTTTTACTATAATTTTCAAACTTTAAGCCTAGAAATTCTAAAATAGCAAAAAGGATGTCTATAAAAATGATAAAAAAAAGTAACCTGCATTGTCTACGAAAAAACATCACAAAAATCATGTCGCTCCCCCAACAAATAAAAAAGTCAGAGCCGTTTAACTAACACGCGCTAAAAATGGCTAAACTGTTTCTTGTCCTGAAGGCTCAAAATAGTCCGGCCCGGAATCGGTTAGTTGACTTAAAGTATTAGAAAAGAGAAAAAAAAGTGAGCTGGCCCAGGGAGAAATAAGTGATGAGATGAGCTCGGGAAGTAGGAGTCACGAAGAGCTAGAGTTGGACAGATCTCAAAAATCATCTCCTCTACTGTCCATTCGGACCACGAAGGCCACTGGCAATGTGGTATAATAATTGTGTTAATTAGATCTACTGTATATTACTGTCCCAGTGCGTGCCAGTCATTCCGATATTCTTTACATACCAGTAAAGTTCTCTATGGGTGATTAATCTAATGACAGCAGTGTTTCATAGTGTACATACTAATGAGCTTACTTCCATTATCTGTAAATATCATAATTCCCATAAGTCATGGAAAACATTTAATTGACAAAGTGTATTCTATTTCCCCTATGCATTTCTTTACACACATTATAAAAGGAGAAAACAAACTTATTTTTCCCAGTGCTCTAATGAACTTTCGTTAAGGAGATGTTTTACTTTATTCAACTAAAGGAAATGTTAAAATTTTTAATCATAATGTAAATGTATGCTACTGTCTCTTTAATTGGCATACATATTATGCAAGTTGAGTTCATCAATTATATTTGGCACTATGTTTTTTAAAAAAAAAAAATGCTTTTACGTACCTGAATGTCTGAATATCCCTTTCAACTTATCTTCAATTTTTTAATCCACTGGTAAATAAGTATGAGAATATTGGGGAAATTTAGCAAACAAGGCAGATATCCACGGAAATAGGTATGTTCTATATTGGTGTAATACATTTTATTGCAATTTACTTAAAGATATATTATGCATCAAACATGGGATATTAGGCAGTGGTGGTCATAGAAGAGAAGGAGCGTCATGGCAAAGATCAAAATGGACCTCAATACGGTTCCAGTTTTCCCCACCCAGGACAGAAAGGTCAAGTGTTTGTTTCACCTCCTAAAATCTTTGCATGATCCATTCCCCATTCCCCCTGTTTGCTGACATTGCAGATACCTTGGAGACGGGAGTCCTGCACAGGTTCTTGCCACTCAGTAGTAAAAGGGAAGGAGCAACCACAGCTAGGCTCCCTCTTTTTAAGGACTGCCTCTATGGTATGTATACCCTTGATGTTCTGATTTACTTTCTCAACTGCGACACATTAAAGAAACACATTACGATGTGTAATAGTGTTTGGCACAATGTAAAACGTAACTTACTGCCTTAATTCTTTATGATTCTAGATGGTCCTTTAAGATATTGCCTTAAATATTTCTTATTCTAGATGGTCCTTTAATATACTGTCTTAAATATTTCTAATTCTAGATGGTCCTTTAAGATACAGCCTTAAATATTTCTTATTCTGGATCGTCCTTTAAGATACTGTCTTAAATATTTCTAATTCTAGATGGTCCTTTAAGATACTGCCTTAAATATTTCTTATTCTGGTTGGTCCTTTAAGATACTGTCTTAAATATTTCTTATTCTGGTTGGTCCTTTAAGATACTGTCTTAAATATTTATAATTCTAGATGGTCCTTTAGATACTGCCTAAAATATTTATAATTGTAGATGCAATAGACATACCAAAATTCCCATGTATCTATGTTCTCTCTTAACAGCACTCCATATGGATAGGCATGGTACTGCAACTAAAGAGACATTAGGGACAATACAAATACTTGAAGAATTATGATGTTTAGGTCATGCACAAATAACAGAATCTAAATGTTGTAAATCAGGTTTTTTTCTTATCATACTAAATCTATGTTAATATAATAATGTAAAACTTGATAACTATCAATAAACCTAGAGGCTTGACACACATCTGTAGACACTAGAAAAAGCCATAAACCCTGACTAATATAAAAGTGGTGCTGTTTCCTAGTAAAATTATAAGCTTTGTGCTCCTCAAAACTAGTATATCCCAGGAAAGTGTTTGACTCTTTGTAAAAGTATAAGATCAATTTAAGGTGGATAACTAAAGGAACCAGAAATAATTTTGACTTTTTTCTAGAATAAGGGCACAGTACGTTTTCTCAAAGTAAATATCAGTATTCTATGTTGTTATACAACATTTTTTGTTTGGTAATATAATGAATTTTAAATAGCAGTCCTCATAATATCTGTAGATCCATGTAGCAATTGGTTAATTTCACCAGTGATAGTAAAGTGTATGAATTGTCAGGTAGTGCTAACTTACTGTATATCAATGCAATGCCAACTGCTGACCAGGAGGTTAGAAGCGGGGGCCAAATTAGGGGTGTGTGTAAAATGTGTGATAGAACAGAGTGCATCACCCTTACCTGTAGAAGGAGGCTACAAAGTTCCTGATGGCCTCCGCATGAAGAACTTGTACTTCTATTTCCACTTGGTGCTTGGACCTATTACAGAGTTATTTTGACAAATGTGTTTCTTAGATATTCGGCCACCTTTGGTGTTGTTATTTGGGCACCGTATGTTGGTGTTAATTATGTACTGTATGTTATCGGTACACTGTATGAAAGTATAAATTGGGCATTATATGATGTCATATACCGTAAGAATGCACCAATAAAACTTGTCCATGGGGCACCCTCCAACCCAATACCAGTTCTGGTTCCAAGTGTATAAAAAGGTGAATAAATAATTAAAATTAAAAAAAACACACAACTGAGGAGTCATTTTTATTTTCTTCGAAAGAACAGACGGTTAAATGTTAAATATATTTTTTTTTTAGATCTCCTTGTATTTTATTGCAATTTTTGTGTTGTATGTCCAATAAACTATTTATACTTTTTCATTAATTTTGTGGCTTTCTGGCTTTTTGGTTCTAATGAAGTTTGCTCATATATTGAGTATTGCTTTTAGAAATATATAAAAAAATCTTTTAAATATATAGCATTTTGAAAAACATTTGGCAATACAATAATTCAAAAAGAAAAAATGTATGACACCTTCATGGGACATCGATGATGATCAGGCTTGACAATTGTTGAATGGTGATGTATAAATACCTCATTATTTATTTTAACTCTTTAGTAACTCGCCTATTTTGGGCTATGATGACAGAACGATTTTTTCCGTTTTTTGATCGTGCCATTTTAAAAGCCATAACTTTTTTTTTTTCGAGACATAGCCGTGTGTGGGCTTGTTTTTTGCGGAACAAGTTGTATTTTTTAATGGCACCACTTCGGGATACATAGAGATTATCGATTAACTTGTATTAACTTTTTTTGGGGTAATTGAAAAACACTGAAATTTCGTCATTCTTTTTGGCATCTTAAATTTATTTAGCGTATGATATGAATAAAATAATAACTATATTCTTTGGGTCATTACAATTACAGCGCTACCAATTTTATACAGTTGTTTTATGTTTTACTGCTTTTACACAATAAAAACACTTTTTCTTCAAAAGTTATTCTCACTTTGTTTGCTTATATTCTAAGAGCCATAACTTTTTATTTTTCCACCAACGTAGCTGTATGAGGGATTGTTGTTTTAATTGGATCCAATTTGGGGTACATATGACTATTTGAATCACTTTTTATTGCATTTTTTGGAATGCATGATAAACAGAAAACAGCAATTTGGGCATTTTTTATTTTCCTTCTTTATGACGTTCACCGTGCGGGTTGAATAACATAATAGATTTATAGTTCGAGTCGTTATGGATAATGATTATGCTTAGGTTTTTATTATTTTTTCCTAATAAAGCATTTTGTATGGGCAAAAGGTGTTTTTTTTAATATTTTTTTTTTACTAAGGGTTTTTCACTTATTTATTATTAACTTTAAAAAGCAATTTTATCCTTTTTTTTAGTACCACTTTGGGACTTTCCTACGTGATATTTTGATCGCTTTTATACAACACTGCAATACTTCTGAAATTGAAGTGTATTATGCCTTTGGCAGAGCCTACTAGGCATGCACTAAAGGCAGTTCTGGGGGTCATTATCAAGCGCCCGGCTGCCATAAAAATTAGCGATCATGTCGCGGGGGTGCTGATGGAGTGACAGAGGGAGCCCCCTCCCTCTAAAACCACTTAGATGCCACAGTCAGTATTGCCCTTGGCATCTAAGGGGTTAAATTGGCAGAATTTAAGATAACTTTGATCCCGCCCGTTTGTTCTAGCCGGCACGGGACATCAGCATCGGGCTTATGTAACAGCGCCGTGAAAAGGCGGCACACTAACATAAGGACCCTTAATGAATGGCAGTCACTAAGGGGTTAATTAGGCCTGTGTAGAAATGTGTTGTCACATGATTATACATATAATAACAGGGATCTGTATAAGGAAAAGTAATTGACACAAGACTCATACATTTCCTGGCCTCAACTGTGTAAAATGTAGAAACCATACTGTTATAGTGAATACAGGGGGAACAAAGAATATACCATGTAAAATTAGAAACGCAAACACTATGGGATGGATACGTTTTCCTCTAGATTTACTTTTATCTACATACTACGCATTTTGCAGAAAAAAAGAATATGTTAAGTTTCTATTTCAGGACTTGAAAATGGAGGTCTTCAACCATACTTCAGTCAATGGATTTACATTATTGACCTTCTCCAACCTACAACAGTTCCAGATCTTGATGTTTACTTTGATGCTACTGACCTACATCATATGTGTCGTGGGAAATTCTGCAATCATAGCGATCGTTCAGGTAGAACAAACTCTTCATACCCCCATGTACTTATATATCTCTACATTTGCTGCCTTAGAGATCATGTTTGTGTCTTCCACCGTTCCGAATCTTCTCATTAACCTAGTATCAGCCAGAAAGAAGATTTCATTTATAGGCTGTTTTAGCCAGTTGTATGTCTTCAATTCTCTGGGGGTCACAGAGTGTTACCTTCTTGCTCTCATGGTCTTTGATCGGCACCTGGCTATTAATAACCCTTTGCACTATCCAGCTATAATGAACAATCAATTTTGCCTTAAGTTAGCTCTTCTGCCTTGGGTGGTGGGATTTCTTATTGTTCTGGCACCAACTATCATCACCGCTCGCCTACAATTTTGTGGTCTTCATGAAATCAACCACTTCTTTTGTGATTTTGCTCCACTACAAAGTATGGCGTGCTCCATTCCTTTCTATGTCATTGTCATAACCAGTTCGGTTGCTTTCATTGATGTTGTAGTCCCGTTCATCATTATTTTAGGATTTTATATACATATTATTATAACAGTTTTGAAGATTAGAAGTGAAGAGGGTAAAAAGAAAGCCTTCTCCACCTGCTCTTCTCATCTCATCGTGGCTAGTCTTTTCTATGGCACAGCCGCCATTGTTTATGTAAAACCTAAGGGCAGTCAATATGATAAAATCCTTGCTCTCATGTATACAGCTGTCACTCCACTCATAAACCCATTTATTTATACCTTCCGAAACAGAGATGTTAAGGGAGTATTCAGAAGATACATGGACCTTGTAAAGCAGCGATAGTGTTTGTATTACATAATAATGTATAAATGATACTGAGTGTATAATTTTCTGGAATTGACATAGTATAATAAAATAAAATAATTAGAGCTAGGTAAAAAAAAAATTGTACGTGACTGATTCAAGTTTTGAAAATCCAGTTATGACCTATTGCCATAAGGGTAATGGAGAAGAAACGATTTGTCATATTTACTTTTTCTCAAATTTTTAAGGAAAAGCTCAAAAATTTTTATTTTACCTATTATTTTCTGTTGGCTAATGGTTGGGCCGGCCATATACATTATATAGCTGTTGGCAGAATGGTTGGTTGGCCATCACTCCCACCGTGGCATACATAGAAGCGAGTAGGACTCATATCAATGATCAAACTGGACCCCCCCATTATAGTGCCAGAATTTTCCACCATGATAGAAGTGTTTGTTCACCCATTGCTCAACCCAATGCAATTCCTCTAGAGAAGGGTAACCTCCACAGTGTGTCACCATCCAGTAACAAAGAGGATGGGACAAACCAAGAAGACCCTCTCTCCCCATGGGCCACATAGTAGTTCCTCTATGGTATGTACACGCTTGCTCTCCCAGCTCTCCCATAAGCATGCACACTCTGGCAGTAGCTTGTCTCCTGGCAAAGAAAAACATTTGGGCGTGTTTAAATCGAAAGTTTGACGGCCAAACACATTGTTGATGCAGCCTATAAAATCATCATTGTCAACAGTACATTTCACTGTGTAAACAGGATATGCTGGCGACAATGGAAACTGATGGGGAACAATCATTCGTCCTTATGCAGTAGAGCTATCTCCCATGTAAAAGGGCCTGTTAATGAGCGCCGATCAACTTGTTATATCATCAATTGGCCCTTGTTATGGGTATAAACCTGCTCATGTAAGCCAGCCTTTAGTCTATGATTTACAAGTACACCCAGATCTTTCCCTACTACCGACTTTCCAGTTTTACTCCCCTAGGACCTATGGTGAACGCCAAATTTTAGTACCCAGATGCATAACAAACATAATTCAATGGGGGGCCACTGATGGACGGTTCTGGTCATCTGCATTTCATCAGCAGCCATATTGGGACTAGAGTGCCGTACAGTCATTGAGGAAGACTGGACTCAACAAGGGTGCGGCACTAAACTTTTCAGACGTCAGCGTAGATCTTCTGAGCACATTATACAGTATTAGTAAGTGACCAAAATATCCAGTTTCCTGTAAATTTTTAAGGACCATTATTTTAAACTTTATTTTACAGCCTGTCCCTTTAACTCGCACATGTTGGATTGGAACTGAGGATCAAGTGTATGAAATACAGAAACATGAGCTGTAAGCTACAGGCTTCACTGCTTTCTATGAAAGTATTTTATGTGCCTAAATAACCTAACATGCTTATTATTTACAGTCAAAATGAACATTATTATGCCAGTACATAGTAGTAAAAAAATTAAAAAATTAAATTAAAAGTCCCCCAATGGTTTCTAAAAATTAACACAACCCCAAAAAAATACAAAAATACCCATTTTGAATACACTCTATTGAATGGAAATCACAAAACAATAAATAACACAGACATATGAAGCAACAAAACCGTTTCAACACGTAAAATAAAGTTAACAAAAGATCAACCTTGAATGGACCTCCTCTCTACACAGGCCCCATAGCAGTCACATGGGCTGCCTGTACAGTATGTACAGTATACTCTTGGATGTCCAATCCTTGTTTTTTACACCAGGACAGAAGTGTGGTTTCGAGATATTAGCTGATAACAGAAATAAATAATACATATGGGGTAAAATACTGTGTCTGTGTCTTGAATCCAAAGATGGAAATATGTTGTTCTTCATACCAAATTAGTTATACCATGACTTGGACTAAAAACAATGGGGCATCAAGTCCAATCTAGATAGAATTTTTGAATTAAAGGGTCATAAGGCTCTACACTACACAGAGGTAGGTACTCCATGTGCCAATGTTTGGTGCCTTCGTACAGCATCGTATTATGGAGACATTGTCCTCTAGAAGTGATGATTCTAGGGGAGAGTACCTCCATAGTACGACATTGGATGGAGCATGTCACAATTATTTTCTAATGTGTTCATATGAAATGTGATAGAAAAAACCTGGAGGTTGTATGAAGCCGTAATATTGTTGTGTGAATAAGGCCTTACCCTGTGTGGTTCTTCGGAGCATTGTGGTATCAAAGAGGAAACCCATTATGATTTTGTTTTGAGGCTCTGACCTCCAAAACACAAATCTATAAACCTTTCATGTGTACACGACAGCTCTACACCTTATCATAAAACCGATATCACCCACTATCCATGTCTGCAAATATGTGTCAGAGCTAGATTTTGCCGAGGGATTTCATGATTTCCTCCTTGTAGATTTACTTGGCAAGACCTTTAATTAAATGAACATGAACTATAATTATACAGGTAATGTAAAATGTGAGAGCTCCTGTGCCAAGAGAGTCCTAACTCCCACTTCCTAATGTTTAAAACTATTTTGAGATGGTTATTTTTGTCTTAATTTAATATTTACTCAAAACCTAAGTCCACTCAAAACCTGAAAAATTAGGTGTAACTGCATTAAGAAGTCCACGAAGCTGAGATGTGAGGCACTGTTTGGCCAAATCGTCACAATCAAGAACTAAAGTTTAATGTTATATTTTCTAATTCAATAGGGGCTCTGAAGGGCAAAAATAAATGACCCCCTGAACCCTTAAGGGCCTATATTTTGTTAGTCAGGTAAAGAAAGCCACTGAGCACAAGCTCTACAGTGTGAGAATCCAAGAAAATAAATCTGCATATTTCAGCTTCCTGGGCCACTGTGAAGTAATCATTATTATTATCATTATTGTTATTATTATTTTTATTATTATTACTATTTGTTATTATATGTATTACGATTATTATTATTATTATTATTATTAATGTTATTGTTATTATTATTACGATTATTATTATTATTATTAATGTTATTGTTATTATTATTCTTATTATTATTGTGGTTACTAAGATTATTATTATTATTGTTGTTACTATTATTATTGTTATTATTATTATTACTATTATTATTATTACTATTATTATTATTATTATTACTATTATTATTATTACTATTATTATTACTGTGATTATTATTAATATTATTGTTACTATTATTATTATTGTTATTATTATTACTAGCAAAAAAACTAAAACAAATAAAGTTTAAGAAAGTGAAAATAAAAAATTAGCAAAACAAAAGCAATAAATATATATATAAAAAAAAAACAAAAATAACAGATCCTTGTTTGGTATCTCCGTAACCATAAGAACCCACACAAATTAAGGCGTTGTTTATAGTCCACATTGAACAGATTAAAAAAAAAATCTGTATTATGCACTCCTCAAAAAATAAAAATAAAAAATAATAATATTGGGGCAAAAAAAATATATCTGTATTAGGACTCCTCCAAAGAGTAAAAGAAAATAAAAAAATATAATATTGGGGCAAATTTAAAAAAAAAAAAATCCTATACTCTTATAGGGTTAACACTAAAAATACGTAGTCCAGATCCGACCATTTCGCATATAATTATTAATTATTGGTGCATGAAGCTATGTAGTCCTTTAGGAATGCAGAATGACGCCCTTGCTGCCTCCCTGGATGTTTCAGCTATGGAGAAATTTACTTAGTCAGCAAATTGTCAATTGCCACTATTAACCCTATCATTATATTTGTGCATCCCCTCCAGATCTGCTGCACCTGTAGAAGCGATGATACATTTAATTATAATGATTGTCTGTAATAATAGAGTATAGCCTGTCATTTTCTGAGGGTATAATCATATCTTCCTATAGCTGGTATATAGGTGTAAAGCAGGTGGGATTATATAAGAGTACTGTGGGGGTCTCCTTCCGGCAGTGCCTCAATTGTTATATAACTGAGTACAGTCTCAAAACAGTTACTTAAAGACTGTGATAAAAGTCATGGTTAAATTATACAAAATATACAGCGTATTATACTCCGTGTATTAACCGTGAAGTACCAGGATTATGGAGACAATTTCCTAAAAATATTTTATTTTCTGTTGAGAGGTAAGCCCTAAAATCTATCTATCTATCTATCTATCTATCTATCTATCTATCTATCTATCTATCTATCTATCTATCTATCTATCTATCTATCTATCTATCTATCTATCTATCTATCTATCATCTCATATCATATCTATCTATCTATCTATCTATCTATCTATCTATCTATCTATCTATCTATCTATCTATCTATCTATCTATCTATCTATCTATCTATCTATCTATCTATCTATCTATCTATCTCATATCTATCTATCTATCTATCTATCTATCTATCTATCTATCTATCTATCTATCTATCTATCTATCTATCTATCTATCTATCTATCTATCTATCTATCTATCTATCTAGTATCTATCTATCTATCTATCTATCTATCTATCTATCTATCTATCTATCTATCTATCTATCTATCTATCTATCTATCTATCTATCTATCTATCTATCTAGTATCTATCTATCTATCTATCTATCTATCTATCTATCTATCTATCTATCTATCTATCTATCTATCTATCTATCTATCTATCTATCTATCTATCTATCATCTATCTCATATCTATCTATCTATCTATCTATCTATCTATCTATCTATCTATCTATCTATCTATCTATCTATCTATCTATCTATCTATCTATCTATCTATCTATCTCATATCTATCTATCTATCTATCTATCTATCTATCTATCTATCTATCTATCTATCTATCTATCTATCTATCTATCTATCTATCTATCTATCTATCTATCTATCTATCTATCTATCTATCTCATATCTATCTATCTATCTATCTATCTATCTATCTATCTATCTATCTATCTATCTATCTATCTATCTATCTATCTATCATCTATCATCTATCTATCTATCTATCTATCTATCTATCTATCTATCTATCTATCTATCTATCTATCTATCTATCTATCTATCTATCTATCTATCTATCTATCTATCTATCTATCTATCTATCTATCTATCTATTACCTATCATCTATCTATCTATCTATCTATCTATCTATCTATCTATCTATCTATCTATCTATCTATCTATCTATCTATCTATCTATCTATCTATCTATCTATCTATAATCTATCTATCTATCTATCTATCTATCTATCTATCTATCTATCTATCTATCTATCTATCTATCTATCTATCTATCTATCTATCTATTATCTATCTATCTCATATCTATCTATCTATCTATCTATCTATCTATCTATCTATCTATCTATCTATCTATCTATCTATCTATCTATCTATCTATCTATCTATCTATCTATCTATCTATCTATCTATCTATCTATCCCATATGCTTTCTTTCTTTCTTTTTTTCTTTCTTTCTTTCTTTCTTTCTTTCTTTCTTTCTTTCTTTCTTTCTTTCTTTCTTTCTTTCTTTCTTTCTTTCTTTCTTTCTTTCTTTCTTTCTTTCTTTCTAAATGATGATTGTAAGCCTGATATCCATCAATACAGCGTTACATGTGATATGATTAGATGTGTAGACTAATAGCAGCTGTGAAACTATGCTCAGTGGGATTTTTATAATAATAGTGCAGTTACTATGACTACCCGCACATTTTACTCAGGACCAGGTTAGGTTAACTAACAATTATAGAGGCCCCAGAGCAAAAAAATTGTGGAGTAGAGGGCCAGGGGGCTCTCATTTTTAAAAATAATAAAATATGTTGTGGAACTGCCCTTATATTATTGCCACACGATGCCTCAATAATACCACTATACAGTACCAAATAACAGTTTTATACTTTTTCAACATAGTAATATTATTTTTTGAGGTGTAGGAATAAAAAAAAAAAAAATGCAGTTTTTTCCCCCAGGATTTGTTTTAACGCCATTCACGGTGTGCAATAAGGCACAATATCTTTATTTTATGAGTTGTTATTATTATTATTATTATTATTATTGGGATACCAAATTTATGTAGATCTTTAGCTTTTACTACTTTGCAGAATAAATCAAATCCTGTGTTATTGAAAATCTTCACTTCATAACTTTTGTAATTTTTCTTTGACGTAGGACTTAGTTTTTTTGTGGGATCAGTTGTAGTTTACATTGGCATGACTTTGGTGTACATAGAATTTATTGAGTAACTTTTATTATTTTTATTTTTTTGGGGGGGATGCAATTCTGAGATTGTCTTTTAGGTTTCTTATTTAACACCTAGTGCAGGGCCTAATAGGTTCACATACATGGTGGGGCCTTTGTTAGGTCCCCAGCTGCCATGGCAATTTAGGTGTCATGGTTACTATTGACTATGGCACATAAGGGGTTCAGCTTCTGAGATCTGAGTTATCTCCCATCCCAGCTCTTGCAGGGGGGTGTCAGCTGTATATTGTACCCGATTTCCATGACTATACTGTTACGGTGCAGTGCAGTCCAATAGTTTTTTTTTTCTGGCCACAATGGGCCATAATGGTACGTCGAGTGGATGACAGGAGCTGTGCCCGCGCCCTTTGCAGCAGGTGCTATCTGTAATATATAGCTGACATTCTGCCGCAACTGTTGGAATTAAAGGTAACCCCAATCTTGACTATTTAACCCCATAAATATCACTGTCAAACTGGATTTCCGGGAAAGTGCTTTTATTGTGCAAAAGTAGTAAAGCATAAAAAATGTGACATTAGTGGTATCGCCGTAAACAGGACGACAAACAAATTAAAGTAAATGTGTTATTTATGCCACAGAGTGAATGGCGCAAATAAAAAAATACTATGTCTTACATTGCCCCAAAATTAATAAACAAGCCATCTGATTCCGACACCGGCTACTGCATAACATCCGGTGCTCGGAGGCAGTTGGGACAGCTGATCGGTGCGGGGCCCGGGTGTTGTACCCCCACAACCATATACTAATGACCTATCCTGTGGATGAAAAAGAAAGGCCCGTGCACGTACAACCCCTTTAATGTTGTACATGTGCTTACCGGTGCAATGCACCCTGGGCATAACTACAACCATAGGATCTGCTACAGAGGGCCAAGGTTGAAGTGCTCCAGTCAAGTGCAGGACCATTGTTCTGGGGTAGCTTTTTGCTGTTTAGCGTTCAAATGTGGGTTCTCCCATGTGCACAAGATGTGATATCGGACACTATGATCTCTTCTTTGGTTGCTGCTCAAGTAAATGTAGTTGTACCGCTTTTTACTTTACTACAGTTCAGTTTACCACAAACAAGGAAAGAACCCCATTACTGAGGTTGTTATGGGGCCCTATGAATTTTAGTTGTTCCCTGCAGTACAATATAATTTTTTTCAATGATGTCAATAAAGGAATGTATTAAAAATTGTACAATGCTATATTAGGCATGGGAATGTCCGTTGAACAGTCCATACATGGCGGGTCCTAGACGGATCAGCCATAGGACAAAATAAGTAGTTTTAAGTAGTTCAAGATGCCCTAGTGTGGACTTATGTTTGGAAATGTACTGAGCATCAGCAATGTAATAGTTCAAGATAAGTAATAAGTTGGATCCTCGCCAATCTGAATCATGTCAGATATTTGAAATGTTCTCCTGGGTTCCATTCTCTACAGAGAAACATGTCCATAGAGTTTGGGTTTTTGCCAAATTGTTTGTTTTTTCTCTAGATTCTCCAGGTCCTTCTCTCACTTGAAATTATTAAAGTAGTTGTCCCCACTGGACAAGCCATTCTTAGAATTAAGCCTCCCAGGCAAACAGCGGTTCTCCGTGGGTTTGGCTTCTCTAACCCCTGATATATCAGATGTGGTCAACAGGTAAACGTGGCCTCGACATGTAGTATTAAATGGCATTCTTTCAAATGACTGTGTCAAGTCTACAAAAGTGGTGTCCACACTAAAGTTTCTCTCTTCTCTCAGCTTCTCTCTACTGTGATTCATAGAGGAGGGTCCAAAGCTGGGACCACCCCTCCCCCAAAATCATTCTTTGTCAACATAATACTATGTGATGGCTGAAGGGCTGTTTCTTGAAGCTGAAGATGTTTCTGGACTTAGCTTTACAGATTGTAATTAACATAGGTGTTCTTTATCTACTAGAATGAAGCTGAGTCTGCGTATTCTTTACTCTTACTTTGTCTATGTCTGTCTGTTGCTGCTAAGAAACTGTATTTGTGGAATAACTCTGGACGGGTGTAGACTGTCTCATGAGGACATCACTGGTTACTCTCTGGAAGGTGATATCACTCTTGGAGGGCTCTTTGCTGTCCATTTGGATGTAGAATATCTAAAAGTAACATTCCAAGAACAACCACCATCTCTTAAATGTAACACGTAAGTATTATATTTTTGCATCCATTACAAATTGAGACTCAAGTCTTATAAAAGTAGTAAGTAGTAGTAGTAGTAGTAGTAGTAGTAGTAGTAGTAGTAGTAGTAGTAGTAGGTGGCGTAACTACCGCCGTAGCGGCTGCTACGGGGCCCGCGGCATGAGGGGGCCCGTGTCGCCCGCCGGCACGGGCCCCCACCATGGCCGGAGGCTCCGCTAGCAGCCACTATGGTTGCTACAGCGGGACGCCACTGAACACTACGGCAGAGCAGGGAGGTATCTCCCCGCTCTGCCATTAACTGGTTCCCGACCGCTGGCTGTATTTTTACGGCCAGCGGTCAGGGTCCTTAAAACCCGAGCCATAGACTTTCTATGGCTCGGGTTTTAACTTGATGCCCGCGCGATCGGGCAGCTTAATGTCGGATCTCCGGCTGTCAGTGACTGCCGGGGACCCTGAGGAGAGGATAGAAGCAGCTTTTGCTGCTTCTGTCTTCTCTGATCACTTGTACACAGCGCTGAATGCGCGCTGTGTACAGGAATAGAGACAGCAGCAGCGGCGCTGTCTCTATTCCTCCCGGTGATCATGTGACTAGTCACATGATCGCCGGGTGCCGTTAGTGGCAGACTGTTTCTGGGTCTTACTAGACCCAGCACAGCCCTATTAGTGACAATCGTCACTATGAGAGGGCTGATTTCCCCTGTAACTGGGGCTGCTGTGCAGCTCCAGTTACAGTGGAAAAACATGGTGTAAAAGAAAGAAAAAAAATATATAAAGTTCCCCAAAGGTCTTCTTTGACCTTTGGGGGACAGACCATAGTAATAAAAAAAGAATAAAGTAAAGTGCAAAAAAAATGTAAATAATAAATACACATAAAATACCCACGCCCAAAAAAAAACGTTCCCCCCCGCCAATCATTGTTGTAACGCTGACCCAATTACCCTAATATAGACATGTAATATATACAAATTTACGGTAGACAATGGCGATCACAAATAAAAGGTCTATTTTAGGGTAAAACTATGTTATTACCAAAAAAAAAATAGCTGAAATGTAAAAAAGCTTACTTTTTTACTATTATTTTCAAACTTTATGAATAAAAATTCTAAAATAGCAAAAAAGGTGTGTATAAAAACGATAAAAAATGAAACCTGCATTGTCTACGGAAAAAACGTCGCAAAAATCACGTCGTTAGCACAACAAATAAAAAAGTTATAGCCATTTAACTAACACGTGCTAAAAATGGCTAAACGGTGTCTGGTCCTGAAGGCGCAAAATAGAGCAAAAGACATGTATAGGGGATAGTCAGAGGTTTGCCGGAAGTCAGAGGTTTGTCATGGAGAAGTTCAGGTACATTTTAGTAAAACATTAAGCTGTGTAGCCATGGGTTTCTTTATTTCCTGCTTATTTTAATTTTAATCATAGGATGATCGCATCTCTTATGCGGCCGAAAAAATGGGCACTTGTCGGGAGCACATCTCCCCATGACAGGGGATGTCCTGCGGACAAGATGCAAATGTATGAGGACAAACGATTGTATTAACAATGTCCCAATCATTTTGGTTATTGCTCCGTTTGAATGGAGCTAAACAAGCGTCGATTGTCATGCTGCATTGTCGATTGTCAATTGGCGCTTGTTTAATGGGAAAACATTTCTGCCCATCTAAAAGGACCTTAAGGTTGCTATTATTGTGGATTGAGTTGGGTGGCTTATGTGACCATTGAATACAATGTTTGTAGAGCATACTCAATATGTTTTATTCCTATGATATAAGAGCACTCCTCACAAACCTCATTTAAGTCTTCAAAGGGGTCCTCTCATAAATTCCTTTACATATGCCATAGTGGGGACCTCGGCTATAGGCCAAAACATAGAGCTTCCATGTAATGCTACATTTTCACTTCAGTGCCTACTGAAGTGGAAATGAGCTGGCAGGAGCAACCTCCTATGGTGATCACAGCTGATCACCGGGGGTCAGAGTATATAATACAGGCTTTTTTTTAATTTTCCACTTAGACATTTATTATTTATTATTGGAAAAGTTAACTGATAACCAATATAAATCCCAAAGCAGCTCCCAGACTTCTGAATGGCAAATATACCTAGAAAAGCAGTGACATAGGAAGGACAGATTTCTCACTGCATATTACCTCGTAACAGCCATGTCCTCTATTGACAATAACGGGGAAATAATTGGTCAAATTTCTAGTTACCTGAGGAATATAAGGCCTTATGCACATGACCATAATATGATCTGAGTTGTATAGAGCTATAATAGGGTTCTCATTAAAATCAATTGGCTCAATCTTTACCGCCATTTGCCTCCAATTGCATATTGGGGCATTCAGAGGTTTTTCTCCAGATATAGTGTGAGAAAAAAAAATTGATAATTCAGAGATAGCATATTGAATTTTTTTCTGAGTGTTTACTGATGAGGTTTCTTCCACAATTATACAAATTATGTAACGCATTAGATGCTATGTAATAATAATAATAATAATAATAATGATCTATTAAAGGCCATACTGCTTTTTTTCAGATTTCACATAAGGTATTACCGCTACCTCCTGGCTATGGTTTATGCTATATGGGAAATCAACCAGTCATCTGATATTCTTCCAAATATCACTTTGGGTTTCAATTTGTATGATTCCTGCTATAATCAAGTTAGGTCTTTGATGGGGACAACATGGATCTTATCAGGAAAAAAGCAAACAGTGCCAAACTTCAACTGCTACAAGGATAGCATGCCACATGCGATCGTTGGGGACATGCCTTCAAAGGCATCCATACCAATGGCTAGGATTCTTGGCCTGTACAGATATCCTCAGGTAAGTTTATAGAGGAAGAATATTATACACAAATGCATACATACACAAATACATATATACTGTACATACATAAATACATACACATTGAGTCCCAGCCCTAAAGCTTTTACTGGAGTAGACCTAGATAGAAATTAAAAATGTATGTTATGGTAGGACAAATCCTTAAGGTTAAGACTAGATCAGTCTTAGACCATATTGGGCAAGAACAAATTGAAAAAAGTTTGTGCCCAAAAAACAATGCAAAAATATAATAAACAGCAATTAAGAAAGTGAATTTAACCACCTATTTTTATTTGTTTACAGCATGAAATACAAGCATAACTTAATTTTTTATGCACACCATAATACAGTGTATACAGGCCGGGCGGTTCATCTTCTACAAGTCACAAACATGTCTCCATCACAGATTATCATGAGAGTGCTCAGCATTTACTCTGCTCTACTATCTCCCTCTCCCCCCTCATCTACTCTATAACTCTGCCTATTCCTCCACACTAGGAATATATAGTGCTGGCAATGTTTATATGGAGCTATCAACCTTAGGAAGCAAGAATCCAGTGATATAGAGCCCATCAAGGAAGGAATGGCCAAAAGTAAGAGGAGCCGAGGATTTACATTTGGCCGTTTCCAACAGTACCATTAATTTTTTCGGAGAGTGAATGCGCAAAAATTGGATCTTGGGATTTCTCATTCTTGGTAACCATGAGGTCCCAGAGGTTAAAACCTACCATACCTGACTAATTGACAAGTCATAAAAGTAACAAAAAAGAGTCTGTCATGGGACAACCCCCTACAAGATAAAATGTAATAGTAAGGGACACCAAGGGAGGTTGCCCCAATTCCTAGTAATTAAATGTAAAAGAGTGGGTAACACATGACTGCAGGAGCAGACTACACACATGGTTTGGTAGTCTTTAAAGGATTATTCCAATGTTAGACATTTATGGCATGTCCACAGGACACCGCACCGATACAGGGGCTAACGTCATCAGCGCTGACCTATTGGAGGGCAGTATTGGAGGTGTGGTCACCCACTGGCCACAGATTCCGGGCGGGGACTAGTGCAGACTTGCCTGGTGCGGCGGCCACTGGCCGCAGATTCCAGACGGGGCTAGTGGAGAGGCTACTGCACATGCGAGCGGCTCTCTCCTTTCTACTCTATTGGAGTTACGGAAACAGTCGAGTAGGGCTTGTTTAACTCTTTCCATAACTAGCTTTGAATAGAACAGAGAGAGTCAGGCGCATGTGCGGCAGTCCCTTCACTAGACCCTTTATGGAATCTGCGGCCAGCAGCTGCCGCACCAGGTGAAATGGGGGTTGGATGACTGGGAGCTGGGACCCACATCTATCAGACTTTTTTTGGGCATATCCTGTAGATATGCCATAAATGCCTAAGGTGGAAATAACCCCTTAAGCATGTAGAAACATAATTCTGCATAGGAGCATTGTGCACAAAATTGTAGGAGATTTGTAATCAAGACAAGTTGAAACAATAACAATATAGATTTCTATTGCCTATATACCATATATTTTATCACTTTTTTAATTTCTTTCCTCTTTTCTAGTTAAGCTATGCCTCAGCTCATCCAATTCTAAGTGATAAATTGCAATTTCCATCCTTCTTTAGAACTATACCAAATGATGACTATGAAGTTATTGAAATGGCTCACTTGGTTGGTTACTTTAACTGGACTTGGGTAGGGATCATAACCACTGACAATGAGCTGGGTAGATCGGGATCTCAATTGCTGATTAAGAAGGTTGAACAGAATGGAGGTTGTGTGGCTTTTCTTGAAATTCTTCCTATTTACAACTCAATGGAGTCTGTTTTACGCATCATAGATGGTATCAAGAATTCAAAAGCCACCGTAATTGTTGTATATTCCACAATGGAGAACCTTATTCCTCTTATGGAGGAAGCCTCATTTAACAATATTACGGATAAAGTTTGGTTTGCCTGTTCCAGCTGGTCCATCACTTCAGACTTCAAAAGAATTGACCTATTAACCACTTTAAATGGCAGTATAGGCATAGCACAACCAAGTGGGAAAATTCCAGGTTTCAAAAAATTTCTTCAGAGTATTCATTCGTCTAAATTTCCAAATGACATATTTATCAAAACATTTTGGGAAAAGGCTTTTGGTTGCGTGTGGCCAACAGGGAGTCCTAATAATAATGATGCCTTTTTAAATACTTCTCAAGGTCCGCATTCTTGGTGTACAGGAGAAGAGAAGGTAGACAGTATTGATCCCAATGTATATGATGTTTACAACTTTAGATATACATACAAAATCCATAATGCCGTTTTTGCAATTGCTCATGCATTGCACCAGATGTATACATGTATACCAGGGCAAGGGCCCTTTGTAAATGGATCCTGTGCAGATGTCTTGAGACATAAACCTTGGCAGGTAACGCTTCATTTACAGTAAACTAGCTGTTGTGTTTTGTTAATTTGTTGTGTGTTTTGTGTTTTAGGTCTATATTTTAAGAGTTTTCCAACCCTTAAAAAATGGTTTATGCAAGGACAAATATATATATATAAACCTTCTTGAAACAGCACTATTTCCACTCTACCTGTTATTGGATTCCCCTACCCATTCTGATTGACGTTGCTGCATGATGACATATGGTCATGTAATTGTACATAACATCCCATGACCATCCATGACAGTAAACCATTGGCTTCAGCAGTGACATCACTATAGATGACACATAATCACAGTGGCCAGTGACTGGACAACACGTTATCACGCAGTGAGGACAGTAGATTTGGGCCAAAAATTTGATAGGTGAATATTTTTGATTCTTTTCTATGTGCCTATCATGAAGCAATTTTTTGGGTCTGATAACTATTTTCATTTCATATCCATAAAGTCTTTCCATAGGACATGGAATGGTAACTCCATTTCTTCATATAAGGCAATTTTTATAATTTTTTCGTTCAATGTACATTTTTATCAAATGTAAACGTTCACCTATATTCAGGAGATAAACACACTTAATGGTGCTCATGAGAATCACATAGCATGTACTGAAGTATAGACTCATACTGTTCCCGTTCCAAGTGGCAAGGTTATAGTATTATCCAATAGAGGTCTCTATACCCTTGTGTGGTGCGGTATTTTTATACAAGTTTTTTATTTTATGTACAGTTCATGCCATATGAAAAAATAAATTTGATATGTTCCCTCGAGTGCTCTAGTGATACTTATATTACCTGACCGAAGACAAAAGAAACTAAAAAATCAGATACTTGTTTACAGTTCCTCGCGATACTCTACTACAGTTGGAAAGTTCAATGGAGATGTATAGTAAACCTACCTGCTGCTCCACTCCTGAATGATTCGGCCTCTGTTCCTGCATTCTAGTCCTCCGTTTTCCACTCTTCAAGATGACTCCCGCAGTCTCAGACTTCGCTATGGAGAGCTTCTTTGGAAGTCTGAGACACCCCCTCCACCCTCTACACTGCCCTGATGGACCAGCGCTGATGATGTTGACCCCTACGTTGGCGCTGTGTCCAGCAGCGAAGACCTCATCAGCACTTGTCCATCAGTGGAAGAGGTAAGGGTGTTTCTCAGACTTCCAAAGAAGCTCTCCATAGTGAAGTATGAGACTACGATGGCAAACTTTGAGAGAGGAAAAGAGGGGACTGGTATGCAGGAATGAAGGCCGGACCATTCAGGAGCAGGGCAGCAGGTAAGAAGGCTATACATTTCCAATGTAAAGTACATTTTTTTGGGGGGGGACTTAAGGGTTGCTTTAAACTACAGGTGAATCCATGGGAATCTGGTACAAAAAAATTCTAGTTAGACTACCCCACCAAAGTATCAGAAGGTCCTCATGTGTGCACAGTATGCCCTTAATACAACAGGTCTAGCAGAAGACAACTCCATTTGGAGGTCACTTTGGAGCCAATCGCTTGCCATTAGGGTCTATTTCTTATGGGATGATTCATAAATAAGCTATTAGACCTTATTGACGATCTGTCCTGTGTGTACAATGAACAACAACATTATGATAAAAAATAAAAGCAGATGGGCGCAGATTCTTTATAGATGGAATGTGAGCCCTAGAAATAATTTCTTGGGAACCCAAGGTACGCCATTCCGACATTGCCCGTACACAACACCATACAGAAACATGTAGAAAATATTACGTTTACACATCTGTTTGGAATGTTTCTATTATAATATGTTTTAATTGTACAAAATAATCTATTTCATAAAGTGTAATAATGCAAATAAACTAAAACAATTGTTTTAGACCATAAAGTAATAATGTATATATAAAACACATGACAATTTTTTAATTTTTTTTATTATTTTCTTTCAGCTGTTGTATTACATTAAAAATGTTAACTTTAACAATAGTGCAGGGGAACAAATATACTTTGACAAGAATGGAGATATTCCGCTTTCATTGGATATCCTTAACTAGCAGCTCTATTCCAATGGTAGCAATCGGTATATTAATATTGGCAACATTGATACACGTGCCGCAAATGGAAATGAACTGCAGATTGAAGAAAAAAGGATTATTTGGAATGGTCACAGCCATGTAAGTTTCATCCATTGATTTTAAATCATGCTCCAATACCTATGATCACTTCCAATTATTTACTAGAGGTATAGCATTTTATATGTGTTAACAACCCGGAAGTCTCCAAAACCTATTCTATCAAATTATTTTCCTACTGTGTTTATCCAGAAAAAGGTTGGAAGGCTTTTTGGGACTCTTATCATTTAGGCATAAGGCAGAGAGGCTATCCTTTTGACCCACCTCAGCCAGTGTTATATGCGTGGACTCTGTACAGTGAAACATGGAGTATACATAATGGACCCATAGACTATGTATGAGCCCATAGCAGGTTATAAGTGCCATATTTTGCATCCATACAATATGAATCCGTAACATGGGTCATGTGCATAAGCCCTAAGACTCATCTGAGGAGAAATGACAAGACTGCTAAGCATGTTTAATTGGATATATACTGTAGATATGCTTTGGCTATAGTCAGGATTTCCATTTCTGTTTATTTGCTTTTGGTATGAGATGCAAACATATGGGTATAGTCTACATTATTTTTAGGTATCAGCATTTGTTATATGGAAGACAAGTGTAGATCATGCATGACATATTATTTTATGTGTACATACCCAAAATTTCTCTGTGCCGCACCTTGCATTGATTTCTAACTACCTAACACCTGGTTAATATAGTGCTCCTTTATTTATTATGCTTTTTGCTTATTTTAGCCCCCAGTTTCTTTATGCAGTGATCCCTGCCCAATAGGCTTTAGAAGAGCCACACAACAGGGAAAGAAGATGTGTTGCTTTGATTGTGTCCCATGCTCAGAAGGAGAGATCCTCAATCCAAATGGTATGTCATATTTGTTATGTCCGGTTGTCATGGCGGACAGTTCCTAACTGATTCCATTGACTTTGTAGAAGCTCACTCAAGTTTTAATCATCTTATATATTATTACATTAGTTTACGCACAATCTACAGATGTAGCATGCTTGAAATGGGACTTAACAATTTATATTTTGCATTGTTCATGAGTCATGGTAATTGTACATGAGTCACGATAACTCTTAAAGAGTTACTAAGAACAGTTATCCCCTATGATAAATTAATGATTGCTGGGACCCTCACCGATAACTAGAACGACAGTCCTGAGCCCCCTGTTCCTCCTTATTGCAGTGAGAAGTTTGAATGGAGCGGCTGTCATTGATGTGCCCTGCCACTCCATTCAATGTCTATGGAGGGGAAACTGAGATTAGATTTTGGGAATTATATTGGAAGGAGATTGTGGCGAGAGTGGAGTGCCAGGCAGGTTAAGACCATCTGGTATCCGTTCTTGCCTAGGAATGCATAAATGGCTGGCATATTGAAGTGCAGCATTTTATATTCATTGTATATGTTCTTGAATATAACTAGGTGGGTAACTTAACACATCATCCCAGAGGATATAGTGATGGGCCTGAGTCTGAAGGGAAAATGATTTCCCACCTGCAAATACTACAATCCTCTGTTGCTTATTAAACTGGCGACTATCTTCAACAGTACGACCTCTCGATAGAGGAGTGATTGAGTACGGGCGAGGGTCCACAGCTAGGCTAAGGTATTTTTCAGTAACTGACGGTGAACTCACCCGGTATATTGTTAACTGTATATTTACTGTTCTGAGAATATAAAGTTAAAGGGCCATTGCACTTTAACTGGTTGCTTGCCTAAGTAATTTCAATTATTTTTGAGGGTACTGAGAGCGTACTGTAAGGCAGCAGCTAAAAGGCACAAGTTGTGAAGCCGGTATAGTTATAGTTTCCATTCACATACACACTTCTACGGCATGCATTCATGTCTCAGTACTGTCAATGTCCATAAAGCTTATGGCATATGCATGTAAATATATAAACATACCTCAAGACCTTGGCTCTGGGACTGCAATGATATGAATAATTTTTTACACTGTCACAGCAGTTTCCATGCTGATTCCTATTAATTAAAGATATTGTTCATTTTTTTTGTGTGCAATACCATGCCTAACCACATGGTGTGCTGCTATGGAGAATGATATCCATGTGCATTCTTGGGACATGATGGTAAATATTTATGGAAAATTGCTTATACTTTTTGCTCTTCAAGACTTGAACAACATGAAACAATGGGGGAAATTTATTAAAACTATTGCAAGGGTAAAGGGAGGACTTGCCCATAGCAACCAATCATATTCCAGCTCTCCTTTTCCAAAGATCCTCTAAAAAATTTGAGCTGAAATCTGATTGTTTTTTTTTCGATTGGCAACTCTTACACTATTCCCCTGAGATAGTTTTAATACGAATCCTTCTTAACATGTCTCTTTATTATGCCATAGACATACAAACTATAATACCCTTGATAGATAGATGATAGACAGATAGATAGATAGATAGATAGATAGATAGATAGATAGATAGATAGATAGATAGATAGATAGATAGATAGATAGATTAGATAGATAGATAGATTAGATCGATCTATCGATAGATGATAGATAGATAGATAGATAGATAGATAGATAGATAGATAGATAGATAGATAGATAGATAGATAGATAGATAGATAGATAGATAGATAGATAGATTAGATTAGATAGATAGATAGATTAGAATAGATAGATAGATAGATAGATAGATAGATAGATAGATAGATAGATAGGTAGATAGATAGATAGATAGATAGATAGATAGATAGATAGATAGATAGATAGATAGATAGATAGATAGATAGATAGATGGATAGACAGTAGTTGACATATACTATTAAAAAGTAATCTCTAACATAAATATACTAAACCCCGATCATTTTTTTCCGTTCCAGATGGTACTGAATGTCTAAAGTGTCCAGCAGATCAGTGGCCAAATTTATCTAAGGAGAAATGTGTGCCAAAATCTATTCAGTTCCTTGCCTATGATGAGTTATTGGGTTCATCCCTAGCTTGTATCTCCGTTATTTGCTGTATTCTCACATTTTCTGTGCTTTGTTTATTTCTTATCAAGCATAAAACACCAATAGTTAAGGCTAACAACAGGGAACTGAGCTATCTACTTCTGATTTCCTTAATGTTGTGCTTCTTATGTTCTTTAGTATTCATTGGGCGCCCCAATATGGTTACCTGTATGCTACGACAAGTATTGTTTGGTATTATATTCTCTTTATGTCTATCAGCAATACTGGCCAAAACTATAACCGTCATCATGGTATTCAGTTCCACGAATCCAGACAGTCAAATAAAAAGACTCGTTGGGCTAAAAATTCCCATATATATTGTCCCATCCTGTACATTGATCCAAATACTGCTGTGCTCAGTATGGTTATGTAGCTCTGCTCCTTTCGAAGAGTTAAACATGTTGGCTGAGATTGGAACCATAGTTCTTGAATGTAATGAAGGATCCAAAGTGTTTTTCGCATGTGTCTTGGGCTACATGGGACTTTTGGCCTCCATTAGTCTTCTTGTTGCTTTTCTAGCCAGAAATCTTCCTGATACATTCAACGAGGCCAAGTTTATTACCTTCAGCATGCTGGTCTTTGCAAGTGTATGGATAACATTTGTTCCAGCTTATCTGAGCACCAAAGGAAAACACATGGTGGCGGTGGAGATATTTGCTATAATATCTTCTAGCGCTGGACTCCTTGTCTGTATATTCTTTCCGAAGTGCTACATTATTTTACTGCAACCTGAAATGAATAACAAGAGATTTATAACTGGGAGAAAGGTCAGACCAGAAAAGTCATGAACTGTCTGAAAATCGCAATTGTTTTTACCACTACCAAGAGAATTGGGCTTGGCTCCTGGAAGTTGAAGACTTATGCAGGTGTCCTTCACTTTAGACCAAGGCCTAGCTGGAAGGAGGAGCTAGGTTCTCACTCCAAGAAAAGTTACCTTATGGAAGATCCTTCATTTAGGATACATGACTAAACAAGTTTGAGCTACAGATTTCTCTAAATATAATATATTTCACAGTGGATGGGAAATTTTGCCATAAAGTTACAAAAGTTATCTCCTTAACCAGTCGAGCTAAAATGGACACTCACTGTTCAAACAACTTATGCTGATCTAATAGTATACCTGATATAGATCTACTTTGTAATTTACTTACTGTTAAAATGTAGTTGTTTTATCCTTGCAAATTCTGTGTGAAGTTACTGCCACTAAGTGCCTCCCTTCCTGTAATCTGCTGTCCACTCCCTGTTGTCAAACAAAATCTATCCCTGGTTGCAGATCAGAATTGACGGACTCCAGAAGGTGGAGTTGTGTCACTTCACTGCCTGCTATAACAGTCTATGGAGAGGGAAGGGGGAAAGGAAGCAGGAGCAGAGTGAGAAAGACACAGGTTGCTGGTAAGATTTCTATATCACCCCAGTGCTGGATTCTCAGCTACACTGCTCATTACTCATCAGAAGACATGATAACTGTTAGGCTTCCGCCCACTAGCTCAGAAAAAACTAAGAATTAGAGCTAGAACTTGAAGAGGGGAAAACTGCTAAAAAGTGTATATATATATATACAAGGTAAAAAGGTCTCATAGCAGGACAGAAACGTTGCATCTCTGTGTTGACTGAATAAAACTACACCTTTTGCTTCATTGGAGTGCTGTGGGATTTCTTCTATATATATATATATATATATATATATATACAGTCGAGTCACGTTATTGTGACCACCAGCTAATATCCAGAGTAACTGCCGTGTGCAGCATGAACAGAGGCTAGACGGGCTGGGAGTGACTCAATAAGGTGCTGGTAGGTTGTCTCAGGAATCTGGAGCCATGCTGACTGCAGTGCATCTCACGTTTACTGGAGGGTGCGTGGTGGAGGATCCATAGAGCGAAAAAGATTATTGAGGTGGTCCCACCGATTCTCAATTGGGTTCAAATCTGGTGAATTAGGTGACCTGGGTACTACTTGGAAGTCTCGGTCGTGCTCTACTGTCGGACATTTTTGGCCGTGCGACATGTCGCATTGTCTAGCTGTAAATTTCCATCTGTCCTAGGGAAGACAAACAAAATGTATGGGTGGACGTGATCTGCAACGATGGAGTCATACCCAAATTGGTTCAGAGTGCCTTCCACGTGGATGAGTGGGCCCAGAGTATGCCATAAAAAATTCCTTCAGACCATAACGCTGCCGCCACCAGCTTGTGTACTTCCAGCAATGATTGCAGGGTGTTTTTTCTTCTCTGATGTTTCTCGCCTGACATGCCAACATCCATCCATTCGATGAAGCAGAAAACGTGACTCATCGGAGAAGGCAACCCTTTGCCAATGATCGGTGGTCCAATTCCGATACTTCTGTGCAAATTGAAGCTTTTTTTTCCAATACACCTTTGTTAGCATAGGAGCAGTGAATATCCGTCTGCTTCGGAGCACCAAACACAGTAGGGTTTGCTGAACTGTTGTTTTAGACACACATCTGGTAGCCCCCCTGGTTGATTTTCATGGTGAGATGCTCCACTGTAGCGTGTCGTTGGGCCCTTGTGCACCTTCGTAGCCGACATTCACCTCTCACATTAATGCCACCTGGTGCTCGGCAGTTTCCATGTTGGTTATTCCCAATGGTGCCATTTGTTCACTCACTATACATTTTCACCACAGCAGCACGCAAACCGTTCACAAACTGCGATGTTTGAGAATTACTGCCATCCTTGGCCCGAAAGCCAATAATCATCCCTTTTTGCTACTCAGATAAATCGCCCCTTTTACCTATGACAGCAACGAGTGATATGTGTTCAGACAGCCTATGGCACAACTTATATACCCACCAAGCAAGCCATTAAACTAATGCATATTAATTTTGATGTTTTTATAAAATGAGGGAGTTCTTGTCATGAACAAATACACAGTAAACAGTAAGGTCCCTGTTCTCCCCAAACCTCTCTCCCTACCTACTTGTACGACCCGACCTAAACGACGGCGCACAACTGGGCGGCTTTCCCTATACTGGTACAATTGAAACTGACAAAAAAATAAGACAGAGACAGTACGAAATAACAAAGGATAACCTGGGAAGTACACGGAGGGTGAGGCAGGACAAGTCCAGGTGCAAAAGGTGAAGTCAGGAAGGCAGGGTCAAACCGGGGGAGAGCGGAAAAAACAAAAGGCAGAAGGCAAAAAAAAGTCAGGAGTCCAGCCGAGGTCAGGTCACAAGAAGTCAAAAAGCAAGTCACTCAGGGGAGTCTGAAACAAGGGAAAGCACCAGGCAAGAAAACTATAATTACAGACAAAGGCCAACTATCCCAGGCTGAACTAAATAAGGAGAGGGCTGGGGCTCAAGAACATCAGCCAGGCTTTGATTGGCCTGACGCTCCTGAGCTCTTACTGGCTGCAGACTGCCTCAGTCTGCCAGGCAGGGCGACACCCGAGCGAGTAACTCTCAATGTCCTGGAGACCAAGGGAGCCGCAGGCAGAGAGTACGTGACAGTTCTCTTGTTTTTCCATGTTGTCAATTCGTCTGAAAGCAATTTTAGTTTTATATTTTGTTTTCCATTAAGGAAAGCATATTTTAGCCACTATAGCCTTGAACAAGGGGAATATGGTTCCATAGACTGTTAATTGGAACCATAAGTGCCTTAACCCCTTCCCGAAATTTGACGTATCCATACGCCAAAGTCGGGTAGGGGAAGTATGGAGCCCGCTCCATACGATGCCGGTGTCGGCTGTATGTTACAGCCGACACTTTAGACTAACGAGTGGGATCGCGCTAGAGCGTGATCCTGCTCGTTTAACTCGTTAAATGCTGCGGTCAATAGCGACCGCAGCATTTAAATCGTTAGAAAGAGGGGGCGACCCCCTCTAACAGCTCATCGCGTCCCCCGCAATGCAATCGCAGGGGGGGGGGGGGCGGTGGTTGCTATGGCTGCCTGGGGGCCTAATGAAGTCCCCCAGGTCCGCCATCTTTGTGCACCTATTAAGCCCTGCCTTATATAGATGCCGGTCAGAATCACGATATACTGCAATACATTAGTATTGCAGTATATCGTGCAAGCGATCTAACGATCGCTGGTTGAAGTCCCCTAGGGGGACTAATAAAAAAAGTAAAGATTAGTTAAATAAAAATAAATTTTTGGTGTAAAAAAAACCCCAAAATATAAAAAGTTAAAAAAAAAACCCTTTTCCAATTTCCCCCTAGAGCATAGTAAAAAAATAAATAAATAAACATAATTGGAATCGCCGTGTCCGTAAAAGTCTGAACTATTACAATATATCATTATTTAACCCGCACAGTGAACGCCGTAAAAAAAAAATTGTAAACGCCAGAAGCTCTATTTTTTGGTCACCTAATCTCCCACAAAAAATGAAATAAAAAGTGATCAAACCGTCGCATGTACACAAAAATTGTATTATTAAAAACGACAACTTATCCCGCAAATCATAAGCCCTCATACCACTTAATTGACGGAAAAATAAAAAAGTTATGGCTCTCGGAATTTGGCAACACAAAATTAATTTTCTTTTTTACACTTAGGTTTTTACTTGTAAAAGTAGTAAAATATAGAAAAAACTATATATATTTGGTATCACCATAATAGTATTGACCAACAGCATAAAGTTAACATGTTGTTTTAATTGCACAGTGAATTCCGTAAAAACAGCACGCAAAAAACCATGGAGGAATCGCTGTTTTTTTTAATTTTTACCCCACAAATAATTTTTTCACGTTTTCTAGTACATTATATGGCAAAATAAATGGTGCTACGAAAAACAACAACTCGTCCTGCATAAATCAAGCCCTCATAGTACTATATCGATGGAAAAATTAAAACGTTATAGCTTTTGGAAGGTGGGGAGGAAAAAACTAAAATTAAAATCTGAAAAAGGGCTGCGGCGGGAAGGGGTTAAAGCTACTGTTTTGGGAAGTATTTCTTTTGACCTTTGTTGGTATCTGAAAAAATATAAATTTTCTTAATGGTTAGTGCGAACTGACCTTTTAGCTTTGATATTGAATAAAAAGGCAAAACAAGGCAAACTGAACAGACAAAAGACTAAACTAAGTTCTTACATTTCTTTATCCTTTATTCATTTGAAAGCATGCTTAATAAGAACATACAGTATATGTGTGTAACCTACAAGTTGCTGCAATAAATAAAACCATGGGGGTGAATTTTGTCTGTTATTTTCTTATACATGTATGACTTTTAGATTTTAGATTTAGTTTTTTTTTTAGACCACCATTTAGAGATGAGCGAATCAATTCTAAACACATCAAATTCGGTCAGAATTTCCCCAAAGTTTTGGAATCTGAAACTATTGGGGTTCACAGCACACAAATCGGTGAGCACCAGCCACCATTTTACATTTTAGAAAAAAAAAAAGAGGGGAGAAGAGGCGATTAAAAAAAAAGTACCTACTGAGATGACGTTGTTTTGTCTTGTGTGACCACTGCAGCCTGTGATTGTCTGCACCGATCACATGGGACAAAACAATGTAATCTCAGGAGGCTAGCTGTAGGCCTCCTGGAATGACGTTGTTATGTCCCATGTGACCGCTGCAGCCTGTAATTGGCTGCAGAGGTCACATGGGATAAAAAACTTAATTTCTGGAGGACGGCAGCAACACAACTCTGACGGCCTCCTGAGATGATGGAAGACCAAGAACGTGTGAGTATGGTATGTTTTGTTTTAGGGGTGGAATTGCAAGTGGCCCTGTCTGACTCTTTGAGTGTCCTAGGAATGTATCTAACTTGGATACAGTCTTAGAAAACATCAGAAAGTCAGAGAGCAATTGGGGCACTTTAGATTCTCTGCAAATGTATTCAGACCAAATTTTGGAAAATTTGCTCATCTTAATAATAATAATAATAATAATAATAATAATAATAATAATAATAATAATAACGTTTATTGGGAACTTTCAAATATTAAACTTAGAAGTATTAGCCGCCATAATAAGGCAAAACTGATCAAGGGTAGATATTTGGCAAACACTACAACAGCTTGATACATGAGATACAGAAATACTATGTCAAACTAGTAAATCCATATGAAGCACATATCAGCTGTTAAGATATACGACAAATTAAAATACAAACCCAAAAAGAAAAAAAAAATATCCTGCAAATAGTTGTTTTATGGTTGGGTAGTTATGAAACGGATGTGAAATGGAGTATGAGGCGACATTGGTGGGATGGACAATAGCCCTGAGTAGAGAACTACTCGTTCATATTATCTGAAGAGCAAGTTAAATGTCCTTTCAGTGTGTCTGGGTCCATCGGACATATTAGTAGAGGATGCAAAGAAAAGGGGGCAAAATAATGAGGAACAGGACAGAACAAACTTTTCGTTGATAGGTGTATCTCTAAGTCTGGAATGTGCGATATGGAGGCAATCAGTTCACCTTCACCACACCTTTAAAAATTTCTCAGGGCATTGATAATGTACACATATGCATTTCTTATATGTATGTATAGCAGTGTATACAGTTAAAATTGCCTAAAATAGATTACTAACATCCTGATGACTTGGCAATGCACTTGTGAGCCACAAATAAGACCTCTATTAACATTTGTAGGATATTGTTCTGGTTCAAAATATAGATTAGACATTTTTGGGTGCTTCGCCACTGGAGTATCCACTTTATCATAAAATAAATTATCCTTGAATTCTTAAGAACGATGGAAAAATGTTAGACAAAGTTTGGAAAATTGGGGTTGAATTTTTTGCCATCTATTGGTTGTGTAATAATAATTTTTCTTTTAACATTTGCTTTTTTAACATCTCCCACCAAAAAATTAAATAGAAGATATAGCAACACCGTATTCACTAGACTGAACCCATCGCTTAAATCAATAATAATCAAAAGTATAACAATAGAACAAATTAAAATGAATGTGAATAAACCAATATAAAAGAGTTCACTTTCAGGATCTTAATACAGGACATTAATTATTATTTTTTAGGAATCATATACATTATATCTATCCATAAATTTGTAATACTTTTACATTAAGATCACTTTTTGTATTACATTCAGGTCTTAGAAGTATAATATAGCATTTGGGGAAGAATATAAGGAACAGTAGTGCTCCATTAGAGGCTAAAATAGCAAATATCTCTACTGCCACCATATATTTCCCCTTAGAACATAGATATGTGGGGATAAAGGACATCCAGACACTACAGAACACCAACATACTAAAAGTAATATATTGGGCTTCGTTGAAAGTGTCTGGAAGCTTCCTAGATATAAATGCAATAATAAAACTAAAAAATGCTAAAACCCCAATATAGGAGACTGCCACATAGAAAGCAATAATCGAGCCTTCATTACATTGTACAATAATTGTCCCAGGAATAGTCTTAGTATCAAGTTCAGCAAATGGTGGAGCACAGATCAGCCAAGTTACACATATTATGAATTCTCCCAAGGAACACAGAAGGACAAGTCCAGTGGATATCCTAGATGACATGTATTTTCTTAATTTACTTCCAGGTCTTGTAGCATTAAACGCAATGACAACTGTCGTAGTTTTGCCAAGAACAGAAGAAATGGCAACAGCAAAGATAAACCCAAAAGTTGTTTGTCTCATGAGGCAGGTCAGTTCTTCAGGATGTCCAATAAATAAGAAAGAGAGAAGGAAACATATCATCAAAGACACTAAGAGAGTGTAGCTCAGGTTACAGTTGTTGGCTCTGACCAGAGGAGTGTTCCGGTATTTAACGAAAACCCAGAGCACCGATAATGTCATTCCGAAGAAGATGGTGGCAATGACCACTAATGACATTCCTAAATCCTCCTCATAAGATAAGAACTGTAGAGGACGTTTAATACATTTATCTCTTCTAGGATTAGACCATTGATCAGCAGGGCAGGTGTCACAAGATTCCATAGCTAAAAAAAAGAACAATTAGATGTAGATTCTTCCTTCCATTCCTAAAATTCTGATTGGTGGAGTCCGACTATTAGGATCTCCACCAATCCTGAAAATGTAAGTGTTGGGATCCCTGATTCTGATAGAAAAGTGTGGTCACGCTCCATTAAAATTCATAGAATGAAAAGACCCCAATGTTGAGACTTTTGTGGCATAGCTATGTATATATATAGAATCCAAAAATCAGGCAGCACTCCAAGGTATAAGCAAGGTAGAAAAAGGTGCTTTATTGGTCCATATACACACGACGTTTCAGCTCAACACAGGAGCCTTTCTCAAGTTGAGAAAGGCTCCTGCGTTGAGCTGAAACGTCGTGTGTATATGGACCAATAAAGCACCTTTTTCTACCTTGCTTATACCTTGGAGTGCTGCCTGATTTTTGGATTCTACTACAGCAGGTCTGTTAGCCCTGACCTGGGCAGGTCGGCACCCACCTATGATTTACAAGGCTGTGCGGCTGACATTGTATTTGGACTTTATGTATATATATATATATATATATATATATATATATATATATATATATATATATATATATATATATATATATATATACAGTGAGGGAAATAAGTATTTGATCCCTTGCTGATTTTGTAGGTTTGCCCACTGTCAAAGTCATGAACAGTCTAGAATTTTTAGGCTAGGTTAATTTTACCAGTGAGAGATAGATTATATATATATAAAAAAAAAATAAGAAAATCACATAGTCAAAATGATATATATTTATTTGCATTGTGCACAGAGAAATAAGTATTTGATCCCCTACCAACCATTAAGAGTTCAGCCTCCTCCAGACCAGTTACATGCTCCAAATCAACTTGGTGCCTGCATTAAAGACAGCTGTCTTAAATGGTCACCTGTATAAAAGACTCCTGTCCACAGACTCAATTAATCAGTCTGACTCTAACCTCTACAACATGGGCAAGACCAAAGAGCTTTCTAAGGATGTCAGGGACAAGATCATAGACTTGCACAAGGCTGGAATGGGCTACAAAACCATAAGTAAGACGCTGGGTGAGAAGGAGACAACTGTTGGTGCAATAGTAAGAAAATGGAAGACATGCAAAATGACTGTCATTCGACATCGATTTGGAGCTCCATGCAAAATCTCACCTCGTGGGGTATCCTTGATCCTGAGGAAGGTGAGAGCTCAGCCGAAAACTACACGGGGGGAACTTGTTAATGATCTCAATGCAGCTGGGACCACAGTCACCAAGAAAACCATTGGTAACACATTACGCCGTAATGGATTAAAATCCTGCAATGCCCGCAAGGTCCCCCTGCTCAAGAAGGCACATGTACAGGCCCGTCTGAAGTTTGCAAATGAACATCTGGATGATTCTGAGAGTGATTGGGAGAAGGTGCTGTGGTCAGATGAGACTAAAATTGAGCTCTTTGGCATTAACTCAATTCGCTGTGTTTGGAGGAAGAGAAATGCTGCCTATGACCCAAAGAACACCGTCCCCACTGTCAAGCATGGAGGTGGAAATATTATGTTTTGGGGGTGTTTCTCTGCTAAGGGCACAGGACTACTTCACCGCATCAATGGAAGAATGGATGGAGCCATGTACCGTCAAATCCTGAGTGACAACCTCCTTCCCTCCACCAGGACATTAAAAATGGCTCGTGGCTGGGTCTTCCAGCACGACAATGACCCGAAACATACAGCCAAGGCAACAAAGGAGTGGCTCAAAAAGAAGCATATTAAGGTCATGGAGTAGCCTAGCAAGTCTCCAGACCTTAATCCCATCGAAAACTTATGGATGGAGCTGAAGATCCGAGTTGCCAAGCAACAGCCTCAAAATCTTAATGATTTACAGATGATCTGCAAAGAGGAGTGGGCCAAAATTCCATCTAACATGTGTGCAAACCTCATCATCAACTACAAAAAACGTCTGACTGCTGTGCTTGCCAACAAGGGTTTTGCCACCAAGTATTAAGTCTTGTTTGCCAAAGGGATCAAATATTTATTTCTCTGTGCACAATGCAAATAAATATATATAATTTTGACAATGTGATTTTCAGTGTTTTTTTAAATATAATCTATCTCTCACTGGTAAAATTAAATTATCCTAAAAATTCTAGACTCTTCATGTCTTTGACAGTGGGCAAACTTACAAAATCAGCAAGGTTTCAAATACTTTTTCCTTCACTGTATATATATATATATATATATATATATATATATATACTGTATATATATATATATATATATATATAAAGGAAAAGATAGAACGCAGTAACGGCACCATGGCTTGAGAAAGGTTCCTGTTGAACCGAAACGTCGCTGTATTGAGTTGAATAAATCCACCCTGCTTTCATCTATCTCGAAGTCCTGGTGCCGTTGCTGCGTTCTATCTTTTCCTTTATCTTCAAAAAAAAAGGGGAATTGATTCACCCCCTGGTGACGAGCACATGGCCTGATTTTCTCGATTTGTGGAGTGCTGTGTTCATTTGTATATGGACTATATATATATATACATATATATATATATATATATATATATATATATATATATATACACAGGGTGGGCCATTTATATGGATGCACCTAAATAAAATGGGAATGGTTGGTGATATTAACTTCCTGTTTGTGGCACATTTGTATATGGGAGGGGGGAAACTTTTCAAGCTGGGTGTTGACCATGGCGGCCATTATGAAGTCGGCCATTTTGTATCCAACTTTAGTTTTTTCAATGGGAAGAGGGTCATGTGACACATCAAACTTATCGAGAATTTCACAAGAAAAACAATGATGTGCTTGGTTTTAATGTTACTTTATTCTTTCATGAGTTATTTACAAGTTTCTGACGACTTATAAAATGTGTTCAAAGCGCTGCCCATTGTGTTGGATTGTCAATGCAACCCTCTTCTCCCACTCTTCACACACTGATAGCAACACCGCAGAAGAAATGCTAGCACAGGCTTCCAGTATCCGTAGTTTCAGTTGCTGCACATCTCGCATCTTCACAGCATAGACAATTGCCTTCAGATGACCCCAAAGATAAAAGTCTAAGGGGGTCAGATCGGGAGACCTAGGGGGCCATTCAACTGGCCCACGACGAACAATCCACTTTCCAGGAAACTGTTCATCTAGGAATGCTCTGACCTGACACCCATAATGACATAAATAATTAATGAAAGAATAAAGTAACGTTAAAACCAAGCACACCATTGTTTTTCTTGTGAAATTCTCGATAAGTTTGATGTGTCACATGACCCTCTTCCCATTGAAAAAACGAAAGTTGGATACAAAATGGCCGACTTCAAAATGGCCGCCATGGTCAACACCCAGCTTGAAAAGTTTCCCCCTCCCATATACTAATGTGCCACAAACAGGAAGTTAATATCACTAACCATTCCCATTTTATTTAGGTGTATCCATATAAATGGCCCACCCTGTATATATACATATATATACAGTCCAAAAACAGATGAACACAGCACTCCAACATTCCTATATATTAGGCCATGTGCTCGTTATCAGGTTATGAATCAGTTCCTCAGTTTGTATATATACCATAGAACATACCATAGAATTTTGTTCTATGGTGTATATATATATATATATATATAGATATCTAATAACTATATAAAAGTCTATAGTGCTAACATTATATTGGCCAACAATGTATTAAGTAGGAGTCTGTGCCTCAGATCTTTTAAGAATTTAGGAAAAGTGTATAAAGCTGTGATTCTCTTGTAGTTTGCTCATGTTTTGATCATAAGGATTAATAAAGCTATTTTAAGAATATAAGTTACTTTTTCATAAATATAATACGAAACATGTTTAAATTTAGTATCTTATACAAAGAAACAAATTGTGATAAATTGGCCACTGTATATACCTGTACCATTTGTTATCTCCCCATCATTACACTGTATGCAGTCAAAGCAACATGCTAGTTTACCAGTCTTAAGAGATTTTCTATAGCCTGGAGGGCAAGGATAACTGCACAAAGATTGTGGAGTCTAGAGGAAAAAAGCAAAAACAATGATTTTTTGTATTATATTGTATTGCACCATTTATAAAGTGTTGAAACGGCATGATCTCTGTGACGTAAGCAAGTCGAAAAAAACAAGTTTTAGAAATGTATATTTCAATACTTAGGGAATATTCTATTTGATAATATAGCTTTACATTATGCAAATTTCATACACCTTTATACCCTGTCTAATTGAAAGGTCATAAAATAAAAAGGGCTGTCATGGGATAACGTCTGTCATAGGAGAACCCCTTTAAGCTGGTCAAAATTTAGCTATAGATGTGTCCACCCTTAGCTTTGCTTGAATTTGGTTAAGGACTCCAATTTCTCATGAAACCAATTCAATGCAATAATGCGACGTGCCTACAAAACCCTTAACAGGCTGCAATTCACATCACAACCACTGGATGCACACATATAAACATTTATAATATACACAACTCATGATAGAGTGACACAAAATCAAGTTATTTTTCAAAGTTGGTTATTTCACGCCACACATCTCAGGATATGTTTAGATATGAGGAAAAGTAAGAATGGACACCTCTGTAAATATTGGCCAAAACAACCAATTTCCAACATTTCCCCCAATTTTCACCCATTAATTGGCTATAGCTTTGATAGGACTAATTATCAAGAGATAATTAGGACTGTTTGTGGTAGCATCATCAAAAACACAGTTGGACTGCTGATGATTCATCTAGCTGTCAGCCACATGAAGTCTCATGTCTTTGGCCAGCTTTATAGAGCCTACATCTATAAATATCACAGGGCAGCTTGATGCATATATGACTTTTACTGATTAACAAAATGAAAAAGTCGTTTTGCAACACTGCCATAAGGAGTTGAACAGCATCACTGGCACAATTTGTCAAAAATCTTTGTTTAATTGACATTAAAGGGGTTAACCAGGAATGAAAAAAAACATAGAGTGAATAGAGCTGAACTGCAATACCAGACACAATCTGAAAACATGTGTGGCACTGTTTTTGGAAGAAAGCAGCCATGTTTTTCAGCAAACCCTTTAAATGCTTAATTGTATACAATTACAGTTTGTCATGCCCATGGCCGCGGGCCGTCAGGCTCACTCAACTCCTGATGCCTGCAGCCATAGATCTGCGAGCGTTGGCCCCAGTCTCCTCCTCAGATGACGCCAGCGCTCACTTCCGTTCACCTCGGCCGGGTCCCGTAGGTCCCGTATGTTTAATTAGCCCATAGCACCCTGGACTATAAGAAAAGACCAGCCCCTTCCTCCCACGCCTGAGCATTGTTGTCGTACCCTAAGTTTGTCTATGCAAATGGTCTCCTAGTGTTTCCCAGTTCCCAGTGTTCCCTGTCCCTGTATCCTGTTACCTGTATCCCGTGCTATCCTGGTCAAGTGCCGTGCTGAGCTGAAGTCGTGCTGTGCTGTATACCACGTCTGTCCGGCTACACCACGCCTGACGTCTACCTGCTGCCTATTTCCAGCCGAGTCTGCCTTGCTACTGTTCGAGCTGCCACACGTACCCTATACGAACTATAGACTTTAACTTGCACCCTGTTGGCCAGCTGCCATACCGCCAGAGCGGTACGGCCCAGTGGGTCCACAAACCCAACGTGACACAGTTATTACAATACCAATTGCCTTAGAGCTGTATGTCAGTCACTAGTTGTGAGGACCGAACTTGAAGTGTAGCCAGTTGAAATGGACATTGCATCAGCACAATTTTAAAACAATTTGGCTTCATGATTAACAAAGTGTATTGCTTTAAAACTTACTGTATTACTGGTTCAACGCTAATATATGAGCCCTATTGACTATTTTGATTTGCCAGGAGTCCTCAGGCTACTTATCGCTGGTACTGCAAGCAAAGTCTTTTGGCTCTTTAATGAATCACTCCAGCAATTATAATTTTTTGCCTCAATATTGCAGCATAGGCTACTATTAAAGAATTATGCTGAAGTTGTTGTGTATGTGTTGTGTATTCCTATTCAAGGTAATCTTAGTTAATGTGCTATTTATGGGTTGTCTGCCATCTTGGTTCCTATTTCCCTTCAGATATGGTTCACCTAATTCAGCTTACATTTCCCATTATGCAAAATGGCTCTGCAGCGGAAGAGGGGCAGGGTCTCATCACACTGCACTTGCTCTGCTCTGAGTCCTATCTAAGTGCAGCAAATGATAGATCAGTAACATAGAACTTATGTACTCATTCTGCAGTCTCAGTGTGTCCTATGTGATGCAGCCTCAGCCTGTCACCTCTGAATTCTAGCTTGTTTAATTAGAGAATCGGAAAGATGGGAAGTTGTTAAGCAAGTGCAAATATACCTACTAACCCCTCTTCTTCAGAGCATCTTGTGGATGCCTAAAATTGTTAGTCTGAGGACTGTCATCCTTTAATCCATAGACGTATAAGAAAATGACCATAATACATCCTATTAGTAATATTGGCTTGAACAAAAGCATAAAAATATAGATTAAATGATTACTACCTCATTAAAACATGGATTCCAGACTATGGCACTGTTGTTTATTTGAAGCTGGTTAGAAGACGATGATGACCAGCTTCCTACAGAGGGTTTTGTTACTTTCCTACTTGGATCTGCAACAAAGTTCACAATATCAAAGTTTCCTTCAACAAATCCTTCATTATTAATACAAATATCTGCACCCGGTGAAGCTTTTAGACTCACACGTTTTATGTAATAGTTAAGCTTAAAGGGAAGAAAGAAAAACAAGTACATATTAGTAGTAGTAAAACAAAAATGGATATAATATTGTCCCTCTGATAACAAGGTTTTCGTTCCGTTAAATTGTAAATATTACTGCCTGAGCTGAACGATTAAAATAAGTTTATTTAGATAAATCTTTAAAAATGGGCCCTTAAAGCCAAAATAACAGGCTCAATCATATGGTCAGCAGCAGAGACATAGCCTAAAAGGCAAAGGATACTAACTACCCACAGACCAGTCTCTCCTATTATTATATATACACTGAATCCTAATGATTGATTAGTAATAGCGCCGTACCACGCTACACCTTGCGCTATGTTGCGCTAGTCCGGCTCTTAAAGCCACGTATAGTGATGTGGTCAGCAATAGGGTCAAGACCTCCAATATACGGTTACAAGCACCCTGTTGCAAGATCACTGACCAGTATTCACTAAATGTTCAATTGTTAGTTGTAATGCTATATCGTTAATCCTACGCGTTTCAGAACCACCGTTACTGGTGGAACATCATCAGGGATTATTAGTGTTAAACGATAATCTTTAATATGGATGCCGGATCGCACGGTTGTGTGCATTAATGAACCTCCCGGCTCGTGCACGATCAAGATATAATGGTCGCACACGAGCCGGCGAGGTGCCGGTCTTTTAAACAGCTAGGGCCCTCCCCCCCTACTGACATGCCCCCGGCGTGCCACCAATCCACATCCGACACGTCACTCTGGACCTGTCAGGATTGTGGCACACCTCCCTTTATCGGCAGCCAATAAGGTATAGGTAGGACGACTAGCGTCCCTAGTAACGCTGGAGATCCGAGAAGCGGATCTAGTACTCAAATGGGGAATGAAGTACTCAAAGTGGGAGCTATGCCCTGTGCAGAGGACAATGTGCCGAAAATCCAGCACATATCCCCGCTATTGCCAGAACGTAGAGTTCACCAAGTGCACGGCATTAGATCGTCTGAATGACACCAAAGTTGCGTCTCGTTGTTATGACGACCAACCGGGCGCATACATATCCATGGGCAGGTTTCAAGCATGTAACGCTGCTCCTCGTCGATATAAAGATGTTAAAATTCCAAAGACATCTACTAACTATGGATTAGATGTAGACCTTCACATCATTAAATGCTGTCATCAATACCTCACACCTTCTAGAGTGTACTCGTTACTCTATCAGAGTGGTACACATCTATAGTGAGAAGTTCTTAGACAGCTACCATGACTTTCAAGAATTATATGACATCAATCACGTATCCTTTCAATATTATACCTATACAAGTAGTTCCTATCAGGGACTTAGATTAGCCTCATACCGTATATGATGAACGGGACATGTTAAACCAAATTGTAATTCAAGGGTACATAGGTTTCTAGATGTTAGAGTTCTGGATGACACAACGGTGTCATAGGAAACAGGCATATGAAATTTGTTCGTTCAGGCCCAGGGGCCTCTCATAGTAGGTCTCACATATTCAATGCCTTGGAATATGAGAGAGGAACTATCCCCATTATGAAATTCCCATATGTGACGAGATATCGGGGTATCCTCCTTCCTTCTACAATCCCCTATATGATCCCGGATCCTCCTCCTGAACTCTCTAATGGTTTTACCGATATATTGTTTTTCGCATATACAGGTAATCATATACACAATGCCCTTTGTTCGACAATTGATATAGGTCCTGTTCTCAAAAGTTCTTCCCGTACTCATGCTCTTGAAAGTCGTGCCACATTGAATAGAGGCACACGCCTTAAACGATCCACACCTATATGTCCCTTTGAGGTTACTATTAAGCCATGTAGTGGAAGAGTCCTGTCTACCCATATGGCTATGTACCACATGATCCTTGACATTCCTACCCCTCCTGAACGTAATAAGGGGAGAATGTCCCACCAGCTTTCCAATATCCGGATCAGCCTCTAGAATCCCCCAATAGCGTTGGAGGATTTCTCTTACCTCCGAACTAGCTGAGTCAAACGTGCCAATGACTCTGATAGTATTGTCATCGCTTTGCTTCGGTCTAGGATTCAATAAGTCATCACGGTTACAGCCTAGGGCGTTCTGATAAGCCCTCTTAAAATATGCCTCGGGTATCCTCTATTAATAAATCTGTTTTCCAGTTCACGTGCTGATATTTTAAAGTCAGATACAGTGGAGCAGTTTCGTCGTGCCCTCAAGTATTGACCCTTTGGAATTCCCCGTTTTAAATTCATAGGGTGACAGCTCTCCCACCTAAGCAAACTATTTGTGGCTGTCTCTTTACGAAACATGTTGGTATGAATATTGCCACCCGCGGTCTTAGATATCACTATATCCAGAAATGTAATTTTATTCACACTAATCTCTGATGTGAAGAACAGACCTTTATCATTTACATTAAGTATAGCAACGAATTCCTCAAACTCAACCTGGGTCCCTTTCCATAGTATTAAAATGTCATCAATGAATCTTATACATAGTATGATATGCGATACCCATTGTTCCATTTTTTCACAAAAAACACACAACTCTTCCCACCAACCCAGGTATAAGTTCGCATACGTGGGTGCACACGGGCTCCCCATCGCCACTCCCCTGAGTTGGTGGTAATATTTCTGGTCAAATAGGAAGAAATTGTGCTCAAGAACAAATTTAAGAAGAGAGATAACAAATTCATTATGAGCTGCAAATTGAGTTCCTTTCCCCCTAAGGAAATGTTGAATTGCTAGACATCCCTGATCATGTAGGATAGAGCTATACAGTGCCTCAACATCTAGGGAGGCCAGTAGAACGTCCTGTTCACATCTAATGCCATCCAACTTCCTTAGAGCATCCATCGTATCCCTGATGTATGATGGGAGTGACACCACAAATGGTCTTAAAATCCTGTCAATATACAGGCTGGCATTTTGAGATAGACTATTAATGCCAGAGACAATTGGTCTACCCTTTAATGGTTCCAGTCCTTTATGGATTTTTGGCAAACCATAAAAGGTAGCAATTTGGGGAAAATCAATCAACATGAAGCTCATCTCCTTCTCACTGATAAGATCCAAAGTTTTTGCAGGACCTAAAATTCCCTTCAATTGGTTTTTGAAAATAGTAGTCGGATCTGATTGTAGCACCCTGTAACACTGTTTGTCCTGTAGTATTCTGTGACACATTGCCTTATATTTGATCCGGTCCATGACCACAATATTACCACCCTTATCAGATGGTTTGATAATAATACTGTCATAATTTTCCAGCGATCTAAGTCCTGCCATTTCCTCTCTGGTTGTATTGAACCGGCCACATTCAGAGTTATCTAATAACCGGAGTTGATCCTCCACAACCTTGATGAACACATCGATCGGGGTATTGTCATTGAGAGGCGCAAATTTACTAGAAGGAACCCTTAGATCCGTGAATGGACCTTTTCCTTCCTCCCTTTGGCCTTCTTCCCATAACCCCTCCAATAGTCTGAGATCAGGAAGTTCATCCCCGGTTAGACCTAGCTCAAGACACTTACGTCTATCATGTGTCCTAAAAAATTGTTTCCATTTTAATTTTCTACCAAATAAATTTAGGTCCTTCACCCATGTGAATAGGTTAAATCTACCTGTTGGGACAAATGATAGACCCCTCTTGAGTATGGCCACCTCATCCTTTGATAAGACACGTGAGGACAGGTTGATAACCTGTGATTCCTCGTCAACCCTACTCGAGCTATACCTTATAGGTCTCTCCTGTCCCTCAGGAGGTACTCTGAGATGGGGTGGCTTTTGGCTAAAAAACCAGCCCCCCTATTAGGACCTTTGCCCCTCCCTCTACCTCTTGAATTAACCCGAGTAGGGTATCGGCTCAGTCCCATCCCACCTCTTTGTCTTCTTTGATGGTTTCTACCTAATTCAGAGTCTGAGCACTCTTGCTCTGATGAAGAAATGTCAGTGTCAAGGTTATGTGGTGCTGTCATTCTAGCACTATAATCAAACACCCTTGGATATGTATGCACCCGGTTGGTCGTCATAACAACGAGACGCAACTTTGGTGACGATCTAATGCAGTGCACTTGGTGAACTCTACGTTCTGGCAATAGCGGGGATATGTGCTGGATTTTCGGCACATTGTCCTCTGCACAGGGCATAGCTCCCACTTTGAGTACTTCATTCCCCATTTGAGTACTAGATCCGCTTCTCGGATCTCCAGCGTTACTAGGGACGCTTGTCGTCCTACCTATACCTTATTGGCTGCCGATAAAGGGAGGCGTGCCACAATCCTGACAGGTCCAGAGTGACGTGTCGGATGTGGATTGGTGGCACGCCGGGGGCATGTCAGTAGGGGGGGAGGGCCCTAGCTGTTTAAAAGACCGGCACCTCGCCGGCTCGTGTGCGACCATTATATCTTGATCGTGCACGAGCCGGGAGGTTCATTAATGCACACAACCGTGCGATCCAGCATCCATATTAAAGATTATCGTTTAACACTAATAATCCCTGATGATGTTCCACCAGTAACGGTGGTTCTGAAACGCGTAGGATTAACGATATAGCATTACAACTAACAATTGAACATTTAGTGAATACTGGTCAGTGATCTTGCAACAGGGTGCTTGTAACCGTATATTGGAGGTCTTGACCCTATTGCTGACCACATTACTATATGTGGCTTTAAGAGCCGGACTAGCGCAACATAGCGCAAGGTGTAGCGTGGTACGGCGCTATTACTAATCAATCATTAGGATTCAGCGTATATATAATAATAGGAGAGACTGGTCTGTGGGTAGTTAGTATCCTTTGCCTTTTAGGCTATGTCTCTGCTGCTGACCATATGATTGAGCCTGTTATTTTGGCTTTAAGGGCCCATTTTTAAAGATTTATCTAAATAAACTTATTTTAATCGTTCAGCTCAGGCAGTAATAAATAAAACAAAAATGGGTGGGTATCTCACAATGATGTGCTAAAACTGAAAATATATTTTTAGACGTCACGTTATTCGCACATCATGTTATGGATGTCTTTTGCTTTCTGTGGATTATTTCGGGAAACAAAGTTCTACAATTTCCCCCGGCCCCCTTCTTTTCATACATGTCCTTAACCCCTCCAGTGGTTGAACTTGATGGACATATTGTTTGTCTATTTTCAACCAGTCTAGTTATGTAACTATGTAAGAATCCTACGTGATGCATAAACTATATGACATATTGTACATAATATACATAAAATTTCTAAACCATCCTTATTTATAGTTCTACCTTTTTGGGAGAAGGTGATATCCTACATTGTATGACAATAGTTTGACACATAATTTCAACTGTAAACCATGTGATTACAATAAGTAAGTTTCCAAAGTAACCCAATTGCTTTTAATGACACAATAAAAAATATGGTTATGACTACTTTAGATTTCATTTTCCAGTATTTCACCAACAAACAAATTTCCTACTACAGAGTCGTATTTCTTGTATATAGGACCATGGAAAGAAAAGCACTTAAACACAGATCCCTATATCAGCCTCCATTGTCTTTTACAATGGAGATATGTCTCTCTAATAAGAAATTTGTCCATTGCAAACCACAGTTAAGCAAATTTTTACTGATTTAAGCATCTCTAGTTGTAACAACATATGGTTATAACCGAATGCAATATGAATTTTATTAGACTCTACAATGATCCATAGTTGTAAAGGGTTACAAACTATATAAATAAGGTGAGAATATTTTCCGTTAATAGCAACCTGATACCAGGAAAAAAAGATAAATAGGGTTATTTTCCTCTTTCCCAACTGTAAGGGAGGGGCAGTAGTTTGCTCAGTGCAGTGAGGCTGTGTTGACACACAAGCAGAAAGATAGAAACTACAGAACTTTCCTGAGGATTTGGTATTCAAAATAAATTCTGAAACTATTTACTTTTTAAAGTTCGGACCAATATATTTTTTGTGGCTGAAAAACCCCTTTAAAGGATTTGCTCCAGCCATACAACCCCTCCATTAAAGCATGCTGTCCATGGATAAGCTTATCTCCACTGGTCTGACTGAGTAAACCCACAGTAATCAGATATTATTGCTGGATTACTCTGTGTGTCACTCGTCTGTACTGTATTTTCATGCAATCTCTTTGTAGAACTCACATTTAAAGGTACTAGCCTAGTTTTTCGGAAAGCCATGAGGTCCTGGGGCATTCCGAGAAGTAGCTAAGTGTTATTCTGTCTCCGATATGTCTGCCCCTTTTGAAGGTAACCATGGGTTCTTCCGGAAGAATAGAAGTTAGATCTGTATCCAGTCTTAAAATTTCTCAGAGCCAATTAAGAATCTGTCTGTTGGACTGATGTAGGTCATTATGTGTGGCTATGATTCTGGCCTTAGGTCTCCCTCCTACAAGCTATCAGTAGGTCTCTTCAGGGGCGGATTAAGGGTACCTTGGGCCCCGGGCACGTTTTCAAGTCTGGGCCCTTCCCCCCCGAACTCTGAAGACGCTGTACCGTATATATTTGCAGATTTCTATTTAGGCTGACACAGATCTGGCACGGGTTTGAATTAGCTGTAAAAGCAGAATGAGCCATACAGAAGAGAAAAAGCAGAATACTAAAGAGGTCTGGAGCTTTATAACTTTTTCATTTTGATGTCAATGGAGTGGTGCGTGAAGGATTATTTTTTGCGGGAGGAGTTGTACTTTTTATTGGCACCATTTAAAGTACCATATAATGGGTGAATTGGAAAAAAACTGATATTCTTCCATTTTTTGGGGTTTAGTATTTACTGTATATATTTACCTTCTCTTAAGGTAAAAGTAAATTTTTAACATCTACTTTTACCTTAAGAGAAGGTAAATCTATACAGCCCCAGAACCAAGCTCAGTATAAATATACAGCCCCAGAACCAAGCTCAGTACAAATATACAGCACAGGAACAAAGCTCAGTACATATATACAGCACCAGAACAAAACTTAGTACATAAATACAGTGCCACAACCAAGCTCAGTACATATATACAACACCAGAACCGAGCTCAGTACATATATACAACACCAGAACCGAGCTCAGTACATATATACATCATTTTAAAATTCAGTTTAACCCCTGCTGTATAAATTTGTACAACATAAAACGACAGCTCCCAGTATAGCCTGAACAATGGTTATGTTATGCTTGGAGTTGCAATTTAACAAAAAATAATGCAACCATCCGTCATCTCGCTGCAGATCATGCAGTGACTACAGTACTGATCAGTCACAGGGAGAATAAACATTTACATTAAGTGACTCACAGGTGATGTCTCAGATTTGTTTTAGTTATTTTCTTCTTTTCTTCTCCATCCGGTCCAGACCTCTATGATGACTTCTCCCGGGCATGGCCCATTTCTGCAGTTTGCAGCTCAGATTTCTTCAGCTTCTCACTTTTCCAACATTTCTGCACCTATAAACGAATATAAAATTCTCATGATTCCACACACTATGCTTCTAAATATAATAGTACTATACACTGTGCTTCTAAATATAATAGTATCATACACTGCACCCCGGAATATAATAGTACTATACACTGTACTCCTGAATATAATACTACTATATACTGCGCCCCTGAATATAATAGTACTATACACTGTTCTCCTGAATATAATAGTACTATACACTGTACTCTTGAATATAATACTACTATATACTGCGCCCCTGAATATGATAGTACTATACACTGTACTCCTGAATATAATAGCACTATACACTGTGCCCCTGAATATGATAGTACTATACACTGTTCTCCTGAAAATAATAGTACTATACACTGTACTCCTGAATATAATAGCACTATACACTGTGCCCCTGAATATGATAGTACTATACACTGTTCTCCTGAATATAATAGTACTATACACTGTACTCCTGAATATAATAGCACTATACACTGTGCCCCTGAATATAATCGTACTATACACTGTGCTCATGAATATAATAGTACTATACACTGTGCCCCTGAATATAATAGTACTATACACTGTGCCACTGAATATAATAGTACTATACACTGTGCCCCTGAATATAATGGTACTATACACTGCGCCCCTTAATATAATAGTACTATACACTGTGCCCCTGTATATAACAGCATTATACACTGTGCCCATGAATTAAATTGGCAAACACTGTAAAGTAAAACACCACACACTAACATTGCCCCCAGTAGATAGCGCCAGTCACAATGCCGCCTGTAGATAGCGCCAGTCACAATGCCCCCTGTAGATAATGTCCCCGTAGATAGCGCTAGTTACAATGCCCTATGTAGATAATGTCCCCTGTAGATACCGCCAGTTACAATGCCCTATGTAGAAAATGTCCCCTGTAGATAGTGCCAGTCACAATGCCCTTTGTAGATAATGACCCCTGTGGATAGTGCCAGTAACAATGCCCCCTGTAGATAGTGCCAGTTACAATGCCCTCTGTAGATAATGACCCCTGTAGATAGTGCCAGTTACAATGCCCTCTGTAGATAATAACCCCTGTAGATAGTGCCAGTTACAATGCCCTCTGTAGATAATGACCCCTGGAGTGGTCAGAGACTAGACGGCGTCATCCAGCGTAATGGCGCAGTTGGCGTGATGACATCATTGCATTGACTATGTCATTAGTAAAGCACCGAATTGGAGGAAGGGAACAGATAGTTCCCTGTCTCGCGAGCGCTACAGTAAGCAATTGTATCCGCAACCTAAGGATGCGGATACAATTGGGTGAGAGGTCTCGCTTCACTCTGGTTCTCTGAACCGACTGTAAATTTAAAGCTGGGTTCACACACCATATTTACGGACGTAATTCTGGCGTTTTAGCCCCGAATTACGTCCGAAAATACGGCTGCAAAGCGGCAGCAAACATCTGCCCATTCATATGAATGGGTGTTACGATGTTCTGTGCCGACGGTCTTTTTTTTTACGTGCCACTGTCAAAATACGGTGCGTAAAAAAGACGCCCGCGTCAAAGAAGTGCCTGTCACTTCTTGGGACGTAATTGGAGCCGTTTTCCCTTGACTCCATGGAAAAGCAGCTCCAATTACGTCCGTAATGGACGCAGCGCAAAGCGCCTGCACATGCCATTACGTCAGAAATTCCGGAGCTGTTTTCTCCTGAAAACATCTCCGTAATTTCAGACGTAATAGAGGCTGCTGTGTGAATATACCCTAACAGCCGGTACGGGAGAATCGTGGCAAACTGGGCCCCCTTCCAGCCTCGGGCCCCGGGCACTTGCCCAAATTGCCCTCATTCTAATCTGCCCCCTTGGTCTCTCCTTTCACATGACTTTGCAGTTTTTAAAGCACTCCTAAACCCCTGATCAGGGTGCCTCCTTTCCCAGAATCTAAGACAAAGATCATATAACTCCTTGTATAGCTCTATGTCTGAGGCACAGTTCCTCCTAGTACTGAGGTACTACCATTTAGGGATGCCCTGTTTCCATAAAAGGGTCTGATGGCTGTCCCAACGTAGAAAGCAATTTGTGGTTGTAACCTTACGATGCCATTTCATCTTTAGTACTGCATTATCTCGTTTTGTAATACTTATATTCAAAAGAGTAATATTAAAGAGACAATGCAGTGATTTTTTTTATTGTGGCCGCCGTTTGTAAAGTACACCGGGTAAAAGGTAAGGCAGGTCATCCTCTTACTGGGCTCTTTGTTGCCAAACTATCCCGGCTGCAATTAGGTCACGTGACTTCACTGTGACCAACCAATACCTACAGCGTCTGCTGTGTGGACTGGAAGTCTCTTTCACTATGCATTTCTATGAAATGCTCAGTTTGAGTCTCTCCATGAGGTCATGGATCTCATGGGTGAACCTAGACTCAAGTCATTGTCATTCAAATTATCAACAATGGTCTGGAATTGGTTTCCTAAACCCACCCAGAAAACCAAGATGTAATTATTAAATCATATTTTATTATTTGTATTACATTTTTTACTACCAATACAAATTGTACTTTAATAATGACTTTTAATTAGGTAAATTTTTATTAAAATTAGAATAATATTAAATAATTTGACTAACTTTACGTTTCAGTGAATGCATCTGATTTGCTGGTAGCGGTTTATAAAGTTGTTTTTGTAGTTTCATGTAATTTAATGCCTCTGAGATTAAATAAACAGCATTATAAATTGTGTATGGAAAACGATACAAATTTTCCTCATCATGTGACACAAGATTTGTCCACAATGTATCATCCGCACAGCGCTGCTGAATAGTTCGTTTACCATGAATATCTATACATCCAAGACTGAAACGCCAAAAATAAATGACAAAATTATTGTCTGGCATATTGTGGTATGTAGCCCGAAACAAGAAATTCTGAAATCCCGGAATTTCTCCTTTTTGAATTGTAATTACTAAGGAGCCATTAAACTTGTTTATAAAATTAGCATATGTATTATCAATAAAGCTATCCATTCCTAGTGATGTTATCCATACTTTCCCCGTAATTCCAAATGACCCAGATTCTAGAAATCCTACAAATGAAATTGCCATACAATATAAAATAATGACATTAACAGAAGAGTTTTTGATTATACGTGTAACCTTTAGTGCACTCTTTGTATGAGCTCCTGGATCTATAGAGATAAATGTTAAAAAGTCAGCACAAATTCCATGTTTCTCCATTTCTTTTTTAAGTCCCACACTTGCTTGTTGGTTGAGATCATCATCTGTTGTAATAATCCCGACCCATGTCCAACCAAAGTGAATCAAAAGTTGAATGATAGCATGAAACTGAGTTAATTCATTTGGAACAGTTCGATGAAGAAATGGAAACTTTTCACGGTCACTTAAGACTGAATTTGGCGCCCCATAACTTATCTGAAAGATACAGATATTCATAAGCTTTACTGCTTTACTGGATAGTATGTCAGATAAGCTTCAAAACTGCCCTAAAATCTGTCTGGCATTAAAAAAAAACAGCCTAAGGGGCCTATTTTGGTCATTTCGGCCGGCCATCGCTTGAAAAATTAACGGAAACGTTAATTCGCGATGGTGACATCAGACTTCTGTCTGTCGAAAATAATTTGTTTTTGGCCAGGTTGGAACATTTTTGCTGTGGTCAGTTGAAGCTACAGTTGTATGGCATGTTCGAACACAGTCGGACGATTTTTTGGTAATTCACATGAGTTTGTTTTTTATAAAAACAACTCCCTGATCGGCCGCTTTCGTCTTTTCTGTTGATATTGGGATTATTTGTACGAACCAGCCTACAGAAGATTGATGGGCCACATGAGTGATCAGGCTTAGTTCTCAATCATAGCTGTAATTTCCTCTCTGTCATCAATGCAGGGCAGGAAGTCGAAGTTCAACGCAATCAGTAGTAAGTAAATCACTGGACACCAGATACAAAATATTAACCACTTCAGTGCCCTCGACTGTTGGCATTAGTCCCGTCAATATCGTACATCACCAGGGATGTTGACATTGATCGTTTCACTACCCTAGGCCACAAGGGAAGTCGGCATTAACCTCTTCACTGCCTCAAGCAAGCAGGGATGATGACATTAACCCCTTCACTGCCCTAAACTACCGGGCAAGTTACATTACCCCTTTTTTTACCCTAGACCATAAGGAACATTTGCATTAACCCCATTATAATACCATTTCTCTAACGTAGTAACCATTAATTATTTTACTACTCTAGACCTCAAGGGATATTATTATCACTCTTTCTCAATTGTAGACCACCGAGGAGGCAGCATAGGCCTAGAAACTCTATGGGGTACCCTTATATATATGGACGCTGAATACAATATCTATCTAGATGCTGTATAATACTATTTATATGGATGCTACATAGCACTGTGTAGCTAGCTAATTGTTTTAGCACTGTATGGCAATATTTATCTCATGTTTTGGATCTGCCAGCTCTGAGGTTATAGAGCACAGGTCTATGACGGCTTGGCTCATTTGCTACAGAGGTTTAAAGAGAACATTGATTCAATACTGTAGCAAACTTTACATATTTTATACAGTTTTCATTTTGTTGTGACTGTACTGTACTTAATATAAAGAGATCTGACATTAAAATTAAATCCATTACTCATTCATCATTTTTATTCAGGCTTGAACATTTTTCTGACATTCTTGAATTATGATATTTCGTGCTGCTGTGACAAAGATATGCAGAACTTAAACATGGCAACCATAGTATGAGCCAGAAGAATGCTTAAAGGCCATGTACATCTTTGAAATATTTTTTTTTAAATGTCTATCAGTGTGTTTGGTGCAACTTTCTAAATACTTTTTATTAAAAATAATTTTTACTTTTTGAGATACAGCTGCTTTGTATCCTGTATACAGAGCAGCTGTATCATGCGCTGAAACCTGTATCCGTCAGAACAGCGGGACTGATGGGTCCACTGTTAGCGGGTCCTGTGTGTCTCTGACACACAGGATCAAGCTGTTACCGATCACATCTAAGTTCATAACTTAGATGTGATCGATTACAGGTGGATCCTGCGTGTCAGAAACACACAGGACCCGCTAACAGTGGACCCATCAGTCCCGCTGTTCTGACGGATACAGGTTTCAGCGCATGATACAGCTGCTCTGTATACAGGATACAAAGCAGCTGTATCTCAAAAAGTAAACATTTTTTTTAACAAAAAGTATTTTGAAAGTTGGATCTATCAAACTGATAGATATTTGAAAAAAAATATTTCAAAGGTGTACATGGCCTTTAAAAAAAATAGTTTTTTCCTCTCCTCTCGAAAATCTTTAGCTGAAAGACAATCTCTCCCTCTTCTTTCAGTACTACTCACTCTAGAGATGGAAACCAGCAGCCATTTCTCCTTACAAAAGTAGGGTAAATACATACCGCCAGCACTTCTGTAACTTAGAAGTGAACTTAGGAGTCTCCAAAAAAGCTTGGTTACCGGTGACGGTTGGTCCCGATGGACGGTTGTCCTAATTCACTTGGAAAGTGCCTAACAAACATTTATTTAAACAAACACCAAGATACAGCAGCACACTGCGGACGTTAAGATATATACAAACATTTATTATTTTTATTTTTTTATATTTCATTACTGCTATATGTACTATACTTATAAATATGAAGTTCTTAGCGCACATTTTGATCAAATTGTGTTTAGTGTAATGGCCCATCGGAATGAGATCGCCTTGTCGTGGCAGATGTGCCTGCAAAATTTGATCAAAATGTGCGTTAAGAACCTCACATTTTTAAGTATAATAAATAAAGCAGTAATGTAATATCAAATGAAATAAAACTTAAATGTTTGCAAATATCTTAGCATTGTTAGGATGCTGCTATATCTTTGTGTTTGTTTGCTTTGCATTGGTCATTTATTTAAATTAGCTCTCCATTTTTTTTTATATTTTTAGCCCATTTTTTTAATATATAGAACCATATTTTTACTTGAAAATCCATCTGCTTGTTTTATCTCTGTAAATATTTTAATGATGCTTTACATCAACAATGGTAGAAATCTAACATCTACCTATTTCTACTTATTTAAAAGTAAATCCTACCTGCGGGTATCCATAGAGTTGAGTTAGTCGTGCTATGGTGTAGGTAGAAGATGATAATAAATGTCCCACTACAGCAATCGTCTTTTGACTCTTATGACAGATGTAGTTTGGGGTCAGCACCTGAGTCTCGGAAATAATGTTCAGGGCACTTTTTACAGCCAGATTTTCACTGGTACAAGAATCATAAACCTGGAATCCTAATGTTATATTGGGGAGGATGTCCGTCCTATTATTAATCTCCTCAATGGCATAAATAAAGGCCATGAAATGCTTCAGGTACTCGTATGATGTCCTGTAAGATATAGTTTTGTAGATATGTAGGAAAAAAATGGCAATACCAAGTAGTTAATTATAATAAAAAAAAATATATTTATTATAAAATCTCTAAATTAGACAATTTAATGGCTTTTTTTGGATGCCCTAGCAACTGCCTGTACACTTTAACATACGCAGTGTAATATGGTAGCATAATGTTTGCATATTACGAAGTAAAAATAAATAAATAATAATAATAAAAGGATCCCTTTATAGATAAAAAAATTATTAAAATAAATAAAATAGGTTAATTAAAAGGGGTAAAGGGAAAACTAATAATAAAACGCTATTTATTTATTTTTTGACAATTAATACATTTTATTAAATATTAATTGGAAGACGCAAAATAACATAATCTTATTTGGTATCTCCATAACTGCAATGGCCTGTAAAAAAAAAAAAAAATAATACTATTTAAGATGATTAATGAACAGTGTAAAAAAAAAAAGTCAATATTTTTTTGTCAACATTTTACCTATATTGTATTACCATAAAAATTATATGCTAAAATGTGTGTACCCAAAAATGGTGCCATAACGAAGTTAAACTTGTCCCGATAAAACAAGACCCCATGCAGCCATGTTAGAGCAAAAATGAAAAAAAAGTTATAGAATATGGGAAGACAAAAATAAATACATTCTTTGGATCCTGAAGGCAAAAACTGGTCTGGTCCTGAAGGTGTTAAACATACTAACATTACACTAACATGACAAAAAAATGCTCAAAATAATAATATTAATGACAAATAAATACGTAATACTCTTAATCATATTTGTACATTTGAAATCATTAATGTTTTTATTCACTTGATAGGTCACATTCATTCAGTTTGGTCAGTGGGTGTCCGGGCACTGATGCCCCCACTGTCACTGAAACTAAGGTGCAGAATCGCTAAGATGAGAGTCTTGCACCTTCAGGAGTGATTGACTGGTTAGGCTAAAGACGGGCTCATAGATGTTCATTGTAAGCCCTTCTTCAGCCTACAAGCCGTGCCAATCACAACCAAAGTTTCCAGGGGGATCAGCTGAGCGCTTCAGGACCCTCATTTCAGTGATGGTGGGAGTTTTAGCACACGGACTCCCGCCAATCAAAACATCTGATATATCTATATGACATATCAAACGTTTTTGGAAAGTGAAGTTACACTTTAAAATGAAACCCCCATATGGTATGTTGAAGAAAATACACACTAAGGCCTCATGCACATAATATTATGTAGTACGGCTCCCATACTATTATGGCATGCTACATTAGACTATATTATCGAGGCACTCTCCTTGGGATTGCTTTCAGGAGAGAATATCTTGACAATAGTGTGTTGTACGGAGACACCAATAGGGGTCACATTGAGTGCCCTCAGGTAATCCGTGTGCCGTCTGTACAAGCTTTGTGGACACGGTTCTGCTGTGTGTATAAGCCCAACACTTAGGATCAAATGACAAATTAAATTTGGCTGTATCTGTAAGTTATGGCTGTTGCTTTTCCTTACTCACCCCACACAGTAGCCAGTACATGGCCTCTCTGAAAACTCTTCTGTATCTTGATCATGTGCAAAAAGGATTTGTAAAATACCAGCTATGATGACATCACCATCCCTTGAATAACTCATAGGTGATTCACTGTCATCATTAAGCAGCTTACATCCCAAGTCATTCCTGGAACATAATGATATTGACAGGAAAAACATAAGAATTACGGTGAGAAACGTTTGGAGCTTGAGAAGAACAAACAAAGAAATCACTTCAGAACTGGTTCTTTCCATCTCATGTTTCGTTCTGTGTTCTCTGTAGTCATCTATTGAATTGTTGGCATGTAATGTAATGTGTAAGACGAGAAGCCTGCCCTGAAATGACCAGAACTGAGTGCAGTTTATCTTCCCTTTATAAATCCATGATTTTCCCATGTGGTTTTGTACAAATAGAGCTTGAGTTACTATTTCTATTTTGTATTTGCAGATCATTTTTAGTATTTCCCAGATATACTCGTATAATTGTTTTTTTTAATACTATTGTTATTAGTAAGCAATGCTAATTAATTTGAAACATAAGACTTAGAAGCCTGTTAGGGGAAACTTTACTACCACAATCCATAGGTAACTTAGGTTCGTGTTTTAAATATTTAGTAGGGAAAAAAAAAGAAGAGAGCAGGAAAAACTGATTTAATAATTAAAATGTACTTTTTATTACTATAAGAAGAATCGGAGCTAGACTTGCCGAAATGAGCGTCGGGAAGATATACCAGTAGGATAGGGAAATTTGTAACTGGTAACAGGGCAAATCGAATGTGTATAAATAGGCACACATAGAAAAGAAAGCAGCATAATCACAAATCTAATCACAGCCTGGTGACTAAACGCAAACTAGGAGAAACCTGTATCGATGCAAAACGGACTTCCCCAATAGCCAGAGTCCCATGAGCGGCACACACATACATACATAGATCTGATTGCTTCGTTGTCTTCTCCATATGCTGGAATCACTTGCAGTCATGGAGATATTTAAGTTGATGCATTAGAGCATCTAGATTGGTGGAGAAGAGGCATAGCCCAAATTCAGGAGATTAGCCATGCCACTAAAATGCATCATTTATTAATGCCCATGTTAAAAAATAAGATACATAGTATATATATATATATATATATATATATATATATATATATATATACACACATATGTATATATGTACACTCTATGATACATAGAAATGACTAATGTGCCCTACTATCTATAATACACTTATGGATATTTAACTAATCTTTACCCTCAATGTTTAAAAATAATAGTGATAATGCAAAAAAAAAATAAAAAAAAAAATATATATATCGTATAAAAATAAATAAAGCCACTGACAACTTTGTGGCACCCCTTTAGCCATGGTCTCAAGTCTTACCCTGCCTCTCCATAGAGGGACACACATGCTCCTGATGGCAACCAGATCCACAACTATCCAGACTGTAAGCATGATGTTTCTCGCCTGACATGCCAACGTCTATCCATTCGATGAAGCAGAAAACGTGAATCATCGGAGATGGCAACCCTTTGCCAATCATTGGTGGTCCAATTCCAATACATCCGTGCAAATTGAAGCTTTTTTTCCGAAACACCTTTGTTAGCATAGGAGCAGTGACCATCCGTCTGCTTTGGTGCCCCATACACAGTAGGGTTTGCTGAAGTGTTGTTTTAGACACACGTCTGGTAGCCCCCTGGTTGATTTTCACTGTGACCTGCTCCACTTTAGCGCGTCGTTCAGCCCTCGCGCACGTTGGGAGTCGACGTTCATGGCCTACGTGCTGCCGATGTCTAAATTAGGAGGTGGTCATAATAATGTGACTATATACATTATACAGTGAAGGAAATAAGTATTTGATCCCTTGCTGATTTTGTAAGTTTGCCCAATGTCAAAGACATGAGCAGTCTAGAATTTTTAGGATAATTTAATTTTACCAGTGAGAGATAGTTTAAATTTAAAAAAACCTGAAAATCACATTGTCAAAATTATATATATTTATTTGCACAGCAGTCAGACGTTTTTTGTAGTTGATGATGAGGTTGATGATGAGGTTTGCACACATGTTAGATGGAATTTTGGCCCACTCCTCTTTGCAGATCATCTGTAAATCATTAAGATTTCGAGGCTGTCGCTTGGCAACTCGGATCTTCAGCTCCCTTCATAAGTTTTCGATGGGATTAATGTCTGGAGACTGGCTAGGTCACTCCATGACCTTAATGTGCTTCTTTTTGAGCCACTCCTTTGTTGCCTTGGCTGTATGTTTCAGGTCATTGTCGTGCTGGAAGACCCAGCCACGAGCCATTTTTAATGTCCTGGTGGAGGGAAGGAGGTTGTCACTCAGGATTTGACGGTACATGGCTCCATCCATTCTCCCATTGATGCAGTGAAGTAGTCCTGTGCCCTTAGCAGAGAAACACCCCCAAAACATAATGTTTCCACCTCCATGCTTGACAGTGGGGACGGTGTTCTTTTTTGGTCATAGGCAGCATTTCTCTTACTCCAAACACGGCGAGTTGAGTTAATGCCAAAGAGCTCAATTTTAGTCTCATCTGACCACAGCACCTTCTCCCAATCACTCTCAGAATCATCCAGATGTTCATTTGCAAACTTCAGACGGGCCTGTACATGTGCCTTCTTGAGCAGCAGTTACCAATGGTTTTCTTGGTGACTGTGGTCCCAGCTGCCTTGAGATCATTAACAAGTTCCCCCCGTGTAGTTTTCGGCTGAGCACTCACCTTCCTCAGGATCAGGGATACCCCACGAGGTGAGATTTTGCATAGAGCCCCAGATCGATGTCGATTGACAGTCATTTTGTATGTCTTCCATTTTCTTACTATTGCACCAACAGTTGTCTCCTTCTCACCCAGCATCTTACTTATGGTTTTGTAGCCCATTCCAGCCTTGTGCAGGTCTATGATCTTGTCCCTGACATCCTTAGAAAGCTCTTTAGTCTTGCCCTGATTAATTGAGTCTGTGGACAGGAGTCTTTTATACAGGTGACAATTTAAGACAGCTGTCTTTGATGCAGGCACCAAGTTGATTTGGAGCGTGTAACTGGTCTGGAGGAGGCTGAACTCTTAATGGTTGGTAGGCGATCAAATACCTATTTCTCTGTGCACAATGCAAATAAATATATATAACTTTGACAATGTGATTTTTTTATTTTTTTTATTTATAATCTATCTCTCACTGGTAAAATTAACCTATCCTAAAAATTCTAGACTGTTCATGTCTTTGACAGTGGGCAAACTTACAAAATCAGCAAGGGATCAAATACTTATTTCCTTCACTGTACATACAAGTCATATAATTGTCAGAAATAGTGTTTTTCCTCATGTACACACATATGATGGCTTAGTGTGAAAAGTAATCTGAAAAAATAATGCAAATTCATTTTGAATTTTTATAAAATGAGGGAGTTCTCTTCTTTTTCCAGTTCATCAATTCATCTGAAAGCAATTTTAGATTTAGTTATTTTTCCCATTAAGGAAAGCATATTTTAGCCAATATAGCCTTGAAAGAGGGGGGATATGGTTCCATGTTAATTAATAAATCTGCTAACCAGAGAATTTTCCACTTTGCACACATCTCTAGATATAGCTTACTGACATGAAGAATGAATGGCAACAATGCAATATGGAATATGCCTAAAGACCTCTTCACATCGCATTTTGGCCTTTCATTGGAGGTATACATTAAGAGGGCTCCCGACATATACCTCCAACAGATTTGCCAAAACCTATCCCACTGTTTGGCATACAGTGGAATACGTGGGCCGCAACTCTGGCCATGAGGAAACTCCTGAAGTCACTGTCTATTTATTTCCCCAGGGCTAGAGTCCCCAGTCAGAGCATCAGCTAGCGCTATGTCCACGGACTCTGGGACTTTGGAAGCACCTGACGTCTCTGTCCATATATAGGAGCTTCCACAGCAGTGTACCCGGGCTGAGAAGAATCAGTAATTACTCTGCCCTGCATTGTCCTTATATGGCAGTGACTTCAGAAGCTTCCCCAGTGCCTAAGTCCCCAGGCAGAGTGATTCCTGAAGCTCTACCTGTGGACTACAGCCCTGGGAAAACACCTGAAGTGACTATAGAGGAAGCATCAAGAATCGATCTGCCAGGGATTTCTGGCCCTGGGGATGCTTCTGACGTCACTGTCATGGAGTTCCCGGGCAGAACGGCTGTGCAGGAAGCTAGAACAGCATAACTGTTTATGTAACTGGGGCCCCCGATATATAACTGCAACGGATGCCTAACAGTGGCATCCATCACACTAGTTAATGGAAGAATAACAGTGACTTCCATTACCACACATATTTAAAAAATGTATACTGTGCGGTATAGCTTGTTTTTTTTGCAGATTCCATTTGGATGGACTAGCGTGGTCCACTGCGCTATTTCATCCTTCAAAAACCTGCTCTATTTCACCTTCAGATTAATTGTATGAAATGCTGCATAAAAATCCAACCTGCATTGTCAACCTATGACTGACCATTAATGAAACTATTCTTTAACTAAAAATGCTCTGTTCAGGAATGAAGGAATCAAGAAATGAGGCAAAACCTGAAAATAATTTCAGAACTGTATTTATCCCCTTTAAGACAATATAAACTTAAAGATTGATCCTTTTTTTAATATTCCTGTCACGATCCATGGGTTTGTGGACACACTAGGCCGCACAGCCATAGAGGAGTAGCGGCTGGCCAAACAATAGTCCTAGTACAAGAATACCTTAGATAGTCCAGATAGTAGCGGAGGCTTAGGCACTGATGGACTTGCAGGCAGATGACACCCGATGTGGTGTGAGACAGCAGGCGTGACAGGTGGCACAACGCGACTCCAACACTCCAAGGCACATGAACAACTATAGCACAGGATACAGGTAGCAGGGCACAGGATCAACGGAAATAGGATAACACTAAGGAACCATTTGCTAAGGCTAACATGGGTAAACACAACAACGCTCAGGCAAGGTGTAAGGGGCAGGACCCTTCTTATAGTCCAGGGTGTTTATGGGCTAATTAATGATTATTTTCATAGGCGCGCGCTGGCCCATTAAGCCCGGGCACGAGCGTGTGTGCGCATCCTACGGGACACAGCAGAACGGAGCGGAAGTGAGCACTGGCATCTCCTAGGGAGGACATGCGGGCCAGCCTTCACCGATCCATGGCTGCGACCATCGGGATGTGAGCATTCCCGACATCCCGGCCAAACATGGGCCCCCCTTCTCTGCCAACGCCCTGCCGCTCCGTAACTACTGTTAACGCTACATTTTTATGCGAGCAGATAATATTATCATGGTGCCACACACTGTGCCCCTAAATATAATAGAACCATACACTGCCCCTGTATATAATGCCACATACAGCCCCCTGTAGATACCGCCACACACAGCCCCTGTAGACAGCATCACTCACACTCCCCCTGTAGATAACGCCACACACACTCCCCCAGTAAAATAATGCCACACACACTCCCCCTGTCGATAGCGCCACACACACACTCCCCCTATAGATAGCATCACACATAGCCTCCCTATAGATAGCGCCACACACAACCCCATTTAGATAGCATCACACACGCCCCATCTGTAGATAGTGCCACATACCCCCAGTAGATAGGGCCACATACCCCCTGTAGATAGTGCCCCACAATGCCTGTAGATAGTGCCACACATCCCCTATAGATAGGGCCACAGCCCCCTGTAGATAGTGCCACACCCCCCTGTGGATAGCGCCACGCACAGTTCCCTGTAGATAGTGCCACACAACCCCCTGTAGATAGTGCCACACAGCCCCCTCTAGATAGTTTCACACAGCCCCCTTTACATAGAGCCACACACACTCCTCCTGTAGATAGTGCCACACACACTCCCCCTGTAGATAGCTCCACACACACAATCCCTGTAGGTAGTGTCACACAACCCCTGTAAATAGTGCCACACACAGCCCTTTGTAGATAGTGCCACACACAGCCCCTGTAGATAGTGCCACACACAGCCCCTCTAGATAGCGCCACACACAGCTCCCTGTAGATAGTGCCACACAGCCCCCTGTAGATAGCGCCACACACAGCGCCTGTAGATAGCGCCACACACACACCCATAGATAGCGCCACTAAACTCACCCTGTAGATAGTGCCACAAACATCCTGTAGATAGCGCCACACAGTCCCCCTGTAGATAGCACCTCACACAGCCCTCTGTTGATAGCATCAGACATAGCCCCCTGTAGATAGCATCACACAGCCCCATGTAGATAGCGCCACACACAGCCCCTTGCAGATAGTGCCACACATCCACCCTATAGATAGCATCACACTTAGCCCCCCCTATAGATTGCGCCACAATCAGCCCCCTGTAGATATCATCATACACACTCCCCCTGTAGATAGTGCCACACTCCCTGTAGATAGTGCCCCACAACCCCAGTAGATAGTGCCACACATCCCGTGTAGATAGTGCCACACACCCCCTGTAGATAGTGCCCCCCACCTCCAGGAAATTGTGCCACACACCCCCTGTAGATAGCGCCACACACAGCCCCCTGTAGATAGGGCCACACACAGCCCCTGTAGATAGCGCCACACACAGCCCCTTGCAGATAGTGCCACACAGCCACCCTGTAGATAGCATCACACTTAGCCCCCCTATAGATTGCGCCACAATCAGCCCCCTGTAGATATCATCATCATACACACTCCCCCTGTAGATAGTGCCACACCCCCTGTAGATAGTGCCCCACAACCCCAGTAGATAGTGCCACACATCCCGTGTAGATAGTGCCACACACCCCCTGTAGATAGTGCCCCACACCTCCAGGAAATTGTGCCACACACCCCCTGTAGATAGCGCCACACACAGCCCCCTGTAGATGGTGCCCCACAACCCCAGTAGATAGTGCCACACATCCCGTGTAGATAGTGCCACACACCCCCTGTAGATAGTGCCCCACACCTCCAGGAAATTGTGCCACACACCCCCTGTAGATAGCGCCACACACAGCCCCTTGCAGATAGTGCCACACAGCCACCCTGTAGATAGCATCACACTTAGCCGGCCTATAGATTGCGCCACAATCAGCCCCCTGTAGATATCATCATACACACTCCCCCTGTAGATAGTGCCACACCCCCCTGTAGATAGTGCCCCACAACCCCAGTAGATAGTGCCACACATCCCATGTAGATAGTGCCACACACCCCCTGTAGATAGTGCCCCACACCACCAGGAAATTGTGCCACACACCCCCTGTAGATAGCGCCACACACAGCCCCCTGTAGATAGCGCCACACATAGCCCCTGTAGATAGCGCCACACACAGCCCCCTGTAGATAGTGCCACACAGCCCCCCTGTAGATAGCATCACACTTAGCCCCCCTATAGATTGCACCACAATCAGCCCCCTGTAGATATCATCATACACACTCCCCCTGTAGATAGTGCCACACACCCCCTGTAGATAGTGCCCCACACCCCCAGTAGATAGTGCCACACACCCCGTGTAGATAGTACCACACACCCCCAGTAAATTGTGCCACACACCCCTTGTAGATAGCGTCACACACAGCCCGCTGTAGATAGCGCCACACATAGCCCCTGTAGATAGCGCCACACACAGCCCCCTGTAGATAGTGCCACACAGCCCCCCTGTAGATAGCATCACACTTAGCCCCCCTATAGATTGCACCACAATCAGCCCCCTGTAGATATCATCATACACACTCCCCCTGTAGATAGTGCCACACACCCCCTGTAGATAGTGCCCCACACCCCCAGTAGATAGTGCCACACACCCCGTGTAGATAGTACCACACACCCCCAGTAAATTGTGCCACACACCCCTTGTAGATAGCGTCACACACAGCCCGCTGTAGATAGCTCCACACATAGCCACTGTAGATAGCGCCACACACAGCCCCCTGTAGATAGTGCCACACAGCTCCCTGTAGATAGCATCACACTTAGCCCCCTATAGATTGCACCACACTCAGCCCCCTGTAGATATCATCATACACACTCCCCCTGTAGATAGTGCCACACACCCCCTATTGATAGTACCCCACACCCCCAGTAAATTGTGCCACACGCCCCCTGTAAATAGTGCCACTCACAGCCCCCTGTAGATAGTGCCACACACAGCCCCCTATAGATACTGCCATACACAGCCCCCCTGTATATGGAATCACGCACAGCTCCCTGTAGATTGCATCACACAACGTCCTCTGTAGATAGCATCACACAACCCCCTGTAGGTAGCACCACATACAGCTCCCTGTAGATACTGACACACACACAGCCCCCTGTAGTTACTGCCACACGCAGCCTCCTGTAAATAGCATCACACACAGCCCCCTGTAGATAGTGCCACACACAGTCCCCTGCAGATAATGCCACACAGACCCCTGTAGATAGCGCCACACATCTCCCTGTAGATAGCACCATACACAGCCCCCTGTAGATATGTAGCATCATACACAGCACCCCTATATATGGCACCACACACAGCCCCCGGTAGTTAGCACCACACACTGCTCTCTGTAGATAGCATCACACACAGCCCCCCATAGATAGCGCCACACACAGCCCCCCATAGACAGCGCCACACCCCCACTGTAGATAGCGCCACACACAGCCCCTGTAGATAGTGCATCACCATGCTCCCTGCAGATAGTGCCACACACAGCCCCCTATTGTGCCACACAGAGCCCCCCCCCCTTGTATTTAGTGCCACACATTGCTTCTTGTATATAGTGTGACACGGCGCTACCTCCCCTTGTATATAGTGTGCTACACAGCACTCCCCCTTCTTGTATTTAGTGCTACACAGAGCTCCTCCCTTGTATATAGTGTTACACTGTGCTTCCCCTTGTATATAGTGCTACACATCGCTTCCCCTCCTTCTTGTGTATAGTGTCACACAGTGCTACCCCCTTGTATATAGTGTGCTACACAGCGTTTCCCAGCCATCTTGTATATAGTGCTACACAGCGCTTTCCCCCTTGTACATAGTGCTACACTGCACTCCCCCCTGTATATAGTGCTACACAGCACTACCCCTTCCCAAAGTAAAAGGTTCCCTATGAGTCTTTGGCCCCGGACAGCCGTCCGAACCACCCTAATGATGATCCGCCACTGGGCCAGTCTTGGGCCATGTAAACAAGCACCAATCAATGAGACTTCTCGTTGAGTGGCGCTCTTTTGTTTCTTTAAAAAGGAGCTAGTATGGGGAAGAGCGCTCGTTACTTCGATCGCTCCTCCCCATACATTATTATCATGTCGGTAGCATGTCTCCCTGTTTACACAGGGTGATGTGCTACCGTCAACAATAATATTTTTCATTTTAAAAACAATATGATTAGCAGATGAACGCGTGTTTGCCCGATAATTGTCCCATGTAAATGTACCTTAAAGCTACTGTTTCGGAATTTTTTTCTTCTAATCTTTGTTGATATATGAAAAAATATAAATTTCCTTAATGGTTTGTGCGAACTGACCTTTTGAATAAAAAGGCAAAACAAGGTGAACTGAACAGACAAAAGACTAAACTAAGTTCTTACATTTCAATATTCTTTATTCATTTGAAAGCATTCTTAATATGAACATACAGTATATGTGTGTAACCTACAACTTGCTACAATAAATAAAACCACGGGGGAGAATTTTCTATTTTATTTTCTTATAGATTTATGTCTTTTAGACTCGATTTTTTTTTTTTAGACCACCGTTTAGAGATGAGCGAATCAATTTTAAACAAATCAAATTCGGTCAAAATGGCCCCAAAGTTATGGAATCTGAAACTTTTGGGGTTCACAGCACACAAATCGGTGAGCACCAGCCCCCATTTTACATTTTAGAGAAGAAAACTGGGTTAGAAGATGAGATAAAAAAAGAGTTACCTTCTGTGATGATGTTTTTTTGTCTTGTGTGACCACTGCAGCCTGTGATTGTCTGTAGACCTCCTGAAATTACGTTGTTATGTCCCATGTAATTGGTTGCAGAAGTCATACGGGACAAAACGTAATCTCTGGAGGACGACAGCAACGCAACTCTGCCGGCCTACTGAGATGATGTAAGACCAAGGGTGTGTGAGTATGGTATTTTTTGTTTTAGGGGTGAAATAACAAGTGTCCCAATTGCCCTGTCTGACTCTTTGACATCTCATAGGACTGTATCCAACTTGGATACAGTCCTAGAAGATATCAGAAAGTCAGAGAGCAATTGGGGCACTTGTGATTCTCTGCAAAATTATTCAGACCAAATTTTGGAAAATGTGCTCATCTCAATAATAATAATAATAATAATAATAATATTTATCGACAGCGTTCAAATAATAAACTCAGAAGTAATAACAGTCATAGTAAGGCAAAACTGATCTGGGGTAGATATTTGGCAAATACTATAACAGATTAATAGATGAGATATAGAAATGCTATGTCAATCTAGTAAATCCAAATAAAGCACATGTCAGCTGTTAAGATATACGACAAATTAAAATATAAACACAAAAAGAAAATATATCCTGTAAATAAATAGTTGTTTTATGGTTGGATAGCAGTGTAATGGATCTGTAATTGAGTATGAGGCGACAAAGGTGGGATGGACAATAGCCCTGAGTAGAGAACTACTCGTTCATATTATCTGAAGAGCAAGTGATTGACCTCTAGGGGTAATGTCCTTAGAGTGTGTCTGCGTCCTTGGGGCATATTAGTTCAGGATGCAAAGAAAAAGGTGCAAAGTAATGAGGAACAGGACAGAACAAAATTTTAGTTGACAGGCATGCTTGTAAGTCTGGAATGTGCTCCAAGGGTATCCGGGCAATCAGTTCAGCTTCACCACACCTTTAACAATTTCTCAGGGCATTGATAATGTACACATATGCATTTCTTATATGTATGTATAGCAGTGTATACATCTAAAATTGCCTAAAATAGATTACTAACATCCTGATGACTTGGCAATGCACTTGTGAGCTACAAATAAGACCTCTATTAACATTAGTAGGATATAGTTCTAGTTCAAAATATAGATGACACGTTTTCGGGTCCTACCCCACTAGTGTATCTATTTTATCATAATGAAAATTACCCTGGAATTCTTAAGTTCAGGGCAGTCTCAAAAAAGATAGAAAAGGTGCCTGGTACTGTAAAAACATGTTAGACGAAGGTTGAAAAATTGGGGCTGAATTTTTTTGCCGTCTATTAGTTGTGTAATAATAATTTTTCTTTTAACATTTGCTTTTTTAACATCTCCCACCAAAAATTTTAATAAAAGATATAGCAACACCGTATTCACTAGACTGAACCCATCGCCTAAATGAATAATATTCATAGGAATATAATAGTACTAATGAAAATGATTATAAATAAATCAATATAAAAAAAAGTTCACTTAATTCAGGACATTAATACATTATATCTATCCATAAATTTTTAATACTTTTACATTAATATCACTTTTTGTATTACGTTCAGGCCTTAGAAGTATAATATAGCATTTGGGGAAGAATATAAGGAACAGTAGTGCTCCATTAGAGGCTAAAATAGCAAATATCTCTACTGCCACCATATATTTCCCCTTAGAACATAGATATGTGGGGATAAAGGACATCCAGACACTACAGAACACCAACATACTAAAAGTAATATATTGGGCTTCGTTGAAAGTGTCTGGAAGCTTCCTAGATATAAATGCAATAATAAAACTAAAAAATGCTAAAACCCCAATATAGGAGACTGCCACATAGAAAGCAATAATCGAGCCTTCATTACATTGTACAATAATTGTCCCAGGAATAGTCTTAGTATCAAGTTCAACAAATGGTGGAGCACAGATCAGCCAAGTTACACATATTATGAATTCACCCAAAGAACACAGAAGGACAAGTCCAGTGGATATCCTAGATGACATGTATTTTCTTAATTTACTTCCAGGTCTTGTAGCATTAAACGCAATGACAACTGTCGTAGTTTTGCCAAGAACAGAAGAAATGGCAACAGCAAAGATAAACCCAAAAGTTGTTTGTCTCATGAGGCAGGTCAGATCCTCAGGACGTCCAATAAATAAGAAAGAGAGAAGGAAACATATCATCAAAGACACTAAGAGAGCGTAGCTCAGGTTACAGTTGTTGGCCCTCACCAGAGGAGTGTTCCGGTATTTAACGAAAACCCAGAGCACCGATAATGTCATTCCGAAGAAGATGGTGGCAATGACCACTAATGACATTCCTAAATCCTCCTCATAAGATAAGAAATGTAGAGGACGTTTAATACATTTATCTCTTCTAGGATTAGACCATTGATCAGCAGGGCAGGTGTCACAAGATTCCATAGCTAAAAGAAGAACAAATACATGTAATTTCTTTCTTCTCTCCTAAAATTCTGATTGGTGGAGTCCAACCATTAGGACCACCATCAATCCTGAAAATTTAGGTGTTGGGATCCCTGATTCTGATAGAAAAGTGTGGTCACTTTCATTAATATTCATAGGATGAAAAGAGCATCTGGACCCCAATGTTGAGACTTTTAGGGCATATCTATATAAATATATACTGTATCTACATATCTAATAACTATATAAAAGCCTCTAGTGGTAACATTATATTGTGCAGCCATGTCCTGAAAATTGCCTGTGTGGGAGTCTATGTCCCAGATTTTTTAAGAAGTCAGTTTATTCCCTAAGGAGTATAAAGCCGAGGCTCCCTTATAAATATAAATTACTTTTTGATGAATATAATACAAAACATGTTTATAATAAGTATCAAATTGTGATAAATTGGCCACTGTATATACCTGTACCATTTGTTATCTCCCCATCATTACACTGTACGCAGTCAAAGCAACATGCTAGTTTACCAGTCTTAAGAGATTTTCTATAGCCTGGAGGGCAAGGATAACTGCACAAAGATTGTGGAGTCTAGAGGAAAAAAAGGAAAGAAAATTATTTACTGTATTGTATTGCACCATTTACAAACTGTTGAAATGACATGGTCTCTGTGATGTAAGCAAGTGGATAAAAAGTTTTAGAAATGTGTATTTTAATATTTAGGGAATTTTCTATTTTCTAATATATCTTTACATTGAAATTGTATTAATTGTACTTCCAATAACCCTTTATTTCGACATGGTCTTGAAGAGTCCTCCCCACGACAACTACGTTTTAGTATTTATGATCTTTAAAATAGGCAGTTCTTCAAATTAGGAAAGGTGGGTGTCCGTTCTCTGGGAAGCCTGCCATTACCAGGAAGAAGGAGTCTATTAAGAATGAAAAAGTACTCACTTTTCCTGTTTCCTACATTTTATACCCTGTCTAATTGAAAGTTCATAAAACAAAAAGGGCTGTCATGGGATAACCTCTGTCATTGGATAACCTCTTTTAGCTGGTCTAAATTAAGATACAGATGTGTCCACCCTTACCTTTGCTTGAATTTGTTTAAGGACTCCAATTTCTCATGAAACTAATTCAATTCAATATCACGATATGCTAGCAAAACCCTTAACAGGCTGCAATTCACATCACAACCACTGGGTGCACAGATGCAGACACATATAATAATGACATCTCATGATAGAGTGCTGGAAAATCATGTCATTTTTCAAAGTTGTTCATTTAACGTCACACATCTCAGACTATGTTTGGATATGAGGAAAAGTAAGAATGGACACCTCTGTAAATATTGGCCAAAACAACCAATTTCAAACTTCTCCCCCAATTTTCACCCATTAATTGGCTGTAGCTTTATTAGATAACCAATTAACATTAGATAATTAGGACTGTTTGTGGTAGCATCACCTAAAAATACAGTTAAACAGCTGATGGTTTCGTCTAGCTGTCATCCACATGAAGTCTCATGTCTTTAGCCAGCTTTATAGAGCCTACATCTATAAATATCATAGGGCAGCTTGATGCATATACGACTTTTACTGGTTAACAAAATTAAAAAGTAGTTTTGCAACACTGCCATAAGGAGTTGAACAGCCTCATTGGCACCATTTGTCAAAAATCATTGTTGTTTAATTGACATTAACCAGTTCAGGACCGGGCTATTTTGAGCCTTAAGGACCAGACACTGTTTAGCCCTTTTTAGCACGTGTTAGTTAAATGGCTCTAACTTTTTTATTTGTTGGGCTAACAACGTGATTTTTCCGTAGACAATGCAGATTTCTTTTTTATCATTGTTTTATACACATCCTTTTTGCTATTTTAGAATTTTTATTCCTAAAGTTTGAAAATATTAGTAAAAAAATAAGCTTTTTTACGTTTCAACTATTTTTTTTTTGGTAATAACATAGTTTTACCCTAAAATAGACCTTTTATTTGTGATCATCATTGTCTACTGTAAATTTTAATATATTACTTGTCTATATTAGGGTAATTGGGTCAGCGCTAGCGTTACAAAAATGATTGGCGGGGGAACTTTTTTTTTGGGGTGGGTATTTTATGTGTATTTATTATTAATTTTTTTGCACTTTACTTTACTATTTTTTTATTACTATGGTCTGTCCCTCAAAGGTCAAAAAAGACCTTTGGGGAACTTTATATATTTTTTTTCTTTCTTTTACACCATGCTTTTCCACTGTAACTGGAGCTGCACAGCAGCCCCAGTTACGGGAGAAATCAGCCCTCTCATAGTGACGATTGTCACTAATAGGGCTGTGCTGGGTCTAGTAAGACCCAGCAGCAGTCTGTCACTAATGGCACCCGGCGATCATGTGACCAGTCACATGAACGCCGGGAGCAATAGAGACAGCGGCACAGCCGCTGCCTCTATTCCTATACACAGCGTTCATTGAGCGCTGTGTACAAGTGAACAGAGAAGACAGAAGCAGCGAAAGCTGCTTCTATCCTTTCCTCAGGGTCCCCAGCAGTCACTGACAGCCGGAGACCCGACATTCAGCTGTCCGATCGCTCGGGCAGCAGGTTAAAACCCGAGCCATAAAATGTCTATGGCTCGGGTTTTAAGGACCCTGACCGCTGGCTGTAAATACTCAGCCAGCGGTCAGGAAACAGTTAAAGGGGTTATCCAGGAACTAAAAAAAACATAGAGTGGATAGAGCTGAACTGCAATACCAGACACAATCTGTAAACATGTGTGGCACGGTTTTTGGAAAAAAGCAGCCATGTTTTTCTATACCTTTACAAACCCTTTATATGCTTCATTGTATACACTTGCAGTTATTACAATACCAAAAGGCTTAGAACTGTATATCAGTCACTAGTTGTGAGGACCGAACTTGAAATAGACATTGCATCAGCACAATTTTAAAGGGTAACTAAACATTTAACAAACTTCCGATATGACATAGTGATTGCTAAAGCGAAGCAGTAGAAGTACTTGTGCGCGCGCTGAGCCGCTTAGTTTCTGTGCGGCTTTTTCCGGAAATCGATGTAGCAGTGTACAGGCTCAATAGAAAATCTTTGAGCCCGTACACTGTTACATCGGCTTTCCGGAAAAAGCCCACGAGTGCTTCTGCCGCTTTGTTTTAGCGATTGGTGGGGTTTTTGGTGCTCGGACCCCCACCAATTAAAACTTCTGACATGTAACTATTTGTCATGTCAGAAGTTTGTTGAATGTTTAGTTACCCGTTAAAACAATTTGTTTGTATGAATAACAAAGTGATTTGCTGTAAAATTTACTGTATTACTTGTTCAAGGCTAATATATGAGCCCTTTTGATTCTTTTCATTTGTCAAGAGGTCTCAGGCTACTTAATGCAGGTACAGAATGCAAAGTCTTTTGGCTCCTTAAAGATTCACTTCAGCATTTTTTTTTTGCCTCAATAGTGCAGCAAAGGCTACTATTAAAAACTATGTTGGGGTTGTTGTGTATGTGTTGGGTATTCCTATTCTAGTCAATTTTAGTTAATGTGCCATTTATGGGTTGTCTGCCATCTTGGTTCCTTTTTCCCTTCAGATCTGGCTCCCCTAATTTAGCCTACATTTCCCATTATGCCTATGGTTTTGCAGAGGCAGAGTCTCATCACACTGCACTTGCTCTGCTCTACGTCCTATCTAAGTGGAGCAAACTATAGAACAGTAACATAGAACTTCTGTACTCACTCTGCAGAGTCTCAGTATATCCTATGTGATGAAGCCTCAGCCTGTCACCTCTGAATTCCACTTGTGATAGATTTTCCATGTCAGCACTAACACATTGTATGCCATGAGGAACAGCATCTCATAGAAATACACTGGACTCTTTGAACGCAGAACACACAGATAGTATAGACAGTCAGTGTGAGTCAGGGACATTTTATAACTTTGGAGCTATTTATTGTATGGATATATTATATCACTGCACTCCTGCTCCCTTAGTGCATAAATGATCACATCAGCAGAACTATATGAATGGGGGGGCTATACAAAGGAACAATGGAGGCAGCTGGGTGGGGAGGGATTTGATAGGTGATGATGTAATCCTGTGTTTTCACAGGGAATCATCTACACAGGGAAGACTGACCTCTTGTCTATACATGAGAGCATGCTCTATGTTGGTGATTAGACTGAGATCTCATGATACTGCTGCCCATAATGTAAGGGTTCAAAATGTAAAGATGCAACTGAGTTGGGAGGAAACAAATGACACTAGAATATTGCTGGTAAGCTAGCTTCCTTAATCATGAATTGGGAAGATGGAAGGTTGTTAAGCAAGTGCAAATATACCTACTAATGCCTCTTCCTTAGAGCATCTTGTCATTGCCTAAAATGGTTAGTCTTCGGTGCCTAAAATGTTTAGTCTAGGGACTGTTATCCTTTAATCCATAGAAGTATAAGGAAATGATCATGATGTAAACAAAGTGTACAGCCCTATTAGTAATATTGGCTTAAGCAAAAGCATAAAAATATAGATTAAATTATTACTACCTCATTAAAACATGGATTCCAGACTATGGCACTGTTGTTTATTTGAAGCTGGTTAGAAGACGACGATGACCAGCTTCCTACAGAAGGTTTTGTTACTTTCCTACTTGAATCTGCAACAAAGTTCAAAATATCAAAGTTTCCTTCAACAAATCCTTCATTATTAATACAAATATCTGCACCTAATGAAGACTTTAGAGTCACATGTTTTATGTAATAGTTAAGCTAAAAAGGAAGAAAGAAAAACAAATATATATTAGTAGAAGTAAAACACAAATGGATGGGTATCTCACAATATTGTGCTAAAACTGAAAATATATTTCAGACATGATGTTATTCGCACATCATGTTCTGTGGATTAGTATGGGAAACAAAGTTCTAGGATTTCTCCCTCTCCCTACTTTTTCAGAAGCGTCTTTTCCTCTCCAGTGGTTTAACTTGAAGAACATATTGTTTGTCTATTTTCAACCAGGCTAGTTATGCAACTATGGAATAATCCTATGTGGTGCATAACCTAAAGGACATATTGTATATAATATAGACCTTCCAAATCATCCTTATTCATGGTTCCACATTTTTGGGAGAAGGTGATATCCTACATTGCATGGCAATAGTTTGACACATAATTGTAACTGTAAACAATGTGATTAGTATAAGTTTCCATAGTAACCCAATTGCTTAAATGACACAATAAAAATATGTTTATAACTAGATGTCCTTTTCCAGTATTTCGCCAACAAGCAAATTTCCTACTACAGAGTTGTATTTCTTGTATATAGGACCATGGAAAAGAAAGTACTTAAACACAGATCCCTCTTTTCAGCCTCCATTGACTTTTACAATGGAGATACGTCTCTCTAATAGGAAATGTGTCCATTGGCAACTTATTTAACCATCTGTAGTTGTAACAACACATGGTTATAACCGAATGCAATAGGAATTTTTTTTAGACTCTAAAATTACCCATAGTTGTAGAGGCTTACAAACTATACATGAGGTGAGAGTATTTTCCAATAATAGCAATCTGATACCAGAAAAAAATATAAATAGGGTCATTTTCCCCTTTTTTAAAGTACCAGCCGGGTGTTTTGGAAAGCCATGAGGTCCTGGGGGATTCTGAGATGTGGCTATGTGTTATTCTGTCCCCCATGTTTCTGCCCTCTTTGAAGGTAACCATGGGTTCTTCCAGAAGACTATCAGTTAGATCAGTATCCAGTCCTAAAATTTCCCAATGTCGATTGAGAATCTTTTTGTTGGAGTGATGAAGGTCATCATATGAGGCAATGATTTTGGCAGGGGTGCTGCAGGTCTTCTTCCTATGAGTTATCAGTAGGTCTCTCCTTTTGCAAAAATTTCCCGTTTTAAAAGCTATCCTCAGGGTATCTCTTTAACCAGAATCTAAGACAAAAATCATATACCTCCCTGTATACTTTATCTCTATTTATGAGACACAGTTCCTACTAGTCCTGAGGTACTGTCAGTTAGGGATACTGTGTCCATGATATGGGCTGATAGCTATTTGTGGCTGTATCCTTACAATGAAGTTTCATCTCTAGTCCTCCATTATCTCATTTATAGATAGTTATACTCAAAAAATAAATATTAAGGTTATGGATCTAATACGTCGCCTTAGCCCCAGGTTATTATCATTTAAATTATCAACAAAAGTTTGGAATTGGTCTCCCGAGCCCTCCCATAAAACCTAGATGTAATTATTAAATCATACTGTCATTTAATAATGACTTTTGTTTTTTAGTTCAATATTTTGTATTTGGGTAAAATTGTATTAAATTCAGAATAATGTAAAATAGTTTTGCTAACTTTAGGTTTCAATAAATGCATCCCATTTGCTGGTGGTGGTTTGGAAAGTTGTTTTTGTAGTTTCATGTAATTTAATGCCTCTGAGATGAAATAAACAGCATTATAAATTGTGTATGGAAAACGATACATATTTTCCTCATCATGTGACACAAGATTTGTCCACAATGTATCATCCGCACAGCGCTGCTGAATGGTTAGTTTACCATGAATATCTATACATCCAAGACTGAAACGCCAAAAAGAAATGACAAAATTATTGTCTGGCATATTGCGATATGTAGCCCGAAACAAGAAATTCTGAAATCCTGGAATTTCTCCTTTTTGAATTGTAATTACTAAGGAGCCATTAAACTTGTTTATAAAATTAGCATATGTATTATCAATAAGGCTATCCATTCCTACTGATGTTATCCATACTTTCCCCGTAATTCCAAATGACCCAGATTCTAGAAATCCTACAAATGAAATTGCCATACAATATAAAATAATGACATTAACAGAAGAGTTGTTGATTATACGTGTAACTTTTTGCCTATTTGTATGAGTTCCTGGATCTATAGAGATAAATGTTAAGAAGTCAGCACAAATTCCATGTTTCTCCATTTGTTTTTTAAGTCCCACACTTGCTTGTCGGTTTGGATCATCATCTGTTGTAATAATCCCGACCCATGTCCAACCAAAGTGGATCAAAATTTGAATGATAGCATGAAACTGAGATAAATCACTTGGAACAGTCTGATAAAGAAATGGAAACTTTTCTCGGTCACTTAAGACTGAACTTGGTGCCCCATAACTTATCTGAAAGAAACAGATATTAATAAGCTTTACTGCTGCTTCATAGTATTAGAGATAAGCTTCAAAACTGCCCTTAAAATATGTCTGCCCTACACATGAAAAAAAAAAAAAGTCGGGTGAAATGACCAATTTGGGCCATTTTGGCAGATTTTTGAAAATTGAACACAGACATTAATTCGCAATAGCCGATGGTAGACTTGTGTTGGGCCAAGATAGAATATTTCGGCTGTAGTTGGCTAAAACTGACACACTGAATGGCAAGTTTAGTTTTTTCTGTTGGGATCATTTGTACAAACAATCCCACGCACATTTGATGGGCCACATTGCGGCAGATCATTACCCTACACTAAGTTTCCATTATTTCTGTCAATATCGTACACCTCCAGGGATGTTGACATTAATCGTTTAACTACCCTAGGCCACCATAATATTCCTTATGGTCTAGGATACTAAAGGGTTTAATGTAACTTGTCTGGTAGATTAGGGCAGTGAACGGGTTAATGTCAACATCCCTGCTAGCTTGGGAAAGTGAAGAGGTTAATAGCGCAGTTACATAATGCAAACAAACGGAAACCAACTGCAACGGAAGCATTACCATTGAAATCAATGGTAATGCAAACGGAAGCAATAGTTTCTGTTCGGCTTTCTGGCATCGGTTCCTCCGACGGAAATGTTGAACGGAACTGATGAATGGAAACCAAATGCTAATGTGAAGATATATACAAAGATTTAATATTTGTATTAATTTATATTGCATTACTGCTTTATTTACTCCACTTATAGCTGTGAAGTTCTTAGTTCCCAATTGGAACAAATTGTGTGGACCCATCTGCCATGACAAGGTGACCTCTTTCAGATGGGCCATTACACTAAACATTATACCTGTTCCATAGGAGGCTTGACCTCTCTACCTTGGGTTAGGCCTACAAAACGTATTCAGGATAGGGCGGAACCAGCTTCCTTCTACACTTAAAAACAAACTTGGGCAGGTGGGAGGAGTGCACGACCAAGATGGAGGTAGTCATCACTCCCAAATGTACATTGGAAAACACAGAGTTGGTCAGCACCTCCTAACAAAGTGAAATAAATGGGCAGGTGCTAATCTGCTGTGCCGGAAAAGCACTGCTATTCTAAAGGTATAATGTTTAGTTTGGTGACCGATCTAAATGAGGTTGACTTTTCGTGGCAGCTGGGCCCACACAATTTGATCAAAATGTGTGTAAGAGACTCAAATTTTTTATTATAGTAAATATAGCAGTAATGCAGTATAAACTGATATAGTTAATATAAACGCAATAATAAAAATATTAAATGTTTGCATATATCTTAGCATCTGTAAGGTGCTGCTGTATTTTTCTCTATGTTTGCTTCGCATTACAGTCATTTATTTAAATTAGCTCTCCTTTTTTCATAATTTTTTATTAATTTGTAGAATCATATTTTTGCGTGAAAATCCATCTGCGACTTCCGGTTCCGGCGCTGGGATGTGAGGACGGCGTGAGGTGAGCTCCCGAGACCCGATCCCCTGAACCTCCGCCGCCACACACACCCGCAAAATAAACCTACCTCGGCAGTTAGCTGGAGGCACGGTGAGAGGGCACAGATAGTGCATGGAGCGGTACCTCCTCAGGAGCGGCAGCCGCGAGAACACCCGTCCGTCCGGACACACGAGGCAGGGAGAGGAGATATCCAAGATGGCGACGTTGCAGCATGTCTCTCCGCCGGGCAGCAGGCCACAGAGTCCAGAGCCCCCTGTAGAGCAAATATCACAGCCGGAGGTGGCAAAACTGGATTATAGGAGATTGGCGATAGAAGTTGCCACACATCTAGCTCCCGACATCAAAGATTCGCTGGTGGCTACGGTAACAACGACATTGCAGAAACTGCAAAATGAGGTTACGTCACATGGCACACGGCTGGATGAACTGGAGCAACGAGTCAGCCTTATGGAGGATGAATCAGCGGGGGCACACACACACATCCAAGGCCTATTGCAAGACAACTCCAGGCTCAGAGACCGCCTGGAGGACTTGGAAAACCGCTCCAGGAGGAACAACCTCAGAATTGTCGGCCTGCCTGAGCACATTAAACCCCAGCACTTACAGGGGATATGCGAAATGGAGCTTCCAGAAGCCCTAGGCCTGAACAGGTCTTGCAGAGTGGAGAGAGCGCATCGGGTCGGCCCACCGGGTGCAGTAAAGGCCAACACAGGAGAACCGCACAACAGGCCACGTCAAGTGATTATGCGATACCTAGACTACAATGACAAAGAGGAACTCTTGCGAACCTTTAGGAATCGAAATACACCATTACAGCTTCGAGGAGCTAAAATAATTTTATTTGCCGACTACTCTGCAGATGTCACGCGGAGACGGAGATCATTTGGAGGAGTATGCACTACTTTATACAAGAGCAAAGTTAAATTCCAGCTGCAATACCCGGCAACATTGAGGGTTACAAGACCAGACGGTTCAGTCAAGGTTTTTCATACGCCGGAGGAGGCGACGCTCTTCGTGGACAAGATGGTGAGACATGAGAACTCCGACGCAACAATAGCGAACACCCGGCAGAGCTCAACGACAAAGAAAAAGACCTCGATGGACTCAGCATTAGCACGGGACAGTTCCTGGTCCTCCATTGCCCGGGTTCCATCACCCAAGCAACAACGCACAGAGTCCTCCAAATCCTTGCAAGGATCCCGCATTGATAGGATGATGGAGGCGCTACCGGACTGATGAGTATAACTTGCAATATGGAGGGTGTATACATGTCTCATGTCACGCACAAATGTGGTTTTACTGTGGGGTACGAAGGCTAGACATATAAGGCATTATAATTGTATCTAAAGGGTAGGATATTGTACATTAATGACACCCTGGCAAAAGGAATGGTCCAGAAACACCCGAGGGTCATTAAAATCACAAAAATAAGGAGGGGGGGGGGAGGGGGAAGGGCCTTCACCCAGAAAAAAGTGAAGTCAGGCATACCAATATGACGCGAGACACACAAGAGAGAGTGTGGACTTTGCTGGTCGGGTATTATGTTGATACTGGTTATAATACTGTTTTTTTACTGTTTGCACATGAAAATGTTATGGGTTTAGGAGCAACGTGGAGCAGGAACCTCCGAGCAGCCACCATAGGAACGGGGCGCACATGCCCGGAAATAGATATACAAAATAACTCAAATTTGATCCTTATAGAGAAATTTAGAATATGCAAGTGACCTCATGGAATGTTAAGGGGCTCCGTTCCCCCAATAAACGGATGATGGTTCTTCGTCACCTAAAAAAATTACACACTGACATCGCTCTCCTACAGGAGACCCATTTGGAGGAGAGCGACTTCCACCGCATGAAAAAAATGTGGGTGGGTGCAGTTTACGGCTCTTCAGCTTGTGGTCGTAAAGCAGGTGTACTCATTTTGATCAATAGAAATATGATACACAAGGTACTACGCACAAATTCCGACTCGGCAGGTCGCTTGCTCCATGTCGTTCTTGACACTCCGTGTGGGGTCCTAAGCATATACAACATCTACGGACCCAATGATGATAACGTTAAATTTTATAATGAATTGGAAAGGGCGTTGCTAACAGATGATATTCCACATAAATTGGTAGGGGGTGATTTCAATTCTGTCTTAGACCACAGAGAGGATAGGAGGTCACACAAAATTCAAGAGTCGGGATCCATTTTTGCAGGGACCCCCAGAAAGCACGATAGGGTATTGGGACCTTTACTAGAGAGCACTCATCTAATAGACGCATGGCGGGAGGGCAACCCGGACGCAAGGGAATTCACACACTATTCGCATTCTCAGCAGTCATGGTCAAGGATAGATTACATTTTCATATCGGCACCCTTGAGGCAACGAATAGGAGTTTCTACTGTGGGGGACTTGGTGATATCGGATCACGCACCTATAATGATATCCCTTCAAGAGGTGTACCCGAGAGGGACAGATTTTATTTGGCGCTTTCCGGCTCATCTAGCGCTAGATGATACATTCAAAAGACAGTTGCAGGGATGGTGGTTGGAATACGCATCCGAGAATGACGGGCACAGGGATAATACCTCCCTCTTTTGGGACACAGCGAAGGCAGTATTGAGGGGTAGGATTCTCGCTTACTCTGTAAGCAAAAAAAGGGAAATAGCAAGACAATTTAAAGCAGCAAGCAGTGCGTTGAGGTCAGCATACACAACATATCTCTCCCAACCAACGGAGGGCAATAGACAAACCTGGGTACAGGCCAAACACAACTTTGATGAGTGGACTTCTCAGAAAGAAATAACCCGCAATTACGAGTTTGAGGCAACAATACACAGATTTGGAAATAAGGCGGGAAGATTGCTAGCAAATGTAGCTAGGGGACAACGCCCGGCACAACACATAGCCAAACTTAGGGATCACACGGGACAAATCACGGGAGATCCTTCACATATAAATTCCATTCTGGCCAGATTCTACGAGGAGCTGTATTCCGATGAATCAGTCTCACCGTTAGAGGCTACACTCCTGGACAGCACCACTCTTCCTGTCATCTCAGAGGATCAACTGCAAATACTGAATGCGCAGGTTACTAGGGAGGAGGTAGATAGGGCTATCAGAAACCTGAAAAACTCCAAAGCCCCAGGCCCAGATGGCTTCTCAGGAGAATTTTACAAAGCGATGAGAGAACAGGTGACCGAAACCCTGGTTTCGCTCTTTAACAATGCCCTGGGTAGTGAAGGTCTGCCACCATCGGCAAACACGTCCTATATCAAACTTCTGTTGAAACCAGGAAAAGATCCCCTGCTACCAGGGTCTTACCGACCCATATCCCTGATAAACGTCGATGCGAAACTTCTCTCTAAAATCATAGCAAATAGATTAGCGGATATAATGCCGCACCTCATAGCTCCTGAGCAGGTGGGGTTCATTAAGGGGAGATCGGCGGTCACCAATATTAGAACGGTATTGGCGGTGCTAGACAGGGTGCAGCACAGTCCAGGACAGGGGGAACACCCAGCACTGCTTTTGCTGGATGCTGAAAAAGCATTCGACAACGTTAGATGGAAGTGGCTGGATGCGGTTCTGGACAGAGTAGGGATTACCGGGGCTTTTCGAAACCTACTGCGACACATTTATAAGTCCCCTAATGCTAGGATCTGCACCACAGGGTTTCTATCTCAGCCGTTTCGCTTATATAAAGGCACAAGACAAGGCTGCCCGCTGTCTCCATTGCTGTTTAATCTGGCATTGGAGCCACTGGCAAGACATTTGAAATCTTCAGAGGTATTCAGAGGCATCTCGGTGGGGGAAATGGAGGTTAAGGAAACACTGTTCGCAGATGACATACTTTTATTCCTAGCAAACCCCTCACGGGACGTTCCACGGGTATTTCAGACGCTAAGTGACTTTGGGGAATATTCAGGATATAAAATTAATTATTCAAAGTGCCAACTGCTAGATTTGGGACCGAAGGAGGGTAGTCATGGTCGACTATTGGATGCTCTAGATGTGGAGATAGTGCGGTCACAGATCACGTATTTGGGCATCAAGGTGGGGCGAGCACCTAGCTCCCTATATGATCTAAATTATCCCCCTTTGATACGGGACATACAGGCGGATCTTCTGAGGTGGCACGGACTGCCCCTTTCACTCCTGGGAAGGTGTGCCTTGGTCAAAATGTCGGGATTTGCAAAACTACTATACCCCTTACAAACCATTCCATTACTAATCAAACACGGGGATATCAATACACTAAATTCGTCCTTCACTAAATTCATATGGGGGGGAAGAAAACCGAGAATAGCACTGGCAAAACTTATGTTAAGAAAAGAAGAGGGGGGCATTAACTTCCCTAACATACGGGGATACAACCTGGCATGCTTGAGCAGACACTTGCTGGATTGGCAACATGGCACCGGATGCCATTCCAACATCAACCTAGAAAGGCAGCTAGCAAAACCATGGGATCTTATGGCTTTAGTGCATACAGCATTTGCGTCCCTGCCCACTAACATTAAGAGATCGGCCCTACTACGGGATACCATTATCACATGGAAAGTATTGCGTAAGCATTATGGTCTTCCATATCGCATTTCAAAACACATGCCTATATGGAGACATCCAGATTTGTGGGCGGGAAGGCATAGTCAGCTACTCCAGAGATGGAGAGAGAGAGGGATAGCGACTCTGGGTGACATGTTCCAGGAACAGGAAGGGAGATGGCTGACCCTGCAGGAAATACAGACAAAGTACAATTTTGACCATCCCCAACATCTACAATATTATCAAATATTATCTTCATGCAAAGCAAAACTGGCGGACATATCCGACGAGACCCACCCCAACCTGTTTGACTCATGGTTCCTAAGCACACACCACAGGTCCATATCGCAACTGTATAACACCCTAAAGCCAGTGCTATTAAAGGTGACACCAGCTCAGGCATTTATGAAATGGGAAAAGCTATTTGGCTTGCCTAATATTGCCAAACATGTGGAAATGGGGTTGGTGGATCTCAGAAAACATATAACAAGCGAGAAATGGAGAGAAACCCACTTAAAAATCCTCCATCATGCCATATATGCGTTCACCTTGCCCCCTTCCATAACTAAACCAGATAGAAAGACTTCATGCCCGAGGTGTGGATCACCTCGCACAGACATGTACCATGGGTTTTGGGCATGCACCAAAATACAGCCATTTTGGAAAGAAATGACATCTTTAGTGCAACAAATAAGCAAATTTAAGGGGCTCCTGGGGCCAATGGAAGTTCTTTTACATGTCCAGCATGATGGAGGGTCAGATGACACAGAAGTAACCCACTTGCCCCCCATTACACATGCGGCATTGATGGTGGCAAAACGATGCATACTCCAGAAATGGTTGGTACCAGATATCCCGCAATCAAGTGAGGTTGTACAGGGGATGAAAAGCCTATTCTATTTAGATAGAATGGATGTTCTAAAACACAAAGATGCACAAGGGGGGAGATTTTTTGGGAAATGGAAACTATTCATAACAGAGCATTTCTCGGGGGAGGAGATATGCAAAATGATCGATCCATTCACGGGATCACCTTGGTACCTGATAGAGGATCTTAAGGGCACCTTAGGAGTGTTGAGAACACGTAGAACATAATATCTATAACTTTGAAATGATATCTAGGCCAACTCGGTTAGGAATGTAGCTTCATGTGGCTCCAGTTTAGGTTATTCATGTTTATACGTATATTAAATAAGTTTTGTATGCATTGTTTCTCAGGGATATTCATTGTTAACGCTGTTCACCAAATGTTATGGAAATTTCTGTAATGACCTTCAATAACTGTCACATAATGATGTAAACAACTATGAGCTTAGTGTCATTGTAGGAATGTGTTTTTTTTTTTTTTTTTTCATACCATCAACAATAGGTGACTATATTCCTGTAACAGTTTATTGCATATCATGTTATGTGAAAAATTTTCAGAAAATCAATAAAAATATGTTTTAAAAAAAAAAAAAAAAATCCATCTGCTTGTTTTATGTCTGTAAATATTTCAATGATATCAATGTTAGAAATCTACCATTTACTTATTTCTACTTTACATGTTTCAATTTTGTTTATTTAATAATAAATCCTACCTGCGGGTATCCATAGAGTTGAGTTAGTCGTGCTATGGTGTAGGTAGAAGATGATAATAAATGTCCCACTACAGCAATCGTCTTTTGACTCTTATGACAGATGTAGTTTGGGGTCAGCACCTGAGTCTCGGAAATAATGTTCAGGGCACTTTTTACAGCCAGATTTTCACTGGTACAAGAATCATAAACCTGGAATCCTAATGTTATATTGGGGAGGATGTCCGTCCTATTATTAATCTCTTCAATGGCAAAAATAAATGCCATGAAATGCTTCAGGTACTCGTATGATGTCCTGTAAGATATAGTTTTGTAGTTATGTTTGGAAAAAGGCAGAAAAGATTGAGGAAGCAAGAAAAAATAAAAAAATAAAAAGTATATATATATATTATAAAAAAAACTCTAAATTAGACAATTGCATGGTTTTTATGGATGCCCTAGCAACTGCCTGTACACTTTAACATACACAGTGTAATATGGTAGCATAATGTTACTAAGTAAAATAAAATAAAAAAGATTCCTTTATGGATAAAAAAAATTCTAATAACTAAAATATGCTAAAAAAGAAAAGGGGAAAAAGGGAAAACTACTAATAAAACCTTTTTTTATTTACAATAAATACATTTCAATAAAAATATTAATTAGAAGACACAAAATAACATAATCTTATTTGGTATCTCCATAACCACAATGACCTGTAAAAAAAATGAATAACACTATTTAAGACGATTGAAGAACAGTGTAGAAAAAAATATACATTTAAAACTACATAAAAAATGTACAACATTTAACCCATATTATGATGTCAGAAAATTTAAATGCTACAATGTGCGTACCCCTAAATGGTCCCCCAACAAAAATATAACTTCTTCCGCATAAAACAAGACCACATGCAGCTATGTTAGAGCAAAAATAAAAAAGTAATGCCGATCAGAATATTGGAAGGCAAAAATAAATACATTCTTTGGGTCCTGAAGGCCAAAAATGGTTTGGTCCTGAAGGTGTTAAACATACTAACATGAAAAAAAAGCTCAAAATAATAATAATAATAATAATAAAATAAGAGTCTTAATCATATTTGGACAATAAAATTCAATAAAGTTTGTATTCACTTGATAGGTCACGTTCATCCAAATTTTTGATATTTCATAGAGACATATCAGTTTTGATCGGTGGGGTCCAGGTGTTGAGACCCCCACTGTCGCTGAAACTAAGCTGCAGAAGCACTCAGATCAGAGTCTTACACCTTCGGTTGAGATTGGCTGGTTAGGTTGAAGATGGGCACATAGACGTTCATTGTAAGCCCTTCTTCAGCCTGACAAGCTGTGCCGATCACAACCAAAAGTGCCGGGGGATCAGCTGAGCACTTCTGCACCTTAGTCTCAGCGACGGTGGGAGTTTTAGCACCTGGACCCCCACCAATCAAAACTTCTGATATGTCTATATGATATATCAAAGGTTTTTGGAACGTGAAGATACTCTTTAAAATTATACCACCATATGGTATGTTGAAGAAAATACACACTAAGGCCTCATGCACAGAATATTATGTAGTACGGCTCCCATACTATTATGGCATGAAACATTAGACTCTATATTACCGAGGCACTCTCCCTCAGGAGAGAATATCTTGATAATAGTGTGTTGTACGGAGACACCAATCGGGGTCACATTGATTGCCCTCAGGTACTCCGTGTGCCATCCGTACAAGCTCTGTAGACACGGCTCTGCTGTATGTTTAAGCCCAACACTTAGGATGAAATTATAAATTCAATTTGGCTGTATCTGTAAGTTATGGCCGTTGCTTTTCCTTACTCACCCCACACAGTAGCCAGTACATGGCCTCTCTGAAAACTCTTCTGAATCTTGACCATGTGCAAGAAGGATTTGTAAAATACCAGCTATGATGACATCACCATCCCTTGAATAACTCATAGGTGATTCATTGTCATTGTCAAGCAGCTTACATCCCAAGTCATTCCTAGAACATAATGATATTGACAGGAAAAACATAAGAATTACGGTGAGAAACGTTTGGAGCTTGAGAAGGACAAAAAAATAAATCACTTCAGAACTGGTTCTTTCCATCTCATATTTCTTTCTGTGTTCTCTGTAGTCATCTATGTAATGTGTAAGATGAGAAGCCTGCCCTGAAATGACCAGAACTGAGTGCAGTCTATCTTCCCTTTATAAATCCATGATATTCCCTTGTGGTTTTGTACAAGTAGAGCTTGAGTTGCTATTTCAATTTTTTATGTGCAGATCATATTTAGTATCTTCCAGGTATGCTTGTATGGTTATATTTTATTACAACTGTTATTAGTGCGCAATGATTATTAATTTAAATCAAAGGACATAAGCCCTATTAACTCAACTGTAACATGCCACATTTAAGGGTACATTTCACTTTCACGATCCATATATAATGTGGGGTTCCTGGGGTGGTTCCTGTTCTTAAAGAAAATGTTTAATATTTAGTAGGGGAAAAAAGGGTAAGAGATCAAGGAAAGAAAAGCAATGCAATTTATAAAATTTACCGTTTGTTAGTATAAGAAGTATAGCACCACACCCAGTTAGCCTACACTCTCCCCTAATGGTGCCAAACCTCCTATGTATATGGGCTCTTACTATCCCTGATTGCCTTGTGGCACAGCTCATTAGCATCACCATTGTCACAATCTAGGGGTATGTGGACCCACTAGGCTGCTCCGCCGTAGCGGAGTGGCAGATTGCCAAATAACAGTCTATATAAAGTCTATGTAAAGTCTTTAGCTCAAGAGTACATGTAAGAGTCCAGATAGCAGCAGAGGCTTTGTCACGGATGGAGCTTGACGTGGCAGATTATACCAGGTGTGGCGGATTATACAAGACGTGGCAGATGATAACAGACGTGGCAGATGACACCAGATGTGTCAGATGAAACCAAACGCGGCAGATGACATTAGACGTGGCCGATGATACTAGACTTGGCAGATGACACCAGATGTGGGAATTGATACACTCGACTCCAACTAAAGGCTTAGGCACAGGAAACAACATAGCAACAGGATACAGGAAGTAAGATACAGGAACACTGGGAGCCGGATACAACTAAGGGACCATTTGCAATACGTACATGGGTAGACAACAACAACGCTCAGGTAAGGAGTGGAAGAGCGAAACCTCTTTTTATTGTCCAGGGTGAGCTTGGGATTGGCTAGGGAACTTTTAGTATGCACACGCGCCGGCCCTTTAAGGTCAGGGATGAGCACCTTAGAAGCCAGTCCAGTGCAGAAGGGCCGCACGAACTGGCGTCTCCGAGGACGAAGATGCTGGCAGGAGGCCAGGAGTCTGCGGTCGTGGCCGTCCAACTTAGGGGGACGGCGGCGGTCTGCGACCGTAGCCGTTACAGTACCCTCCCCTAACGCCATCCATTTTTGGGTCCAGAGTGCAAGAGGAATTTTTAATGAGGATAGGGGCATTAAGATTATCTTCTGACTCCCAGGACCTCTACTCAGGACCAAAGCTTTTCGAGTCCGCTAAATAGAAAGTCCTTCCTCCTATTCTCTCGTAGTCCATAATCTCTTTCACCTCAAACACATCAGAGGAACCGCTGGGAGCAACTGCAGAACTAGGAGATTTACTGTAGCGGTTTAGAACCACAGGCTTAAGGAGGGACACATGGAATGAGTTGGGAGTCCTGAGTCTAGGAGGCAGCCAAAGTTTACAGGACACAGGGTTTATACGTTGCAAGACCTCGAAAGACCGTGGAATCTGGGAGCGAATTTGTGAGAGGGCATCTTGAGACAAAGGTTTCCCAAGGATAGCCAGACCTTTACTCCGGGAGAGAATTGAGGAGGAACCATTCTTTTTTTATCGGCATGCTTCTTCATGTGGTCCACTGCCTGATGGATCCCAGACTTAGTTGCCTTGCAGATGTGAATAAAAGTCCCAAAAGAAGAGTTAGCTGCCAGTACTTGAGTCATAGCTGGCACAGGAAGAGGCAGAAACAAAATGACATGGGAAGAAACTAAATGACGGAGGTAATTCTCTCAAATTTGATTGGTCCTCTCCACTTGACCATTCGACTGTGGGTGATAGAAAGAAGGGAAGTCCAGCTTTACGTCTAGCAGGTTGCAGAAGGCTCTCCAGAATTTGGACGTAAACTGTACACTCCGATCCGAGACAATATACAGAGGTAGTCCGTCCAGAAGATATGCAGAATACATACATTTGCCAGGCGAGGAGCAGGCGGATGGCCAGTCAAAAGAAATAAAATGTGCTATTTTAGCCAAACGGTCCACCACTACCCAGTAGTACATCTAGCTGAGGTAGGACGTTCTGTAATAAAGTCAATAGCTATATGTTGCCAAGGGGAATCAGGGAATGACAGGGGTAGAAGCCAGATGCCAAAAGACCAGCAGGTTTGGAGCGGGTAGACTTGTTCGAGGTACAGTTCATACATGAGGAAACATAGTCCACTACATCTCTAGGCAGCATGGGCCACCAGTAATGATGAGCTATCAAGTCCTGTGTCTTTCGGACACCAGAGTGCCCAGCCAGTTTGGAACTATGTCCCCAGCTGAGAGTTCTCTTCCTGTCTGCAAGACGAACAAAAGAAGGATCTATGATATACTGAGGAATTTCCTCAGAGTGATTGGTTTCAAAAGATTGAGACAGGGCATCAGCCTTCACATTCTTGTCTGGAGGATGGAAGTGAAGCAAGAACGCAACCATCTGGCTTGGCAAGAATTTAATCGTTGTGCCGACTGTAGGTACATGAGTTTCTTGTGATCAATATAAAAGATAATAGGGTGAATAGCGCCCTCCAGCAAGTGTCTCCCCTCCTTTAAGAACCCACAAGCCGCCGTCTTGCCTTCAGAGTTTCTTTGATATATTAGTGCTCCAGCAACAACGGAAGAGGCATCCACCTCCAGAAAGAATTGCTGAGATGCATCAGGGTGGTGGAGAACCGAGGCTGAGGTGAGGGCACTCTTGAGTTTGGTAAATACAGACTCTGCCCCCAGAGGCCAAACCTTGGCGTTCACCCCTTTCTTGGTGAGGGCAGAGATTGGAGCAGTGAGGGACGAGAAGTTTGGGATAAATTGCCGGCAGAAGTTTGCGAATCTCAAGAATCGTATAGACCAAAGTCTTTGTGGACGTGGCCACTCTAAGACGGAGTTCACCTTTTCTGGATCCATCTTGAGGCCATGGTCAGAGACAATGTAGCCCAGGAAGGGCAGAGACTTCCTCTCGAACACACACTTTTTGAGTTTAGCATATAGAGGATTTCCCATTAACCGCAATAGAACTTGATGAACATGCTTCCGATGCGACGTCAAATTGGGTGAGCAGATCAGGGTGTTGTCAAGATAGATCACCACACAGATATACAGTAGATGCCAGAATATTTCATTTACAAACTCCTGGAACACAGCTGGAGCGTTACACAGTCCAAAGGGCATCACAAGATATTCGTAGTGACTGTCTTGGGTGTTGAATGCGGTTTTCCACTCATCACTTTTGCAGATATGGATCAAGTTATAAGCCCTGTGGAGATTCAGCTTCGTGAACACCTTGGCCCCAAGAATTTTGTCGTAGAGCTCTGAGCTGAACGGCAAGGGGAACTTGTTTTTGACCGTGATTTGGTTAAAAAATCAGTAGTCAATACAAGGACGAAGAGATCCATCTTTCTTATTCACTAAGAAGAATCCGGCTTCTGCCAGGGAGGAAGACCTCCAGATGAAACCTCTCTCAAGGTTCTCTTTAGCATACACAGATATGGCCAGGCATCCACGAGGGGGAGAGACGTCAGGAAGCAATTCAGCAGCACAATCATAGATGTGATGGGGAGGAAGGGTCTCTGTCTCCTTCTTACTGAAGACGTCCGCAAAACTGGAATAATGTGAGGCAGTGGAGGCAAAACAGGACGAACCTTTGGCAGACAATGATGAAGGCACTTGGATCCCCATTGGAGGACTTCTCCGGAACTCTAGTTGAGAACAAGAGCATGTAGACAAAGCCAAGGCAGGCCCAGTAGAATAGGGTTGATGGCTTTAGGCAAGACAAGAAAGGCAATCTGTTCCGAGTGAAGAGCTCAGATTTTTAGTGTCAGCGGTTCAGTGATGACACAATTGGATTGGGCAATGGTAGTCCATCCACAGAGGCAACAGCCAGGGGTTCCTCCAGAGGAACCGTGGGTAGATGCAGGCGATCCACTAGATCCTGCTGGATAGATCTTGCAGCTACTCCAGAATCCAGATAGGCAGAGGAGGTGTGCGTTCTCTCTCCAGAGACAATAGGTACAGAAATAGATAATTTGGGAGAGGATATGGAATTTGGCGTCGTTCCACCTAGCATTGTCTCTCCAACCCAATCTAGGTGCTGGAGTTTCTCAGACATTGACACACAAAATGGCCTTTGAGCCCACAATACAGACACAAACCTGAAGAGCATCTGCGCTGTTCTCCTGCTTGGATAATTGTATTCTGTACACCTGCATTGGCTCTTCAGGTGGAAAGACAGGGGAAGGCAATAGTGGTCTCTGGAGTGTGCCAGTCTGTAGAAATGTCTCTCTCCTTCTGAGCATGTTCCTGGATCCTCATGTCGACCCGGGTTGCCAACAGGATGAGAGCATCCAGGGTGGAAGGATGATTGCGAACTGCTAGCTCGTCTTTGATAGGCGTGGACAGTCCCTGTCAAAAGATTGCCACCAAGGCCTCATTTTTCCACGCCAACTCCGCCGCCAGTGTACAGAAGGAGATAGCATACTCTCCTACCATCGACTCCCCTTGCTTAAGGGTTAGAGCAGTGGCAGCTGCAGAGCATGTTCGACCCGGCTCTTCGAACACAGTACGAAACGTCTCTAAAAACGATGCTAGCTCCGAGAATTCCGGGCCCTCCCTTTCCAAGATAGGGTTCACCAAAGCCAGGGCTTTGCCAGCGAGAAGAGAAATTATGAATGCTACCTTGGCCTCATCAGAGGGGAAGAGATGTGCACGCAGTCTGAAGTGAAAGATACATTGATTAATGAAACCTCTACAGGCTCTAGGATCTCCGTCGTAGCGAGGTGGCAGAGGTAGCGGAACTGTAGATCTTTAACAGGCAGGAGGGGTAACAGGTAGTGGAACAGCAGCAGCATCCAGAGGAGGTGCAGAAGGTTGATCCAAACGAGTGATGATCGAATTAACTGGCAGTAGAAGCTGATACTGGTCGTGCACGTAGGTCATGCATGTCCGTTTGCATCACTTGAAACACCGTTTTAGGTTGATCTGCAGGGTCGATGGTCCAAGCGTACTGTAACGACTTTGGGGAATGTGGACCCACTATGCCGCTCCGCTGTAGTAGAGTGGCAGCTGGCCAAATAATATTTTATATAAAGTCTATGTAAAGTCTTTAGCTCAAGAGTACCTGTAAGAGTCCAGACAGTAGCATAGGCTTTGGCATGGATGGAGCTTGACGTGGCAGATGACGCCAGACGTGGCGGATGATACCAGACATGACAGATGACACCAGACGTGGCAGATGATACACACGACTCCAACTAAAGGATTAGGCACAGGAAACAGCACAGCAACAGGATACAGGAAGCAGGATACGGGAACACTGGGATACAACTAAGGGACCATAGACAACAACAACGCTCTTGCAAGGAGTGGAAGGGCAGAGCCCTTTTTATAATCCAGGGTGATCTGGGGATTGGTTAGGGAAAGTTTAGTATGCACACGCTGGCCCTTTATGGCCGGTGACGAGCGGATGCGCACCTTAGAAGTCAGTCCAGTGCAGGACGGCCGTGTGAGCTGGTGTCTCTAAGGAGGGAGATGATGGTAGGAGGCCAGGAGTCTGTGGTCGTGGCCGTCTGACGAAGGGGAGTGTCGCGGTCTGTTGCAACCATGCTCTGTCCTCAGCTAGCATCAGGCTCTTCTGGAGACTAGCCAGAATGGCAGTAGCTTCCCTGTCACTGTCCCCTAGAAGCCTTCCTTCATACAGTGAAAGTATCACAGTGATACAGAGTACCACAGCCTGTCCTTAGCGAACCTGCAAGACTAAACACTTGATATAGTGCAGCACAAAATATATGCAATAATATACAGTACCTTTAAAGAAACAGGTAACCAATTAGATCCCCTTCGATTCTACTATACTGAGCTGATATCACAACATTGTAGTGATTTGTTTGGGCCATTAGTGGCCATATTATGGCTGCATGAAACTCATTTAACTTTAAATAAAAAAAAGAAACAAAGAGAATAAACTTAATAATGAATTATTAATGTGATTTAAAAAGCAAGGGCAATAACGAATTCTATGTTAAATGAAGGTAAGAAAAATCAAGAAAGAAATCAGAAATATACTTTTTACTAAGAAGAAGAGTTAAGATCAGTAGCTTAAAGCGCACCTAACATTCAAGGTGACTTTTCAGAATAAACTGTCAAAATAACACTATTACTGCCTATTATATGTCCTGTATTCCGCATTTTTTTTTAGCAGTTTTCTCCTCTGCAGTCTCTCTCTATAATTCTTTGTTTTCTCTGAGCTAGTGGCTGGAGCCTAACTGCTATCATGTTGTCTATACACAGAACACAGAGAAGAGAAAATCCTGGTTGACTATCTTTCTGTAACACACCCTTAGGAGTAGTAGCAGCATGGATGACATCATATAGCAGTTATGAGCATTGTAGCTGTGAATCCAGCACTGGAGTAACATATAACTCTTCCCAGCAGCCAGTTTTTCCTCTCTCTCTCTCTCCGCTTCCTCCACTTCTCCCTTTCCCCTTTTCATATAATTCTATGGGATACAATGTCTGTGTCTGTGTGTGGCTCTCTGTTCTACTGCTCCTTTCTCCTGTTCCCCCTGTTCTCCTGTTCCCCCCCTTCCCTCTCCATGGACTACTATGAATTGCAGCGTTTATGGTGGTGTTTCTGTCTCTGCTTATATGTCCTCCTCATGATTACCCTCCTCCCCCAAAAGACTTCTGTGGGCAGCAGCGTCTGTGTCTCTGTCTCTCTCTCTGCTACTGCTCCCCCTCCCCTCTCCATAGACTTCTAGGGGATGGAGAATCTTTGTCTGTGTCTCTTTTTCTGCTCTAGCTCCCCCTCCCCTCTCCATAGACCTTTTAGAGCAGCAGCGTCTGTGTCTCCTTCTCTCAATTTCTGCTCCCTCCTTCTGCTCCCCCTCCCCTCTCCAAAGACTTAATTTGCAGCGTGTCTGTGTGTCTCTCTGCTCAAGCTCCCTCCTCTGCTACCGCTCCCCTTTTCATAGACTTCTATGGGGGCATATCTGTCTCTCTCTCTCTCTCTCTCTCTCTCTCTCTCTCTCTGTGTGCCTTTCTTCTGCTCCCTCCTCCCATCTCCATAGACTTCTATTTGTCAGGCAGTGAAGAAATACACCCCCACTTCCTGCAGTCCATCTTCACTGCTCTTTAACTGGAGATGCTTTTTGTAGACAGTAGATTACAGTAAGAGAGACATCTAGTGGCAGTAATAAGGAAGGATGAACCATTGTTTAATTTTTAATATTCTTCTATATGTAACTCCAATATATTTTGTTTTATGCCTACGTGTGAAGTTTATCTTATTTCACATGACATGACATGTAACATCCCTTTTTTCTTGTTTTGTATGTAGTCAAACATCTTAGACTGGCCGCGGCTTTATTCTGTACATTTCAGGAAATAGCTTGACCACATCTTGCTAAGTAATTGTGGTTTTGCCCTATATTCAGTGAAGGAAATAAGTATTTGATCCCTTGCTGATTTTGTAAGTTTTCCCACTGTCAAAGTCAAGAACAGTCTAGAATTTTTAGGCTAGGCTAATTTTACCAGTGAGAGATAGATTATATAAAAAAAATACAGAAAATCACATAGTCAAAATTATATATATTTATTTACATTGTGCACAGAGAAATAAGTATTTGATCCCCTACCAACCATTAAGAGTTCAGCCTCCTCCAGACCAGTTACACGCTCCAAATCAACTTGGTGCCTGCATTAAAGACAGCTGTCTTAAATGGTCACCTGTATAAAAGACTCCTGTCCACAGACTCAATTAATCAGTCTGACTCTAACCTCTACAACATGGGCAAGACCAAAGAGCTTTCTAAGGATGTCAGGGACAAGATCATAGACCTGCACAAGGCTGGAATAGGCTACAAAACCATAAGTAAGACGCTGGGTGAGAAGGAGACAACTGTTGGTGCAATAGTAAGAAAATGGAAGACATACAAAATGACTGTCAATCGACATCGATCTGGGGCTCCATGCAAAATCTCACCTCGTGGGGTATCCTTGATCCTGAGGAAGGTGAGAGCTCAGCCGAAAACTACACGGGGGGAACTTGTTAATGATCTAAAGGCAGCTGGGACCACAGTCACCAAGAAAACCATTGGTAACACATTATGCCGTAATGGATTAAAATCCTGCAGTGCCCGCAAGGTCCCCCTGCTCAAGAAGGCACATGTAGAGGCCCATCTGAAGTTTGCAAATGAACATCTGGATGATTCTGAGAGTGATTGGGAGAAGGTGCTGTGGTCAGATGAGACTAAAATTGAGCTCTTTGGCATTAACTCAACTCGCCGTGTTTGGAGGAAGAGAAATGCTGCCTATGACCCAAAGAACACCGTCCCCACTGTCAAGCATGGAGGTGGAAACATTATGTTTTGGGGGTGTTTCTCTGCTAAGGGCACAGGACTACTTCACAGCATCAATGGGAGAATGGATGGAGCCATGTACCGTCAAATCCTGAGTGACAACCTCCTTCCCTCCACCAGGACATTAAAAAAGGCTCGTGGCTGGGTCTTCCAGCACGACAATGACCCGAAATATACAGCCAAGGCAACAAAGGAGTGGCTCAAAAAGAAGCATATTAAGGTCATGGAGTGGCCTAGCCAGTCTCCAGACCTTAATCCCATCGAAAACTTATGGAGGGAGCTGAAGATCTGAGTTGCCAAGCGACAGCCTCGAAATCTTAATGATTTACAGATGATCTGCAAAGTGGAGTGGGCCAAAATTCCATCTAACATGTGTACAAGCCTCATCATCAACTACAAAAAACGTCTGACTGCTGTGCTTGCCAACAAGGGTTTTGCCACCAAGTATTAAGTCTTGTTTGCCAAAGGGATCAAATACTTATTTCTCTGTGCACAATGCAAATAAATATATATAATTTTGACTATGTGATTTTCGTTTTTTTTTTTTTATATAATCTATCTCTCACTGGTAAAATTAACCTAGCCTAAAAATTCTAGACTGTTCATGTCTTTGACAGTGGGCAAACTTACAAAATCAGCAAGGGATCAAATACTTATTTCCTTCACTGTATGTGTTATGCTTGCCAGTAAAAAAGAGAGGGACATATTCTTGCAGAAACTCATAATTGTTGTCTGATTTGATGTACAGTGGGCCCATATATATTTCTCAAAGCTGCCATTAATTAGAACACCACTCAACAAAGAAGGGGTGTCCATTGTAGTTCTGACAAACGGTGTATACCTGCAGAGTGCTTCCATGACAGTTTAATTGGTGCCGAAAACCTGAGATCTCTCGGAGGAACGTTCCCTAGCATCTACAAGGCCGGAACATATGGAATGGTCATTAAAACCAAAACCGCGTGGTAAGTAACTCCTTTTGTTACAATGCCTGTTTCAAATACTCTGCCAGAATACTCGGTAAAACTCTGGGTAATTGTGTCCCCACACAGAGGTCCCAGTAAGAGTCAGGTCCTGTTGATAAACTTGTATAACTTTTGTACAGTTGCGAAGTGTGAGGTTGGGATAGTCCTTACACGACCCGGCTGTGGCCATCTTGGATGGGCAGCACACTATCCTAGAGTTGTGTTTTGGTAAGCGGCTCCAGCAGGAGTGTCAGCGAGCACTAGAACTGAAATGATCAGGAATGTCAAAAGGATGTTGATTATACAGTTCAAGATGAAAAACTTTCACAAAACAAAATGCTGGCTGGTTAAGAGACCATGAACTGATAGGAAAAGCAGAACTATAGAAGAGTATGTCAATGAATGTTGATATGAATAGTATGTAATTTGTGAGCCCGCGTCCCACTTGGGCTGCTGTATTGGACAGTCACGCACATGTAAACGTAAGCAGCGGGTACGTTTTATTTGCACCAAGTAATCAGATTCTTCTGCACAGGGCCTGTCTCCACCAGGTAAAGCAAACAAATGAAATGATAAAACTTATGGAAAAACAATATGGAATGTCCTTACTCTGTAGCAGCCACCACCTGACCGTGCAAGTGTCCTTTGTTAGGTGTTCGTTGTAAGTCTCCCTGGAGGAAAACCACTCTCCTTCCTCCTTACTCTCTGCTGCACTTCACCACCATCACACTGTCAGCTTCCCTTTTAATGAGGGCCAGCTGAGACTCAGAACTTCTAGAACCAAAACCTGGAGTGTAGGTATGGGAATGGCCATCCCACCCAGAATACAGCCATTCCTAAATTCCAGACCCTGAAATCCATCTTAAAAACCCCTGCTCACCAACTAAATTTGCTGAGCAACAAACCTCTCCGATATTTTCACCACTGAGATAAGAAATCTCAGTGGCACAAACCTACCCATTACCAGTCTGCCTACTGACTGTTTACAGTATAAAAGCATAGATTTTGATAAGAAGAGTGAATGTAATAGTGATGATGATGAATACAGCTAGGCAAATTGCAGTGAGTAATGTTTATTATGACGAGAAGTCTGATGTATATATGTATAAGAGTATGTGTATCGCAGACTAGTCTGAGGAGCAAATTAAATTGTGTACTGTTTGGTGTGAGATGTGTTTTCTCAATCCAGATTAAGAACTGAATTAATTGAACTTTAAATTATTGTTATTATATGTAAAAATATTGTGTAAAAAGTCCTAGAACATTGAACTGAAGTACAAGATTGTGTAAATATACTGGCTTTTTAAAGTACTTTATATATAAGGTTTAAGTAATTAAAGTTAGTTGTGTAAAGTCAGGTTTTAGAGTTATGAATAAAGCAGAGACTTTGTTTCCTTTCAGCATTTTGACTTGCTGAGGCTTCTAGTTCTACACGAAAAGGGAAGTTGTAAAAGGGGGGCAGAAGCTGATTGAAGTGTGTGAGAATGTTAGAAGGAAGTAAATTGCTGCTCTCTACTTCAAGTGAAACATAACACAAGCACGGTCTGAATAAATGACATTGCTACTTTATTAGAAAGGAAACAGTTAATTACGTATTTTTTGCTATCCCTCTGTCTCCAGATTGTTACCAATATTTTTTTTGCCACCACACACAGTAGCAAACAGTATGCCTGGATGGTGCTTTCCCAGGGTGCAGCACATTCCCCTGATATTGTCACCCGTATAATGAAAGAGATGTTGGATAAGTGGTCCCCCCAAATACTCCACCACTTGTCTATTGCAATATGTTGATGATTTGCTTTTGTGTTGTGCCTTTGTTGACATATGTGCTCAGGAAATAGTCTCATTATTGTTTTATCTGTCCCATACATTACAACTTTGTAAGCCCACTGTTATTTTTATTTTTTTTCTTGGTCATTGCCTCTCACTCCCTCCAGGCTTACTGCTATCCAAGACCACCCAGTCCCACACAACCATCGCTCTCTTGGAACCTTCCTGGGATTAGTGGGTTATTGTAGAGCATGGGGGAAAAAGTGGCCTCTGTCCTACTGCTCCACAGCCCTTGACCCCATTGTATTGGGATCCGCCAGTTGTATAAGGGCAATCTCTGCAGCAGTGCTAGTGGACAGATCTGCGGACATAGTCCTCCAGCACGGCCTTACCATCCAGGTACCCCACGCCGTCCATGAGCTCATGAGCACTGTAAAAACCATACATTTGTCTGTTGACAACACAAAGATTGAGCGCACTCTTCTCTCCCCAAACATTACCATAAAACATTGGGTGGTCCTAAATCCAGCTACCCTACTTCCGCTGAATTTGGACCAAAAGGGGGATAGTGATAAAGATTGTGATATACATGAACATGACTGTCAAAGTTTAGTTGAGATGGAAGCAAAAGGCATGTCTAATGTATTTGATGTTGCACTCACTTACCCTGATGCTGAGTATTTTGTATATGGATCACGATACTGGAGTAAAGACAAAGGAAATTTTCTCACTGGGTATGCGGTAGTCCACGACAGTAAGCCAGTCACGCAACGGTCCCTACCCTCCAGTAGCTCTGCACAGGAGGTGGAACTAAGAGAATTCACTGAAGCGTGTAAGTTGGGTAAAGGGTTGTGTGTAAATAGATATATAAACTCCAGGTATGCTTTTGGAGTAGCCCATGACTTTGGGACTATATGGAGAACTAGAGGTTTCCTAACCTCAGCTGGTAAAGCTATAAAAACTGCAATAGCCAGTCAGAAGGCAATCACTGGCCGACCAGGCAGCAAAAGCAGCTGCTGCTGCTGCTGCTACCCTCCCCGTGCTCACGGTCCAACAGGTGGCCACTGTCACGGAGGAATTGCTATGTGCTCTGCAAATCCAAGCACCAACCCCTAAGCATAAACTGTGGCAGGAGGTGGGGGCTCTGAGAGGCGAAAGAGGGCTATGGCGTGTAAAGGGTAATGTATGCCTGGCCCAAAGCTTGTTTCCCATGATGTGTGCCCTGGCGCATGGGCTGACACACTGCCCTAAAGGAGCCGTAGGTCAATTAGTACTTAGAACCTGGCACGGGATTCCAGCATGCTGCAGCAAAATATGTACAAAGCTGCATGATCTGTGCACAGCACAACCCAGGAAATGTAGTAAAAACACTAGCAAAGCAAACACCTAATTCCTACTACCCCTTTCCGAGACTGCAGGTGGACTACATACAGCTACCTCAGATGGGGCCATATAAATATGTCCTAATCTGTATTGATTTGTTTTCAGGGTGGTCTAAAGCCTTCCCAGCATCAAAAGTAAATTCTGCTAGCACAGCGGATAAGCTACTAAATGAGATACTATGCAGGTATGGTGTTCCAGAGACCCACAACAAGGTTGAAAGGTTAAATGGAACATTAAAATTGAAAATTCAGAAAGCCATGGATGAGACTTCATTGCCATGGACTAAATGCTTGCCTATGGCCCAGTTTTCTGTAAGAAACACCCCATGGGGAAAGGATAAACTCTCCCCTTTTGAGATTCTCTTTGGGTGTCCTCCAAAGACTGGTTTATATTTTCCCAAAAAATTGCTGAGCACTTTTGATCAAATGACACAATATCTGATGGCCTTACGTAAACGACTTGAAAGAGTGCACAAATTGACACTGTCTTCTATTCCAGATCCTAACTCTCTTGAAGGAACCCACCCCTTGCAACCGGGAGATTGGGTTGTGGTAAAGATCCACGATCGTACCAGCCTACAGCCTCGCTATACAGCACCTCATCAACTCCAGCTGGTGACCGCTACTTCAGTAAAACTCCAAGGAAGAGCTATTTGGATACACGCTAGCCACTGCAAGAAGATACTGATCCAAGATGTGGTATCTGGTAGTGACGCTCCAGAACCTGATGCTAGTCAACACACTGCCATCTTACCTAAATAAGGATGATTGGGGCAATAAATTCATCAAGCACCCCCAAGTTTTATATCAGGCCTTGAGGGGCAGGCTAACCTGACTGATTATGACAAACACTAAAACAAAAAACATCATTGGACACAAACCAGCACACTCTAGGTAGAAAATTTTATATTAAAGTAGGTACAAATTTATTTATTAATTCATTTTAAAAATATAGTCAAATCCGTTCACTATATAAATAAAGCATTCATAGACTTGAAAACAAGGATCTATGACATACAAATTAATTGCTAAAAAAGGGGACCACCATAAATGATCAGCTGAAAAGATAAGTATATCATGATAAGTACTGTTGATTAAGGATCCAAAACTTTCGGCTTCACATATACAGACAGTATATGAGAAATTACGTGATACAAGACAATTATAGACAGAGTACAAAAATTGACATAATGATTGCATACTGATCCAAATGTACTTATCTACATCTTGACGTGATCAAGGGGCCCCATTGATAAAGTTATCATGTAGATTGTAGGTTCGGCCGAATGAATGTCCTTCAATGATGATATAGGGAGCCTGTGTCTATGTGCCGAAGTATAGGGGCACAAATCCCTTAAAAGACACCTCCAGTTTAGAGATGAGCGAACTTATCAAAAGTTCGGTTCGGCTAGTTCGCCGAATTTCACAAAAAAGTTCGGTTCGGACCGAACTAGTTCTGACCGAACCTGTCACTTACGTGCGCCGAGCATGCTACTGTCCAGGGTGCTGATAGAGTTAATGGGCTGCACTAACTCTTTCAGCAACCTTCACAGTACATGCTCGGCGCGCGGAAAATACCATTTAAATGTAATAAAAAAATAAAAATTATACGTTCGTACTTACTTTCCTCCTGTCCGGCCTCCAGCGATGACGTTTCATCCCTTTCGCCGCTGCAGCCAATCACAGGCTGTAGTGGCGGTCACGTACGTCAGGATGACGCTTCATCCCACGTGACCGCCTCTGCAGCCAATCACAGGCTGCAGCGGCGACATGAATGAAACGTCATCGCTGGAGGCCGGACAGGAGGAAAGTAAGTATGAACGTATTATTATTATTTTTTGGCATGTATGTATGTATGTATATCTGTGCATGTATGTTTGCATGTATGTTGGCATGTATGTATATATGTGCATGTTTGTATGTATATTTGCATGTATGTATGTATGTATGTTTGCATGTATGTATTTTTGCATGTATGTTGTCATGTATGTATGTATGTATGTTGTCATGTATGTATATATGTGCATGTGTGTATGTATATTTGTATGTATGTATGTTTGCATGTATGTTTGCATGAATGTATGTTTGCATGTATGTATGCATGTTTATATGTATATTTGCATGTGTGTATATATATATATGTATGTATGTATGTTGTCATGTATGTATGTATGTATATATGTGCATGTATGTTGGCATGTATGTGCATGTGTGTATGTATGTATGTATATTTGCATGTATGTATGTTGTCATGTATGTATGTATATATGTGCATGTATGTTTGCATGTATGTTGGCATGTATGTATACATGTGCATGTTTGTATGTATATTTGCATGTATATATGTTTGCATGTGTGTATGTATGTTTGCATGTATGTATGTTTGCATGTATGTATGTTGTCATGTATGTTTGTATGTATGTTGTCATGTATGTATGTATATATGTGCATGTATGTATGTTTGCATGTTTTTATTTTTGCATGTATGTTTGCATGTATGTTTATATATATATATATGTGCATGTATTTATGTTTGCATGTATATTTGTGCATGCTTGTATATATGTATTATGTATCTTTGCATGTTTGTTTGTATGTATGTTTTCATGTGTGTGTGTGTATGCATGTATGTATGATAGTTTGCATGTATATATGTGTGTATGTTTGCATGTATGTATATTTGCATGTATATATGTGCATGCTTGTATATATGTATGTATGTATGTTTGTATATATGTATGTATATTTGTATATATGTATGTATGTATGGCCATGTATGATACTGTCTGCTGGCGCCCTGTATCTAAGTCAACTTCACGGCAGGCTTCTATACATGGTATAACAGTCAGTATCACACATTAAACTGAATCTAAGCCTACGACATGTTTTATTTCATTATTTTATTTTTTTACAGGTTTGGTGTTTGGACTACGTCGGTTTCGAGGACTACTTCGATGACGGTTTTTTTTTCTACAATAAAATGGTTAATGAGGGTTGTGTTGGGGGTGCTTTATTTCAATAAAATATTTTATCTATATCTTTGTCTTTTTCTTTTCAAATTTTATTATTACCACTTTAGTAATGGCCGCTGTCTGAGTGACAACATCCATTACTAATGCGAGGCTTAGTGTTAGCCGGTGCAGAGGCTAACACTAACCACCATTATTACCCCGGTACCCAAAACCACCAGGGGTGCCGGGAAGAGCCAGGTACGATCCAGTACCCGACCATCTGTTGTGATGGTCGGGCTCTGGGGCGGCCGCAGGCTGGTATTATGAGGCTGGGAAGGGCCAAAAACAGTGGACCTTCCCACCCTTGTAATGCTAGGCTGCTGCTGCTGTGTTGTATCTGGCTGGTTATAAAAGTGGGGGGGACCCCACGTCATTTTTTTAAATTATTTATTTATTTACATTTTTTTTTTTTAAAAAGACATGGGGTTCCACCCAATTTATCATAACCAGCCACATACAACACAGTGTTATTAGCCTGGGAATGGACAAAACCAGTGGCCCTTCCCACCCATGTAATGCCAGACTGCTGCGGCCTTGTATATGGCTGGTTATTAAAAATGTGGGGGACCCGTCTATTGCTAAATTTGTTAAATTCCAAAAAAAAAACGACGTGGGGGTCCCCCCCATTTTTATAACCAGCCCGATACAACACAGCAGCAGCAGCCTAGCATTACAAGGGTGGGAAGGTCCACTGATTTTGGCCCTTCCCAGCCTCATAATACCAGCCTACGGCCGCCCCAGTACCCGACCATCACAACAGATGGTCGGGTACTGGATCGTACCAAGCTCTTCCCGGCACCCCTGGTGGTGGTGGGTACCGGGGTAATAATGGGTGGTTAGTGCTAGCCTCTGTACCGGCTAACACTAAGTACCGCCTTAATAATGGACGCTGTCAATCAGCCGACTACCATTATCTAGGCACTAATAAAGTTTGAAAAAAAAACACAAAGACAATTCTTTTTTATTGAAATAAGAAATCCCCAACAAAACCCTCGTTAACCATTTTATTAAAATTTGAAAAAACGCAGATCTACGCAGTAGTCCAACGAATCGTAGATGTAGTCCAATCGGTACATCAAAATCTGCAACAACATAAAAAAACAGTTATCAATGTGAACAATACCAATACTTCTACTCTCCTACACACATATATACACGCACACACAAACAAACAACCATACACAGACACACATATATACACAAACACAACAAGATATACACACACACATAAACAGACAAACACATATACACGAACTCACACATATCCAAACACACACACACACACACACACACACAGTTATACACACATACACATATACACAAACACATATACAAACAAAAACACACATACCCAAACACACATATACACAAACACATATACACAAACACACCCATATATACACACAAACACACACCCATATACACACATATACACATATACAAAAACACACACAAACATCTACACACAAACATATACACAAATACACCCATATATACACAAACATATACACAAAACACATATACACAAACACACCCATATATACACACACACATATAAAAACAAAAACAGACAAAGTCACATACCCAAACACACATATATACACAAACACACATACACAAACACGGTTTCTTTTAAATGCTGCTGGGGAACCCGCTCGATCCACTATATAAGGCTGCGCTACAGTGCAGCATTTAAAAGAAACAGGATCCTGACCTGTCCATAGAGTTTAAGGCAGCACAGAGTATTTCAGGAGATGAGCGTGCAGATTCAGTGCTGCTGCGAACTCTGCTCTTACCATTACGTAGCTCTCAGTCTGTTACCTCTCCTCCACTCCTGTCCTCCAGAACACCTTCACATGATTGGCAAGTCACCACGTAATGGTAAGAGCAGAGTTCACAGCAGCACAGAGTATTTCAGGAGATGAGCGTGCGGATCTTGTGCGGGGTGGTGACTTGCCAATCATGTGAAGGTGTTATTGAGGACAGGAGTGGAGGAGAGGTAACAGACTGAGCTACGTAATGGTAAGAGCAGAGTTCACAGCAGCACTGAATCTGCACGCTCCTCTCCTGAAATACTCTGTGCTGCTGTGAACTCTGTTCTTACCATTACGTAGCTCAGTCTGTTACATCTCCTCCACTCCTGTCCTCTATAACACGTTCACATGATTGGCAAGTCACCACCACGCACAAGATCCGCACGCTCATCTCCTGAAATACTCTGTGCTGCTGTGAACTCTGCTCTTACCATTACGTGGTGACTTGGCAATCATGTGAAGGTGTTCTTGAGGACAGGAGTGGAGGAGAGATAACAGACTGAGAGCTACGTAATGGTAAGAGCAGAGTTCACAACAGCACTGAATCTGCACGCTCATCTCCTGAAATACTCTGTGCTGCCTTAAACTCTGTGGACAGGTCAGGATCCTGTTTCTTTTAAATGCTGTACTGTAGCGTAGCCTTATATAGTGGATCGAGCGGGTTCCCTAGCAGCATTTAAAAGAAACAGGATCCTGACCTGTCCACAGAGTTTAAGGCAGCACAGAGTATTTCAGGAGATGAGCACGGGCAGCCGTTCGTTTTTCCGAGCCGTGCTCCCATCATGCACACGACCGTAAAAACACCCGTTATTGCGGGTCGTAATTACGACCCGCAATAACGGGCTCATAGACTTCTGTTACCCACGGGTACCTTTCCGTATTCTCACGGGAAGGTGCCCGTGCCGTTAAAAAAATAGAACATGTTCTATTTTTCTATTTTACGGGCCGTGCTGCTATAATTATAATGACAGCACGGTTCGCAAAAGCGGCCGGCTGCCCGTGGCCGGCCGGCCGTGCTCGTAGTTACGAGTCGTAATTACGAGCACGGCCCGTAAAATAAAAAAATAGAACATGTTCTATCTTTTTAACGGCACGGGCACCTTCCCGTGAGAAAACGGGAAGGTACCCGTGGCTAACAGAAGTCTATGGGCCCGCTATTTCGGGTCGTAATTACGACCCGTGATAACGGGTGTTTTTATGGTCGACTCGTGTGCATGAGGCCCCGTAATGACGGGTGGCTACATGTGTGCACCCATCATTACGGCAGCGTTGCTAGGTGACGTCAGTAAGGGTATGTGCACACACACTAATTACGTCCGTAATTGACGGACGTATTTCGGCCGCAAGTACCGGACCGAACACCCTGCAGGGAGCCGGGCTCCTAGCATCATATTTATGTACGATGCTAGGAGTCCCTGCCTCTCCGTGGAACTACTGTCCCGTACTGAAAACATGATTACAGTACGGGACAGTTGTCCTGCAGAGAGGCAGGGACTCCTAGCATCGTACATAAGTATGATGCTAGGAGCCCGGCTCCCTGCACTGTGTTCGGTCCGGTACTTGCGGCCGAAATACGTCCGTCATTTACGGACGTAATTAGTGTGTGTGCACATACACTAAATAGTCACTGTTCAGGGTGCTGAAAGAGTTAACTGATCGGCAGTAACTGTTTCAGTACCCTGGACAGTGACTACCGATCACAGTACCTGTAAAAAAAAAGACGTTCATACTTACCGAGAACTTTCTGCTTCCTCCAGTCCGGTCTCCTGGCCGTTGCCTTGGTGACGCGTCCCTCTCGACATCCGGCCCGACATTCCTTGATGACGATGCAGCCTTGTGAGCGCTGCAGCCAATCACAGGCTGCCGCGGCCTCTGCAGCCAATCACAGGCTGCAGAGGCCTCTGCAGCCAATCACAGGCTGCCGCGTCAGAAAAGGTCGGACTGGAGGAAGAAGAGGGACTCGTTAACAAGACAACGACCGGGTACGTATGAAATGCTTTTTATTTTATTTTTAATCAGCAGCCTCTTTTCTCTATCAGTGATTGATAGAGATAAGTGGCTGCCGATTTGTATAATGTTTTTGACCGGGTTCGGTCAAAACGGGTTCGGCCGAACCCGGTGAAGTTCGGATTCGCTGCGAACCGAACTTTACCGGAAGTTCGGACCGAAACCGGGTTCGGTTGTCCCGGTTCGCTCATCTCTACTCCAGTTGTTAGAGCAAAATTAGATGTGGCGGAAGGTTAAAGTTTAACTCCCCAGATCAGACCGGCATGATCCAATTCCAGCCACCTGTGTAAAGTTAAGGTCCACTCACAGCGTAGAGTGAACTACATAATAGACCCCAATTGCGTTCTTCAGAACGGGGTCAGTAAGAGAAATAGGTTCCTGATACTCCTCACCTGACAAGGCGATCCGGTAGACCTCCTATGTTGGTCTATTTGCACCCGCACATCACGGCTCAGTTTGAGGTACAAGACCAAGTTACCATGACCCAGCATGGGATCAGCTCCAGAGCAGGTACGTTAAACACCCACGTGTGACATCAAACACCTACGTGTCAAAATAAGCTTTCATTGGCTAACGTGTTTCATCCACTCCAGGACTTCCTCAGAGCCTGGCTGATTGTTGGATTTGTACTCATAGCCCCGTTAACTCCAAAAGTATGCCCTACTTGCCATCCCTGTCACCTTAAATGTAATATGGGAACGGTGTATTAATACTGTCATTACTACCCTGACAGGGAAAAATAAGGATAAACATGTGCCCTTGCCTGCAACTGTATGCACATTAAATCTGGCAGAATACCTTTTTCTTTGATGAACTACACAGAATGCAATGGTACCGGATCCATCGATACTCAGTGTGTTGGAATTGATGCAACCTTAGGTCAGATGCCGTCCTGCGTAAATACCACAGTACGATTACTTGGAGAGGCCTTGCGATTATAGGTTAGAAATAACACTGACATCACAGCTTTCTCCTCCACATTAGAATGTAATATGATGGCTAAATAGGTGACTAGTTTGTTTAAAGGGTCAGTCGTAGGAGTACCGAAGAGCATGTATATCATATGCGAACACCAGGCTTATAAATGGCTCCCGAGTAACTTTACAGGTACATGTACACTGGCTTATCTAATACCTGCCACCTTCATCATACCATATGAGCGTGTAAATGTTAATGCAGTGCCCAGACACATATTATGTAAAAGGAAAGCGGACAACAGGCCACGGGCAGATGGACGACTCCATGTGGTGAGCATGGGAACTGCAAATGCGATTGTAAGTACCCTGGTAATCTATCCCATGATTATGCAGATGTGGTATAAACTGGTGGAGGTGACGGACTATCTGGATCAGCGATTATTTGAGATACTCAACTTAATAAACGCCACCATTATAATACAAAGACAACTGATCGTAGTAGCCAACCGACACACCATAGTACTCGATTACCTTACTGCCTCTCAAGGGGGAATGTGTCAGAATGTGGGACCAGCCTGTTGTCATTATATTGATCTTGCAGGAAGCCTCTGTGTTAAAGCTAGCATAACAAAAGTAAGTGACTTCAGAGAGAAATGGCTAAAGGAACATAAAGAGAATGAGGACAGCTGGTGGGGAAACACCGCAAATTGGTTTAACCCCTTAATGACCAGCCTTTTTTGGACCTTAATGACCAAGCTATTTTTTACGTTTTTCAATCGTCGCATACCAAGAGCTATAACCTTTTTATTTTTGCGTCGACATAGCTATATAAGGTCTTGTTTTTTGCGGGACAAGTTGTATTTTTTAATAGCACCATTTTGAGGTACATATTATTTATTGATTAACTTTTATTAACTTTTTTTGGGGGGGGAATAGAAAAAAATCTGAAATTTTGGCACTCTTTTTTTGCGTCCTAAATCTACGCCGTTTACCATGTGGTATAAATAACACAATAACTTTATTCAGCAGGTTGTTACGATTGCAACGATACCAAATTTGTATAGTTTTTGTATGTTTTACTACTTTTACACAGTAAAAACGCTTTTTATTCTAAATTATTTGTTTTTGTGTCTCCATGTTTGAAGAGCCGTAACGTTTTTATTTTTTCGCCGATGCGGTTGTATGAGGGCTTTTTTTTTGCGGGACGACTTGTAGTTTTTATTGGTACCATTTTGGAGTAGATGCGACTTTTTGATCACTTTTTAATCACATTTTTTTAAAGTCAGGATTCACAGAAAACAGCAATTTTTCTGTCATTTTTTATTAAATTTTTTACAGCGTTCACCGTGCGGGTTAAGTAATGTAATAGCTTTATAGTCGGGGTCGTTACGGACACGGCGATACCAAATATGTGTAACTTTTTTACTTTATTTTGGTTTTTTAATAGTAAAGCAGTTTGTAAGGGGAAAAAGTGGGTTTTTCATTTTTTTTTTTCACATTTTTTTTTATTAACTTTATTAAACTTTTTTTTAAACTTTTTTACTAGTCCCACTAGGGGACTATAATATGCGATTCTGCGATCCCTATTATAATACACTGCAATACTTCTGTATTGCAGTGTATTATGCCTGTCCGTTTAAAACGGACAGGCATCTGCTAGGTCATGCCTCCGGCATGATCTAGCAGGCATTCGCTCCAGGCAGACCTGGGGGCCTTTATTAGGCCCTCGGCTGCCATTGGAGACACAGACACTCGGCGATCATATCGCCGGGTGTCGGTGGGGGAGAGAGGGAGCTCCCTCCCTCTCTCCAAAACCACTCAGATGCGGTGCTCGCTATTGAGCACCGCATCTGAGGGGTTAAACGGGTGAGATCGATACTAATATCGATCTCACCCGGCAGAGCAGGGACGCTCCCAGCCCTCAGCTGCCTCTGGCAGCTGAGAGCAGGGACATTTGACAGCTCCCTGCTCTGTTTACTTATTCCGATGCCGCGACGTAAAAAGTCTATGGCATCGGAATAAGGCCCGTTAGTGACCGACGTAGAAACACGATGGGCCGGTCACTAACGGGTTAAGGGTATAGGAGAATGGATTGCAGGAATAATAGAGGGGATTTTACAAATATTACTCATCACATTAGTTTTATACATATTTGTTAAACTAGTCATTTGTTTAGTACCATTGATATGTAAGAAGGCCAAGAAGATTGTTCACCACAAACCTAAGCCGAAACACTTTGACGACCAATACCCTATGACCTGAAGTAATATTCAAGATCATTTGCCGGTGAATGGACCCAGGTCCCGTTTGATGGAAACACCAAGTGAAGTAGCAGGACAATGAGAATGAATATGAAAAATGGGAGGGTTTAATAATTGAGGGTGAACCATTCTTTAATTTTTTCATATTCTTCTATATGTAACTCCAATAGTTTTTGTTATATTCCTACGTGTCAAGTTTATCTTATTTCATAATACATGACTTGTGTAACAGCCTTTTTACTACGTTTTGTTGTGTGTGGTTAAACGTCTCAGACTGACCATGCCTTTATTCTGTAGATTTCAGGAAATAGCTTGAGCATATCTTGCTGTGTAATTGTGGTTTTGGCCTATATATGTGTTATGTTTGCCAGAAATAAACAGAGAGATATTCTTGCATGATCTCATGACGGTTGTCTGATTTGATGTACAGAGGGCCCATATATATTTCTCAAAGCTGACAATAATTTGAAGACCACTCAACAAAGAAGGGAAGTCCATTGTACTTCTGACAAACGGCGTCTAGCTGCAGCGGGCTTCCATGACAAACCCCTATACCAATGAGGGGAGACTTTGGCATTAACTTCAACAAGTATACAGCAAGCCAGCCATCATCTGCCTGCCTAAACTATTGGCTACTAAGAAGAATAACCAATGAGTATTGTGTGTGCTGCCAAGGATTGTTATAGGTGCGTGAATATTATGTGAATTGTGACATTCAGAAGGGGGGGGGAGAAACAATCCCCCAGAGTATGCTTATATACAACCCGATGACTAGTGGAAAAATATAGTAAATGTAATACAACATTAATTATATTAGACCTCGTAAGACAAATTTCATTACACTAATTAATGAGGTCACTGTGTAAATTTAGGGGAATATAGATGTGGATGTGGTTACACATCACACATATATACCACAGCAAAGAAATGTGCAAAAGAGACCACAATTAGGGTCATTTCATAAACAACAAATACATGTGACATAAAACACTTCTCAAAAAGAAACTGAAAGAAAAAGAAAAAGAGGGGAAGAAATAGCAGGGTATCAATATTGAGCTACATCAATGTACACTAAATTTATTGGAATTTTCTCAGTCCATATTATAGGGGGTCACCTGGGTCTAAAGCTCATATTTCCTATATACAGGCACTCAGACTGAAGAGAGATGGTACATCAGATACCTAATAAAAAATATTGTTTAGTACAAGACACAAAAACAATTGTAGGGTTAAAAAACGTGCTGATGGTAGGGTGGTTACACTTATTTACACAAAAGGAGCAAAGCTAAGTTTCTCATTGAGTCCAAATGGTGTCATAGAGCCCAGTTGAACAATCCACTTGCACTATCTCTGTGCCAAGACCTTCTTCAAATCCCCCCCCCCCCCAGATGCCACAATGTATACAGTCAATCCGTGGATTTTTAAGGATTTGGGATTGCGTCCATGATATAGTTATAGTGCCTTGGCAGGGTTTTTAGTTCTGTGAGATCATTTATAGCACTAGCTGCAACAATGTCCCGCACATGTTCTCTTGTGCGTAGCCTTAATTGTCTGGATGTCAGGCCTATGTAGACCTTAGGACATTTACATACTGCGTAATAGATTACTTGTGTGGTACTACAGGAGATGTAATCTCTAATCTCAAAGGATCTCCTCCCATCCACTGAGTCAAAATTTGTCGCTCTACTGATATTAGGACATGCGATGCAGTCGCCACAAGGGTAACAGCCTTCTCTCTGTCCCCGTGATCCGAAGTAGTTATTTTTTTTTGGTATATAGTGGCTTTTCACTAGGAGATCTCTGAGATTCCTGCTTCTCTTGGCCGTCTTCATTGGCCTCTCACCCAAGCAGAGAGCCAGAGCTGGTTCAGATCTTAAGATGGACCAGTGTTGACCTAATATTGTCCTCATTTTCTCCCATTGGCTATTGTACGTCGTTATAAACCGAACATCGGTTTCTCCTGTTCTGTGGACTTTAGTTCTTAATAAGTCGCTATGGGACGTTATTTTGGCCCTATGATATCCTGCCTTAATTGATCTTCTACTGTACCCTCTGTTCTCAAACCTAGATCTAAGACCCACAGATTGTTGTTCAAACAGATGATCAGTGGAGCAGATCCACCTCATCCTGAGGAACTGACCAACTAGGATGGTTTTAACTGTGGACGGTGTATGAGAGGATGAGGCATGCAGCAGTGAGTTAACTGATGTTAATTTATGAAAGTCATCCGTTTGAAGGAATCCACACTGATCAGTGAAGATTTGTATGTCCAAGAATTCAATTTTATGTATATGAAAAGTGTATGTAAGTCTGACATTAAACTGATTCACATTTTATTGCTGCATGAACCTCATCAACTCGAACTCAGATCCCTACCGCACAAACAGAACATCGTCTATGTAGCGAAGCCAGCACTGCACATGGTCCGCGACATGGGCGCCATCCACATGGAAAACCTGCCTCTCCCAAAATCAGAGAAACAGGTTCACGTAGGATGGTGCACATGCCGCCCCCATGGCAATGCCTTTTATCTGGAGATAGAAATTATCCTTGAACACATAAGTTGTGACTCAAAATATACTGTAATAGCTCAAGGATTAGTTCACACATTTCTCCATCCCGGTTGCTGGTCCCCAGGAAAAAGCGGACCACCTCCAACCCATCCTGATGTCTTATACAAGTATATAATGACTCAACATCTGCGTTTACAAGATACATATCTGACACTATTTGGATCCCATCGATCCTCCCTAGGAAGTCCGTTGTGTCTTTTACATAAGATGGTAGCTCAGTGACTAAAAGTTTTGCATATGGGGTCACATAGATCTCCCATACCTGACACAATCAGACGTCCTGGGGGGTCCGTGGGGCTCTTATGAATCTTCGGCAGGAAGTATAGTGTGGGAATCTTAGGGTCATCAGTCATAAGTCCTTTGTATATTTTTTTATGGATATTTCCCTTATCCAAAGCTCTATTTAAAATCTTAGCCGAATACAGAATACAGTAGCAGCAAAGTGGGTGGGATTTAACAAATCTCTTCAACATGCTGCGTAAAATGTCCGACCAGAAATTGACCAGCGGTGCATATTTTTCAAACCACAGCATGTCAAGTCCTGCTGCGAAATGTGGAATGAATTGTTGCATTTTTCAAAGGAGATGTCACCATTTTTGAGAAAAACGCAGCAAAATCCGCACCATTTACTGCAGTAAAAAATGCAGGTAATGGTGCAGTTTTACAACAGCGGCATTTCTGCTGGTTTATGCTGAACGGCTGCAGACATTTTTTGCAGCAATTCCGTTACGTGTGGACAAGCTCAAAGGCTCCACAGGAGTAGAGTGTGAGCTGCTATGTGAGTGTATGGAGTTTGGTCTGGGGTCTGTATTTACTGGGTCTGGACTGGAGTCTGTATTAGGTCTGTTCTGAGGTCTGTATTTGTTTCAGGGGTATGGTCTGGGGGCTGTAATAGTTTAAGGTATGGCATCTATTTATTCCTAGGTCTGTATTTACTCTAGGGTCTGGTATGGGGTTTGAATTTTAGGGCTCGGTCTGAGGTCTAAATTGTTTTGTGTTGCAATAGATAGTGGAGATGGGCAGCAGAACTTCAACATCCACTGCGATTATGGACCCACTGAGCCAGACAGGTATAGGACAGTCACTGGTAGATGGTAACTTGATAGTAGGCTCGTGCCAGATTACTGAAAGCAGGCTGGTGCCGGATTACTGGGGACAGACTTGTGCTGGATTGCTGGAAGCAGGCTAGTGCCGGATTACTGGATGCAGGCTTGTGCTGGATAGCTGGAAGCAGGCTTGTGCTGGATAGCTGGAAGCAGGCTTGCGTGGTATACTGGAAAGGGGGCCTGTGCTGGATAACTTGAAGCTAACTGTACTCGATTACTGGAAGCAGGACTGGTCACAGATACAGGACTGGCCACGGCACTTGACTCAAGATAGAGGACTGGACACAGATACAAGACTGGTCACAGATACTAGACTCAGGATACAGGACTGGTCACAGACAATTGACTCAGGATGCAGGACTGGACACGGATACAGGACTGGTCACAGACACTTGACTCAGGATACAGAATAGTCACAGACACAGGTCTCAGGATACATCACTTAGTCACGGACACAGGATACAGGATACAAAGCTTAGTCATGGACACAGTATACAGAACTTAGCCATGGACACAAGATACAGGAATCTGAACCTTTGCTGACTAACACGGGATTAGTAACAACATTGCTCAGGTAATGGGGAAGTGGGCTTTAAATAGTCCAGGGTAAGCAAGGACAGGCTTGGGGAAATATTTCTGGTGCACGCGCAGTCCCTTAAAGAACTGGCACGAGCGCGCACGCACACCCTACGTGCACAAGCCAAGGGAGGGAATGAGGCCAGAGCACGCCAGTATCACTGGGCTGAGAGACGCCGGTGATGAGAATGACCGTACTGACAACCGCTGGGGTTAGTGAGACTCGCAGCCGTCGATGCTACAAGAACCGAGGAGCCAAATATGTCTCAGCAGCAAACTCTGCGGTTGTCAAAGCGTTCCGTGCTGGATGGAGTAGGAAAAAAAAGAGGGTGTCTATAATTAGAAAATGCAACACCAGTTAGTCATTTTAATGGAAGAGAAGCTATCACCTCTCCTGACATGTCTGTTATAGGAAATCCTTGTATTCCCTAAAAAGTCTATGTGTAGCCCAGGTCTAATAGACAGCTGGCTTGAGCAATTACCGCACGCGCCTATAGACCTTATATGTTTTTGCTGTGTGCACGTTCAAGTCCCTGCTGCAAGGGGATGTAAAGTTACAAGACTAGCAAAATTTTGCATCTATAATCCTTCATTGGGCTCTGGATTGCTGCTGGTTTCCCGTGGAAGAAGGGAATTTTAATCCGTCAATATTAGGGGCCTGCAAATCTGTTGCTGAGTCAACTTTGTATGACCTTCTTTTTAATAAAAAGAGATTTAATAAACTTTTACTATCTATTCACATGCAGATGCCGAAGTATGTCAAAAATGTCCAAATGATCAGTGGTCAAATTCAAGAAAAGATGAATGCCTCCTTAAAGACATTTCTTACTTGTCCTACAATGAGCCTCTAGGGAAAATCTTGACAGCTACATCTATGTCACTTTTTATTGTTAATTGTATAGTCACTGCATTTTTTACTAAATACAAAGACACGGCGGTTATGAAAGCAAACAACCAAACCCTCAGTTATATTCTCTTAATCTCCCTTAAGGTCAGCTTCCTCTGTATTTTCATGTTCATTGGCCCTTCTATGCAACTCACCTGCCTTATACGGCAAGTTATATTTGGAATTATTTTTTCCATTTCAGTTTCTTCCATCTTGGCCAAAACATTGACTGTAATTGTTGCTTTTCATGCCGCAAGGCCACGAAGCAAATTAAAAAGCTTGTTGGGACCAAAAGTTTCTTTCTCACTTGTATGTGTTTGTTCATTATGCCAAGTATTAATATGTGCCTTATGGTTGGGAATTTCTCCTCCATTCCCATACTACAACATATATCATTTGTAAGGGAAAAATGGATCATATGCGGCGCTGCAACTAAGTGATGGAAGAAAGGTTTATAGAAAAAACTTTTTATTGTATTCCAGGCTACGCGTTTCAATGCCGCACCGGCATCTTCATCAGGACCATTGTATCTGAGTCGTGCACGAGCCGGGAGGTTGATTCAGCACAAAACCGTGCGAGCCGGCAGTAACAATTTGAACAATAATAATCCCTGATGATGCACCACAGATATCAGTGGTGCAGAAACGCGTTGGATTAGCGCAAGATTCATTCAGCAAGTTGGGTTCAGCGATTATATAATAAGAGGAGAGGCTGGTCTAAGGGTGGACAATCTACATCACTGCCAATAGACCTGTCTCTGCTGCTGACCATTTGACTGAGCCTGTTGTAATTTGGCTTCAAGAGCCCATTTTTAGCAATCATTTAATAAAATTAATTTTAATCGTTCTATCCAGGCAGTAAATCTTCCATCACTTACTTGCAGCGCCGCATATGATCCATTTTTCTCTTACAAATTATATACATTGCAATTGCGGTGACCTGCTGGTCTAACCGACTCTGGATCTTGGCAGCAGCACTATCTACTACCAGCGGTTTTAACCATTTGTTGGTGTGCTTATTCATCTGTATTTGGTGAGCATTCATTTGCTTGTAATCGACAGTTACATTTTGTTTTTACTTGCACTATGTGGCGCCGTGCTCTTTTTCTCCATACTACAGCCGTTTGCCATGATGGGTCACCGGTCGGATTTTATTGCATTTTAGGATATTTGGGACTATTATCCTCCCTGTCATTCATTGTTGCTTTTTTGTCAAGAAACTTACCTGATCTTTTTAATGAAGAGAAGTTCATCACCTTCGACATGTTAGCCTCCTGCAGTGTCTGGATTTAATTTGTTCCAGCATATTTGAGATACAACGGAAAATATGTTGTGGCAGTGGAGATATTTGCTATTTTGACCTCATCCAGTGGACTGCTAGGCTGCATTTTTATTCCTAAGTGCTATTTTGTGCTTTTTAGATCTGAATTTGGTGTTAAAGTTTTTATTAAACTAAAATCAAAATATAATTACTGACTATTTTGAAATCAGTAGCTGCACATATACTCCATTCAAGTCATAACATTAAAACCACCTGCCTAATATTGTGTTGGTTCCCATTGTGCCTCCAAAACAGCTCTCACCCATCAAGGCATGGACTCCAAGGTGTCCTGTGGTATCTGTCACCAAGATATCCGCGAAAAATTCTTTAAAACGTAACTGTAATTTCAGCAAACTTTTGACATGTCTTAGCAACGGCGGATCATCATTAGGGCATTTTGGGTGCTCGCCCAGGGCCTGAGTCTTCCGGGAGGCCCATGACTGCCCAAAGTACAATGCCGTTTTGTGGCGTTTTTGCCGCAAATGGCGCTCAAAACCACAACAAAACTGCATTGTGTATGTCCTGCAAATGGACCTGCAGACATAAGGTCACATTACCTTATGTCTGCAGTTCTTATTACTGTTTAGAGACCTGCTGGTCACATGACTGCAGGTCCTAGAACAGCAGCATGACTCCAGAGAGAAGACTGTGAGGTGAGCTGCTAGGTAAGTATAAGCGAATGGATTGGGATCTGGGGTCTATATTTAAGGGGTCTAGTCTGGGGTCTGTATTTATGAGGTCTGGAGTATCTATTTAGTGGGTCTGGTCTGGGGTCTGTATATTTAGGGGTCTGGTCTGGGGTCTGTATATTTAGGGGGTCTGGTCTGGGGTCTGTATTAGTTTATGAGGTCTGTATTTAGGGGGCCCGGTCTGGGGTTTGTAGTAGTTTTGGGGTCTTTATTTAGGAGTCTGTATTAGTTTAGGGGGCATGGTCTGAGGTCTGTATTAGTGTAGGGAGTCAGGTCTGGGGTAATTATTAGTTTAGGGGGTCAAGTCTGGGGTTTGTATTTAGGAGTCTGGTCTGAGGTCTGTATTTAGGTTGTTTGTTCTTGGGTCTGTATTAATTCAGGGTGCTTGCTCTGGGGTCTGTATTTGTTTAGGGGGGACTGGAGACTGCAAGACTGCAATAGTTTAGAAGGTCTGAGGTCTGTATGTATTCTAGGATCTGGTCTGGGGTCTGAATTTATTAGTCTGAGTAAAAGGGGTTGGCATAGCGATAGTTTATCAGTATGATTTGGTGTGTGTCTGAGTTTTTGTGTTTCTATAAAGGCTGGAAATGACTGCAGAAGCGAGGAGCAAAGATGTTTCATCAGGAGGTCGCCATAACGGTCTGTATCAGATGGAGAAGAAAAGAAAAAACGACTTCCATCAGAGAAGACATCACTTGTAAGTCACCAGATCTATAGAGGATCTGTCCCCTCTCCTGACATGTCTGTTGTAGGAAATCCTTGAATTCCACATAAAGTCTTTGTGTACCCAGGACTAATAGACAAATGCGTGTTACCATTCCCATTGTCAATAGGATGTGTCCCTACATAGTGTGATACTGTCAGGGATGGTTGGTGACTGTCAGTATGTAGGGACACAGCCCTTTAACAAGGGGAATCATAACACCCACTTGTCAATGCTTGCACAGAAAAGTGGTGTTCACTATAGACACGGCAGAGCGGCGCTGGGGAAGGGGACCCTAGTTTTGGGAACAGCACAGGACCTATGGTCTACTTAATCCGCTACTGTGTCATAGTGACATGTTACAAGTTTTAAATGATGGGAGTTCGGGTGCTGAGCCTGCCACCGGTTGTTAAAACAAATGAGCAGAATCGCTCACCCAAGAGATTTGCCTCTTCAGCTACTATCAGCAATCCTAGTATGCCTGAAGACGGGCTCACATAGAAAGTCTATGAGTGCGTCTTCAGCCTGATGATGCGCCTATAGACTTTCTACGTGAGTCCGTCTTCAGGCATATTAGGATTGCAAATCACTGGTGAGCGCTTCTGCCTGTTAATTTTTCACTATGACATGTCAAAATTTGCTGCAACTACAGTTACTCTTTGAGTCCTGTAAGTTGCTAGATGAGCCTCCTTGGATCGGACTTGTTTTTACACAGATGATCAATCGAATTGAGATCTGGGGAATTTGGAGGCCAAGTCAACACCTTGAGCTCTTTATCATGTTTCTCAAACCGTTCCTGAGCAATGTTTGCAATGTTGGAGAGCACATAATCCTGCTGAAAATGCCACTGCCATTAATGAATAACTTTGCCATGAAGGGATGTACTTGGCCTGCACCTGCAACAATGATTCGGTAGGTGGTAGGTGTCAAAGAAACATCCATATGAAAGCCAGGACCAAAAGTTTCCAAGCAGAATATTGCCCAGAGCATCCAACTGTCTCCGCCGGCTTGCCTTCTTCCCACTGCATTCGGGCGCCATTTCTTCCAGAGGTAAGCGACGCATACGCACCCGGCCATCCACATGATGTAAAAGAAATCTTAATTGACCAGACCAAGCCACCGTCATTTATTGCTCTATTGTCCAGTTCTGATGTTCACGTGTCCATTGTAGGTGCTTTCGGCAGTGGATAGAGGTCAGCTTGGGCCCTCTGACTAGTCCGTGTCCATGCAGCATTAAACGCAGCAAGCAGCTATACACTGTGTGTTCTAATAAGCCATCAGTGACTTTTTCAGCAATTTCTGCTACAGTAGCTCATCTGTGGGATTGGACCAGATGGGCTAGCCTTTGCTCTTCCATCAATAAGCCTTGGGAATCCATTAGCCTGTCAACAGGTCGCCGGTTGCCCTTCTTTGGACCTCTTTTGATAGGTACTTACCACTTCATACTGGGAGCACCCCACAAGCCCGGCCGTTTTGGAATTTCTCTGACCTAGTCATCTAGCCATCTCAATTTGATCCTTGTTAAGGTCGCTCAGATCCTTACGCTTGCCCATATTTCCTACTTCCAACACATCAACTTCAAGAAATGACTGTTCACTTGCTGTCTAATGTATACCAAGCCTTGACAGATGCCACTGTAACCAGATAATCAATGTTATTCACTTCACCTATCAGTTGTTTTAATGTTATGACTGAATGCTGTATTTTACTATGCAATGGTAAATAATAACTATTAGCTAATGCCAAATCCCCATGCAAAAACATGGACAAACCCAAAAACAGGTCTATAGTGTAGTCTTTCAAGACAAAAATTTTCCTTTTTTTGGCCATAAAATAAAAAATGCTATAAAACCAAACACCACACACAACCAAAAACATTTACCCCCACAATAAACACTGACACGTGTATTCTGGACGACATTAAAGGAAGAAGCTTGCAATATCTGTGTGGACATGCTGTTTTATGAGTTGCCACAGTCCAATGGTATAAATTGAGAATAATATTACATTTATCTGTTTACTTATGTATCAATAATACATTTGGAGTATTTTCCGGTCCTTTTATTTGTTTTTTATACCTGCTATTGTACTTCTGCGATCAGGAGTGGGGCAATGGGTATAATACACATCACAGGGAATTACTGTAACATGATCTAAACTCAAACCTACTGTGGACAATGAGGCATTAAAGGACCCCAGGGTTGTCTGACTATATTCCCTCTTATTAGGACATACTTAGGCTCACCCTAACAACTACTTGTGTACTATAAGTACACAACTAATGTACTATCATAGCGATATATTTCAGCACATTATATTTAAAACAGAATTTTTTAAATAAAAAATCTTAACAATTAAAGTGAATTAGAAAAAAGTCATTCAAAAAAAATCACTGAATTCTATATTATGAATCAACTGGCTTTCCCAATAGAGAAAAAGAGTTTGTCTTTCTCAGATATTAAAAAGTTAAATTTGCATGTTTCACTAAGTCATTGGTGGAGTGGATGAATATTCTGAATACATTACAAATTGCAACTTAGAAGTGGTACTGGTTGGGCCGTTTTCATAAATACACGCCAGATTCAAAGATATACCTTGGTTCAAGTATTATTCAAACATAATTAACTTTAGGTGTTTTCAGCGCATGAATCATGGCAAAAAGGCCATTTTACAGATTAGAAAATAGGTCACATGACCTGAAAGGGGCATCCCCATAATGCCTCGCAAGCAGTCTTACCCAGAATGCACGGCTGATCATAAGGGAAATAGGTGGATGACATTACGAATGCTGGCTTGGCATTGATGAGTTTGAAAGGGGTTACTGCTATGCCGCTGGTGGTGCTCCTGACTGCAATACCAGACAATCGTTTTCACACGGGTGAAGCACGCATTAACCTTGACAGAAAACAAAAGGCACAAGTAACTCACCAGTGAATGAGCAGAACCAAATATTGAAGGTAGTAGATGATAGAGACGATCCATAAATGGAGTGGATAGCAGATGAATACCATGCAAGCAGTTAGCAGATAGACAGTGGACAAGAATTAACAGCACTCACTGACCCTATCTGAATACTATCCCCCTGCAGGATAAGACAACAGCTTGACAGCTGACCAAATGTGCAGGAAAGGCAAACAAACCAGTGAAACTACTGATCCCAGGATACACATAAAACAACTATACAAAAAACTAGATCTCTCAGAGGACCAACAGGTCCCACAGTACAAACAAATACATAGACAAGAACAAAGTCACCAACTAGAATCTGGAAAGAGTTTAGCACATAGCAGAAACAGTATAACGAGAAACTGAATTATATATAAGCCCAAGAAAAATACTCTACCCTAGTTAACCAAGCAAAGCTAAATGATGACCAAATCCAGGCTCAAACCAAAGGCATTGCCTAACAATTCCCAAACACAGAGATTACAGAAATCACTGATCAGCAGCAGTCCTGCTAATAACAGTCAGATACAGTCCTAGAAGACATCAGAGTGTCAGACACGAGTTTTCAGGGCAATCGGGTCACTAGCGATCTCTGACTAATTTATTTGGACCTAATCTAATCGAATCAGATACAAAAAAAAATTCGGCAAATTCACTCATCTCTAGTTATAGCACAATTTGGGAGCGAGGAGAGGGATTGATTTAGATAGTTTAATATTCAGCAGTCCCTATTACAGCTCCATATGGTTTGTTATTCAGCTTCCATGGACCCTGAAAAGCAAATTTGCCTAGCTATGGCACACAAACTAGAAAAGAAAAAGGACATGGTGCACCATAGTGTGATATTGTACAGGCAAGATGTATGCCACAAGAGCAGTCTGGGCTCAAAACGCTCATCTAGATTAATTGTGCAAGCCGGGCAAAAAAATCATAAAATATATTGGGTTAAAGAGAATATATGCTGCCACCGCACCTGTTTATTGAGTCCGCAATCACAGTAAAATAATATTAAAAGTAGAAAAATAAAGGTATGTTCAAGTGCTGCAGAATGAAGCCAATGGTCCTTGGTAAAAAAATGTAAACATATTGTTTATTATAAAATACGACTGTTACAGCTCCGGCCTTCATCAGGTGCAATGATACAATAAAGCAATATACATATTGCAGAAAAATATTAATTTTTCAGCTGAAAGATGATTATATAATTTACCATAGGTGCTTATTACAATACATGACAGTAAGCACCTATGGCTGCACCATTTTACTCTCATTGAGCTGAGATGTATTCAAAATTTTTATTTTTTAAATAATTTGGTCAATTTCACTCTCCCCTCCAAAGATAATTCTCAACTTGGGACATTACACATGTAAGTATTTTTCTATTATTACACAACAATAACTTTCTACTATTGTACAATAGAATAAAAGAAGCAATATCCATTTACACTATTGAAATTGAAAACCAGCGATTCCCCAAGTACACGCTACAATCAGCTTGTCACTTGAGAACAGCCAATACAAATAATAATTGGGTAATGGATAAAGGCAGGAAACATCTGTTAGAGAAAATTAGTGCAGAAAGTGCAAACAAGATATAATCACTACATTATTTAGTTAATACATTTCTTCGATCTTTATCATTCCCTTTCAAGGATTAGTTTGCTTCATTTCTCAAGGGAATTTTTTTCCTATTTCTAAATTAATTACCTTCCACCTTTAATTTAAGAATGACTTTAAAACCATGATGCATTGCTCTTCAGAACTATGCAAACACAATTTACACATTGCATACGTACAGTAGGTTATAGATGTAGAGGCAGAACAATGAAAACCTGCAGAAATGAAAGACTGTGTACCTAAAGGGACTGTGTCATAAGAAAATCACGTTTTTATGTTAAAAATACTTTTAATGAATTTTTGGTGATGTTTTTTTTTTTTATTTCCCATATCATTGGCTTTATTGTAAAAAAAAAAATCCTGCAATCGCTCAGTTTTTGTTCTGCCCAAAAAAAAAAAATGATAGAAAATAGAATAACAAAAATATAAAATAAAATGTAAACAGATTAGAAAGAAGATATTCTTTTAGTATCTTGTTTTAATTCGTAAAAAAATAAATAAGGGGATACATTACCTTCAAAGGGAACCAGTCACCAGCATTTCACCTATTAAACCAGCAATACCTGGGGGTATAATTATCTTCTAAGTAGCTCTGTACCTTTTACTATTCCGTTTTTTTGTGCTGTATGCTAGTGAGCATAAAATAATCAAATCTTAGTTAGAAAAGAGTCATATCTTCATTCTTCAAGTCTTTCAGAGTTAACTCCGCCTCCTTACTTTTGAGTGACAGCTTAATTTTGATTGACAGCATTCAGGGTGGGCCAGTTTTTGACGATGGACGGGCATAAGAAGAGGAATGAATGAGACTGCCGGATTATTACCATAAAAGGCGCAAAACACATGTGGACCGTTATTTACAGTTGGAGGAGGAGTTTAAGGGAGGGGATAATGGCAATGAACTGTTGACAGCCGCGGCCAGCAAGGGGTGAGTAGAGTTCAATAGGTGAAATGCTGGTGACAGATTCCCTTTAACCCCTTAACAACAAGGCCATTTTTGGCCTTACTAACCAAGCATTCTTTTTTGTTTTTTCCTCCCCGCTTTCCAAGAGTCATAATGTTTTATTTTTAATGTCGACATACAGGGCTTGTTTTTTGTGGAACCAGTTTTGAATAAATTGAATTTGTACAATTTTTTGGGTGCATATATTTTATTGATTACTTTTTCTTAACTTTTTTTTGGAGGGAATTGAAAAACAAAATATATTCTAGCATTTCTTTTTTGGGCGTTTTAAATTTACGCCATTTACTTTGCGGTGTCAGTAATATGTTACCTTTATTCTATGGGTTGGTACGATTACGGCGATACCAAATATGTAAATGTTTTTTATGTTTTATTATGTTTTCACAATTAAAACACTTTTAAACAAAATATATTTGATTTTCATCACCACAGTCATTTTGTATTTTTCTGTCGATGTAGCCGTATGAGGCTGTTTTTAGTGGTACTATTTTGGGGTACATGGGACTTATTGATTAATTAAAAAAAAAAATTTATTGAGGGAATGAAACAAAACAACATTTTTGCTGTTTTTTTTTTTTGTGTTGTTTTTTTTTGTACGGCGTTCACCTAGTGGTTTCATTAATGTGTTAACATTACTGTTCGGGTCATTATGATCATGGCAATATAATTTTTATCGAAAAGGAAGGTTTTATTTTATTTTTACTGCAATCTTTCTTTTATTTCTTTTAAATAACTTATTTAACTTTTTTTACATTATTTGTTTTTAGTCACACTAGGGGATTTCACCCTGCGATCTTTTGATCGCTGATACAATGCTTTGGTAAACTTAGTATTCCAAAGCATTATTGCCTGTCAGTGTAAAACTGACAGGCAATCTATTAGGCCATACCTCTGGCATGGCCTATTAGGCATATAGCCAGGGCCGACCTTGGGGCATTTGTTAGGCACCCGGCAGCCATAGCAACCTGTCTGTGTCTAGCGATCGATCATGGGTGACAGAGGGAGGAGTCCGCTCCCTCTGTCAAACTACTTAAATGCGACAGTCGCTATTGAGTCAGTTATAGCCAGACTCCCGCAGTGATAGGGCGGGCACAACTTCTTCAACGCATGAAGGTTTGCCTTTGAATAAAATGCATGTAGGTGATTATGCATTAAGGTGTTCAAAGAATATAGTGTAAACTCATTCCTTGTTAAGTATTTTGCAGCTCAAGCTTTTATCTTTTGAGACTGTGGCTACAGGGGCATCTGTGGTTATTGATTTGAATTATTTACATTCATTCAGGTTTTTTTATGTGGATGTTGCTATGACACGTACCACCTTCCTAAACATTGTTGCAGGCCAAGAACAACCCTTCGTGTCAACAGTGTTTCCTAATGGCAATGGTCTCTTTCAGTAGAATAATGTGTCCTGCCACATTATAAAGTATTTGTGGCATGTGCTGGAAAAACAAGTCTGATCAATGCAAACCTTAACTTACAGGGCGTAACGGATTTTCTTCTAACATCTTGGTGGCAGATACTACAGGACAGGTCTTGTGGAGTCCATGTTTCATGGGTCAGAGATGTTTTGGCGGCACAGGTGGGCGACACAATATTAGGCAAGTCGTTTTAATGTTATGACTGAATGGTGTATACCTGTTTTAAAACGTTTTTAAAAGTTAACCATTAATACATCAGGGGGCAAAAAATTGTTTAGTCCCCTGCCCTTATAGTACAAAGCCATAGCTTCCTTGCTGTCAGAGAAACCTTTCCTCTCGACATAGTTGTTGGCTCTTTATTATAACTGAATATAGCTTTGTTTATTTGTATAGTTTTTTATTCTGACTTGACAAGCATTCCAGGGTCTACTGATGTAAGCCTACTACATGATTCTGCTATAAGTAGTGAGTGGTGGTTGGCTTTTGTCAAATATATAATTTATGGTGTATATAGTATATACATTCTCTACCTAGCTCTGCCGCAGAGCTGTAATGGGTCTCATTGGGATCTCGTTCACTTGTGCTCATGGTCACTCATATAAGTTTTAAGAACAGCTTGTTCTTGGTAGATTTAATGATGTGCTGTATTGTTTCCATTTCTTATTTATTTGCCTAACTCTAACCAACTCTTTGAATTATTCCTTGGCACCCGCTGTGCAGGGAACTGTAGCATGACCTTTCTTATTACCCAGCCCAGTGGCCAAGAATGCCGCTATGTAGGAAAAACTTAGGAGTACACAAGTCTAAAGCAGCGCTGGGGCCTCTTAATTTCGGGATTGCGCGAGTCTCAGAGGTTGGACCCTTACAGATGGCATATCCCAGCTATATGTTATAACTTCATATGATAGGAATATCTTTTTAATCTTTAGAATTCAAATTTTTGAAGTAATCATTTTTAAAAAACCTATCTGGATGGTAATTTGACATTGATGTTTAAATAACTGTTTATGTTATTCAGTTATCTGTTCACCATTATATAATAAAATCAGGGCGTTGCTAGGGTTTTAAAAGATCAGGGGCACAAGCCCCAAGACATATATTTCCCCCCCCCCAAAAAAACAAAAAAAAACATTTTTACATACGTATCGGAGATAGCCTATCTATAAGACTAGGGCTCCTATAGCTACACCACTGAATAGAATTGGATGCATTGTCTCAGCAGACAGTATCACACATGATAGGTTTAGATACATGGCCCTAGCAGACACATCATAGGCAGTATCTAACACGATAGGCTTAGGGCTCATTCAGGTGAGCGTGATTCCCGTCCGTGCGTTGTGCGTTGAAACAATGGGGCTATTCACACATGCGTGGGTTTTCACGCAGCGAGTGTCCGTTGCCAGAACTTCACTGCATGTCCTATGTTGGTGTATTTTACACACCTAGCCGCCTATCTTATCCAGTATAAGATTACTGTCTGCTGGTGTCCTGTATCCAAACCTGCCTTGTGGTAAGATTAGATACATGGTCCAACAGACCGTATCACACATGGGCCCTGTATATAAACCCATGTCTTTATGCTGTATGTTAGACCCTGTATCTAAGCTTACAACAAGGCAGGTTTAGATACAGGACACCAGCAGGCAGTAATGATGTTACGCTTACCCAGCTCTTCGGTGCAGCGTATGTCCCGACACCATCCAGTGTCATGACGTCATGGGCGGCACACAGCATCATGACGCGAGAAAACGTCAGGACTTCGGCTGCGCTTGGGAAGGAGGGTAAGTATTTGTGTTGTTACTATAGTAACAGGTGCCCGTGTATTTTATGACATAGACCCCAGTTACTATAGTGTTTCTATAGACGCTATGCGGGGGCCGTAGCCCAGTCACAATCGCGATCGCTGCTCGATCGCAATTGTGACCGCTGCGACCCCTGAAGTGGCAGTCGCCCGGGGATCCGAGGCACCGGGCCAAAGATCCGGGGCTTGGACCCTGGATGTCCGGTGCTAGTGACACCCCTGAATAAAATATATGTGCAGATATATATTTCAAAATCATCTTAACACAAGCCGCTTGTGATGATCAACAATAACCTTTATGTTTTAGTATGTTTATTTCTAGGATTTATTTTCAGTAATTACAGTGAGATTTTTTTTATTTATTGAAACACCTTTAATACACATATCTTGTCTAAAAATCACAAAATAGCACTTAGGAATAAAAATGCAGCCTAGAAGTCCACTGGTTGAGGTCAAAATAGCAAATATCTCCACCGCCACAACATATTTTCCTTTGGTGCTCAAATATGCTGGAACAAATGAAATCCAGACACTGCAGGAGGCTAACATGCTGAAGGTGATGAACTTCGCTTCATTAAAAAGATCAGGTAAGTTTCTTGACAAAAAAGCAACAATGAAAGACAGGGAGGATAATAGTCCCAAATATCCTAAAACACAATAAAATCCGACCGGTGAACCCTCATGGCAAACGGCTAATATCCTTCCAACTTCATCTTCCATGTTGTAGTATGGGAATGGAGGAGAAATCCCCAACCATAAGGCACATATTAATACTTGGCATAATGAACAAACACATACAAGTGAGAAAGAAACTTTTGGTCCCAACAAGCTTTTTAATTTGCTTCGTGGCCTTGTGGCGTGAAAAGCAACAATTACAGTCAATGTTTTGGCCAAGATGGAAGAAACTGAAATGGAAAAAGTAATTCCAAATATAACTTGCCGTAAAAGGCAGGTGAGTTCCATAGGAGGGCCAATGAACAAGAAAATACAGAGGAAGCTGACCTTAAGGGAGATTAAGAGAATATAACTGAGGGTTTGGTTGTTTGCTTTCATAACCGCCGTGTCTTTGTATTTAGTAAAAAATGCAGTGAATATACAATTAATAATAAAAAGTGACATAGATGTAGCTGTCAAGATTTTTCCCAGAGGCTCATTGTAGGACAAGTAAGAAATGACTTTGAAGAGGCATTCATCTTTTCTAAAATTTGGCCATTGGTCATTTGGACATTTATGACATACTTCGGCATCTGCATGGGAATAGATAGTAATAGTTTATTAAATCTTTTTTTTATCCAAAACAAGGTCATACAAGGTTAGGTCAGCAACAGATCAGAAGGCTCATAATATAGATAGATTAATAATCCAGACATAACAAGTGAAGATACGACACAAGTGAAATGTTCAGCTATTGTGGAGCATTAATTCACTCAATCATCTCTAGATGATGTGTGTGTGGGGGGATGTATAACTTGGTAAGAACTGAAATATAATCAGTGAACAGATAACAGGTATGGTGTAATAGCGAGCTGAAATATTCTGTTGAAAGGACAGTGCTGTAATAAGAGTTCAATGTATCTGGAATTGTCGTCAGACGGAGAGTAGTATTGAATCGTGTTGTAGTAAAACGTTGGAAGTAGGTTAGCTGTGTAAGTAATTCACTCATGGTTGCAAGGTTTTAAAGAAAAAAAACTTGTATTCCCCCAACCTGCCAATTCCTCCATTCTGCATAATTTATAACTTTGTCTCTCCATAAAGCAATGGAGGGTGGGGTCAGTAGTTCTAGATTTCAGTGGGATAAGAAGTTACAAGAGCAGGGACCATAGTTCAGGAGCCCCTTCTTCAACAGGAAACCAGCAGCAATCCAGAGTCCGATGAAGGACTATAACTCCAAAACATCGTTACTCTTGTAACTTGTAACTCTGAGTCAAGAATTTGCAATCAATAACAGCTCACGCAGGACCCGCTGTCAACCAAGCCGTCAGTCCCATTGACCTAACGGATTCGGCCTACAGTGCAAGATACAGCTTCTTTGTATCCAGGATACATAGAAATGCCTCTTAAAAAGTTTTAAACATTTTTTTTTTAAAAAGTTGTCTAAAAACCTTTAATACGTTGTTGTATATATATATATATATATATATATATATATATATATATATATATATATATATATATATATATATATATACAGTGGAGGAAATAAGTATTTGATCCCTTGCTGATTTTGTACGTTTTCCTACTTTTAAAGTCATGAACAGTCTAGAATTTTTAGGCTAGGTTAATTGAACCAGTGAGAGATAGATTATATAAAAAAATAAAATAAAGAAAATTACATAGTCAAAATTATATATATTTATTTGTATTGTGCACAGAGAAATAAGTATTTGATCCCCTACCAACCATTAAGAGTTCAGCCTCCGCCAGACGAGTTACACGCTCCAAATCAACTTGGTGCCTGCATTAAAGACAGTTGTCTTACATGGTCACCTGTATAAAAGACTCCTGTCCACATACTCAATTAATCAGTCTGACTCTAACCTCTACAACATGGGCAAGATTAAGAGCTTTCTAAGGATGTCAGGGACAAGATCATAGACCTGCACAAGGCTGGAATGGGCTACAAAACCATAAGTAAGATGCTGGGTGAGAAGGAGACAACTGTTGGTGCAATAGTAAGAAAATGGAAGACATACAAAATGACTGTCAATCGACATCGATCTGGGGCTCCATGCAAAATCTCACCTCGTGGGGTATCCTTGATCCTGAGGAAGGTGAGATTTCAGCCGAAAACTACACGGGGGAAACTTGTTAATGATCTCAAGGCAGCTGGGACCACAGTCACCAAGAACACCATAGGTAACACATTACGCCGTAATGGATTAAAATCCTGCAGTGCCCACACGGTCCCCCCTCTCAAGAAGGTACATGTACAGGCCCATCTGAAGTTTGCAAATGAACATCTGGATGATTCTGAGAGTGATTGGGAGAAGGTGCTGTGGTCAGATGAGACTAAAATTGAGCTCTTTGGCATTAACTCAACTCGCTGTGTTTGGAGGAAGAGAAATGCTGCCTATGACCCAAAGAACACCGTCCCCACTGTCAAGCATGGAGGTGGAAACATTATGTTTTGGGGGTGTTTCTCTGCTAAGGACACAGGACTACTTCACCGCATCAATGGGAGAATGGATGGAGCCATGTACCGTCAAATCCTGAGTGACAACCTCCTTCCCTCCACCAGGACATTAAAAATGGCTCGTGGCTGGGTCTTCCAGCATGACAATGACCCGAAACATACAGCGAAGGCAACAAAGGAGTGGCTCAAAAAGAAGCACATTAAGGTCATGGAGTGGCCTAGCCAGTCTCCAGACCTTAATCCCATCGAAAACTTATGGAGGGAGCTGAAGATCCGAGTTGCCGAGCGACAGCCTCGAAATCTTAATGATTTACAGATGATCTGCAAAGAGGAGTGGGCCAAAATTCCATCTAACATGTGTGCAAACCTCATCATCAACTACAAAAAACGTCTGACTGCTGTGCTTGCCAACAAGGGTTTTGCCACCAAGTATTAAGTCTTGTTTGCCAAAGGGATCAAATACTTATTTCTCTGTGCACAATGCAAATACATATATATAATTTTGACAATGTGATTTTCTTTTTTTTTTCAAATATAATCTATCTCTCACTGGTAAAATTAACCTAGCCTAAAAATTCTAGACTGTTCATGACTTTGACAGTGGACAAACTTACAAAATCAGCAAGGGATCAAATACTTATTTCCTTCACTGTAGATATATGCCAGTACATTACAGTTAAAAATAAAAATGAAAAATCCCTCTATGAAATAAAAAAAAAGTAAAATTATTTAAAAAAAAATTTAATGTTAAATAAAAAAAGAGTAAAAAAAAATACACAGAAATACAATTTTTTTTACAATAACTAAACTTTTTAAAATATACGTCCCAAAACATAAAATAATATAGACATATTTGTTATCGCCACGACCTTAACAACCTTAAACATTATTTATGATGATCGGTCTATGGTGTTAAAAAAAAATATTAAAACTGCAGCTGAACTGCTTTTTTTTCTGCATTTTTGCCAAAATAAAAATTAATATAAATTAAACGATAATTTATTTGTACCAGAAAAGGGTACATACATAAAGTACAACTCTTCCCACAAAAAAAAAGTCTCATACAACTACGTTTCAGAAAAAATAAATACATAATATACCACCCGCTGGCCACGGGGACTTGATCGTGCACAGAGCTATAGCGTATAAGGCCTATAGGCGTGTGCGGTAAATGCCCAAGCTAGCTGTCCATTAGACCCATTCTTTCACAAATGTTTGTGAAGTCGACTACATGGCGAGATGCTGGATTTTATACACCGCAATGGGACTGAATGAAACACCTGAATTCAATGATTAAAGGGAATGTGTTGCCAGAAAAACATGTTTTTTTTAAAAAAAATAAACATTTAGTGTGTGGGTGGTTAAACATTGTTCAAATTTTTTATTTTTTTTTGCACGAGTCCAGGAAATATTATAAATTATTTCTAATTTATAATACTACCCATTTTTGGTCACTAGATGGAGCTGTTCCCAAAATTGCAGCATTGCAACATTGGGTTAAAAGCCCTCGCTCTAGTGAGCTCTCAGCATCCCCCCCTCCTTTATCCTGGCTAGTGCCGGGATAAACGAGGGGTTTGAACGGTGTAACCTCCTACACTGTGTGTCGCCATTTTTTAAGGTAACCCACAGTGTAGTAGGTTTACATACAGTAGTAAACACACACAAACACGAACATACATTGAAATCTCTTACCTGCTCCTGCCGCCGCTGCTCCCTCCGGCCAGTCCGCTCCGTTTGCTGCCGCTGGTGCAAGTGCAGAAATCCGGAGGCAGCGACCGGAAGTAGTAATATTACTGTCCGGCCGCGACTTCCGGTCCACAGGAAAATGGCGCCGGACGGCGCCAATTTCGAATAGGACTGTGTGGGAGCGGCGCATGCGCAGTTCCCACACAGACGCCGTACACTGCAGTCAATGGGACGGGAGCCGTTCGCAGTCCCTATGGGACTGTGGCTGCCGTATTCCATGTCTGTATGTGTCGTTAATCGACACACACAGAAATGGAACAAAAACAGCCCCCATAGGGAAGAAAAAGTGTAAAAATAAGAAAAAGTAAAACACAAACACACAAATAAATATAAAAGTTTTTAATAAAGCACTAACATCTTTAACATATAAAAAAATAATTTCTGATGACACTGTTCCTTTAAAGAACGTGTCCCAATACTTTTGTCCATATGGTGTATATCTGCCTTGTCTAAGTTATTCTCATAGTCACGCCCTAATGTCCCTCTAACCATATGAAAACCGGTACTATCAATAATGCACCATCGTTTGGTGCCCTGTTAAGATTGTGCTTTTTCACCCAGGAGCTTCATGTTACTTCTCTACAAGAAATGTTACTCCTCTATTTACATTCTCTGGCAAAAGATAAGTGTTCTGTATGGGGAACCCGCTTCCCCTAGGGGTATTTAATTTTTTATTTTCTAAACCAGATAACCCCTTCACCTTTGATAGGCCGTACATTTTAGCTGAACCTGCTTAAGATAAGCACTTGGCCCTCTAGGACAGCACAGACATGTAAGATCCTTACCAAAAGAACTTATCATATAATTAAATTGCATGAAATGGAAGACTTTTAAGTGACTAGTATTAGTACTTTGCTAAATATACTGTTTTAAAATTTAAAAAAAAACAACTAAATTTTCAATGTCTAAATTTATTTAAAGAATTGTCATTAATAATAAATTAATATTTTTTTTAGCACCTGTTTGATTGGATATCTCTCCTTCTGGGCAAGGTATACAGTCATAGCAGCAGGCAAATTTTTCCTCTCTTGTAGATTTTCTGAATCCAGGGAGACACATTTTACTGCAAGCAGAATTTGGAGTCTATTGAGAAAAATTAAAAAAGGGAATTTATAAGCAAAATTCCTTTAAGAAATCTTCTGATGCAGCTTCTATGCATCCTCTATACATAGAATCTATATCATCCGCTATCTGCCGAGTCTGTCAATGAAGTGAACTGACGGCTTGGCTGAGAGCGGAGCCAAGGATCAAAATAATATCAATCACATCAGAATCATGAACGTAGACGTGATGAATATTATTGTGATCCTGCACAGATAAAGGCAATACACTGAAATACATAGGTATTGCAGCGTATTACATGAGCGATCTAACGATCGCATGGTAAAGTCCCCTAGGAAAAAAAAAAAGGAAAAAAATGTTTGATAAAATGCTTAAAAACATAAAAAAAACAAAATCTAAAATACATTTTTCCCATTTATCACAAAAAATTGTGTAAGCAATGGAAAAATTGCTGCATCTGTAAGTCTGAACTAATAACATATCACATTATGTAACCCACCAACTGAACGCCGTAGGAACAAAAATTCACAATCCAAGTATTGCTGTTTTTTTTTGTCACCTTGCTTCCCAAAATAATGGAATACAAAGTGATTAAAGAGTCATATGTACCCCCAAAATGGTACAAAAACACACTACAGCTTGCCCTACAAAAAAAGCCCTCACTTCGCTCCAACGATGGATCGATTTGATATCGCCGTAATCATATTGACCTGAAGAATAAGGTTAACATATCGTTTTTACATCACGGTGTAAAAACGAGTTGAGGAGAACAATGGAGGAATCGCTGTTCCACCCCACAAATATTATTTTTTTCAGTACATTAAATGGTAAATTATTAAAAAGTACAACTTGTCCCACAAAGGTAGAGGGAAAATAATAATGTTATGGCTCTTGGAATGCAACATTGAAAAAGTGAAAATAATTGTGACTCCAAGGGATTAAATATACGACTCAAGTCTGGTAAATAATGGCTAAATTAAGAGCAGTGCACTTTGAGCACATCCCCCAGTCAGCGATACAAAGCCCTCAAAATATACATCAAAGAACTTGGAAGAGAAGACAGCGCTTAATATTATATGCAGACCGGCTGTCTTTATTCACCTTGGTGAGTGATGTATTGATCTTTATAAAACATTCTAAGACCTTATTCACATTGCATTTTAGCCCTACGTGTAGCGTGTACATCGGAAAATCTCCTGACGTACACGCTAAACGTGTCCATAGAGCTCCATTAGCCCGATGGAGGCCAAAAGAGTATCTTTTTGGCCTTCAACAGGTTGGTATGCATTGGTATACATTTTTCTTGAGGATGGAGGGATCCCGAACAAAAATGAATACTGGCGAGTACATGTTTTTTAACATAAGAGCCTATGTGTCACGGGTGCCAAACATTGACGTTAAGCGTATAACTCGGAAAGCTTCCCCAAGGTCAGGGTCCCCGGGAAAAGCATCATGTAGCTTTTGGCCTGAGGATTCTGACCCCGGGAAAGCCGCTGACATCATTATCTATAGTTTGACTACTATTAGGGTATGTTCACACGCAGTGACCAAAAACATCTGAAAATACGGAGCTGTTTTCAGGCGAATACATCTCCTGATTTTCAGACGTTTTTGTAGCAACTCGCGTTTTTCGCGGCGCATTTTACGGCCGTTATTGGAGCTGTTTTTCAATGGAGTCAATGAAAAACTGCTCTAAAAACATCCCAAGAAGTGACATGCCCTTCTTTTTCGCGGGTGTCTTTTTACGCGCCGTATTTTTACAGCAACGCGTAAAATTACACCTTGTGGGAACAGAACATCGTAATTCCCATTGGAAGCAATGGGCAGATGTTTGTAGGCATATCAGGGGCGTTTTTTCAGGCATAATTAGAGGCGTAAAACGCCCGTATTACGTCTGAAAACACTGCGTGTGAACATACCCTAACTGTAAAGTACCGTTTCCTACATTGATGTCTGTTCTTCCGCATGCAATGAATGTTCCCTGGTACTTTATAAATTCCTTGAAAAGAACAGATTATGTGCTAGTTCTTTGTATTGACCACACTTAGACGTGTTAATAAGATCACCTCTAAGGCCTCATGCACACGACCGTTTTCAGTCCGTGATATACGGGCCACATGTTGGCCGCATGTCCCGGACCGAACAAAGTGCAGGGAGCCAGGCTCCTAACATCATACTTATCTATGACGCTAGGTGTCACTGCCTCGCTGCGGGATAATTGTCTCGTACTGTAATCATGTTTTCAGTACGGGACAGTAGTTCCGTGGACAGGCAGTGACACCTAGCGTCATAGATAAGTATGATGCTAGGATCCCGACTCCCTGCACTGTTCTCGGTCCGGGACATGTGGACCGTATATCACGGACCGAACATGGTCATGTGCATGGGGCCTTAGGCGTCTATTCTCCAAGCTGAACAAGCCCAATATTTCTAGTCTTTCATTGTAATAGTCACCTGTCTTTGACCCTCCCTAGCTCTCCTATATCCTATTTAAAATTTGGAGCCTAAAATCGAAATCCATATTCAATATGTGGCTTTTCAAGGGATTTATAGAGGGGCAATATTACATTTGAATCGCTGGTTTTTATCTCTTTTTTTATACAACCTAAAATTCTATTTGCTTTGGCAGCTGCTGCTTGACATTGAGTGCTGCTTAGCTTATTTGTAACCAGAATATCCAGTTTTATTACAGTTATTGTATATGCATTAATAATATTATTGCGGGCTAGGTGCATTACTTCACATTTATCAACAATAAAATTAATCTGCCATGCTTTTGCCCATTCTGCCAGCTTATCTAGGTCTTTCTGTTATATTTTATAATCAGGATTTGTAATTTCAACAATAACATGTACAAATGTTTCCAGATTTATTTAAGAAGAGTAACCCCAATAACATGTACTGATTTTTTTTATGTGTCTTTTTATTTGATGCTGCTATTTCATTTATTGTGTTTTATGATGTAATTGAGAAAACATGGTGATGTTCTGTGTCTTAATGAGGGTGCTCTACACGTACCTTTTTATTTGCGTTTTTTAATGCAGTTCTGCCAAAACTAGGAGTGGGTAGTAAAGACAGGGAAATTACATGGAACATATTATATTCTCTTCTTTTTAATCCACTCCTTTTGCATTAAAAAAATTTGTTACAACGGCATGTGTTTAAGCACTATCATTAAAGAGGATCTGTTACGACATTATAAGTGGCCTATCTTGCACATAATATGATCGGCGCTGTAATGTAGATTACAGCAATGTTTTTTATTTAGAAAAACAATAATTTTTGACGGAGTTATGACCTATTTTAGCTTTATGCTAATGAGTTTTTTAATGGACAACTGGGCTTTACTTTTTGACCAAGTGGGCGTTGTGGAGAGAATTGTATGACGCTGACCAATCAGTGACCAATCAGCGTCATACAATTCTCCCCATTCATTTACACAGCACATAGCGATATAGCTATATCGCTATGTGCAGCCACATAAACACACTATAACATTACTCCAGTGTCCTAATAGTGAATATACATTAACTCCAGCCAGGACGTCATGTTTATTCGCAATCCCAACACTTCTGTAGCGTCTCTGTGAGATTTAAAGCAAGGCAAGCGTAATCTCGTGAGATTACGATGTAACCTGTCATTTAAAACTAGATTACGCTTGTCTTGCTGTAAATCTCACAGAGACGCTACAGAAGTGTCAGGATTGTGAATAGACATCACGTCCTGGCTGGAGGTAATGTATATTCACTGTCAGGACACTTGAGTAACGTTACTGTGTGTTTATGTGGCTGCATATAGCGATATAGCTATATCGCTATGTGCTTTGTAAATGAATGGGGAGAAGTGTATGACGCTGATTAGTCACCGATTGGTCAGGGTCATACACTTCACTCCACAACGCCCACTTGGTCAAAAAGTAAAACACGCCCAGTTGTCCATTAAGAAAGTCATTAGCATAAAGCTAAAATAGGTCATAACTGATCGTTTTTCTAAATAAAAAAACACTGCTGTAATCTACATTACCGCGCCAATCAAATTATGTACAAGATAGGACACTTAAAGCTTGGTGACAGAGCCTCTTTAAGACACAGGACATCAGGGAACAGTCCCACTTAGCGGAATACGCAAACCACGGCAAGACTTTCAAATAGATTGCTATTTGCTGCAGGTAAATACAATTTTTACCTGCAAATACACCCGACCATTAAAAATCAATCTTAATAGCAAGTTAGTAAAATATTGCGGCCAATAACAATCTGAAAGCCTACCGCATGCAGCTGTGGCTTTCAGATGCCGATACGTGGGACTGCACCCTCACCATATTTTTACATAAACCCAAATTAATTAAAAAGTAGCATCAAATAAAAGACGCACCCAAAAATGAATACGCTTTCAAAATTCTCATGAGTTTAAAATCGAACCAAAACTGCACGAAAATATGCTAAATGCATACCTGATTAAAAGCAGGGTTCCACCTTATTAAACTTGGATCAATTATCAAGGACTGAGTAGAATTTCTTTCATCATATCTTCCAACTTTGACACCATCTAATGTCTTGTTTGGATAATAAATCCAGTTTATAATATCGAATGCTTCATACATGTCACCTTTACTATCAAAATGAACCTCATCTCCCGCACTGTTCAGGAAATGAACTCGCTTCAAAGCCTTATGAATCTGATGAAGGAATGAATGAAAGAGGTAATATGTAATATTTAATATATTTTCTGATATATACTGAATATATTCACATTATAAAAAAAATTAGATTTTAAAGCCTAACCCCTTCCAGAAAAAACACGGAACAGTAAGACAGGATTGAGTGTGCTTTACCGCAATCCCATGTACAGTTTTGTCTATAAGTCAAACTGTCACTATGTCAAAATACACAGTGAAAGCACTGTGATCACAACTGTCATAAATGTGGTCCCGTGACAGCAATGACTGTAATTGACGAACAGTACCGGCTGGCCAGCCACAGCGTTGTTAGTTAAATTTACTATCATCACCGGCTCTGACAAGCTCAGTTCTGTCAGAGAGTTAGGTTAATGCACATGACCGTTTCTTTCTTGCGGCCCGCAGAAAATTTCCCCTCAGAAGGTCACATGATCTATCTAGCGCAAAGCACGGACGGCAGAAAGCCAGCAAATCGATGCCATTCGTGAGCCGTCTGTGGTTTTCACTTTGCCATAGACTTTACCAGGCAAGACCAAGCCGCAAACATGGACAGTAATAGGAAAAAAAGTATAGCACACAGTCGTGTGCATGTAGCCTTTGTTGGAGAAACCATCACTGTGAAAAAAATAATAAAATGCCCCCGTTCACAAAGGGACTTTGAAAGGCCCTTTAGTAGGAGAGAGCAGGGCTATTTGCATCGATGGTTTGCTGCTAATATAGGGATGAAATGGATGTTCTCAGACTGGCCACCACCCGTGATAGCAGCAGCAGCCACGTCCCTATACACGAATACACCACCCAAGTCTCCAAACATTTGTGCATGCAGAAATATAGTAAGCATATGGTTGGTGTTGATCTTTTAGATCAAGTAATCAAGCTATACAGCGCCTTGCGCAAAAAAAAAGGTATGGTATAAGAAACTCTCAGTCCATCCACCCAAATCACCTTATACAATGTTTTTGTTCTGTACAGGTATGCTGGCAGTAGGGATACTTTCTCCCGATTCCAGTAGAAAGTTATAAAAGTCACATTATTTGCTGACTAGGAAAGGGTAGGGCAGTGCATCTGGCAGCAAAGTCAGCAGGATAATCCCCGGCCAGCATTTCCGCACAGAAATCCCCCCAACTGAGAAAAATGGGGGACCCAAAAAGGTGCCAAGGATCTGGGAAAGGCATAATACACATATGTGAAACTTGTCCCCCAAAACCTGGCCTTCTAAGTATATGTGTTAAAGAATGCTTCAAAATTCACCACACCTCTCTGAAATTTTACATTTCTGTCTCACATATTGGGCATAACTATTTCTTATTTTTTTCTTTAATGACCAACCCCATTGCTGTTAACAAATTGGGATAATAGCAAAATCCCTGAAATAAAACTAATACAAATTATCACCTTACTCCCTAGATGAATACCACGAGGGGTGATAGTTGTCAAACAAAACATTCTCACTATACTCTTCAGGCCCACAGCTGGAATAGTACCGGAGGGAGTTTCTATCTCACCCTGGAGGCAAAGAAGGGTGAGAAGAAGGAGTCCTGGATTTTCTCAAAAACACTTTTTCCAAAAGAATACAATAGCTGCGGGTCCGGCTCTTCTTGACCACAATCGCTGCAGAGTAAACGTAGCCTTACATGTCGGCCATTCATATAAACAGCCATCCATGTAATGCAAAGACATGCCAGGTCCGTCAGAGTGGGATTCACTCTTTGATGTGATATGCCCTAATAGGCCATATGAACAGAAGTTGTTCTGATGTGTCAACCCCTTTAAACACACACATACAATAATGGAAATAGTTTAGAATAAGTCTACATTAGACTTGGTTCACATTATTTATTTTTTTGTGTTTTTCTTAATAATTAGTTTGAAATCACTTTTTAGCATTAAAACATCCATTTGTTCCTATGAATTAATGACAAAACTTGATAGCGCCAAGTTTGATAACCTTTCTCGGTACTGCAATCCACCCATTCCCTTAATTACCTTGGTCGCTTCTTTGCCCCCATTCTAGAACAGCCATGTCCTTCTTACACACAGGTTCCCCAAAATTGTACACAATTTTCCATATGAGGTCTCACTACTGATTTGCAAAGAGGCAAAACTATGCTCGTGTCATGAGCATCTATGCCTCTTTTTATGCATCCCATGATTTTATTTGCCTCGGCAGCAGCTGACTGGCATTGGTTTCTAAAGGTAAATGTACTGTCCACCAAGTCTTTTCAGTAGCAGTTTTACCCAGTGTTTGACCAGTTAATAAGATAAAATAAGATAGACTTTATTTTTTGTCCCATAGTCAAATTAATAACAGTCAAAACATGTTCCATAAAAACCAACAGAAAACTTAACAAATACATAAAAACAATACATAAAATACATTAAAAAATACATTAAAAAAATACAGTAATCCATTTAGTTCTCAGCCTCGTTAAATAATGAACTAGCAGTGGGCAAAAAAAACACCTCCTATACCTGTCTTTACTACTCTTAACCTGGATAAAATGCCTGCTAAACAAACTATGTTGCAAATGTATTAAATTATAACGGGGATGGTGAGGTCATGCAACAATCCTGTAGAACTTTTTCAGAATCCTCTTGTCTGCCACCACTTCAACAGGGTCGAGCAGACAGCCAACCACACTGCTGGCCTTGCAAATTAATTAATTTAATGTATTAATATCCATTGCCCTGGCGTTGCCATACCAACACATAACCACCTTACATTTATTGACATTAGATTTTATTTGTCATTTCTCAGCCCAAACCTTCAACTTCCCTACATCTACCTTCAACTACCCAAACCTTCAACTACCTCTGTAGTATTATATTATCCTCCTCTGTGTTAATCACTTTACAGAGTTTGGTATCACCTGCAAATACTAAAATTATACTCTGTAAACCCTGTAAACCCTCTACAAGGTCATTAATGAACATTAAAAAGAAGAGGGCCCAATACTGACTCCTCTTGACCCCCACTGGTAACTGCGATCACTTTGACGATGTCCCATTAATAACCACCCTCTGTTTTCTATCACTGAACCAGTTGTTAAACCAATTACACATAATTTCCCCCAGTCCCGGCATTTTCATTTTATATACCAACCTTTTATGTGGCACAGTATTAAACACCTATGATAAGACTAGATACACCACATCCACAGCCTTACCCAGGTCCAGTCTAAAACTTACCTCCTCATAGAAGCTAATCAGATTAGTTTGAGAGGACCGATCCCTCATAAACGCATGCTGATGCTGCGTTAAAAGTTTATTATCATTGAGATACTGTACTCGAGGATTGCATCTCTCAGAAAACCCTGAAAAATTTTACCCACAGTGGAGGTTAAACTTACAGGCCTACAGTTTCCGGGCTCAAATTTTGACCCCTTTTTCAATAAGGTTGAATCCATTCCTGTAACATAAAACAAATTATATATCACCTTTAGTAGTGTCCTAGTGGGACACTACATATATGCCTGCAAGTATATACCTGTATATGTGTATATATGTACCCCCATACAGGCACATATATACATTGTAGGTGAGTATATATGTGTCTCTATGTGTGTGTGTGTGTGTGTGTGTGTGTGTGTGTGTATGTGTGTGCGTGTGTGCGTGTGTGTCTGTTTGCGTGTCTGCGTGCGTGCTTGCATGTGTGTGTGTGTGTGTGTGTGTATATATGTGTGCCTGTGTATATATATAAATGTGCGTGTATGTAAGTGTCTGTATAAATGTACCTGTATTTGTGTACATACAGTACTGTGCAAATGTTTTAGGCGGTTATGGAATAATGTTGCAAAGTAAGAATGCTATAAAAAATAGACGTGTTAATAGTTGTTTTTTTTATCAATTAACAAAATACAAAGTGAATGAACAGAGTAGAAATCTAAATCAAATCAATATTTGGTGTGACCACCATTTGGCTTCAAAACAGCATCAATTCTTCTAGGTACACTTGCACACAGTTTTTAAAGAAACTCGGTAGGGAGGAAGTTCCAAACATCTCGGAGAACTAAGCACGGATCTTCTGTGGATGTCGCTTCCTCAAATATTTCTGTCTCTTCATGTAATCCCCCACAGACTCGATGATGTTGAGAGCAGGGCTTTGTGGGGGTCATATCATCACATCCACGGCTCCTTGTTCTTCTTTACACTGAAGATAGTTTTTAATGACATTGGCTGTATATTTGCGGTCGTTATCCTGCTACAGAATAAATTTGGAGCCAATCAGATGCTTTCCTGATGGTATTGCATGAGGGATAAGTATCTGCCTGTATTTCTCAGCATTGAGGACACCATAAATCCTGACCGAATCCCCAAATCCATTTGCTGAAATGCAGCGCCAAACTTGCAAGGAACCTCCACCATGCTTCACTGCTGCCTGCAGACACTCATTATTGTACTGCTCTCCAGTCCTTCGGCAAACAAACTGTCTTCACTTACAGCCAAATATTTCAAATTTTGACTCATCAGTCCACAGTTGCTGCTGCCAATTTTCTGCACCCTATTCCTATGTTTTTCTGAATTAGTGGGTAGCTTGGCTTTGTTTCCATGTCGAAAGTATGGCTTTTTGGCCGCAATTCTTCCATGAAGACCAATTCTGGTCAGACTTCTTCGAACAGTAGATGGGTGTACCTGGGTCCCACTGATTTCTGCCAGTTCTGAGCTGATGGTACTACTGGAAATCTTCCAATTTCAAAGGGAAATAAGCATGATGTGTCCTTGATCTGCTGCACTAAGTTTCCTTGGCCAACCCCTGCATCTACGGTCCTTAACGTTGCCCGTTTTTTTGTGCTTCTTCAAAAGAGCTTGAACAGCATATCTTGAAACCCCAGTCTGCTGTGAAATCTTTACCTAGAAGAGAACATGCTGAAGCAGGATAACTACCTTGTGTCTAGTTGCTGTGCTCAATCTTGCCATGGAAGACCTGTGACATGAAACTGTATTCCACAACCTCATCTTTGTAGCAGCGTTTGGCTGTTCCTCACCCAGTTTTAAGCCTCCTACATGGTTGTTTCAGTTACAGTTATTATTACCTGTTTGGTATAATAGGTTAATCATACACCTGCCTATAATTCTACAAAATCCATGTCTTTGTGTAAGTGTACCTTGAACAATTGATGCTGTTTTGAAGGCAAAGGGTGGTCACACTTAATATTGTCTTGATTTAGATTTATCCTCTGTTCATTCACTTTGCATTTTGTTAATCGCTAAAAAAATAAAAATAAATCTATTAACACTTCTGTTTTTCAAGCATTCTTACTTTGCAGCATTTTTCCAAAACTGCCTAAAACTTTTGCACAGGACTGTATGTGCCTGTGTAATGTGTTTATATGTGCCTGCATGTATGTGTATGTGCTTGTATGTGCTTGTAATTGTGTATATATGTGACTGTGTTTGTGTATATATGTAACTGTGTTTGTGTATATATTTTTGCCTGTGTATGTGTATACGTGTGCCTGTGTATGTGTTTATATGTGCCTGTATGTGTGTATGTACATGCATGTACATGTATATGTGTATATATGTGCCTGCATGTACCTGTGAGTATCTTTCTATATGTGTGTATATATGTGCCTTTATGTGTATAAATGTGCGAGTAAATGCAGATGTTTCTGTATGTGTGAGCATATATTTACTTGTAAGTATGAAAATTGCTGCAAAAACTGGGACAAAACCTAAAAAAAAACAGCACATTTGAATACACCCTAAAAGTGTGAAGAGGGCAGCACTAGAAAGTCTCACGCAGAGCGCTTTTCAACCTAAGGCCAATGTCACCATTTCCCCTATGGTTCAGACACAACTCTGTACCAAATAGACTTCAAAACCCTCGCAAGTTACATCATTAGATCTCCACCTCTCTGAGGTTGACTACCGCGGTTTTTGAGCATGCCGAGGGATTTATCAAAATGGATGCAAAGGAAGAGTTGAGCAGATGCTTATAGCAACCAATCACATTGATTCTTTTATTTTTTAAAAGGACTATGAAAAATGAGAGCTTAAATGTGATTGGTTGCTATCAGCATCTGCTCTACTTTTCATTTGCACCAGCATTGATACATCTCCATCACTGTGTATTTGTGGTTTTTTTTTCCACTGGCATTTTGTAGAGTACTTTACCTCCTAACTAAAAAGAAAGCTATATAAACACATGGCAAACCACAAGCGCACTCTAAACATACAGTAATGCAGTTTTTTTACTATAGAAAAAGATCCACTGAAATTTTGGATTAATGAGGCAGATCTCAACACTACTATGGCCCATGGAGGGGAAGGGACCGGTGCTCTACTTCCTTTGGTAAAGTAGTGGATAAGATACATTCCCGAGTTCTGGAAAAAAGATTTTTTTAAAAATCTACATTAAATGATTGGGGCTGGGATGAGTATAACTGTAATCGGGATACAGTGAAAAGAAGAAAACCCATTAAAGTTTTCTTCTCAGCACACTGAATTCTTCACAAAAAACAGCTTCGACATGTTTGCAGTGATATAAGTACATATATACTGTATCCCTGAGCAAGCAACTACCAAGCTTATATATGTGTACCCCAACTTTAAAACCCAAAAAATTGTGCTTCTGAAAATGGGCTAAAATAACAAAAAGCAGATAACTGTAAAATTTGATGCTGCTCCAGAGTTGATAACCCGGTGGTCCCCCCACCGAGCTAAGTTTGAATTGCAGCAGTTCTCACCTGCCATAGAGACTGGCATCCCTCCTGCCGGTATGGAAAGTTACTGATGCTGCAATATAAACAGGTAACTCCGATCACAGTCGTTAGAGCGGGAGCCAGGCTGTCATTAGACAGCCAAGCACCTGCTCTAGCCCAAACAGGACACCCGTGCAGGACTTAGGCTAGGCCAGGAATATAAATGATATATATTTATTTTATTTAAACTTACATGCCAAGGGGTAATGTCCTTCATCGCGCCATGCTTCTCCTTTGTAATTGAGTATATTGATTGTATTGCGTGCGCTAAAGCGTAAACTGCGTTATAAATACTGTAACGGTGAAATGAAGACTCTATGCAGTTATCTTGTAGCTTGGAATTCTTAATCTGATATTTAGAACAATTTACATCTGATATTTCACAATTAAATAGCTTCATCCATATGAATGGAAGGAATATATCATTTGGATATTTACTAGGATGTACCTGTGAAACAAAGTTTTCAAAGCCGGAAATAAGATGGCTTTTAATAGTAAAGGCAAGGCTTCCAAAAGGTTGGCATTTTAAAAATGAATAGTCATACCCAGTTGCAGCATCCCATTGGGAAGGCATGATCCATACCTTCTCTTTAATAGGAAACGTTTCCAGTACCATATGTACTGAGAAAATGTATGACCAATCACCATAAACTATAACAACATTTACAGTAGATATCCTAAGATATTCAACAATTCTCTTTATTTGGGAATTATCCATTAACTCATAATGAGGAATAAATTCTAAGAAAGCAATGCAACAACCAAATTTTAGGAGTTCTTTCTGAAGAAATTGACTTATCTTAATACCAGAATCATTATCTGAAACCAAGACGCCAACCCAAGACCATCCAAAATATTTAACTAATTGTACTATTGCCTTGTACTGAGAAATGTCATTGGGTACTGTGCGATAAAAATATGGAAATTTCGTTTTATCACTTAGAGCAGGATCCAATGTTGCATAACTTATCTGAAAGTAGACAAAGTCATAGTAAACTAGAGCAAAGTATTCGGAAGCAAATATACAGTGCGGATTTAGTTTTTGTTGTTTTTGTTTTTGTACCCCTGGTGATGCAGCAAGGGCTGGATTAGGGAACAGTGTTTGTTTATATAATCTCATCCTTATGGGTGACTAGTAGGACACAAAAAAAAACATTATCTGTATATACATACACTACTATTTCTAGATAAGACTATACTGATAAATTTCTGTAAAAAAAAAAAGTAGAGGTGTAGCTGGAAAATCTTAATCAACTTTTTCCATATATATTAAAGTTACATTGTATGGAATGTGTTAATATTATAACATTATTTATATATGAGAGAGCTCCATGACACAATGACATAATTGTAAGTATACCTTGTATTTAATCTCAGCATAGTGTAGGGTCACTGCTGTTGTCGCTGACCCCCGGTGCAGTTATTTTCCTTGAGATCGATGCTCAGGGATATCAATTTGTATTAGAAGATGGAGAAACTATACATAAATTGAGGGACATTTACTAAAATCAATATCACTTTATGGATATTACTATGTTTGTAGTTACCTGTGGAGTTTTATATACTCCGAGCATACTGGCTAGTAGAAAAGACACTTCAGACTTTATACCTTCCACAATAGCCACTAACTTGTATAATGGTTTACAGTTATAGTTGGGTATGGGAACATTTCTTTTCGACATAATTTCAAATATTCCAATTAATGCCTTTATTTCCTCCAAACACGAATCCACAATGTTAAAGCCGAGCGTAAGGTTTGGAAGAAGATTCGGACTCCGGTTAATCTCATCGATAGCATATACAAATGATAATATGTGCTGGTAGTTCTTTATATTAGGCCTAGTTCAGAAAACAGAAGATATTAAAATTTAGTAATTTACTACTGATAATAAGCCCTAAATTTATTAGCTAATTTTCTACTTTTTTTTTTAAACTCCTCAAATCTTCACTAAAAAATATTTGAGAATGCAGCATGGCATTTCAAGGGAAAATCCAGTAAAATTGAGGTATAATCTGAATTCACACATTTATTTGTTGCAGATTTTGATGCAGATTTTTGAGCCAAAGCCAGAAATGGTTTCAAAGAGACAGGGGTTAGACTCCATGCCTGATGTTGCAGTTGGGTTTGGACCGACTGCCTGTTAGCCTTATTATATATATATATATATATATATATATATATATATATATATATATATATATATATATATATATATATATATATGATGAATATTGATTTGACTTATTATGAATGATATTAGTACTTATGATTTTTGTATAAGTTGAAATGTGAACTTCATGTATTTATATTATACTATTGTAAAGTGTACTATTGTATGATCACTGGAATATGTACTTTGAAGGAGGGGAGTGGGATTATTTTGTTATGTTTTCTTTCTTTTGTATTGGGGAAATATGTTGTTAGAATTTTTGCTACAAAAATTTACTTGATTAAAAAAAAAAAAAGAGTTGGTTTCAATGGAATGGGAAACATAAAGGAAGAACATATAAATTTCTCTCCTCCTAGATCCACTTTTGGCTCAAAATTCAGCAACAAAATCTGCAAAAATTACACAATGTGTAAGATATGTGAGGAGATTATTGGTGAAGTCTGTGATCTTTTATCACCACTGATTTTAAGAATCTGTATATATATATATATATATATATATATATATAGATATATATATGTGTTTATATATCACCGTTACAACTATTTGAAGAGGAACTTCAGTGGAAACACAACTTTCCATGTCTGCGCCCCCTGACCTGGCTGTATACCGCACTCTACACTTCTTTTATGTATACTGTACTTACTTTTTGAGCTGCTGCCTTGTCTGTGCTTTAAAAAAGCCTCCATCTTGATTCTTAGAATTCCCAGCTTTCTCTTCCTCTCTGCTTTGCTATCAATCCCATGATGCTTTAGCACAGCATCACATGACCAGCTAAAGACCATACCATTTCTGCATGCTGGGGGACACTGTGATTATCATTTCCTCTATATTCTCCTAAATAAACTGAGAAACTATAAGTATACAGACACGGAGGCTGCACTATATTCTTTTACATTATACCTGTGTGACAGGAACCTGTCTAAGTATCAGTGGTAGATGATGATAGAAGTTTATGTCCCCCCTATGAAAAACTAATGTGGTACAGGAACTGCTGAAGCCTGTGATGGGTGACACATAGATCTCCAAAGACTCAAGAAGAGAAAGTAGTCACCGAGCCTGATTTACACTGCTGCTAAGCAACCATCCCAGTCTGATATATAGAGATAGAAGCAGAGAGAAAAATATCAGTTGAGAGACTGAATACCAGAATGGAGCACATGGAAAAGTTTAGTTTTGGCCGGAGTTTCCTTTTAAATATATTATCTTCTATCCCTGTAACCAGATTAACCTATATAAATAATTTAACAGATTACACATGTTGTAAAATAGCGAAAGGTAGAACATTGCTGAAATCCATTTTGTTTTTCTCTGACTTTTCTCCGACTTTTTACAATTTTGTGCCCGTGGTGTAACTAGCAGGTGTTACCTGTAATATACAGCCAACATTTCACTGCAATGACCTAAATATTAATAATAATAATAATAATAATAATAATGCTAATAATATGGAACGCTGGCATAAGTGTAAGGCTGGATTCACACAACCATGTTACGTCCGTAATGGACGGAACGTATTTCGGCCGCTAATACCGGACCGAACACAATGCAGGGAGCCGGGCTCCTAGCATCATAGTTATGTACGATGCTAGGAGTCCCTGCCTCTCCATGGAACTACTGTCCCGTACTGAAAACATGATTACAGTACGGGACAGTTGTCCTGCAGCGAGGCAGGGACTCCTAGCATCGTACATAACTATGATGCTAGGAGCCCGGCACCCTGCATTGTGTTCGGTCCGGTATTAGCGGCCGAAATACGTTCCGTCCATTACGGACGTAACATGGTTGTGTAAATCCAGCCTTACAGTACAGTGTGGTTACTCTCAATACTATCAGAATGTGCAGCATTAATGTTTTTCCTTTTTTCCGCAGCTGTTACACTGAGCTCTATCTACCTCAGATTATTTAGTGACCTGGGAGTAATATTTCATCCTATGAGTTTTTCATTCAATATCCTTCCTTGCCCATTCAGAATAAACCTAAGGTTACCTTCACAGTTACATATTTTGGTCAGTATTTTGCTTCAGTATTTCTAAGCCAAAACCAGGAATGAAACCAACAAAAAAAAAATAGTATATGGGAAGATTTTTACCCTTTCCGAGTTCTGGACCCTCTCCTAGTTTTGGCTTACAAATACTGACCAAAATACTGCCATTATATCGGCCCTGGACCTCTTTCACACACACTTTTTTTTTTTTTTAGCATTTTAAAACGCATGAAAGAAACTCTATGAGATTGATTTTTTTACATGCGTTTTTAATTTAGTGTCATTTTGTACAGACTTTTTTTCTGCTATTTTTGAAGTCCTACAGAAAGCCCACGTAAAAAACACTAAAAATCTCGAGCATGCTAAAGACACTGACCCGAAAATGATAGAAAAACGTCACAAACTAAAAGACTGCTTATATAGACTTTCTTATAGTTTATCATACCATCTAAACTAACATGTAGCTGCTTTATTTTGGGGCCAAAATAAAACAAATGAAAATGCAGTACAAAATGCCGGCGAAAATGCAATTAAATGTGTGTGAATCCAGCGTGAATCAAATTTCTAGGGTCAGTTTATATTCTGTCTCTTAGGGCGGATTTACACGAACGTGACATATGTCCGTGACCTATGTTAGTCTATGAGGCCTTGCAGATAGTCCGTGATTTTTGCGCAGCGTGAGTGCGCTGCTTAAAACTCACGACATGTCCTATATTTCTGCGTTTTTTGCACATCACGCACCCATTCAAGTCAATGTTTGCGTGAAAATCATGCGCACCACACGGAAGCACTTCCGTGGGACGCGCGTGATTCACGCAACAGCAGTAAAACTATGAATGTAAACAGAAAAGCACCACGTGCTTTTCTGTTTACAAACATACAGAGTGTCATAATGATGGTGGCTGCACGAAAATCACGCAGCCACGCATCATACTGGGCTGACACACGCAGCTGTTAAGTGCCTTTTGCGCGCGCAAAATGCACACGCTCGTGTAAATACGCCCTAAAGGTTTAGTTCATGACATTTCACATACGACATATGTTTAATGCCTGCCATCCAAGGGGTTAATAGAAAATATATATAGTTAGATGCAAGATGTTTTTGTTTTGTTACTATGTGCAATGTCGGCGAATAAAAAAACAAACAAATATTAAAAATTAAAAAATATAAAATAAAAATATATAGAAAATGCCTTTTTTTGTTTCAAATGTTAAACTTCTATAATATCTTTACGGTTGGGGTTGGATGTTTTTGGTTTCGCTAGTGGTGGCAATATTGTAAGAACAAACACACAAACGTATACACACACACAAACACACACACACACACGCACGCACACACACACACACACACACACACACACACACACACTAACAAATGTACATTTCCTACTTACATCAAACATTTTAAATTGACGCCATATGGGCGTTCTTCAAAAAGTGTTTGAAATTCCTTTCGAGCCATTGTATCAATAGTAAGAACACCTCCAATAATAAGATCGCCTTCTTGGTAATAACTTTCTGCAGATATATATGGTAGATTACATTGAGAATCATCTGGACTGACAACAGTAAAAATAAGCACTAAATCGATCAACACGGCAAAGATAACACTGCACATTCTAATAAACATGCAATTCAGGTAATAATGTCCTGAAAGGTTGAGCAGCAAAGTCACAGAGAATTTATACCTTATATTGCCTGTGTATTTCAGCAAAGATTGCAATTTCTTTCCATACTGTATAATTATTGAAAATTACATGACATCTATATTTGACTATACTGCAATTTACCATATTCTCTACACGGCCAGAAAATAAAAGACAAAGAAAGAAACATAGAAACAAGATTTCATGTATTTGACAACAAAAGTTTGTTTTAATCTTTCCTAAATGCTAATTTTGTTTTTATCATTTTCATAAAAGAATTGCTTTAAAAAATCTAAATATTTTTCAACATTTTTACCATTTCTGGGAGAAGGTCAGTAGTGAAAACAGTTATGACAGTGGCTTATTGTGGTCATAGTGGTTGAAGTAATAGTGGGGAACATAGATGACTCTATTTGGCATGGGGCTGAAACTCATCACACAAATAGAACTAATTCAACTTGATAAAAGTCGTTATTTCTGGCATTGCATAAAAGAGTGTCATTTAGAGTTATGACCACTTCCTCTCTTTAAGGACACTTGCATCGGGACAGGGAAAAATTTGCATGTTTGGTTTACTGGACCAAGAACACCATGGTATTGTAACCTGTATTTGTAGTTATCCTGAGGACCATACAGTATAAGCTCTGATCATTGCTCTAAGCACTGCCAAATGTTCAAGACCACCTGTCTTAGTGAAGGGTCTACCGGGCCTCAGATGGTGTAGGGCCCGATGCAGGTTGTGCCACAAAACAAATGGTGCGAAAATAGGAGTAATGGCAAACCATGTCTTTATCATAATACTGGTGGAGAACATCATAACAAGACAGGGTGTGCTGGGATAGGCTGGGTGCAATATTCCTGGTGTGCACGATGGCCCTTTAAGAACAGGGACGAGCGTGTGCACCATATGGGCAGAGGAGGAAAGAGGCAGAGCGTGCCTGCATCCCTGAGAGACACCAGTGTTGAGGACAGGTAAGTTGGCAGGTGCTGGGGTGAGTGACACCAGTGGCCGCCAGTGCTGTAGAACCCCCCTTACAGCCCCTTCTTCTTAGGTCCAGAGGGTAAGAATAATTTTTTCATGACAGCGGGAGCATCAATGTTCTCTTTAGGTTCCCAGGATCTCTCCTTAGGACCAAAACCTCTGCAGGTAAAAGGTCTTCCCTCCTACTTTCTTGCAGTCCAGAATCTCCTTGACCTCGAAGACATCTGAAGAACCGTTGGGAGCAGAGTCAGGATTTGGGCAGAGTTTCTTAAAAAGTCCCGGGTGTGCTGGGATAGGCTGGGGGCAATGTACCTGGTGTGCACACTGACACTTTAAGAACTGGGATGAGCGCGTGTGGATACCCTACGGGCAGAGGCCGGGGGAGGAGGGGAGAGGCAGAGCATGCCGGCATTCATGGGCATAGAGACGCCAGCGCTGAGGACAGGTAAGCTGGCGGCCGATGTGGTGAGTGAGACCCGCAGCCACTGGCGCTACATGGCCTAGTGCCCCTTGAGATGGTGGTTGCTGGTTTCTGAATCACAGGTCTCTATAGGCCTAATTTGGGACCATCTCCTTCCTTAGTCTTGCACTATGCTTCCCACTGCAGGTTCACCTCTTACTGACTGGCTTTAATGTTTCCTTTACGTTCCCACTCTAACCACCTAGCTAGCTCTCCATACAGTGTGGGTTCCAACCACACCCACTATTCACTCTTTAGGACCTGTTTCCACTACAGGTCCAACGATGGATGCAGCCTAGCCCAGTTCTCACTAGTCTCCTCTAGGCTCCTCAAGGTGTGTCACTGTTCAAATACTGTACTTCTAGACCTAACTGTATATATTCTTTGACACTATGGTTCAATATGTAATTATTTTGTCATTATCATCATTATGTCTAATACTTGGGGTGTTGGTTATTTTAGGGCGAATTATCAGTAAATACATGCTGTGGATGGGATCATATTTTTGGAGGCAGAAATCCTGTATAAGACAGGTCAAGTTATTGCTAGTTAGTGAGGTTTGCTTTACATATATTGGTTATGTCCCACCCAGAATACTCAGAAGACCCTGGAGCACTTAAAGGGGTTATCTCATGAACCCTCTTAGTCTGAAAGTACAGGCATATACAGCATAAACTGAAACAAAATAATCCTTTTGATCAATAAAGTAACTTTTAAATTGTTCTTTCTCACCCCTTTATTACAACATTAGCCCAATAATTTTCTATCCTTCGTAGCAGGCCAGTGGGTGGATAACAGAGCTGTACTATGTGAGTCATTCCCACTCTGCACCAGCAGAAAAAAATGGGACATAGATAACTTCAAAACCACAAAAATGGCCATACTTACTATGTGGGTGGGTGAAAACCCGTTCCCAGCAGGACGCAGACAGGTAAAAAAATGCTGCAGAAGGAGGGTGCATTAAATAGAGAAAGCCACTCCCAACAGTCTTGAGGGGAGTGGCGAACTAAGTGCTCACAAGTGTGCAATAAATGAGTGTCAGTGTTAGTGTAGTGCTAGGGTGTGCATGTATGGTAAAAAAAGAAATGTGTATGTATGGAAGTGTCAGAACTGTGTGATAATGTAATAAAAAATAATAAATGTGTGATGAATAGGGGTCAGTGCTGTGAATAGTACATGGGTGTCAGTACTATGTGTAATACGTGGAGGGATAATGTGCTGGTTGTCAGGCATAGCATATCTTGCCGAATCACAGCCTATTTGTAACGCCGCTACTGTTAGCTAAGGCGGGCTGCTCTGCATGCCAAACCAAACGCCAGCATAAAAGACATGGCCGTGTCCTGAAAAAAAAACAGTATGGTGCTGTCTCCCTTCTCCAAACTGAACACCAAGAAGTGCAACCTGCCAACTCCGATCACATAATTCAAGAGAGCAACTGTTTATTCAGTCATATGTGTCACGATCTGTGGGTATGTGGACCCACTGTGCCATACCGCTGTAGCGAGATAGCAGCTGGCCAAACAGTGTACCAAGTCAATGTAAAGATGTAGTCCAAGCACAAGGGTACCTGTAGTCGTTCAGACAGTAATGGAGGCTCGGCATAGACAGGACCTTGGCAGCAGACACCAGGCGTGGTGTAAAACAGCAGGCGTGACCGGGGCATAACACGACTCTAACTTTCTAAGGCACAGGAACAAAGGTAGCACGGAACACAGGATACAGGCAGCAGGACAGGGGAACACCGGGAACAGGATAACACTAAGGGACCATTTGCAAGACTAACATGGTTAAACACAACAATGCTCAGGCAATGAATGAAAGGGCAGAGCCCTTTGTATAGTCCAGGGTGGGTGATCATAGGCTAATTACAGATTTTACTCATGTGTGTGCACTGGCCCTTTAAGGCGGTGCGCGAGCGCGCGCACCCTTCGGGAAAAAGTACAGCACTGAGAAAGTGAGTGCCGGCTTCTCTCAGGAGGGAGATGCTGCCCGGCACTCACTTGTCCATGGCCGCGGATGTCGGGGGGCAGGTAAGCACGACGGTCAGCGGCTGTGGACATTACAGTTTCCCCCTCTTACGCTCCCTCTTCTTGGGACCAGAGCGAATGAGAAAGTTCTTAATTAGGGTAGGGGCATTGGGGTTCTCTTCTGGCTCCCAGGACCTCTCCCCTGGACCAAACCCCTTCCAATCCACCAAATAAAAGTTCTTCCTCCTACTTTTTTGAAGTCCAGAATCTCCTTAACTTTGAACACGCCAGATGAACAGCTGGGGGCCACTGCGGGACCAGTAGTTCAGGACCACAGGCTTCAGGAGGGACACATGAAAGGAGTTGGGGATTCTGAGGATAGGGGGCAGCCGAAGCTTATAGGAGACAGGGTTTATTTGTAGTAGGAAGGCACCTTCAGATGGATATTCCTAGAGGACAGCCAGACTTTGGTACCCAATAGATACTGAGGTGGCTCTCTTCTCCTAGTATCCACCTTTCGCTTCATACGATAGACTACCTGCAGAATAGAGGACCGGGTTTGCTGCCAGACCTGTAGAAAGTCTCCAAATGCCAAGTCAGCTGCGGGTACCTGGGATGTAGCCAGAACAGTAGAGCATTCATGGATGTTGGCCGTACACAATGTAGAAAGGTGTAGAAGCAGTGGGCTCACTTGTATGGTTGTTGTATGAGAACTCGGCCCAAGGAAGAAGCTGTACCCAGTCATCATGCCGCGTGGAGATGAAGTGGCGAAGATAAGGATTTGGTTAATCCTCTCAACTTGGCCATTGGCCTGGGGATGGCCGTCTGAAGAAAAGTCCAACTTTACGTCTAGGAGTTTACAGAGGGCTCTCCAGAATTTCGAGGTGAACTGAACCCCCCGATCAGACACAATATGAAGGGGCAGGCCATGCAAACGGAAGATGTGCTGGATGAAGAGCTTTGCCAGTTGAGGAGCAGAAGGTAAGCCGGTCAACGGGATAAAATGTGCCATTTTCGAGAACCGGTCCACCACCATCCAGACCGTACTGCATTCTGTTGAGGAAGGAAGGTCTGTTACAAAGTCCATTGATATATGTTGCCAGGGAGCGTTGGGCACAGGCAGAGGCTGGAGCAGGCTGGCAGGCTTGGAGTGAGCAACTTTGTTAGAAGCACACACCGTGCAGGAAGCAACAAAAGTCCACAATATCTTTGGGCAGCGTGGGCCACCAGAAATGATGAGCAATCAGATCTTGCGTCTTCCAGCCAGTTTGGAGCTGTGTCCCCAGTGAAGGATTCTCCTTCGGTCTGCCAACCGCACAAACGTCCTCCCCGGAGGGATGTATCTAACTTGCACAGGGTTAGCAGAAATAATGCAGGACGGGTCTTTGATACATTGAGGGGACTCCACAGTGTCCTCTGTTTCAAATGACCTAGACATGGCATCGGCCTTCAATTTTTGTCAGCGGGACGGTAGTGGCGCACACATTGGAACCAAGTGAAGAACAGTGACCACTTGGCTTGACCGGAGTTCAGCGGTTGAGCCGACTGGAGGTATGTAAGGTTCTTGTGGTCGGTGTATATCAGGATGGGATGGGCTGCGCCCTCTAGCAGATGTCTCAACTTCTCCAGAGCCAATTTAATGGCCAGTAATTCCCAATTCCCAGTAGAGTAATTGCGCTCTGCGGAGGAAAAAAGCCTCGAGTAAAAGCCACTTACCACTGCCCTTTCCTTTGAGGCCTCTCTGGAACAGAAGTGCACCAAAAGAGGAAGCGTCCACCTCCAACGAGAACTGTCGAGAGATGTCAGGATGATGGAGGATTGAGGCTGGGGTAAAGGCAATTCTTGAGGCTATTAAATGCAGATTCTGCCTCTGGAGTCCACACCTTGGCGTTCACACCCTTCTTGGTAAGGGTAGAGATGTGAGCCATCAACGATGACAAGTTTGTGATAAACTGCAGGTAGAAGTTGGCAAATTCCAAAAAAACGCTGTATGGACCATAGGCCCTGAGGACGTGGCCATTCCGGGATGAACATTACTTTCTCAGGATCCATCTTGAGACCTTGATCCGAGATGGTGTAGCCCAGGAAGGGCAGAGAGTTTTTTTCAAAGACGCATTTCTCCAGCTTGGCATACAGACGATTTTCCCTTAAACGCAGCAGAACTTGACAAACATGCCTCTGATGAGTTGTTTGATCTGGAGGGAAAATCAGAATATCATTGAGATAGACCACAACACAGACATAGAGAAGATCTTGGAAGACCGCGGGAGCGTTACAGAGACCAAAGCACATCACCAGGTATTTGTAGTTCCAGTCTCGAGTGTTAAACGCCGTCTTCCACTCGTCACCTTGGAGGATTCGGATCAGATTGTAAGACCCACTTAAGTCTAATTTAGAAAAAAATCCTGGCTCCTCATATGCGGTCAAATAGTTCGGAAACTACTGGCAACGGATATTTGTTCTTGACCGTGATTTGATTGAGACCACGGTAGTCAATGCAGGGTCGAAGGGGGCGTGGCCAGCAGTCGATGGCGCCGGACGCATAAGCTGAGAGCTCCGCGCCCTGCCACGCAGATCCAGCAGCCTACAGCGGGGAAAGGTGCCTCATATGGGGAAAAAAAGACCCCAAGGGTCTAGACTCACCCCTGCAGCACAGCACCAGGTCGCCGCCGCTCCACCAATGATCGACGGCTACTTTCTTCGGCGGCAAGCCACGCCGCTCCCTCAGCCGCGGCCATCTTGGACAGCCTCGTGTCGGAAGGAAGGGGAAATGTCCGAGCAAGGAGAGGAGACAGTGCCCCACGTACAGGGTAAGCTGAATAGCCGGATGGCTAAAGTTCACCCTCCCAGCTCCCCTAAGCTGCCCTCCACCTCGTCCTGTGAGCAGCAGGGAAGGGGATCCCCTATCCCAGGAGCAATGGAGGCCAGGCCACGAGGAGCATCAGCTCAGTCAGAGGCCCCAGTACACCTGCTTGAACCACCAATGTCACAGCCCTCAGCACAAATGGCCCTGCAGATTTGGCCTGCACCTAAACCTCAACGGCCCACGATCCAGCAGCTGGGGAGGGGAGACGATCTGGGGGATACAACATCTTTGACCCCCTATGCCCAGGCCCCTGTATATGCCTCAGATTCTGACATGGAGGATTCAGCCTCACTCCCCTCAGATGTGCCCCCTATGTGGAGGGAATGTTTCTCACAGTTGCCCACTAAAGAGGACTTTAAGAGTAGATACAAGAAGTGAAGGCAGCTTTTCGCTCAGAATTGGCGGGAGTGTCGCAGCATATACAGCAGATTGCTACGAGGGTGGAGGCTCTAGAAGATGACCACGATGCCACTAGGCACCATGTCTCTGTGATACAGTCTTCAGTGTCCTCCCAGCTGGCGTCCATTAGAGATATGCAACTGCATCTAGAGGATTTGGATAACAGAGGTCGCCGTCATAATATAAGGATAAGGGGCATACCGGAGCCCTCGGGGTCTGAAGATCTTCCCATCGTGTTAGAGACTATCTTTAACGACCTTTTTGGGTGCACCCCCGTCTAATCGGATACCGCTTGACAGAGCACATAGAGCACTGAAACCAAAATCCATTACATCTCAGCCCAGAGATATCATCTGCTGTGTCCAGGATTTCCGCACTAAGGAGGACATTATGCTTAAAGCCCGTCAGCGTAAAGACCTGGAGTATGCCGGTGTGCCGATTCAGTTATTCCCGGATCTCTCCTGGATTACGTTACAGAAAAGACGTCTGCTTCGTCCGCTTCTCGCAGCCCTGCGGGACCACAATATTATTTATCGATGGGGGTTTCCGTTCTCCCTTACAGCCCGAAGAGATGGTGTTTCTGCAACCCTGAGGTACCCAGGGGATTTGCCTCATTTCTGTGACTCCCTTGGCATACCAACGCCCAAGATTCAGAATTGGGAGACTCCTTTGCCGCCTTTGTCTCCACCTCCAGTCTGGCAGTCGGTCCGAAATAAGCGGAGGACCTCTCCAAGACGACAGTCTAACTGAAGTTCACCGAGACCTGATTTGAATTGATGGACGCTGCGCAGATACACGGCACCTCCGTAATATATGTGAAGGAGCCTGGTCACCCATACCAGCTGCTCCCTTCGCCAGTTGCACTATCCTAGGCTAAAAATGCACTTAGGATTATATTTCTGATTTTATGTTGCTTCTCTTTAATTCGTTAACGTAAATTGTGGCAGGGCGCGATTGGCCGGGATACACTTGGCTCTTTCACCCCCTTTTTTTTTTTTTTTTCGGCCTGTACGTATTTATACATACTTTTGTACTAGGTTCCTCGACTGTTGAGACCCGACCTCCTTTTTTGATAGGGGTAATTTGTTTTGCAGTTCTCCCTCTGTTTTTAGAGAGAGTTGCAAAGGGTAATATTGTATTACCAGTTTTCTTTTGCTTTAATATCACCCGCCCCAGGGTATAGAATTCTCCCTGGTAGTATTTTCTGAGTGTGTTTGAAATTCATTGATCTCATGCATTTCTCTTTGTTCTCACTGCAGATATGTGTATTGTCTCCCTCCCTGGTGTCTTTCCCTTCCCTCCTACTTTCATCCGAAATAACACCTGAGACGACAGTGAATCCTCCAAGAACCTCCAAGGTAGAAGGACGCCATAGAACACTGCTTGCTTTGAAACCGACATGGGACTGGCCCCGACATAACTGTGAGCTGTATACATCCGCACTTTCCACATCCTTCTTTGCTCTTTCATACATCTTTGACCATGGTTAAATTTGTCACACTTAATGTCAAGGGTCTCAACTCCAATGTGAAGAGACGCTTGCTTCTCAGAAAGTTGAAATCGCTTGGAGCGGAAGTCGCTTTTCTGCAGGAAACACACTTAGATTCATCCGGAACTTTCCAATTTGCCCGAGGGGCATATCCTGCTGTGTACTCTGCCTCGTCAGGTCGCAAAAGGGAGGGGGTGGCCATTTTGATAGCAGCTTCCTGCCCCATACAAGTTCACACCTCACATCTTGATCCGAAAGGCAGATATGTTATAATAGAGGGGACTTTGTTTGGACAGCCCATTGTTTTATGTAACGTTTACTCCCCTAATACCGCACAGATTCCATTCCTACGTAGACTCCTCTCTAAACTCCAGAAGCTTCCTAGGGGGGCATGGCTGGTGGGAGGAGATTTTAATGTCCCGTTCTCCACGTCCATGGATAGGGTCTCTCTTACACACGCTACTCCGACGCCCACCCTTACAGGACTTTCTACACGTTTTAGGCAACTAATTAGAGAGCACCAGCTCTATGATTTGTGGCGAGTGGATCACCCAGGTGATAGGTCCTATACCGTCTTCTCCCATACGCACAGCACTCATAATCGCTTAGATTACTTTTTTGGTAATGTCCCTGCCCTCCGTGCGCTCCAGGGGGCGAATATAGACCCCATCTCTTGGTCAGATCACGCACCAGTTTCTGTGTCCCTGCAAATAGGGAAAATACGAGAGTATGTCATTGGCGCTTAAACAAAACTTTGATTAAGTCCCCTGCTCTTAGGGACAGCCTGGCCGGACATATACGTGAATTTTATGCACTTAATGAGGGATCGGTTCCTTCTGTATCCACTCTTTGGGAGGCGCATAAGGCGGTGATGAGGGGGCAATGCATAGTAATGGGATCTAGATTGAAAAGAGACTCTAGGGCCAAGCGGGTGGCTCTCCATCGGACAATTACTAAGTTGGAGAGAGAAATGGGGATTAAACCGGCGGTCCCGACACTACGGAAATTGCTAGAGGCTAGAGCACAAATAAATTTATTCGAAATCTTACAGTCAAGCGACATTTTCTAACTACAGAGGCAATAACGGATGAACAAACAGCGGAGCCCGTTGCCTATAGCAACCAGTATAGATCGCTCATGTTTCAGGAACAGGTGGCACAAATATGTCTTGAAGATCTTGCAGATGGAACAATACAGAATTCAAACAGTCAGATACCAGAATTCATCACGAAAAATCCTAGGTTTTATCCAATTCAGTCCCGAACGGATTCTATGGACACTTTCCAATTAATCATGGAGAGAGAATTGCACAAGATCAAAAATCAAATAGGATTTGATGAAACCACGCATAATCTATCCATCGCAGAAAAACAGGCTATCAAATCCCTGAAAGAAAATGAGAACATTGTAATTCGCATGGCGGACAAGGGAGGATCCATCACCATTATGGACAGGGCCATGTATATGGAACAGATTCTCTTGTTATTGGATGACGTTGATACATATGTAAAGTTGTCTCACAATCCCACCAATGATTTTTCCATTTTATTGAGGGATGTATTGGATGAGGGCATATATCAGGGTTTAATCAACAAGAAACAGTATGACTATCTTAATGTAGAATTTCCAGTGATACCCATAATGCACGCATTGCCTAAAACACACAAGGGCATTATTCCGCCCCCAATGCGGCCCATAATATCGGGGATAGGGTCCCTAACTGAGAGAATCTCAGAGTGGCTTGATTGCCATTTACAGCCATTGGTTCTAAGGGTACCTGGACATTTGAGAGACACGAAAGATGTACTTTCCATCTTTCATAACAAAATTTGGAACACAGACCACACATGGTTGAGTTGTGATGTGGTCTCTCTCTATACGAGCATTCCACACTCAATCGCTATTAAAGCTCTCATCCACCATCTCTACAAGTATAGTGGATATGACCCTGTCTTGCAAAATTTTATAGTCAAGATTACTAGTTTCTTGTTGACACATAATTACTTCAACTTTGCAGGTACCTTCTATCTCCAAAGGAGGGGGGTATCTATGGGGGCCAAGTTTTCCCCTTCCTTGGCCAATCTAGTCATGTCCTGGTGGGAGGAACACACTTTATTTTCTCCATCCAACCCATTTGCGGGCCATGTCCACTGGTATGGCAGATACATCGACGACCTCCTAATCATATGGGAGGGCGATGTGTCTGCCATACCGGATTTCATGGCCTTCATTAATGATAACGACTCAAATCTCAGGTTCACACATGTCACCAACGATACAACCATCAATTTTTTAGACATCAAGTTTGTCTCAAAAACAGGTTGCAAAGTGTGTACTGAGATTTATCACAAACCTATATCAGGGAATACCCTGTTACACGCCACCAGTTGCCATCCTAGGCATACCATTTCAGCAATACCTGTAGGAGAACTGACTAGAGCCAAGAGAAATTGTAGTACACATTCAGCATATACTAAAGAGGAATCTAGAATTTGTCGCAGGCTTTCAGCACGGGGGTACAGAAATTGGACATTAGAAAGGGCCAAAACTATTGTCAAAAATAAGGACAGAGATCGTCTTCTGTCCGTAGAACATAATACAGACAACACACGTTCCAGTACGATACATACCAACATACCAACCTTAGTACTCCAATACAGCAACCAATTTAACCTTATCAGGAATATGGTACTCAAATATATTCCGGTACTATACGATGATGTTAAATTGGAAGAGGTACTAAAGAGGGGCTGCCGTGTTGTATCACGGAGACCTCCCACTCTTGGGAACATGTTAGCCCCTTCGTTATTGCCAACTAGCTCCCCCAAGCCCACATGGTTAAACCACAAGGGGTATTTCAAATGTGGAACACACCCGTGCAAAGTTTGCAATTTTTCTAAAATAACCAAAGAGTTCTCAAATTCCTCAGACAGTATTAACTTTCCCATTAAATCATACATCAATTGTAACAGCAATAATGTAGTTTACATCATCGAATGTACTAGTTGCAAGTTAAAATATGTGGGGTGTACTACAAGAAAATTTAAATTACGAGTTTTAGAACACCTAAGTTATATTAGGAACCCCAACCTCTTGAACATCTCAAATATTTCTAGACATTTCATCTCACAACATAATCGTTGCATCAACTCATTTTGCTGTTACGCAGTAGAAAAAGTTAGGGGGACCATAAGAGGTGGTAATATGAAACAACGCCTGTTAACAAGGGAGGCATTTTGGATATATAATTTGGAAACACGCTTTCCACGCGGTTTGAATATTAAGAGGGAACTTATGTTTCATTATTGAAATAATACATCATATATCACAGTGATATGGTCCATTTGGATCTGTCATTGTCTTCAATATTAACAGTGCCCATTAATGCTGTGCTTAAAGTATTTTTTCAAAATCCTTATCAAGTCAATATATATATATCTGTACCTCTAAATTAATCCCATCCATTATAGATAGTTACAAATTAACATAAAATGCGAGCCCAACTAATTATGAATATATCTGATTTATATATATATGTACCTATAAATTAACTCCATCTATTACGGATAGTAACAAACTAATACAATATAGCATTATACTTCTTTCTCGGAAGCAAAAACTGCAGTTGCGATGTATTCAGCACCATATCATTTGGACAGCGACATCGGCCGTACTAACTATCAATTTCTATGAGGAGTGTTTTTTTCTTAACTGAAATACACTGCATTTGCAGCATTTTCAGCACCACATCCCTTGGACAGCACCATTGATAGTCACAACTAATCCTTGAAATAAATATATATAACCTTTTCTATTCAATGTCAGTTATATTATACATCTCCAAAAAAAAGGTTCCTACAGATATACCATCTGGAGCTATGTAATCATAGCATTAAACTTCTATAATCAATAGGGCACTGGTACGAACTATTGTCTATTTCACTACAAAATAAATTAATATCGCCTATTATTGGGTACATTTTCTGTATACACATATGATTAAACACATGTGCACACTATACCCTTATTTAGATCTAAGTTTAATGAAGGCTAATATTTAAGATAAAACGCACATGTACGATATACCTCCATTCAGATCTCAGTTCAATGTAGGCAGTATTTAAAATAAAACGCATGTGCACATTATGTCCCCATTCAGATCTTACTCCAATTAAGGTTATCTAACTATTTCTAACTAAATACGCACTAAACTGAATAGGATTCTTCAAGTTTTTGAAATAAATCTCAAAAAAATTTTTTATAAATAAATTAGTAACTTCTACATTTATATAGTGCATTCAACGCTTCTTAGGTCATATACGTAAAATTCAATTCATATTTTTATATTATCGGGAACCATGTTTCCCCGTCTATGTTTTAAATGAAATTTTTTTTTTTGTTTCATCCCGTTATTCACACTGTGCATATGTTGAAAGCTTGCACAATTGTTTGAAGATGTGATACATGTTTAACTAAATTGTTAATTTGTGCTGGTTTTCCCGTATATCGAATTTATAACAACTGTGATATACTTTGTGGAAATTGTGAGGACACAACTGTCTTGCCTGTGATTTGGGTTATTAAAAACATACGATACTGTACACTTTAGTACAATTCAATTAGACTGCCCAGATATAGTCGCCACTCGGTGATTATATGACATACACCTTTTGAATTATACGTATACACGCAGTTTCTATACAGGGTGTGTCACACCTGAGTTGGTAATTACATACTAAGGGTTAACTTCTCACCTGGTTTTTGGCGTACTCATTAGTTACGCTTATTAAGCAGACAGGACGGACAATGTCCTCACATTTCTTTGCCATGATTAAGAGCACAGGAGCTGCTCAAAACGCGTAGGCTAAGGGAACCACTGCCTACTCACTATTCTGTGGGATTGCGTCTCTACATCATTTTATATATTCACCCCAATAAAGATGGGAACATCGATTCCTTTTTAAATCTTTGACTGGACTCAGCGCTGGATCATTCCATTTTCTTCTTCATTGCATATACCGCCAGCCGTAGCGGAGATCCGAGTGAGGAGTCAAGAGACGCAACAAACTGGTGAGCTGGAGGTTTCCTCTCTTTACTATTTTCTTCTGAATATACGGCAAAGCTTCCGTGCTCACCAAATCTGTTAAAATATATTGGAGTACCGAACATTTGCTATAACAGCACATACAAGCACAATCACCAACATCAAGATCCTTGTATTAATGCTCTAAACTCCTATTTTCTAACATTTCATTCATATCCCAAGAGTGAGTACTACAACTGTATATCATCTATTTTTGTTTGAAACATAATTTTTCAACACATGGCTTGTTTTTAAATCATATATGACCTAAGATATCCTTCTACAGCGTTTATTCCAATTCATCCTTAAACAAATATGGAAATGCCCGTGCGTCCCAAACTACCACGCTCTAGAATGGAAATGGCGGCTTTTGTGTTTGGTGAAGATGCACATACGGATAGTGTGAATACAACCCTACAAGGCAAATTCAGAGATCTGGAAAAACTAGCATCCAGTGAGACCAGAGTGTGGTGGGATCTCACCACACTACGTAATTACATCTCGAAGGATATGATTCCGAGGGGTCTCAGACTGCGTAAAGTACCGACACACAAATATTCTGAACAATTCCAAACCGATTGGAATAAGATCTTATCAGAGTGTTCGATCAGACTCATGACTCTCATCACCAAGCATGAGGAGACCAAGCTCACAGAGCTACAAGTGGATCTTACCAAGATTAGGGAGGAAATCAGCCCATCTTCCAGCTCACCAGAGTATGCCATGTTACAAAGAAGAATGGACGATCAGTTAGAAAAATTGGAGAAATCTATTGCGGATACGAAAAAAACCAAATTCATACGTGACAGCCAAGACTATAGGAATAATGAAATTTATTCTTGGAATGGAGGGAATTCCTATAAACGTGGAACCAAATCCATTCTAAAGAAACGGAATAAACCATACCAACTCAATTCAAGTATTCATAGAGTCAGCTTTAGTTCGACCGAACCTGAAACAACGGATGGAGCAGAAGGTGATTCGGATTTAGAAATAGCACAAGGAGGACGTACACCTAAATCCCATCATGGCTACAAACGAGATCCTCCAAAAAACGGGGGAAGAGGGGGGGCAGGAAGCACCGATCGAATGGATTTCATTCAACCCAGACGACTGAGGGATCGCAGATGAATTTAGATGTGATCAATCTATCATCTGCACCGCTCTCCACTATTCAACTCAAGGTGCTATCACGAGGACTTAATTTTGTGCCCAATCTAAACTTTGATGTCTTCTCTACTCTGCTCGATATTAATAAATTTATTCGAAATCTTACAGTCAAGCGACATTTTCTAACTACAGAGGCAATAACAGATGAACAAACAGCGGAGCCCGTTGCCTATAGCAACCAGTATAGATCGCTCATGTTTCAGGAACAGGTGGCACAAATATGTCTTGAAGATCTTGCAGATGGAACAATACAGAATTCAAACAGTCAGATACCAGAATTCATCACGAAAAATCCTAGGTTTTATCCAATTCAGTCCCGAACGGATTCTATGGACACTTTCCAATTAATCATGGAGAGAGAATTGCACAAGATCAAAAATCAAATAGGATTTGATGAAACCACGCATAATCTATCCATCGCAGAAAAACAGGCTATCAAATCCCTGAAAGAAAATGAGAACATTGTAATTCGCATGGCGGACAAGGGAGGATCCATCACCATTATGGACAGGGCCATGTATATGGAACAGATTCTCTTGTTATTGGATGACGTTGATACATATGTAAAGTTGTCTCACAATCCCACCAATGATTTTTCCATTTTATTGAGGGATGTATTGGATGAGGGCATATATCAGGGTTTAATCAACAAGAAACAGTATGACTATCTTAATGTAGAATTTCCAGTGATACCCATAATGCACGCATTGCCTAAAACACACAAGGGCATTATTCCGCCCCCAATGCGGCCCATAATATTGGGGATAGGGTCCCTAACTGAGAGAATCTCAGAGTGGCTTGATTGCCATTTACAGCCATTGGTTCTAAGGGTACCTGGACATTTGAGAGACACGAAAGATGTACTTTCCATCTTTCATAACAAAATTTGGAACACAGACCACACATGGTTGAGTTGTGATGTGGTCTCTCTCTATACGAGCATTCCACACTCAATCGCTATTAAAGCTCTCATCCACCATCTCTACAAGTATAGTGGATATGACCCTGTCTTGCAAAATTTTATAGTCAAGATTACTAGTTTCTTGTTGACACATAATTACTTCAACTTTGCAGGTACCTTCTATCTCCAAAGGAGGGGGGTATCTATGGGGGCCAAGTTTTCCCCTTCCTTGGCCAATCTAGTCATGTCCTGGTGGGAGGAACACACTTTATTTTCTCCATCCAACCCATTTGCGGGCCATGTCCACTGGTATGGCAGATACATCGACGACCTCCTAATCATATGGGAGGGCGATGTGTCTGCCATACCGGATTTCATGGCCTTCATTAATGATAACGACTCAAATCTCAGGTTCACACATGTCACCAACGATACAACCATCAATTTTTTAGACATCAAGTTTGTCTCAAAAACAGGTTGCAAAGTGTGTACTGAGATTTATCACAAACCTATATCAGGGAATACCCTGTTACACGCCACCAGTTGCCATCCTAGGCATACCATTTCAGCAATACCTGTAGGAGAACTGACTAGAGCCAAGAGAAATTGTAGTACACATTCAGCATATACTAAAGAGGAATCTAGAATTTGTCGCAGGCTTTCAGCACGGGGGTACAGAAATTGGACATTAGAAAGGGCCAAAACTATTGTCAAAAATAAGGACAGAGATCGTCTTCTGTCCGTAGAACATAATACAGACAACACACGTTCCAGTACGATACATACCAACATACCAACCTTAGTACTCCAATACAGCAACCAATTTAACCTTATCAGGAATATGGTACTCAAATATATTCCGGTACTATACGATGATGTTAAATTGGAAGAGGTACTAAAGAGGGGCTGCCGTGTTGTATCACGGAGACCTCCCACTCTTGGGAACATGTTAGCCCCTTCGTTATTGCCAACTAGCTCCCCCAAGCCCACATGGTTAAACCACAAGGGGTATTTCAAATGTGGAACACACCCGTGCAAAGTTTGCAATTTTTCTAAAATAACCAAAGAGTTCTCAAATTCCTCAGACAGTATTAACTTTCCCATTAAATCATACATCAATTGTAACAGCAATAATGTAGTTTACATCATCGAATGTACTAGTTGCAAGTTAAAATATGTGGGGTGTACTACAAGAAAATTTAAATTACGAGTTTTAGAACACCTAAGTTATATTAGGAACCCCAACCTCTTGAACATCTCAAATATTTCTAGACATTTCATCTCACAACATAATCGTTGCATCAACTCATTTTGCTGTTACGCAGTAGAAAAAGTTAGGGGGACCATAAGAGGTGGTAATATGAAACAACGCCTGTTAACAAGGGAGGCATTTTGGATATATAATTTGGAAACACGCTTTCCACGCGGTTTGAATATTAAGAGGGAACTTATGTTTCATTATTGAAATAATACATCATATATCACAGTGATATGGTCCATTTGGATCTATCATTGTCTTCAATATTAACAGTGCCCATTAATGCTGTGCTTAAAGTATTTTTTCAAAATCCTTATCAAGTCAATATATATATATCTGTACCTCTAAATTAATCCCATCCATTATAGATAGTTACAAATTAACATAAAATGCGAGCCCAACTAATTACGAATATATCTGATTTATATATATATGTACCTATAAATTAACTCCATCTATTACGGATAGTAACAAACTAATACAATATAGCATTATACTTCTTTCTCGGAAGCAAAAACTGCAGTTGCGATGTATTCAGCACCATATCATTTGGACAGCGACATCGGCCGTACTAACTATCAATTTCTATGAGGAGTGTTTTTTTCTTAACTGAAATACACTGCATTTGCAGCATTTTCAGCACCACATCCCTTGGACAGCACCATTGATAGTCACAACTAATCCTTGAAATAAATATATATAACCTTTTCTATTCAATGTCAGTTATATTATACATCTCCAAAAAAAAGGTTCCTACAGATATACCATCTGGAGCTATGTAATCATAGCATTAAACTTCTATAATCAATAGGGCACTGGTACGAACTATTGTCTATTTCACTACAAAATAAATTAATATCGCCTATTATTGGGTACATTTTCTGTATACCCATATGATTAAACACATGTGCACACTATACCCTTATTTAGATCTAAGTTTAATGAAGGCTAATATTTAAGATAAAACGCACATGTACGATATACCTCCATTCAGATCTCAGTTCAATGTAGGCAGTATTTAAAATAAAACGCATGTGCACATTATGTCCCCATTCAGATCTTACTCCAATTAAGGTTATCTAACTATTTCTAACTAAATACGCACTAAACTGAATAGGATTCTTCAAGTTTTTGAAATAAATCTCAAAAATTTTTTTTATAAATAAATTAGTAACTTCTACATTTATATAGTGCATTCAACGCTTCTTAGGTCATATACGTAAAATTCAATTCATATATTTTTATATTATCGGGAACCATGTTTCCCCGTCTATGTTTTAAATTAAATTTTTTTTTTTTGTTTCATCCCGTTATTCACACTGTGCATATGTTGAAAGCTTGCACAATTGTTTGAAGATGTGATACATGTTTAACTAAATTGTTAATTTGTGCTGGTTTTCCCGTATATCGAATTTATAACAACTGTGATATACTTTGTGGAAATTGTGAGGACACAACTGTCTTGCCTGTGATTTGGGTTATTAAAAACATACGATACTGTACACTTTAGTACAATTCGATTAGACTGCCCAGATATAGTCGCCACTCGGTGATTATATGACATACACCTTTTGAATTATACGTATACACGCAGTTTCTATACAGGGTGTGTCACACCTGAGTTGGTAATTACATACTAAGGGTTAACTTCTCACCTGGTTTTTGGCGTACTCATTAGTTACGCTTATTAAGCAGACAGGACGGACAATGTCCTCACATTTCTTTGCCATGATTAAGAGCACAGGAGCTGCTCGAAACGCGTAGGCTAAGGGCACCACTGCCTACTCACTATTCTGTGGGATTGCGTCTCTACATCATTTTATATATTCACCCCAATAAAGATGGGAACATCGATTCCTTTTTAAATCTTTGACTGGACTCAGCGCTGGATCATTCCATTTTCTTCTTCAAGGCTAGAGCACAACTCAAGGACTTAGCTATGAAGGGGGTAGAAAAGTCATTACTATACACAAAAAGGAAATATTACGACAAAGGAAATAAGGCGCACTCGCTTCTGGCCAGACTATTGTGGGATCAGGCGACTGTTCGTACTCCACAGGCGGTTCGGGATAAGGCGGGCATACTCCAGCATCACCCAGACACGATAGCCACACTTTTTCATGACTATTATAAATCCTTATACCACCTGCCGAATACCTTACCACCTGATCCGGCTCGTCGGAGGGAAACGCTGCAAGCATATCTCTCTTCCTGTGCTCTCCCTAGACTGAAAGATGAGGAGCTTTCATCCCTGAATGCCCCGATCTCTGCGGAGGAATTGTTTGATATATTGAAGGACCTCCCTAGTGGTAAGGCCCCTGGACCAGATGGCTTTACATATGGGTATTATAAGACCTTTGCGGAGATCTTGGTTCCACGGATGGCTTCCTTATTTAACCCCTTCCCGCTCCTTGACGTACTATTACGGCATGGCAGCTGTATCGTTCGCGCTCCATGCCGTAATAGTACGTCTCGGGAGTAACGGCCGTTTCGGCCGTCCTCCCGACACATACAGGAGCTGTGACGCTGCTGTCTTGTTCAGCAGCTGTCACAGCTCCTACAGCGGGGACCGATCGCTGTGTCCCTGCTGATTAACCCCTTAAAAGCCGCGTTCTATAGAGATCGCGGCTTTTTAGGGGTTAAGCTGCCATCGCCGGCCTGCTACGCGATAGCGGCCGGCGATGGTGACTATGGCAACCGGACACCAAACAATGGCGTCCGGCTATGCCATAGACGGAAGCCTAGTGGGTCCTGACAACGTCAGGACCCACTATGCTTGCTGTCAGTGAGTAGCTGACAGTTCTAATACACTGCACTACGCATGTAGTGCAGTGTATTAGAATAGCGATCAGGGCCTCCTGCCCTCATGTCCCCTAGTGGGACAAAGTAATAAAGTAAAAAAAAAGTTAAAAAAGATGTGTAAAAATAAGAAAATAAAAGATTGAAAAGTAATAAAAGTAAAATTCCCCCCTTTTCCATTATCAGTCCTTTATTATTAATAAAAATATATAAATAAACAAATAAACTATACATAATTGGTATCGCCGCGTCCGTAACGGCCTGAACTACAAAATTATTTCATTATTTATCCCGCACGGTGAACGCCGTAAAATAAAATAATAATAAACCGAACCACAATCACAATTCTTTGGTCACTTCACCTCCCAAAAAATGGAATAAAAAGAGATCAAAAAGTCGCATGTACCTAAAAATGGTGCTGATCGAAACTACAGTTCGTTACGCAAAAAATAAGTCCTCGCACGGCTTTATTGATTAAAAAATAAAAAAGTTCTGCCTCTTAGAATAAGGTAACACAAAAAGTGAATGATTGTTTACAAAACGTATTTTATTGTGCAAACGCCATAAGACATAAAAAAAAACTATAAACATCTGGTATCGCCGTAATCGTATCGCCACGCAGAATAAAGTGAATAAGTCATTTATAGCGCACGGTGAACGCTGTAAAAAAAAACGAAAAAAAAAACAATAGTACAATTGCTGTTTTTTAGTCACCACGCCAACTAAAAATAGAATAAAAACTGATCAAAAAGCCGCATGCACCCCAAGAAAACTGCAATGGATTCCTCAAGGGGTCTAGTTTCCAAATTGGGGTCACTTTTGGGGGGTTCCCAATGTTTTGGCACCACAAGACCTCTTCAAACCGGACATGGTGCCTAATAAAAAAGAGGCTTCAAAATCCACTAGGTGCTCCTTTGCTTCGGAGGCCGGTGCTTCCGTCCATTACCGCCCGAGGGCCACATGTGGGATATTTCTCAAAACTGCAGAATCTTGGCAATACGTATTAATTTGTGTTTCACTGATAAATCCTTTTGTGTTATAAAAAAAATGGTATAAAGAGGATTTTCGGACAAAAAAAAAATTTAATTTTCACCTCTACTTTGCTCTAAATTTTTGTGTAACACCTAAAGAGTTCATAAACTTTCTACATGCTGTTGTGAATACTTTGAGGGGTCTAGTTTCTAAAATGGGGTATTTGATAGGGGTTTCTAATATATGGGCCCCTCAAAGCAACTTCAGAACTGAACTGGAACCTAAAAAAATAAATAAATGAGGCAATACTTCGCTTCTTACATTATACTGATAATGAGCCGTGCCCACCCCGAGATGACCCCAGTTTTGACCGTTTGTATAAACGGAGACCCCTATTAGACCGTTCCAGTGCCCGGTTTTCCCAAGCATACACCCCCGAGAAGTGTATTTCTATTGATGAGTCCCTGGTACATTTTAAAGGGAGGGTTCAATTCCGCGAGTACCTGCCAGGTAAGAGGGCAAGGTATGGCGTGAAGATGTATAAGCTGTGAGAGTGCATCAGGGTATACCTACAGGTTTAGGATATATGAAGGAAAGGCCACCCCCAAACCAGACTGCATCCTGGACTACAATAGGTACATGGGAGGGATGGACTTGTAAGATCAAGCCCTGAAGCCCTACAGCGCCATGCGGTGTGGTATAAGAAGCTGGCCGGGCACATCATACAGATGGCATTGTACAATGCAGGTGATTATCAAGAACCTAATCTTTAGGGACCAAGAAGGCACCCAGTACTTCTGGAAGCGAGCCCACACGCATCGTACCAGGGCAACACTTTCCAGGAGAAGTTCCCCAAACTGGCAAGAAGGGAAAAAGTCAAAAGAGGTGCAGAGTCTGCTATAAGAGGGGGATAAGGAAGGACACAATATATCAATGTGACACGTGTCCCGAATAACCAGAGCTCTGTATGAAAGTGTTTTAAAATTTATCATACATCCCTTGGTTTATAATTTACCCCAATTTTACTTACCCTGATGCACTCCACACAGCTTATCCCCCCTCGTCTTTCCCCTCTGGGCCCTGCTGTGTGTCCAGGCAGCTGATAACAGCCACATGTAGGGTATTGCCATACCCGGGAGAACCCACATTACAGTTTATGGGGTGTAGGTCTCCGGTCAAAATGCTCACCACATCTCTAGATGAATGCCTTAAGGGTGTAGTTTTTAAAACGGGGTCACTTCTTGCGGGTTTCAACTGTACTGGTACCTCAGGGGCTTCTGCATACATGACTTCGCACTAGAAAATCCCCAGTAGGCCAAATGGTGGTCCTTTCCTTCTGAGCCCTCCCATGGGCCCAAACGGCAGTTTATCACAACAAATGGGGTATTGCGGCACTCAGAACAAATTGCGCAACAGAATGGGGTATTTTGTTTCTTGTGAAAATAAGAAATTTTCAGCCAAAACTACATATTATTTGAAAAAAATAATTTTGTTTTCATTCCCAGCCCAAATCAAATAAGTTCTGTGAAAAAACTATGGGGTCAAAATGGTCACAACACCCATAAATTAATTCCTTGAGGGGTGTAGTTTCCAAAATGGGGTCATTTGTGATTGGTTTCTATTGCTTTGATAGCTCTGGGGCTCTGCAAATGCGACATGGCACCCGAAAACCAATCCAGCAAAATCTGTACTCCAAAGAACACACAGCGCTCCTTTCCTTCTGAGCCCTCCCATGGGCCCAAACGGCAGTTTATCACCACAAATGGGGTATTGCCGCACTCAGGACAAATTGGGCAACAAAATGGAGTATTTTATTTCTTGTGAAAATAAGAATTTTTGAGCTAAAATTACATATTATTGGAAAAAATATATTTTTTTTTAATTCCCAGCCCAATTCAAATAAGTTCTGTGAAGAAACTATGGAGTCTAAATGGTCACATTACCCATAAATGAATTCCTTGAGGGGTGTAGTTTCCAAAATGGGGTCACTTCTGGTGGGTTTCCATTGCTTTGATACCTCTGGGGCTCTGCAAATGCGACATGGCACCCGAAAACCAAACCAGCAAAATCTGTACTCCAAAGAACACACAGCGCTCCTTCCCTTCTGAGGCCTCCCATGGGCCCAAACGGCAGTTTATTGCCACAAATGGGGTATTGATGCACTCAGGAGAAATTGGGCAACAAAATTGAGTATTTTGTTCCCTGTGAAAATAAGAAATTTTGATCACAAATGACATTTTATTGGAAAAAATGAATTTTTTTTCATTTCAGAGCCCAATTCAAATACGTGCTGTGAAAAAACTGTGCGGTCAAAATGGTAACAACAACCCTAAATGAATTCCTTGAGGGGTGTAGTTTCCAAAATGGGGTCACTATTGGGGGATTCCTACTGTTTTGACACCTCAACACCTCTTCAAACCTGGCATGCTGCCTAAAATATATTCTAATAAAAAAGAGGACTCAAAATGCACTAGGTGCTTCCTTGCTTCTAGGGCTTGTGTTTTAGTCCACGAGCACAGTAGGGCCACATGTGGGACATTTCTAAAAACTGCAGAATCTGGACAATACATATTTAGTAGTGTTTCTCTGGTAAAACCTTCTCTGTTACAGAAAAAAAAATGAATAAAATTGAAATTCAGCAAGAAAAATGAAATTTGCAAATTTCACCTCCACTTTGCTTTAATTCCTGTGAAATGCCTGAAGGGTTAAAAAACTTTCTAACTGCTGTTTTGAATACTTTGAGGGGTCTAGTTTTTAAAATGGGGTGTTTTATCAGGGTTTCTAATACATAGGCCCCACAAAGCCACTTCAGAACTCAAGAGGTACCTTAAAAAAAAGGCTTTTGAAATTTTCTTAAAAATATGAGAAATTGCTGTTTATGTTCTAAGCCTTGTAACGTCCAAGAAAAATAAAAGAATGTTCAAAAAACGATGCCAATTTAAAGTAGACATATGGTAAATGTGAACTAGTAACTATTTTGGGTGGTATAACCGTCTGTTTTACAATCAGATGCATTTAAATTCTGAAAAATTCAATTTTTTCAAAATTTTCTCTAAATTTTGCAATTTTTCACCAATAAACACTGAATATATCGACCAAATTTTACCACAAACATGAAGCCCAATGTGTCACGAGAAAACAATCTCAGAATCGCTTGGGTAGGTTTAAGCATTCCGACGTTATTACCACATAAAGTGAAATATGTCAGATTTGAAAAATGAGCTCTGAACCTTAAGGCCAAAACTAGGCTGCGTCCTTAAGGGGTTAATGAATTCCTACAGGGTTCTCCCATCCCTCAAACATTCCTGCATTCTCATATCACGCTGATCCCTAAACCGGGTAGAGACCACGCAGAGTGCTCCAGTTACAGACCCATAGCCCTTCTGAATTCGGATCTAAAAATTTTCACCCGTCTTCTAGCTAATAGACTCAATGTTTGGCTCCCTTCTTTGATTCACAAAGACCAAGTGGGCTTTGTGCCTCTTAGGCAAGGAGGAGACAACACACGAAGGACCCTTGACCTCATTGATGCCCTCCAAAAGCAAAAGAAATCGGCGATCCTGCTTAGTCTAGATGCAGAGAAGGCGTTTGACCGCTTGGGATGGCCATTTATGTTCGAAACTCTAAATTCATTTGGGATTTCGGGCCCTTATTTGACAGCACTGCGTGGTCTCTACTCCAAACCGACAGCGGCAATTAAACTCCCACACTCCACCTCCCCTCCGTTTCAAATCTGGAATGGTACACGTCAGGGGTGTCCCCTATCCCCACTTTTATTTGTGCTATGCATCGAACCTTTAGCAGCTCAAATACGGAAATCCAGTGATATAGCGGGGGTCCAGATACAAGATAAAGAGTTTAAGGTTTCCCTGTTTGCAGATGACGTCCTCTTGACTATCACTAAACCTCATACCTCCCTCCCTAACCTTACTACAGTTCTCCGTAGGTATGGGAGGCTGTCAGGGTATAAAACTAATACATCTAAAACGGAAGCGCTTCCTCTTAATGTCCCACACCAGGAACTCCAGCTACTCAAACACAACTACACCTACAACTGGAAGGAAACCTCCCTGACTTACTTAGGAGTTCAACTCACTCCCTCCAATGCGTATGTTTACAAGGCTAATTTCCCCTCTCTGTTTGTAGAGCTACGTCAGCTAATGGCCAGGTGGGATCCTCTTCCCATGTCATTTTTTGGGCGCATAGCAGCGGTCAAAATGACCTTGCTCCCTAAATTACTGTACTACTTTGAGACTTTGCCAGTAGCAGTACCTATGAAGGAATTGCGGGTCATGCAGTCTTCTATCCTCAGGTTCATATGGCACTCCGGCAGACATCGAATTCCGAAATCAGTTTTATTATCGGGTCGATCTGCGGGTGGGCTATCGGTCCCTGATGTGGTGAAGTACTACTGGGCGGCACACCTCCGTCGCATACCCAGCTGGGTGTCTTTAAGGGCGTACAATAAATGGACCGAAATAGAGAAGCTATGGATGGCCCTGGTCCACCCAAACTCCCTGTTATGGGGCGACCCACTGGTAATGCCGACTGCATCTTTATTGGGTCCCATGAGATTTCAAAGGGAGGTGTGGGAAACCTGTAAAAACCACTTTCATTTGGCGTCGGGTTGCCCGCCCTTGACTTCGGTACTCTACACTCCCACTATTCCGGGGGGCACTACCTCCCGAATAGTCCGATTGTGGACGGGAATTGAGGTATTTCACCTGGCTGATATGGTTGATCCCCACACGCAAGAGCTTCACCCGTTTTCATACTTTCAAAAACATCATAATATTCCCTCCGCTGCGTTCTTTCACTATCTTCAGGTCAAACATTACATGCAGCAAACTTTTAGATCCACGCGGGTTACTGCACCTACAAGCTTCGAAAGGTTATGTCGGTATGCTACCACCACTAGGGGGCTTATCTCAGCCATTTATGCATTATTGCTATCCCCAGAGGGTTCCCCACCGCCTGGGCATAGATACATGTTGAAGTGGGAGGCCTTACTGAATAAATCCATCCCTCTCTCATTGTGGTAGATTATTTGGTCGCAAGCAGCTAAAACCTCCATCTGCACTGCATATAAGGAAAACCAATATAAAATCCTTATGTTTTGGTACCACACCCCTGCCTTTCTGCATAGCTTCAATCCGGGTATTCCGTCGGATTGCTGGCGTTGTAGAAGTCAGAGAGGAGATCTGTTCCATATTTTCTGGAGCTGTTCACTGGTACAACAGTATTGGTTGGAAGTTAAGAACTTGGCATTGGCGGTGTTGCAGCAGGATATTCCCTTAGATCCTCTTCATTACCTCCTGAATGTTCCCCCTAGGTCTTTGGGGAAATCACCAGCTCGACTCTTTCGACACTTTCTCACAGCCGCTAAGACGTTGATAGCGTGGAAATGGAGACAGACAACCCCTCCCTCCCACATCGACTTAGTAACTAGAATTAGGGAAATACGTACAATGGAACATATGACGGCCTCTATTGACAATGAACTGGACAGGTTCAAAGTGGTGTGGGATCCGTGGGACAAGTATTGTATACAGGGATCTCAAGATTAGGTTGTAGGTGGAGCTCCGACTATCCCCCCCCCTCACCCCCTTAAACCCCTGTGTTTTTTCCCAGATGTTTTGTCTGTCTATTGAAAGTTACTGTCTTACTATGTGAATTGCATGGCCCTTCATGCTGCTCTAAGTTATATGTATATTTTTTAAAAATTGTCAATAAAAACACAGTTGAAACCAATGCAGGGTCGAAGAGATCCGTCTTTTTTCTTGACAAAGTAGAACCCGGCCCCTGGCTGTGGAGAAGGATTTTTGTATGAAACCCCTTTCCAGATTCTCCTTGATATAGGCAGACATAGACTGAGTCTCTGGCAAGGAGAGAGGATATACTCGTCCACAGGGAGGGGACGTATTTGGAACTAGTTCAATGGGGCAGTCATAAGCCCGGTGTGGTGGAAGTGTCTCAGCCTGCTTCATGCTTAAGACATCCGCAAACTGAGAGAAATGAGGGGGTAATCCTGCCAATGAGGCAGAGGGGGCTGGACAGGATGGATCTGTAACAGACAGTGGCTGCGACATTTGGAGCGCCATTGGAGAGCCTTTCCATAATTCCAGTCCAGGACTGGGGCATGTAGTCGGAGCCAAGGCAGATCCAGTAGGACAGGATTTACGGCTTTAGGCAAAACGAGAAACTAAATTAGTTCAGAATGAAGGGCTCCAACTTGGAGCTTCAGCGGCTTGGTTTCAGATACGATGGGGTCGGACAGAGGCAGTCCATTCACCGAGGCAATAGCCAAAGACGTTTCCAGATGATCTGTGGGCAACTGGAGAAGATCCACTAGGTCTTTTTGGATGAAGTTTGCTGCGGACCCAGTGTCCAGATAGGCAGAGACCCGGTGCGTCTTTTCACCAGACACTATGGTCACTGACTCACTGGAATGGACAGTTTCGATGAGAACTTTCTTTCTAGCGCCATTCCACATAGGGTTGTCTCTCCAACCAATCCGAGGCACTAGAGATTTTTTCGCTTCTGAGGGCACAAACGCACAACATGGCCTCCGAGGCCGCAATACAGACAAAGTCCCAAAGTGCGTCTGCTGTGTTTCTCCTGGGCAAACAGTTTGAGCCGGTCCACCATGCATTTTCTACCCTCCTCCTAATCTGTGAGTATGGCCTTTTCTGTGGTTTTAATTACATTCTATGTCCCAATTTTTTTGCAGGTCCACCTGCATTGGCTCCTCTGGTGGAACAACTGGTGAGGGCAATAGGGATTGCTGGAAGGTAGGAGCCAGCCTAGGGAATCTTCTCTCTCGACGAACCTATTGGGATCGCTCCCAGATCCTCATGTCAATCCGGGTGGCTAGAAGAATGAGGTCATCCAGGGTAGGTGGCAGATCATGAGCAATTTTAGAAGACAGTCCGGGCCAGAATGCAGCCACCATGGCCTCATTGTTCCAGGACAGCTCTGCCGCCAGGGTGCGGAACTGAATGGTGTAATCATTCATGGAGGTGTCCTCATGGCGAAGGATCAGAAGAGATTCAGCTGCTGAAGAGACTCGTCCGGGATCCTCAAATACTGTGCAAAAAGTCTGTAGGAAACACTGGAAATCATCGGTCTCCGGTCCCTGACGTTCCCAGGATTCTCCCATGCTAGTGCCTTCCCAGTAAGTTGTGATACTAAAAATGCGATCCTTGTGCCATCAGTAGGAAATGCTCTGGCATGTAGACTGAAGTGGATCTGGCACTGGTTCAGAAATCCCCTGCAGGTCCTCACGTCTCTGTCGTAGCGAGGAGGTAGTGGCAGCAAGAATCGGGAGTCAGCACTGGTACTGACAGGAGGTGTAGCAGGAGGAACAGCCGCAACAACAGGAACAGGTGCCGTGATAACTGCAGCTTGCGCATCCAGCCGATATGTTATGGTGTTCACAATCTGGAGGAGTTGGTCCTGTCGCAATTGGCAGACTAGCATATCCGGCCTGCATGGCTTGTGATGTCGTCAAGGTCTTGGATTGACCAGCGGGGTCCATGGCCTGAACAAACTGTTATTATCTGTGGGTATGTGGACCCACTGGGCCGTAGCAGAATAGCAGCTGGCCAAACAGTGTACCAAGTCAATGTATAGAAATAGTCCAAGGACAAGGGTATCTGTAGTTGTTCAGACAGTAATGGAGGCTCGACACAGAGGGGACCTTGGCAGCAGACACCAGGCATGGTGTAACACAGCAGGCATGACCGTGGGCACAACACGACTCCAACTTTCTAAGGCACGGGACACAGGATACAGGCAGCAGGACAGGGGAAGACCGGGAACAGGATAACACTAAGGTACCATTTGCAAGGGTAACACGGGTAAACACAACAATGCTCAGGCAATGAATGAAAGGGCATAGCTCCCACCTCCTTATAGACTGTGCAATACAGCCCCCCGCCTCGCCCATGTAGACAGTGCCTGCCACCGCCCCCTTGTAAACTGTGCCCCCCAAACCCCAACAAATTTACTCACCTAGGCCCTGTTCCTACGACTTACGGGGCTGCTCCACAAGGCCGATGATGGGATCCTGCGTAATCTAGTGATATCATCACACTGGCCTGCACAGGGATCCTGTCCCTGCGCTTGATAGGCTGTTGGCAGAACAGCCTGTAGCCTAGTAGATAGCAGAGCAGGGTGAAACCTCCCTGCTCTGTCATAGTGTACAGTAGTATCTGCATCCAAAGGACGCAGATACTATTGAATGTGGCGTCACTACCGCTGTAGAAGCCATAGCGGCTTCTAGCTGCGCCATCGGGCATGGGGGGGGCAGATCTGTTGGGTAGTATGGGCGGAGAGGCAGCTGCAGAGTCGGTGGGGCCCGGGGAATTTTGAAACACAAGCAGGGGAAGGGAACCAGTGCAGCACCACCTTACACCTGCTGGATGATGCACCCTGTGCAAGGGCACAGGTCGCACACCCCTAAGGCCGGCCCTAGTTCAGATGAATATTCTTGTACACTGTGTAGGTAAATAGTGACATGCACTTGTAATAGGTGGCAGGTGGTTAATAAGGTCTAAGCAGGGCTAGTCACGGACAGAAGATGCAGAGGCCAGTAATTACATAGCAAGTGAAGTTCCTTTAATAGGCTCTCACACATGACCATAAAACAAAAACAGTAGTACAAAACTTCTCAGCAAATATGAGAGGCACGGTCTCTTAAAACCTTAGAACAACTTTTGTATCACAATTCAGTCTGTAGAAAACCTTCTTAAATCCTACTGAAGAGACCAAAGTCATTTCTCAAAACAATTTAAACTATAAAATTTGTGTCCACTAGGTAATTATATATATTTTTTATTATATTGCATTATAATTGACCTATTGATCAGCAAGCAACGAAAGCAACATAAAATATGATGAATGCATTTAATTTTTTAGTAATTTTATGCTCCAGTTTTTGACATTTTTATCATGTACATTGAAGCAAAATGTGCATGTTTTATTAATCTTGTAAAAAATATTAAAACTTTATGCTTTGGTTTATTCTCGTTTGAGTGTTGTACATATAGCGTCATCATAATCCTTATCGACAGAAAGAGGAATGTTGTCTTGATTGTCAGATTCATTCAGGTCAAGGTCTAGAGAAACATAAAATGGAAATCTAATGACTACTAATAAATAACATATATATATAATATACTTTTCTTGTCTGAACGTTTGCATACTAAATGCTTAAAAAAAAAGTCTCACATAAAATCAGTAAAAGAATGAGATTTCTACTTTGTATTTATGTATTTGTACGTTTTTATTTGATCCTACATTCAGTCATTCTACAATTTAAATATTTTACCCAAATGGATAACCCATATCTAGAGATGAGCGAACCGGGGACAACCGAACCCGGTTTCGGTCCGAACATCGGGAAAAGTTCGGTTCGCAGCTAATCCGAACTTCACCGGGTTCGGCCGAACACGTTTTGACCGAACCCGGACAAAAATATTAGACAAATCGGCAGCCACTTGTCTCTATCAATCACTGATAGAGAAAAGAGGCTGCTGATTAAAAATAAAATAAAAAGCATTTCATACGTACCCGGTCGTTGTCTTGGTGACGAGTCCCTCTTCTTCCTCCAGTCCGACCTTCTTTTCTGACACGGCAGCCTGTGATTGGCTGCATCGGCCTCTGCAGCCTGTGATTGGCTGCAGAGGCCGTGGCAGCCTGTGATTGTCTGCAGCGGTCACATGGGCTGTAACGTCATCCAGGAATGTCGGGCCGGATGTCTAGAGGGACGCGTCACCAAGGCAACGGCCAGGAAACCGGACTGGAGGAAGCAGAAAGTTCTCTGTAAGTATGAACATCTTTTTTTTTTTACAGGTTACTCTATATTCTGATCAGAATTCACTGTCCAGGGTGCTGAAACAGTTAGGGTATGTTCACACGCTTTAATTACGGACGTAATTCGGGCGTTTTTGCCCGAAATTACATCCGAAAATAGCGCCTCAATAGCGTTGACAAACATCTGCCCAAAGCAATGGGCAGACGTTTGTCTGTTCACACGAGGCGTAATTTACGCGCCGCAGTCAACTCCTGTCCTCAATAACACCTTCACATGATTGGCAAGTCACCACGTAATGGTAAGAGCAGAGTTCACAGCAGCACAGAGTATTTCAGGAGATGAGCATGCGGATCTTGTGCGGGGTGGTGACTTGCCAATCATGTGAAGGTGTTATTGAGGACAGGAGTGGAGGAGAGGTAACAGACTGAGCTACGTAATGGTAAGAGCAGGTTCGGTCAGAACTAGTTCGGTCCGAATCGAACTTTTTCGTGAAATTCGGCGAACTAGCCGAACCGAACTTTTCATAAGTTCGCTCATCTCTACCCATATCCATACGTACAGTGAAGGAAATAAGTATTTGATCCCTTGCTGATTTTGTACGTTTGCCCACTGTCAAAGACATGAACAGTCTAGAATTTTTAGGCTAGGTTAATTTTACCAGTGTGAGATAGATTATATAAAAAAAAAAAAAAAAAACGAAAATCACATAGTCAAAATTATATATATTTATTTGCATTGTGCACAGAGAAATAAGTATTTGATCCCTTTGGCAAACAAGACTTAATACTTAGTGGCAAAACCCTTGTTGGCAAGCACAGTAGTCAGACGTTTTTTGTAGTTGATGATGAGGTTTGTACACATGTTAGATGGAATTTTGGCCCACTCCTCTTTGCAGATCATCTGTAAATCATTAAGATTTCGAGGCTGTCGCTTGGCAACTCGGATCTTCAGCTCCCTCCATAAGTTTTCTATGGGATTAAGGTCTGGAGACTGGCTAGGCCACTCCATGACCTTAATGTGCTTCTTTTTGAGCCACTCCTTTGTTGCCTTGGCTGTATATTTCGGGTCATTGTCATGCTGGGAGACCCAGCCACGAGCCATTTTTAATGTCCTGGTGGAGGGAAGGAGGTTGTCACTCAGGATTTGACGGTACATGGCTCCATCCATTCTCCCATTGATGCGGTGAAGTAGTCCTGTGCCCTTAGCAGAGAAACACCCCCAAAACATAATGTTTCCACCTCCATGCTTGACAGTGGGGACGGTGTTCTATGGGTCATAGGAAGCATTTCTCTTCCTCCAAACACGGCGAGTTGAGTTAATGCCAAAGAGCTCAATTTTAGTCTCATCTAACCACAGCACCTCCTCCCAATCACTCTCAGAATCATCCAGATGTTCATTTGCAAACTTCAGACGGGCCTCTACATGTGCCTTCTTGAGCAGGGGGACCTTGCGGGGACTGCAGGATTTTAATCCATTACGGCGTAATGTGTTACCAATAGTTTTCTTGGTGACTGTGGTCCCAGCTGCCTTGAGATCATTAACAAGTTCCCCCCGTGTAGTTTTTGGCTGAGCTCTCACCTTCCTCAGGATCAAGGATACCCCACGAGGTGAGATTTTGCATGGAGCCCCAGATCGATGTCGATTGACAGTCATTTTGTATGTCTTCCATTTTCTTACTATTGCACCAACAGTTGTCTCCTTCTCACCCAGCGTCTTACTTATGGTTTTGTAGCCCATTCCAGCCTTGTGCAGGTCTATGATCTTGTCCCTGACATCCTTAGAAAGCTCTTTGGTCTTGCCCATGTTGTAGAGGTTAGAGTCAGACTGATTCATTGAGTCTGTGGACAGGAGTCTTTTATACAGGTGACCATGTAAGACAGCTGTCTTTAATGCAGGCACCAAGTTGATTTGGAGCGTGTAACTGGTCTGGAGGAGGCTGAACTCTTAATGGTTGGTAGGGGATCAAATACTTATTTCTCTGTGCACAATGCAAATAAATATATATAATTTTGACTATGTGATTTTTTTTTTTTAAATATATAATCTATCTCTCACTGGTAAAATTAACCTAGCCTAAAAATTCTAGACTGTTCTTGACTTTGACAGTGGGCAAACTTACAAAATCAGCAAGGGATCAAATACTTATTTCCTTCACTGTATGTGTTATTAGGGCATATAAACATCGAAGAGAGGGTTCCCATGTCAAGATCCTTCTATTAGACAAAGAGTAGAGACTTCCGTGTATTATATTATTCTTTATTCCTTTAAATAGGCACCATGTAATACTATATTCCAGAGGGTAAATATGTGTACTCGCAAGAATAATTGTATTGGTAACTAGTATTATCATTGTGGTATTTCATATTTGTATGCTCTACATCATATGTAATATTTCTTTGCCTGAAGTTATCTATAGAGCTCATATTTGTCTATTTTGGAAAAAACAAAAACATTAAATAATGTAAGTCTTTATAAGAAATTCAAGTTTCTAAAATGGTTTTCCTTATGAAATTCTGGATTATGTATGTAAGAATTAGCATTTTTTTAAAATCATAACTTCATATTAACAGTAGAAAAAATATTCTATCCTCCACTAAAAATCAACTGCTATTTTTTCTACATCAGCTTTTTTACTTTTATTAGATTATGCATAATTTGAATTTGGATTTGGAATTTTGTATAACTTTATCATGGTTATTAAGAAGGATGTACCTTAATTAAACGAATAATTGGAATAAAATCTGTAAATTAAATGTAACAATAACTATAAAAACAATATAAAAACACATTAAGAAATAGAAATCTAAATCATTAAACACATGTAAAACTAGTCATTGTTATAAACATATACAAACCATTAGAAGACTTTGGCAGATATTTTTTGTTATCTTCCATGCTAATTTCCCCATCAGGATAAAAGGACTCGGGAGAATAATCATCCGCATCATCATATCCATTTTCTAGATCTAGAACACAAGGACAATGCTTCGTATATTATAATAACCCCACAATCATTTTTATAATTTCACAAAACCATGCAGCCAGGTATCTTTACAGGATACTATAAAACTTTACCCGTGCATAGTGATTTCGTTACATAGTCATTGAGAAGGATGTACTTTAATTAAATGAATAATTGAAGGTAAATATGTAAATTAAATGTTACAAAAATTTTAAAAAAACTATATCAAAAACACATTTAAGAATTTCAATTTAATTCATATTAAACACATGTAAATCTAGACATTGTTATGAACATATACAAACCATTAGAAGACGTTGGCAGATCATTTTTGTTATCTTCCATGCAAATTTCTCCATCAGGACAAAAGTACTGGGGAGAATAATCTTCCGCATCATCATATCCATTTTCTAGCCCTAGAACAAAATTACAATGCTTTGTGTATCATAATAACCCCACAATAAATTTTATTTCTTGACATATTCCTGCATAGGAATGATAATATACTTAAATGGGTATTCCCAGAATTGACAATAATCACCTATCCACACGATAAGTGATAATTGTCTGATGCTGGGGGCCCCACCATTGGGACCCTCATTGATCATGAGAACTTGGTTCCTGAACCCCCTGTTCCTCCTTACTGAACCCCCTGCAGTGAGAAGGATCTTGAATGGAGAAGTGGTCAAGCATTTCCCAGTCACTCCATTCAATGTCTTTGAGAATGACGGAAACAGCCAAGCGCTGTACTCCGCTATTTCCATTATTCCTATAGACTTTGAATGGAGCGAAGAACAGTCTAGCAGTAAGGAGGAATGGGGGGTTTGGGGCCCCATTCTCGTGATCAGTGAGAGTCCCAGCAGTGGGGTCCCAAGGAATTATAAAATTTCCACCTATCCTGTGAATAAGTAATCATTTTTAATTTTGGTAAACCCCTTTTAAGGTTGGATTCACGGTAGATTATGTTCTAATTGTAAAAAGAGAGGCTCATGAATAAGTAACTCTTTGATTGGAGGAAGATGTACTAAAGTAATCACAGTTTGTGTGACTGAAGTAATCTAAAGAAAAAATCTCAATTCTTCACTGGGGAAATTTTTTTAAAAAAAAATGCGGAACCACTTTGTACATCAATGTGACTTCTCCAACCTTCATCAAGCATCTCATGAAGTTTCTCTTCAGATATATAGTACTCCAGCTTCTGGTTAAGGTCACTGAGGCCCAACACTGTATAAAGTAATATATGTGCATTTTATATCATAAATAAAAACAGTTTATTTCCTTAGTGGTCAAGCAATTTTCTTGTTTTTCCATCGTCACATTCAAAGAGCTATACATTTTTGATTTTCCCTTCCTCTGAAGACACTAAGATGCCGCAGTCGCTATTGATGCTAATTTTGATCCTTCCGACTAGAGGAGGTTCCCAGCTGTCTTTAGACAGTCCAACACCCGCTCTAGCCTGCACGGGACACCCGGGTCGGGATTATGTCACAGCGCCACATTTTCACACCGCTGTGGCATAAGTACCTTTAGGCCCCATGCACACGACCGTAAAAAATCCTTGTAATTGCGGACTGTAATACGGACCTGCGCGGTTCTATTGGTTGCGGTCACCTTTCCGTATCGCTACGGATATGTGTCTGTGCTGTAGAACCGTGACGGAAATTATGGAGCATGTCCTAATTTTAATTTTTTACGGGCCATGCTCCCAAACCTTGTATGGGAGAACGGCCCAAAAATGCAGCCTTCAGCGGCCGGCCGTGCCCGCAATTGTAGGCCGTGATAAAGGCACGTCCGTGTGCATGAGCCCTTAATGACCGCTGTGAAAATGTGTATGGTCAGTCATTAGTAAGTTAAAGGCAATGAACATCTTTGCACTGATTTTCTTTTGAAAATTTCCTGGTTTAGTTTTAATGAAGTTCATTCATTGTGTAATTAAAAATTATACAACTTCATGATATTTGCACAGTTTTCTGCTTCCTGTCAATAATGGAAACATTTCTTGTTTACCTTTCATGTCCCGTTATTGATTTATGCTGTACAGTGGCACACAGAGCCCCTATGGGTCTATAATATAGACCCATGTGACATGATATGATATCTCTTTCAGGGAATTATATTCTACCCTAACAGCCTGGAATATGTTCATAATATGCAATGCTGCATGTCACAATTTGCATGCATTACAGGCTCTGGTTGTAAGGTACAGTTATGTTTGAGCAAACATCACAAAAGTGAGAGCCCACTAATATGGAAGGCATGTACAGGAGATCCTAATTTCCAAAAGTAGTCTAACGATATTGAAAATAAAAATCTCAGACAGCCCTACATTTAGAAGTAGAAAAAATCCTCCAGCTCACCTGACACACTCCTGTGTGTCGTTGATAGCGCCCGGATCCTCGTGTCGGCACACGGAGTATCAAGTAGAAACAAAGGGAGAAGGTAGGATCCAGCGCTGAAGCGTTTAAAATGGAACAATTTTCCAAGTTTAATTGTTAAATTTCTAAAAAGAAGGTCCAGTGGTATGAAGTCCAGGGTGTATAAGAAATTGGAGGGAGGGTATCCTCTGTAAGCCTACGCGTTTCGGACAACGCTGTGTCCTTAGACAAGTCTAAGGACACAGCGTTGTCCGAAACGCGTAGGCTTACAGAGGATACCCTCCCTCCAATTTCTTATACACCCTGGACTTCATACCACTGGACCTTCTTTTTAGAAATTTAACAATTAAACTTGGAAAATTGTTCCATTTTAAACGCTTCAGCGCTGGATCCTACCTTCTCCCTTTGTTTCTAGCCCTACATTTAGTTAACATGTACAGATGTAGCCATCTTTATCTTGACTCTTAACGCATTAAATACACAGTGGTAAGAATCTTTAACTTGAATTTTTCAATGACTTTCGATGGCTTTTGTTGTGTGATATCACCATGCAGCAAGTTACCAGAGTCAAGAAAAACTTGACTACATCTGTATAGCTAACCAAGAAATAATGTGATTTTAATTGTGTATTTATAGGTAAACTTTAGTCAAGGAAAGAAAATTATTATTGAATACAGATTTCCTATAATGTGAGAACCCCAAGCAGCTCGGCTCATGTATCGTGGATTTCAAACTAATTGTAATTATGCTCTTGTAAAATAATAATTTTAAAAACTTACCTGATTTTTGGGATGAAACCTCATTTTTTGCCATAGTTCTTAAATTAACCTCTTCATATACAGGTTCATAGGATATAAAGGAATTCATGTTCCTGAGGGCTAACCAATATTTAAAAAAAAAAATATATATATATATATATTAATGTTAGAATTTGAATGGTTTTTTTTCTTTTCCAAGCATGTTTTGAAATTTGAACAAACAGAATAAAAATGAATACATATAAAAGAGAAATGTCTAATAAAAAGCGTTAAGTCAGGATTCTGTAATAAACGGGATGCTGTGAACACAACAAACCTACAGTATATTACATAAAATTTGTATTTGGTACTGTGCTCTGTCCATGTCACAAATGAAAAAATATGGAACTCTGTGACTGCACAGTACCATTGTTGTAGTTTTAGGAGTAGGAAAAACGGGACCACCGGCGCTGCTTCAATCTTTAGGCGATACACAATACACAACCAACTTAGTGGATTAAGTGTATAAGGTTTTATTGGTAGGCTACGCGTTTCGACGTCGAACTGACGTCTTCCTCAGGCCAATACAGACTGTGCGGTTCCTGCCCTATTTATACATCAGGGCGAGGAATAAGACCACCAGTTATAATGGGTCAAAGGTCACATGAGATACAGAAATATAAAAAACACAAGAAAGAAGCAGCATTAAAAAGCAATTACAAGTGTCATAATACGATAAGAATGAACGGGATTAACAACATGTTTAAAAGCTGTTTTAAAACTCTTAGTTAAACTGACAGATCAGTACCGTGTTTTCAAGAGAGATTTATATGACAGCCAAAAACTATATTTATGTATCGAAATGTGGGTGAATAAACGATCATATATTAAACGATGTTGTTAATCCCGTTCATTCTTATCGTATTATGACACTTGTAATTGCTTTTTAATGCTGCTTCTTTCTTGTGTTTTTTATATTTCTGTATCTCATGTGACCTTTGACCCATTATAACTGGCGGTCTTATTCCTCGCCCTGATGTATAAATAGGGCAGGAACCGCACAGTCTGTATTGGCCTGAGGAAGACGTCAGTTCGACGTCGAAACGCGTAGCCTACCAATAAAACCTTATACACTTAATCCACTAAGTTGGTTGTGTATTGTGTATCGCCTAAAGATTGAAGCAGCGCCGGTGGTCCCGTTTTTCCTACTCCTAAAACTACTACAAACCGACAGCAAACTTCGTTTGGCTGTGTTGTGGACCTGGCTGCAGCTTCCTAAGCTTTGTTGACACCTCCTTGGTGTCCACCACCCGAGGTGAGCGGAATTGTCTCATCGACCCAATTTTATTTCTATTTTATCAGATTCTGATTTGCGGCGCCGTGTTTCTTTTTTCTACCTCACCTAGCAGTACCATTGTTACAATAATGATTTTTTGCAAATGGTTTCTATTCCATTCAATACATGTATAGAAAACTAAGAGCACACAGTTCCAAAAGTAAACAAATTATTTATTTTTCCGTATCACAGGCTAAAAAAAAACTGGAATACTGTAGTACAGAGCACCAAAATGATACAAATGATTTAACATTATGCTCATGTGGCAATGTCACGGATAAAAAAACTAAAATCTGAAAGGCTGCTAACATAGTGCACTGAAGTTACATAAATTATTTATTTTGCAGTGTACTCTTTCTATGTCAGAAATGTTAAAATTAAAAAACAACAAGAAGTCTGTGAGCACAGAGCACTAAAATAACATGAAATATTTATTGGCTATGTTATATGCTTGTGTCACAGAAGGAAAACACTAGAATACTGTGAACACAGATGAACAACATGAAACTTTTCTATTTTTCAATTATTTCTAACAGTTCTCTATATAGTTGGGGGTATTGAAGAAAAAAGGGGAATGCTATCTGACTGAGGGTATGTTCACACCGCTTATTTTCGGCCATTTTTCGGGCTGCATCTCGCTTGCAGAGCCATTTCACAGCAAAACTCAAAACTGATGAAACATTTTTCTCATCTCTACACATCAGGGTAATAAACAATCAGCATATTTAGCACACTTACCTTTTTTGTATCTCCTGGAATATTTTATCAAGTATCCTATTATAATAATTGCCCCACCAAAAAGAAGTGCAAAGATAATGAAGAATGTAAGAAATACATTTGGAATATAGGTAAATGTGTGATGATCTGTCGCAAGCTGAGCTAAAAAAATCAAGGAAAAAAAAGTATAAATATATCTATCCATCTATCTATATATTAGAAACAAACATCAGGATGAACAATTGAACAGTAAACGACTAAAGATGCGCAGATGTACTAACGTGGTGTAATCCTGGCGCATAATGTCACATGTTGTTTTAGATATGTTTTTTAAGCAAATGTACCAAAAAGACCAGATATTTATGCTGCACAACACACTTTTAAATTATGTCTAGAAAAGAGGGTGTGGTTTAGTGGAAGGAGTGTGTCTTAAAATGCAACATAATGCGCCAAAAAGCTGGCACAAAATTCTGTCGAAAAATAAGCTAAATCACCATGTATTTTACTGCTCCATGCTAGATCCTCTTTAAATGAGGCACACAGTTTTAAGGTATTCTTATTATTTGATATTATAAAAGAAATGTATTTATTGGATATGTTTTGTAAATTATACTATAGCTGCTATCAATTTGCTGATTATACTACTAATTAATACTCGTGACCACTACCTACTGGTTCGCATGAGGAAGAAGTGGAGCTCCCTGAAATGTAGATTGGCAGTGTGCTGTGTGGAGAGACATCAGCAGGAGTTGTTTGGGAAAGTTTACATCCGAAAAGCCAGGACACTTCCCTGCCCAGCAGACACTTGGCATCTCATTAGCATATTGAGCCTGAGCAATTAAAACCTTCCTAGCTAGGCTTGAAGTTTGATCACCAACTTAGGTATGTTTAAACTTCTTTCCTCCACACCTATCTAGTCGTGTTAGCATTTTTTTTTTGGGGGGGGGGGGGGAGTCAGAATTAGTGACAGAGACTTCCTTCAATTTCTTACTCGGGGCACAATCTAGCATAGAGATATAATTGCAAATACCTTGTTCTGAGGATTATCATTGTTACTCTTTACTTTCGAGAGTAGAGTTTTTTGCGGAATATTCTGATTTAATAAAACGTAACTTGACCCAGAAGTCTGATGCACGTGCCGTTCGCTATATTTATTTCCTATTTTAGACATTCTTTGGGCTTTGTTCAACAAGAGGAGGTGGCTCAGAGAAAACGGGGCAACATTGAGGGAAAGGAGTTTGCCTTAAAATGTGCCATATTACGGCAAAATTTTGTACAAAAGTTAGTGTCACGTAAGCCAACTAAGGCCTCATGCACACTACCGCGTTCCGTCCGTGATATACGGACCCCATGTCGGATGCATTTCAGGGGACCAAACATAGTTCAGGCATACCTAGCATCATACATAACTATGATGCTAGGAGCCCGGCTCCCTGAACTATGTTCATTCTGAGAAATGCGGCCGACATGCGGTCCGTATATCACAGACCGAACACAGTCGTGTGCATGAGGCCTTAGAGGTGGTATAAAGTTATACAGTTGTGTCTATAGATGCGCCAAACTTATCATCCAACATGATCCACTGTAATAAATTTGATGCATCTAGTCTAAACTGTATAAATTTAAGACAGTGTTAATAAATCTGCCCAATTGTGTTTAATATAATAACTACCATTGACCATGGCCATTAAAATGCGAAAAAGTCGAAAATACACGGCATTTTGTTATGATGACATTGCAGTCTTAGAAGGGGAATTTGGCTATTATTTCCTTATGTACAGTAGAATAATCAGCTATATAAACGAAAAGCTGTCTTATTGTTATGAAAAAAAAATCCCCTTTTAGGTCTCCTTCACACACAGATTTTTTTCAGCAAATTTCAACTGCATCAAACAAACGCTTCTAAAATCGCAAGCGTTATTAAAATGTAACGTGTTTTTTTATGGCATTCTTAGTAGTATTTTTTGTTGCCTTTCCATTTAGTGTAATTTTGCGCTTGCTTTTTTATGACTTTTTTTTAAAGTCCTATAGAGAACCCTAATGGGAAAAACGGCAGAAAAAAACCGCCACACCCAGAACACGCTGCATGGAAAACAATGCGACTGACGACAAAACTGACTAAAAAAATGCACAAACCAAAACGCAGTTGTGTGTAGTGCATTTTATATTTTACTATGGACTTTAATGTATCATCTGCCCACAAAAAAAAAAAAACGTCAAAGAACGGCCATCCAAACAACATTAAAAACACCACAAAAAAAAACCCGCTGCAGCAAGTTATCAGGATCAAGTTAAAGATGGCTACATCTATATACGTTGGGAGATTTTCCCATTGGAGATATAAACCGGGGGCCATAAACATGGTGTGAACAGGGCTTAACCTGGGCTATGTGCACAAGTGATGTTTCCACAACATTTCTGCTGCAATTTCTTTTCCTGTAATTTTTAAAAAAAATACAAAATAAACTGCAAAATGTGACAAAAACAGCTGTAAAAAAAACACAGAAAATGGCAAATGGGAAAATAAAATACACTAAGGTTACTCAATGACACATTTTACCTGTTATGGTGGTCGACGCAGTAGATGCATAGTTGTCCTCGGACCCTATTAATGACAAAATCACAAGCTAAAATAAATACATATATATATATATACACACGTATATATAAACGTAGGACAAAGGTGAATAAAGCAACCATTTTTCATCTTCATTGAAGTCCTGGTGCTGTTCCTTTGTCCTATGGTTTTCTCTGCAAATTCGTTGGCGAAGTGATTCATCCTCCGGTAACTTGCACAAGGCCCAACATTTCGCTGAGTTCGATTGTATTTGGACTGTATATATATATATATATATATATATATATATATATATACAGTGAAGGAAATAAGTATTTGATCCCTTGCTGATTTTGTAAGTTTGCCCACTGTCAAAGTCATGAACAGTCTAGAATTTTTAGGCTAGGTTAATTTTACCGGTGAGAGATAGATTATATATATATATATATATATATATATATATATATATATATATATAAACTGAAAATCACATAGTCAGAATTATACATATTTATTTGCATTGTGCACAGAGAAATAAGTATTTGATCCCCTACCAACCATTAAGAGTTCAGCCTCCTCCAGACCAGTTACATGCTCCAAATCAACTTGGTGCCTGCATTATAGACAGCTCTTACATGGTCACCTGTATAAAAGACTCCTGTCCACAGACTCAATGAATCAGTCTGACTCTAACCTCTACAACATGGGCAAGACCAAAGAGTTTTCTAAGGATGTCAGGGACAAGATCATAGACCTGCACAAGGCTGGAATGGGCTACAAAACCATAAGTAAGACGCTGGGTGAGAAGGAGACAACTGTTGGTGCAATAGTAAGAAAATGGAAGACATACAAAATGACTGTCAATCGACATCGATCTGGGGCTCCATGCAAAATCTCACCTCGTGGGGTATCCTTGATCCTAAGGAAGGTGAGAGCTCAGCCAAAAACTACACAGGGGGAACTTGTTAATGATCTCAAGACAGCTGGGACCACAGTCACCAAGAAAACCATTGGTAACACATTACACCGTAATGGATTAAAATCCTGCAGTGCCCGCAAGGTCCCCCTGCTCAAGAAGGCACATGTACAGGCACGTCTGAAGTTTGCAAATGAACATCTGGATGATTCTGAGGGTATGTTCACACGCTGAGCCAAAAACGTCTGAAAATACGGAGCTGTTTTCAAGGGAAAACAACACCTGATTTTCAGACGTTTTTTGAGCAACACATTTTTCGCTGCGTTTTTCGCTGCGTTTTCGCGCCCTTTTTTCGGCCGTTTTTGGAGCTGTTTTCAATAGAGTCTATGAGAAAACGGCTCCAAAAACGTCCAAAGAAGTGTCCTGCGCTTCTTTGACGAGGCAGGCATTTTACGCGTCATCGTTTGACAGCTGTCTGCACTGTACGTCGGCAAACCCATTCAAATGAATGGGCAGATGTTTGCCGACGTATTGTAGCCCTATTTTCAGACGTAAAACGAGGCATAATACGCCTCGTTTACGTCTGAAAATAGGTTGTGTGAACCCAGCCTTAGAGTGATTGGGAGAAGGTGCTGTGGTCAGATGAGACTACAATTGAGCTCTTTGGCATTAACTCTACTCGCCGTGTTTGGAGGAAGAGAAATGCTGCCTATGAGCCAAAGAACACTGTCCCCATTGTCAATCATGGAGGTGGAAACGTTATGTTTTAGGGGTGTTTCTCTGCTAAGGGCACAGGACTACTTCACCGCATCAATGGGAGAATGGATGGAGCCATGTACCGTCAAATCCTGAGCGACAACCTCCTTCCCTCCACCAGGACATTAAAAATGGCTCGTGGCTGGGTCTTCCAGCACGACAATGACCCGAAACATAAAGCCAAGGCAACAAAGGATTGGCTCAAAAAGAAGCACATTAAGGTCATGGAGTGGCCTAGCCAGTCTCCAGACCTTAATCCCATTGAAAACTTATGGAGGGAGCTGAAGATCCGAGTTGCCAAGTGACAGCCTCGAAATCTTAATGATTTACAGATGATCTGCAAAAAGGAGTGGGCCAAAATTCAATCTAACATGTGTGCAAACCTCATTATCAACTACAAAAAACGTCTGACTGCTGTGCTTGCCAACAAGGGTTTTGCCACCAAGTATTAAGGCTTGTTTGCCAAAGGGATCAAATACTTATTTCTCTGTGCACAATGCAAATAAATATATATAATTTTGACAATGTGATTTTATGGTTTTTTTTTTAAATATAATCTATCTCTCACTGGTAAAATTAACCTAGCCTAAAAATTCTAGACTGTTCATGTCTATGACAGTGGGCAAACTTACAAAATCAGCAAGGGATCAAATACTTATTTCCTTTACTGTGTATATATATATATATATATATATATATATATATATATATATATATATATATACATATATACATATATATATATATATATATATATATATATATATATATATATATATATATATGTATATATATATATATATATATATATATATATACACTACGGTTCAAAAGTTTTGGGTCACCCAGACAATTTTGTGTTTTCCATGAAAACTCACACTTATATTTATCAAATGAGTTGCAAAATGACTAGAAAATATAGTCAAGACATTGACAAGGTTAGAAATAAGGATTTTTATTTGAAATAATTTTCTCCTTCAAACTTTGCTTTCGTCAAAGAATGCTCCATTTGCAGCAATTACAGCATTGCAGACCTTTGACATTCTAGCTGTTAATTTGCTGAGGTAATCGGGAGAAATTTCACCCCATGCTTCCAGAAGCCCCTCCCACAAGTTGGATTGACTTGATGGGCATTTCTTGTGTACCATACGGTCAAGCTGCTCCCACATCAGCTCTATGGGGTTGAGATCTGGTGACTGCGCTGGCCACTCCATTACAGATAGAATACCAGCTGCCTGCTTCTTCCTAAATAGTTCTTGCATAATTTGGAGGTGTGCTTTGGGTCATTGTCCTGTTGTAGGTTGAAATTGGCTCCAATCATGCGCTGTCCACAGGGTATGGCATGGCGTTGCAAAATGGAGTGATAGCCTTCCTTATTCAAAATCCCTTTTACATTGTACAAATCTCCCACTTTACCAGCACCAAAGCATCCCCAGACCATCACATTACCTCCACCATGCTTGACAGATGGCGTCAGGCACTCTTCCAGCATCTTTTCAGTTGTTCTGCGTCTCACAAATGTTCTTCTGTGTGATCCAAACACCTCAAACTTCGATTCGTCTGTCCATAACACTTTTTTCCAATCTTCCTCTGTCCAATGTCTGTGTGCTATTGCCCATATTAATCTTTTCCTTTTATTAGCCAGTCTCAGATATGGCTTTTTCTTTGCCACTCTGCCCTGAAGGCCAGCATCCCGGAGTCGCCTCTTCACTGTAGACGTTGACACTGGCGTTTTGCAGGTACTATTTAATGAAGCTGCCAGTTGAGGACCTGGGAGGCGTCTATTTCTCAAACTAGAGACTCGAATGTACTTGTCTTGTTGCTCAGTTGTGCAGCGGGGCCTCCCACTTCTTTTTCTACTCTGGTTAGAGCCTGTTTGTGCTGTCCTCTGAAGGGAGTAGTACACACCGTTGTAGGAAATATTCAGTTTCTTGGCAATTTCTCGCATGAAATAGCCTTCATTTCTAAAAACAAGAATAGACTATCGAGTTTCACATGAAAGCTCTCTTTTTCTAGCCATTTTGAGAGTTTAATCAAACCCACAAATGTAATGTTCCAGATTCTCAACTAGCTCAAAGGAAGGTCAGTTTTATAGCTCCTCTAAGCAGCAAAACTGTTTACAGCGGTGCTAACATAATTGCACACGGGTTTTCAAGTGTTTTCTAATCATCCATTAGCCTTCTAACACAGTTAGCAAACACAATGTACCATTAGAACACTGGAGTGATGGTTGCTGGAAATGGGCCTCTATACACCTATGTAGATATTGCATTAAAAACCATTTGCAGCTATAATAGTCATTTAGCACATTAACAATGTATAGAGTGTATTTCTGATTAATTTAATGTTATCTTCATTGAAAAAAACTGTGCTTTTCTTTCAAAAAGAAGGAAATTTCTAAGTGACCCTAAACTTTTGAACGGTAGTGTATATATATATATATATATATATATATATATATATATATATAGATAGATAGATAGATAGATAGATAGATAGATAGATAGATAGATAGATATAATAAGTGCATAAATATAATTCCTATGCGTATGTGTGTGAAGGGGTATGCATATTTAGCCAAAAATATTAGAATAAAACATAGTGTACCCATAAAAGACTGCATTGTAGGAAAGCAAGAATGTATGGCAAATAGCGACTAATGCATGCTTAGACTGAAACAATAAATGATTGACAGACGAGATGGAAGATGAAAAAAGTGTTCTTAGACAAACAGAGCTCTTATGGCATACGTCGGAGGCATACACCGGGGAATACTCTCAAAGTATACCTTCGACGTATCTGAAGATGAGATGTGAACTGAGCCTGTGCTGACATGTCATCAGGTCATTATACGCTATATTAAGTACTACATACAAAAATATAAGAGCCTCATTCATCAGGATCGGTTTCATTGGACAGTCAAATACAAAGTTGTACAGGGGGATTAGCTGACTGAAGCAGAGCAAAACTTATAGCATAGACCCAATCTTGATGAAGCCCATATTACAGTTATGGAAGTGACTACCTGCTCATATAAGAACAATACAATTGAGAAGTTTTAATAAGTCACACACAAAAAAAAATCATCTTTTTAAAGCACACATACCAAAACATATGACTCCTGCATCTTCCTTATGGAGACAGTCACTTTTATTCCAGTGTTTAGACCAGCAATCCTGCAGAGCTCGCTCATATCTATTACATTGGACCTCACTCAGCCAAATGGGACCGGTTCCTTTTCCAAACATGGCTTCTGTAGTGGCGTTCATAGCAGAGCCACATCCTATCTGTCTGCAGACGACTTCTGCATCATTGATATCCCATTCATCATCACACACTGTTCCCCACCGACCCTGGAAAAACACTTCCACTCTGCCGGAGCAGTTGTTTCCTCCTCCAGTAAGACGAATCCTGTCATTGTCTAAAAGAAGAGAAAAGGTTATTTAAAGTGTATCACCAATTAAAGCCAACTTTTCTCATATCATTAGGGCACGTTAACTTTGACGAATATTTATTACACCTTTAGTGCCCCTTTTTTGCCTGCTGCACCCCAACATATAGCCCTTGTTCTAATGCCTGACATGTTTATTGCAAGCTCCTTTCCTGCTGGTCTCTGTATCTAGCGCAGTGGGAAGCAGAATACGGATTCTAAGCTGCACACAGTAAAAAAGGAAGGTCCGCTGCTCTCTGTGTGCACCCGCTGTTGTAATCATGGCCACCCTTAGGAGTGTGCGACAAGGTGCATCAGTCCTCCTGAGTAAAAGTGTGCCATCACAGCAAATAAACAGTGGCCTTACATGTGTTTAGGTTATATAGCAATATTACATGCGTGTGCATGATATAGCAGTATTATTTGTATGCAGCATATAGTGGTGTTATATGTGAGTAAATTATATTTTGGTATTATATGTGATAACAGTAATTAACATTATTAAATGTGAGTACAGTATATGCAGAGTTATGTGTCTGCTCAGGATATGGTTGTATTATTTTTATAGAGTAGATGGTGGTATTCTTTATATATACAGTAACTGGCATTTTATATATATATACAGAGAGATATAGATAGATAGATAGATAGATAGATAGATAGATAGATAGATAGATAGATAGATAGATAGATAGATAGATAGATAGATAGATAGATAGATAGATAGATAGATAGATATGAGATAGATAGATAGATAGATAGATAGATAGATAGATAGATAGATAGATAGATAGATAGATAGATAGATAGATAGATAGATAGATAGATAGATAGATAGATAGATAGATATGAGATAGATGATAGAGAGATAGAGAGATAGATATATATCTATCTATATATCTACATCTAAATATATATATATATACACTACCGTTCAAAAGTTTGGGGTCACCCAGACAATTTTGTGTTTTCCATGAAAACTCACACTTATATTTATCAAATTAGTTGCAAAATGACTAGAAAATATATTCAAGACATTGACAAGGTTAGAAATAATGATTTTTATTTGAAATAATTATTTTCTCCTTCAAACTTTGCTTTCGTCAAAGAATGATCCATTTGCAGCAATTACAGCATTGCAGACCTTTAGCATTCTAGCTGTTAATTTGCTGAGGTAATCGGGAGAAATTTCACCCCATGCTTCCAGAAGCCCCTCCCACAAGTTGGATTGGCTTGATGGGCACTTCTTGCGTACCATACGGTCAAGCTGCTCCCAAAATAGCTCTATGGGGTTGAGATCTGGTGACTGCGCCGGCCACTCCATTACAGATAGAATACCAGCTGCCTGCTTCTTCCCTAAATAGTTCTTGCATAATTTGGAGGTGTGCTTTGGGTCATTGTCCTGTTGTAGGATGAAATTGGCTCCAATCAAGCGCTGTCCACAGGGTATGGCATGGCGTTGCAAAATGGAGTGATAGCCTTCCTTATTCAAAATCCCTTCTACCTTGTACAAATCTCCCACTTTACCAGCACCAAAGCAACCCCAGACCATCACATTACCTCCACCATGCTTGACAGATGGCGTCAGGCACTCTTCCAGCACCTTTTCAGTTGTTCTGCGTCTCACAAATGTTCTTCTGTGTGATCCAAACACCTCAAACTTCGATTCGTCTGTCCATAACACTTTTTTCCAATCTTCCTCTGTCCAATGTCTGTGTGCTTTTGCCCATATTAATCTTTTCCTTTTATTAGCCAGTCTCAGGTATGGCTTTTTCTTTGCCACTCGGCCCTGAAGGCCAGCATCCCGGAGTTGCCTCTTCACTGTAGACGTTGACACTGGCGTTTTGCAGGTACTATTTAATGAAGCTGCCAGTTGAGGACCTGGGAGGCGTCTATTTCTCAAACTAGAGACTCAAATGTACTTGTCTTGTTGCTCAGTTGTGCAGCGGGGCCTCCCACTTCCCTTTCTACTCTGGTTAGAGCCTGTGTGTGCTGTCCTCTGAAGGGAGTAGTACACACCGTTGTAGGAAATCTTCAGTTTCTTGGCAATTTCTCGCATGGAATAGCCTTCATTTCTAAGAACAAGAATAGACTGTCGAGTTTCACATGAAAGCTCTCTTTTTCTAGCCATTTTGAGAGTTTAATCGAACCCACAAATGTAATGCTCCAGATTCTCAACTAGCTCAAAGTAAGGTCAGTTTTATAGCTCCTCTAAACAGCAAAACTGTTCACAGCGGTGCTAACATAATTGCACAAGGGTTTTCTAATCATCCATTAGCCTTCTAACACAGTTAGCAAACACAATGTACCATTAGAACACTGGAGTGATGGTTGCTGGAAATGGGCCTCTATACACCTATGTAGATATTGCATTAAAAACCAGACGTTTGCAGCTAGAATAGTCATTTAGCACATTAACTATGTATAGAGTGAATTTCTGATTAATTTAATGTTATCTTCATTGAAAAAAACTGTGCTTTTCTTGCAAAAATTAGGACATTTCTAAGTGACCCTAAACTTTTGAACGGTAGTGTATATATATATATATATATATATATATATATATATATATATATAGTGTGTGTGTGTGTGTGTGTTTGTATATATACGTATGTATATCTATCAATCTATCTATCTATCTATCTATCTATCTCATATCTATCTAATATCTATCTATCTATCTATCTATCTATCTATCTATCTATCTATCTATCTATCTATCTATCATCTATCTATCTATCTATCTATCTATCTATCTATCTATCTATCTATCTATCTATCTATCTATCTATCTATCTATCTACTATAATACATACCATAATACATATATATGTACAGCATTATTTATGTGAACATTATAAGGTGGCATTATTTATGTGGAAGGTATGTGGTATGGGAGGTGTGGCAAAGTAAATCTTCACAGCATACCCTCTAACCCACCCTGGCTGTAATACAGATCAGTTCTCTTCCTAACAGTTCTCCAACTAGTAGGTTAGAGAAAATGTGGTGTATACCTGCGGCTAAGTTCATTACAGTACATCAGTACCTCTTGCTTCTAGTGTACTTCCTATCTTTAACTTTATGGAGCTTGTAGTATACATATTCCTTATGAACCTCTGCATAATATATAAGGGAACTTGGCACTATGAACAGTTCCCTTTCAGATGCCACTACAAGGAGGTGCCCACCTACTGCCTGTCCTTTGCGAAGATTTTGCTCATGGAACTTCTGAAATTAAAATGGGCTTTATCTTTGTCCAGAAACAGGTAAATGGCTCCATAAAGGCACGGTTGTTATTGTCTTAGGGTGGGGAATGTTATTGTAGGTTAATTAATTTACAGTATAACTTTCCAGGTACACATTAATATAGTTACTGAGCAAAAATAAGAGAATGCGAATGCTATATAATCTACTATTCACAGTGTTCACCTTATTTTCTAATTTTTTTTGGACACGCATAGGGTGCAACCAAATCAATATAGACCACATATTAAGGGTAAGACTATATTGCAACAAGATATTGCAATTTTACGATTCAACTTACTAGTAATGTCGTGTCCCAGTGTCTAAGCATCTTAATCATTCCCTTTATAAATGATTTATGTCAAAATGTTGACACCTTCTTATAAACTGAACATAACAAATTAGCAAATTCAAATTACCTCCTTTATATCAAAAGGATAGACAACCAGTACAAAATTTTCACCAAGCAATCTTACTTACTACATGATTTGACTTGACAATTTGATCTGTAAAAAAAACTGGACTAACCTGAACATGGGTGGGATATTGGGCAGCTTTGTTTGGCTATTGATTTGCTTTCAATGCCTAAAATTAAAAAGGAAAAACGGAAAAAAGAATTATGAAATCAAAATCGAATCATAAGATATTTCCATTGTCAGGAGCCCCAGGCCTCCATCTGCCCCATTGCCAACCCAACAATGAACTCTGATATTGTTTCCTGCACTGGAGTATATCTGTCAATCTTCATTGTGCAACTCTTTGCTCCGACTGACACTAGTCAAGGGCCAACATCCAGGTCTTGGGCTACGAATCACAAGCAAAAATTAAATATTTTGTGTGCTTCCATGTGACAAAGATTTCAGAAGAGAATTTCTATGTAATTTGAGGCAATGGAGCATGCAAAGAGCACGGCGAGCGGGTGAATAATCGGGAGTGCACAGAGTTACAGTATGGTTCCATATTTATCTGTGTGCATGAGGCCTTACATGAATGAAAATTTAGAGTACACTGATAAATATGTTTTGCTTTTTATTTCTTTTCATTAGTCTAAGTTCACTTTAAAGGGTAACCAAACATTTAAAAAACATTGTAGTGACACGTCAGACGTTTTGATCAATGTGCGTCCGAGTACTAAGACCCCCACCGATCGCTAAAACTAAGCTGCTAAAGTGCTTGGTAAGCACTGTGCCGCTTTGTTTCTGATCGGCTTTACTGGCTCAATAGAAAGTCTATGAGTCTGTACACAGCTCGCTCGGAAATCCGATCAGAAACTAAGCGGTATACTCTCACCCGAGCACTTTTGCTACTTTGCTTTAGTGATCGGTGGGGGTCTCAGTGCTCTGACTCCCACCGATCAAAACTTCTAAAGTTACTATTTAGTGTAAAAAAAATTAAAAGTATAGTTATCCTTTAAACCTTTAAATTCAGTTGTGACTGTAGTAGACAATAATATCCCAGTTCCTCAGTTCACAGAGGTCAAGAAGGTTGAGATATGGGGAGTTATTTGTTTGGGATCCTCTCAATAAGAAACTGCTGACCACAGTGTTCCTTCAAAATCAGCCACAGGGGCAGCTTAAACCACTGTATTAATTGTTGTACTTGAGGTCGGCCCTAGTTCGGAGCCGTAAGACGTAATTCAATAAATACCTATTTATTCAATTTGCCAAGTTCCATCTACCTCTTTCTGCAGCGCTGAACAAACCAGTACTTTTCACCAATAGCTTAAACAATTTGTTGAATGAGTATTATGAAATAACACAAGCAATATACCATGTTGGAATATGGTATGGTGCAGTGAATAAAATGAAGAATAGATTATGTAGAGAACAAAATACTTGCATTTTAATTGAGCAAGCTCTGTATGAAAGCAGGAGTTAATATTCCATGGCGATGATGGACATTCCAATAGTAAGGTATTAGGCTTGGTGCAATTAATATGATCTATCCAGTAGGGCCATTTTCCATTGCCATACACTTTTGATGCCTCCACATATCCCTCTGATCCACAATTGAGATGTTTGCAGATAACAGAGACTGAAATATCTGTCATTACATTATTGCATACTGAGCCCCAGCTTCCATTATAATAGATTTCCAACCGTCCTTCACATTCCTGCTGTCCACCAACCAGACGGATACCCACAAATTCTACAAAAACAATATGTATTTATTTACATGCATAATAAAAATAAGAATAATTATAACAATTTGTTTAGATATATTTATTATAAATTTTCGCAATACCTATTTCCTAATATTATATTATTGTATGTTAGCCTTAAATTATTTTAATGGCACATGCAAGAAAATAATTTCCACTTCTGTTAAAAAAAAATATATATATATTTTTTCCAATATTTATGTTACAAGTTGACATATGATAAAAGATTTCCTTATTAAATGAATTTGTTTTTAAGCAATTTTCAAATTGACTTTTATTAAAAAAAAGTTTTATATTTTACCTTTGTGTCCTGTATACATCGAAGTTGTATCGTTTTCTCTCAGCCAATTCCGTCAGTTGAGCTGAACTGATGGATTTAGCTAACATCCATCACATATAAGATCAACTGAACTGATGGATTCGGCTGAGAGAGAACTGTATAGTTTCTATGTACACAGAATATATAAAAGCTGTATCGTAAAAAGTTAAAAAAATAAATATAAGTCGGAAATGTGCTTAAAAATACAAAACACATTGATTTAATAAAAATTTTAAAATAATCCTTCAAAAGGTGTACAATGCCTTTAAGAGACAGATTGCCATTGAAGACCATTTTACAGTTTATATATAAGTATAATCTACATAAATGTAGAGTATGTTTGTAAACACATTGTAACACTTGTATCTTGTATTGATCCAGTGCTGAATTCATAATTCTGCTGTTTGCTAATTAAATAAGTCGACAACCTTGTTATCAGAAACACCACAAAATGTGATAATGTAGTGAGACAGTTCGATTTTCCTATATTCGATTATAGTAGAGAGTAGCTAGTGTATAGACTACACTACCCAAAATATTTGTGCAGACATTGAACCAGCAGCAAATACTGGGAGATGTCAGCTCTGAAACCTACAGAATAGTTAAAAGAACACTTTGCTATAAGACAGGCTGTAAATAATGATAAATGTAACGGATTATCTTATAAGGACTTTGAAATTAAATCCAGCCCATTGCTACCGGTTGGTCATCAGTAACACCAACGATAAACTGTTATCCATGGGCAAAGCTGCATCGGCTGCAGAGTAAATGTAGTATAACATGCCAGCCATCAAAAAGAATGGATGCCTATTGTGAATGGCTCTCCAGTCTGGCTCATATGGGGGCTAGAAGGGAGGATAATGCGAGACAACCCTTTTAAATGCAATCAATGTAATGTATTTACAAAGATACTCTACTTTTTATATAGGTGAATTCTATATTAAAATTTTGAAGGGTGCTCAAAAGAGTTGACTTGACAACAGTTTATTATTTTATAATCAAACAGTTTTTTTTTATAATCCAAATGGTGAAGTTTTAAATAAAGAGTACAAAATGTGCAAAAAACATTCCATATATGTGTGAGTATTGCCCTTAGGGCTTTCCAATTTTTTTTCCCCTATGGGGTTTTTGTAGTATGCCTGATGACAAAACTGATCCCAAAGTTACCTGTGTAGTGTGTGTTGCATCCTGTGCCATTAGTTTTGCCACCGATCGTCTCCCAGAGCCAGACAGAGTAACAATGCATGGCCAATGGACACTGGACAGATGCACAAAATTTGTCAACACTTTTGTCTGGCTCAGGCAGCTGGCTAGACACAACTGTCTTATGTAAACCCAGCCTTAGAATTTTTAAAATTAAAAAAACTATGACTGGTTTAGTCTAGAATTTCCTGGCTGACAGATTTTTAGCATAGAGTATGTTGTACGCTACATAAATTTGGCATATGTTTACCACGTATCCTTAAACTGAATATAGACACAAAACAGAAAATTGTCTGTGTCATATACTATATCTGCATGAGGTTTGTATGAATCCATGCATATGGTCCATACAAAATAAAAACTTTCAGATATACGGAACAGATTTTAAAAAATTTCTGTAAGAAAATTCTCTGTGTGAATTTACCCTTACAGCTCCATTTACATACATATCAAATTACAGTGGAAAAGGCTACCCTCTGGTGAAGTGCAACTACTAGTAAAATATAGTCTACAGCAATGTCTATAATAAAACCCTCCATATGCTCAGCTGTGACTTATTGACTTTAATGGATGGTAGACCGCCATATTGAGGGTTAGAATTGTATGGCTAGTTTTAGCAGTACAAGCGATACCTTTTTATTATAGAGGGCCGAATTGGTTTTGCAAGTATTTTCACAGACATGATCTTTTCATATTATGGTATGGGGCCTTATTTCAGCATTTTAGCCGTCCTGGTGTCTTATGTTAGTGAAATAAAGAAATTCAAGTATCGGCAAAAAGCAACCAAATCGGTTATTAAGATCCACTCATCAGCTACGTTTAAACATTCTCTCTTACCTGAACATATTACACCTGCATCTTCTTTATGACCACAGTCATGGTCACCAATCTGCTTTGAAGGACAGTTCCAGATGTTTGTTTCGTTTCCCCCACATTCTACATCATCCAGCCAGATGGCCCCAGTTCCTCTCCCGTAATAGGCTTCAGTTGTAGCTTTCACGGAAAAACCACAATCCAGCTGCCTACAAACCACATCTGCATCTGCTTTATCCCAGTAGTCATCGCAGATAGTCCCCCATCTTCCATTATGATAGACCTCCACTCTGCCAGCACATCGGGCAGTGCCATTTACCAGTCGTAGACGTTTACTTCCTGCATTATAAAGAATATAACATACTGTACTGTATATATTGCAGGGCTATTTATTATAACATTACTCATCAATTTACCTGAACTTTAATACTAGTATGATACATGGATCACTTGATCAATCTCATTTAGAGATGAAACATCATGTCTATAAGTCATCTATAAGTCATCATGTAAATTGTTATGTAAAAGCTTTTACATAAACTCAATAACAGCATGCAGTGTCAATCAGCTGCTTCAAAGGCCAGCAGGATATTGTCGTGTATTAAAAGAGGCATGGACTCGCGGGACAGGGATGTAATAATGCCACTTTACAAAGCATTAGTGAGGCCTCATCTAGAATATGCAGTTCAGTTCTGGGCTCCAGTTCATAGAAAGGATGCCCTGGAGTTGGAAAAAATACAAAGAAGAGCAACGAAGCTAATAAGGGGCATGGAGAATTTAAGTTATGAGGAAAGATTGAAAGAATTAAACCTATTTAGCCTTGAAAAAAGACGACTAAGGGGGGACATGATTAACTTATATAAATATATTAATGGCACATACAAAAAATATGGTGATATCCTGTTCCTTGTAAAACCCGCTCAAAAAACAAGGGGGCACTCCCTCCGTCTGGAGAAAAAAAGGTTCAAGCTGCAGAGGCGACAAGGCTTCTTTACAGTGAGAACTGTGAATCTATGGAATAGCCTACCGCAGGAGCTGGTCACAGCAGGGACAGTAGATGGCTTTAAAAAAGGGTTAGATAATTTCCTAGAACAAAAAAATATTAGCTCCTATGTGTAGAAATTTTTCCTTCCCTTTTCCCTTCCCTTGGTTGAACTTGATGGACATGTGTCTTTTTTCAGCCGTACTAACTATGTAACTATGTAACATTTTTTATTACAATGAGCCTGTCATGTTGAACATGATGTCCTATCTCTGGACAGCATGTTATATGCAGGAGAAGCTAAGTAGATTGACATATATTGTATATACATCCCTGCAATTAATGCTGTAGCTGTATACACAATCACCAAAGAAGGCTGTCAATAGTAGAATGAGACCACACAATGGACTCATATGTCTATAAACAGCAGGGACTTAGAGCGTAACTAACTTTTCAGAGCAAGCTGTCATATGTGTGTACATGAGTAATAACACTATATCCGGCCATTTTATGACATGTGTTGTGCATGTTTTAGCAGTTTTCCCCTCTGCAGGCTCTATCTGTATTTCTCAGTGGTCTCTGAGCTAGTGGGTGGAGCCTAACTGTTATCATGTCTTCTATACACTGTACACATGGAAGAGGATAATCCTGCTCTCCTATCTCTATCTAATACATATATAGAAGCTACAGCAGCATGGAATGGATTATACAGCAGAATCCAGCACTGGGGTAAAATATAATACTTACCAGCAGCCTATGTGTTTCTCACTTTGCTCCTACTTTGTCCCCCTGCTCCCCTCCTCTCTCCATAGACTTGTATAGCCAGCATGTCTGTGTCTCTCTCTCTCTCTCTCTCTCTCTATCTCTGCTCCCTCCTGCCTCTTTCCTATCCATAAACTTGTATAGGCTTCTTGTCTGTGTGTTTCTCTCTCTGTCCCTCTCTCTGTCTCTCTCTCTGCTCCCTCCTCCTACTTCCCCTTTCCTCTTCATAGACTTGTATTGGCAGGCAGTGAAGTGACCCCCCCCCCCACACACACACACCTTCTGCAGTCTGCCAATTCTGCTCTGTAACCAGGAACATACTTTGCGTGACAACAGGGGGTGGAGAGAAAATTACAGGAAGAGAGACACCTAGTGGCAGTAACTTCACAGAGTAATTTGCATGGTTAAAACAATTAAATCTTAACAGTAAGTAAATTACAAAGTTGATCTATATCAGGTATACTATTAGATCAGCATAAGTTGTTTGAAAAGTTAGTGCCCATTTAAATCAATAAATATAATTTGCAATAACATTTTCCCACAATATTATAATTCACAACTTCTCTTTCCATTATTACATTATTTTATTTAAAAAGGGTTGTGCATTTGGTTTCAATCTTCTTGCATATCAGAACTAGCAAAACTTTGAAAAGTTTTATAATTTCCTATACTGGTGTTATATTTTCCAAAAATAAGGCAATGGAGGTTAAATAGTTTAAACACAGATTCCCACATGTGTGTAGGACACTCGGTCTGAAGCCTCTGTTGTGGATAGCACCTAAAATCCCAGACAAAATAACGCACCATTCAGTGCTATTTTTTCCAGGAAAATTATTGACACCATGGTGAACCCAAGGTAACCCATTAAGGTCAATGGGTTCCGTCAGGTGCAATATGTGTCCATCATGTGACTGATCCAGCACTTAATTTTGCTGTTCCTATGATGGAACATACTAATGGAAATAACAACTCAGATATAAACAGAGCTTTCATCCTCTATTGTTTTATATGAAGGAAATAAGACTTCAAAGTAGAAAACTTTGAATATTGGCGAAGTGTCAGCGTAGCAATTTTTTTCGAGATTCACTGATCTCTACTTAGAACCTAAACCCTCACTGATCACTAGATATATACCTCGCAACAATCCCGAATTCAGCTGGACCGTCCCGTATTCCAGGGTGGTGTCCCGTTGTCTCAGGCGGATGGTGGTTTGTCCCGGTTTCAACTGTATCTGCGTCCTCAGGACGCAGACACTTTGAATCCCATGCTGAAGCAAGGAACCGTCACCTCCCTGCTTCAGCATTCACTGTGTGAATCGGCCGTGAGCGGCTCAGCACAGAAAGGCACGATGCAGTGACGTTATCACATCTGCCTGTGCCGAGCCACTCATAGCACAGAGCGGTGGAGCAGAGAGATCTCCTCCACTCATTGTGGGAACGGGGCTAGGTGAGTATTTATTTTGTTATTATTTATTAGACAAACTGTGGGGCATTATACTGTATGGTGGCACCTGTTAAGGAGGCATTATACTGTATGAGGGCACATGCTAAGGGGGCATTACACTGTATGGGGGAACCTGCTAAGGGGGGATAATACTGTATGTGGGCATCTAAGGGTATATTATACTGTATGGGGGCAGCTATGGGGACATTATACTGTATGGGGGCAGCTAAGAGGACATTATACTGTATGGGGGAGCTATGGGGCATTATACTGTATGGGGGCATCTGTGTGGGCGTTATACTGTATGGGCAGCTATTTGGCATTATACTGTGTGGGAGGCACTATGGGGTATTATACTGTGTGGGGGACAAATACAGGGGCATTATATGCATTATACTGTGTGGGGGCAGTTATGAGGTCCTTAAACTGTGTGGGGGTTCTATGGGCATTATACTGTGGGGAGGGACTAATACAGGGGCATTATATGCATTATACTGTGTGGGGGCAGTTATGGGGTCCTTAAACTGTGTGGGGGTTCTATGGGCATTATACTGTGGGGAGGGACTATGGAAGCATGATACTGTATGGCTGAACTGGGTGTGTATGGGTGGGGATTGGGCTGAGTTAAGGGCGTGGCTTAACAGGGAAAAAATTTGGTGTGCCTCGCTAAGCGAGCCACTTCGGTTCTCCCTCTTGGCAATGCTTGAAAGTTGGGAGGTATGATAGGTAGAAGAAACCTGCAGCAATCTTCCAAGCAGCGATCTGCAGCTGTTTAAAAGTGTGACAGAAAGCATCGTCTTGTGGCAGTTTTGTGCAAGAGGATTACGTTGTTTTTTTTTTTACATGACATTGTATAAATATTATTTTTACTATACCAGAGCAGATGATTTCTATCTCCCTTTCCTGATCAGTCCACGTCATTATATCGGATGGTTCAGTAACAGAACAATCGTTTAGTTGGGTCTCATTTCCTTGACAATATACACTGAGATACACATGACCATTGATTGTTGTTGGTTCTGTGATTCTAAATGTATCAACTGCATGACCACAATGTAATTCTCTGCACACAACGTTACTCTCATTACTGCCCCATTGGTCACTGAAAGCTCTGCTCCATGTATTATTAGTGAGAATCTCCAGTTTTCCGGCGCAGTAATCCTCTCCAGTCATTAATTTCACCCCCTCTTTTGTCCCTGTGGGTATATAAGATAGTTTTTTAACATAGTTTCAATTTGTGAGCAAATCAACTGTATTTCTAAGAGTAAAAAAATAATTTCCTTTTAGGTTTAAAATTCTATTGTAATCGCCCCTGCACCACTCTGCCGCCATATATTTACCAGGTCCCAGCGTTTTCTGCCTTCAGACTGGCGCAGCTCCTCTCCCCCAATTACCGCTTTTGACGGCTTACCAAGCCACCGACACTCAGCTTCTGCTCTGGGTTTCCAAGGGAATAAGGAGTCCTCTTTTTCCTCTACACCTTGTCTGAGCAATTAGGTTCTTCCTAGATTGTCTAGAGTTTTCCTGCCAGTACTTTGTTGGATTTCCTGTGATTAACCTCTGCCTCCTTGCCTGCAGTCTGCCTTGACCTCTTGCTAGTGACCCGAGACAAACCTCTCCCGCCGACTCGCCAACTAAGCTTTTTTGCTATACCTTACATATGTTGTACAAGAGTGCACAACATAGGCAATATTCAGAGCCTACACATCACTGGCAAACAATTAGCAAAGTGGAATTTGTTTAAATCAAGATTTCTATTTTTTTGTATTGCACCTTGGTTTCGTATAATTTATCAGATTGGCATGCAGTTCGTTGGAAAACCAGAGATAACATAAAATGATATTCAGAATTTTAAATGAATTTTGCCCAATAATAAACTCAACCCCACTTCATTGGTAAAATCACAACTACTACATCTGTATACAGATGTAGTAGAACTCAATTTGTCACATGACTGGTACTTTTGGATTATTCTTACCCGTACAGATAACACCAGCAGACTCCCACGATGGGCACTTGCTATTTCCTAGTGCAGTGAAATTACAGTCCCCTAGGTGATATTCTGTACCTGTGCAACGAAACCTGTATGGGATAGCATGATTGTGCCTCCCAAAAACGCTTCCATCTGGAAGGGAGGCAACAATTCCACAGTTCATTTGCCTGCACAGAACATTAGCTGCTTGTAAATCCCAAAGTGATTTGCACAGCGCCATCCACTGTCCTTCATGTAGCACCTCCACTCTTCCTGAACAATGTTCATCATCATTCACTAACTTGTAGTCATTAAATATACCTAAAAAAAAAAAGAACAAATATGATTTTAATGCAGTAAAAAAAGGTCAGTTGGAGAATTTACCTTGCCTTGCAATCTACAACATCATATTTGTTCTTAAAAAAAAACTTCAACTCCTTTAACTTTTCAGAGATCTTGAACATTACTATGAACAAACCCAAAGTGTGTGCTAGTGCAAAATACTATAAATAAGAAGATGTGTGACCCAAAGGTTTTAGACCGCTGATATACGTAAATATATAAAGTAGACCCACAAACAGTTAAATATATAGTAAGTACGTAAATAACCCATGCAGTCATTGAAATCACACACTAAAAAATACATTGTTTTCTTTTTTTGATTTCTATAGCTTTTTTAGATTTTTGTAGTGCAGAAGTTGCGGAAAAGTCAGTGTGGAAAATAGTTTGTGGTGCGGAATTTTGATTCCACAGCACGTTCAGTCTGCTGCGGAGAAGCAGAAGATTTTCACTGCAGACTTCATAATTTGCAATGCAGAGGCGGAAACCTGTGACAAATCTGCTGCTAAATACGCAACATAATCTGTATGTTACATATGCATAATTTAACGCACATTCATAGCAGATTTGACGCAAACTTTGCGACAAAATCCGCAGAGGAAATTGTGCAACACGTCTGAACATACCCTTAGAGTTACACCTATTGAGCAAAATTTTAAATTTACAAACACTCTTGCTTGCATCCAAGTGGTCCAAGTTCTTTTTTTATTAGGGTATGTTCACATGACCAAGTTTCAGACGTAATTCGGGCGTTTTACGCCCCGAATTACGTCTGAAAAAACGGCTCCATTATGCCAACAAACATCTGCCCATTACTTTCAATGGGTTTTACGATGTACTGTGCCGACGACCTGTCATTTTACGCGTCGCTGTCAAAAGACGGCGCGTAAAAAGACGGCTCGTCAAAAGAAGTGCAGGACACTTCTTGGGACGTAATTGGAGCCGTTTTTCATTGACTCCATTGAAAAACAGCTCCAATTACGTCCGTAATGGACGCCGCGAAAAATGCGAGTACGAGCAATTACGTCTGAAATTCAGGAGCTGTTTTCGCCTGAAAACAGCTCTGTAATTTCAGACGTATTTGCCGTTATCGTGTGCACATACCCTTACTGTTAGCTTCCTCTGATATTATACAATTTTCTTTGTTTGCTTTAAATCCATGATCTTTTACCAAACATTTTATTTTTTTATATATGTTTTACCTGAATTAATATTATCAATGCACCAATCATTTACATTATGTTTTTTTTCTATGATGATTTATATAATGTATTTATGAGAAATATTTGCAGAACTTCTTGTTTATATTCTTTTTTTTATCAACATTCTCTTTCTTTTTAAATCTTGTATGTACGTCGCTCACTACGCTAACATAATGTCAATTTTTCCGTTTTATATATCTTTAGTACTGAGTTTCTGTTTCCCTTTATAACTGTTCCTTTTTTTTCCCCCCTCTCTATCCCGATTTGGGCCAGTTACTGCCACTCATGACGTGAATTAAAAATGTTTTCCCTCTCTGTATCTTGATTGGGCCCAGTTACTGCTACTCATGATGTATATTTTTTCCCTCCACTCTATCCTAATTGGACCCAGTTACCGCCACTTATGATGTCATCTTTTTTTTCTCTTTCTATCTTGATTGGACTCTACTGCCACTCGTGATGTAATTTCCGTTTTCTTACTTTATATATTTGCCATTCACATTGTTTTGTGATGTGGTCTGATGAAGACGCCTGTTTGGCTTTGAAACTCGTCACCAATACCAATACATGGACTTGCGGGACAGAAACATAATATTCCAGCTTTACAAAGCCTAAGTGGGGACATAATTAACTTGTATAAATATATGAATGTCCCATACATTGCCCAAATATGGTGACAATTTTTTCCATGTAAAATCCCTCAAAAGAGAAGGGGGCACTCCTTCCATCTGGAGAAAAAAAGGTTCAATCTCCAGAGGCGACAAGCCTTCTTTACTGTGAGAACTGTGAATCTATGGAATAGTCACCGCAGGAGCCGTCACAGCAGGGACAGTAGATGGCTTTAAAAAAGGCTTAGGCAATTTCTAAGAACGAAAAAATATCAGCGCCTATGTCAATGTGTAGAATTCTTGTTTCAATGTTGATCCAGTCGGATTGCCACAATCAGAATGCAATTTATCCTTTTTAGGGAAGATCGGTTAAAGCCTTATGGGTAATTTTTCTATTTATTTACTTTTTTCTTTTCAACTTTCTCTGGATCGATAGGGGCAAAACAAATTTCTACAATTTCTCCAATCCCTTGGTTGAACTTGATGGATATAAGTATTTTTTTTAACCGTATTAACTATGTAGCTACGTAACTATGTTCGGTACTAAAAATTTATTTTGGTTTATGAAAGTACCACATACCTTTGCACTGAATGGCAGGGGGATGTTGCTTGGTACAGTTTCCCATGATTTCAGGTTTTCTGGAACAGTCCAATAATCTGGACTCATTGCCAACACAATGGATTTGTTCTGTCCATATTGTTTTAGACTTTCTTGTGTAATTCACTAATGTTGGAACTGCCTGTCCACATTGAAGTTCTTTGCAAATGACATTGGCTGCTCGTAGTTCTGGGTCAATCTCACAGACAGAACCCCAAGTGTCTCCATGTTGAGCTTCTAAATGACCTGAACATTCGTTGGGTCCACCAACCAATCTGTATTCTCTATAAGCTGAAGAAATATAAAATCTCAACGAACATATTAAAAGGCGCTGAAGGTATTTTTTTTATTTTTATTTTCAAATATATTTTTATTGGTTTTTAATGCAAAAAACAAAGCATCATAAAAAAATAGGATCTAGTTAACATATCATCATGACATCAAGGACAAAAATCTTAGATGAATGATATACAATAGGTAAACAATCTAAACATATTATAAGGGGCAGTTTACACGTTGCGTAAATACTGTGGATTTTCCGCAAAGGGAATTTGTTGCGGAAAATCTGCAGCATAATACAGTAGCAGAAAAGTGGATGAGATACAACAAATCTCATCCACCCGCTGCGTAAATACTGAGCGGGAAAAAACGCTCGGAAATTTACATGCGCTGCAGAATTTTATTCCCTCAGCATGTCAATATATTTGCGTAAACGCTGCTTATTTGTTCCAGGTTTTCCCCCCATTGAATTCAATTTGGAGGTACAACCCGCAACAAATAGGATTTGTTGCATTTTGCGCGGCAGAATCACAGTTCCACCGCAAAAACGCAACCCAGAAAAAAAATTGTAATCTTATACTTACCCGGAAGTCTGTGTTTCTTCCTCCAGTCTGGCCTCCTGTGAGGATGTTTTGTCCCATGCGAACGCCACTGCAGCCAATAACAGACGTCATCCCAGGAGGCTGGCCTGTAAGCAGGCCGGCTAAATGCTGCACTTTTCTGCAGCGGACATTCCCGGGAGAAAAACTGCACTGCAGTTTGGTGCGGTTTTTCACCCAGAATTCCTTGCGGTCATCGGGGTGCATACGCAGTGTAACTTTACGCAGTGTATATGCCCTGTGTGAACTCAGCCTTAGAAAGGAACTTAGGGTGTAATGATGGGGGTATGTCTGATTGACTTAAAATGATAGACATAATAAGGTTCATCAGGGAACAAAACTAGTAGTCAAAAATAAATAGTCAAAATTCAATACTTGTAAGACATAATGCAACAGAGCTGGATGTATAAAGTCCTACTGGTTCAAGATTATCAGCAACGTACAACGCAACGGCAAATGAAAACCAATGTATCATGTGGGTAGGGGTGCTCACAACCCAGGTTACCATATGTAGGACAGAGGAGGAGAAGATAACCGCATCAATTCACAGGGAAGCTCTCCAGTCTAGTTCAGTCCTGTAATCCCTCATTGCAGACCATGATGATAGTGCATGTGATAGTCCAGGTACACTAGATATGTAACCTGCTATTTCCTGCGCAAAGTCCATACCACTGTAAGGGGCATTTTCCGGTAAAAATCACAAATTCCCTTGGACTCTGCCCACGAGTTTAGCCCAAAGCCAAATCTCATAGTGATACAGTAGGCCCATGCTCCAGTCCATATGCCTGACTGTAACAGCTCCAAATCCCCTATATAAACATAGAGTTAAATCATTTTAACTTAGTTTAAGAGGACCTGTCACCTCTCCTAACATGTCTATTTTAGTAAATACTTGTATGCCCCATGAAATAACAATTTTGAAATTTTTCTTAGAATTCTGCATTGTGTCGTTCCTCTGTCATTCCTCTTAGAAATGTATGAATAAATGGAAAACTGGGTGTCATCCTTCCCCTTGTCAAAGGAGAATGTTCCTACACAGTCTCACTGTCAGAACTGATTGGACACTGTCGGTTCACAATATTGGGAGGACCCACTTCCAAATTGTAACATTAAAGTTGTAAACTAATTCATACATTTCTAGGAGGAATAACAGAGGAACGGTGCAGCGTAGTTTTAAGAATGGAGGTTCCAGAATCTTTATTTTACGAGGAATGCACATATTTATTACAATAGACATATCAGGAGAGGTGACAGGTCCTCTTTAACACTTTACCTTGGCAGCCAGTTTTCATTTTTTCATTTACATTTTTCCCATCCACCTTCCAAAAGCCATAAAATTAATTTTTTTTCATCGATATAGCATAAGACGGCTTTATTTTAAAGGAAAAGTTGTTTTTTCATGTCACTATTTACTGTACCAAATAATATACTAAGTGTAGCGTCCATGGCCACGGACCGTCAGGCTTACTCACCCCCTGGCGGCTGCAGCCATGCATCCGTGAGCGCTGGCTCGCATCTCCTTCCCAGGAGATGCTAGCGCTCACTTTCGCTCCAGTCCGCTTTGTCCCGTAGGGTGCACGTGAATGCTCGTGCCCGGACTTAAAGTGCCAGCGAGCGCACAAATGGAATCATCATTATCAACTGCCCATGATTCCCTGGACTATAAAAAGGGCCCTGCCCTTCTGATCCTTGCCTGAGCATTGTTAGTTTATCCCATGTTAGTCTTGCAAATGGTCCCTTAGTGTTATCCCGCTCAGTGTCATCTTCCACGTCCAGTATGATCTGTGCAACCTGCGGCACCTGCTGTCATCTGCCATGTCTGGCGCAACCTGCTCCACCCACCTCCATCTGTGCCAAAGCCTCGGCTACTGTCTGGACTATTCAAGTACCCTAGTGCAGTACTTTGTATTACTGGGGTGCTCTGTTGTTTGGCCAGCTGCCTCCCCGCTATGGCGGTACGGCCTAGTGGGTCCACATACCCACAGACCGTGACACTAAGCAACCGGGAAAAAAACTTTGTTGGATGGAATGGGATAAAAACTGGGATTCCTCCATTGTTCGTTTTAACAGCGTTTAGCGTGCGGTAAAAACAACATGTTAACTTTATTCTGCGGGTCAATCCGATTACGGCAATACCAAATTGATATTGTTTTTTTTCATGATGTACTAGTTTTACAAAGAAAAAAATAGTTTTGCGTTGCCATATTCTAAGAGCCGTAACTTTTTTCTTTTTTTTTTTGTCGATGGAGCGGTATAAGGGCTTGATTTTTGCGGGGCAAGCTGTCGTTTTTTGTTAGTAACATTTTAGGGTACATATGACCTTTTGATCACTATTTAGTCCATTTTATGTGGGAGAAAAGATGACCAAAAAACAGCAATTCTGGCTTTTTCATTTTTTTTACTGCGCTAACCGTGCAGGTTAAATAATGTTTTATTGTAATAGTTTGGACTTTTAGGCCTTGTTCCCATCTGCATTGGAGGCTCTGTATGGGGCCTCTGTCGCAGATACGGCTGAAATTGCCAGAGACAATAACGCAGCATGCTGCGCTATCATCTCCAGTAAAACCATGGATACCCTGACGGAAAGCCGATGGAACCCATTAAAGTCAGTGGGTTCTGTCGGCCGCCGGTGGTGTCCATCGTACAAAGGAACAGAAGGAGCAGAACAACGGCATGTCACAATGCAGTTGTGAACCCAGACTAACAGACGTGGTGATACCAGTTATGTTCATTTTGTTAGTTTTTTTACATTTTGTGGGAAAATGGCAAAAAAATAATTTTTGGGTGAAGTTTTAAATACAGTTTTTTAAAAAAAATAAATATAATTATCAACTGTGACATTATCTACGGGTGGGTGTGGGGCAGTATCTACAGAGGACACTGTGGCAGTATCTACAGAGGGCACTGTGGCATTATCTACAGAGGGCACTGTGGCAGTATCTATAGAGGGCACTGTGGCAGTATCTATAGAAGGCTCTGTGGCACTATCTAAAAAGGGGCTGCCCAATCGTTACATTCGTGTGTCTGCCAAATGCTGCCAACTGAGCCGCCAGACTGCGTTTAGCGACACTTAAACTGGAAAACTGGATTGTTAAAATAAGCACGTGGAGAAAACTCGCACATTTCCAATATGTTTAACACGTTAGTGACCGCCAATACGCCTTTTCACGGCGGCCACTAATGGGCATTATTCTGATGCATAAGCCTTTTCACAGAGCTGCATCATAATAAATAAACAGAGCAGGGAGCCGGTAAATCTCCCTGCTCTCAGATGCCAGAGGTAGCTGAGGGCCGGGGGCGTCCCTGCTCGAACGTGTGAGATCGATATAAGTATCGATTTCACCCGTTTAACCCCTCAGATGCGGCACTCAATAGCGTGCGCCGCATCTGAGTGGTTTGGGAGAGAGAGAAGGAGCTCCCTCTCATCCCACTGACACCCGGCGATAAGATCGCCGAGTGTCTGTGTCTCAGATGGCAGCCGGGGGCCTAATAAAGGCCCCCAGGTCTGCCTGTAGTAAATGCCTGCTAGGCTATGCCAGAGGCATGTCCTAGCAGTTGCCTGTCCGTTTTAAGTGGACTGGCAGTAATACAATGCAATACAAAAGTATTGCAGTGTATTATAATAGCGATCGGAGGATCGCATGTTAAAGTCCCCTAGTGGGACTAGTAAAAAAGTAAAAAAAAAGTTTAATAAAGTTAATTAAAAAAAATTTGAAAAAAAAAGGACAAACCCCACTTTTTCCCCCTTACAAACTGCTTTAATATTAAAAAAACAAAATAAAACAAAAACGTTACACATATTTGGTATCGCCGCGTCCGTAACGACCCCGACTATAAAGCTATTACATTATTTAACCCGCACGGTGAACGCCATAAAAAATAAAATAAAAAACAATGGAAAAATTGCTGTTTTCTGTGAATCCTGGAAATGTGATAAAAAGTGATTAAAAAGTCGCATCTACTCCAAAATGGTACCAATAAAAACTACAAGTCGTCCCGCAAAAAAAGCCCTCATACAACTGCATCAGCGGAACAATAAAAAAGTTATGGCTCTTCAAATATGGAGCTCTTGGAATGCGACGATGGAAAAACTTAAAAAATGGCTTGGTCATTAAGGTTTAAAATAGGCTGGTCATTAAGGGGTTAAACCTAGCAGTATTATTATTGTAATGTAGTACTGTTCTAGTAATGTAGTAGTATTATTATAGTTATCTAGCATTATTATAGTAATGTAGTATTGTTATAGTAATGTAGTAGTAGTATTATAGCAATGTAGTATGAGGGCAAGGCAAGACGTGGAGTATTTCTGCCGACACTGTCCGCATCAATGCTGCACATAATCTGCGTTGCAGATTTTGTTGCGGCTTTGCCTAAAATGTGCAGTAAATTGATGCGGATTAGCCGTTGCGTATTCAGGTGAAGAGTACTTCCTGCTGTCTTTTAAAACATTTCATCTCAGTCTGGCTATAGACCTCGAAACACATAGGTCCAGCCAGAATGAAGAAATATCCTTTTCGTAAAAGCAATCCGCAACGCAAAACACATAACATCTGCGGATTTCATTGCGGAATTTTGAATCTCCATTGAAGTCAATGGAGAAATTCCGCAATGAGTCCGCAACAAGTCCGCAACAGCCAGTGTATGCTGCGGACACCAAATTCCGCACCGCAGCCTATGCTCCGCAGCCGAGTTTTCCGTCACGTGTGCACAAACCTAACTAAAAAGGTGTGGAAACCAATGGAGAAAATGCTGCAGCGGAATTCCAGAGCAATTCCACCACGTCTGGCCATGCCCTTATAGTAATATAGTATTATAGTAATGTAGTATTATTATAGTAATGTAGTATTATAGTAATGTAGTATTATTATAGTAATGTAGTATTGTTTTATTAATCTAGTAATGTTATAGTAATGTAGTCTTGTTATAGTAATGTAGTATTATAGTAATGTATTATTGTTATAGTAATGTAGTAGTATTATAGTAATGTAGTATTGTTATAGTAATGTAGTATTAGTGTAGTAATGTAGTATTATAGTAATGTAGTATTATTATAGTAGTGTAATATTGTTATAGTAATGTAGTATTATTACAGTAATATAGTATTGTTATAGTATTGTAGTATTATTATAGTAATGTTGTATTATAGTAATGTTGTATTATAGTAATGTAGCACTGTTATAGTAATGTAGTATTATTATAGTAATGTAGAATTATTATAGTAATGTGGTACTTTTATAGTAATGTAGTATTGTTTTAGTAATGTATTATAATTATAGTAATGTAGTATTGTTAAAGTAATCTAGTACTGTTATAGTAATCTACTATTATAGTAATGTAGTATTATTATAGTAATGTAGTATTGTTATAGTAATGTACAATTATTATAGTAATGTAGTATTGTTATAGTAGTGTCGTTTTATTATAGGAATGTAGTATTATTACTATTACTATTATTATAGTAATGTAGTATTGTTATAGTAATGTAGTATTATTATAATAATGTAGTATTGTTATAGTAATGCAGTATTATTATAATAATGTAGCATTGTTATAGTAGTGTAGTATTATTATAGTAATGTAGTACTGTTATAGTAATGTAGTATTATTATAGTAATGTAGTATTATTATAGTAATGTAGTACTGTTAGAGTAATGTAGTATTATTATAGTAATGTAGTAGTATTGTATTAATGTAGTATTATGTAATGTAGTATTATTATAGTAATGTAGTAGTGTTATAGTAATGTAGTATTATAGTAATGTAGTATTATTATAGTAATGTAGTAGTATTATAGTAATGTAGTATTATTATAGTAATGTAGTAGTATTATAGTAATGTAGTATTATTGTAGTAATGTAGTATTATTGTAGTAATGTAGTATTATTATAGTAATGTAGTATTATTGTAGTAATGTAGTATTATTATAGTAATGTAGTATTATTGTAGTAATGTAGTATTATTATAGTAATGTAGTAGTATTATAGTAATGTAGTATTATTGTAGTAATGTAGTATTATTATAGTAATGTAGTATTATTGTAGTAATGTAGTATTATTATAGTAATGTAGTATTATTGTAGTAATGTATTATTATTATTATAGTAATGTAGTAATATTATAGTAATGTAGTATTGTTATAGTAATGTAGTAGTATTATAGTAATGTAGTATTGTTATAGTAATGTAGTATTATTGTAGTAATGTAGTATTATTGTAGTAATGTAGTATTATTATAGTAATGTAGTAATATTATAGTAATGTAGTATTGTTATAGTAATGTAGTATTAGTGTAGTAATGTAGTATTATAGTAATGTAGTATTATTATAGTAATGTAGTATTATTATAGTAATGTAGTATTGTTATAGTAATGTAGTAATATTATAGTAATGTAGTATTATTATAGTAATGTAGTATTGTTATAGTAATGTAGTATTATTATAGTAATGTAGTATTATTGTAGTAATGTAGTATTGTTATAGTAATGTAGTATTATTGTAGTAATGTAGTATTATTGTAGTAATGTAGTATTGTTATAGTAATGTAGTGTTATAGTAATGTAGTATTGTTATAGTAATGTAGTATTATAGTAATGTAGTATTATAGTAATGTAGTATTGTTATAGTAATGTAGTATTATAGTAATGTAGTATTGTTATAGTAATGTAGTAGTATTATAGTAATGTAATATTGTTATAGTAGTGTAGTATTATTATAGTAATGTAATATTGTTATAGTAATGTAGTATTATTATAGTAATGTAGTATTGTTATAGTAATGTAGTAATATTATAGTAATGTAGTATTGTTATAGTAATGTAGTAATATTATAGTAATGTACTATTGTTATAGTAATGTAGTGATATTATAGTAATGTATTATCATAGTAATGTAGTATTATAGTAATGTAGTATTGTTATAGTAATGTAGTGTTATAGTAATGTAGTATTGTTATAGTAATGTAGTATCATTATAGTAATGTAGTATTATTATAGTAATGTAGTATTGTTATAGTAATGTAGTATTATAGTAATGTAGTATTATAGTAATGTAGTATTGTTATAGTAATGTAGTATTATAGTAATGTAGTATTGTTATAGTAATGTAGTAGTATTATAGTAATGTAATATTGTTATAGTAGTGTAGTATTATTATAGTAATGTAATATTGTTATAGTAATGTAGTATTATTATAGTAATGTAGTATTGTTATAGTAATGTAGTAATATTATAGTAATGTAGTATTGTTATAGTAATGTAGTAATATTATAGTAATGTACTATTGTTATAGTAATGTAGTGATATTATAGTAATGTATTATCATAGTAATGTAGTATTATAGTAATGTAGTATTGTTATAGTAATGTAATATTGTTATAGTAGTGTAGTATTATTATAGTAATGTAATATTGTTATAGTAATGTAGTATTATTATAGTAATGTAGTATTGTTATAGTAATGTAGTAATATTATAGTAATGTAGTATTGTTATAGTAATGTAGTAATATTATAGTAATGTACTATTGTTATAGTAATGTAGTGATATTATAGTAATGTATTATCATAGTAATGTAGTATTATAGTAATGTAGTATTGTTATAGTAATGTAGTGTTATAGTAATGTAGTATTGTTATAGTAATGTAGTATCATTATAGTAATGTAGTATTATTATAGTAATGTAGTATTGTTATAGTAATGTAGTATTATTGTAGTAATGTAGTATTATAGTAATGTAGTATTATTATAGTAATGTAGTATTATAGTAATGTAGTATTGTTATAGTAATGTAGTATCATTATAGTAATGTAGTATTATTATAGTAATGTAGTATTGTTATAGTAATGTAGTATTATTGTAGTAATGTAGTATTATTATAGTAATGTAGTATTATTATAGTAATGTAGTACTGTTATAGGATCTAACACTTTTAAAAACTATCCCTAAACATTTTAAATTGTGCCATGGGGGAGACCCCAAAAGTTTTAGGGTTAGGGGAATTGATAGGGTGCACTGTGGTGTCAGAGGTGGAGATGCGAAGACTTTGTTAGCCCAAAAGGAATGTATAAGGATTACGATTCTGGGTACCATGACCCCTCTGGGTCTAAATGAAAAACTAAGTTTTGCAGCTTTCCTTTGATGTCTCTACCTATTTTATTATTCTTTTAATGTCTCGTATCTTATCTTGATAATAAAGTGCTCTTTGTTTTTTATTCATGTCTTTACCCAGATTTGGACATTACCCTAATCTTTGTTTGGCCCTCACGAATATATATTCGCATTACTGTATGGACTCAGGGATGAGTCTGAAGAGAACAAGGCGATAATGTCATTATGTTATTATATTGTCTTTTCCCATTCTAGTGTTTTTTATGCAATTTGTATCTTTGTCTTGCTGGATAAATGTAATCCACACTAGTGGTTGTATTTTATTATCGTGGCAATTATTTTATTCTATTTACCTTTTTTGGAGTATTATTTCACACTTTAACTATTATGTATTTCATATTTATTTGTATTTAATATTTTCGTGCCTCTTTTTTCTTTTTGGCACCATAACACTTTATATATTGCGTACTATGTATTGCCTTATTCACTTTCTTATATGATTTACTATTTAATGTTAAATTGGTTATTTGGCATCACTATTTTGAAGTAATGCAACTAATTTTATATATATATACATATCGACACATTTTTTTGTCATTTCTTAACTTATTTTTCATCTTTTTCTCTCTCAGTCACCTTTTTAATACTCTCTGTCTATTAATATTTTTTAGCCTTGCTGTGCCTTAATTTCTCCACAAGAGGGCACAAATACACTGTGCTCGATATTTATACATTTCATTACATATTTACAGACGTTAATTACACTCTGTACATTAATCTGAATTGGGCTCTATATAATCTGACATTTACTTACGCCTTGCATCGGTGCTGGGTTTGCGCGTGAGTAGTGATGAGGTATGCTGACTTCCCTCGCCGGCCGTCAGCTTTCGCTCTATGCGCCTGCGCTGTCTCCCTGGTGACGCGTCCTGGGATTCGTGCATGCGCTGATGAGCGATGACGCCCGGCGGCGGTAGTCTCGCGTCCCTATGTAAAATCACGCTCATGCGCCATGACGACCAGCACGGATTGACCATCAACACACCACATGACCACCATGGTTTAAGATTTAAATGGGGTACTGACATGGTAACAGCACCCCTTGAAAAAGCCACAGGCCGAAACACGCGTCGGGGCGCTACCTCACTTTCCGGGTTAAGCTATCACGCCACTGAGCTTGGATAAGCATACCATCGAGGTTCCGTCGGGTCTTATATATAGTCACTGCACCGTTTATTTTTACCAGATGTAAGTTTATATTCTGAACTGTCTCACTTCGCTCTTTCTGTCCTGACAAATACCTATCTATGTGGATATATTCCTGAATTGGAACATAACCACTGCATGACTCCCTATGCCATACATTGTGTGTACATATATTTGCTTATTGTACATGTAAACGCTGACCTAGGAACAGACGTGTTTTAGATTCTCATTTTCTGTTAACAATAAAGATATATTTTCCAATACCTGATAGTTATGGACTCTTTTCCTCTAGTATGTATATGTTATAGTAATGTAGTATTATTATAGTAATGTAGCATTATTATAGTAATGTAGAATTATCGTAATGTAGTACTGTTATAGTAATGTAGTAGTATTATATTAATGTAGTATTAGGGCATGACCAGACGTGGCGGAATTGCTCTGGAATTCCGCAGCGGACAGTCCGCTGCTGAAATACGCAGCGTACACGTTTCTCCATTGCTTTCCACAGCTTTTTAGTTAGGTTCATTTACACGTTGCGGATAATTCCGCTGCGGAGCATAGGCTGCGGTGCGGAATTTGGTGTCCGCAGCGTACACTGGCTGTTGCGGATGTGTAGCGGACTTGTTGCGGACTCATTGCGGAATTTCTCCATTGACTTCAATGGAAGTCAAAATTCCGCAATGAAGTCCGCAGATGTTATGTGTGCTGCGGAGCGTATTGGTTTTACGAACATGATAGTTCTTCATTCTGGCTGGACCTATGTATTTCTAGGTCTACAGCCAGACTGAGGAAGTCAATGGGGCTCCCGTATTTACGGTTGACTACGTGTGTGCACCCGTAATTACGGCAGCGTTGCTAGGCGACGTCAGTAAATAGTCACTGTCCAGGGTGCTGAAAGAGTTAAGCGATCGGCAGTAACTGTTTCTGCACCCTGGACAGTGACTACCGATCACAATATACATCAACCTGTATAAAAAATAGAAGTTCATACTTACCGAGAACTCCCTGCTTCTGTCTCCAGTCCGGCCTCCCGGGATGACATTTCAGTCCAAGTGACGGCTGCAGCCAATCACAGGCTGCAGCGGTCACATGGACTGCCGCGTCATCCAGGGAGGTCGGGCTGGATGTCAAGAGAGGGACACGTCACCAAGGCAACGGCCTGGTAAGTATGAATTTCTGTTACTTTTAATAGTGAAAGGGCTGTCCCTTCTCTCTATCCTGCACTGATAGAGAGAAGGGAAGTACTTTCACCTCAATACGCAACGGCTAGTCCGCATCAATTTAATGCCCATTTTAGGCAGAGCCGCAACAGAATCTGCAACGTAGATTATGTGCGGCATTGATGCGGACAGTGGCGGAAGAAATACGCCATGTCTGGTCATGGCCATATAGTATCATTCAACTGGTCCTTTAAGCTGTTGTGCTCCGCTTTGGAGGACTTGGCAACGACAGCCGTGTCATGCAGAGAAGGACGTTGGCTTTGGCAGTGAGCAGATGGAGAGTTTTATTGCTTGAGTGGTTGAAAATATTGTGGTGTGAACAGGGACTTTATGGATTTTTGTTTTACCAAAGCTCAAAAAGTTGTTATATTCTCCATTGGATGCCATATTAAAGAGGCATTATACCCTAGAAGCATTGCTCATATAGGAAAATATCTTCATAATACGGTGCCATATGGAGCCATCCTATGGCGACACATGGGGTGTACACAGCTCCAAAAAGCTCAAGGACAAAAGCACATGAACTCTGTGGGCCTCTAGTAGATATTTGGGAAGAAACAGATACTATTGAAACAGTTCTTGAAGTTCAAAAAAACAAAAGGAAAACTAGAAGAGATATTCATCAACAAGTTTATGCCTTATTTCTTTCCATTAAAGTTGTAAAATTCACTCTGTCTTACCTGAACATATCACTCCGGTCATATCATCAGGTCGGAATACGTAATGGACCGTTTCATGTTTGCATTGTGATAAATATAACTCTTCTCCTGTACAGTTGACATTTTTATATAAAACCCGCCTTAATTGTAGTCCAAATTTATCTGAGCTGATCACAGCATTATTTACATTCGGGGTGATACAACCGAGCTGTCGGCAAACCACCATACCAAAATTCTTAGCGCTATAATTGCTGTGCACTCCTCCCCACTCTCCTCTGTATTTCACTTCCACTCTTCCTGTACAGTTGTTGACTCCCCCAGTGAGCCTCAAATCTATACAACAAAAAGAAAGATATTTTTTATATATATATATATATATATATATATATATATATATATATATATAGATATATATAGATATGTACACATATATATATATATATATATATATATATATATATATATGTGTATATATATATATATATACACATATATATAAAATAAATAAACATGTTAATACATAAAACAATAAATTACTATTATAATGGATAATAATAAGACTTAACCTTAGGCACATGGCCTGTACTGATGATGTAAGCAGCTCAGAGATAGATCGGACCAATTCACCTTGACTTGGCTAAATACAGTTCTTCTCTACTACCTCGGTTGCAACTCCTGGCCTGTCCTTATCACCTGACCTAGTGCCATGGTTAGACTTTATACAGAGCAAACAAACATAGACCAAGGTATCTGGGGGCACCTTTATTTAAATACTAATACTAAATTGGCATTGGCAAAATATTTTTTATGAATTGTGAACATATAAAACAGACTAAGCCTTTTAGTTTTCTCCTTTTATAACTTTTGTGATGACGTCATGAGGTTAGACGATTCGATGGACCAATCCTATCTTCAGATAGTAACCAAGCCCATCTACAGGACTGATGGGCAGATTTCTAGGCTAATAGGGAAGCCGATAGAGTTAGTCAATAGAGAGTCTGTGCGAGCGCATACGCATTTGTTATGAAAAAGATGATACTATGTTGCGAGTGCCGATTCCGGTCCACTGCACATGTCATAGGACTTAGTCCCAAAAGAGACGTCTATTGACAATGCCAGCTACTGTGCGGACACAGGCTGTTAACATATACCAACGGAGAAGGAAATAACAAGATTGTAAATATCTCAGGGCTAATTCTAAGTAGATTGTAAGTATTTTTGTTAAACAATATATATATTTTTCAAACAGAAATCAACCATTCGAAAAATAACTTTGTTGGGAGCAGAGCTGTAATATTAACAGCCTTCTAGTAATTCGGATGAAAATTTGTCTTAAGATCTATTGGTTAGTCACAGAAGTGATTACATCTCACAAAACTAAAAACAAATAGTGGATTTTCCCTTGGACCTAGAGTAAAAGCAATACAATGGGGAAAAACAAAAATGTAAGCACCTATGAGGATTAGAAGGTTCAATATCCATATATCAATGGGTTATCAAAATTCTTAATTCGCTATGCAAATCTGTCATAGTGAATGAAGGATAAATGCTATCATAAAAAAGCCAAATACAGGGACATTAGGATCCTTCTATCAGAGAAAAGGCATAAAAGTGAAGCCTTCATTAAGACCATCAGGGGTTAGACTCCACAGCCGATGAATCCATCATGTTTCGACTTTTGACTCGCTACGACTGTTTCAAATCTGTGTTTCTGGAAAAGTCTGAAGGCTTGTGTTTTCTTTCCCATAAGCCTAAAGGTTAGGTAAACCCTTCTTTGCAGTGGCGTTTGGCTAGGCTACTACCCACTCTTCCCAGGGAGCTCAAAATTCTAGGTTTGACTCCCCCAGAAGGAGGGGCTAGGTTGCAGATAGGTGAGAAATCTGATGCCCACACACACCCTAGGAGGAATACCCATAGGTATCCAAGCCATGAGAAATCCTTGTGACACACAAAACATGGAGTGAGAAAAAACTTAAATAAATAAGGATTTGTGCAGTCTCATGACGGCCCCGATATTGGTATTAGCTTGGTCACGACCTGGGGATCCCACTGGGAGAGTCAATACCTCCATGAAGGAGTTAAGGGAAAAATCAGGTAGATACCTTAGACTCTGCACCTTGGATTAACCAGTGCCAAACTATCAAATTCCTGCATATAAATATATATATGTAAAGTTTTCATTCTGTAATTTAAAACTTTAACTAAAAATAAATTAAGAATACTATGAATTTAGTTAGTTTAGGAAAACTGAAAATCCATGTTCAGTTTTCTCCCTCTAGTGGCAGGCTTGTGCTGCAGAAACAGACCTGCTTAAACACTTTAATCTAGTTAGTCTCCCTATCGTAGCTAAAACCATACCCATGTGTATGTAATAGGGTAATCTAAGGGTATGCTCACATTTGTCATATACGCTGCAGAAATTCCAACCGAAAAACTCATCTGCACGCTGCGGAAAACTTTTGAATATGGACATAAATTTTGCATAAATTGACCTGCAGTGCGGATTATAAATCTCAAACATGTCAATTTATGTTGCGGAATGGTTGTGCATTTGTTGCAGAATTTCCCCATTAAGTTCAATGGGGAAGTCAAATTCAGCAACAACTGCTAATTTTTGTACAATTTTCTGTGGTTACGCTACCTATTTGCAGCAAATTCTGCAGTTTCAGAAAAAAAAAGGTTTTCATAGTTCGAAAAAAATAAATAAAGACTTTACTCACCTTACCTAAAGTTTCCATGGTAACACATCCCTGCAGCCAATCACAGGCTGGAAAGGTCACATGTGATGAAACGTTATCATAGGAGGCCGGCTGTAAAGAAAGCAGCCGGGGGAGAAGGGACAGATTTGCTATGCTAGCGCCAGAAGAGGTGAGTATAGGCCTTTTTTTTCTTCCGTTTTGCCTGGGCTATTTTTATATTTCTTTATCAATTTGCTGTCCGCAGTTACTGATCTTACTTTTGACTGACTATTATTAAGTCTTTTGATCCACTTGCTGTTTACTAAGCTATGCATACCACTCCTATTGCTACATTCAACTACACTGATGACCGAATTCTAGCCAATTATATTCAGAAATTAAAGGAGTTTTCCCATAATTAATAAAAAATTAGAAAAGAAAAATATATAATATAGTGCATGACAATCTTTTTCTAACAGCTGGAATCAGCCCTGTATCTTACATGGATCCAGAGATCTTCCCATTCATTGCTCCAATTGCTCTGCTATTGTTCTTCAGGCTGGTAGATCAGGGGGCGTGTCCTTTCTGCTGCAGAGTAGTCATTTTCTATTGGCTGGTGGCAATTGGAGAGTTGAACTGAGCATGTGCATCCTCCCTTATTTAGCTTAGTAGCAGGACATGCACATTATTGTACAGATTGAACACCAATATCTCACAACTGGCGCATTTTTGTAACATAAGGTAGATTACAAAACAAATTCATTTTTAATGCTGAAATATATTGCAATAACATTTAAGAGTGGGACAACTCCTTTAAGTCTGGGCAGAACTACCTTCCACCCTAATGCTTGGGTCAGCAGATACTAGTGACCTAATCTGTAGTCTCTACGAAAAGGATCTTATAGATGGACTTTCTGATACGTCGGGCACCTCTTTATTCCTTTTTTTAAACTTTTACTTGCGGCTCAGGGCAGTAAGAAAGGCTTTATCTGTATCTTATACGCATTGTCCTATATATAGAGCACAAATATATTACCCAGTAACCATTAGACCGGTGCTATAAGCGATTGGTGTATTTTCTTAGAAGACAGTCATCATTTTTTCTGGTTTGGAGAAAATCTGGAATGGATTATGGATTATTATGATTTTCGCTAGAATGGAGAAAAATGAAAAAGAGTAAATTTAGTTCACTACCACCATTTTACATACCTTCACATTGAATTGCAGGAGGATATTGTTTGGTGCAGTTTCCATCAACTCCAGGCATTATTGAACAGTCCAATATTCTGGACTCATTTCCAATGCAATGTATTTGATCTGTCCATATTGGTCCAGGTCTTCTTGTAAAGTTTAGCGATGATGTCACTGCTTGCCCACACTGAAGCTGTCTGCAAATTACTTTGGCTGCTCTTAGATCTGTATCAATCTCACAAACCGATCCCCAAGTACCACCATGTCGAGCTTCTAACTGACCCGAACACTCATTAGATCCATCAACCAATCTGTATTTTCTGTACTCTGAAATAAAAGCACACCTTGAATAAATTATCATATGTATACTTTTTGTACACTTTATTATTTTTTTTGCATTTTACACCCGTGAAATGTCTTGGAAAGCTACTACAAGGAGCTCTAATGGATTCAGCACAACTACAGTGAAGGAAATAAGTATTTGATCCCTTGCTGATTTTCTAAGTTTGCCCACTGTCAAAGACATGAACAGTCTAGAATTTTTAGGCTAGGTTAATTTTACCAGTGAGAGATAGATTATATATATATAAAAAAAAAAAAAAAAAGAAAATCACATTGTCAAAATTATATACAGTATATGTATTTGCATTGTGCACAGAGAAATAAGTATTTGATCCCTTTGGCAAACAAGACTTAATACTTGGTGGCAAAACCCTTGTTGGCAAGCACAGCGGTCAGATGTTTTTTGTAGTTGATGATGAGGTTTGCACACATGTTAGATGGAATTTTGGCCCACTCCTCTTTGCAGATCATCTGTAAATCATTAAGATTTCGAGGCTGTCGCTTGGCAACTTGGATCTTCAGCTCCCTCCATGAGTTTTCGATGGGATTAAGGTCTGGAGACTGGCTAGGCCACTCCATGACCTTAATGTGCTTTTTTTTGAGCCACTCCTTTGTTGCCTTGGCTGTATGTTTTGGGTCATTGTCGTGCTGGAAGACCCAGCCACGAGCCATTTTTAATGTCCTGGTGGAGGGAAGGAGGTTTTCACTCAGGATTTGACGGTACATGGCTCCATCCATTCTCCCATTGATGCGATGAAGTAGTCCTGTGCCCTTAGCAGAGAAACACCCCCAAAACATAATGTTTCCACCTCCATGCTTGACAGTGGGGACGGTGTTCTTTGGGTCATAGGCAGCATTTCTCTTCCTCCAAACACGGCAAGTTGAGTTAATGGCAAAGAGCTAAATTTTAGTCTCATCTGACCACATCACCTTCTCCCAATCACTCTCAGAATCATCCAGATGTTCATTTGAAAACTTCAGACGGGCCTGTACATGTGCCTTCTTGAGCAGGGGGACCTTGCGGGCACTGCAGGATTTTAATCCATTATGGCGTAATGTGTTACCAATGGTTTTCTTGGTGACTGCGGTCCCAGCTGCCTTGAGATCATTAACAAGTTCCCCCCGTGTAGTTTTCGGCAGAGCTCTCACCTTCCTCAGGATCAAGGATACCCCACGAGGTGAGATTTTGCATGGAGCCCCTGATCGATGTCGATTGACAGTCATTTTGTATGTCTTCCATTTTCTTACTATTGCACCAACAGTTGTCTCCTTCTCACCCAGCATCTTACTTATGGTTTTGTAGCCCATTACAGCCTTGTGCAGGTCTATGATCTTGTCCCTGACATCCTTAGAAAGCTCTTTGGTCTTGCCCATGTTGTAGTGGTTAGAGTCAGACTGATTAATTGAGTCTGTGGACAGGAGTCTTTTATACAGGTGACCATGTAAGAGCTGTCTTTAATGCAGGCACCAAGTTGATTTGGAGCGTGTAACTGGTCTGGAGGAGGCTGAACTCTTAATGGTTGGTAGGGGATCAAATACTTATTTCTCTGTGCACAATGCAAATAAATATATATACATTTTGACTATGTGATTTTCTTTTTTTTTTTTTTATATATAATCTACCTCTCACTGGTAAAATTAACCTAGCCTAAAAATTCTAGACTGTTCATGACTTTGACAGTGGGCAAACTTACAAAATCAGCAAGGGATGAAATACTTATTTCCTTCACTGTATGTATTATATTAATTTATAAATTAATCTAAACAGGCGGAAGTAACCTAAGTCATGGGATACTGTCTTTAAACATTAAATCAGATGGATGATAGAATGGTACATCTATGTATGGCAACAATAAAACAGTAAATATTTATTAAAAATAGTAAACAATAAATAAAAAAAATATATATGACTCCCCCGCAATCATAACGGCCCGTAGATTATCCATAGTTGACATAATATTTACACAGTATATGGCAGTAAAAAAATATATGTATAAAAAAAAAAAGAAAACAATTGCGGATTTGCTTTTTTATCTCAGTCCCACCGAAAAAAATTGTTATAAATGATATTCAATAAATTATTTGTACACCAAAATAGCACCAATAAAAACTAAAACTGCAAAAAAAAGCCATCATATGACGGGCAAATGCTCATTTGTCCGATGATAAAATCGATAATGCAGCCTATAAATAATCACTGTCGGCAGCACATCTCTCCGAGTAAACAAGAGATGTACTGCTGACAGGAATGCAAATTGATGGGGATCGAACAATGCGTTTTTTCTATTAACGCCAGTAAGAGGCATATATTTCCGTATATCTATTAATACAGTAAAGCACCGTCCTGTGTAAAATTACCTGTTGACGAATGCTGATCGACTTGTTACATCGTCGATTGGTGCTCGTTATGGGCAAAATCTGTCTGTAGCCTAAGATAATTATGCTAATAAACTTTCCCTAACGTACTAACCCTAATGGACAACTATACTAAATAATTTTCCCTAGCGTACTAACCCTAAGGTCTAATTCACAAGAGCATGTTCGGTCCGTGATATACGGACCGTATTTCGGCAGTATTTCCCGGACCAAACACACTGCAGGGAGCCGGTCTCCTAGTTATCTATGACGCTAGGAGTCCCTTCCTCGCTGCGGAAAACTGTTCCATCCTGAAAAAATGATTACAGTACGGGACAGTACTGACGCTACTAGCCCGGCTCCCTGCAGTGTTCGATCCGGGAAATACTGCCGACATACGGTCCGTATGTCATGGACCGAACATGCTCGTGTGAATTAGACCTTACAGACATATATGTAATTAAGTTTGCCTAAAACACTATTTCTAACTTTCCCTAACTTATCTAAATTTATTTCTACCTAAGACTACCTAAATAATTTGATTTATATTTTTGTTTTTTTATTTAAAAAAATAAATAAAAAATAATTGACAGCTCCCGAAACATCTGGGTGCAATAGGTGGTTAACTGGGGCTTTAGAAAGGATGCCAGGGTTTTTTTTATTGTGTTGTTTTTTTCAGACTATAGTGGTATGACAGAAATAGGCAGAGCTGCTGATCTTAGCTTTGCTTTATTGGGCTTTGTGGCCATACCATATGCCCCAAATTTTGTTAATGTATAGCATAAATAGTCATTTAACTAGGATTATTGTTTTAACATCAAGAAAATGTCCTTTAGTAGAAGCTTATGCAAATTCCATGTATATCTCGTGATATGTGAATCCCAGTTACAATGAAAGATAATGTGTAACATTTACAATTCTATTTTAAAATTAAAATCTTAACATTAAAATATTTATGTATAACTTTAGAGTCTTCTTACCTGGATAGGTCAATCCGGACATAAATGTTGTAGGTACTTCATAAAAGTCCAATGTAATGAAGCTGCACTGTGACAAATAGGACTCTTCTCCAGAACAATTTATAACGCCAAACCATAACTTCATGTTAATGTTTCCATAGTCACCTGCTGTAGTTAAAATATTCTCTCTTGGAATGGGACATCCCAGCTGTCTGTTGACCACACTGGTGAGATATTTAGATTCCTCATGAAAAAATACTCCTCCCCATATTCCCTTGTATTTGACTTCCACTCTTCCTGTACAGTTAGTCACTCCTCCCGAAAGTTTTACCTCAACTGTAATAAAAGAAACAGGAACAGTAGTCAGTAGTACAATTATACTGCATGCCCTAGCTCTTAACTCTTTCATGCCATTATTAATATTTTACATATACCGATACAAACAAGTCTTAAAGATTTAAGAATTCCTCGTACAAAATACAACAATTTTGAATCAAGGAACAGTAAAGATTTTCTGCAGTTTTTTAAACAGTCTTGTAGAAAATATACAGAGAACACGGGTTGTTTTCGTCCAACTTCATTCTGTTTTTACAGACTGTTTAGGGGAAGGGAATACCATTCATGGTCTACTTTTTTACGTAGACCAGTTGGGCATAGCTCCTACTGCAGCCAGTTGCCTTACATTCAGACACAGGCTTGTGAGAAAAAGTGGGGGTAGCTGATCACCTGCGACACATATAAAATTATTTGTATATTTCTCACAATTATGTTTGTAATATGACAATTACGGAAATACTATTTTTTTATGATTTACCACTTTTACAAAATAAAAGCACTTATTTTCTTTGTTTATGTCACTATATTCTAGGACTTATAACTTTTTAATTATATTTTAATCCTTCAAAGTGTTGTAGACAGAGCGATACCAGTTATGTTTATTTTATATTGTTTATATAATTTTATGTAATAAAGGTGTTAAATAACTTTTTTTTTCACTTGACATTTTTGTTAAATATATTTTTGGATATGTTATTCATTTATTTTTTTTGTTTTTTATGTTGTTCCACTAAGGGGCTAGAGCTTGTGATCAATTAATTACTTATACAAAACACTGAAATACCTCTGTATTGTAGTGCACTGACCTGTTAGCTTCATCCTATTAGGCCCTAAGAGAAGTACTTTAGATGGCAGACTTCTGGGCCTTCATTAGGCCTTTGATTGTTTTGACAACCCAATGGGATGCCAATGGGATGACAGAGGGCCCCCACCTCTGTCTAACCACTTAGATGCTGAGGTCCCTATTGTTTGCGATATCTAAGAGGGTAAACAGTCGGGACCAGAGTTATCTCTGATCCCGGCCATTAGAACAGGACCTCAGCTGTAATTTCCAGCTGACAACCGATGTGTATGGAGCAGGCTCAGTTCCTGTGCCCGCTTCTGATCCCGCTCTATACATCCTCCTCCATACATCGCCCTGCAACATTTTACCAGGGGTTTAATGCTTTGTTTAAGGAGTTTTGCAAGACTAAACATTGATTGCTTATTCTTAGGATAAGCCATGAATATTTGATTGGTGCGGATCAAACCACTGGGACCCCTCTGATCATCAGAATGAATAGGCCAAGTAATTCCTAGGGCCATTACAGTTACTGTGCTGGACAACAACTTTAATGATGGTGGTGATGATTGTATTTTCTGGTGTTCAGTGAGTATGGGTCATTCAAATGTACGATGTGACATCGTCATGTGATGCCACATGTCAAACGGGAGATCACAAACCCTTGGATCATACTTGAGCGTTGAATTTACCTATAACACAATTGTCTGCACATCTTAAATTTGTGCCGCTTGCTACGAGATATCAGACGGTAAGTCCAAATATGCCAGATATTATTCTTCTTAAGACTGGAAACATACATGCAGTTTTTGGTGCAGCTTTTCGTTCACATACACTTTTTGTGTCTTTTTTGGCAAAAAAAAATTATCTAAAAAAAACTCCATCTGTTTTTTCTTAATGGTAAATATGTTTTTTCTATGTTTTTATGGTGTTTTTTGAGGCGTTTTTCTGAATAGTGTATTATACAAACAACATTTTTGATGTGCCATTTTTCACATTGCAAATCATGTGATTCAAAGCTCATTTGAATTAAAGATTCTTCATTGCAAAACATGATGGAGTCTGAAAAAAAACCTCGAAAATGCTTTAAAAAAACACTACACACATTGATACATGAGTTTTTCTGAAGAGGAAAAAAAATCTATGGAAGTCTATACGAGAAAAATGGCACTAACTGCTGGGAAAAAATGCCAAACAAACCCTTGCCACCAAACCAAATGCCATAAAAATGCAAGACAAAATGCAACTTAAAAAACGCAATGCTTGTAGTGCCTTCAATATTTCAGCATTGACTTCCAGCTAACATGCGTGAATCCAACCTAAGGGCTCCTTTACACGTGTGTATAAAAATATGAATCAATACAGATGTTCAATACAGATTGTTTTTAAAAACTACCAATACTGACCGGTGGAACATGCTGAAATGTAAAAAAAAACGGCATGCATATAAACAAAAAATTCACAAAAAACCCGGAAATGTAAATATAACCATTTAAATGTACTGACACTGTAATTTCAATGAAAAAAAGCTAAATTAATACGGATCCGATAAATGAGCCCTAATATTATGTTTTTCAGCTATTTTTTACACCCAACTGACTGACTAATGACTTTTAATTTATACAGTTACATCTGAGATAATTGCTTTTTAACATGCCCAGGGCTTTTAGTTTCTACCAAAAACTAGGTACAGGGAATTAAAAATACTGCTGTTCTTCTGTTTATATAAAACATAATTTGAGAGTAATCAGGTTCAGGTATGTATTGTTTATCTCAACATATCCTGATATGTGTAATGTGAGATGACCAGCTTTAAAAACAAACAAACAAACCTGATTTTGAGATACTCTGTCACGAGATGTCTATAATAAATGTGTCTTTGTGTGGCCACCCAGTGGTTGTGTTGTGAGTTGCAGTCTGTCAAGGGTTTTGCTAGCATATCGCGATATTGTATTGAAATGGTTTCATGATAAATTGGAGCCCTTAACCTAAATTCAAGCAAAAGTAAGGGTGGATACAAGTTGAATAGCTTGCATATTATAGCTTTACTTGGAAATTTATCTTCCATGTAAACCTAAAATGAGAATTATCTTAAATAGAATTATCTTAAATATTAGGAAATGACTCAAATAAGAATATCTTGTTAAATAATGTATATAATAGTAGTGTAATATAGCCGTTCTAAATACCTTTGCATTGAATAGCAGGAGGATATTCTTTAGTGCAATTTATCATATCACCAGGGATTATTGTACAATCTAATAGCCTGGTCTCATTACCAACACAGTGAATTTGTTCTGTCCATATTGGTCCAGGTCCTCTAGTATAGTTTACTAAGGATGGTCCTGCTTCTCCACATTCAAGCTCTTTGCAAAAAACATTAGCTCCTCTTAAATCTGCATCAATATCACAAACCGATCCCCAAATATCACCATGTTGAGCTTCTAAATGTCCTGAACAAGCATTATGTCCATCCACTAATCTGTATTCTCTGTGTCCTAAAAGAGAAACATACCAATTATAAATTAAGATAGATTTCGAGGGATAAACATGGGTCAGACTATTCCATGCAGTTTTTGCTTCACCCTGGGGCAAAGTTTCAGATCATTGTCAAAATGAAAATATTCTGGCCAAGGCAGAGTGACTTGTTGTGTCCCCTGGCACCTGGAGCACATGCCAGTTTTGCCCCACTAGGTCCCTGTATTGTAAAACAATGCTGCAGACATCAAGGTCTTAAAAAATATATAAAATCACTTTATAGTATACGCCATTAATCATTGCATTATTTGTGCATTTTTCTTATTTTATTGCATAATTTATTTTCTCTATGGTTACTCATCTGTGCATACCAAGCACTCTATAATCATCGAAAAATTAGTGCCCCTCCCCTGGTAGTTAGAGTGCCATTGCAGATCCTTTTATCTGTGTCTTATAGCTTAGCAGGGTACTCTATTCAATACCATAAAAAAAAATCAAAAGCGTTCCAGAAGGACAAACAAACACCTCCACAAGAGTCCAGACGCAGATGCCCCACCACAATTTTCCGGTCACAGATGCCCCCCACTAGTGTCCAGCAACAGACACCACCCAAAATAGTCCACCCTCAGATGCCCGCCACCAACAAGAGTTTAGTCACAGATACCAACCTCTTAAATGTCTATAAACAGATGCTTCCCTTATGTGTTTCCAGCCAAAGGTACTTCTACGAGTCCTATGACAGTTGCCTCTCCACCAGAGTCAAGCCACGGATTCTCCCACTCCCCTCAAGACTGTCCTGCCAGAGGTACCTCATGAGCCTCTGGACACACTCTCCACACTGCAATGCACAAGGCTATACACTAACTACTATCCCAGCATCCCATACACATCTTCATACAGGCAATATCCATAACTTTGTGCATTGCAATGAAGAGTTGTATGTACCGTGGAAGTGATACAGAATGGAGGGGAATAAGCAGGTTCACTACATACAGCAGTGTAAGAGAATAGGGTCCTGTCCCTATTCTCTTATACCCTGTGCCTATATTTCAGTCCCTTTTTTTTTTACTCTTTATATATTTTCTTTCGTTTTGTTAACCCTTTAATGACCAGCCTATTTTACGCCTTAATGACCAAGCTATTTTTTTACGTTTTTCCATTGTCGCATTTCAAGAGCTATAACTTTTTTATTTTTGCATCGACATAGCTGTATAAGGTCTTTATTTTTTGCGGGACAAGTTGTATTTTTTTTAATACCACCATTTTGGTGTACATATAATTTATTGATTAACTTTTATGAACTTTTTTAGGGGGGAATAAAAAAAAACCAGAAATATCATCCCCCTTTTTTGCGTCCTAAATCTACGCCGTTTAAATAACACAATGACTTTATTCAGCGGTTTGTTACGATTGCAACGACACCAAATTTGTATAGTTTTTGTATGTTTTACTACTTTTACACAGTAAAAACCCTTTTTTTTCAAAATTATTTGTTTTTGTGTCTCCATATTTGAAGAGTCGTAAAGTTTTTATTGTTCCGCCGATGCGGTTGTATGAGGGCTTTTGCTTTTTGCGGGACGACTTGTAGTTTATATCGGTACCATTTTGGAGTAGATGCAACTTTTTGATCACTTTTTATCACATTTTTTTAAGGCAGGATTAACAGAAAACAGCAATTTTATCAATGTTTTTTATTTTATTTTTACGGCGTTCACCGTGCGGGTTAAATAATGTGATAGCGTTATAGTTGGAGTTGTTACAGATGCGGCGATACCAAATATGTGTAACATTTTTACTTTATTTTGTTTTTTTTTATAATAAAGCATTTTGTAAGTGGAAAAAGTGGGTATTTAATTTTCTTTATCATTTTTTTAAATTAACTTCATTAAACTTTTTTTTTACTTTTCTACTAGTCCCACTAGGGAACTTTAATATCCGATCATGCCGGTGGGATGAGAGGGAGCTCCTTCCCTCCCTCTCCAAAATAACTCAGATGTGGCGCTCGCTATTGAGCGCCACATCGGAGGGATTAAACGGGTGAGATCGATACTTATATCGATCTCACCCGTTCGAGCAGGGACACCTCCAGCCATCAGCTACATCTGGCAGCTGAGAGCAGGGAGATTTAACGGCTCCCTGCGCTGTAAAAAGGCATATGCATCAGAATAAGGGTATGTTCACACGGCCTATTTACGGACGTAATTCAGGCGTTTTAACCCCCGAATTACGTCCGAAATTACGGCTTGAAAGCGTTGACAAACATCTGCCCATTGAAAGCAATGGGATGACGTTTGTCTGTTCACACAAGGCGTCTATTTACGTGTCGCTGTCAAAAGACGGTGCGTAAATAGAGGCCCGCGCCAAAGAAGTGTCATGTCACTTCTTCAGACGTAAATGGAGCCGTTTTCCATGAACTCCATGGAAAACCAGATCCAGTTACGTCCGTAATAGACGAGGCGTTCAAGCGCCTGCAAATGCCGTTACGGCTGAAATGACGGGGCTGTTTTCTCCTGGAAACAGCCCCGTAATTTTGCCCGTTACGGACGCTGCCGTGTGAACATACCCTAAAGCCCATTAGTGGCCACTGTGAAAAGGTGTACTGGCGGTCACTAGCGGGTTAATACATCACAAGCATAAACAATCTAAAATTCCAACAACATACAGTATATTAACCCCTCCTCCCTGCTTGCATTCGGGGCCCTAATGACCAAGCAAGTTTTTTTTAGTTTTTCCATCGTCACATTCAAAGAGCTATAACGTTTTCATTTTCATGTGGACATGGCTGTATGAGGACTTGTTTTTTGCGGGATGAGTTGTATTTTCCAACCGTTTTGGGGTATGTAGAATTTTTTTATTAACTCTTATTAACTTTTTTTTGGGGGGATATAAATCTATCTGTTGAATTATTAGTATTAGATACAAAACTATTAGCAATTTGCGGAAAATTACAGATTTATTTTATATCGTAGACTGTCGGCCGAACACTCATGTGACCAACCGATATTCCTTCCTACTCCACCATAAACATGCATAAGTGTGCATAATTTTTCAATGGGGAGACGGAGGAGCTGCCCCAGACCCCATCTTATTACACACTTGGTCGGGCATGATGAAATTGGTGGGTATGGCTGTCTTTTATCTAATTTTCATGGCCACCTTAACACATGAATTGCCCCTGCTGATTTCTAGTTCACATGTGCCAAATTACAATAGTATTGTGCCGCGAGGCAAAACGTAACCATGATTTACATGATTTACCATGATTCGCCACAGTTTTTGTGACACAGTTGTGACGCATTGCAAGATCGTTGAAATTTGGCGTAAAAAGCATGCGTTTTTACTGTGCAGTAATGCACACCATTTTGCCACATGTTTGTTGGCAAAGTACCGGTGTGGTTTGTTGGCAAAATACATGTGCATTTCGACATGTGAGAAAGCAGTCTGTTACTTAACGATAAATTCACTCAAAAAACAAACATAAACTAAAAACCTGTTTTGTACAAATATTAAAGCTTTATTACTAAAATTCATGTTGCCTTTAAAGAATAAGCCTTTTAATTTCAGTATTTGGCCAATATAGATATCACTTAAACCTAAAATATAGTAAATACATAAGCAATTCCACAGTCATTAGACAACAAAACTTCAGTTACGATATCTCTACATAGTATAACTATAAATAAATTGACCAGTAACAACCTATAAAGTCTGGCAAGTGCTACTTGTTACAATTATGTTAATATCAAGCCAATAATCTTTTCAGAAAAGGTGTAGAAAGAAATAAAAAAAAAAGATAAACCCTAAAAATAGATTTTTTTTTTATTCAGAATTTTAACATAAAATATCTCATATCAAAATTATTAAAACGTAAAATCTGGCATGACAAAACAAACTGATAAAAAAGTAGGTAATACATATGACAAAATCTAGTATAATATATCTAGTATAATCTAACACTCTATAGTATATTTTAAAATATAATATAGTATAATATTATATAGGACAATATAGTATAATCTAATAATATAGAATAATATTTTTCAACATAATATATTATATAGGACAATATAGTATAATTTAACAATCTATAGTATAATATTTTTCAACATAATATAGTATAATATCATATAAGATAAGATAATTTAGTATAATATAAAATAAAATAGAATAATATTATATAGGATAATATAACATTCTATAATATATGTTTTTAACACAATATAGTATAATATTATATTATATAGGACAATATAGTATTATATAACATTCTATAGTATAATATTTTATAACATAATATGGTATAATATTATAAAGGATAATATAGTATAATATAACATAATATAGTATAATATTATATATAACAATATAGTATAATCTAACATTCTATAGTATTACATTCTATAACATAATATAGTGTAATATGATATAGGAGAATATAGTATAATATAACATTCTATAGTATAATATTTTATAACATAATATAGAATAATATTATATAGGACAATATACCACAATATAATATTCTATAGTATAATATTTTATAACATAATATAGAATAATATTATAAAGGAAAAATATAGTATAATAGAGTATAATATAAGGAAAACACATACCAAATGGTTTATTTGCTTGACAATTAGATTTTCCAAGCAGAAAGAATAAGCCAGAAAATGTTAAGAATTGTTCCACGTCCATTTCTTTTTGGGTAATTTTCTATGAGGACTTTAGTGATGTTGATAATGAACGGCACAGTAACATATAAAGAACATTAGTACTGGTTCTACCCTAAAAATTGCTTAGGGGCATGGGCTACGACAGTAATCACCAACTAACATCATTACTCTATATAGAAGACGTGGGGAATGCTTATCATCAACTCACAAATCAGAGAAGGGCTATATTTACTCTGTATGTTTTACTGTTGAAATCCACATCCTCCCCAATTTTGCATAGTAACAGTTCTAAAAAACCACAGTCCATATATATATAAATATATATAAATGTATATTTGTTCAGAACAGCTGTTGTTTGACGTACACAGTGCCATTTATTGTTTAATAGTGTGTGCTCAGTGTTTAGTTTTTTTTTTCTCCCTAATTTTTTCTCCATAATTCTAGTAGGACTTTAAAATATTTGAAAATTATTAGATGATCTTTAGATTTTCTTTAGTATAGAAACGTGCATCAATATATTAAATTTAATGGAAACAATATTTCCTATATATGTAAATAACAGGGGTGTTACGGCCCCTGACTGTGGGCACGGGCGGCCCCCGATGGCCGCCCGCATTTTCGGGCCATGCTCCCATATGTTTTTAACACACATTTGATTTGTAGAGTACATTGTAGATAAAAAAAAGACAGCCCGTGGGAAATAATAACTTTTAGATAAGAAAAGCCACAGAATGTTGTTCAGTAGCAGTAATATTACACGCTCGTATATGCAGGTGCGTGTATCCAGCTGTAAGTAGACGCCGATATGTGTGTCTGTGTTTATGTGCTATTTACATATTAAAAATACATAAAAAACATAATCTAATTGGAACATACTTTGTGTATACAAGCAACATAATGGAAGTTACTAATTTTAGGTTCGGTATACGCTTTACACATCTTTAATAAAAAAAAAAATGGGCTTTTACTGAAGAAAAAATGCAGTATATCATTTTTGTTGTGATTGTTCCCCACTCACTGAGAAGCCTGTAAAAACATGTATACGAAAACTGTGTGTGGTTTTCCATGGAAGCAATGCATAAAACATCTCCTAAATTTGCCTCCTTTATATAAAAAATGTATTTAGTTTTTAAAACGATTGAATCCATGCTCACCTATATAAATAAACTAGAATATTTATCCCATTGAGCGCATGGCCAATTTTGTCCTTTAGGACATAAACTTTTTTTTTGCATTCTAGCGTTTATCTCTCCTTTTTTATCTTTTTTGTTTGACATGGCTGAATGAGGCTTTATGTGTGTGTGCGCGTGCGTGTGTATGTTTTTACAGATTTTTTTTAACATTACTTTATTTTTTTTTATTCGATAGAATAATTTTTGATATTTATCATTTATTTGTCCATTAGCTTGTATACTTATAGTGCACAAGCAGTTGTTAGGATATATTTAAATGTGCCCTGACAACAGAGAATATGGTAAGACAGCACTGGGATCCTCCAATTGACACTGGGCTGTCTTTCCATTCTAGGTATGTGCCCAAACTACATCAAAGGTATTCCTTGTGATGCGATCAAAAGGAGTCCCCCTCAGTCTCTCCCTTTGTATGGCACAATCAGCATTAATTGCTGCATACAATGTTTAAATACCAGTGGCCAGAAGTTTCTCTGATCTCCGCCGTTGGAGCGGTGCTACAGCTGTTGCCACTCTAAAGCGACCCTTCTGTCTCAGGTCAAAATGATAAATGAGATGGGGTATATAGAGTAATATTACCTTCTGCCCTCTAGTTGTGCCCCTCTGCAGTGGTTCCGCCAATTTAGGGTCCCCTCTGTGTTGTCTCAAAATGGCCACAGCGCTTCTCAGATTGAGTCTCAGACACTCCCTCTGTTCACGGATAGGACAGAACTGCTCACGTGCGCAGCTTTGGCCTATCCGAGAACAGTGGGAGTGTCTTAGACTCGTTGTCTAAGAAGCGCTGCAGCCATTTTGGGACAGCACAGAGGGGACCCTAAAATGGTGGATTCACGGCAGAGGGACACAACTAGAGGACACCAGGTAATATTACTCTATAAAGGGCCGGCTCCAGGTTTATGTGGGCCCTTGGGTGACACAGACTTAGTAGACCCCTTTGTGGGGAACTCACGGTGGCAGTAAAATGGCAGAAAACATCACTTATACAAGTTAGGCCCCCAGTTTGTACACCCATAAATTGAGTGTCCTCTGTAGATAGTGCCACACAACCCCTCTCCCAGGTAGTGCCACACAGCCTCTCCTCCCAGGTAGTGCCACACAGTCCCCCTTCTTGCTAGTACTACACAGCCCCCCTTCTTGATAGTGCCACACAGCTCCCCTTCTTGATAGTGCCACACAGTTCCCCTCTTTGTAGGTAGCACCTTTGGGGATCCCTCTATGAGTGGAATCCCAAGCCAGAGCATTCCCGACACTCTGGCTGGGCATTCTGCTTCAAGAGAAGCCCCTGACATCACTGTCTATATATGGACAGTGCTGTCAGAGGCAACCCCAGAGCCATGGTCCCGGGCAGAGCACTACTAGCACTCTGCCTGGGTCTCCTGCTCTCCTACTGACATCACTGTCCATATATGGGTAGTGATGTCCGCAGCAGAGTTGAAGTCCCGTGCGAGCTCAACTCCCTGGCAGAGCGCTAGTAAAGGCTCTGCTCTGGTACTCCGTGTCTGGGGAAAGCCCCTGACATCACTGTCAATATATATGTAAAGTGATGTTAGGGGCAACCCCAGAAACAAATTCCCAGGCAGAGCGCTACTAGCACTCTGCCTGGGACCTTGCTCTGCCCCTGACATCACTGTCCATATATGGATAGTGATGTCAGGAGCAACCCCAGAGCCAAACTACCGGGCGGAGCGCTACTAGCACTCTGCCTGGGACACTGCTCTGCTCCTGACATCACTGTCCATATATGGACAGTGATGTCAGGGGCTTCCCCAGAGATAGAGTCCTGGAGCAGTGCCGCTTCTTGCTCTCTGACTGTGACTCCTTCTCTCCTCCTGACATCACTGTCCATATATGGACAGTGATGTCAGGGGCTTCCCCAGAGATGGAGTCCCAGAGAAGAGACGCTTCTTGCGCTCTGCCTCCCCTGAGCCGGAGTCCCGAGTAGAGTGCTATTAGCACTCTGCCTGGGAGTCTGTAGCGTAGTAAATGTAGCATAGTAAATGGCAGAGCATGGGCCCCCGAAAGCTGCTGGCCCTGTGATAGCAGTAGTTACGATGCCTCCTAGACAGTGGCTCCTTCTAGAAGCAGAATCCCCGGCAAGACTCTGGCCGGGGATTCCATTCCTTGAGGAGCCGTCATAGCACCTGACGGCCGAGAGAGCCCCCCAAAGGGTAGTGGGCCCCAGGCACTTGCCGGGGTTCACTGGGTGCACCAGGTGCTGACGCCAGCCCTGACTCCATATACATGCTATTTAAAATAATGTCCTGGGACTGGAGGGTTTACTGTATCAGTGCTCAGATATATTACATGGCTAAATGTATATAGGCACCCATATGTGTGTTTGAGCATCACATTCCAAGACTATAACCATTAAAGACTTAAGGACTACCTGCTGTTAAATTACTGCAGGCAATTCACATGCTTAAACCACACAATTACACATTTATGGCCGAGTTTAAGTCATCTGCCTGACCGATTAGGCAGTCGAATTTTTGTGGATTGTCAGACACCGAGGAGTGAAGACAGAAGCAGTTTTGACCACGTCTGTCGTCTCTTATTTCCCATACACAGCACTCAATGACCATTGTGTATAGAATAATTGATCGGTCCAGGTGGCCACGTTATCGCCAAAATTCCAGAAAAATCACGTCTACAGTCAAAAAAACTTTTTTAAAAGTTATAGCTATTAAGCTCTAACGCTACCATTTCCAGAGTATACTGTCTAAAGGGAAAAGAGTTCTCCAACCCTGACAGTTAAAGAAGGAGTGTGGCTGTCAATCACACCAATCCTCACGCTTTTGAGCCACCGCTATCACAAACCGTATATATGTGGTCCTGTATGTTAAGGCACTCCCATCTTGAAAGAAATGAAGAACGATTTTGGATACATTTTTAGATGAAAATATGAAGGTAATAGCAGTGATTTAAAAAAAACTAATAATGAATTACAAAATAATTTATTCCAATTTGTGAAAAAGAAAAAAATTATCACCCCTGATGGAAGGCGCTCCTGCACTTGCAGATTGAATTTCAAATGAATTCCCAGTCGGGACAAGACATCAAATAGGAGTAAAAATTTTTAATTTTTAAAAGACATACATGCTATGTCATAAAATCGGAATAAAAACATGTATGTCTTTTAAAAATTTAAAAAATTTACTCCTATTTGATCTCTTGTCCCGATTGGGAATTCAGTTGAAATTCAATCTACGAGTGCAGGAGCGCCTTCAATCAGGGGTGATCATTTTTTTCTTTTTCACAAATTGGACTGCATCAACATCGACTACCGCTGTTCACCCAGAGGGCCAGCAGTCTGCACACCTTCGGAGTACTAAGGCTCCATCGGTTTAATGATCGAGTTGTGCCGACCATCACTCAAAAAGTTGAGTGAAAAATCTAATTTCAAGTACATTACTTTGGACCACCCTACAACTACAGCAATACCCCAGAGGAGCGCTCTGTGTCTTCTTTTTCTTTTCATATCACTGCCAAAAGTATTTATTAATTATGCTTTAATAAATTGAAAGATTAATTTATACAATGTATCAGAAAGCCAACAAAAGCTCTCAGCTCCCACACATACCTTTTTGTACAATTTTTATTGTTAATAATGGCTGGACCATTAACATTGCTACTATATAAAGAAAGGTAGAGAAAATACAAGAAGGTGTACTACAAGACAATATGAAAAAAAGGAGGATCTGAGTGATGCCATAGAAAAATATATTGAACACTCACAACTTGCTGGATTGTGTGAAGCCACAAAAACCTTAAAGGGGTTATCTTGGTTTTAAATGTAATGGTCTATCCTTAGGATAGACCATTAATATTAGATCGGTGGGGGTCTGACTGTTGGCACCTCTGCCGATCAGCTGTGAATGGGACAGTGGTGCAATACCTTGCACATCCGCTACAAATGTAACTACATGTGCAAAGTACGAATCAGAAGGAGAACCATGTAAACAATGAAAAGGCTCCAGCGCTCTTAACTAGCACCACTTTAAACAGCTGATTGGCGGGGGTGCCAAGATTCAGATCCGCACCAATCCTAAGGTTAGCCCATCAATTTTAAAAACCCTCATAACCCCTTATGTCAGGATGGATGCTGCAGTCTCCAGGGTATTGCCCTTTAGCATCATCAGAACACATTTCTGTGAAGCGGCAGCAGAGGCGAAGAGGAGAAATAATGCCAGGACCTTCCTATCAAGAAAAATGACAGAAGTAGTTGAAGAACCTTTAATCCATTTACTGATCTTAAACCTAATGCATGTTTTTGAAGTTATTCCTTTTTTCAAACTACAGGGTCAATTTCTGTGGTTCAAAAAAGGGAATTGTTTCCTGATATGACTACTTCTGTCATTTTCCTTGATAGGAGGCGCTGTTGAGATATTTTTTTTCTCCTCTTTTTGGCTACCATATAAAAATGTGTTTATAATGAAAAATTATCTTAAAAATAAAAATATCTATTAAACACAATATACAGAAATTATAGAAGCTTTGTTTTCTATTACTACTCTTGTGATATGTTTATCTACAATGGAGCATTCATCCACTAGTTCTAGTTCTGGTCATGTAGGCATGGAATCATCATAATCATGGGCCACAGAAAGAGAAACTTTGTCTTGATCGTCGGATATGGAAACATTTAGATCATTACTCAGGTAAATAATGCCTAAAAACAAACAAAAGACAGAAATATAAATCTATTGAACACTTACACATTATATGCATGGCTCAACGTTAAGTTTTCATTTTTTCTTACTATATGGACATGTCTCTTTTGATTTTCTACTACACCTTGCATTTTTGGAAATTTTTGCATGTTTTTTTTGTTTCAATTCTACAGATTTATTTACGTTAAAAAGCATAGTACACACCATGCCAAGGAGATGTCAACTGATTCTTGTTATTATAAGCACTGATTTCTCCACCAGGGTTCAAAGGCCGAGACAAATTATCAATATCCACATCATCATATCCATGTTCTCCTTCTAGAACAAAACCATAGTGAGATGTTAAGAATTGAACCAGTATGTTGTAGACTATTCAACAAATATTGTTTATATTTATGTAAAACCCCGTAAACTGACCCCCCCCCCCCACATCAGTCTATGTCACAGGCGGAGCTGTAATTCTAATTTCCCTATCTCAGACGCATACACACCCTAGGGCCAGTTTCATAGGAAGCCAATTAACCCATCAGTACAGGGTTTAGAGTGTGGGAGCAAACCCACAAAAACATGAGGGGTCAAACTAAAAGGGAATGTGTTGCCAGCAAAACATGTTTTTTTTTTTTTAATTAAACATTTAGTGTATAGGTGTTTAAACATTGTTCAAATTTTTTTTTTTTTTCACGAGTCAGGAAATATTATAAATTAGATTCTAATTTATAATATTTCCCATTGCTGGTCACTAGATGGAGCTATTCCCAAAATTGCAGCATTGCATGTGGTAAAGCAACCACATTGCTTTTTGCTGCAAAATTGGGAAAAAAGCACTCGCTCTAGTGAGCTCTGAGAATCCCCCCCTCCTTTATCCTGGCTAGTGCCGGGATAAACGAGGGGATTGAACGGTCTAACCTCCTACACTGTGTGTAGCCATTTTTTGAGCTAACACACAGTGTAGTAGGTTTACATACAGTAGTAAACACACACAAACACGAACATACATAGAAATCTCTTACCTGCTCCTGCCGCCGCGGCTCCCTCCGGCCCGTCCGCTCCGTCTGCTGCCGCTGGTCCAAGTGCACAAGTCCGGAAGCCGCGACTGGAAGTAGTAATCTTACTGTCCGGCCGCGACTTCCGGTCCACAGGAAAATGGCGCCGGACGGCGCGCATTTCCAATTGGACTGTGTGGGAGCGGCGCATGCGCAGTTCCCACACAGACGGCGTACACAGAAGTGGATGGGACGGGACCCGTTCGCAGTCCCTATGGGACTGTGGCTGCCATATTCTATGTCTGTATGTGTCGTTAATCGACACATACAGAAATGGAAAAAAAAATGGCAGCCCCCATAAGGAAGAAAAAGTGAAAAAATAGAAAAAAGTAAGACACAAACACACAAATAAATAAAAACGTTTTTAATAAAACACTAACATTAAACTGACATGAAATTTTTTTTGGTGGTGACACTGTTCCTTTAATTCAGATGTTGTCCTTGGTCCTAATGTAGGGCAACCCCTCTAACCCTATATGGGCTTCTTGAAATTTTCTAATACCAGAAAGTCTTTACAATAATATCTCAGGTTGATTCAAATATTCAAATATGGAGGGAAAATATCAAATCAAGTTTTAAAGGGTAGTTGTCATTTCCTAAAACTTTTAACATGTCATAGTGACATGTCAGAAGTTTTGATCAGTGGGGTACAGGTGCTGAGACCCCCACAAATCACTGATACAGTGCTCCTTCGGCTGTACAGGGATCACTTTGGCTCTTTTCGGCTCTCCTTTCAGAAAAGACGGAGCTGGCTGAAGATGGTCTTATAGACTTCTAGAGCCTGTCTTCAGCTAAGTCCAAGAAGAGCTGAGGAGAGCCGAAGTGATCCCATTACAGACTATGGGGCATTGCGCTCAACTGAGCGATTCTGCCTCTACGTTTCAGCAATCTGTGGGGGGTCTCAGTTCCCAGACCCCCACCGAACTAAACTTCTGACATGTCACTATGACATGTCAAAAGTTTTATGAAACAACAGTTACTCTTTAAGTAGAAGTTGATTTTAAAAAATCAGCGCTCAAAGACAAATTTGGGTAAATCTTCACCATTCTCCACATCTATAGTTGTTGACTTGTCATTGTTGAGGTACACATGAGAAAATCGAGTGTCATCATAGTCATATTCCGAAGTCTTGTTCTCCAAAGGCAAAACTAAAATGATACAAAATAGATATATTACTAGTCATTTTAGTTGTGTTATAAATATATAGTATCTTAGTAGTTCATAACGAAAACATTATATATACTGACATTGCAGAGACGTGTTTCTCAAAGGTATTTTATAACATTTTTATTGACTCCAAACAAGTATAAACCCACAAATAATTCTTCAATAAAGCTCATTACACTGTTATAAAAGGTAAAAGATAAACTTTTATATAATGAATACAAAATATAAATGTTGCAACAATATAGATAAGTCTAATAAAGTCTAAACACTAAAAAAAAAGTCCAGAATATATAGCAAAATAGGAGAAACCATACACATACCTGAAAAAATTGAACTGCTACCTAAATTAGGTAATTTAACCTTAGATGTTTAACTATGGAAGAAAAAGGTGATCACCTCAAAGATTTAACAAACTTACTTAGTGAAATTTCTGGCTTATTTGTGAGGTCTACATCATCATATGAAGGAATCATGTCATGCTCAGATCCTAGAAATAAAAAGGTTCAACATAGGAAAATTGACTTGAAAGTAGAACAGGCAAGCAGGATCTTATATTCATAGAGTAGATAAATTATTTTTGTTTCAATCCTTTTCATAACTTATACACTGAACATAGAATTCCAAGTTCACAGAATTAACTTACTATAATATATACCTATATATGTACCTATAAGATATAAAATAGTATTTTCTGCTCTTTGGCTATTATAGTCTTTAGATATATGAAAAGCTAATTTGTTCTACAAGTCTGTCTTTGCACTTACTGTGTGCTATATATACACTTACTGTAGATATATATACACTTTTATTGACAAATGTATTGTGACACCTACATATTATACTTACAGGAGCTTTAATGACATCCCATTCTAAATCCATAGGCATTAATATGGAGTTATTTACCCTTTGCAACTAAAACAGCTTCCACTCTTCTGGGGGCTTTCTACAAGATTTTGGAGTGTCTGTGGGATTTGTTGTCCATTCATCCAGAAGAACATTTGTGAGGTCAGACCCTGATGTTGGAAAAGAGAACCTGGCTCACATTCTCCCTTCTAGTTCATTCTAAAGGTGTTGGATGTGGTTGAGGTCAGGACTCTGTGTGGGCCAGTCAATTCCTACAACACCAAACTCACCCAACCAACCATGTTTTTATGAACCTTGTGAATTGGGGCACAGTCATGTTGGAACAGAAATCGTCCTTCCCCAAACTCTTCCAACAAAGTTGATATCTACAGTTGTCCAAAATGTCTTGGTGTGCTGAAGGATTAAGATTTCCCTGCCCTGGAACTAAGTGGCCTAGGTCGACCCCTAAAAAACAACCTCATAGCATTATCCCACCTCCACCAAACTTTACAGTTAGCGCAATGCATTCAGGCAGGTAACGTTCTCCTGGCATTCACCAAACCCAGACTTGTCCATCAGACCGCCAGATAGAGAAGCGTGATTCATCACTCCACAGAACACGTTTCCACTACTCCAGAGTCCAGTGGCGGCGGCTTTACACCACTACATCCAACTCTTGGCATTGTGCTTGGTGACGTAAGGCAGAATAAATTTTACAAACTGACTTGTTACCAACGTTGACGTCCTATTACAAGACCAGGCTGTACAGCTCTCTGCTAAGAACCTTTCCTTACAAAACATAAGCCTTACCTTGGTCAAGCATTACATCACTTCTCTCTTCGGATGTATAGTTTTCCAGATTCTCTTCAAGGTCACTGAGGTTATCAACTACAGAAAACAATGTACAAGTCATTCATCTATAAGGCTTTTGACTTTAATAGAAGTCACCGATTAAATAAGTCTTAAAGAGAAAAATTTCAATTTATTATAAATCTTTAAAGAGCATTTTTATCAGCACTCATACTTCTCATACAATTACCTCATGGATATATTAAAGGTTATTGTCAAGGCTTCGGTTGTCACACTTACTGTATACCTACTTGTAAATCTTTGGACAACAGTCTAAAAGACATCTATAAGAATGTGCAATATCCTGAAGCTTTTTATTAAAAATCTTACCGTTCTATAATGAAGCTTAACTTTATATCACCCACTCGAATTAACATAATTACATAGGTTTAAAAAAAAAGACACAGCTCCATCAAGTTCAACCTTCCTCAATGAATTATAGGTCTTTCATTGCTAGATTAGTTGCAACCCTCAATGCCATTTGTCAGTATATAAACATCTAGCCTTTTCTTAAATGCTGACATAGTATCTGCCATTACTACCTCTCGCTATAGGGCCTTTCATAGTTTTACTACTTTACCTGTAAAGAACCCTTTCCTATATTGATGTCTGAAGCATATTTCTTCTACATAGAATACATTTTCTACTTTGTCATAAACGATAGCAATGGACTCCTTTTTTTCTCTAGTACATATAGAATGAATGTCCCCTAGTCTTTTTGTAAAGTTTCTGGAAAGAAAAGATTATGTGCTAGATCTTTTTTATTGACTACACATGATCTTATATACACGTTAATAAGATCACCTCTTAGGCCCCATGCACACGACCGTGCCCGCAATCACGGCCCGCGATTGCGGGCACGGCCGGCCGCTGACTGACAGCCGCATTTTCGGGCCGTGCTCCCATACAAAGTATGGGAGCACGGCCTGCAAAATGCGAAAGAACGGACATGTTCCATAATTCCCGGAACATTTCCACGGCACTGACACCCTTCCGTAGTGCTACGGAAAGGTGTCAGTGTTCAATGAAAGTGAATGGCTCCGTTTTTGCGGACCGCAGTTGCGGTCCGCAAAAACGGAGGTTTTTTACGGTCGTGTGCATGGGGCCTAAGGCATCTTTTTTCCAAGCGGAACACGCTAACATTTTTCTAACCTTTCATCATAAGAGACACCTCCCATCCCATTTAATAATCTAGTCGCCCCCTTTGTACCCTCTCCAGCTCTCCTATACTCTTTTTTTAGAATGTGGAGCCTAAAACTCAATCCCATATTCAAGATGTGGCCTTACAAGGAATTTATAGAGGGGTAATACTACATTTGAATCACAGGTTTTTATCCCTCTTTTTATACAGCATAAAATCCTATTTGCTTTTGCAGCTGCTGCTTGACATTGAGTGCTGCTGCTCAACTTATTTGTAGCCAGAATACCCAGGTCCTTCTCTTCTTCCGTTATCCCCAGTTTTATTCCATTTAATGTATATGCATTAATACCATTCTTGCCCCCTAGGTGTATTACTTTACATTTATCAACTTTAAAATGATCTGTCTTGTTTTTGCCCATGCTGCCAGCTTATATAATAATAGTTATAGGTAAACATTAAGTATTTGATTTACTCACTAACATGTATGACTCGATTTGACCTTATTGTTCATATTTCTAAAAACAAACTAACATATTGTTCTGAAATGCTGAAAGTAAATTGGTTGAAGTTAGTTGTTATGATTTATTTACCAGATTTCTGGGACAAGTCCTCATTTTTCTCCATCATCCTGAAATCAATATCTTCATACACCGGTTCATGGAAAGAAGTGGAAGGGAAGTTTCTGAGGACTGATTGTAGAGTTTAGTTTTATTTGAAGAAACAGTATAACATTACATCCATAGAGCTCCATACAGATAAATAATGGAATCAATACACAACAAGGCACAATGAATCTATCATGGATATTTCTATGAGGAGGATTGATAGGATATGTTAGTTAGGTATGGTAAGAAGTCTGTATATTAAAATGAGATGCCTGTGCTCAACGTTGCTCATGGAAATTTTCGGATATGAATATGATCATTATTACTATACTCACCTTTTTGATACCACTTGGATTGTCTTATCAAGTATATTATTATAGTAATCGCGATACCAAAAAGGATTAGGAAAATAATGAAGATTATAAGAAACACATTTGAGCTAGTAGAAGAAGATGGCGGTGTTGTACGTCGGGCTATAAAAAAATAGAAACAAAATCAAGAGTAAAATAATAATTATCTATCTATCTATCTATCTATCTATCTATCTATCTATCTATCTATCTATCTATCTATCTATCTATCTATCTATCTATCTATCTATCTATCTATCTATCTATCTATCTATCTATCTATCTCATATCTATCTATCTATCTATCTATCTATCTATCTATCTATCTATCTATCTATCTATCTATCTATCTATCTATCTATCTATTCTATCTATCTATCTATCTATCTATCTATCTATCTATCTATCTATCTATCTATCTATCTATCTATCTATCTATCTATCTATCTATCTATCTATCTATTCTATCTATCTATCTATCTATCTATCTATCTATCTATCTATCTATCTATCTATCTATCTATCTATCTATCTATCTATCTATCTAACTATCTATCTATCTATCTATCTATCTATCTATCTATCTATCTATCTATCTATCTATCTATCTATCTATCTATCTATCTATCTATCTATCTGTCTGTCTGTCTGTCTGTCTGTCTGTCTATCTCATCTATCTATCTATCTATCTATCTATCTATCTATCTATCTATCTATCTATCTATCTATCTATCTATCTATCTATCTATCTATCTATTTATCTATCATCTATCTATCTATCTATCTATCTATCTATCTATCTATCTATCTATCTATCTATCTATCTATCTATCTATCTATCTATCTATCTATCTAATCTATTCTATCTATCTAATCTATTCTATCTATCTATCTATCTATCTATCTATCTATCTATCTATCTATCTATCTATCTATCTATCTATCTGTCTGTCTGTCTGTCTGTCTGTCTGTCTGTCTGTCTGTCTATCTATCTATCTATCTATCTATCTATCTATCTATCTATCTATCTCATATCTATCTATCTATCTATCTATCTATCTATCTATCTATCTATCTATCTATCTATCTATCTATCTATCTATCTATTCTATCTATCTATCTATCTATCTATCTATCTATCTATCTATCTATCTATCTATCTATCTATCTATCTATCTATCTATCTATCTATCTCATATCTATCTATCTATCTATCTATCTATCTATCTATCTATCTATCTATCTATCTATCTATCTATCTATCTATCTATCTATCTATCTATCTATCTATCTATCTGTCTGTGAGTCTGTCTGTCTGTCTATCTAATATCTATATCATATTTATTTATCTATCTATCATCTGCAGTACAAGAGTAATAATGATATTTTGATGTCACTGTGACCCGATAAAGAAGAAAATGTTCACTCATCCCACCATCACCTTCATGATATTTTCTCCATTGACCTAGAACGAGTAGATGAAATGTAAGAAAGGAACATTTCTTCATGTCTTCTGGAGTGTGGACTTTAAATATTTTGCTGTAGTATCAAGCATTTGTCTTTGTAAATTTAAACGGTCCAATATAGTGATTATGATTATTTATGAAAAAAGGTTTACATGTTATACGTTAAAAACATATATGTTTTTTAACATGGCAGTCTGAGGCCGACAGATGGCAGCTAGATAGCATCCATAGCAGGCATTCAGAAAAAAAACAAAATGTTAAAATATTTTAGAAAAATTTACTTGGGAGACCATAGGCGACGGGTATCTGACAGAAAGTTATCCGTCAGAGGCATCTGTCGGATGTATACATTTTCTTACATGTTTGCTTAACATCTTGTGCCATTTATCTCCTGATATGTCGGGTTCAGAGATAGGTTAAGTAAAAACACATTCGTATTAAATTTTTGTGTCAGTTGTTTCTTTATTTCCATTTCATCCAAATATTTTACCTATCGTTGTGGTCAACACAGTAGCAGCAAAATTGTCCTCTGGACCTATGAATGATAAATTTAAAAGCTAATATTACAATAAGCACTTCTATACTTCTCATTCAGCAGTCTTACGTGTCATTAAGTCACATTATGTATTTGGATACTATTTCATATTTTTGGGTAAAATGAAAAATAAATTCTGAGTACATTTTCCTAATTAGTAAAATGAAGCTACTAGGGTCATTTTTCATACCAAGGTCATTAATTATTTTATTCTAAATATATATTTTCAAGGTATTCTGTACACTATAGTTCCTTGACATGACAATTATCAATACAACAACAACTACTGCTGCATGTTACTGGGCTGACCAGCAGAAGTTGTGAAAACAATGCCCCCTTTTCTGACATCACTTAGTGCTCTGCAGCAAGTGGCTGAAGCTGCACCACACAGGCTTTCTACCAGTCCCCTAAATTACACATAGTATTGTAAGCAAGGCTGGGTTCACACGACCTATTTTCAGACGTAAACGAGCCGTATTATGCCTCGTTTTACGTCTGAAAATAGGGCTACAATACATCGGCAAACATCTGCCCTTTCATTTGAATGGGTTTGCCGACGTACTTCTGTCAAACGACGACGCGTAAATTGACTGCCTCGGCAAAGAAGTGCAGGACACTTCTTTGCAACGTAATTTGAGCTGTTCTTCATTGAACTCAATGAAGAGCAGCTCAAGATTTACGAGCGTCACAGACGCCTCACATAATACGAGGAGGAGCATTTACGTGTGAAACGAGGCAGCTGTTTTCTCTTGAAAACAGTCTGTCTTTTCACACGTAAATGCCTGCTATCGTGTGCACATACCCTAATGAGATACAGAAGATACCATCTAAAAGATAGCAGAGAGATCTCATTATTTACAGCATTATATGTAGCATATATATATATATATATATATATATATATATATATATATATATATATATATATATAGAGCCAATAGCTGCAGAGCAATGAGTGATGTCTCAGAGGGGGTATTGTTTTGGCAACTTCTCCCTTACTGCACAGTAATATGCAGCGATAGTTTTTATTTACTGTAGTGTTAATGACCTATAATGTTGATTGGCGGCTGGCTGCTATGTACCTGCATATGTCAATCACCATGAGGAGGGCAGGGAAAGGTGTGGGGTGCACTCTCCCCACAAATACATCAGACTTATAACTATGAGTCTGGTGTTTCCTTTGATTTCTCCTATCAGCCAACCGGCACAATATTTTATAGGAGAAATGACCTGTCCCTGTTGTTTGCTGCCCTTACCTAGGGCGGCATATTGAGGTACCAAATCCAATTTTACAATCCTTGTATGTTAGGATACTATTGTAGTAATTAGGAAAATTTGATTAGAAGTTTGGTTAGACCAATTTATAACCAATAACTGGTGGGTGATTTTTTTCTTAATAAATAATTTGATTTAACCTAATATCTTTATAGCTAGTCCAATTATATAATCCAAATGTTCTTATGGATTTAGAATTTTGAACAATTTTGCCTTTCGCTCATTCTTTCCAATATACAGTACATTGTAGAAAAGAGTGACACTACATGCTGCAAAGACTGTATGGGCTAATATAATAAAGGTAAATCAAAGCTGTTAGATAAACAAGGTTAATTATATTATAATTTTAGAAGAAATGACTATACCAAGACATATGACTCCTGCATCTTCCTTATGGAGACAGTCACTTTTATTCCAGCGTTTAGACCAGCAATCCTGCAGAGCTCGCTCATATCCTTTGCATTGTACCTCACTCAGCCAAATGGGACCGGTTCCTTTTCCAAACATGGCTTCTGTAGTGGCGTTCATAGCAGAGCCACATCCTATCTGTCTGCAGACGACTTCTGCATCATTGATATCCCATTCATCATCACACACTGCTCCCCACCGTCCCTGGAAAAACACTTCCACTCTGCCGAAGCAGTTGTTTCCTCCTCCAGTAAGACGAATCCTGTCATCGTCTAGTATAGCAAATAATGAAAATAAATTACTGTAATCAAGGTAAGCAAATATTATATATATATATATATATATATATATATATACACATATATATATATATATATATATATATACACGTATATATACATATATATGTATATATATATATATATATATATATATATATACATACACACACATATATATATATATATATATATATATATGTATATGTATATATATACACACACGTCGTGTATATATATATATATATATATATATATATATATATATATATATATATATATATATGAATATATACATGGGACTTATATATATACGTATGCAGCAGGATGCGTGTCGCAAGCATTTACGCAGCAGCATGCATGTCACAAGCATTATAGATGAAAATTCACATGGAAGACTGGAAGACTATGGTTTTCACTAAAGTTTCCCATTAGTACTTCTGAAATGCTTACAGTGTACAATATAGTGCAACACAGTCTATGTATTGATGTCAAAATTATATGATAGTTGTTAAAGCTATTTTTCCGTTTTCATGTGTCAACCAATAGCAAATTTAAAGAAATAGTTAAAATGAACTTTGATTTTGGTAAATTATTTTATGACTTTGTATGCTTTTATACTTCAATAAATTATAAGCAACCTATACTGGTTAGATTATCATAGTGCTCTAGGTAAAAAAAAAAAAAAAAAAACTTTCATTGATATGATATATTGATACTGGTATGGTAAGACTAAGCAATTAATTGAACATGATCTGTAGTGAATTTACACTCTACTGAAACGGTATTGATCAGCTTGTATGGTTTTAATGATTTATCAGTCAAATATTTGTACTTGCCTAAACAAGGCTGGGATGTTGGGCAGCTCTTAACTGATGGTCTGTTTCCCACACCTAAATATCATAGACATGATCAAATGTTTTCAGTTAGAAGAAGCATATCTTTAATAAGAAATGTAGAAAACAGAAAATTAACCACTAGAACACTTTTAATAGATCAAAAGAAGCTAGAAAACAAACAAAGAAGCAAACAAAACACATGAGTTGTCATTATTTTACACAAAAAAGAACAAATACTTTGCTGAATATGGTGTAAAAGTTGTGGCATATGTCTAGGATATCTCATCACTTACTGACCACCATCCAACTGCCTGTATTTACGCTGATCCTGACATTGAAGAAGCATCTACACCGACTGATGTCCTGTTTTACCATTTTAAGGACTTTTTATAGTTTGCCAGTAAACACCTTGTTATAAATTTGGAGAGGATGTTTGTCCAGTACTACTGTAGGCTTCACTACAGCCTGTTTAGAGATTATTCCATCACAGTTTGAACTTTGACAAAGATGAACATTAAAGGGGTTTTCCCATGAGAGACATTTATGACATATCCACAGGATATACCATAAATGTCAGATAGATGTTGTCCCACCTCTTGGACCTGCACCTATCTCTAGAACCTCATTCTACTGCTCTGTGTTGATTTCCGACCATGAATTACGGAAACAGCATAGCTCGCTGAGCTACGCTGTTTCCGTAAGTCCCATAGAACTGAAACGTAGTTACGGATACAGCATAGCCTGCATGCTACGCTGCTTCTGTTACTGCCATTTACTACTATGGGAGTTCCGGAAACAGCATAGCTCAGCGAGCTATGCTGTTTCCGTAATTCACGGTCGGAAATCAAACGCTTCAGCCGCAACAGAGAGCAGTAGAACGCGGTTTAGGGGGCACAGTTCTAGGGATAGATGCCGGTCCCAGAGGTGGGACCCGCATCTATCTAACATTTATGGCATATCCTGTAAATATGTCATAAATGTCTGTGATGGAAAAACCTCTTTAACACACCTCAACCCCCCCCCTTCCACAGATGTTTTTGCCGTTTAATAATATGCTACAAAATGTTATAATGGAACCCCACATAAATAGTCTAGCCACCTTTAGGGGCCACTAGCAAGACAGTTTTCTTCCTTATAGAAGAGAGCTAGTTTGCAAATATTAGCAGGGAGGGGGAGATATGTTTTGCATTTAGGATTAAAAATTGTAAATTGGGCCAGTTTCTCATAGCAATAAATCAGATTATTTATGTAACTTCCAACATTGCCCAAAATAAAGAAATTTTGTTGGCAAGTGGCAAGTCTTTCTAAGGGCCTGTTCACATCAGCATTCGCTTTCCGTTCCGGGGTTCCGTTGGAGGTTTCTGTCGGGTGAACCCCGCAACGGAAAGTCAAACTGAAACCACAGCTTCCGTTTCAGTCACCATTGATATCAATGGTGACGGAAACATTGTTAATGGTTTCCGTTCGTCACCATTGCGGCAGGTTTCCGTTTTTCCAATGGAATCAATAGTGCAGTCGACTTTCAGTTTGACTTTCCATTGCAGCGTTCACCCGACGGAAACCTCCGACGAAGCCCCGGAACGGAAAGCCAACGCTGATGTGAACAGGCCCTAAGAAAGAAAATTAATACAATCAAGGGAGTATTTACTAAAAGTGTCCGAAAAAAAGTTACAAAGACATAGAATTCTAGATGGTTCAAAATGTAGTAAAATGAAGAGAATACCTGTTGGGTGGCAGAATTGCATGATCAAGTCTTGTCAAATATACAACAGATTAAAAACAAAAGAAAAGTGATACAGTATTTTAGAGATATAATAATAAACAGTAGATACTCACATATTATATTTGCGAGTTCTCTAGAACTACAGGATTTTATATTCCATGGAGATGATAGACACTCCCATAACAATTTTCTATGCTTGGTGCAGTTAATATGATCCACCCAGAAGGGCTGTTTCCCGGCACCATATCTGTTTATATCTGTCTCCAGATATCCTTTTAATCCACAGTTCAGCTGATTGCAGATAATAGAGAGTGACAAGTCCGGCATAACATTATTACACACTGAGCCCCAAATTCCATTATAATAAACTTCCAGTCGTCCTTCACATTCCTGTGACCCACCAACCAAGCGAATATCCAAAAATTCTGCAAGAAAATGTATGTTTGTTTATACATAGCATGACATGTTAACGAAACCCTTGACAGGCTGCAACGCACATCATAACCACTGGGTGGCCATACATGGACACATATAGCATATACATCTAGTGACAGAATATCACGAAATTGTGTTGTTGTTTTTTTCAAAGCTGGTCATCTCGTGCTACACATCTCAGCATATGTTAAAATAAGAGGCAAGGTAAGGAAGGACATATCTGTAGTTTGGTTTAAAAAAATGTTACAAGAATAATAACTAATAAAAACATTAGATATTGGCCCAAATTTACTAAGATTCATACACCATTCTGAGTCTGAAGACCACTGGTGTAAGATGCCACAAATTTATCTAGCGGAGCAAGTATCTTGGGGAGTTCATGTGCCATGCGTCAATTATAGTAAATTTGTCGGGCCGTGGGTGGCCCTGGACCCTGCCAATAAAGCCCTAACCCCTTCTTTCGAAAGTCGCTAGAGCAGTGAAAAGCAAGAAAAAGTCGCAAATATGGCATGTACCATAATGTATAACTTTTTAATGCCCGAAAACTGTTCTTAAATTCTGCCCAATGCCTTCTCTTTCTTTATTCATTTACAAACTCTTATCGGATTTCCCTACAGAATCTCACTGCAATGTCAGACCACTATTGGATATGTTATCAGTCCAAAGGCATCTACCACCATCTATGGTGGTCCTGCCTAGCACAGACCACCATGTTGGTCATCAACTGTGCATGCAATACCGCCATAATTTTCACACCTAAACCTTCCTATATCAGACTGTATCTGCTTCAATAAACTCCAACACTGGACCCATGCCTTCACTACAGGCTACCCATTCAATTGGGTTAACTCTAACCTACAAACTATTCTATTATGGCTTGATTTAGAACTAAAAACCCTGAAAAATACTTTTGTATTTAGCATCCATGGTTAATTTTTCAGTACATAATAACTCTTTATACAATAGCTTTTTGGGTTAACTTCATCCATCCCATATACAAAGATCCTGTATTTCATTCCTCTTAGAACTCGCCAACCCTCTTCAGAACATGACTACATTTTCTTTTTAGATTGATACTTTGTTATCATTTGACCTTATTGTGCCCATATTTTTCTGTTTACTATTTTCTCCCTGTTATTTACTATCACTTAAGAAGTTTACCTTTTTCCCAAGGCATCGGGCCACATTTATCACTGCATTTGTAAATTTTCTCTGCTACACATTCTTTTACTGAATAAAGAGTCATCATACACCCCCTTAATGAGATGTTTATTTTAGTAAATAATTGTATTCCCCATAACATAACTATTCTGAAGCATCTTCTCTTCGAACTCTATGTTGGCCTGAGGAAAAAGCTAGTTCAGCGTTGAAACGCGTAGCCCTATTATCATTAAATATTCCCTACTTCACCTACTGTCCTTTGGTTCTATGTGTATTAGCGCCGTGTATGGTTCAAATTTTGCTAAATATTGTTCTTCTCGTTCCTCTGTTAATCCACCTAGAAATGTATGAATAAATTGACAACTTTGTGCTACTACTTGGGGGTGTGTCCCTACACAGACTGACACTATCCAATCAGTGCTGTCAATTTTAAACTGTGTAGGGGCATGCCCCTTTGACTAGGTGAATGGTAACACCCAGTTGTCCATTTATTAATGAATTTACAGGATGAATATCAGAGGAACGGCACAAACTAGAGTTCTAAGAAAAGATGCTCCAGAATTGTTACTTCATGGGGAATTCAAGTATTTACTCAAATAGACATGTCAGAAGAGGTTACCGATCCTCTTTAAGGAACAGAGTAAACTCTCTTACCTGAACATATTACACCTGCATCTTCTTTATGGCCACAGTCATGGTCACCAAATTCCTTTGAAGGACAGTTCCAGATGTGCGTTTCATTTCCTCCACATTCTACATCATCCAGCCAGATGTCCCCAGTTCCTCTTCCGTAATAGGCTTCAGTTGTAGCTTTTATAGCATAGCCACAATCCAGCTGCTTACAAACCACATCAGCATCTTCTTTATCCCAGAAGTCATCACAGATCGTCCCCCATCTTCCATTATGATAGACCTCCACTCTGCCAGCACATCGGGCAGTGCCATTTACCAGTCGTAGACGTTTACTTTCTGCATTAAAGGAAACAAATAATATACAATACATATATAATATATTTAATATAATATAATCTCTAGTCATGCTATATATAAACTACTATACCTGAGCAGATGATTTCTATCTCTTTTTCCTGATCAGTCCATGTTATTATATCGGATGGTTCAGTAACAGAACAATCTTTTAGTTGGGTCTCATTTCCTTGACAATATCCACTAAGATACACATGACTATTGATTGTTGTTGGTGCTGTGATTCTAAATGTATCAACTGCATGACCACAATGTAATTCTCTGCACACAACGTTACTCTCATTACTGCCCCATTGGTCACTGAAAGCTCTGCTCCATGTATTATTAGTGAGAATATCCAGTCTTCCGGCACAATGATCCTCTCCACCCATCAGCCTCACCGTCTCTTCCTTCCCTGTCATTATATAATGTTGTTATTGTACATATTTCATTCTAAATGTTTCCTAGAATCGGGTCTAGAGAGTTCACAAGTGACTATGTGACTATAGTTTGAACATTTTTAGTTCTTCTTTTCTACAGACATAGCCAGATATATAGGCCCACATTTATTATGTAGTTTCCGCCAGTTTTAGGCATAAAGGGCACCACTAAAATGTGGTAAAATTTGTGACTTTTCTCATTACTCGCTAAATTCGACAAGCGATGAGAAAAGTTGAAGTGTTCTAAAAAGGAAACATTGTTTAGTCCACATTTATTATGTGCAATGGGAGAAAATGCCACAAATATTGGCCCAAATCCATGCCTGCTCAAAACTCACTGACTATGCAGACATATGCATCACCATAGCAACAGACAACAAACATACCCCGTGTAGTCTGATTCTGCAGTCATACTCCCTTCCATTTGCCACTGACCTTTTCCTAATCAACATTTTATAGTTTAGTGAGAAATAGGTAACAGATAAAAGTGATTATGACTACAGGATCATAATATACAAAGATGTTTGTTGTCTTTTACCATGAAGATATAAAGTTCTACATAGCAGCTGCAAACACAAAACGGTAGAAATTTTGTAGTGAAAAATATTCACAAAGTTACTCATTTTCCATTTTAGAGGTATAATGAGAGAGTTATGTAGGCAATGGGGTGATGGTAATGGCACTACTGACGTGGGGAATAGTTATTCCACCCACAGTTGGTCAGTATTTCAGCTGTTACATAGTTACATAGTTGATAAGGTTGAAAAAAGAAACAGGTCCATCAAGTCCAACCTATAATCCTATGGAGTTAATCCAGAGGAAGGCAAAACCCTCATGAGTTTGATTGAATTGCCTCATTAGGTGAAAAATTCCTCCCCCACTCCAAACATGGCAATCAGAATAAATCCCTGGATCAAAGTTCCATCTCCAGAATCTAGTACTCATAACCTGAAGGCCATGAAGGCCCTACTTGAACTTGTTCAAAGAATCAACCATCACAATATCCTGTGGCAGAGAGTTTCATAGTCTCACTACTCTTAAAGTAAAGAATCCCCATCTGTGGTCATGGTAAAACCTTTTTACCCCTAGACATAGATGATGCCTCCTTGTCATGGTTACAGGCCTAGATATAAAAAGATCATTAGAAAGATCTCTGTATTATCCAATTATATATATATTAAATGTTATGTTACAATCTCTGGAGGTACTCACTTCCCTTTCTCAGGCCAGTCCCACACGTGCACCATTCAATGGGCACCTCCTGCAATCCCCCTTCAACAGCACAGCCAACTCTACTCAGGCCTCCTTTTATCCGGTAGCTTGTACCCTGCCCGGCACTCCACCACCTCTCTGAAGCAATTGCTCTACTAGGACCCGCAGCTCTCTCTCAGCTGCCTCTACTTCTGGCTGCTCGTCACACACACACTGCCTGTCAACTCTTAATGCTATCAGCCCTCAATCTGCATCACCATTGGCTCAATTGTGCCGAAACACATCTATAAATAGACGAAGCTCCTCCCATACATGTGGAGCTGTGCAGCGTTCAGCTACAGTGCTCACATATATCTCTGACATATGATACCCCCACTGAGCCCCTATTGCAAAAACAGCAAACATATTCGACAACAGTGCCAACAACAAAATGTCCATTGACCTGAGCACACCCAACAGATGCATTGAAACATTAATAAAAAATAAATAAATACATTTAGGTCAGGTTCACAAAGAGTTTTTATTGCGTTTTGAAATGTCAAAAACTGAACTAAAAACTATATCAAAACGGCATGTGTGATCCTGGCCTTAATGAAGTCGACAACTCAAGACCTTAGAGGCGTCATCTTATAAAACAGCTGCCTCAAATGTACTTATCCTCCTATATGGTTGTACATCTAGACCTTTCTCTTCTTCTTTTTTTTTATCCTAGTTAGATCTTCTCTGAAGACAGAAGTGGAAACTTGTGTCAAATCAATAGACTAATGTGGGCTTCAAAAAAGGCAGAGACTTGCCAGAGAAATGCCTGAGCACTACATACCTTATAGCCCCAAAAAGTATGATTTTCTTTCTTTATTGAATAGAATAACTGGTTTTAGCTGTGCCAGCATCGAAATATATGTAATATATAGACCAATATTATATGACTCTTACCTGTGCATATAACACTAGCAGTATCCCAGGATGGACACTCATTTCCAAGTGCAGTTATGTCACATTCTGCCAAGTGGTTTTCTGTACCTGTACAATCAAATTTGTATGTGGTAGTAGCATTGTATTTCCTAAAATGATCTCCACCCAGGACGGAGTCAAAAACTCCACATTTCATTTGCCTACAGAGAACATTAGCGGCTTGAAGACTCCAATGAGAGCGGCACACTGCCATCCATTGTCCTTCATATAATACCTGGACTCTACCGGAACAGTTCTGACCACCGTTCACAAGTCTGTAGCTATTAAATAAACCTAAAAACCATCAAGAGAATGAAAACAGGACATGAAAAACATATAATTGTCGAGTAAATCAATCAACAGGTATTATAAATGTGTGTGCATTGTACAGTATTCATGAAAACTACAGCGTCCTACAATCTGCCTCTATCAATAAGATATAATAAGAATACTAAAGCTAGACATACGATCTAAGTGGATAACAATTTTATACAGAATATATGAACAACCTTTGCACTTTAAGAACAGATTTACTGTGGATATGATGGGGAAGGTTAGAGGTTATACTTAACCCCTTTTTGGCATCTGCAATAGTTTTTATGGTGCTGGAAGCAAGTTGTTTTCTACTAGTGCCATAAATGTATGATTGAGTGATATGGCAGACCACTAGCTTCCCAAGGCTACCGCCAAGATCATAGACGATGTCAATCCTGGCTAGGTAACCCTTCAGATGCCATGGTAAAAAAGCAAGGGTGCTCAATTTGATGCCTAATCATTGTCCCATGGTTTAATCATGGGAGATGGCTGGTATATATGGAATTTAGCAGTGGAGGACCTATGTTTTTTACAGGTAACAGTGCATTAGAATACAGAGGTATTCCAATATCCTGTATTAAAGGAATATTCCCAAAATCATAAATTTTCACCTATCCACAGAATAGGCGATCATCTTATGATCGCCAGTGGTTCTATTGCTGGGACCCCCATCAATCATGAGAACGGGTGTCCCAAACCCCCCCCAGACCCTCCTCACTGCACTCACAGCAGTGAGGAGGAGCCTGAGTGGAGCAGCGGTTAAGCATGTGCCGGCCGCTCCATTCACTGTCTATGAGAATGACAGGAACATCCGAGCACTGTACTCGGCTGTTTCTCACATTCCCATAGACATTTAATAGAGTGGTAGTGCGTACGCTTGACTGCTGTGTCATTCAAGCAGACAGGAGCATCTGGTGGTTCCAGTGATTATATAATTACCACCTATCCAGTGAATAGGTGATAATTTATCATTCTGGGAATACCCCTTTAAACCTTAAAAATAAAACTCATAAGTTAAAAGAAAATAAATGTAAAAAAAAGTCAATTTAAAATACATGCTATATATGGTATAATGTCTTGGAAAAGCATATGACATGACAGCCACTGAATGACAATCCTGAAATAAAAGTATAACAAGTTACCTAAAAGAAAGCTTATAGCAGAAGTTAAACATAAGGAACATAGGACTTCATCTTAAAGGAACATTTTTAGTAATGAAATAAATAAATTATGGTTATGAAATGAATGACATTCAAGTTAACCCCAACAAATAGGGGAAGGTGAAACTTGAGATGTCCAAACCATTAGCCATCTTACAAAGACGTCGTCGCTGCCCAGGTGACCCATGGGGACCACAAGTCAACACACTTCTCATGTGAGTACAATTGCTAACTGGATAATTCCCAGAGGCCAAGGATTTGCTTCATTTTTCTCAATCCCCATAGGACGTCCGGTGGATCTTTACTGAGCCATCGAAGTAGAAATAGGATCTTATACTTTTTTCTTTTTGATTAAACATTGAGAAAGACTCATGAACTCTTTAGTCTCAGTAGATATTACATAGTGACTGCTCTAGTAATTAGTATGAAAACTGGAGTATTATTTTGCAAGTTTTTGTTTTTAATAAAAACATGATAAAAATATGTAATTTTCTGATTATACATTCGCTTTAAACAATATTTTCCAACATGATTCACAATGACGTCATAGCATGAAGTATATTACAGACCTTTGCATTGGATAGAGGGAGGACTTTGTTTGGTGCAGTTTCCTTCTACTCCAGGCACTCTTAAACAGTCAAATAGCCTGGACTCATTACCAACACACTGGATTGTTTCTGTCCATATTGGTCCAGGTCTTCTTGCATAGTTCACAAATGATGGTACTGCAGCTCCACATTGCAGTTCTTTACATAGTACATTGGCTGCTCTAAGCTCTGGATCAATATCACAAACAGATCCCCAAGTGTCACCATGAAGTGCTTCCAAATGTCCCGAACAAGCACTTGACCCATCAGCCAGTCTGTATTCTCTGTGACCTGAGGATAAATCTTAACTCACTGAACACATTACTTTACATATTAAACATGATGACTGGGATCTCTTGAAATATGAATTTAATAAACACTTGTCCCTTTCCCCATTCCTGTCTGAGTATAAAACATGAGTCATCAATCATATGTAGTGAGGCAGACTTGATATATGTAATGTTTCTTATAATTTTGGTGAGGAGCAGTTTTCTGTGAGCTAGTGGGTGGAGCCTAAATGCTATCATGTCTTCTATACAGTGCACACAAAGAAGTGGTGAATCTTGCTCTCCTATCTCTATCTATCACATATATAGAAGCAGCAGCATGGAGGAGATTATACAGCAGCAATGAGCAGCTGAGAATCCAGCTATGGGGTGGCATATAAATCTTACCAGCAGTCTGTGTCTTTCTTACTCTGCTTCTACTTCCTCATCCTGCTCCCCCTCCTCTCTCCATAGACTTGTATGCAGTGTGTGTGTGTGTGTGTGTGTTGCTGACTCACTTTCTCTGCTCCCTTCTCTTTCTCCCCTTTCCTCCCTATAGACTTGTATGCAGCATACCTGTGTCTTTCTCATTCTGCTACTGCTTCCCCGTCATGTTCCCCCTCCCCTATCTGTAGACTCGTATGGGCTGCGACTGTGTCTCTTTCTCTCGCTCTGCTTCCTCCGCCTGCTCTCCCTCCCCTCTCCATAGACTTGTATAGGCAAGCAGTGAAGAGTCACACCCCCACCTTCTGCAGCCCATTGATTCTGTTTGGTAACTAGGGACGGATATTGCTTGACAACAGGGGTTGAACAGCAGATTACAGGAGGGGAGACACCTAGTGGCAGTCATTTCACACAGAATTTGCAAGGATAAACAACTAAATTTTAACAATAAGTACATTACAAAGTTGATATATATGAGGTATACTATTAGATTAGAATAAGTTGTTTGAAAAGTTAGTGTCCATTTAATGACCACCTACATTTGTCCTTCTGCACTTCGGTAACCATAATTTTTTTTATCCTTTCATTGACGTAGCTGTATGAGGCCTTGTTTTATGTGGGAGAATGGGAGAGCATGGGGCTTTCCTGATGTACACGCTAAATATAGGGCAAAAACATGGTGTGCACTAGGCCTTAGTCTCTGCTTACATCAGACTTTTAGCATGTTTTATAACACATTAAAGTTAGATGATAAAACCCTTATGATTGTAACGTGCTTGTTGGCATTTTCACAATGTACGATGTGTACCTTTAGAATATATAGGTGTATGGTGGTAAAATATTTTATTTTTATTTCATAATTTGAGTTTTATTTCTATATGTAAAAAGTGTGAAAATTGTCTAACGAAAAATGGTTAATTCTAAAATATTTTTGCTCTGTAAATGATTGAATGGGATTAATAAATCGACATAAAACATCTTTGTATGAAGTTGCTGCACATCTGATATTTAGTGTTATTCCCTCACTAGTTGCCGGAGCAGTTACTGTACATGTTGTGAGGTATTATGCCGTATCCCCTTCAGTGTGTGATGTGTGGAGATGAATAATAGCAACAGAAAGTGATTTCTCTTACCTGAACATTTCACTTCTATTAGATATGCATTATAAAAATAACCATATGGATAGTATGCACATTGTGACAAGGACGACTCCTCTCCTGTACAGAATACCTCCAAAGCCTTCCTGTCAGCAATCACAAATATTTCCTCATCGGTAATATCATCTAAATTTGTGGTGACACAGCCCAGCTGTCTACAAACCACAAGAGCAACATTTTGTTCAATGCGTGAGCCATATACTCCAATCCATTCTCCTTCAAATTGTATTTCCACAAGCCCTTCACATTCAGTGACTCCACGAGAAAGTCTCACTAGAAATTAATACAGAAATGCATGAATATAAGAAAAATAATAATATTAATATAAATGGCAGGCCAACTTTGGCTTTAAGGGTATGTGCACACACACTAATTACGTCCGTAATTGACGGACGTATTTCGGCCGCAAGTCCCGGACCGACACACTGCAGGGAGCCGGGCTCCTAGCATCATACTTATGTACGATGCTAGGAGTCCTGCCTCTCTGCAGGACAACTGTCCCGTACTGTAATCGTGTTTTCAGTACGGGACAGTAGTTCCACGGAGAGGCAGGGACTCCTAGCATCGTACATAAGTATGATGCTAGGAGCCCGGCTCCCTGCACTGAGTTCGGTCCACTACTTGCGGCCGAAATACGTCCGTCAATTACGGACGTAATTAGTGTGTGTGCACATACCCTTAAGGTGCAGTTCAGGATTAGAAAAACATAACTGTTATATTCAAAAACAGTGCCACATCTGTCCATGTGTTGTGTCTGGTATTGTAGCTCAGCTCCAATAAAGTGAAAAAGATTGAGCTGTAATACCACACATAAACCATGGACAGGTGTGGTGCTGTTTTTGGAAAACTTATACTTACCCAGAATTCCCTGCTTCTTCTCCAGTCCAACCCATGTGACTGCTGCAGCCAATCCCAGGCTGCAGCGGTCACATGGCTTTCAACGTCATCTCTGGAGGCCAGACTATGCACAGAAGAGAGGGAGGGTGTGGGTAAGTATAAACATGTTTTTTTGTTTTTTTTCTGCGCTGCTTTCCGCAGCAAAAAAATTCCACCCGAAGAAGCGCACCAAAATGTGGTGTGGTTTTTCGGACGACATTCCCTGCGGGGTTAGGGGCGGATACGCTGTGCAACTTGACACAGCGTATCCACCCTGAAGACGCTGTGTATTTTCCTACCCTAAGGCTTGAATCAGACATGCAGTTTTTGTGGCGGTTTTATGAGTCATGTTAGAGGGAGATTGATGCGGTTCCTGGTAACCATGAAGGATCCACCTGTTATCGATCACATCTAAGTTATCAGCTTAGATGTGATTGGTAACAACTCGATCCTGCGTGTCCAAGACACGCAGGACCCCCTGTCTCTGAACCGTCAGTCCCGCTGACCTGACAGATATAGATTTCAGCACGATACACCTGCTCTGTATACAGAATGCAAAGCAGCTGTATCTCAAAAAGTAAAAATAATTTTTAATAAAAGATATTTATAAAGTTGCTCAAAACACACTGATAGACATTTATTAAATTTAAAAAAAATACACGATTTCAATCGTGTGCATGGTCTTTAAGTAGTAAAACATTAAAAAAAGATATCATTTTGGGACCACTGTAATCATATTGATCCACAAAATAAAGTTAACATGATGGTTTTATCGCACGGTAAACACTGTAAAAATGAAACACCCCCCCCCCCCACAAAAAAAATTAAAAAATGAAGGAAAAAATTAAGAAACTACCATTTTTTTCCCCTTCCTCCCCACATAGATTTTTTTCCAGTATCCCAGCACATTATATGGTATACTAATTGGTATAATAATTGGTGCGGTGAAAAACGACTGCAATAATCAAGCCTCGTAAGGTATATTGAGGAAAACTTTAAAAACGTATGGCTTTCGGTATGCGGGGAGTAAAAAAAAAAAAATGAAATACCGTAAAATACTAAGGGTTTAAAGTTCCTGCAATTGAGCAGAAACAAGTTGGGGGCTGGCTGACAGAGACAGCCAGATACCCTGATGGGAAGACAGAAATGGTTAATTACAGCTTTTGTGTCCTTTTTTTACAGGCTATACTGTGTTTCATTGAGTACTCTGTGCCAAATAGAGGCAATGACGTTGCCTCTTTTTTTACCTGGCGATTGTGTGATCACCTGGTGACCCCTGTATAGCAGAGCTGCTGAGTCTTGGTAGACCCACATCAGCTCTGCCTTGGACTCATTTCACACTAGTTGGCTGTGTTACCCTGTATCTGTGACTCCTATGCGTCTAAAAATATTATATTGTTTGAATGTCTCTCTTAGATCTTCTATGACTTCTTTGGGGACATACTGTATTATATATATATATATATATATATATATATATATATATATATATAAATATATGTATTCAAAACCCAAATCATACTACAGCCCACCCCTCTCACCAAAGACTATAAATATATGTACTAAAAATATAGCAACCTATTTTAACTCTATATTTTAGTTTGAATTTGCAAAATTAAAAACTAAAGAAGTATAACTAAACAAAATATATGCGTATGTTTTTTACTTGTTGTACAATTTACCAGAAGAAGCCAGAATTAGGGAAACTCGAGTTGGGCAGGATTATAATGGTTGTTTTTAGATTTACAGTTTATGTTTGTAACTTTGTGAGTATAATTAAAATCTTTCAAAGGTTGTGGAGCTTTTCTATGTCTGCAAACTGAGCTCAATTGATGAGTGAAAGCTCATGAAACAACTAGGTTGCAACTTTAGCCATTACCATAGCAATGTGGGACGGGAATAATATCCTGTAAAAACCCTATGAAGTTCCTACTCCTCGAATGAACGCAAGTTGAAAAGTAAATTTTACACTTATATTTTGACCTCTGAAGAAACGAATAGAGAAAAAAAATATTTAGTGTCACAGAAAAACCCAAAATTCTAAAATATTTTTTTCACTCTAAAACCACTGTGAATAAAACATTTTGGAAAAGTGTCTAGTCACTTAGGACAAAGCCCTCTGGCTGTTCTGCGGGTCAATACTAGAGTCATCTGTAGTAGGCTTTCAGATCTGCTTTGAAAAACGCTGCAGTCCGTCTTGGTTACAGTAAATAGTTATCTACCGCTTTCTACCCCATCACCGTTACTGGTCTTTGCAGTTTGGAGGAACGGGGGGTTGGAACCCCCATTCTCAAGATCGGTGGGCCCCCCAGCGATCAGAAAATGATAACCTATCGTGACTTAAAAAATACCCCTTTAATAATATACTTGGTTTCTCACTATAACCTGGTTATTATATATCCATGTAGACACATTTTTTTTAGCAGAAAATCTTTATTTAAAACAACAAATACTTTATGCTGTCAGTCTGTCTAAATATTTTTGGGGTTTTCTTGAAGATTTCAATATCCTACTAACTTTATTTTAACTTTTAATTTCATATAAAGTAATAAAAAGTAGAGAAGACAGAATTTTGTTTTTGTAATTTTTAATCAGTACGAATAGACTAAATCCAGTAATCCAATAAATATATCTCCCTCTAACTACGTACCATAATTAAATACAGAACTTTTATTGGTAAGTATCAGTGCCCTAGCAAAGCGGTTGCCACCGTAGGAACGTGAACTCAGCTCTCCACGGAAACGGACGCACAGAAACAACTAAATACATACAAGCTAGCCAGAAAGTGAGATATAATAAGTTAGCCAGGTAGAGAGATACAGTATAATCTCTAGCAGTATATACTACAGAACAAATAGATGTGCTGTATATATCTACAGAAGCATAAACCTAAAAAAAAAATCTATCCTGGCTAAAATAATATTAATAAAAAAATAAATAAAAAAATAATGGAGGCATTTTTGGAACGGGAGCACTTTTAAATGTTAATTTGTTTCTTTGAGTTTATGGGTTGAGAATATCAAGTTCTTTTTAAGCAAGTTAAAATATAATAAAGTGTGGCAAGGTTACGTATTAAATGTGGGGACGTAGTTAGAGTAAAATAAAGGTATCGGACTACAGGATATAGTCTATAAATATTGAGTGATTTACAAAATATGTCCCCTACTTTGCTCATTGTCTGAAATTCACATTTGGTAATTTTTTATGTACCTCAAATTTATTTTATGTACGTCAAATAGAGAATTCATGTAAATTCTAATGTTGGATATTATAATATTTTCAATGTTCTGGATTCAGAGGTGGTAGTATGAATAAATGTTATTTTATATCCAGTTTTGTATGCGCATACACGTATTATATAAACAGCTCTTCCAAGAAGCATATGAAGTGGCCTTGAGCATCCCCCAACTATACATGGCCAGAGCTAATTGCCCTTTTCCATAAACCCCTATATCTATTCTCTATTCCTTATAGATTGTAAATCTTTTCATAAAAACCACCTGAATAATACTGTGTAGGTCACCCTCGTGCAGCCAAAACTGCTCTGACCTGTCAAGGCATGGACTCCACAAGACCTCTGAAGGTGTCCACTTGTATCTGGCACCAAGATGTTAGCAGCAGATCATTTAAGTCCGGTAAGTTGTGAGGTGCGGCCTTCATGGATCGGACTTGTTTTTATAGCACATCCCACAGATGATCGATCTAATTGAGATGTGGTGAATTTGTAAACTAAGTCAACTACTTGAACTCTTTGTCATGTTCCTCAAACCATCCCTGAACCCTTTTTCAGTGTGGCAGGGCACATTATCCTGCTGGAAGAGGTCACTCTTATCAGGGAATACAGTTACCATGAAGGGTTGTACTTGGTCTGCAACAATGTTCAGGTAGGTGATACGTGTCAAAATAACATTCACATGAATGCCAGGACCCAAGGTTTTCTAAAACACCACATTGCTTCTGCCGGCTTGCCTATTTTCCATAGTGCATCCTGGTGTCATCTCTTGCCCAAGTAAGTGCCGCACACGCACCCGGCCATCCACACGATGTAAACCAAAACATGATTCATCAGAGCAGTCCACCATCTTCCATCGTCCCATGGTCCAATTCTGATGCTCATGTGCCCATTGTAGGCACTTTTAATGGTGAACATCGGTCAGCCTGGGCACTCCGACTGGTCTGCAGCTATGCACTGTAAAAATTATTCAGGAACTCGACAAAGGTGTTGACTTGGCCTTCAAATGCCTGATGCTAGTTTCTTTACCAACAAAAACCCACTTACAGGGACATACACTAAGGCCTAGTTCAAACAATGTGCATAGGTTCTGGATTTTAGGTGCGAATTTGGCCCCAAAAATAAGCACTAAAGTGCCGTACAATACATGTGAATAGGGTTTTCGAAACAGTCAACAAATTAATTGAAAATCGTTAAAAGTTTCTGTTCCTGCACTATGATCTCTGGTGCTGTGACTGGATCCGTCCACAGTATGTTTACACACATTTAGAAACCAAAACCGGGTACGTTGAACCCCATTTATGCACCACATACAGCCAGGCTGCTATAACGCAATTTTCAAACGAAAGTTCCAGTGATTTATGGTAAAATTGCAGCATTATCACAAATTGCAGGTGACGTCCATGTTTCCTTATGGTGGAAAATATTGCCAGAAGATTTGCAACCATCTATAAAAAAATATGAGTATCTCATATTGTTTATGATTTTTACATGATCGCTTGCAACTTTCTCATGAATTCACACAAGAGTTAAGGAAATAATGTGATTTTGCTGGAAATCACTTGTTACCCCATGTTATGTTGCCAAGGAGCCCTGACAGTTTTTGCAAGATTGTTTATTTATATATATCTTTTAAAATCTTTATATCATAGGGGTATTTATACTGTTCTGAGATTATATGCTTGTATATATAAGGGCAAACCCCTTGGTATAAGTTCTTTCATATCTCCCGATTTCTTTCTTTTGATCCACGATTTATGACTTATGATATTTTTTTTCCGTGAGTGATTTATCCTGATCAAGGGCTAGATCTTGGGTCTGGCACATGTTTGTGCACTCTTAGAGTATGTTCACATGGAGAAATTTTGCAGCGGATTCCGCCTCAAAATTCTGCCTCCAATTTATTTCAATGGGAGTCGGAAGCTTCTTTTTCCCGCTAGCTGATTATTTCAGCTAGTGGGAAAAAGAAGTGTCCTGCTCGATCTTTGAAGTTGTGCCCGAACCTCCCATTGATTTCAATAGGTGGGAGGAATCTTCCTGCTGTCGGAAGGAATAGATCCGCGGCAGATTTTGCAGCGGGACCTTGTACGCAAAAGCCGCCATGTGAACAAGCCCTTAAATGTTCTTAAATTTTGTCTTTTTCTTTTGTATTTTGTAATGTTTCAATAAAGTGATTTCATTCATATTAGAGGTGCAGTCTGACACCCTGTAGACTTTCTTGTCTTGTATATTTTGTCATATTTATTTATATATGTTGACTAGCACTCTTAATACATATTTGTTGTGCCCAATTTTTTCTATGTTGGCTGCCAAAGAAATGTACCTAAAATAAATAAATTAAATAATAAAATCAACAATTATATCACAATATATATATATATATATATATATATATATAAAAATATATAAATAGAACTATATGTATACATATATATACGTACATATATATGTGTGTGTGTGTGTGTGTGTGTGTGTGTGTGTGTGTGTGTGTGTAAAATCTCACACATTATGCTATCAAAAACACAGATCTCAGAAATCCAGGTGACAGATAATATATATATACTTGACTGATTAGGATACAATAAGAGGGGGACCTTACCTTCACCCAAAGTTTGACCAGTTATGTGATAATCAAATTTCAGTAAAAAAAGTTGAAAACTAGTAAATATTAGAAATCGCTCCATGTTCTCATGTCCAGTACTCTGACTGGTCTAGACTAGAAGGTCCCCAATGATGTTGATGAAGAGCTGCACCAGACAAAAGAACAACATTCACCACTGGTTGTACCTTATATATGGCTCAGTGGGATGGGCGAGTACAGGAGACCTCTGCCAGCTGTATTACCCTATGTAAAAAATGTGGGGAACGCTTATCACTAATGATCAATTAAAAAGCTACACCATTAGACTTCTTTTTGACTCCCCTTATTTACTACATGTAAACGTCTACTAAACAACCACAGTTAATGTATTTATTTAGGAGGAAAATGTCTTTGACGTGAACAGAACAGACAAATGTTTTAGAAGAGCGGGTTACCTCGAAATCTGATATAATCTCATAAGTGTTCAGCTCTTCTCCACAATAAAGAGTTCTCTATACCCACTGTAGAAATATCTGCATAATTACCGGGTGTGAGATTTACTCTTAATCAGGATCACCTTTCCTGGGGTCAATGGACACGGTGTCTGCATCCACATCCAAATCTGGCCAACAGCACCGATTAGGTTTAAGCTGATTTGTCGGAAAGTTAATTTTGAAGGCTGCAAACATAACAGAATAACAAAAACAGCAACAAAAATTGTAAAAATTGTTGCTCGAAAGCCCCCCACAAGGATGGCAGTTTTTGAAATAATGCCCCCGGGTAATCTAGTACCGAAGACCATGCCTTGTTCTAAGTTGCTCAGATCACTAGATTTTCCCATTCTAATGTGGATTCACACTGAGACTGATCCAAGGAAAACTTGTTCGCTTTATTTTATGCTGTTCTCTGGGGTCATGTGTCTGATTTACTTACAGGAAAATTCAATTGTGAAAGTGGCAGGTGTCTCTACAAAAGTTGCCACTCAGTGTGTGTGGATAGATAGATAGATAGATAGATAGATAGATAGATAGATAGATAGATAGATAGATAGATAGATAGATAGATAGATAGATAGATAGGTAGATAGGTAGATAGATAGATAGATAGATAGATAGATAGATAGATAGATAGATAGATAGATAGATAGATAGATAGATAGATAGATAGATAGATAGATATCTCATAAGTAATCAAAATAATTTAAAAAATCACCATTTAGGAAATCATTTATTAATTGTGCTGCATTGATAGAGAATCTAAAACATTGATAGAATTACTCATTTCTACAATGGATCAATAGCTAATAAAATCCACTATATGACTAAAACTTGCTGCAATTAATTTAACAATATACAATCTGGTTGTTCCATTGACTAGATATATATAGTGTTTATAATCAGAAAACAGATGTCCATAAATTATCTTAAAAGCAAAATCCTCTATTAAACACTTATTATACAGATACAAGAGAAGCTCTGTTTTCTACTATTACTTTTGTAATAATCCACTAGTTATGATTCTGGTCATGGAGACATGGAATCATCATAATCATGGTCCATAGAGAGAAGATCCTTGTATTGATTGTCGGATTTCGGAACATTTTAAGCATCACTCAGGTAAATGAAGTCTAAAAACAGTAAAGACAACATAAGTATAAATCTATAAGACACTACATTATATATGTGCATTGCTCAAGTAATTCTTTCAATGCTATATATGTTCCTTCCAATTTTCTACCAATGCTTCTATTTAATAAATTTATAATTCTTGTTTTTTTTCAATTCTAAATTTAGTAAGTTTGAGTTTGTCAATGCAGCAGAGCTAATTCTCCAATACAAACCTAGACAAGATGATTCCAAGTGTTCTCTGTTATCATGTATATTGACTTCTCCATCAGAATATAAAGGTAGAGACAAATCACCAATATTCACATCATCATATCCATGTTCTAATCCTGGTTACAAAATCATAATTATATGTCATTTAATTATTTATTATATTCTAGACTGTTTATAGCGACCCTCCATTCCCCACAACAACAAAAAAAAACACTAACAATAGTAGAATAAATTTTAACTTGGTGGCCATGCTGTTGGTTCTTCTCCCTCCGTTGTCTCAGACATGCAGACTACGCTCCCTATGAAATTCCTAGACAGCGGCGACCATAATGGATGAAAGACAACGGGGACTGAGAATGAGGAAATGGAGAGAGAAGCACCAACGGGATGGACACCAGGTAAGTTAAAATTAATTCTACAATAGCTGGTTTATGTGGCTACTGGGGGTCGCTTTAACAATCAATAATATGATTTACATACAACCCTATAAATTGGTGTCATAGTAGGTCACTCCTGAACTTGATTATGCTTTGTAAATTCACTAATAAGCAGCTTCCAAATAGAACATACTATCAATCTGTATTTTCTTTTGTATGTTAAAATGCATTTTTTTTTATCTGCAAGTTGATTAAAAAGTCTTACCTAATGCAGGGGTGCAATTAATGGGGTAGAGAGGGTTACTTAGGTCACAAAGACCTTTATCCAGCTTCAATTATGAGAGAAAAGCAAACACCTATAGAGTTCAATGATATAATTCTTACAGTCTGCTGCCTCCACTAGAGGGAGCTCCTTACCATCTTAGTTAACAGCCTATTTTAGGTCTTAAATGGGTTGTCCAGTTTAGGGGCCATTTTATATACTGATGCTATCCATGTTTTAAATAAAAACTAAAAAAAACAGCATAGAAAATGCTTAAAATTCATGATGTTTTTTTTACAAAAAAAAAAACACTGGACAAAAAAAAGTGTGTGCAAAAGAGGTGTGTCCCTTTAATATTACCATGACTACTAGTCTAGCTTTTGGGCGGTTCTGGTTTTAGTTGTTGAGCCTATCCCACTTCTCTGTCTTTCTTCCTATCTGATTGAAGGGTGGAGTATTTAAAGCTGGGTTGGTTCTGTTTTCTTTGCTTGTGATTTTCCTTGTCTCCATGTGTTTTATCAAGCTTCTGACTATACCCTGTACCTTTGACTATTTGGACCTTTTGGAACTGGACCTTGGCTTGTCTCTGGATTACCCTTTGCTTACTGATTTGGACTTTCTATTTCCCAGCTGGTTTTGCCCTATGCAATTCCTAATATCCCCTAGCTTTGTTATTTGGACTTTCTGTTTACCCTCTGGCTGTCTGTTATCTTTTCTGGTTTTGCCTGCATTGCACATCTTATCCAGGGGCGTAGTTAAGGGGGGCAGATGGTGCATGTGCCCTGGGCGCAACTAATAGGGAAGGTAGAGGGGAGCCAGGATGGATTTTTTTTGTGAAACAGCAACTCCCAACATATTCTTACCATTGTTTGGGCCATGCTGGGAGCTGTATACAATTTAGTCCAAACCCATACGGCAGGGGTTGCACTAAATTGAGCTATAGCGTTGTTCTGGTACTGTATATATGTATTGAGCTTGGTTCTGGGGCTGTATATATGTACTGAGTTTGGTTCTGGTACTGTGGGGAAGGAGATGTCTGGAAAGGGGTTTGGGGGGGCACCAAATGCCTCTGCCTTATCCAACACTGAACTCTGTTAAAGCACTCCACATCAATCATTCATTTATGGCCTGAAAAAACAAAAACAAAAATTAACACTTTTTCCCATTTTTCCTCTAAAGTAATGTAAAAAATAAAAAAAATAAACAAAATTGGTATTGCTGCGCCCGTAAAAATCCAAACTACTACAATATAATATTATTTAATTCACACGGTAAGCATGTATATATGTATAAAAAAATAAACGCCAGAATTGCTGTTTTTCGGTCACCTTAGCGGTAAAAAAAATTTCTATAAGAAGTGATCAAAAAATTGTATGTATCAAAAAATGGTACCAATAAACACTACAGCTCATCCTGCAAAAAAAAAAAAAAGGGCCCCCACACTGCTCAAACAATGAAGAAATAAAAAAGTTCTGGCTCTCAGAATATGGCGACATAAGACAATTATTTTTAACAAATAGTTTTTCCTTTGTAAAACTATTAAAACAGTAAGAAAAACTATATGAATTTGGTATCTACGTAATTGTAATGACTAGCAGAATACAGTTAAGTCTTTTTTACCGCACGGTAAATGTCGTGAAAGCAAAACCCAAAAAACAATCGAGGAATCAAATATTTTTCCAATTACACCCCCCAAAGAATTTTTTTCCAGTTTCCCAATACATTATATAGTACTTTAAATAGTGCCATGAAACACTACAAGTCCTCTCGCAAAAAATAAGCCTTCACACCATTGATGGAAAAATAAAACAGTTATGGCTCTTGGAAGGCAGGGAGTGAAAAACGAAAATAAAAAGTTAAAAACTGCTTGGAATTCAAGACGTTCTATGATAAAATCATGCAGAAAATGATTCCGAGAAAGTTTTGAGAAATATCGCCACTCTTGTTCATGGGCTGTGTCTGGTAATGCAATTCAGCCCATTAAGTATGACTTCACTTTTCCATGGCACACACCATTAATAGTAGTGTTGAGCGAATTTCCCGAAATTCGTATTTGGACCAAAACGATCAAATCGGCCCTGAAATTTATTTTGGTCAGAATAAATTTGCCACTAATCTCAAGTCCCCTGATAGCCCTGTCAGATTCAGAGAGTCAAACAAGGCAATCGGGGCACTTGCGATTCCACAAATATAAAAAAAAATACTCACAACCTCCCCTGGTTTTTCATAGCATCGCGTCTCTGCCAGCAGGTGAGATGACATAGCTGTCCCATGAGATCGCTACAGTCAATCACGGGCTGCATCAATCACATCGAACAAAACTACATCAAGATGTAACTGTTGCATGTGACAGCTGCAGCCAATCACAGAGGAGGTGGTGGGTATGGTAATATTTTTTTTTCTATGATGTGCAAAGTGGCGGTTGGCGCTTGTCGGCGGCTGCCATTTGTCGATTTGTGTGTCACAAACCCCAAAAGTTATGGATTTAGGTGAATGCAAAACTTTTTGGATATTTGGGCCGAATACGATTCGTGCCAAATCAGTTCGCTCATCTCTAATTAATAGTAACAAAAAAAAACTTTAGCCTTTGTGTCCTGAAAAGTGAATATAAATGCATTCTTAATAACCATGTAATAAATGTATCCCCTCTGCGCAAAATTATTTTAACCCTTTAACTGCCAGTAACATAGGCTACAAAGCCACTTTCGTTTTCAGTAGTGTTAAGGTGGGACACATCTGGATTTTGCAGGTATCATAAGGACTCTTTGAGAGAAATGCTTAACTTTTAGGGTATGTCCACACACAGCGTAAACACTGCAGACTTTCCACAACAGATTTAATTGTGGCTAATCTGCAGCGTAATACAGTAGCAGCAGAGTGGATGAGATTTAAACAAATACGCAGATAAACCGTTCCTAAATTGACCTGCTGTGCGTTTTTTTAATCCGCGGCATGTGAATTGATGCTTCAGAATCGTTGCTATTTTGTTGCGGGTTTACCCCATCGAATTCAATTGGGAAGTAAAACTCTGAAGAAATAGCAGATGTTGCAAAAAATCTGCGATTCCAACAATCGCAACTCAGAAAAAAAAGATTATACTTATCTAGATCTCTCTGCTTCTCTATCTAGTCCGGATTATGTTTCATGCCATACGACTGCTGCAGCCTATCACAGGCTGCAGCGGTCACATGGCTTGCACCGTCATTCCAGGAGGCCGGGCTGCAGGATATCATAGGGACACGTCTCCATGACTACGCGTAAGTATTAGCTTTTTTTTTTTTTCCTGCTAGCTGTTTTCCGCAATGGATCTGCACCACAATTCGTGTCGTTTTTCGTTCGAAACTCCCTGCGGGGACCAGGGTGGATACACTGTGCATATTTACAGAACGTATCCGTCCTGTGTGAACATAGCCTTACAATAAATTTTGGTGGAGAAGGAACGATGGTCAGGGGTTATTATTTACAGTATGGGCTAGGCTTTTTAGTATATATTATCTTTTTATCATATATTGCATGTATCTATCCGAATGGGTTAAAATGACAGAAATCCTCTGTCAAGTTACGGTACGCTGAATAACCATTTTATGAGATTCCACTAGGTGTTGAAATTGTTTTGTAGGAATACTGAGTCATGCGGACAGGACAGCTTTTCACAGTTGCCACTAAAGTGTCCTGCTGCCATACAGTAAACAGCTGCCATGACGGGAGGAACTTGGTCAGGCACAATGCTTAGGTGAGCCCTACTGTTCAAACCTAAATCGTGTGCCATGAAAACATACCCCACAACATTACTCCACCAACTTGAATTGTTGACACCTGGCAGGAAGAGTTCATCGATTCATGCTGCTTGCGCCAATTTCTGACCTTCCCATCAGCATAGTGCCACAAAAATCTGGATTTATCTGACCAGGCAATGTTTTTTCACTGCTCAATTATCCAAGTCTGGCACTGATAACCATGCCTCGTTTAAAGTCGCTCAGATAGCTTGATTTTCCTATTCTAAATTGGATTCACCTTGAAATTTATTCATGGAAAACGTTCTCACTTGATTTTAGGCTGTATTCCGGGGTCACGTGCTTGAAGCAAACCTAACTATTCAGATGAATTTTCAGAATAAGCTGTAATATTTGTGTATATGAGGAATAACACTATTTCTGGCCATTCCATGACTTGTATTCGGCATTATTTAGCAGTTTTCCCTTCTGCAGGCTCTTATTCTCAGTTGTCTTTGAGCTAGTCGGCAGAGCCTAACTGCTGTCATGTCTTCTATACACAGCACACATAGAAGAGGAGAAACGTGCTCTCCTATCTTATCTTTCACATATTTAAAAAAGCTGCAGCATGAAGGACATTATACAGCAGTAATGAGCAGTGTAGCTGAGAATCCAGCACTGGGGTGACATAGAAATATTACCAGCAAACTTTGTCTTTCTTACTCTGCTCCTGCTTTCCATTTCTGCTCCCCCTCCCTTCTCCATAGACTCGTTTAGGCAGCATATCTGTGTTCCTTTCTTTTTCTCTGCTCCCTCCTCTCCGTGGACTGTTATTGCCTGTCAGTGAAGAGTTACACCCCCACCTTCTGCAGCTCGTCAATTCTGCTCTGCAACAAGGGACAGATTGTGCTTGACAACAGGGGTTGTACAGCAGATCACAGGACGGGATACACCTAGTGGTAGTAACTTCACACAGAATTTGCATGGATACAACAACTAAATTTGAACACTGAGTTACAAAGTTAACCTATATCAGGTATACTGATGTAGCCATCTTTATCTTGACTGTGATAACTTGCTGCAGCGTGATATCACACAACAAAAGCCATTGAAAAGTCATTGAAAAACTCAAGATAAAGGATCTGGCCACTGTGTATTTAATGTGTTAAAAGTCAAGGTAAAGACGGCTACATCTGTACTATTCGATCAACAAAAGTTGTTTGAAAAGTTAGTGTCCATTAAATTTCCATGGAGGGAAGCTCCAATCATGAAAGGTGAGGTGTCTCTCATAAAGTGACCATTCGGTGCATATTGTCAACAAGAAGATTGAACCCACATGAGAGTTTTATATCTACATATGCATGTACAGTATTGAAGTTCTTGAACCTACTGTGAATCTACAGCTCCCCCTTGTGGTTCCCAGCACTTAGTCATCTCTCAAAACTAGATGTTTACTAATTTATTGCATTGTTTCTTCTGTTATTCTATAATGTATGGAAAAGTAAATTAAACAGAGATAAGAGGTACATAGGTGGCGGTTATCTCCTGAATTAGTTTGTCACAGATTGTTTGTACTGTAAATAAAGTTCCTTCTCCTGACCTTTAGGGGGAGTTCACACAGAGTTTTTTTACAAGTTTTTTTTACGCGGAAACCGCACTGCAAAACGCGCCAAAAAACGGCTGTAAATGCCTCCCATTGATTTGAATGGGAGGCGGAGGCGTTTTTTTTCCACGAGCGGTAAAGCTCATGTGCTCTGAACTGAACCTGTCCCACCCTCCTCTGGGTGCACTTAAATACACAATATTCTATTTCCCAGAATTCTACAGTCTTAAAGGGACACACACATTTGTGTTTACATTTCTAACACATACATATTATACCTAAACCACATATTATACATATTCCATACTTCCTGTCTCCTTTTAAAAAGAAAATGAGTTTACAATCTCTATACACATAACCAAATCATACAAAAGAAAAATACATCTACTTTGTGTGGCTGCAGCTCTGCCTCTCCTGGCATTAATCAAGTGCCTCCTATATATACCCAGCACCCGCCATTCAGGTTTGGTCCCATGCAGGTAAGGTGCAGATAATGCTGTGTGTTATTGGGGAATGCTGAATCAGTTTGTCTGTAGAAATAATAGTGGACAGAGACAACGGTTTGTTGGCCAGCGGGTGAAAGAGCGATACACATACACAGACAAGCTCATTCAATATTCATCACTCAATGGCCCTTAAAAAGAGTTGTGTGCCCTAGCTGCTGCAGAACATCATATCCTTATTTGTCTTTCTTAAAATGATGAGGCCGCTTTATATAAATTAATCAATGGAGGACAGAAATCTCCCCCTTAGGGTATGTTCACACAGCCTATTTTCGACCGTTTTTCGGGCTGTAAACGCCCGAAAGACAGCTGAAAAATCGGAAACAGAACGCCTCCAAACATCTGCCCATTGATTTAAATGGGAAAAACTGTGTTCTGTTCCGACGGGCCGTTTTTTTTTACGAGGCCATTGACTCTATAGAAAACAGCTCCAAAAACGGCTGTAAAAAATGCAGCGAAAATCGCGAGTGGCTTGAAAACCGTCTGAAAATAAGGAGCTGTTTTCTCTTGAAAACAGCTCTGTATTTTCAGATGTTTGAGTTTGTGTGTGAACATACCCTTACTCTTCAAAAAGAGCTTCTGCAGTAGCTGAAGTGTGTATTATAAGAAATAATGTACTCCTACTATAAACTATAAAGACGATTAGAAGTCACCTTGGCGTTTGCAGACCTGTTTGAATGTACTGTCTGTGGTCTCAAACTTTTATATGGTTACAAAACTCCTCTATAACTTCTAATATTCCTATTATTTACAGTAGGGGGGGGGGTAAATAATCCCATAGATAAAAGTAGAACCTTGGTACATAAATAAGTATCTTCATTTGTGTGCATTAGGCTCTGTTCACATCAGCATTGTGGCGTTTGTTTTTAATGGATTCTGTACAGAATCTGGCGCATGACAAACCCCGGCGTTGCCCTACAGACCCCTTTAATATATAATGGAGTCCGTCGGGTTCCACCGAGGTGTCTGATATTTTGATGGGAAAAATATTGCTGAATGCAGTGCTATTTTTCCAAGAAAAAACAACGAAATCTTCAACGGAGGCTCCTATTAAGGCTTCAGACACAGATGTGAACTGAGCCTAACATCATTTTCTATACATATAGATGTGTTCCTCCTTACCTTTTCTTAAATTTAGGTTAAGGATTCCAATTTCTCAAGAAGCCATTTCAATACAATATCGCGACATGCTAGCAAAATACTTGACAGGCTGCACTTCACATCACAACCACTTGGTGGCCACACAGACACATAACCCATAGACATCTCGTGACAGAGTATCGCAAAATCATGTTGTTTTTTTTTTCAAAGCTGGTCATCTCGCCCCACACATCTCAGGATAGATTGAGATGAGAGGAAAGATAAAGGACACATCTATGCATGTGTTTATATATTTTTTCTTATATATTTATTTCTAAATTAGTTTTCGTTGGGTGATTGCTACTACTTGGCAACTTTATTGAACTAACTTTTTAAAGTGTGTATTACATTTTCCAATGCACTGTGACAACTGGCCTTGAGGACAACTTTATGGTTCATATGGTTTGTGGTGAGAACATGCTATATCACAGTATGTGCAGTAATTTATGTGTAGGTGGGGATGATTTCCAAATGCTAAAAACTTAAAGCTTAGCTTTTTTATCTACTAATCTCAACTGCATTTTACACTGTACAGCTAAAGAGGAAATAATGTGGTTTTCCAAAATTACCTAAAGCATGTGGTGAAAATGTTTCATGTTCTAAGCAAGTTCGAAACTTTTTATAATGCTCCCTGGTGTTTATACATTATAATTATTTCATTAAGAAATGTGGGCAATAAGCCCTAAAAAAAATAACTGACCAAACAAATCCATCTTCTAGTTTTTGTTTTTTATTAAGCCCAGTTTATTTTTTTTTCTATATGAATAAATAACTGTAACCAATTATAAAAAGTGTAAATGTAAATGTTCAGGCAGTATGTTTATGTTCTTTTTTCCCCCCTATAAATTAAAATGATAAAATTTGACCTGAAAGTGAATATTTTTGAATATATATTTTTGAAGTGAATCGTTTTTGAATTCATGCTCAACATAAAAATGTTGCTTACTTATAGTTGGTGCCTATTTAACCCCTTAACCCCTTTCCGCTGCAGCCCTTTTTCAGATTTTCATTACATATTTTCCTCCCCACATTCCAAAAGCCATAACTTTTTTACTTTTCCGTCTATATAGTCCTATGAGGGCTTGATTTTTGCTGGACGAGTAGTAATTTTTTATTGCACCATTTGTCGTACCATATAATGTACTAGGAAATGGGAAAAAAAATCTTTGTGGTGTGGAATGGGAAAAATACAGTGACTCCTCCATTGTATTTTGTGCTTCGTTTTTACGGCGTTCACCGTACAATTAAAACAACATGTTCGTTTTTTTTTCTGCGGGTAAATTTGATCATGACGTTATCAAATTGAAATAATTTTTTTTTTTATATTTTACTACTGTTACAAGGAAAAACTAACTGTAAAAAAATAACATTTATTTTGTGTGGCCAAATTCTGAGAGCCATAACTTTTTTTATTTTTTCATCGATTGAGCAGTGGGAGGGTAAATGCAAGTTTTTGTGGGAGATAGTGACCAAAAACGAGATTTTTTTTTTACAGCGTACACCATGCGTGTTAAATAATATTATATTGTTATAGTTAACGCTTTTATTAATTATATTTTTTATTGTATTATTATTATTTTACAATGCTTCAGGGCAAAAAGTTTAAATTTTATTTTTAATATTTTTTTGTGCACAATTTATTTATTTTTTTATATTTTATTAGTCCCCCTAGGGGATTCGAGCCAGCGATCGTTGGATTGTTAGCACTATATACTGCAATACCAATGTAGGAGTACAAAGATGGCAAACCTGGGTGCCTTCAGATGCCCCCAGGCTGCTATGCCAACCATCTGCACCCTGCAATCACGTCAGGGGGGGCAATGGGGTGTGATTGCCCCCTCTTTCTAACACTTTGAAAGCTGTGGTCACTATTGACCACGGCATCTAAGAGGTTATATGAGTGGGAATGCGCTCGAGCGTAATCCCACTTGTTACAGTGACGTGTTGGCTGTGCCCGTGAGCCTGCTCCATACTTCTCCTACCCGGCTATGACGTTAGTATACACCATATGTCGGTAAGGGGTTAAGGACCTGGCCAATTTTGCCCTCGAGGATCAGAACCATTTTTCTAATTTTTGTTCAACATATCTGCATGTGGCTGTGTTTTTTGAAGGACGAGTTGTACTTTATGTAGGTGCCGTGCTTTAGTACTTATACTTTAGCATTTAATTTATATACATTTTTATTTTGGAAAAAAACAATGCATACCAGAAACACCCCACAAGACCTGCCATTTTGGAGATGCTCTAATGCAGTTGATCAGCGAACACCATATGGTCCATGTAATATTCGCTCCTTACACTTGCCTTGACTGATCACTTGCTGCCTAATATATCCCACCCCTTGTCAGGCACCATTGTAACCAGATAATGTTATTGACTTAACCAGTGGTTTTAATGTTATGACTGATCAGTGTAAATAAGAATATGTCATAAATACAATATATATGTATAACCTATTGAGGATGTATTTTTTTATTTTAATAACTAGTGTGATTGATTGATTGATTGATTGATTGATTGATTGATTGATTGATTGATGAATGATCTATCGTAAATTGCTAGGTATTTTTTTACGTTTTTATTTTGCTGCTTTTGAATTAGAACAGGTGCGAGCATGGCTGCAAACAAAGCTGCTCTCTCGTAAGTGGTAAAAACAGGAAACTGATCTGTGTGAGATCTGAGAGACAATACTGAATATGCGTCGTCTAACCAAAAAAAAAAAAAAAAGATTGCTGTGAAATTTGTGTTTAATGTATGAGGAGCACGGCAGGGATTTATTTTATTTAATGTCAGATTGAAGGCTCTTGTACAATATAATGGCTATATATGACCTCTGAGTTGTACAAAGTCAAAATATGGCGCCCGTAGACTTCTAGGCAAACCTATTATCATCCAGTATGTATTTGAAACAGCAAAAAAAATTATGCCATGTTCAATCAGATGTCATATAACTTTGTCCGAGATTATAGAATATTCGTTTCAAACATTACTTTTATTGAGAACATTATTTTTTTTCCAAAATTGTATCAATCAACAGCCTATTTGCGAAAACAATTGAAGTGTTGTGTTACATCTGTGATTTCTTTTTATGTGGCCATGAAGCTTTAAACTTAGAAGTAATTGACTTTGAAGATATTGTATATGCCATTGTTCTGTCCACAACCATGAATGGGTCATAATGAAGTACTGTGGAAGAAACAAATCTCACCCTTTCCATAAATTAGTGAATGAAAATGCAAAAATTTTGCAAAAAGTGCAAGAAAGTTTACATAAATTCAGATTAATTAAGGTATAAAGTTCTGATATAGTACGAGAAGTGCAGCTCAGTTGATCCTAGTGACTTGTTATTCTGTTTAATGGGAAGCGAGATAAATAAAAAATAGCTGTTTTTTTATTTGCGTTTGGGATAAATAACATAATTTTATAGTTCGGGTCATTACTAATGCGGCAATACCAACACACATCAGTTTTGATCATTTACAGCATGGTGCAGGAAGGGGTTGATATTGAAAAAGATAGGATAAGATAGAAAGACGGATAAGAGACGGATAAGAGACGGATAGACAGATGGATAGACATCAGATAGATGTTTAGATAGACATCAGATAGATGTTTAGATAGACATCAGATAGATGTTTAGATAGACATCAGATAGATGTTTAGATAGACATCAGATAGATGTTTAGATAGACATCAGATAGATGTTTAGATAGACATCAGATAGATGTTTAGATAGACATCAGATAGATGTTTAGATAGACATCAGATAGATGTTTAGATAGACATCAGATAGATGTTTAGATAGACATCAGATAGATGTTTAGATAGACATCAGATAGATGATAGGATAGACATCAGATAGATGATAGGATAGACATCAGATAGATGATAGGATAGACATCAGATAGATGATAGGATAGACATCAGATAGATGTTTACATAGACATCAGATAGATGTTTACATAGACATCAGATAGATAGATAGATAGATAGATAGATAGATAGATAGATAGATAGATAGATAGATAGATAGATAGATAGATAGATATGAGATAGATAGATAGATAGATAGATAGATAGATAGATAGATAGATAGATAGATAGATAGATAGATATGAGATAGATAGATATGAGATAGATATGAGATAGATATGAGATAGATATGAGATAGATAGATAGATAGATAGATAGATAGATAGATAGATAGATAGATAGATAGATATGAGATAGATAGATAGATAGATAGATAGATAGATAGATAGATAGATAGATAGGTAGATAGATAGATAGATAGATAGATAGATAGATAGATAGATAGTAGATTTGGAAAGAATTTGATCCAGCGCTGCAGATATGTGATTTAAAAAGGATCTCGGTCCCACTTTTATTTGTATCAAAAATTAAAATTCGATATCAGGTGCATTCAGGCATCAAGGCAGTATTGTGTAGGTATTCAGCGCCTACGCGTTTCAAGCACGACTAGTGCTCTTAATCATGGCATCCATTCACACGATAGATAGATAGATAGATAGATAGATAGATAGATAGATAGATAGATAGATAGATAGATAGATAGATAGATAGATAGATAGATAGATGATAGATAGATAGATAGATAGATAGATAGATAGATAGATAGATAGATAGATAGATAGATAGATAGATAGATAGATAGATAGATAGATAGATATGAGATAGATAGATAGATATAGATATGAGATAGATATGTGATAGATATGTGATAGATATGTGATAGATATGTGATAGATATGTGATAGATATGTGATAGATAGATAGATAGATAGATAGATAGATAGATAGATAGATAGATAGATAGATAGATAGATAGATAGATAGATAGATAGATAGATAGATAGATAGATAGATAGATAGACAGACAGACAGATAGATGATAGATAGATAGATAGATAGATAGATAGATAGATAGATAGATAGATAGATAGATAGATAGATAGATAGATAGATAGATAGATAGATAGATAGATATGAGATAGATAGATAGATAGATAGATAGATAGATAGATAGATAGATAGATAGATAGATAGATAGATAGATAAAAACCTGTGATACATATTTTGTATATTATACCGTATACTTTCCTTTTTGTTTATTCAGATAATATACAAGTTAAAAGTTACAATGATAAACATTTGAGCTCTATAGAAGTTGCTGTAAACGCATGATAAGTAGTTTTCGTCTCCATTTTAATCAATCTCCTTTAAATATTTAAAGCCGCAGTAATGAAGATTGTTTCAACATTTATTTTCACATTTGCACTCTTGAGCATTGGGTTTCCCATGCTTTGAAGTCAGAGATATCTGTCAAACACCTGCTGTATCTCACAGTACAGTTCTAAAAAATATCTTTACTATCTACTGTGCTGAATATGTAGATATAAATCGAGTGCAAAACCATATTAAATGTGTGAGAACGGGAGACTTATCTAATGAGCGTTAACACTGTATATGCTCGAGGATACATTTTCTTATACTGTACATTAAGAAAGAGATCGTGGTAATGTACTGTCTTATGCTACTCTGTAATAAGCAAATAGAAGTTGAGAAGTTAGAAGTTATATCAAATAAAATATTATAAAATAAAATATTTAATATCAGAGTTTCTATATTTTAACTTGAATTTGAGTTATCTGTATTATTGTGTACAGTTTGAGAAATTATTAACTTTCTTTAATATAAAGCAATGCAATGAACTGAAATGTAAATCTATTTTGCTTAAAGTATGTGAACGAGGGATTTAGATCCGTTTATACATATTAGATGATGATAAATTACGGATTTATAAATTATATTTGATAGAATAAATTATTATTACTTGTCATAGTATTATTACTATCAATATTAAACACAAATTCTACCAATATTACTGCTAAAAATAATAATACATTTTTATTAAATACAAAATATAATCTTATTATTATTATTATTATTATTTATACAATTATTATTATTAATATTATTATTAATATTATTATTATTATTATCATTATTATTAATTTTGTTTAATTGAATTTTAGTTTAAAATTATGTATAGATAGTCCAAATTTGAAAAAGATAAAGAAAAGGCAGGTATGTACGTAACCAGGAGAAATATGCGCATCCAAAATAGATTAATACAATATATTGAAGAGTTACAAAAACAGATAAGGTACAAAAAACAATTAAAAACCTTTAGAAATGCAGTACATATAATACTATACAAGAAAAGACCAAGGAAAGACTCATGATGAGGTCTATTACCACACATTGTAAATTGATAGGGACCAAAATAATTAAAAAAACAGATATTACATTTAAGTGTAAAGAAAAAAAACCTAAAACAAACCCGAAATGTGCCAATACTGTATGTGCAAAAAATATATATTTATATGCACTTAACTATATATAAACTGATAACTGAGTGGTAACAATAATCGACTATAACGTCTCTCTTGATTTTTTTACATTTAAGGTTCCTACTATTACTTTACTCTACCATGTGTGGGAATTAACCTTATCATGTAGTTTGCTGTATTTTTTTTTTTACTTTACATGTCTTTCTAGATGGATAGTTTCACCTAATTCATATATTATTAATTTATATATATTTAAATAAGAGACCTGCACGCCATATTTTTATATATTCTTAAAACGACATAAACGTAAACATTTCATACATTCCGTGCTGGAATTGAAACGGAAAAAAAAGTTACAAGGTATAATAGTTTATTTTAACATTTTATTACCAACAATAATAATAATAATAATAATAATAACAATAATAATAATAATTAGCATCATCACAATCCATAGGCCTCCTTCACTCACTTTTTTTCTGGGTTTTATAACATTTTACATGTGTTTCAAGCATTTTTAATGGTATTTTTATGAGTGTTTCTATGTTTTTTTTTATTTATTTATTGTAATTTTGTACATGAGTAAAGAAAGAAAAACACCAGAAAAAAACTGTATACCAGAGAATGCTACAGTTAGAAGAAGACACCACTGACCCTAAAAACTATACAAAAAACAAAATGCTTTGTATGTAGGCATTCTCATATTTCACTGTGGACTTTAAAGGGGATCTCCGGGCAATTTTTATTAATGGCTTATCCTTATGATAGGCCACCCATATCAGATCGGTGGGGGTCCAACTCCCGACACCCCCGCCAACTAGCTGATTGATGGGGCTGCAGTGTTCGTCTACGCAGCCTTTTCCCATTTTATAGGCACAGTACCGTACACTTCCATAGAAGCTGTGCCTGGGATTGCAGTTCTGGTCCCTTTCAAATAAATGGGACTAAGCTGCAACCCCAGGCACAGCCGCTATGGATGTGTACAGCGCTGGACCTGATAAACACTAAAGAGACCACGCAGACGAACAATGAAACTCATTCAGTCAGCTGTTTGGCGTGGTTGCCGGGAGTTGAACCCCCATTGATCTGAATCCCCACTGATCATAAGGATAGGCCATCAATATAAAATGTTGAGAAAACCCCTTTAACCTAAAATCTGTAAGCAAGAAAAAAACATGCTAAAAAATCCGCAAAAATGCTACTGAAAATGCGTCAAAACGCTGCATGATTCCAGCCTGGTTACATTTTGTCGTGAAATTTTGTGTTCTTATTCCTAATTATCATACTATGACCATGAACTATATACTCAGAAACCAGTATCCATAAAAATGTAACCACAAGTAATTTTTTTTTTTTTCAAGCGAATGTTCTTTTTCTGTTTATTAAGCATGAATTGAAGATTATTCCAATTTTTCCAATTATTCAAATTTTTTCTTTTCATGTAGTTGGTAGTTAATTTTTCTTCAGCCTGTTGTTTTTAGTGCCTAAAAGAAAATTCAAATAGTTTATTTCAAAATAGGATATTTACTGAACGTTTTTACAAAATGTTATGTCAGATAGAGATTTCTAAGACAAATGAGTAAAAAGAGGCATTTATGCACGAAGTTCTGATTTTAAGTCACTTTCTATATCTTTGTAAGTAAATTGCAATTTGAGTACAAAGATGGCAGACCTTCGTTAGGCCCCCAAGCTGCCATGACAATCATAGGCAGCCCGTGATTGCATCGCCTGGGTATTGATGGAACATCAGAGGGGGCCGCCCCCAGTGGCGTAACTACTGCGGTAGCAGCCGTAGCGGGATCTGCGGCTTGAGGGGGCCCGTGCCGCCAGCCGGCATGCCCCCCCATATGCCTGATGGTACGGCAAGCAGCCGTTATGGCTGCTACAGCGGTAGCGACGCTACCACAGGGCCCGTGCTGCCGAGCCCTCTCATGGCCGTAGGCGTCGCTAGCACTGGAGGGGGGCCCCAGTGCTAGCGACAGCCAAATACAGGCATTAGCGTTGAATGGCTGGGCATGCTCCGTGCCTGACCATTCAGCATCTTACAATGACGCTGATTGGCGGGGCAAAATGACTTGTCCCGCCAATGAGCGCCTTTCAACGATGCTAGCGGCACGATGACGTCATCGTGCCGCTTGAGTGCTTGAAAGTTGCTGATTGACGGGGCAAGTCATTTTGCCCCGCCAATCAGCGTCATTGAACAACGCCCCGTTCAGCTCCAGCAGACCTGCTCAGAAGAGAGCATCTGCATTGCCATCGGACTGCGCGGGAACGGGATCATGTGAGTATGTAACGTTTTTTTGTTTTTTTCTAATAAAACTGTGACTGGCATCATCCATAGTGGGGCTCTATCTACAGGGGGGTGTCATCTATATGTGGGCCACTATATACAGGGGGGGTCTATATTTGGGGATGTGAGCCACTATATACAGGTGGGTCTATATGTGGGCCACTAATATTTGGGGATGTGGGCCACTATATACAGGTGGGTCTATATGTGGGCCACTGTATACAGGTGGGTCTATATGTGGGCCACTATATACAGGGGTGGTCTATATATGGGCCACTATATACAGGGAGGTCTATATGTGGGGATGTGGGCCACTATATACAGGGGGGTCTATATGTGGGCCACTATATACAGGGGTGGTCTATATGTGGGCCACTATATACAGGGGTGGTCTATATGTAGAACACTATCTATAGAGGAGATATTTTTAGGGCACTTTCTATAGGGGTGGGCTATATGTGGGACACTATATTCAGGGGTGGCTTACCTGTGGGGCACTAGCTACAGGATGGCTATATGTAGGGCACTGTCTACACGGGTGGGCTAAATGTGGGACACTATATACAGGGGGAGCTATATGTGAGACTATCTAGAGAGGTGGGCTATACGTGGAGCACCATCTATAGGGGAAGCTATATGTAGGGCAGCACGGTGGCTCAGTGGTTAGCACTATTGCCTTGCATCTCTGGAGTCCATATGTAGGCACTATCTACAGAGGGCTGTATGTGGGACACTATCTACAGGGGCTTCTATGTAGGGCACTATCTACAGAGGCTCTATGGGGGTCACGATCTGCAGGGGGCTATGGGTGCACTATCTACAGGGGGCACGGTGTGTGTGGGACACAGTGTATGGTACTATTATAATCAGAGACACAGTGTATGGCACTATTATAGTTAGAGGTGCAGTGTATGGCGCTTTATTATATTTAGAGGTATTGAGAATTTTAACTTCATTTATAGGTGCAGAAATGTTTTAAAAGTGAGAAGCTGAAGACATCTGAGCGGAAAACTGCAGAAATGGGTCGTGGCCGGAAGAAATCCATCTTAGAGGTCTGGACCGGAGGGAGAAGGAAAGAACTGGAATCTGAGATGTCATCGGTGAGTCACTTAATGTAAATGTTTATTCTGCCTCTAATCAGTACTGTAGTCACTGTATGATCTGCAGCGAGATGATGGTGGTATGATTTATTTTGTGAAACAGCATCTCCCAGCATATCCTTACTATTCTCCGGGCCATGCTGGGAGCTGTAGTTTTACGCCGTACAAACCTATATGGCAGGGCTTGCACTAAATTGAGCTGTATTTATTTTGGTGCTGTATATACGTATGCGATTGGTCTTGGTGCTTTTTATATGTACTGAGCTTGGTTCTGGTGATGTATATATGTAATGAGCTTGGTTCTAGTGTTGTTTTTATGTACTGAGGTTTGTTCTGGTGCTGTATATATGTACTGAGCTTGGTTCTAGGGCTGTATATATATCAGAGCTTGGTTCTAATGCTGTATTTATGTACTGAGCTTGGTTGTAGTACTGTATATATGTCAGAGCTTGGTATCTATAATTATATAGGATATATTTATAATAAAATTGCAGAGCGGATGGAATTGTTGTCAATTCATTGTATATTTAATGGGAATCTGTCATGTAGTTTTAACTCCTTGAACCACCACCATGCAGTAATACATGACCTGACAATATTTCCAAACATTCCCTTGTATGTTTTTTTCAGATGCAGCAAAATCATTAAAATCCACTTTTAAAACGTTGCACGCTATATGCTAATTCCTCATTAGAAGGTCATGGGGCGGTGCCGCTATCCTAAAGAGTCACATAGTCCTGCCTCCAAACCCACCTTTCCATGTTTGAGTGACATCTCCCAGGCTAATACAACTTTCTCGGATGCATCATTGCCTTGTCGCACTTTACACAAGGGGGGCTGTGTGGCACTATACACAAGGGGTTGCTGTGTGGCACTATACACAAGGGTTGCTGTGTGGCACTATACACAAGGGGTTGCTGTGTGGCACTATACACAAGGCGTTGCTGTGTGGCACTGTACACAAGGGGGGCTGTTTGGCACTATACACAAGGGGGAGGTGTGTGGCACTATACACAAGGGGGAGCTGTGTGGCACTATACACAAGGGGTGCTATGTGGCACTATACACAAAGGGGAGCTGTGTGGCACTATTTACAAGGGGGAGGGCTGTGGCTCTATCTACAGGGGGCTGAGTGTGGTGCAATCTACAGGGGTCTGTGTGCGGCACTATCTACTAAGGGGGCTGTGCTGCACTATCTACTAAGGGGGGGGCTGTGTGGCATTATATACAAGGGAGGGGGGCTGTGTGGCACTATATACAGTGGGAGCTGTATAGCGCTATATACAGTGGGGGCTTTATGGCGATATCTACAAGGGGGAGGTGGGGGAGCTATCTACAAATGGGGTGTGACACTGTCTATAGGCAAGGCTATATAGCACTCTCTACAGGGGGCTGTATGGCACATTCTACATGAGGCACTATTTATGAGGGGAGCTGCTTGTGGCACCCGGGGGGCCCCGGTCAAGAGTTTGCTATGGGGCCCAGTCTTACCTAGTTACGCCCCTGGCCGCCCCCCTGTTTCTAATGACTTAGATGGCTCGGTCGCTAGTAACCGTGGCATCTAAGGGGCAAAATGAGCGGGATCACGCTCATTAAACTGAAGTCTCGGCTGTAACATACAGAAGACACACTCGTCTTGAGGAGGGGGGTCATTCCATGAGCCCCCTCCATACTTTTCCACCGACCTCTGCCATATATATAAGGATGATGTCAGGAAGGGATTAAAAGGGTTTTCCCACTTATGAGAAAGCCATAGCCAGACTTCCCTTTCGGGTCAATACCCTAGCCACGGCAGGGCAGTTATTGCCCTCCCCTTGCTTTCCACGACTTCACCACTGCATTTATGGTGTATCCAATTGATATGCCATAAAGGTCAGTTAAGTGGGTGTCCAAACTTTTGAATCCCACCTATTAGAAGAGCCGGCAATCTCTGACTCTCGATTAGTAAGCCAAGGTGCAAACTTATATCAGTGTTTCTGTAACTCCCATATACTTTAATGCACGTCTATCTCTCTATTTAGTCACTTGTGGATATGCAACGTTGTCTAGGATGGGAAAATCGCTTTAATGAACTATTATCATATTCTGTATTTTTAAGGGAGGAGTGGTTTGGATAATAGAACCAGAGAGCCAAAAGGAAATTCAATTCCCTACTTTTTCTCTGCAGATAATGTCAGCAGAGTACAGGTGCTATTTATGGAGTTTGCCATGATGTGCTGATACAACATTGGAGGCATGAACTGAAGAGGATGGAGATCAATTGCAAAATGGAAATGAAAATTTCATTCATGGTGGAGGTCATTAATAGATCACACAATTATATCTGCACAATGCTTTCCCCAACCACCACTAAGCCAGCTACATACATTGCTCCACTACTCTATCCCACCCTTTCCTTTTCACTCACTGGCCACCAAGCGCAACTGTAACGGCAGGTATGTGGACCCACTGGGCCTCTTTGCCGTAGTGGAGCAGTTGCTGATCAAAAGAGTCTGTGAGAATCAGTAATGCAAAAGTATTTGGAAGGTCAGAAGTGGGTAAATGCCAGACGGTCAGGGGGAAGCAGGCCTGTGCAGGATGAAGACGTAAGGCTAAAACTCCAGACTGGAGTAGTACAGTCGTCTCAGACACTGGACTTTGCTAGGACACCGGACTTGAGTAGTGTGGTCGTCTCGGACACGGCACTTGGCTAGGAAACCGTACTGGAGTAGTGCAGTCATCTCGGACACTCGGTTTGGCACGAGCACTGGACACAGATGGTGAAGTTGTCTCAGGCACTCGGTTTGGCATGGGCACAGGACACAGATGGTGAAGTCGTCTCAGGCACTCGACTTAGGCACTGGAACTAAACACAGATACTGTATACGGGAAACAGGATACAGGATACAGCTAAGGAGCTATTTGCAAGACAAATGTAGGGAAGACACAACATTGCTCAGGTAAGGTGGAAGTGGGTATAATCCTTTCTTAAAGTCCTGGTTGAGCTGGGATTGGCAGGGACAATTTTACTGGTGCACGCGCTGGCCCTTTAAGACTGGGAAGGAGCGTGTGCACCATACAGTACAGTACCCCCCTTACGCCCCTCTTCTTAGGTTAAGAGCGTAGGAGGAACTTCCTGATGAGAGCTTGGGCATCCACATTTTCGTCAGGCTCCCGAGACCTCTCCTCAGGACCAAACCCTTTCCAGTCCACCTAGTAGAAGGACTTTCCTCCTACCTTCTTTTAGTCCAGAATCTCTTTTATTTCAAAGACATCAGAAGAACAACAGGGAGCAACTGCAAAACCAGGGGATTTGCTGTATCGGTTCAGCACCACAGGCTTCAGGAGGGACACATGGAACGAGATGGGAATTATGAGGGTAGGAAGTAGTCAAAGCTTATAGGACACAGGGTTAATTTGTTGCAAAACTTCAAAGGGACCGAGGAATCTGGGAGCGAATTTGTGGGAAGGGATCGTTCAGACTAATATTTTTTGAGGACATTTTTTGAATGATCGTGGACTTAGTTTGCTGCCAAATGTGTAGGAAACTTCCAAAAGAAGAATCAGCTGAATGCACTTGGGACATAGCTGGCAAATGAAGAGGAACACGTGGATGTTGACTGTACACAATGAAGAATGGAGAAGCAGTAGACTCACTCGTATGATTAGTGTATGAGTGTTCGGCCCATGGCAGAAGCTGTACCCAATTGTCGCGTTGGTTAATTCTTTCAACTTGGCTGTTAGATTGCAGGTGATTAGCAGAAGAAAAGCCCAATTTCACATCTAAAACTTTGCATAGGGCTCTCCAGAATTTAGATGTGAATTGTACACCTTGGTTAGACACAATATGGAGGAATAGTCCGTGCAGACGAAAGATATACTGAATAAACAGGCTTGCCAAACAGAGAGCTGAGGGAAGGCCAGTTAGAGGAACGAAATGTGCCATCTTAGAGAAGCGGTCCACCAACGACCCAGACAGTGGTACACCCAGCAGGAGGAAGGTCGGTAATAAAATCCATGGCAATGTGTTGCCAGGGACCATCAGGAACAGGTAGAGGTTGGAGTAGACCAGCTATCTAAAAATGGGTAGCCTTGTTTTTGGCACAGTTGGTACAAGAAGAGACATAGTCCACAAGATCTTTAGGTAGCGTGTGCCACCAGTAGTGACAAAAGATAAAGTCCTGAGTCTTACAGGCACCAGAGTGCACAGCCAGCTTGGAATTTTCTCCCTAGAGAACCATTTTCCTGTCAGCAGGTTGAACAAAAAATTTTCGAGGCGGAATTCCTTTGATTTGCAGAGGGTTAACAGCAATAATCCTAGATGGATCAATAATATGCTGAGGATCTTCTTCAAAATTGTCAGTTTCAAATGTCCGGGACAGTGCATCGGCCTTAATATTTTAATCTACATGGCGGAAATTGAGCAAGTATCGAAATCTGGCAAAGAACAGTGACAATCTGGCTTGACGAGGGTTCAGACGTTGTGCAGACTGTAAATATGTGAAATTCTTGTGATCGGTGAAGATGATGATGGGATGAGCAGACGCCTACAGCAGGTGCCTCCACTCTTCTAAGGCTAACTTCACAGCCAGCAATTCATGATCCCCAATGGAGTAGTTTCGCTCTGTCGGAGAGAAGAGTTTGGAGAAAAATCCACAGGATACAGCCTTACCCTTGGAATTTCTTTGGAAAAGGAGTGCTCCAGGACCAATGGAAGAAACGTCAACCTCCAATGAGAACTGCCGAGTCACATCTGGATGGTGAAGAACATTAGCCGATGTGAAGGTACTCTTGAGACTGAATGCCGATTCTGCCTCAGCGGTCCAGTCCTTAGCATTCACTCCCTTCTTGGTAAGAGCAGAGATGGGACCAGTAAGAGACGAGAAATTTGGGATGAATTTTCAATAGAAATTTGCGAATCCTAGAAATCTCCGAATGGCTCGGAGACCTTGAGGACGTGGCCACTCGAAAATGGACTTGACTTTCTCTGGATTAGAGATGAGCGAACCGGGACAACCGAACCCGGTTTCGGTCCGAACTTCAGGAAAAGTTCGGTTCGCAGCGAATCCGAACTTTACCGGGTTCGGCCGAACCCGTTTTGACCGAACCCGGCTACATTTTGGCGCCTGCCACATGTTACATCTAAAATGGAGGATTACAGAAGATCACCTGACATCAGGCTACCCCATAATGCCTTGCAAACGGCTCTCCCAGCCTATCGGGAGGCAGCATAGGGGCGGGCTCAAGCCTGCAATAAAAGTCTATGCACGGAGCTCAGCGGCCATTTTACAGACAGGAGCTGTAGGGATAGCATCTCTGTGCAGTAAGGGAAAGCTTTAGGAATCTAAAAGGCAGGAATTCAGAAATCGAAGGGGCTCATCCACTACTCACTACTCAGCCAGTGTGTGAATACGCTTTTATAAGGGGCTCATCCCCGTTGCATCCAACTTGCAATACAGGCAGCCTAGTAGTACTATAAGGCCCAGCATTCCCTGAGTGCACTGCAGCGAGGCTGATTGAAATTCTCATTCATTGCCATTTGCCAAGCCAGTGTCCGTGTGTGAATACGCTTTTAAAAGGGGCTCATCCCTGGAATAACAATCCAACTTGCCATACAGGCAGCCTAGAAGTACTACAACGCCCAGCATTCCCTGAGTGCACTGCAGCGAGGCTGATTGAAATTCTCATTCATTGCCATTTGCCAAGCCAGTGTCCGTGTGTGAATACGCTTTTAGAAGGGGCTCATCCCCATTGCATCCAACTTGCAATACAGGCAGCCTTTGTAGTAGTGGTAGTAGTAGTACTACAAGGCCCAGCATTCCCTGAGTGCACTGCAGCGAGGCTGATTGAAATTCTCATTCATTGCCATTTGCCAAGCCAGTGTCCGTGTGTGAATACGCTTTTAAAAGGGGCTCATCCCTGGCCGTTATTAACAGGATAACAATCCAACTTGCCATACAGGCAGCCTAGAAGTACTACAACGCCCAGCATTCCCTGAGTGCACTGCAGCGAGGCTGATTGAAATTCTCATTCATTGCCATTTGCCAAGCCAGTGTCCGTGTGTGAATACGCTTTTAAAAGGGGCTCATCCCTGGAATAACAATCCAACTTGCCATACAGGCAGCCTAGAAGTACTACAACGCCCAGCATTCCCTGAGTGCACTGCAGCGAGGCTGATTGAAATTCTCATTCATTGCCATTTGCCAAGCCAGTGTCCGTGTGTGAATACGCTTTTAAAAGGGGCTCATCCCTGGAATAACAATCCAACTTGCCATACAGGCAGCCTAGTAGTACTACAAGGCCCAGCATTCCCTGAGTGCACTGCAGCGAGGCTGATTGAAATTCTCATTCATTGCCATTTGCCAAGCCAGTGTCCGTGTGTGAATACGCTTTTAGAAGGGGCTCATCCCCATTGCATCCAACTTGCAATACAGGCAGCCTTTGTAGTAGTGGTAGTAGTAGTACTACAAGGCCCAGCATTCCCTGAGTGCACTGCAGCGAGGCTGATTGAAATTCTCATTCATTGCCATTTGCCAAGCCAGTGTCCGTGTGTGAATACGCTTTTAAAAGGGGCTCATCCCTGGCCGTTATTAACAGGATAACAATCCAACTTGCCATACAGGCAGCCTAGAAGTACTACAACGCCCAGCATTCCCTGAGTGCACTGCAGCGAGGCTGATTGAAATTCTCATTCATTGCCATTTGCCAAGCCAGTGTCCGTGTGTGAATACGCTTTTAGAAGGGGCTCATCCCCATTGCATCCAACTTGCAATACAGGCAGCCTTTGTAGTAGTGGTAGTAGTACTACAAGGCCCAGCATTCCCTGAGTGCACTGCAGCGAGGCTGATTGAAATTCTCATTCATTGCCATTTGCCAAGCCAGTGTCCGTGTGTGAATACGCTTTTAAAAGGGGCTCATCCCTGGAATAACAATCCAACTTGCCATACAGGCAGCCTAGTAGTACTACAAGGCCCAGCATTCCCTGAGTGCACTGCAGCGAGGCTGATTGAAATTCTCATTCATTGCCATTTGCCAAGCCAGTGTCCGTGTGTGAATACGCTTTTAGAAGGGGCTCATCCCCATTGCATCCAACTTGCAATACAGGCAGCCTTTGTAGTAGTGGTAGTAGTAGTACTACAAGGCCCAGCATTCCCTGAGTGCACTGCAGCGAGGCTGATTGAAATTCTCATTCATTGCCATTTGCCAAGCCAGTGTCCGTGTGTGAATACGCTTTTAAAAGGGGCTCATCCCTGGCCGTTATTAACAGGATAACAATCCAACTTGCCATACAGGCAGCCTAGAAGTACTACAACGCCCAGCATTCCCTGAGTGCACTGCAGCGAGGCTGATTGAAATTCTCATTCATTGCCATTTGCCAAGCCAGTGTCCGTGTGTGAATACGCTTTTAAAAGGGGCTCATCCCTGGAATAACAATCCAACTTGCCATACAGGCAGCCTAGTAGTACTACAAGGCCCAGCATTCCCTGAGTGCACTGCAGCGAGGCTGATTGAAATTCTCATTCATTGCCATTTGCCAAGCCAGTGTCCGTGTGTGAATACGCTTTTAAAAGGGGCTCATCCCTGGAATAACAATCCAACTTGCCATACAGGCAGCCTAGTAGTACTACAAGGCCCAGCATTCCCTGAGTGCACTGCAGCGAGGCTGATTGAAATTCTCATTCATTGCCATTTGCCAAGCCAGTGTCCGTGTGTGAATACGCTTTTAGAAGGGGCTCATCCCCATTGCATCCAACTTGCAATACAGGCAGCCTTTGTAGTAGTGGTAGTAGTAGTACTACAAGGCCCAGCATTCCCTGAGTGCACTGCAGCGAGGCTGATTGAAATTCTCATTCATTGCCATTTGCCAAGCCAGTGTCCGTGTGTGAATACGCTTTTAAAAGGGGCTCATCCCTGGAATAACAATCCAACTTGCCATACAGGCAGCCTAGTAGTACTACAAGGCCCAGCATTCCCTGAGTGCACTGCAGCGAGGCTGATTGAAATTCTCATTCATTGCCATTTGCCAAGCCAGTGTCCGTGTGTGAATACGCTTTTAGAAGGGGCTCATCCCCATTGCATCCAACTTGCAATACAGGCAGCCTTTGTAGTAGTGGTAGTAGTAGTACTACAAGGCCCAGCATTCCCTGAGTGCACTGCAGCGAGGCTGATTGAAATTCTCATTCATTGCCATTTGCCAAGCCAGTGTCCGTGTGTGAATACGCTTTTAAAAGGGGCTCATCCCTGGCCGTTATTAACAGGATAACAATCCAACTTGCCATACAGGCAGCCTAGAAGTACTACAACGCCCAGCATTCCCTGAGTGCACTGCAGCGAGGCTGATTGAAATTCTCATTCATTGCCATTTGCCAAGCCAGTGTCCGTGTGTGAATACGCTTTTAAAAGGGGCTCATCCCTGGAATAACAATCCAACTTGCCATACAGGCAGCCTAGTAGTACTACAAGGCCCAGCATTCCCTGAGTGCACTGCAGCGAGGCTGATTGAAATTCTCATTCATTGCCATTTGCCAAGCCAGTGTCCGTGTGTGAATACGCTTTTAAAAGGGGCTCATCCCTGGAATAACAATCCAACTTGCCATACAGGCAGCCTAGTAGTACTACAAGGCCCAGCATTCCCTGAGTGCACTGCAGCGAGGCTGATTGAAATTCTCATTCATTGCCATTTGCCAAGCCAGTGTCCGTGTGTGAATACGCTTTTAGAAGGGGCTCATCCCCATTGCATCCAACTTGCAATACAGGCAGCCTTTGTAGTAGTGGTAGTAGTAGTACTACAAGGCCCAGCATTCCCTGAGTGCACTGCAGCGAGGCTGATTGAAATTCTCATTCATTGCCATTTGCCAAGCCAGTGTCCGTGTGTGAATACGCTTTTAAAAGGGGCTCATCCCTGGCCGTTATTAACAGGATAACAATCCAACTTGCCATACAGGCAGCCTAGAAGTACTACAACGCCCAGCATTCCCTGAGTGCACTGCAGCGAGGCTGATTGAAATTCTCATTCATTGCCATTTGCCAAGCCAGTGTCCGTGTGTGAATACGCTTTTAAAAGGGGCTCATCCCTGGAATAACAATCCAACTTGCCATACAGGCAGCCTAGTAGTACTACAAGGCCCAGCATTCCCTGAGTGCACTGCAGCGAGGCTGATTGAAATTCTCATTCATTGCCATTTGCCAAGCCAGTGTCCGTGTGTGAATACGCTTTTAAAAGGGGCTCATCCCTGGAATAACAATCCAACTTGCCATACAGGCAGCCTAGTAGTACTACAAGGCCCAGCATTCCCTGAGTGCACTGCAGCGAGGCTGATTGAAATTCTCATTCATTGCCATTTGCCAAGCCAGTGTCCGTGTGTGAATACGCTTTTAGAAGGGGCTCATCCCCATTGCATCCAACTTGCAATACAGGCAGCCTTTGTAGTAGTGGTAGTAGTAGTACTACAAGGCCCAGCATTCCCTGAGTGCACTGCAGCGAGGCTGATTGAAATTCTCATTCATTGCCATTTGCCAAGCCAGTGTCCGTGTGTGAATACGCTTTTAAAAGGGGCTCATCCCTGGAATAACAATCCAACTTGCCATACAGGCAGCCTAGTAGTACTACAAGGCCCAGCATTCCCTGAGTGCACTGCAGCGAGGCTGATTGAAATTCTCATTCATTGCCATTTGCCAAGCCAGTGTCCGTGTGTGAATACGCTTTTAAAAGGGGCTCATCCCTGGAATAACAATCCAACTTGCCATACAGGCAGCCTAGTAGTACTACAAGGCCCAGCATTCCCTGAGTGCACTGCAGCGAGGCTGATTGAAATTCTCATTCATTGCCATTTGCCAAGCCAGTGTCCGTGTGTGAATACGCTTTTAGAAGGGGCTCATCCCCATTGCATCCAACTTGCAATACAGGCAGCCTTTGTAGTAGTGGTAGTAGTAGTACTACAAGGCCCAGCATTCCCTGAGTGCACTGCAGCGAGGCTGATTGAAATTCTCATTCATTGCCATTTGCCAAGCCAGTGTCCGTGTGTGAATACGCTTTTAAAAGGGGCTCATCCCTGGAATAACAATCCAACTTGCCATACAGGCAGCCTAGTAGTACTACAAGGCCCAGCATTCCCTGAGTGCACTGCAGCGAGGCTGATTGAAATTCTCATTCATTGCCATTTGCCAAGCCAGTGTCCGTGTGTGAATACGCTTTTAAAAGGGGCTCATCCCTGGAATAACAATCCAACTTGCCATACAGGCAGCCTAGTAGTACTACAAGGCCCAGCATTCCCTGAGTGCACTGCAGCGAGGCTGATTGAAATTCTCATTCATTGCCATTTGCCAAGCCAGTGTCCGTGTGTGAATACGCTTTTAAAAGGGGCTCATCCCTGGAATAACAATCCAACTTGCCATACAGGCAGCCTAGTAGTACTACAAGGCCCAGCATTCCCTGAGTGCACTGCAGCGAGGCTGATTGAAATTCTCATTCATTGCCATTTGCCAAGCCAGTGTCCGTGTGTGAATACGCTTTTAGAAGGGGCTCATCCCCATTGCATCCAACTTGCAATACAGGCAGCCTTTGTAGTAGTGGTAGTAGTAGTACTACAAGGCCCAGCATTCCCTGAGTGCACTGCAGCGAGGCTGATTGAAATTCTCATTCATTGCCATTTGCCAAGCCAGTGTCCGTGTGTGAATACGCTTTTAGAAGGGGCTCATCCCCATTGCATCCAACTTGCAATACAGGCAGCCTTTGTAGTAGTGGTAGTAGTAGTACTACAAGGCCCAGCATTCCCTGAGTGCACTGCAGCGAGGCTGATTGAAATTCTCATTCATTGCCATTTGCCAAGCCAGTGTCCGTGTGTGAATACGCTTTTAAAAGGGGCTCATCCCTGGCCGTTATTAACAGGATAACAATCCAACTTGCCATACAGGCAGCCTAGAAGTACTACAACGCCCAGCATTCCCTGAGTGCACTGCAGCGAGGCTGATTGAAATTCTCATTCATTGCCATTTGCCAAGCCAGTGTCCGTGTGTGAATACGCTTTTAAAAGGGGCTCATCCCTGGAATAACAATCCAACTTGCCATACAGGCAGCCTAGTAGTACTACAAGGCCCAGCATTCCCTGAGTGCACTGCAGCGAGGCTGATTGAAATTCTCATTCATTGCCATTTGCCAAGCCAGTGTCCGTGTGTGAATACGCTTTTAAAAGGGGCTCATCCCTGGAATAACAATCCAACTTGCCATACAGGCAGCCTAGTAGTACTACAAGGCCCAGCATTCCCTGAGTGCACTGCAGCGAGGCTGATTGAAATTCTCATTCATTGCCATTTGCCAAGCCAGTGTCCGTGTGTGAATACGCTTTTAAAAGGGGCTCTGAAATGTCTGGGAAAAAAAAGGTTGTGAAAGGACGGGGTAGAGGAAGAAACACCCATGCCGTCTCCTCTTCCAGTCCAAATGTTGGATCTGTTGGTGCCAGACCCAGTAGCAGCATTTGTGGCACAAGACATGTGCCCAGTTCCACTAGTAGCAGCTGCCATGTGCCTGCTAGTAGTAGTATCAGCAAGCCAGACTTGTCCATCTCCTCCGGTGGGCGGGTTACTTTAGACAATACGGCCATTGTGGACTGGTTGGCTGGCTCGCGGTCATCTCAGCAGGAAGACTGTGACGATCTGGCTTCAAGCCAGGTTTCGTTGGATTCCAGATCCTCTACAGTTCCTTGGCACGGTGACAGTAGTAATATAGGTATTTCTAGCGTTTCCATTCCATCATCTATGTCTTCGCTCCCCCTTCCTAGCGGGAAGCCATCTTTCCTGAGAGTCCTAAGAGACATCTCCTCGGGTGCGAAGGAAGATACTGAACAACATAGTGATGATGATGATTTGTTTTCCGCGAGTCAGCCAACGGAGTGTGTTGCGGCGGTGGTGGAGGTGGAAGCGGTGACCGAGACGCATAGCTGCGGTAGTGGGGGTGTTGGTGGTGGTAGCCGTGGTGGCAGACGCAGTAATGAGGGGGGGCATGGAGCCCGCCATGATGTCACATCACATTCACAACACAGTGACAGAAGTGGCGGGGATGATGAGGAAGGCTATGATGATGATGTTGTTTTAGACAGGACGTGGGAACCAGGTGACGAGGTGATGACGGCGTCAGAGGAGGAGGGTAGTAGTGGCGGCACTGGATGTGATAAACAGCCAAGCCGAGGTAGGGGCAGAAGTCAATCTGCAAAACGTTGCAGCGGTAGGGTCAGCTCAGGAGCCGGTGACGGCGACACAGATGCTGGTGTAGGTTCCCGAAAAAAGTCTGCCAGACAAGGGGCAAGCTCGGGTGGTTGTGGTGGTGGTGGTGGTGGTGGACGTGGTACTACCTCTTTACGGTACTCTGCCGTGTGGCAATTTTTCTGTACCTTCCCAGAGGAGGAAAACATGGCACAGTGCCGTATCTGCAAGCAGAAAGTAAGGCGTGGGCAGGGCAGCAATGTAGGAACTACTGCTCTACGTAAACACATGGAACGGCATCACAAGGCCATGTGGGACAATCAACATGCCCCACCATCATGTACATCTAATGAAGACCCCTCTTCCGCTGCTGCTGCTGCTCCGAGTCCCTGTCATCTAAGTAGTAGCCAGGCCTTATCCACCATGTCGTTGTCATCATCATCATCACTGTCATCTAGTGCTCCTCCTATGTCCCGTCAGTTATCCATTACGGAATCGTTGTCCAATAAGCAACAATATATACCCAGTCATCCACTTGTCGTGCGGCTTAATTCACACCTGGCAAAGTTGTTGGTGGTGCAGTCGCTGCCATACCACCTGGTCGACTCCGCCGGCTTCAAGCAATTGATGGCGTGCGCTCAGCCTAGGTGGCGAATACCTAGCCGACATTACTTCTCCAAAACAGCTGTCCCTGCCTTGCACAAGCATGTGGAGGAAAAGGTGTCCAAGTCCTTGCAATTATCCGTGTGCAGCAGGGTACATGCCACCGTCGACACGTGGAGCAGCAACTATGGGCAGGGACAGTACATGTCTTTCACGGCCCACTGGGTCAATATTTTGCAGTCCGATGCACCACCGCAGCAATGCCAGGCATTACCACCTCCACGCTTGTATGTTTCTAGTTCAACTCCGGACACCAGGCGCCTACCATCCTTCTCCTCCTACTCCTCCTCCTCCTCCTTGCCTTCCTCCTTGGAGGTCTTCCCGTCCCCGACAGGACACAGCGTATCTTCCACTCCTCCTCCCTCCTCTTTTCATAGGTGCAAGGTGAAGCGCCACAACGCTGTCTTACACCTGCTGAGCCTGGGCGAGAAAAGCCACACAGGGCAGGAGCTGCTGCTGTGCATCAAGGAGGAAATCGCACGCTGGCTGTCTCCTCTGAAACTCACACTGGGCAATGTTGTCTCTGATAACGGCAAGAACGTTGTGGCTGCACTGCGTCTAGGTCACCTGACACACGCTCCTTGCATGGCACATGTGATCAATCTGGTCATAACACGCTTCTTAAAGTCATATGTTGGTTTGAAGGGTGTGCTGGCCATGTCCAGGAGGGTTTGCGTTCGCTTTAGACGTTCGTATGCATTTAAGCACGCCCTCCTGGACTTGCAGCGTCAAAACAATCTCCCAGAACACAGCCTGATTTGCGACGTTCCAACACGATGGAATTCCACCCTGCACATGTTGGACCGTCTGTACGAACAGCGGAAAGCCGTGAATGATTTCCTGATGCAGCAGACGGGCAGCGTTTGGAGCCAGTGTAATTTCGAGCTCAGGCACTGGCAGCTGGTTAGAGACGCATGTCGCGTTTTGAGGCCCTTTGAAGAGGCCACACGATTTGTGAGCCGTGACGCTAGCGGAATGAACGATGTTATGCCGCTGATATTCATTATGGAGCAAACGCTCACAGCGATGATTCAGCAAAGGATGGAGGAAGGATCACATCTGGCTATGGATGTTGAGGAGGAGGAGGAGGATGAGGAAACAGGACCTGAAGAGGAGCTGGATTTGGAGATGGAATCACAGGAAGGGATAGGGGACGAGGCAGCCGCACAACATGACAGTGATGGTGGTGATGACGAGTCTGACGACGACCTTGATGATGGACAACCATGGCAGTATGGGGCGGAGATGGAACCAACCGGGCCCTCTGAAACGCTGGCCAGGATGGCGAGCTGTATGCTTCGTTACTTGCGCGCTGACTGTCGTATTGTTAGCATGAAGCAAAGAGATGACTACTGGATAGCCACACTTTTAGACCCTCGGTATAAAGCCAGAATGGGGGAGTTTTTTGCGCCTTCCGAGAGGGAGGCAAAATTGGCTTATTATAGAGAGAAGCTATGCAGCCAGCTTGTCATGGCTTTCAAACGGCAGACACCCGCTGCAAGCATGTCTGACCGGGGGGCCACTCTCCGCTCCCCACTGTCTCATCGTTCCACCGCCTCTGGCAGAGCTACCTCTGCAATAGGCGGCAGCCGTGGCAGCAGCGGCAGCAGCAGCAGCAGCAGCAGCCAATTCAGTTTGGAAAATATGATGACAACATTTTTACATCCAATACCCCGACCTGACACACATCGTAGCACTAGTCACCAAAGGGATGTTCACCATCTCCAGGTGCAGCACCTAAACAACCAGGTTCACTCGTACTTGGACTGTGCCCTTTCTCCGTCAGAAATGCTGATCCCAGACCCCATGGACTTCTGGGTCAGCAGATTGGATCATTGGCAAGAACTGGCCCAGTTTGCCATGGGTGTACTGTCTTGTCCACCCTCCAGTGTAGCGTCAGAGAGGGTATTCAGCGCAGCAGGGGGCTTCGTCACCCCTAAGCGAACAAGATTGTCCGCCAACAGCTTGGAAAATCTCACGTTTCTGAAAATGAATCAAGCGTGGATCGGTGAGGATTTTAAAACCCCTGTGCCTGATGCCACTGATTAGATCTTACATTGCTGCTGCTGCTGCCGCCTGCTACTGCCGCCTGCTACTATGGGATTCTGTCCTGTCCACTCTTTTTTTAATGTGCCGCTGTTGGTGCTGCAGCTGCTACTACTTCTACCACCAATCCACCCCAGTGCCGTCTGCTACAAGCAGGCCTGCCCCACCAGAGGGCTTTGTCCTGTGACTCTCCAGTCTCTTTTTTTAATGTGCTGCTACTACTGCTACTACTGCTTGCACCCTTGCTGTCTGTGTTGGCTAGTACCTCTACTACCACCAATACACCTACACTGCCATCTGCTACAAGCAGGCCTGAGGCCTGCCCCACTACAGGGCTTTGTCCTCCTGTGACTGTCCAGTCTCTTTTTTTAATGTGCTGCTACTACTGCTACTACTGCTTGCACCCTTGCTGTCTGTGTTGGCTACCTCGACTACTACCACCAATACACCTCCACTGCCGCCCGTCTGCTACAAGCAGGCCTGAGGCCTGCCCCACCACAGGGCTTTGTCCTCCTGTGACTGTCCAGTCTCTCTTTTTTTTAATGTGCTGCTACTACTGCTACTACTGCTTGCACCCTTGCTGTCTGTGTTGGCTACCTCTAATACCACCAATACACCTACACTGCCGCCCGTCTGCTACAAGCAGGCCTACCCCACCACAGGGCTATGTCCTGTGACTGTCGTCCAGTCTCTTTTTTTAATGTGCTGCTGCTACTACCAGTCCTACCACCCTTGCTGTCTGTGTTGGCTAGTCTACCTCTACTACCACCAATACACCTCCACTGCCGTCTGCTACAAGCAGGCCTGAGGCCTGCCCCACCACAGGGCTTTGCCCTCCTCTGACTGTCCAGTCTCTTTTTTTAATGTGCTGCTACTACTGCTACTACTGCTTGCACCCTTGCTGTCTGTGTTGGCTACCTCGACTACTACCACCAATACACCTCCACTGCCGCCCGTCTGCTACAAGCAGGCCTGAGGCCTGCCCCACCACAGGGCTTTGTCCTCCTGTGACTGTCCAGTCTCTCTTTTTTTTAATGTGCTGCTACTACTGCTACTACTGCTTGCACCCTTGCTGTCTGTGTTGGCTACCTCTAATACCACCAATACACCTACACTGCCGCCCGTCTGCTACAAGCAGGCCTACCCCACCACAGGGCTATGTCCTGTGACTGTCGTCCAGTCTCTTTTTTTAATGTGCTGCTGCTACTACCAGTCCTACCACCCTTGCTGTCTGTGTTGGCTAGTCTACCTCTACTACCACCAATACACCTCCACTGCCGTCTGCTACAAGCAGGCCTGAGGCCTGCCCCACCACAGGGCTTTGCCCTCCTCTGACTGTCCAGTCTCTTTTTTTAATGTGCTGCTACTACTGCTACTACTGCTTGCACCCTTGCTGTCTGTGTTGGCTACCTCGACTACTACCACCAATACACCTCCACTGCCGCCCGTCTGCTACAAGCAGGCCTGAGGCCTGCCCCACCACAGGGCTTTGCCCTCCTCTGACTGTCCAGTCTCTTTTTTTAATGTGCTGCTACTACTGCTACTACTGCTTGCACCCTTGCTGTCTGTGTTGGCTACCTCGACTACTACCACCAATACACCTCCACTGCCGCCCGTCTGCTACAAGCAGGCCTGAGGCCTGCCCCACCACAGGGCTTTGTCCTCCTGTGACTGTCCAGTCTCTCTTTTTTTTAATGTGCTGCTACTACTGCTACTACTGCTTGCACCCTTGCTGTCTGTGTTGGCTACCTCTAATACCACCAATACACCTACACTGCCGCCCGTCTGCTACAAGCAGGCCTACCCCACCACAGGGCTATGTCCTGTGACTGTCGTCCAGTCTCTTTTTTTAATGTGCTGCTGCTACTACCAGTCCTACCACCCTTGCTGTCTGTGTTGGCTAGTCTACCTCTACTACCACCAATACACCTCCACTGCCGTCTGCTACAAGCAGGCCTGAGGCCTGCCCCACCACAGGGCTTTGCCCTCCTCTGACTGTCCAGTCTCTTTTTTTAATGTGCTGCTACTACTGCTACTACTGCTTGCACCCTTGCTGTCTGTGTTGGCTACCTCGACTACTACCACCAATACACCTCCACTGCCGCCCGTCTGCTACAAGCAGGCCTGAGGCCTGCCCCACCACAGGGCTTTGTCCTCCTGTGACTGTCCAGTCTCTCTTTTTTTTAATGTGCTGCTACTACTGCTACTACTGCTTGCACCCTTGCTGTCTGTGTTGGCTACCTCTAATACCACCAATACACCTACACTGCCGCCCGTCTGCTACAAGCAGGCCTACCCCACCACAGGGCTATGTCCTGTGACTGTCGTCCAGTCTCTTTTTTTAATGTGCTGCTGCTACTACCAGTCCTACCACCCTTGCTGTCTGTGTTGGCTAGTCTACCTCTACTACCACCAATACACCTCCACTGCCGTCTGCTACAAGCAGGCCTGAGGCCTGCCCCACCACAGGGCTTTGCCCTCCTCTGACTGTCCAGTCTCTTTTTTTAATGTGCTGCTACTACTGCTACTACTGCTTGCACCCTTGCTGTCTGTGTTGGCTACCTCGACTACTACCACCAATACACCTCCACTGCCGCCCGTCTGCTACAAGCAGGCCTGAGGCCTGCCCCACCACAGGGCTTTGTCCTCCTGTGACTGTCCAGTCTCTCTTTTTTTTAATGTGCTGCTACTACTGCTACTACTGCTTGCACCCTTGCTGTCTGTGTTGGCTACCTCTAATACCACCAATACACCTACACTGCCGCCCGTCTGCTACAAGCAGGCCTACCCCACCACAGGGCTATGTCCTGTGACTGTCGTCCAGTCTCTTTTTTTAATGTGCTGCTGCTACTACCAGTCCTACCACCCTTGCTGTCTGTGTTGGCTAGTCTACCTCTACTACCACCAATACACCTCCACTGCCGTCTGCTACAAGCAGGCCTGAGGCCTGCCCCACCACAGGGCTTTGCCCTCCTCTGACTGTCCAGTCTCTTTTTTTAATGTGCTGCTACTACTGCTACTACTGCTTGCACCCTTGCTGTCTGTGTTGGCTACCTCTAATACCACCAATACACCTACACTGCCGCCCGTCTGCTACAAGCAGGCCTACCCCACCACAGGGCTATGTCCTGTGACTGTCGTCCAGTCTCTTTTTTTAATGTGCTGCTGCTACTACCAGTCCTACCACCCTTGCTGTCTGTGTTGGCTAGTCTACCTCTACTACCACCAATACACCTCCACTGCCGTCTGCTACAAGCAGGCCTGAGGCCTGCCCCACCACAGGGCTTTGCCCTCCTCTGACTGTCCAGTCTCTTTTTTTAATGTGCTGCTACTACTGCTACTACTGCTTGCACCCTTGCTGTCTGTGTTGGCTACCTCGACTACTACCACCAATACACCTCCACTGCCGCCCGTCTGCTACAAGCAGGCCTGAGGCCTGCCCCACCACAGGGCTTTGTCCTCCTCTGACTGTCCAGTCTCTTTTTTTAATGTGCTGCTACTACTGCTACTACTGCTTGCACCCTTGCTGTCTGTGTTGGCTACCTCGACTACTACCACCAATAAACCTCCACTGCCGCCCGTCTGCTACAAGCAGGCCTGCCCCACCACAGGGCTTTGTCCTGTGACTGTCGTCCAGTGTCTTTTAATGTGCTGCTACTACTCACCCTTGCCAATAAAAAGGGTCAATTTTTGGAGGGCTTGTGAAAAGCCATTGCTTGTTGCTTTTACATCCATGTATGGAAGAACCCCGGCAGGCATCTGCCAATAAAAAGGGTCAATTTTTGGAGGGCTTGTGAAAAGCCATTGCTTGTTGCTTTAATGCTTTTACATCCATGTATGGAAGAACCCCGGCAGGCATCTGCCAATAAAAAGGGTCAATTTTTGGAGGGCTTGTGAAAAGCCATTGCTTGTTGCTTTAATGCTTTTACATCAATGTATGGAAGAACCCCGGCAGGCATCTGCCAATAAAAAGGGTCAATTTTTGGAGGGCTTGTGAAAAGCCATTGCTTGTTGCTTTAATGCTTTTACATCCATGTATGGAAGAACCCCGGCAGGCATCTGCCAATAAAAAGGGTCAATTTTTGGAGGGCTTGTGAAAAGCCATTGCTTGTTGCTTTAATGCTTTTACATCCATGTATGGAAGAACCCCGGCAGGCATCTGCCAATAAAAAGGGTCAATTTTTGGAGGGCTTGTGAAAAGCCATTGCTTGTTGCTTTAATGCTATTACATCCATGTATGGAAGAACCCCGGCAGGCATCTGCCAATAAAAAGGGTCAATTTTTGGAGGGCTTGTGAAAAGCCATTGCTTGTTGCTTTAATGCTTTTACATCCATGTATGGAAGAACCCCGGCAGGCATCTGCCAATAAAAAGGGTCAATTTTTGGAGGGCTTGTCAAAAGCCATTGCTTGTTGCTTTTACATCAATGTATGGAAGAACCCCGGCAGGCATCTGCCAATAAAAAGGGTCAATTTTTGGAGGGCTTGTGAAAAGCCATTGCTTGTTGCTTTTACATCCATGTATGGAAGAACCTCGGCAGGCATCTGCCAATAAAAAGGGTCAATTTTTGGAGGGCTTGTGAAAAGCCATTGCTTGTTGCTTTTACATCCATGTATGGATGAACCCCGGCAGGCATCTGCCAATAAAAAGGGTCAATTTTTGGAGGGCTTGTCAAAAGCCATTGCTTCTTCTTTTACCACCTTATATGTATGAACCCTGGCAGGCATCAGCCGCCTAAAATGGTAAATTTTTGTACCTTTTTTAACAATGCATTAAGCATACAACATGCACAAGTGCAGTGGTTTCTGTTAGTTATCTCCGTGTCCCATCCGTTTTCCTAGAGCCATACATGTTGGCGTAACTTTGACACCAACTTTGCATTAAAGACAGCTCAAAAGTACTTGGATACACTCATGGGTGACCTAAGAGTGTTATACAGGGCTTCTAGGGCTTTAAAACAGTGTTATACACGATTTTTAGGGGCTTTCTTGTATTACAGGTTCGGTCAGAACTAGTTCGGTCCGAATCGAACTTTTGCACGAAATTCGGCGAACTTGCCGAACCGAACTTTTCATAAGTTCACTCATCTCTACTCTGGATCCATTTGAAGTAATCGAATAGAGATTATATAGCCCAGGAAGGGCAAGGATTTGTTTTCAAGTACGCACTTCTCAAGTTTAGCGTATAGGTTGTTCCAATTACCCGCAAGAGGACTTGGCGGACGTTTCCATTGCATCGTCAGATCAGGTGAGTAGATCAAGATGTCATCCAGATAAGCCACCACACCGACATGCAGAAAATCGTGGATGATGTCGTTCACAAAATCCTGAAACACCGCCGGGGCATTACACAGTCCAATGGACATAACGAGATACTCGTTGTGACCATCTTGTGTGTTGAATACGGTTTTCAATTCGTCACCCTTGCGGATACGGGTCAGGTTATAAGCCCTGTGTAGATCCAGCTTTGTGAAAATCTTGGCCCCACGAATCTTAACGAAGAGCTCGGAGTTAAGCAGCAAGGGGTACTTGTTTTTGACAGTGATTTGGTTTAAACCATGGTAATCGATACTGTCAGAATGATCTATCCTTTTTCTCCATGAAGAAGAATCCGGCTCCGGCTGGTGAAAGAAACTTTCTGATGAACCCCCTCTCGAGGTTCTCATTAACATTATCTGACATGGCCTGTGTTTCAGGCAAGGAGAGAGGATAAACTCGTCCCTGAGGAGGTGAAGCTTCAGGGAGCAACTCAATAGGATAGTCGTAGGGATGATGAGGAGGAAGGACCTCTGCCTCCTTGCTAAAGACATCAACATAACTATCATAATGTGGAGGCAGTCCAGAAAGTAGCTGAGGCAGTGGGGAAAGAACAGGACGAACCTGAGGCAGGCAGTGGTGAAGACATCGGGGTCCCCATTGGAGGAGCTCTCCAGAGTTCCAGTCAAGGACAGGAGCGTGTTGGTGAAGCAATGGCAATCCAAACATAATATGCTGAATTTAAAATTAAATAAATGGGGATCATATGAAGAGGTCTATTGATTCTATTGTATCTTGTTCCTGTCATTGTTTTATTTGCTTACTTGAATTTTAAGTATTTTTTCCTTTTTTACCTGTTTTCTGCTACATTTTACAGTGTCATTCAGTGTGATGGCTCTATATAAATCATTATTAATTAAAAGTGGTGCTAAGTTTTATTATCATATACATACAAAAGTGTGTTCACATTAATGTTATCAAATACCAAAAGGAAAAGGTTGGCATCAACGTGAACTTAGTCATCAGGCGACACCTTGTGACTAATTATACTAATAGCATATCACTAGAAATAATAAATCACACAGTAGTTTACAGTATTGTAAAATTCAGTAAAGAGATTGCAATAAATAAGGAATTCCCAATAATCTTAAAGGCTTTGTACAGAATGCTTGGGACAATAAACCACTTTTAACCATAGCCATTATTTGGATTTTCAGTTTTGCTTTTTCCTTCCTACCTTCCAAAAGCCATAACTTTTTTTGGTCAATATAGCCGCACGAGGGTTTGTTTTTTTGCGGGATAACCAAAAAGGTGATCAAGGTGACCAAAAAACAGCGATTTTGGCATTTAATTTAGTTTTTTTTTACAGCGTTCACCGTGCGGGATAAATAATGTTATATAGTTCAGACTTTTACGGATAAGGTGATACCAGTTATGTTTTTAGGGATTTTTTTACATTGCTTTTGGGGGAAAATGGCAAAGGGGGGGGGGGGGCAGTTAAAACTGTTAATATTTTTGGTTCTTTAAATATCAGTAAAACTTTAACTGTATTTGACTTTTTTCATAAGTCCTCCTAGGGGAATTGAACCAGTGATCTCTGGATCGCTTTTACGATATACTGCAATACTAATGTATTGCAATATATCATAATTTTTACATTAACCCTATTAATCCCTTAGTGACCACCAATACGCCTTTTCACGGCGGTCACTAAGGGGCCTTAGGCTAGGCCATCGCCCTTTCACGGAGGCCCAGTCTAAGCCCTGCATGGGTGTCCCATGCAGGCTGGAGTGGGTACTCGGCTGTCTAATGACAGCCGGACTCCAGCTCCAACGACCGCGATCGCGGCCGTTTAACATGTTAAATGCCGCGGTCAATAGCGACCGCAGCATTTAACTTGTTTACAGAGGGAGGAAGCTCCCTCTCTCACCCATCGGCGAGATGCAATCACAGGCCTCCAATGGGGTGCCATGGCAGCCAGGGGCCTGATAAAAGACCCCAGGTCTGCTCTGGGCATATGCCTATTAGGATGTGCCGGAGACACGTCCTAATAGATTGCCTGTCAGTTTTACACTGACAGGCAATACTGCTTTTGTATACGAAGTATACCAAAGCATTATAGCAGCAAACTTAAGATCACACAGTAAAGTCCCCTAGTGGGACTAAAATAATAAGTAATGTGAAATAAAAACTATTAATAAAAATTACAGTAAAAAAATAAATCTATTTTTTTTCCATAAAAAGTGGTTTTATTTAGTAGGTGTATAAAATAAATAAAAGTGGACATATATGTTATCGCCGCAACCGTAATGACTCAAACAATAAAGTTAATATATAATTTAAACCGCAAGGTGAACACCCTAAAAAAAATGCAAAAAAGAATGGCGAAATTGCTATTTTTTTTCCATTGCCCCCCAAAAAGTCATAATAAATTAATCAAGTAAATCAATAAGTTCCATGTACCCCAAAACAGTACCAATCAAAACTACGTCTCGTCCCGCAAAACAACAAGCCCAAAAAAATCACTACATTGATGGAAAAATAAAAAAATTATGGCAAAAATTATAATTTTTGTTCAAAAGTGTTTTTATTGTGCAAAAGTCGTAAAACATAAAAAACCTATACATATGTGGCATTGTCGTAATCGTACCGACCCATAGAATAAATGTAACGTGTTATTTACACCACACAGTGAGCGGCGTCAATTTAAAATGCATAGAACAATGGCGGAATTTCAGGGTTTTTTTCTATTCCTCCCCCAAAAAAGTTAAGTTAATCAAAAAATGATATGTACCCCAAAATTGTGCCATTAAAAAGTACAACTAATCGCTCAAAAAACAAGTCCTCATTCAGCTATGTTGACAGAAAAAAGTTATAGCCCTTTTAATGCAACTATAGAAAAACGAAAAAAATAGCTTGGTCACTAGGGCCTAAAATAGGCAGGTCACTAAGGGGTTAAGCCCTGCCACTGGCAAGGCTTAATAGGAGCACAAAAATGGCAGACCTGGAGGGCTTTATTAGGCCCCGAGACCGTGATGACAACCATCGACACCCAGCTAATGTGTCACAGGGGTAATGGGACGTCAGAGGAGGCCGACCCCCACTTCCTAACAGCTTAGATGCCATGGGCACTATTGACAGCGGAAACTAAGGGGTTGAATGAGCCTGCTCGAGCAGGATCTGGCTCATTGCACTGAAGCATAGGTTGTAACATACAGCCAACACGCTAACCTTATGGAGCAGGCTCAGCCAGTGAGCCCGCTCCATATTCTCCCCCAACCTCTGATGTATTTATATGGCTGATTTTGTGAAAGGGTTAAAGTGTGAAATTGTAAGAGAATAGAAATTTTTCCTTTTCTGTATTTCCACATACACATTCTTCCCAGTATAAGGGGAAAGCGTATGAAGCAGAATTAGGTCCCATGCACATGTCAATATTATGACTTCTTGCAAGCTCCGACATATACGGAGCCATAATACTGTATTCATAGAAATCAATGGAACCTTACTATACCTTTGTAGTTCTTTGTATGCTTCTGATGTCATGTGGAGGCATAGGGTATGTTCACACGGCCTATTTACGGACGTAATTCGGGCGTTTTGGCCCCGAATTACGTCTGAAAATAGCGCCTCAATAGCGCTGACAAACATCTGCCCATTGAAAGCAACGGGCAGACGTTTGTCTGTTCACACGAGGCGTATATTTACGCGCCGCTGTCAAATGACGGCGCGTAACTAGACGCCCGCGTCAAAGAAGTGACCTGTCACTTCTTTGGCCGTAATTGGAGCCGCTATTCATTGACTCCAATGAATAGCAGCGCTAATTACGGCCGTAATTGACGCGGCGTTCAAGCGCCTGCACATGCCGGTACGGCTGAAATTACGGGGATGTTTTCAGGCTGAAACATCCCCGTAATTTCAGCCGTTACGGACCCCCGCCGTGTGAACATACCCTTAGAGAGGTTTTTTTTCTCTCGGATTCATACACAATCTAAGAGAAAACAATGGTGCAAAGTTCCATCAGATCATGCCAGATTATGGAGGTAATATGGTGCCCTACAGAGGCACACTATGGTGACAAATGGAGTCTCTGCAACTCTGTAGTACAATACCGTGTGTTCCGTCTCATGTCATAATGGTCTGCAGTTTACATTTTTTCTATGTCAAGTAAAAAAACAAAAAAATACAAATATAAATATGTTCAGACTATAGTTTACCATACAAGTATTTCGCATTTTTGGAGTTCAGCTAAAGTAGACTTTTATCTTTTTAACAAGTCTTTCTAAAGCCCTTATAACATCCTTATTCCTAAAACTGTAAATGACTGGATTTAACATAGGCGTAAAAATGTTGTAAAAGACACAGAACAATTTATCATTCTCTAAAGAGTAGGCCGAGGTAGGTCTCAGATACATAAAGAGTATGGTTCCGAAAAAGATACAAACCACTATTAAATGGGAAGCACATGTTGAGAAAGCTTTACTTTTTCCTTTAGCTGAACTGATTTTTAATATGGATGAGATAATAAATATATAGGACATTAAAGTCAATAAAAAACACCCCCCAGCCACAGATCCTCCAAAAATAAAAATTTCCAGAATATTTTTGCGAGTGTCAGTGGAAGACACTTGGAGGAGTGGTGGGATATCACAGAAGAAGTGGTTAATAATATTTGAAGAGCAAAATGATAGGTTCACTGTAAGAAACGTATGAGAACAAGAGAATAAAATCCCACTAATCCAACAACCAAGAGCCATCTTTAAACAAGCACTGGCATTCATAATGTGCGAGTATCTTAGAGGTCGGCAAATAGCCACGTAACGATCGGCGCTCATGATGGCCAAAAGGAAACATTCAGAGCTCCCCAAAAAATGAAAGAAATACAACTGCGTAAAACATCCAATGTAGGTAATCGAGACATTTTTGGTGTAAATGTTTATTAACATATTGGGTACAGTGACTGAGGTGAACGAAATATCCAAAAGAGAGAGGTTACAAAGAAAGTAATACATGGGGGTAGACAGCTCTTTGTCTAGTCTTGTCAGGAGGATGAGTATGGAGTTTCCAAGTAATGTGGTTCCATAAACTATGGAAAATATAATGAAAAGTTTTGCTTGAACATTAACATTTTTGGAAAGACCTTCCAGAATAAATTCTGTCACTTGGGTGTTATTCGGACAAGCCATAAGAATTACATTTGGATGGAGAAAAGTGTTTGAATTTTTTTTTAAATGTTTTTTTCAAAGGATGTTAATAGAATATTAATCAACATTAATATTTATCTTTTTGTTCTTACTTTCCTGACCTAGTACAGTTTTAATGTTAAGCACTAATCTGTAGAAAGACAAAAAATGGGGCATAGGTGTCAATAGACCATTGCTGTTTTCACCTTACGCATTGGATTATTTAACTTACACAAATGTAAAAACCCTAAAATATTTGTCTTTTTAGATCTTTTTCTTTTTAAAAATTATAAAAAATATAAGAAGAAAAACAACAATCAATATAATGAAATATGATTTTTGTTCAAAAACATATGAAAATAATACTCCTTTTGGCGATAAAAGAGCCAAGTAGAATAGTATAACATCCTCCGCTATTCCGTCCTGCTATTTCCCCTCTACAAAATTTATGCTTTTCGTACTTTGTCCAATACAAAACTATACAAATAACAAAAATGTATAATACTTATAATAAAAATGATGTGTTTTTTCTTAGCAGGCGGAACAATGCTATAGTAGTATTTCTAAAAATAATGCAGACAATGATAATAATAATAATAATAATAATAATAATAATGACTGTAAATAGAATTTGATTAAGTATTGAGTGTTCAAATATTGTTATAAAAAGGTGAACACCAGTTTCTTCTCTTATAAAATACTAAAAACTCTGTCTTCCTCATAAGCTGCTTTACAGGCTAGATACAGGGTGTACGGCATCCCATAAAGCATGACACAATTCAAACAAAATGTGCCAGAAAAAAACAAACACCTCTATGTGCCTCCATATGGAGCAAGAGGTATATAGAGATACATTATAGTTCATAGATTATTAGGGATGGAATACTATGGCCTCATACCACTCAAGAGTTTATACAGAGCAGTAATATGTCCCTGTGCATTGGAGAATTTTATGTACTATGCGCCTCAGCACTCGGCAACCCCGCTCTGTAGCTTTACGTGGTCTCCACTACGTGGCTGAGTTGCTGCAATTCTTCCCCTTTGCAATAATACCTCTCACAGCTGATAGTGAATATCTATTAGGGAATACATTTCATGAACTGTCGTGTTGCAACGGTGACATCCTTTTACAAGACCGTGCTGGAATTCAGTGAGCTCTTTACAACATTCTTTTACAAATGTCTGTAAAGGAGACTGCATAGCCAGGGGCTGGATTTTATAAATCTGTGGCACTGGGACTGAATGAAACATCTGAATTCAAGGATTACAAGTTGTGTCCCAATACTTTTTTTCCATATAGTGTGTGTTTAAATCCGTCTAAGGAGAATTTTTTTTTTTTTCAAAAAATGGAGCCTTAAAACAGATACAACTGTGTGCTAAATGTATTGACTTCAGTAAAAAAACAAAACAAAACAAAATAAAAATAAAAATTATAAAAAAAATTATATATATATATATCCCCCTAACATATATTGAATTCATTTTTCTAACAATATGCTATATATGCATTTAAAGAGCACAATCCTAAATGTATTAACTTTCTTGTACCTAAAGAATATGGAGACAAACCTGTTACACAATATATTGGATACATTTCCTCAGCTGTTTTGGAAGGATGTAGCCGTGTAGTTAATATTTGAAGGTTTAAGCTGTTATTTATATGATTAATGAGACTCCAAGGATTTTATTCTTAAATGACGGTCGTACACGTTATTCTTCTACCTCAAGGGACTTTCTGTTTTATTTTCGTCCGCTCATTAAGCAAATAATGTAATCTAATTATTAATATAGCATAAAAAACAAAACTAATATACCAGACAGCTTACTGCCAAACATAACCAGGGTCAAGATTGTTTACCGGAGAAGCAGAGGATACTCTCTTGGGCCCACAATAATGAGCCCTTAATACAACAGGGACCCAAAGTTTCAGAGGAAGACAAACTCATAAGAATCTGACTTTTTGAGCTAATAATTTGTCATCCAATTTTTTTTTTTATGGGTCGATTTACAAAATTTGTCTTATTGATTGTATGGCCTGTGTGTGCAATGATAACAGCAAAGTTCTCGTCACAGCCATTTTTTTTTTTAATTTAAATTTTTTCCTCCCCACCTTCCAAAAAACATAATTTTTTATTTTTCCATCGATAAAGCCATATGAGGGCTTGTTTGTTGCGGGACAAGTTTTAATTTTTCACGGTACCATTTATTGTACCATATAATGTATTGAGAAAATGGAAAAAAATATTTGTGGGGTGGAATAGGAAAAAAACAGCGATTCCTTGATCTTTTGAGGGGTTTAGTTTTTATGACGTTCACCATATGGTAAAAATTTTATGTTAACTTTATTCTGCTGGTCAATATGATTACGGGGATGCCACATTTATACAGTTTTTTCTATGTTTTACTACTTTTACAAAGAAGAACCTAATTGTTGGGGGTGAGCTGTAGGAGGAGGCACCCCCTCTTTCTAATACCTCAGATGCTGCGATAGTGATTGATTGCAGCATTTAAGGGGTTAAACGGCCAGGAACACCACGATTGATATTCCTGGCCGTTAGTCTCGGGTGTCAACTGTAATACACAGTTAACACCCGCTGCAAACATCACCCCCTGAAGCAGGTTGTGGTGCGGGAACAGGTTAACCCCTTAATGACCAAGCTTGTTTGGACCTTAATGACCAAGCCAGATTTTTCAAATCTGACATGTCTGACTTTACCAGACACTAACTCTGCAATTTTTTACATATCCAAGTAATTCTGACATTGTTTTTTCGTCACATGTTGTACTTTATTTAGGTGGTAAAAGTTGACAGTTACGAATCTGCGGGTGAATTGAGGCCCAATTCATTTAAATGGGCCCATGCACACGACCATGGTTTCCATGGTCCTTGCATGGCCCAGGAGCCTAAACCGCAGAAAGAATGGGCATGTCTTATTACGGCCGTGTTTTGCGGTCCAGGCTCATCGAAATTAAAACTCTGCGGCTGCCTGACCCGAAAATCACGGCCGTGCACATGGGTACGGTCGTGTGCATGAGGCCTTCAAAATGTATAAAGTAATTATTAAATTTGTAAGTACATTTTGTTTTCCTGCACCAAGCAAAATTTTTAGAGGCTCATAGGTGTCAGAATGATGGAAACCCCCATAAATGACCCCATTTTGAAAATTAAACCACTTCAGGTATATATTTATCAAGGGGTGTTGTCAGCATTTTGACCCCAGAGTTTTTTTCAAAGAATTCATGCAATGCAGGTGTAAAAAAATATATAATTTAAATTTTTTCACAAATGTGTAATTTTAAAGACCAATTTCTTGGAAAGTGAACATGAGAATGAAGAAACACACCACATAATCTATCACCCTGTTTCTCCTGTGTTCAAAAATACCCCCATTGTTGCCCTAATGTGCAATCTGGACACACGGCAGGGCCCAAAAGGAAGGGAGCACATGGTGGCTATGAGGACACATATTTTGAAAATGTTTTAGGCCCCACTGCACATTTGGAGGGGTTTTGAGCTGCCAACGATAGAAATTCCCAATTATATGACCCCATTTAGAAAACTAGACCCCTTAAGGTATTTATCTAGGGGTGTAGTGATTATTTTGACCCCACAGGTTTTTCCTAAATTTAATGGAAAGCAGGGGAAAAAAAATCCACTTTTTTTCCACACATGTATAATTTTAAAAGCTGATTTCTTTGTAAAGGGAAACACACCCTATTTCTCCTGTGTTCAAAAATACCCCCATTGTGGCCTTAATCTGCTAACAAGATGCGCGACTGGACCAAAAATAGAGGGATCACCCTTTGTCTTTCAGGGCACCATTTAACATATTCTAGGCCCCATATCATGCATTTAGATGGACTGAGCTGCCTGAACAAAAAAAAAAACACCCAAAAATGACCCCATTTTAAAAACTAGACCCCTAAAGGTGTTCATCTAGTGGTGTAGTGAGCATGCTGACCAATATTTTTTTAAAGGAGGAAATAATGGGTATTATTTCTGATAATATGGGTATATTATGTTTTCTTCAAATTCTTCTTATATTTCCACATGAAATAGGGGAGACATGTGGTAAAAGGTTATTTTGTTAGAAATATGACACAAAAATAAACTGTACTGGAGTGACGGGCAATATCTTCAAATAAATGGAGGAAAATGCATCCAACTATGTTGCAAACTCGAGTCTGTTCACTAGATAGAAAAACACCTGCAGGGCTGCCATAACAAGCTTTTTTTTTTTTTTCAGTGACTGCTTGTACAACGTCTCTTTAGCTCCATCAATCTCTATATGAGAGACGAACATGCCAAGTGACGCGGTACACCATAACAGGCCCATGCTCGCCAGAGAAGAAACCGCTATGTGGACAAAACAACCAATCGGTTAAAGTATATATCAAGGGGCAGTGTCCGAAACCATCTGTAGGAATAGTAAGGGTATGTGCACACGATAGCTACCTATTACGTCTGAAAAGACAGACTGTTTTCAGGAGAAAACAGCTGCCTCGTTTCAGACGTAAAAGCTCCTCCTCGTATTATGCGAGGCGTCTTTGACGCTCGTAAATCTTGAGCTGCTCTTCATTGACTTCAATGAAGAACGGCTCAAATTATGTTGCAAAGAAGTGTCCTGCACTTCTTTGCCGAGGCAGTCAATTTACGCGTCATCGTTTGACAGCTGTCAAACGACGACGCGTAAATGACAGGTCGTCTGCACAGTACGTCGGCAAACCCATTCAAATGAATGGGCAGATGTTTGCCGACGTATTGTAGCCCTATTTTCAGACGTAAAACGAGGCATAATACGCCTGAAAATAGGTCGTGTGAACCCATCTTTAAGGATCACTAATCCCCAAAATGTCAGTATTTCCAGAAGAATTGTCGGTGGTACAACGTCCAGTAAAAACCCAAACAAAACTGTAACAAAGCCCATGGTGTATTGAAAAGGAGCAGCTCGATTATTAGAGATCCTCAAAAAAAAACAAACTATCATGCCCATATCACGGTACAGAAATAGGAATGTAAGAGCTGTATGTGGCAGGACATAATCATAAGAAAAAGGAAATACGTCCTCAATTTATTCTTCTAATCATTGCTAAAATGCACGACTTCCACTAATTCAGGGGGGGGGGGGCATGGGCCGCACGTGTTGCATTTATCTGATAATAAATTAAATGGCCACATTAACAATTGTGGGGCTTCATGTTCTGAATAGGCAGATGTGGGCGCCTGCACAATAAACTGTGTTAAGCAAAAAAAATATTAATTTTTGAGTGATCAAGTCCAGGATTTGATTGTTCAAGAATTGTGCAACAGAAATCAATTTGTGAGTGATCAAGTCCTGGATTTAACCCCTTTCCGTTTCAGCCACTTTTGACCTTCCTGACAGAGCCTTATTTTTCAAATCTGACACGTGTCACTTTACGTGGTAATAACTTTGGAATTCTTTTACCTATCTAAGCGATTCTGAGATTGTTTTCTCGTGACACATTGTACTTTTAGTTAGTGGTAAAATTTGGTCGATACATTCAGTATTTAATTGCGAAAAACACCAAAATTTAGCAAAAAATTGTATCTGCTTGTAAAAAAAGGTAGTAATACCATTCAAAATGTTTGCTAATTAACATTTCCCCTATGTCTACTTTATGTTTGCATCATTGTTTTTTAACATCCTTTTTTTTTCTAGGACGTCACAAGGCTTAGAACTTTAGCAGAAATTTCTCACATTTTCAAGAAAATTTCAAAAGTCTATTTTTACAGAGGGCAGTTCAGTTGTGAAGTGGCTTTGAGGGGCCTACACAAAACAAACCCCCACAAGTCACCCTATTTTAGAAACTGCACCCCTCAAAGCATTCAAAACAGCATTTAGAAAATTTCTTACCCTTTAGGTATTTCACAAGAATTAAAGCAAAGTAGTTCCTGCTACTAAAATTAAAAAAATCCTTTTTCTTCAATAAGACGTAGATTTAGCTCAAAGTTTTTACATTTCTCTACAAATAAAGAAAATATAGCACACCAAAATTTGTAAAGCAACTTCTCTGGAGTACGGAAATACCCCATATGTAGTCATGAACTGCTGTTTGGGCACACGGTAGGGCTCAGAGGAGAAGGAGCACCATTTGGCTTTTGGAGCACAGATTTTACTCAATTGGTTTCTCGGCACCATGTCGCTATGGCAAAGCCCCTGTGGGACCAAAATAGTGGAAACTACCCAATTGTGACTCCATTTTGGATACTACACCCCTTTAGGCATTCATCTAGGGGTGTAGTGAGCATTTTGAACCTTCAGGTGTTTCATAGATTTTATTAGAATAGGGCAGTGAAAATTAAAAAAAATAATTTTTCTCCAATAAGACGTAGCTTTAGCTTCAAATTTTTCACTTTCTCAACAAATAAAGGAGAAAAATCACCCCAACATTTGTAAAGCAATTTATCCGGAGAACGGAAATACCCCATATGTTGTCATAAACTGCTGCTTGGGCACACGGCAGGTGTCAGAAGGGAAATAGCGCCATTTGGCTTTTGGAGTGCAAATTCAGCTGGATTGGTTTCTGGTTGCTATATCACATTTGCAAAGCACCTGTGGGACCAAAATAGTAGAAACCCCCCCAGAAGTGACCCCATTTTGGCAACTACACCCCTCAAGGTATTCACCTAAAGATGTAGTGAGCATGGTAACCTCGCAGGTGTTTTGCAGAAATTTGTGTGCACTCGATGTTTCAGAGTGAAAATAGGAATTTTTCCACAAATATGCCAATATGTGGTGCCCAGCTTGTGCCACCATAGCAAGACAGCTCTCTAATTATTATGCTGTGTTTCCCAGTTTTAAAAGCACCCTACATGTGGCCCTAATTTTTTGCCTGGACATTCCACCAGGCTCATGAGTGAAAGAGTACCATGCGAAGTTGAGGCCTAATTTGGCGATTTACAAAGTATTGGTTCATAATTGCAGAGGCTCTGATGTGAAATAATAAAAGAAACCCCTGAGCATTTTGGAAACTGCACCCCCCAAGGCATTTATTAAGGGGTGTAGTGAGCATTTTCCCCCCACTGGTCTTTTCCATATATGAATGCGCTGCGGATGGTGCAAAGTAAAAATTTAACTTTTTCCCTAGTTGTGCCAATTCAGTTGCAAATATGTCAGGCCCAGCTTATGCCACTGGAGACACACACCCCAAAAATTGTTAAAAGGGTTCTCCAGGGTATAGCGATGCCATATATGTGGAAGTAAACAGCTGTTTGGGTACACAGTAGGGCTCAGAAGGGAGGGAGCACCATTTGGCTTTTGGAGTGTGGCTTTTGCTTGCTAATAGTTTTGTTTGAGTATTACTGATGTTTCCGTTTATAATGTGGGGGCATATGTAAGCTGGGCAGAGTACATCAAGGGCATAGTCCGGTGGTATAATAATGGGGTAAAATAATCCATAGATGTGTGTTACACTGTGAAGCAATCCTTTATGCACAGGCCAGTGTCGCACTGATAAATTGTGTCCTTTCTTATTTGGGGAATTTTGCTGGGAAGTGTTGTCCTGGTATAATGCGGGTGCCCTTGCTTCCAGCAGATATGTTTGGGCCCCCCCCCCTTCCTGGTTCCCTAATTTTAGGGCCTTGATAAATTGCCTCTTGAAATGTTCCCCTCGGGCCTGCACAACTGCATATTCTTTCTCTCTTGACTTATTGAAGCCTTAACTTATTTTATTATTTCATATACGTAGTGGTATGAAGACTGTTTTTTTTGCTGGACGAGCTGTAGTTATTATTGGTACCATTTTGGGGTACATGCGACTTTTTGATCACTTCTTATCCTATTTTTTGGGAGTCCAGGTGACAAAAAAACAGCAATTCTGGCATAATTTTTTCGTTTTATTTATACAGCGCTCACCACGCGTCAAAAATTACATGTTATCTTTGCTCTGCGGGTCAGTACGATTCCGGCAATACCTAATTTATAGCACTTTTTTATGATTTACAACTTTTTGGACAATAAAATTACCTTTGTAAAAAGAATGTATTTTTCCTGTCGCCATGAACCATAACTTTTTAATTTTTTTGTCGACAGAGCTGTATGAGGGCTTATCGTAACCGACGGCAAGATGGCGCCGCCTCATGAGCTGAGTATGTTACATCTGACATCCACCTATAAAGGCAGGCACCGGATCGAGCTCCAATCTCTGCCAATAACCACTTAGATGCAACTTAGAGGTTGGCAGCAAATCAGCACCCCTGCATGTGATTGCAGGGCTGCCAACTAGTGCTATGGCAACAGGAGGCCGACTGCTGCTATGGCCTCTTGCTATGCCATTACGGAAGCTGATTAGACCCCGCCCGGAGGCGAAGCCTAATCGGCTTGCTGTCAGTGAACGACTGACATATAGAATAAATTTTGCACTACATAGGTATTATAAAAAAAATAATCTGTGGGTGATTACCGGTAATCTGGGGGTGATTACGTGTAATCTGGGGGTGATTTGCTGTAATCTGCGAACACAGGCGAATATGTGGTGTTTTTCACAGTCTAACAGTACAAGATTTGAAGCAGTATCTCTCTCCTCTCAAAAAACAAGTGAGAGGAGGGAGGAAAACAGCACAAATCCTGTGCTGTATTCACTAAATATGTGACTATGGTCACTGTGATAGGTATTTCAAAGTGACCATATGATCAGGGACCAATTATAATGGTCCCTGATCAGTTTTTATTTACAGGCAGACTTACAGGCAGACTCAGCCTTACATTTACAGTGCATGCCTGCACCATTTTGTTTTTTATCTGGTAGGGGGGGGGGGGCTAGGTGGAAGCAAGGGCCTAACAATTTGTTTTTTTTTTATCCTCCTTGACCAAACATTCATGGTGAGTGGATATAAGAAGCTTTTTTTTAACTTTGCACTTCATTGTAACAGTGATCGCCAGTATTCATTAAATACCGGCGATCGACGGTTTGGGGACCGCTAAATTAGGTGCCTAGTCAGTGCTTCAAGCCCTCAGCTACCTCCGGTAGCTGAGAACAGGGAGCTATCCCTCCTCCCAGCGGCACTTTTTTTTATTTTACTGCAATGGTGTAAAAAAGCAATTGCATCGGAATATAACAGACACTTTTTTTTGGTCTGGCCTGGATTCATTTTGGGGTCTTGTTGGGTCTAAATGAATTTTGGGGTCTGGTCCGGAGTCTGAATTAATTTTGGGGTCTGGTCTGGGGTTTGAATATATTTAGCTGTCTGGTCTGGGATCTAAATTGATTTTGGGGTCCGGTCTGGGGCCTTAATTTACTTAAAAATCAGGTCTGGGGTTTTGTCTGCACAGTATATCGGGTACATTTGGCAACATAGTATATTTCTGAGGGCACATATGGTGCGAGTATGTATATGTCTGAGGACACGTGTTGCATAGTATATCTGTGACTACAGTAGTTTGATAATGTAAAAATATATACTCACAGGTAGAAATCACTGGTTAGGTGCCACTAGCACAATGTCGAAGCACCTCCAAAATGTGTATATAACGTAGCTAACTCCAATACGTCATAAGCAAAAAAAATGAGGACAAGGAGTCATAATGCCACAAATAATGAAATTGAATACAAAATTTTATTGAATGCACAACATAATACAATACAGATAAAAACATAATATAAGGATCTAAAATACCATACGTGGGCCATACAGAACGGTTATGTTTGTCATGGGTTCATTATGTAGAACACACCAACAGGTATGTATGCACTGTAGAACTGGGTAAATATTTGATTAGTGCTGCATCTTCGGAGGCTCCGCTAGCAGTCGCTATGGCTGCTACAGTGGTAGCGACGCCACATTCAATAGTGTCTGCGTCCTTCAGAGGCAGATGATATTGAACACTTTGATTGAACACTTTGACAGAGCAGGGAGGTAGCCATAGGCTACTGAATACAGTGGAGTAGCTCTAGGGGTCACAACGGTCACAATTGCGACCGGACCGCTAAGCCTGGGGGGCCCACGCAGCCACACAGTGCTGACCGCGCTGGTCCCGCTTCCTGAATGCTGGAGCAAGGAGCTGATGGCTCCTTGCTCCAGCACTCACTCTGCCGTGAGCGGCTCGGTGCAGGCAGGCATGATGTTGTGACATCATCGTGCCTGTCTGCACCGAGTCACTCACATCACAGACTGGAGGAGAAGGATCTGCCACCCGCCGTAGGAACGGGGATAGGTAAGTAATTCTATTATTATTTTTCTATTAGGCAATATGGGGCATTATACTGGGTAGGGAAGGGGGGCTGATATGGTGGCAGTTATAGGAGCATTTTAGTTTGAGGGGCGTTATACTGTATGGGTGGCATTATACTGTGGCAACAGCTATGGGGGGCATTATACTGTATGGGGGTATTATACTGTGGGGACAGCTATGGATGGTACTATACTGTGGGGGCATCTATGGGGGCATTATACTGTGTGGGGCAGCTATGGGGGGCATTATACTGTGTGGGGCAGCTATGGAGAGCATTATACTGTGGGGGCCGCTATGGGGGTATTATGCAGCATGGGGTAGCTATGGGGCATTATGCTTATGGGGCATTATGCTTATGGGGGATTTGTTTGGGTATTGTACTGCATGGGGCATCTGTGTGGGCATTATACTGTATGGGGGCATCTGTGTGGGCATTATACTGTATGGGGCATCTGTGCAGGCATTATACTGTATGGGGCATCTATGTGAACATTATACTGTATCGGGGCATTATACTGTATGGTGGCAGCTATGGGGGCATTATACTGTATGGTGGCAGCTATGGGGGCATTATACTGTGTGGTGGCAGCTATGGGAGAATACTGTGTGGGGGGCACTATGGGAGTATCATGCTGTGTGGGCTGAACCGTGTGTGGATGGGCTGGGATTGGGTGGGATTAGAGGCGTGGCTTAAGAAAAATTGCCACTGCACGCCGCATCGATTGTCCCTCTTTGGGATACTTGAAAGTATAGCATTGTCTACAGGGGTGCCTGTACAGCAGTGTCTACAGGGGGGGGGGGGGCTGTACAGCACTGTCTACAGGGGGTGATGTACAGCAGTTTCTACAGGGGGCACTATATAGCACTGTCTACAGGGGGGCTGTAAAGCACTGTCTATGGGAGGGGGCTGTATGGCACTATTTGCAGGGGTACTGTATAGCACTGTCTACAAAGGGGCACTATCTACAAGGGCGGGCTGTGTGTGGCACCCAGGGGAAGGGGGCCCAGTCAAAAGTGTGCTATGGGGCCCAATCTTTCCTAGTTACGCGCCTGCCTATAGCTGACCTTTGCTTGGCCTTTGGTCCCATGGTAAGGATTAGAACCCTACGATCATGACATAGAGCGCTGTTGTGCCGACAGAGGAGCCCCTTCCTTCTTTCAAACTCATTAAATGCTGAGGCTATTGACAGCGGCATCTAAGGAGTTTAATAACCAGGATCGGAAATAACTCTGATCCTGGAAATTGCAGCTGCAGTTGGCTGTGTACAAGCTGTGCCTCTGCCATCCACACCACAATTAGAACATAATAGCATGTGCAAGCAGGGGTGAAGTATATACAAAAAAGAAATGCTAAATATTGACATTATGCATTTACTGTAAAAAAAAAATTTTTTTACTAATTCACTTATTTTATATTATTTTTTGATATTTGTAGAAAAAACAAAATCTCAATTATTTAGCATTACCACTACCATTTTCTCATTTGCACTACACATTGCATATATATATATATATATATATATATATATATATATATATATATATATATATATATATATATATACAGTGTACCAATATCTGTAATTCTTAAGGGATTAATTATGTGTTTTTCTGTCTAATTATTTTTTTTATGTTGCCAAATCAAGACGTCTAATGTGGTCCTTAATTGAACTACTTTTTATAAATGAATGAAAGGGTATCATGGGATTTAAAATATGATTGTTTGTTGAAAATATACGTCCCATAGGACACAGCATTTAACATATATATAGCTGCTCATTAGAAAACTGTGTGACCCCCTCACTATGTTGTTTTCTCAAGAAGAGCAGAATATTTAGGTTAGTACTAGTTGTATTATTACCTAAAATCAATCGGCACACTATTAGTTTGCATGCTATAGGGATTCACAGTTGTTACAACACACAGGTTATAGGACACTTTTGGAGACTTAAAGGCTATGGACACCTTTGAACTAACACGTCTAGTGAGCTATACTCTCTCATCTGACTCGAGTTTTGCCTACATCGGCTTAATAATAATAATAATAATAATAATAATAATCTTTATATATCGCCAACATATTTTGCATCACTTTACAATTCAGAGGGAACATGTACAGACAATATCAGACATTACATAGTGACACAACTAACAACTCAAGCAAGAGGAGTGAGGACCCTGCTAGCAAGAGCTTACAATCTATGAGGAAGTAAGGGAGACACAAAATGTAAGAAGTGCTTATTCAGTACAATGGTCCTCCATCTTTTATACACATGGGGGGTACACATAAAGCTACATGAGCCGGTCGCCAGTCAGTGTCTGTGTATGACAAACATGAAGTGCATTAGGGTGCAAGGAGTGTGGGAGGTACTGCTGAATGAGGGGGTCAAGTTCTGATGACTAATGTAAAAGGGGGGTCAGATTAGAGAATGTTATAGGCCTGTCTAAATAGATGTGTTTTCATGGCACGTTTAAACCTGTGGATGTTGGGAATTAATCTCATTGTATGGGGTAGCACATTCCAGAGGACGGTGCAGCACGAGAAAAATCTTGGAGACGGGAGTGGGCGGTTTGGATTATGGAGGATTTTAATATAAGGTCATTGGCAGAACATAGAGCGCGAGTAGGGCGATAGACAGAGAGGAGGGAGGAGATGTAAAGAGGTGCAGCACTGTGGAGAGCATTGTGGGTGAGCGTAATAAGTTTGAATTTAATTCTTAAGCAGATGGGCAACCAGTGCAGTGACGGGCACAGGGTAGAGGCTTTGGTGTAGTGGTGAGGTGACTGGCACAGGGTAGAGGCTTTGGTGTAGTGGTGAGGTGACTGGCACAGGGTAGAGGCTTTGTTGTAGTGGTTGGTCAGAAAGATGAGCCTGGCTGCTGAATTAAGGATAGATTAGAGAGGGGAGAGATTAGTGAGGGGAAGATCGATTAGTAATGAGTTACAGGGGCTCATGCTGGAGACAGCCTGGATATAAATTGTTCCAAATGCTTTAAAATATGTTTGTGAGTATTTAAAACATTAATTTTAAGGTCCTGTGATTGGTTTCAATAGGATCCCACTATGTCCGCCTATATGCTTTTTCTTTATTAGTAGTGGCATATCAGGCCACCTGGGCAAGGAAACAAGGTTTGGTGTGACTTGGAGGCAACTGATCTATTATGCCTATTATTCCTGATGAAAAGGCTATATTTATATAACAAATTGCAAAAAATGTTTTTTAGCCTAAAATTAGTTAGTTTATTAAAGGTGTTGGACACCTTTGAACTCATTTTAGTTATTGAATTTTATTTATATTAGGCTAAAAAAAAATTGCTTATGTTTTTGTTAAAAAATGTTCATGTCCATGTAGTGGAACCAGGCAAACCTAGGCAGATGCCAGGGTACAACTTAGTTTTGGGGGCCCAAGTTTGAACTGATGTCTATAAGGGGCCCACAGTGACTCTGTTGTCCAGGGGACCACATAGCTAGGAGTGGGGCAGTTGTTTTTTCCAACATCGGATAAATGTTCAGTGTCTGGAATAAAGACTCCAATCACTACTGATTGAGCCAGGCAAGAAATGTTTAGAGAATACTGCTCTGAAGTTTGCAGAATTGTGAATGATACAGACTATGACTCAGCATTAGTTAAAAATTAGAAAAGCACAGGGTCGTAACCATAGGGTGTGCAAAGACAGAACCTGGAGCCCGAGAGGTCGTATAAGGTCCCTCTTCCCCATATGAGGGGACAAGCATGATGGATAGTAGTTGTGGGGTGGTGTGCCACAAATTTATGCATTGGGACCCAGAAGCCCACATTGCATTTTGCTCTTTTCTTTATACTATATACAAAATACAAAAACTTAGACATAATTCATGAAAATAGTGATATTACTTAACCATGTCACTTTAATCATTGTTATATGTATTACAGATGGATTCTAGAAGAATTACTTTGATCTAAATCATACTCAAATGAGAAAACAATCATCGCTAGTACATTTTCTGAACCTGAGCCATACATTTGATAAACCTGCATGAATTTGGACAAAATTGAAAAATCTCTGCAAATTTTAATTTATTAAAAAAACACACACTGGTTTCCATCTTTGCAAATATATTAAGGTGAAGTCTGTTAATGCCTAAATATTATAAACTTATTATTTAAAAAACAATTGATCACTTACTTCAATTTACAGTATACTAATTAAAACACCAAAAATATATATATATATTTTTTTTTCATTTCAACCTGATAACAATTTTTTTTGTATCATCTTTGACATTTTTTAATATGTCTCCTATATTATAATACTGATTTATAATAAAAAAAATTATAATTATTTTAATAAAAATATATATATAAATGTATAATTAATGTATGTTTTCAATAAAGAAGCAAATTTTATTCCACAGTCATAATTTTAAGATAGATATTACCTATTATTTTTTTTAATGAATTAATATAATTTTCCATTTGAACCTGATGAGCAATCTTTGCATCATCTATGGTATTTTTTAATATTTTTCCTAAATTAGGATAATTATTTATATAAACAAAACAAACTTTAAAAAAAATATATATAATAAATAGATAAAAATGTATAATGTATGTTTTTTTAAAAATCATAGTCATAATTTTAAAATAGATATTGCCTGTTAATTTTTTAAGGAATTAATGTAATTTTCTTTTAATTAAACAGATTGATAGAAAAAGTAATAAAACAATACAATATTTTTGAATCTTACTATAATAAATTAGATTTATGGACAAATGATACTAAAGGAGTTGAGACTAAAACATCGTAAGAAAATGTATCATAACCAGTCTGTAAGTGAGTTTATAATAGTAGGTTTTACGAACATACGCCATTTCCGGCATCTCACGTTTACATTTTTGCTTTTACTTTTTGTTATCATTATCGTCAGCAATATTGTTGTATTATTTGCTGTTGTTTTTGACTTTCGTCTCCACAAACCCATGTACTATTTTATTTTTGCTTTATCTGTGGCTGAGATTGGTATTGTTATCACAGTTTATCCAACATTATTGACACTTGTCCTAAAAGGAAATGTTTACATTTCTTTTAATTGCTGCTTTATACAAATGTATATTTTCCATTCCCTTGTAATAACCGAGAATTTTCTTTTAAGTGCTATGGCCTATGATCGATATATAGCAATATGCAAAGCTCTTCAGTATCATACTATAATGACTTTAAAATCCTGCAAGAGGCTGATAATACTTTGCTGTATCCTTGGCTTCATTACGCCATTATCTTTACTCATTATGGTTTCTAGATTACCTTTTTGTGGCCCAAATACCATCCAACATTTGTTCTGTGACTCTACTCCGCTGTTAACATTAGCTTGTGCCGACAATTATATCAATGTCATGCTGGATTTAATGATTAGTTCATGTACGATCACATTGACCTCCTTCTCGATTTTTGTGACGTATATCAATATTTTGGGATCCTTACTAAAGATGAAGACATCAAAGGAACGGAAAAAGGCTTTTTCGACTTGTGCATCTCATTTGATTATGGCATTTATATTCTATGGAAGCATTGCTTTTATGTACATTGAACTTCAAACTAACTACTCTTCCGAATATGACTTAGCCATAGCAATCCACCATTCTGTGTTGACACCACTCTTAAGTCCTCTAATCTACATATTCCGCAATAGGGAAATTTTGAATTTTCTAAAAAGGTCATTTTATTCAAAAAGAACTTTTATCAGAAATATAAGCATTTCTAGCGTGTTTGATCGAAAAACAAGTAATGGGTCATAGTAAGGCTGGACGTGCTATATTTATATTTAGGAATAAATAAGCAATAAAGATGTATAAAATATTTTTGCAGTGTTTTTTATTCTTGTGGATGACGGAACAGAACAAACTTCTTTTAAATGTCATACTAAATTTAGTGTTCATGCTGTTCTGTACAAGTTCTGAGTTATACAGAGTCATAATACAATCCTGAATCTCCTACTGTTTTCTAGGATTGTGTGTTAGAGAACAAGGGTTGTTCATCTCATTGATCTTCTGTATTCAGTTAATTTTTATGTGGAGGTGGTGTGGAAATGTGGTAAAACAGGAGTAAAAAACATTTTAAACTTTCCCTGGTGGTTTAAGGCAGTGAAGGGGGTAATACCGGCTGTTTTGGGATTTAATCACCTACCTAGTCGATCTCTGAGGTTTATTGTCTTTCTTGGGGTAAGTTCTCAAAATTTCAACTAAAGATATGGCTGCAAATCCACAGAATAATCCACATGGGAATTTTACTATTAAATTTGCTGCAGATTAGCATTGCGAAGGGTGAAATCAGCAGCAAAAATCCACAAGAATTTTTTGACATACAGGGTAGATTTGAAAATCGACAACATGCTCCAAAAACTACGATGTGCCATTATTGAAGCCTTATGCTAATATTGGTAAGATGTGGGAGCAAAAGAGCTGTGTGGCCATCCCTATCACTAGTAAGAGCTGTAGAGGGACAACCAGCCGAGCAGCAAGAAGGAGCAAGCAAAATATAGCGGCCGCCTTAATACTTGGATCAGCAAAAGCGCCTCAAAAGCGTCCTGTTTGTGAGGAAGGATGATACCATAATGACATAGTGGGGAAAAACTTACAGAGAAGGAAAAAAACTTTGTAGCTACTTAGCACTGTACAAAGCGTAGAAATATCTGGGCCCTTGTATTACACTTCTCAAGAAGTTGTGACATGCAAGTAACATAGTCCTGGTAAACTTTCTCCCTGTTTTGCACTATAATATGAAAACTATTTTTCTCATCATTATTTTCTTAAAATTCTTAAAATATGGTATTTCAATATCTCAAAATGAAGAAGAGTTGGAACAGTAATGACTATTCCCATGAGATATCTGCCAAAAATACCCAAAAAATAAACAGATCTAACAAACTTAGCAAGTCTCAAAACATCCCAATAGAACCTCTGTAGGCTTCTTTGGCCTTAGCTGTGGAAGGTTTTCATCACCAGACATTGGGAAGAGTGAGAAGAATAGTAATGTGAAAATACTACTTTATTAAGTTTAGTATAACTTTTCTCCATACCCAGCCATCATGGAGTGGGTGGAGATGTCAATCATAGCCACCCTCTTGCTGGTGACCACATGGGCACAGCTGGCAAAGCAGTACAGCATCATGCGGGAATAACCCTCAGGTAATGACCTACATGTAAAGTGTGCGGCACAGGGTTAATTAAAAAATTTAAACTGACTTTACTTATGTATTGCAGTATTTTGTGTTTTTTACTGACTCATATTCAGCCTTTCATTAGGCCCACAGGCTGCCGTGACAACCATTGGCACCCATCAATCATGTCGCGATGGGGTCGATGGGCTGTCAAAGGGGGTTGCCCAACTCTTTCTAATGACTTGGATGCCGTAGCATCTAAGTGGTCAAACGGCCGAGATCGAAATTATCTCCGATCCCAGTTAGTGCAGTGCAGTGAGGTATCGGCTATAACATACAGCTGACACCTGCTGAGTATGGAGCTGGCTTAGTCCGCTCCACACCACCCTTTTCTGGCTGTAACGTAACGCTATGTCAAATGTTCGGAAGAGGTTAAGGGCTGGGTTCCCACGTAGCATAAAGGCAGCATTTCCGCAACAGAATTCTGTGTGGAAATTCTGCAGCAATTACAGTAGCAGTAAAGTGAATGAGATTTAGAAGATCTCATGCCCACGCTGCAGGAAATAAACTGCAGCGTAAACGTTATCCACTTTGCTGCTACTGTAAATGCTTCTAAATTTCCACACAGAATTCGGTTGCGGAAATACTGCAGCATTTACGCTAGGTGGGAACCCGGCTTTAGTGTTAAACATTGGTTAAAGCAAAGTGTATGTGCACTTGTAAATTTCCAACATTTTTTACAGCGTTTCAGCTACGTATAAGCTGTCAAAAAATGCAACAACATAAATCTGTTGCATAGATTCTGTTCCCCATTGAAGTTTAAGGGCCAAACACGCAGCATCTCCGCCCAGAACACTCAGCATAAATTGACATGCTGTGGAATTAAAAACTCACCGCAAAAGACTTTCTGTCCGACATTTGTAAAGCTTTTTCCGCAGAGTGGGCATGAGATTTTCTATATCTCATTCACTTTGCTACTACTGTAAATGCTGCAGAATTTCTGCACAGAATTACGTTGCGGAAATTCTGCAGCATTTACGCTTCGTGGGAACCCGGTCTAAGGCCTTATTCACACGAACGTGTTATACGTCCGTACTACGTGCGTGATTTTCACGCGCGTCGCACGGACCTATGTTAATGAATGGGGCCGTTCAGACTGTCCGTGAATTTCATGCAGCGTATGTCCGCTGCGTGAAACTCATGACATGTCCTATATTTGCCTGTGTTTTGCGCTGCACGCTGCACGCGCTCGGCACATGGAAGCACTTCCAGGTGCCGCGCGTGATTTGTGCAACAGTAGTAAAATAAATGAATGAAAACAGAAAAGCACCTCGTGCTTTTCTGTTTGTAAACATAAAACCAAAGTGTCATAATGATGCCGGTTGCGCGAAAATCACGCAGCCGCGCACCATATGCTGATGACACACGGACCTTTTGCGCGCGTAGAACGCAGCATTTTTTGCGCACGCAAAACGGAAACGTTCATGTGAATAAGGCCTAAGGGTGCAGTTAAATGCAGCAGATTTTGTAGTAGAAATGTCTATGACTGAAAATCAGTACCATTACTAGAATGGAACTTGCAAAAATCCCTGCACCTGTTGCAGAAACCACCCCATTGAGAAGAATGGAACTGATTCTCAGTCACAGAAAATCTGCCGAACGTGAATCCACCCTAAGGCTGGGTTCACACGACCTATTTTCAGGCGTAAACCGTAAACGAGGTGTATTATGCCTCGATTTACGCCTGAAAATACGGCTACAATACGTCGGCAAACATCTGCCCATTCATTTGAATGGGTTTGCCGACGTACTGTGCCGATGACCAGTAATTTACGCGTCGTCGTTTGACAGCTGTCAAACGACGACGCGTAAAATGACTGCCTCGTCAAAGAAGTGCAAGTCACTTCTTTGAAACGTAATTTGAGCCATTTTTCATTGAAGTCAATGAAGAACAGCTCAAGATTTAGGGCGTCAAAGACGCCTCGCATAATACGAGGAGGAGCTTTTACGTCTGAAACGACGCAGCTGTTTTCTCCTGAAAATAGTCTGTCTTTTCAGACAAAAGGAAGCTAGCGTGTGCACATACCCTAACTCCTTTGCTGACTCATGAGTCTGGTCACAGGCATACTCGTCAAGCTGATCGCACAAGAACTGCTACTGTACGATCAGGAGCAGGGCAACCCAACTCTAAAAGTCTGCATGGGATAAAAAAAAATATTCAATTAAATTTAAAAAGTAATAATAAAATTGGGGGGAGAAAAACCCACAGAAAAACACAAATTTATTTTTTTTACAAAAAAATTAACCTTAGTTAAATACAGATGTACAGATGTAGCCAACTTTATCTTGATTCTTAACAAATTAAATACACAGTAGCAAGAAACAAACTTTTTTTTCAATGATTTCTCAATGGCTTTTGTTGTTTGACATCACGCTGCAGCAAGTCAGCAAGTTACCAGAGTCAAGATAAACTTGGCTACATCTGTAGCAAATGCCAACTTACCGAATGGTGCGCCACGATGTGCTACATTATTTAAGTCACGCACTCTTCTATTACATTTACAATTAGAACAGCTCGCTACGTAAATAGCATAGCGCGCCATGGCCCCCTACGTAGATAGAGTACTGCACCATTCATAAAGTTGGTGCTTGCTACATCAGTGTAAGGGTATGTTCACACGCAAAATCAAAAATGGCTGAATGTTTTCAAGGCAACATTTTTCAGCCTCTGATTTTCATTAATTTTTGTAGCTGAAAACATTATTTTGAGATGTTTTTGGAGCAGTTTTTCCATTGACACAATGAAAAAAGCTCCAAAAACGGCTCAAGAAGTGACATTACGCACCGTTTTTTAAAACAGTGGCGTAAAAAAAGTCCTGTCTGAACTAAACACCTTTTCTCCCATTGATTTAAATGTTTGTCGTCATTTAGCTACCATTTTTCCATGCCCTAAATCCCCAGACATAAAATAATATACACTTATTTGGTATCATCACGACTAGAGATGAGCGAACTTATCAAAAGTTCGGTTCGGCTAGTTCGCCGAATTTCACAAAAAAGTTCGGTTCGGACCGAACTAGTTCTGACCGAACCTGTCACTTACGTGCGCCGAGCATGCTACTGTCCAGGGTGCTGATAGAGTTAATGGGCTGCACTAACTCTTTCAGCAACCTTCACAGTACATGCTCGGCGCGCGGAAAACACTATTTATGTAATAAAAAAATAAAAATGATACGTTCGTACTTACTTTCCTCCTGTCCGGCCTCCAGCGATGACGTTTCATCCCTTTCGCCGCTGCAGCCAATCACAGGCTGTAGTGGCGGTCACGCACGTCAGGATGACGCTTCATCCCACGTGACCGCCTCTGCAGCCAATCACAGGCTGCAGCGGCGACATGAATGAAACGTCATCGCTGGAGGCCGGACAGGAGGAAAGTAAGTATGAACGTATTATTATTATTTTTTGGCATGTATGTATGTTGGCATGTATGTATGTATGTTGGCATGTATGTATGTTGTCATGTATGTATGTATGTATATCTGTGCATGTATGTTGGCATGTATGTATATATGTGCATGTTTGTATGTATATTTGCATGTATATATTTGCATGTATGTATGTATGTATGTATGTTTGCATGTATGTATTTTTGCATGTATGTTGTCATGTATGTATGTATGTTGTCATGTATGTATATATGTGCATGTGTGTATGTATATTTGTATGTATGTATGTTTGCATGTATGTGTGTTTGCATGAATGTATGTTTGCATGTATGTATGCATGTTTGTATGTATATTTGCATGTGTGTATATATATATGTATGTATGTTGTCATCTATGCATGTATGTTGTCATGTATGTATATATGTTCATGTATGTTGGCATGTATGTATATATGTGCATGTGTGTATGTATGTATATTTGCATGTATGTATGTTGTCATGTATGTATGTATACATGTGCATGTTTGTATGTATATTTGCATGTATATATGTTTGCATGTGTGTATGTATGTTTGCATGTATGTATGTTTGCATGTATGTATGTTGTCATGTATGTTTGTATGTATGTTGTCATGTATGTATGTATATATGTGCATGTATGTATGTTTGCATGTTTTTATTTTTGCATGTATGTTTGCATGTATGTTTATATATATGTGCATGTATGTAATTATGTTTGCATGTATTTATGTTTGCATGTATATTTGTGCATGCTTGTATATATGTATGTATGTATCTTTGCATGTTTGTTTGTATGTATGTTTTCATGTGTGTGTGTATGCATGTATGTATGATAGTTTGCATGTATATATGTGTGTATGTTTGCATGTATGTATATTTGCATGTATATATGTGCATGCTTGTATATATGTATGTATGTTTGTATATATGTATGTATGGCCATGTATGATACTGTCTTCTGGCGCCCTGTATCTAAGTCAACTTCACGGCAGGCTTCTATACATGGTATAACAGTCAGTATCACACATTAAACTGAATCTAAGCCTACGACATGTTTTATTTCATTTTTTTTTTTTTTTTACAGGTTTGGTGTTTGGACTACGTCGGTTTCGAGGACTACTTAGATGACGTTTTTTTTTTCTACAATAAAATGGTTAATGAGGGTTGTGTTGGGGGTGCTTTATTTCAATAAAATATTTTATCTATTTCTTTGTCTTTTCAAATTTTATTATTACCACTTTAGTAATGGCCGCTGTCTGAGTGACAACATCCATTACTAAGGCGAGGCTTAGTGTTAGCCGGTGCAGAGGCTAACACTAACCACCATTATTACCCCGGTACCCAAAACCACCAGGGGTGCCGGGAAGAGCCAGGTACGATCCAGTACCCGACCATCTGTTGTGATGGTCGGGCTCTGGGGCGGCCGCAGACTGGTATTATGAGGCTGGGAAGGGCCAAAAACAGTGGACCTTCCCACCCTTGTAATGCTAGGCTGCTGCTGCTGTGTTGTATCTGGCTGGTTATAAAAGTGGGGGGGGACCCCACGTCATTTTTTTTAAATTATTTATTTATTTACATTTTTTTTTTAAAAAAGACATGGGGTTCCACCCAATTTATCATAACCAGCCACATACAACACAGTGTTATTAGCCTGGGAATGGACAAAACCAGTGGCCCTTCCCACCCATGTAATGCCAGACTGCTGCGGCCTTGTATATGGCTGGTTATTAAAAATGTGGGGGACCCGTCTATTGCTAAATTTGTTAAATTCAAAAAAAAAAACGACGTGGGGGTCCCCCCCATTTTTATAACCAGCCCGATACAACACAGCAGCAGCAGCCTAGCATTACAAGGGTGGGAAGGTCCACTGATTTTGGCCCTTCCCAGCCTCATAATACCAGCCTACGGCCGCCCCAGTACCCGACCATCACAACAGATGGTCGGGTACTGGATCATACCAAGCTCTTCCCGGCACCCCTGGTGGTGGTGGGTACCGGGGTAATAATGGGTGGTTAGTGCTAGCCTCTGCACCGGCTAACACTAAGTACCGCCTTAATAATGGATGCTGTCAATCAGCCAACTGCCATTATCTAGGCACTAATAAAGTTTGAAAAAAAAACACAAAGACAATTCTTTTTTATTGAAATAAGAAATCCCCAACAAAACCCTCGTTAACCATTTTATTAAAATTTGAAAAAACGCAGATCTACGCAGTAGTCCAACGAATTGAAGATGTAGTCCAATCGGTACATCAAAATCTGCAACAACATAAAAAAACAGTTATCAATGTGAACAATACCAATACTTCTACTCACCTACACACATATATACACGCACACACAAACAAACAACCATACACAGACACACACATATATACACAAACACAACAAGATATACACACACACACACACACACACACACATAAACAGACAAACACACATATACACGAACTCACACATATACAAACAAAAACACACATATCCAAACACACACACACACACAGTTATACACACATACACGAACACATATACAAACAAAAACACACATACCCAAACACACATATACACAAACACATATACACAAACACACCCATATATACACACAAACACACACCCATATACACACATATACACATATACAAAAACACACACAAACATCTACACACAAACATATACACAAATACACCCATATATACACAAACATATACACAAAACACATATACACAAACACACCCATATATACACACACATATACACAAACACACATATAAAAACAAAAACAGACAAAGTCACATACCCAAACACACACATACACAAACACGGTTTCTTTTAAATGCTGCTGGGGAACCCGCTCGATCCACTATATAAGGCTGCGCTACAGTGCAGCATTTAAAAGAAACAGGATCCTGACCTGTCCATATAGTTTAAGGCAGCACAGAGTATTTCAGGAGATGAGCGTTCAGATTCAGTGCTGCTGCGAACTCTGCTCTTACCATTACGTAGCTCTCAGTCTGTTACCTCTCTTCCACTCCTGTCCTCCAGAACACCTTCACATGATTGGCAAGTCACCACGTAATGGTAAGAGCAGAGTTCACAGCAGCACAGAGTATTTCAGGAGATGAGCGTGCGGATCTTGTGCGGGGTGGTGACTTGCCAATCATGTGAAGGTGTTATTGAGGACAGGAGTGGAGGAGAGGTAACAGACTGAGCTACGTAATGGTAAGAGCAGAGTTCACAGCAGCACTGAATCTGCACGCTCCTCTCCTGAAATACTCTGTGCTGCTGTGAACTCTGTTCTTACCATTACGTAGCTCAGTCTGTTACATCTCCTCCACTCCTGTCCTCTATAACACGTTCACATGATTGGCAAGTCACCACCACGCACAAGATCTGCACGCTCATCTCCTGAAATACTCTGTGCTGCTGTGAACTCTGCTCTTACCATTACGTGGTGACTTGCCAATCATGTGAAGGTGTTCTTGAGGACAGGAGTGGAGGAGAGATAACAGACTGAGAGCTACGTAATGGTAAGAGCAGAGTTCACAGCAGCACTGAATCTGCACGCTCATCTCCTGAAATACTCTGTGCTGCCTTAAATTCTGTGGACAGGTCAGGATCCTGTTTCTTTTAAATGCTGCACTGTAGCGTAGCCTTATATAGTGGATCGAGCGGGTTCCCTAGCAGCATTTAAAAGAAACAGGATCCTGACCTGTCCACAAAGTTTAAGGCAGCACAGATTATTTCAGGAGATGAGCACGGGCAGCCGTTCGTTTTTCCGAGCCGTGCTCCCATCATGCACACGACCGTAAAAATACCCGTTATTGCGGGTCGTAATTACGACCCGCAATAACGGGCTCATAGACTTCTGTTACCCACGGGTACCTTTCCGTATTCTCACGGGAAGGTGCCCGTGCCGTTAAAAAAATAGAACATGTTCTATTTTTCGGGCCGTGCTGCTATAATTATAATGACAGCACGGTTCGCAAAAGCGGCCGGCTGCCCGTGGCCGGCCGGCCGTGCTCGTAGTTACGAGTCGTAATTACGAGCACGGCCCGTAAAATAAAAAAATAGAACATGTTCTATCTTTTTAACGGCACGGGCACCTTCCCGTGAGAAAACGGGAAGGTACCCGTGGCTAACAGAAGTCTATGGGCCCGCTATTTCGGGTCGTAATTACGACCCGTGATAACGGGTGTTTTTATGGTCGTGTGCATGAGGCCCCGTAATGACGGGTGGCTACATGTGTGCACCCGTCATTACGGCAGCGTTGCTAGGCGACGTCAGTAAGGGTATGTGCACACACACTAATTACGTCCGTAATGGACGGACGTATTTCGGCCGCAAGTACCGGACCGAACACCCTGCAGGGAGCCGGGCTCCTAGCATCATATTTATGTACGATGCTAGGAGTCCCTGCCTCTCCGTGGAACTACTGTCCCGTACTGAAAACATGATTACAGTACGGGACAGTTGTCCTGCAGAGAGGCAGGGACTCCTAGCATCGTACATAACTATGATGCTAGGAGCCCGGCTCCCTGCACTGTGTTCGGTCCGGTACTTGCGGCCGAAATACGTCCGTCATTTACGGACGTAATTAGTGTGTGTGCACATACCCTAAATAGTCACTGTCCAGGGTGTTGAAAGAGTTAACTGATCGGCAGTAACTGTTTCAGTACCCTGGACAGTGACTACCGATCACAGTACCTGTAAAAAAAAAGACGTTCATACTTACCGAGAACTTTCTGCTTCCTCCAGTCCGGTCTCCTGGCCGTTGCCTTGGTGACGCGTCCCTCTCGACATCCGGCCCGACATTCCTTGATGACGATGCAGCCCATGTGAGCGCTGCAGCCAATCACAGGCTGCCGCGGCCTCTGCAGCCAATCACAGGCTGCAGAGGCCTCTGCAGCCAATCACAGGCTGCCGCGTCAGAAAAGGTCGGACTGGAGGAAGAAGAGGGACTCGTCACTAAGACAACGACCGGGTACGTATGAAATGCTTTTTATTTTATTTTTAATCAGCAGCCTCTTTTCTCTATCAGTGATTGATAGAGATAAGTGGCTGCCGATTTGTATAATGTTTTTGACCGGGTTCGGTCAAAACGGGTTCGGCCGAACCCGGTGAAGTTCGGATTCGCTGCGAACCGAACTTTACCGGAAGTTCGGACCGAAACCGGGTTCGGTTGTCCCGGTTCGCTCATCTCTAATCACGACTGTAAGATCCTGTGCAGTACTTTTATTTGTTCATATATAGCAATCGGTGTATACCAATAGAACATTTTTTGAAAACTGCAAAGGAGTCGCTTTTTTTCCCAGCATTTTTAGCAAAAGAAAAATGTAGATAAATGAAACGCCCATGTATAAGTAACAAAACCTGGCACCTACAAAAAGTACAACTCGTTCTGCAAAAAACAAAGCCCATACAGCTACGCCGAATTAAAAATAAAACGGTTATGATGGCCAGAATGCAAAAAGGTGAATTCAAAAACTATTCATAAACTCAAGGCCAAAATTGTCCCGATCCCCAAGAAGGGTAAATATGAATATATGTTTGCATTATACTGTATATATTTATATGTATTTACTGTATTCAATTTTTACATTGACCTATGGTTGAGATTAAACATTTTTCAGGAACGAACATGAGGGTATCTATGAAAAGAAGAAGATTTGTCCAAATTGGACAACCCCATTAATAAGAACGAAGAAGAATAACTTGCACTATATACCTTGCCACTATAATATTGAATTCATTTCTTATACATTGTATTTATTACAACCTTATAAAACTATTAATGTATACATTTCATTTGTTTTTATATCTTCCTATATTGACAGCTGTATTGACCCCATTAATTACAATATTAATAAGAAGGATACAAACTTTCACCACCTGTCACTATCTCCTGAGGTTTATCTCTTTCTTCCCCAGAGGGAGATGTAGTTTACTTCAGAGCTTATTAAAAGAGCGAGATTATAGGAAACTATCCGTGTGTTACTACAATGCTCTGAATCACTAAGAATTGAAGTTGTGTCAGGAGAAGAGCAATGTCCCGAAGTAGTTAACAATATTATCATACTTTTAGTTTAATACAATGCTGCATCCTTAAAACTTATTGGATTGTATATATTACAAAGACACCAAACCCGTACTATTGTTTGTTAATGGACCAAAGATGGATGTACACACTTGAATAAAAACACAATATCAAAAGGTAAGTAATAATAATCAATTTTTAAGATCGACATATTGGTATTAAAAGAAATTAGAAAACTCGAACCCAAGAAGTAAGTTGTGTCTTACAAAGAAGAGCCTTAGAAAACATTTTAAGATCGACATATTGGTATTAAAAGAAATTAGAAAACGCTAACTCAAGAAGTAGGTTGCGTCTTACAAAGAAGAGCCTTAGAAAACTTTTTAAGATCGACATATTGGTATTAAAAGAAATTATAAAACTCTATCTCAAGAAGTAGGGTGTGTCTTACAAAGAAGAGCCTTAGAAAACGTTAGATTTGTCAGAAAAAAAAAATCAGGGGCTTTTGCTATACCAGAGTGGGACTGACAAATTGGGCAATTGAACGATGCCCAATGGCACAGAGCTTTACAGAGGTCTATGGCCAAACTACATCATATATCTTTGTAGGAGTAGGAACTCTATTTTTTTTTCATACAAATTTTAAGAAAAAGTTTCCCTGCCAGCTGGGGGTTGACAAAAATTTGAAAAAGGGGTCAAGAAACAGTCGTGTCCTCGGACTTTGTTTAGTATTGTAGCTCAAGCTCATTCCCTTGAGATACAATACTAAACACCATCCATAAGCAAGAGTCGCGTGGTTCCTATAAAAAAGTAGACCTTTATTTTTCTGGTCTTAGACAACCCTTTTAGATGACAGTATTCTGACCAATTCTTAGTCCACCTCTGTGTTGTATTTCTCCTAAAGTAACTCCTAACATGAAAAAAATATTCATATCACAAAGCCTGAGACGAGAGTAAGGATGCAGGTCCTTTCAAGATAAATCTTCTGTTTCAGAAATTTCTGCGAATGCGGCTGTTTCTACAGTATGCGCGTGAAATTCTGCCAACCCCATTAAGATAAATGGGATTGTTGCAGGAATTTCTGTAACAAATCTGCCACCTGTGAACATACCCTAATGTTATTTTACTGTGCCATGCGATTGCTAAGAGGAAAAATGTGAATATATTATAAATGATGGCATGTTTTATTCGAAACCTCTAAAATTTTACCAGAATTTTTTTTTCACCATAGTCACCTCACAATAAGTAGGATTTAATATCATGGTATAGCTCATAGTGAACACACTTTAAAAGGTGAACAATTTTTTATATTTGTTACCATATTAAGACCTGTATTGTATTTGGCTGCTTATTACTAATAGTGTGAACATAAATTTTTACATGAAACACAATAAAAAATATATTCTGAAGGAAGCCAATGGAATGTGAATTTTCAAGTTTACTATTTTCAATGTAAAATAAAATATTTTTTTCTGTGTTTTATACCAGTCATTACTACCTTGCATTCAAGTTTTTTTACCCCTTTCATTTGTGTTAGATACACCAAGACCTGCACAGACTCCCTAAACTAGAGTAAGATGATTGTCTTCAGACGGTCTTACATGAAGTATCTAGAACCAGAGATGATTTAACATCCTTTGCATATGTATTGACTGATGACATGATAATGGATGGGTAAACGTCTATATGGATAATTTTGTAAAAGAGTAAATATATATATATATATATATATATATATATATATATAGAGAAATGTAGAGCGTAGTAACGGCACCAGGACTTCAAGATGGATGAAAGCAAAAGTGGATTTATTTCACCTCAACACAGCAACGTTTCGGTTCAACAGGAACCTTTTCTCAAGGCTTGAGAAAGGTTCCTGTTGAACCGAAACGTTGCTGTGTTGAGGTGAAATAAATCCACTTTTGCTTTCATCCATCTTGAAGTCCTGGTGCCGTTACTACGCTCTACATTTCTCTCTATCTGGATATTGGGGAATTGATTCACCCCCAGGTAACGAGCACATGGCCTGATTTGTTGCATTTGGAGTGCTGTGTTCATCCACCCTGGACTGTATATATATATATATATATATACTGCAGTAAGCCCATTGTATATCATATATTTACCAGACTAATGGAAAACGGGAATGTTAATACAACTGTATCTGAATTTACAATGCTGGGTTTTTCCATCTTGGGTCATTTTTGGCCTTTGTTCTTCATGGTCTTGTTAATTATTTATTTTCTTACCATATCTGGAAATGTGTCGATATCAGTATTGATTCTGTTTGATAGACATCTCCAGACACCAATGTACTTGTTTATCTCCATGTTATCCTTCCTTGAAACATTGTACACAACCGTTACAATTCCGCTTATGCTGACATGTATATGGAGGGGCAAGGTAAAAATCAAGTTCAATCACTGTATGCTACAAATGTATCTTTTACACTCATTGGGCATTACGGAGAACTACTTACTAAATATCATGGCTTATGATCGCATGGTGGCTATCTGCAACCCTCTACGGTACCACACTATAATGACATCGAAGCATTGCACAATTCTACTTTCGTGTTGTTGGCTTCTTGGATTCACGAGTCCTATCGTCCACCTTGCGTCAGTCTTAAAGTTACCGTTCTGTGGTCCTAATACAATCAATCATTTTTTTTGTGATTTATCTCCACTTTTGAAGTTGGCTTGTACAGATATTACTTTCACCTTCATCCTTAACTTTTTGATTAGTCTTTGTATCATCAGTTCCACATTTTTCTTTATTATGGCCACATACATAAAGATAATAATCACTATTCTGAGAATTACATCTATGGATGGACGTAAGAAGGCCTTTTCTACATGTGCTTCTCATCTTACAATGGTCCTTCTATTTTATGGCAGTCTAGCATTTATTTATATTAGACCCAAAGTAGATTATATTTTGGACTATGATAAATTAGTGGCCATCAATTATTCTGTGCTCATCCCATTCTTAAATCCCATAATCTACAGTTTCCGAAACAAAGAAATTAAAAACACTTTAAAAAAGTTCCTGAAAAGAAAGTTAACTTTTACTACAACATTTATGTCACACAATCAAACTGATATAATGAAATCATCATGACATTTTTGGCCTTTTTTTTCTAAACTAAAATTTACATTGTAGATATTTTTTGTCACCTATCTTAGTGCTAGTTTTTATTGTTTCTATGGACAAATTACAATAGTTATATTATATTGACAACTATTTTGTGTAATAATACTGAATGTCTGTATACACTTGGGTTCAGACTTTAGAAGTCTAAAATAAGCTACACCCAATGACATGTTTCATGGTTCTGGTTGCAGCCAATGGTTGTGAGGCTGTAATAAGACAGAGGGAATTGGTGTCCATTTTTTCCCGTAAATTTTATTTATGGTCTAAAGCTGATATTCCAGCCACTGCTCCATGATTGATGCTTTTCTGTTCGTAATTTTGCTCATTGTTAGCTGCTTGGCTGGAAACAGCTCCGTCTTACATGTCGAGAAACAGGACAAGATTATTGTAAAATATAAGCAACTGAACCAACAGTGAAAACATCATTATGGTCATAACTGCCACTTATATATTAAGATAAAATAGTCCCCATAAGGTGAGAGCCTGGAGATCATCTTTAAAGAAGCGTGATTCATGGTTTATAGTTGACCTCATGTTATGAGGCAAACTAAAATTCGTAAGGCCCAATAGTAAAGTAAAAAATAGACCCCCCCATACATATCTTTTTTTCTAGTAGTTAAACAGGGGTTAAAGGGGTCGTCCCACCACAACAATTTATCACCTATCCACAGGACAGATGATAAGTGTTTGATCGCTGGGCCCCCCCCCCCCTCGATCAAGAAAATGAGGGTCCGGAGCGGATAGATGGACAGAAGGGCTGTCCCTAGCCAAGAAAAAAGACAAAAAAAAAAGTTCTAGATAACAGGAAACTACCCTTGGGTTTTCCCCTCAAAAAGAAGCAGATTGCACCGTGTATCAGGCACTGTGGTTGGTAAAGCTATAGTAACAACCATGATGCGCTAGAACTCAGCATTATTCCTTGAACCAGCAGATACAATGTAGTCTGTGTTGGCAGATTCTAGGACACGTGAACTTTATTACTTTAAATGGTTACCTAAATTTAGCTTATAAATTTACTGAGAATTGCTGCTTAAAGTGGTTCTCTGAGACTTTTATATTAATGTCGTATCCTTAGGATAGGTCAGCAATATCAGATGAGTGGGGGTCTGACTCCCGACACCCCCACCGATGAGCTTGCTGAAAGGACAGCGGTGAGGAACGCCACAGCCTTTACACATTTTACCAGGCACAGCGCCGTACACTTACATAGCGGCTGTGTTTGGGATTGAAATCTATGTGCCATGCTGAAAAATATGTTGATATTCTATCAATCATTAAATAAAAAAATAAAGCATTATATAAGTTATAAAAAAACGTGATTCCCTTCCACTCTAGTGCCATGGATGTGTGTCATTAGAACCTACTGTGATTCACATATCCATTGAGTATTTTAGTGATTAATTTAAAAGAAAACTTAAATTAGCAATTAAGCAAGTTAAATTGAATTTTGAATTCTAATTATGGAAAATAGATTTAAAATTAAACAGTTATCACTCCACAAAAAATATATATGTTTGACTAATTTATCCCATTGTTTGAGTATGTACTCTCCCGGCTTAGCCAAGAACTGGGTTCCATCTTTCAGAAATTCTTCTATTTTCATGGGTAGAGCTTCCCTGTCCTGTTCTCTCCTAGGCCCCTACCAGAATAATTGTATGTGACTACAACAATAAGGTTTCTTAGGATATTAGACTCTAAGACATGAAGTGATGTCACTTCATTGACAGATGGAGACAGCAGGACGTCATAGGTGCTGTTGGAGGCACCACATAGGAAAATGACTACAATCATGTTAAATGGCGTGTTGTATCTGTTTCATAAGTTACATAATATTTCCTCACTGAACTTCAAGATGTAATACAAAAAATAAGGTAATGAATTATTAGAATTTAGTAAAAAAATCATGTGTGCTATGAATCAAATAAAAAAATTTCCGATCACATGATCACTCTTTAGGTTGTCTTGGTTTATCAAATAAAAAATACCTAAATATAAACAATGTAAGTCGTTTTTTTTCATCATATATTACTTTTTGAGTTTGTACATACTTACAATCTAATAATTTATTATTTAATTCAGAAAAAAAGGCATGGATTTCTCAATAGAACTCAAAAGATTATATTATCCTACATTGTCTCAACTAGTCTTGTATGCCTCGCCCTGTACAATAATGTGATGTAGGAAAACTTACAATTCTACTGCAAAATAGGAGGTTAACTAGGACTTTAGAGATCTGTATGATGACATACTTTTTGACTGTGACCAATTATGAACATCAAAACTATTGGATGCAGCTCTAGGATATAAGAAAAGCTATAATATTGGACTAGAATAGTAATAGAAAAACAAAGCTACTCAACTTTTTATATATTTCTATTTGGTCGAATTGTGTAGGTGACTCGCCCCTCGCTTGGGCCTAGACCTACCAAATGTACTCAGTATAGGTAGGAACCAGCTTTATTCGGCACTAATTAAAAACAATCTTGGACAGGTGGGAAGAGTGAGAAAAACATGTTAGAAGCAGTCACCACTTCCAAAAGTACAATGCAAAAAGCCTCTCCTAACAAAGTGAACCAATTGTGCAGGTGCAAATTAGAATTTTGCATTGTACTTTTAGGGCTGGTGACCACCTCCATCTTGGTCATGCACCCTGTGTCATCTCTTCCCCAGGTAAGTGATGCACACACACCCGGCCATCCACATGATGTAAAACGTGATTCATCAGATCAGACCCCCTTCTTCCATTGCTTTACGATTCAGTTTTGATCCTCAGATACCCATTATAGGTGCTTTCTACAGTAGGCAGAGGTCAGCATGGGCACTGTGACTGGTCTGCGGCTAAGCAGCCCCAAACGCAGCAAGCTGTGATGCTCGGTGTGTCCTGATACCTTTGTATCATTGCCAGAAGTTATTTTTTCAGTAATTTGTGCTACAGTAGCTCTTCTGTGGGATCATACCAGACTGGCTAGCCTTTAGTCCCCACGCACATCAACAACCCTTGGGTGCCCATGACCCTGTTGCAGTTCACCAAATGTCCTTTCTTATATCGCTTTTGGTAGGTACTAATCACTTTATACCTGGAACACCCCATTGGTTGATGGTTGATTAGTTTATGTGTTACCGCAAAGCATGGAGCAATCCAGATTCTTGTACACCAAAGTATTGCTGTGTGCAGTCTCTCCAGGCCAGTCAATTGTGTGATCCTGGATTACCTCTGTTATTGGTGAAGGAACTCAGTTAGGCGTGACCCTTGACTACTCCAACATTGGAGCAGTTTTCACTAAAATTGAGGTTTAAAAGTAGAAAATACCCTATAAAATGCCTCACCAAAAGCATGTTGCTTTAATGGCAAAAAAAACACCAGCAAAATAAATTGTGGCCTACTCCAATGCATGCCTTATTATAAAGTATTCTTATTCTGAAAGTATAGCCTAGTAGCTTTGCTTCCGGGGATAATATCCCTGTAATATGGTCGCAAACAGAAGCATGTAGTATTGAGTGGTATAGTACGAGTGTGCCATGCCTCCTGTGCAAGATACCTAAAACTGGGAAAATCTCAGTTTTATTGTCCGCAGCAGTAATAATTCCTCCTAGGACTGCACATAGACAGATAAAACCAGGTTACTACCCTCCTGGATCTGCACATTATTTCAATTAACGTCCATTTGGCTTAGTGGATAAACACAATAAATTATTTGCAAGATTTTGGGTAATTTCACTGCAGTATGCTTTAATTTATTTAGTAAGATATACATACATTTTTTCAGAGTATCCTCCCGACTATCGATGGTACAATGTTTTGAGATATAAAGTAGGACCAATAATATTACCTAATGTCATAAGTACTTGAATGATTAAAGGTATACTCTTAACTTGACGCTGGTACGCTTGAGAAAGAGGGTTTCCACTCCAAAAACAATGCACCACCACTAGTTGTGAGAATACTTTGAAACAATGTATGTATATGCATGCTGCAATGGAAACACACTACATTGAAGTAAAAGAAAATCTTGCATATCATGTATTGCATTTATGCACTAAGCCGTATGAACTATAACAAAAGTCTAAAACTGAAAAGACCGGTTACCTAACCTTTTTGTAAAAATCTGTAAACCTCATGGTTAAACTTCAGACAGTCAAATACGATAGATTAGTCTTTCTTACTAGACAAAAACTAAGCCCAATTTTTCCATACATCAACCTACACACCAGTTGCAACCACTGTCCCTTTCCATTGCTCCTTTTGCTGTAATATATAATAGAAAAATATGAACTTCACACTTAATTCTTTATTCATTCAATAGGCAATTCAGAGAATCTCTCTTTAACGTTTCAGTCTGGAATATCAACCTTTTTCAAACAATCTGTGAACAAAAATAATAGTACATGCTAATCATCTTAATACAACATAAACAAACAAAATTGCAATGTTACAAGTCATATTCACATGACAGTATAATGCATCAAAACTGTTAATATAATGCTGCAATTCACATTATGTCACATGGGTAGATTTAACATGTTGACCACACTTGTATCAATAAAGTTGGTGGCCGCTCCACTATCGAGGAAGCCCCTAACCCAAACATTGTTAGAGTTGTGTGACAACTCGACAGGCAACACAATTCTGAAATAATGAGTAGGGAATACTGGTGCACCTAAGTGAGCTGCCCTGGACTCATCTAAGCGCTGAAGTTGTCGTTTCTTTTGACAGGTGTTGATTAGATGACCAGCCTCACCTTAGTAGAAACCGATGACCTAGATTTCTCCAACGAGACTGCTTGTTAAGTGTAGGATTTATTGACCTGATTTGCATGGGTTCTCTACAAAATGGCTTAGCCATTTCAGCTGCCAGAGTGGAAATCAACACCAAACCACGTTCTTGACGGCATTCATATAATCTCCGACCCATCCTAATAGACAATGACATGACCGACTCAAGTAACTCCAGTGGTGGATATTGAACCAGCATGTCCTTGGTCGCACTAGACATGCCCAAATTAAATTGAATTCTCAGAGCTGGCTCATTCCACTGGGAGTCAGTAACCGTGTCTAAATTGAGTACAATACTTCTTAACTGAGTACCTCCCCTGACACAGTGAACAGTATCCTACTTTTGGCAGAGGTCACTCTATCCAGGTTATCGAATAGTAGACCCAAAGCAGAAAAGAAGGGATTAAGCAAAGACAGTTCTTGAGAATCTTGAGGCATGGACATCACCAGACCAACTAGCTACTGCTCAGGGCTTTAAGAATGAGGATGAACTTACATATGGCAACTCTCATGAAGGGCAACATATCCCTTGTGATTGCCAGAAAATTGTCAGGCAGGTTAATCTTGGGTTTAGGAATAGGGACCGGAGGAAGCGAACCCTAAGCCTGCAATACCTCTTGTTGAGTCAGACATTCAGATAGTGCATGCTCCAATTAGGTTAAGTTCTGTACTTGATCCACTAACAATTGTACAGGCTTAATGGTTGGCTAGTAGTACTGTTATGGCCTGGCTCCTATGGTACCCAAAGAAAGAACAATCCATGTGCACAATTCACCTATAGCATTTCCCTTTCCCAAGACTTTAGTTAAAATCAAAGGTATTCAGCAAGGACACTGGACTTTGGGGCCTCTCGCTTTCCCTGGGGTTGATTCTCTGGATAAGATCAGCAGAATGGGAACCAGACAAATGCTTGGGAGGTTAGAGATATGGTTGCTGAGGGTAACAGCCAACAGACCAAATGAAGGGAAGAGAAGAAGTACTCAACTAATAAGGGATCAGCAATAGGGATAAAGCAGAGTCAGGTACGTGGTACAGTTCCAGAGAGTAGTAAGACAATCCAGAGTTCGGCGACAGCAATGAAGCAGAGTCGAGTACATAGTACCGTACAGTTCCGGTGTTCTGGAGGGTAGTCCGACAATCCAGAGTTCGGCAACAGCAATGTAGCAAAGTCGGGTATGTGGTACAGAGAATAATTCAAAAGGGTAGTCAGGGACAAAAAAATCTGGTTGAACAGTAAGGCCTTATTTACACGAGCATGTCCATTTTGCATCCACAAAAAAAACAGGCATTTTTTTCTTTCATATAAATGTCTGCATTTCCTAGTTTCACTTTTCTTTTTCTTTTCTCTGAATTTCTTTAGAAACTGATTTGTGAAAAAAAGACAGCACACGAATGTCGTCCGTGTGCTATTTGTTTTATTATGCATGCTTAGACATTAATGGTCGAGTCTGGTCCTCAAAAACGAAACAGAATAGGACATGCTGTGAGTTTCTTCAAACAGACACATTCTTCGTGTAAAAAAACGGATGCATGAATAGCCCCATTAACGTGTATGGGTCAGTGTGCTGTCCGTTGTTAAAGCGGACAGCACACTGACGAGACACTCGTTCATGTGCCCGCTGAGACATTCGTAGTGGCCAGCAGGGAGAGACGGTGCTGGATCACCCCCGAATAAGTATCTTACACTGTTCCCTTTCCATATTAGGACATATGGATGTCATAAAATGGGTCCCCAGCTCTGGACCCACTCTATGAGTCAAAGTAGAGAGCCACTCACAAAGAGAGGCTCTTGCTCTGGCGGACCCAACATGTCTATGTATTACTTACTGATGAAGAGGAGCAACCACTCCAAAAGAGTGCTGTCAACAGACGGGTGTCTATGGTTTGGCAATTAACCCGAGAAAAGTTTTTAAGGCTTAGACATTGACTTGCAGGGCACTCACGTGAAGGTGGCACTAGACAGACAGTTTTCTTCCTTTAGCAGGAGAGCTATTTGCATATTTTTTTCAGGGAGCATTGCCCTTAATGCTCCTAACCAGCTGGATCACCGCAAGGAGAATGAAGATCTTTCAAGAGACATGGTCGGCCATTCATTTAAAACTCCAGTCTTTAATATGACATTTGCAGGATAAGTAGGGCCAGATGCGGCTGCAGCTGTACGTAAAGACCGACATAGAATCTGCAAGCTGCTTTTATCATATACTAATAATGCCTATACTTGCCATTTAAATCCCCAGTCGCTGCAGTGTCGCCGGTCCCGTGGTTCTCGCCATTTTCTGTTTACATCACTGCAGCAATTATTTCCTTTAAGTAGAAATATGTTACAGAGCATTTAGAAAAGTACAGTAAAGATTACTGTAGTTCAGATAGATAGTGTATGTCTATAATTGTGACTAGAGATGAGCGAACCGATTCGGCACAAATCGTTTTCGGTCCGAATTTCCTAAAAATTTCGGATTCTCTTGTGAAAATAGCGGCTGCTGGCGAGCTCCTGACCCCATTTTGCAGGTTGTAGAAAAAAAAGAAGGGAAAACAGGAGAATAAAAACATTTTCACTAGCTCCCCTGGTTTCCTGACACGTCCCTGCCAGAAGGTGAGATGATGTAGCTGTCCCATGTGATCACTGGAACTAATCACAGGCTGCAGCGGTCACATGGGACAAAACACTGTGATGATATTGCTATCCCATGTGACCGCTGTAGCCTGTGACTGGACGCAGAGGTGGTAAGTATGTTTTTATTTTTGTGGAATTGCAAGTGTCCCGATTGCCTTGTATGACTCTATGATGTCTTCTAGGATTGTATCCCACTTGGATACAGTCCTAGAAGACATCAAAGAGTCTGACAGGGCTATTGGGGGACTTGCGATTTTCTGTGAATTTATTTGGTCTGAAACTAATTTCAGAAAACTTGTTCATCACTAATTGAATTTTAGATTACAATCCAACCACATTTTATTAGTAATAGGGATAAGCAAATTTTCCCAAATTTTTTTGGGAGTTGATTCAATTCGATCCAAATAAATTTGCTGTGAATCACAAATGTCTGGATTGCCCTGAAAACTCGTGTCTAACTTTCTGATGTCTTCTAGGACTGTATCCAACCACTTTCAAGCTGTTTAATGCCAAGCCAGCGTTGGTAATGTCATCCACCTATACACCTCATGATTGGCTCTGCTAGCGAGAGGAATAAACACAGTGCCGTTTGGGAAGGCTGCCTGGAAGGAATTATGGGTCATTATTAAGCCTGTCCCAGGTCATGTGAACCCTTTTCAAATTTGTAAAGTGCCATTTTGCCACGAATCCCCAGAAGTTTTGTATTTTGCTGAATTAAAATCTTTTGAGAAGTTCAAGCTAAATTCGACTGGTGTAGCATCAATTCATTCATCTCTACTTAGTAATCAATGAAGAAATTCAGCTAATTCCAAAGGGTTTACTTAATTTTTCTTGAAACTATATATTACATAGCATAAATATTTACTGCACTCATTTAAGTTTTGCACCATAAAACTCAAATGAAATATTTGTGATGTATATCTTTTATACAAAAAATATATACTTTTGCCTGGTTTTAGTGGATATTTTTATCCATGCAATGTCTTTCAAATGAATATTAAACTGGTATTACATCTTCAATTTTACAATGCAACAATTATTTTACACCTGAGGGAATGTAAAGATAAATAAAAATTAAATTAAATCCTCAAAGGGCTCATTAGTATAATTTTTTTATATATATAAACAATAAGGATTCTCTGTACTCTACTGAATGGCAAAAAAAAAAAGGCTGTCAATACGGTATAGTAACAGTATTCTTAATTATCACAAAATACACTCTGGCTATGTATTATGTCTTTTTGTCAGTTATTGGTAAAATATTTATTTGATTTAGTCAAAAATAAAGCTAAATGTATTATTTTTTTATTTTTCAGAACAGTAATTTATCATTTAAAATCTTTATCTGTAATGTAATGCTATGTCCTACACAGAGGCCAAGCAGATTTTCTAAAATTTTATTACATTACTGCATTTTTGGATATGTTATTTATATTTAGCATCATATAGTATTTAATTTTATATTCCTATTATTTTAAGTGAAACTGTCTCCATTAAAGGGGTTGCCCACTACCGGACAACTGATGAACTATCCACCGGATAGGTCATCAGTCTATGATAGGCGGTTATCATCCGGACCCCACATCGATCGTCTGCTCTGACTGCCTCTGGGCACCGGACGTCCATGCTGGAAGCAGATGTCTCCGGCCAACTGCTCCCGGCTCCATACACTGCATACTGTGCAATGACATCTGGTGCCCAGAGGCAGCGGGAGCAGCTGAACGGTGCGAGGTCCGGGTGTTGGACGCGCACCGATCCTATACTCCTATCCAGTGGATAGGTCATCAGTTGTCCGGTAGTGGAAAACCCCTTTAAGGAGAATAGATAAGTAAAAATTAATCGACATAGTTAACTATGACACTCTGATTTCCTTTTTCCCTTGATGGACCTCTCTTCACAAATAAGCATTATCCATATTTCCTCATAGTACCTGCTAGTGGCTAAAAAGAAAAAATAGGACCATGAGGACACATGGTTATATAGGACCATGAGGACGTCACCATTAAGACTCCATGCACATTGTGTACTAATTTTTGTTCCTTTAATATAGAACTTTTATGGTTAGCCAATAAAGGTATCATACCTATTATACTTTTGTCTTTTTTGACGCAAAAGTATTTAACATTTCAACATTAACATTTGGAAGGGGAAGAAGTAAGAAAAAGGGAAAGTCCAAAGGGATAGAATATATTTTTGCTCGGGTATCTGAGAAGAGAATAGGGTAAAGGGATAGTGTAAAATGAGTGAGGGACAGAATCGAATGTCCATTTGTACATGAAATTCTAATATGTTCTCGAATTTCTGCATTAATATTTTGTGATGATATTTATTTTCTGGAACATATAATACGCTATTTTTTTGTGTGAAAATTTTCTAATAAAATAATTTCATTAGTAATTTCATTGAAATCCAAAATACAGCTCCATTTGGAATGTTGAGGTAGGGAGACTACCTTCAAAAGAGTTACATCCATTACATAGACTTCTATCAATGTTGTTTCTTAATATGTCTCAATCATAAGATTTGATAAGATTTTTAAAGCTCCTTTAAGAGATATTAGTTTTTTTGAAAATAAAGAAAATAGGGACTGCTCTCCAACTTAAGGAATTGGAATACACAATGCAATAAATAGATTATTTCTTTTCATTCAAGATATCACATGCAATGCATTTTGGGGTGTGGTACCACTTTTTCAGACATAGGCAAAGATCATATTCTTTGTATGAAGAAAAGGTACCATTCCCCAAAATACGTTACATGTGGGATCTTAAATAAAATTAAATAATATATTTACTACATTGGATATTTCTGGTCCCATTATTGTCCCCAAGTTGGAGCATGGTCCCATTGTGTCTTCTTCCTGGTTCCTTTTACATTGTCCGCATTGAACACTGTCCTGCCATGCGGTAACCTGTGTACCCTGGAACACCAACAATTATTAGGCTACAATAGTTATTATAAGCACGTAAGCAGTTATGCCCCTATTACACCGGACGATTTTGGCTGATGCAGCGTGCGCCGATCAATGAGACATCGTTGATCGGCGCTGGTTTGCTCCTCTCACACGGAGCTATGGATGGGGACAAGCGGTCGTTACTCCGATCGCTCATCCCCATACATTATTATCATGTCGCCAGCGCGTCTCCCTGTTTACACAGGGAGATGTGCTGAAGACAACAATAATATTTTACTTTTTTAAAATGATACGATCAGCAGATGAACGAGCGTAAAATCCCCTTTACTTGCTAGTATTAGCCATTATTGTACTATACAAACTATCCTATGGAGCACTGTCATTTTATAGTCTTCACTTTTATTAGTTTCTTGTGTAGGTTTTGTTTATCATTGATTTTTTTTTTTAATTTTAACAATTTTCATTCAATACAAAAGGTAATATCATACTTTTTATTATAAATTACATTAGAATATCAATAACCCCCCCCCCCCCAGAAGTCTACATAAAGAGGAAAAAAGAACAATTTATCATAGATTAACTTGGTTTATTAATTAGACTATAAATATTTCTTGCTTATCATATTGTAGTATTATATCCCAGCAATGCGCATGTGCTCATTGTACAAAATGAGTTTATAATACGATTAGAAATTGCCAGACTTCAAACATTCTACATTATCGTTATTTTATGTATTATACTTTTTTATTTATTGATTATGATGATGATTTTTGTTATTTCCAGGTTCATTATGGGATCCGTTAACAACACTAAAAACGATTACTTTATTTTAATTGGACTATCCAGTGACCCAAAAATAAAAATTGTATTATTTGTATTATTCTCTCTGGTTTATGCTACGTCAATAACAGGAAATGTGATATTGATTGTAATTACTCAACTATTTAATGAACTCCAAACACCAATGTATAGATTTATATGTAATTTATCTCTTTTGGATGTCACATTTACATCAGTGACTGTTCCGAAAATGCTGATTGGATTGCTCCTGGAACGTAACTACATCTCATACGTTGGATGTTTTACTCAGCTTTATTTCTTTCACTTTTTGGGAAGTTCGGAATGCTTTCTTTTAAGTATTATGGGTTACGATAGATACGTGGCTATTTGCCACCCTTTACGTTATTCTCAAATCATTGGCAAGAAAAATTGTATCCGATTGGCTTTGGGTTGCTGGACACTAGGATTTCTTTACTCGTTTGTTCATACAATACTCACGTCAACTCTATCTTATTGTGCATCCAAGGAAATCAACCACTTCTTCTGTGACATGCCACCACTATTGAAACTATCGTGTACAGACACGAAAACTAATGTCATTGTCATCTTGGGTCTGGGTGGTCTTGCTGCTGGCACATCATTTTTATTAACTCTAATATCCTATTTTTATATCATTTCTACCATTGTGCAAATCCGTTCCACAGAAGGCAGACAAAAGGCCTTTTCTACTTGTGCGTCCCACCTTACGATTGTGGTAATATTTTATGGCACTATCCTAGTAATGTATCTAAGGCCTCAATCAAGTTATTCTATGGAACACGATAAAATGCTCTCAGTATTTTATAATGTAATAACACCAATGTTAAACCCAATGATATATAGCATGAGAAACAAAGAAGTCAAGCGGGCACTTAAAAAACATTGTAATAAAATAAGGTAAAGCAAAATATTTAATCATAATCTTTTTTTTATGTAGGTACATTTCTTAGGGACATAAAAAAAAATTTATATGTTATCTGTCAGAAATTGGAAATTTTCTTATAAAATGTAATAAAATTGAAAAAAAAAACCTTCATTTATAATTTATAATAAATGGAAGGTATGGAGTATCCCACAAAGACAATGATGTTAAAGCTCCTAAAACAAGCAAAATGTGAGTAACAAATTAGTATATCATAATTTAAACATAGACATTTAACAGCCTATGCTTTTCCATACAAAAAGGACACTCTTTTGGTGTACATCTGCCCCATATAAACCTATGGATACTGTATAGTAGATATTCTAGTTTTTTTCTAATCTTATACACAGGTTTTGTGAACCTAGCCAAGTGTTTTTTGCATAGGGGCCTATAAAGGGTGCAGAGGTTGCGGTAGCACCCAGGCCTGGAGCTATAGGGGGCCCATAAGGTCCCTTTGCCCCATATGAGGGGACCAATAATACAAATCAACACAATTGTGATACAATATAGCTTTATTAGTTCAAGTAACAAAAATATAACAACAGTTGTTTCAATAAAATCAATAAAAATCCCATAAAACACACTTCAGAACCCCTTGAGAAAGCTGACGGCAAAACACGTGTCGGGGTCCTGAGGTGGTGGTCTTTAGTGGTGTCAGTAGATTATTGGGCCATATTATGGGTCTGTGTATGAATTATTAGTGTGGTCACACTAGATTATCTATATTCACTGTATGTTTAACTGCTTACATTGTTGTGGACATAAATGCTTGTGTGATTTTCCGTGCCTTATTTAGGGTTGAGTATCAACCTACAGTATATATCGTCCCATTGGGAGCATTGGTACTTTATTGGTATTTTTGTCTTGAAGTATATATACCTAGGACTTGTTGATTTCACTTTATAGCTACTGACTTTGTATTGTATACTATTACTTGTGTGACCAAGGCCTAGGTCTGCTTTATGATATTTTAACTGATTATATTGAGACAGCTGTTCCTATATTTTTGTTACTTGATCTAATAAAGGTATATTGTATCAAATATGTGTTGGATGACTATAAAGGATTGTGGTATACAGTACATTTATAGGTTTTGATTCTGTGTGGTACACCACGTTTTGTACTATGGGGGGCATTAATTTCTTTGATAGGTTTAAAAAATCATAATAATACAAATGTTGCTTGATATTTGAGTCCGGGGCCATGTTGCAAATTTTGCTTTGGTGCCAAAATCTTTCAGTTTCGCCTCTGCTTTTGATCAGGGCCATGATATGGCTCCATGCATGAGACTTATATTTAGAGCCAAGGACAGATTTGGATGCCGTTTTTGGAGATCAAGAAAGTCTTTCCCAAAGAAACTTTTTAGTAAAGAGGTCCTGGTCTTCCACAATAGCATTTGATTGTATCCTTAAAACTAAACCTGAACACACAGCACAAACCAAGTCAAGGTTAGATAATTTAGACAAATATACTGAATTTTTGTGATAGTCAATATCTTATAAATGGGCCAAATGAGGCTAACATAGAGTGCAATTTGATAACTTCTGCATTGTAAAGGGTTTGCTATAGATGCTTCTAAATAGTGGTTTCTATTTGAACCCCCATAGAGGTCATCATAAAAAATATAGAGTAGAGCACATTTACTCCATTAATGATCGGGTATTTACCATACCAGGGCCATTAATTGTTTAACTTTTGTCTCTCAAATGCATGATTTCAAGTTGGTCTGCTCATTTTAGTTCTTTTACACCACAGGACACAACACAATTGGGGCATGTTACTTGGCTGTACAGGAGAATTTGCCAAAACGTCACCTCTGGCATTGCTCTTGGCTAAAATGGCACCAAACAGAATTCCTGCACTGCATGCCCACTGCATATACTCGGCACAAAATACTGTATGTATTGTGAGGTCTCTGCTCCCTTCCAGATAATTCTTCTTGTTTACTGGTCCAATGAAGGAAGAAGCAGATAAAGTGAAAGAGCAGCTTCAGCCAATAGCTGTAGAGCAAAGTCAGACAAGGGGGAAGAATGATGTCAGAAAAAGGGGCAGAATGATGTCAGAGAAGGGGGCAGAATGATGTCAGAGAAAAGGGCATCGTTTTGGCAGCTACTCGTGTACAGGTCCATAAGATGCAGCCATTTTATTTAATGTGGTATTAAAGGGGTATTTTCACCTTAAATATTCATGGCATATCCACGTGGGCTTGTCTCTTTTCGTAACTCCCAAAAGAATCAATGGAGAGAGCCTCACACCTCATTTATTTGTTGCGTAATTGAGGTGGGACAGAGGTCGGGTGACCCTAGTTCTTGAGAGTGGTGCGGGTCCCAGAGTGTGACCTACTTCTGTCAGACATCTACGGCTAATCCCATTAATATGCCATAAATGTCTAAGGTGGGAATAGCCGTTTAAGGACTTATATTGTACAAGGCACCTTGGAACCCCTAGTACTCTAGGTCCATTTTACTAGTTAGGAAAATTTGCCCAGAGTTTTATTTTAAAGGAATCATCAGCTTCTTTGTCTGCTTGATGTTTGAACCAACATTGGGCACAGAGACATCTAAATACTTGGATTGACAAAAAAAATAAAATAAAAAAAGCAGTGCACATGTACTAAAAAAACACCAAAACCACAAGATATTTGCCAACTCATTATTACATGTAAATGAAATCTAGGGCTCTACACCTATATTATTTCCTATCACGCCTATATGTACTCTAAGGGTATGTTCACACTGTTCATTTTCGGGCCATTTTTCAACCCGTAAACGGGCGAAAAATGGCCGAAAAATTGGAAGCAGAACGCCTCCAAACATCTGCCCATTTATTTCAATGAGAAAAACAGCGTTCTGTTCCGACGGGCCGTTTTTTTACGCGGCCGTTTTGGAAAATGGCCGTGTAAAAAAGCGGCCATGAAAAAGAAGTGCAGGTCACTTCTTGGAACGTTTTTGGAGCCGTTTTTCATAGACTATATTGAGAACAGCTCCAAAAACGGCCCTAAAAAATGCAGCGAAAAACGCGAGTGGCTTAAGAAACATCTGAAATTCAGGAGCTGTTTTCCCTTGAAAACAGCTCCGTATTTTCAGACGTTTTTGGTTAAGCGTGTGAACATACCCTAACACTAATTCATGATTGTCAATCCCTAATTCTAAATTGAAAATTTCATTTCTGACAAAAATCTGTTCCACTGTCAGAAATGTATTAGAGATTCCCTAGCAATAATCATTATTTTTACGACTATAGATTGCAAAAAGCGGTAGTGGGAGTTTATGCTAAATATCGAGTATTGACAGATTAAGGATGGTGTAAAATGTATACATTTTATTAATAAATGTTTGTGTGTATAATGTGAGTGCTTGGTGCGACTTATTCGATGCTTTGATCCTTGAGGCTAGTAAACATTCACAAATGTATATATAAGTAACTGATTTTTGTCTCACTCCTTTTGTACAAAAGAAAATTACCCCTATGCATGTCCACCCTTCTCTTTTCTTAAATTGTGTTAAAGCTTACCAAACGTTTCAGGTGACTTTTAGAAACCGCAGCAGAATGGATGACATCATACAGAAGTAGCTGTCAATCCAGCACTGGGGTGAGATATAACACATACTAGAAGCTGCAGCAGCATCTCTGTGTCAGTGTCTCTCTAACTCTCTTACTCTTGGCCCCTGCTCTCTCCTCTCCTCCCAATAAACTTCTATGGGCAGCTCTCATCTGAGTGCATTAACAGTTAGGAGAGGGGGAATCTGATAAGTGGAGAAAGAGGCTCTTTTCTCTAACCAGATATATTTTGCCGTTTCTTATATTCACCTGTACTCATGGAACAAATTCAATACCATATCGCGACATGCTAGCAAAACCCTCGACAGGCTCAATTCACAACCGCTGGGTGGCTACACATAGACACATATAGATAAACATCTCATGACAGAGTATGGCAAAATCATGTTTCTTTTCAAAGCTGATCATCTCCTGCCACACATCTCAGGATATATTAGAACGGTAAGGAAGGACACATCTTTATGTGCCCCATTGGTAATGGGTACAGATGAGCGAACCGGGACAACCGAACCCATTTTCGGTCCGAACATCAGGAAAAGTTCGGTTCGCAGCGAATCCGAACTTCACCGGGTTCGGCCAAACCCGTTTTGACCGAACCCGGTCAAAAATATTATACAAATCGGCAGCCACTTGTCCCTATCAATCACTGATAGAGAAAAGAGGCTGCTGATTAAAAATAAAATAAAAAGCATTTCATACGTACCCGGTCGTTGTCTTGGTGACGAGTCCCTCTTCTTCCTCCAGTCCGACCTTCTTTTCTGACGCGGCAGCCTGTGATTGGCTGCAGAGGCCTCTGCAGCCTGTGATTGGCTGCAGCGGTCACATGGGCTGTAACGTCACCCAGGAATGTCGGGCCGGATGTCGAGAGGGACGCGTCACCAAGGCATCGGCCAGGATGATGTATATTCTGATCGGAATTCCCTGTCCAGGGTGCTGAAACAGTAACTGCCGATCAGTGAACTCTTTCAGCACCCTGGACAGTGACTATTCACTGACGTCGCCTAGCAACGCTGCCGTAATGACGGGTGCACACATGTAGTCACCCGTCATTACGGGGCCTCATGCACACGACCGCAAAAACACCCGTTATTACGGGTCGTAATTACGACCCGAAATAGCGGGCCCATAGACTTCTGTTAGCCACGGGTACCTTCCCGTTTTCTCACGGGAAGGTACCCGTGCCGTTAAAAAGATAGAACATGTTCTATTTTTTTATTTTACGGGCCGTGCTCCTATACTTTATAATGGGAGCACGGCTCGGAAAAACAACCGGCTGCCCATGGCCGGCCGTGCTCATCTCCTGAAATACTCTGTGCTGCCTTAAACTCCGTGGACAGGTCAGGATCCTGTTTCTTTTTAATGCTGCTGGGGAACCCGCTCGATCCACTATATAAGGCTGCGCTACAGTGCAGCATTTAAAAGAAACAGGATCCTGACCTGTCCACAGAGTTTAAGGCAGCACAGAGTATTTCAGGAGATGAGCGTGCAGAATCAGTGCTGCTGTGAACTCTGCTCTTACCATTATGTAGCTCTCAGTCTGTTACCTCTCCTCCACTTCTGTCCTCAATAACACCTTCAAATGATTGGCAAGTCACCGCGGCACAGAGTATTTCAGGAGATGAGCGTGCGGATCTTATGCGGGGTGGTGACTTGCCAATCATGTGAAGGTGTTATTTAAGCAGCATTTAAAAGAAACAGGATCCTGAAATGCAGCACAGAGTATTTCAGGAGAGGAGCGTGTGATTGGCTGCAGAGGCCGCTGCAGCCTGTGATTGGCTGCAGAGGCGGTCACGTGGGATGAAGCGTCATCCCTGGAGGCCGGCCTTCTGACGTCATCCTGACGTGCGTGACCGCCACTACAGCCTGTGATTGGCTGCAGCGGCGACATGGAGGCCGGACAGGAGGAATGTAAGTATGAACGTATTTATTTATTTCTTTTATTACATTAAAATTTTATTTTCCGTGCGCCGAGCATGTACTGTCAAGGTTGCTGAAAGAGTTAGTGCAGCCCATTAACTCTATCAGCACCCTGGACAGTACCATGCTCGGCGCACGGAAATTACAGGTTCGATCAGAACTAGTTCGGTCCGAATCTAACTTTTTCGTGAAATTCGGCGAACTAGCCGAACCGAACTTTTCAGAATTACGCTCATCTCTAGTAATGGGGGTAGCGGGTGATGATATTAATAAAAAGATGTACATCCCCCACCTGGGGTCACATAAGGCTAATCACGGTGATGATTAAAGTTCACAATCTTGTCCCTGCACGCTTTCAGGTCATACACTGCTTCCCCCATTCTGCTCCTTTAAGGCTAAAGCAGTAGTTGCAAATTTATATAGCACAGTCAAAATCACAGCTAATGTGCTTTTGCTCATGCTAGAGCCACATCCGTGGCTAGAGAAGGCCTTTCCTGCTATTTTGTAAGACATTTGTGGCAGGGAAAGGGTACCATAATCAAGGAAATTGCTGAAGTGATGAAAAAGAATGTTATTGAAATGTGTTAGACTGGATGCTCTGTGGACTGATTAGTCTAAAGTGGTACTTTTTGAAAGACATGGCTAGTGTTTTCTCGTGTAGGGCTAACACAGCATTTCACAATAAGAACGTCATACCAAAGGCCATATGTGATGGTGGCAGTGGGATCTTGTAATGATGCTGTGCTGCTTCAAGCCCATTTGGTTATCAGTCCATGATCTGAAGCCCAATTGGGCATTAACCGCAAGAAAGTGATCCAAGCACAAAAGTGAGTCCCCCAAGCTTGGCTTAAATTAACAAAATTAAGGTTTTGTGGTAGCCTAGTCAAAGTCATGACTTGAACCCTCATTGTCATGCTCCTAAACAAGGAGTTCGAGCTCAAAAGCTAAATGAACCACTTCAGGACACAGCCTGTTTTGGCCTTGTGGACGAGGCCGATTTTTTTCAAATCTGACATGTCCAACTTTATGTGGTAATAACTTTGCAAAGCTTTTACCTATCCAAGCGATTCTGAGATTTTCTCGTGACATATTGCACTTTATGTTCATGGAAAAATTTGTGAAAAACACCAACATTTTGAGAAAAACTGTAATAATGTTTTAACTGTAATAGTTACTAATTAACTTTTCCCAATTGTCTACTTGATGTTGACATCGCTTTTTGATCATCCTTTTATTTTTCCCAGACGCTACGAGGCTTAGAACTTTAGCAGCAATTTCTCAAATTTTCAAGAACATTTTCAAAACCTATTTTTTTGTGGACTAGTTTAGTTCTGAAGTGGTTTTAAGGGCCTTATAAATTAGATAGACCCCATAAGTCACTTCATTTTAAAAACTGCACCCGTAAAAGTTTTCAAAACAGCATTTAGAAAGTTTCCTAACCCTTTAGGTGTTTCACAGGAATTAAGGACTTATTCACACGACACACGGCCATTTTCAGAACAATGATGTTCTATGGGTGTATTCACACGGCCATTTTTTTAATGGCCCATGAATTATAGCCGTCAAAAAATAGGACATGTCCTATTTTTTGCCGTTTTAATGGCCTGAGGGCCCCCATAGAAGTCAATGGATCAGTTTTTAACTGCTGTCAATACGTGTAACAACCGTTAAAAACGGATCTGTGACATGGGGATTGGCAAGGGAACTACTAGTTCCCTTGCTGGCTATCGGTGGCTGGATGACACATAGTCACCGATGCAGGGCCGACCTCTTCAGGTGTGGTCTCTCGTCTTCACGGGTTCTGCGAAGGTGACGTGATGACGTCATTGCGCCGCCTTCGCAGATCCCGTGAAGACAAGAGACCACAAGTAAAAGACGCTCTGCATCGGTGAGTGTCATCGCGTCGCCTTCGCAGATCTCGTGAAGACGAGAGACCTTACCTGAAAAAGACAGCGCTGCATCGGTGAGTACGTAGGGCATTCATGTCGAGCTGTGTGGCATCATCTACATCGGGGCAGTGTGGCATCATATACAGGGGGACTGTGTGGCATCATATACAGGAGGGCTTTGTGGCATCATATACAGGAGGGTTGTGTGTCATCTACAGGGAGTCTGTGTGGCATCATATACAGGGAGGCTGTGTGGCATATACAGGGAGGCTGTGTGGCATCATATACCAGGAGGTGTGTGGCATCATATATAGGGAGGTGTGTGGCATCATATACAGGGAGTTGTGTGGCATAATATACAGGAGGGCTGTGGGGCATCATATACTGGAGGGCTATGTATCATCTACAGGGAGGCTGTGTGGCATCATATACAGGGTGGCTGTGTGGCATATACAGGAAGGTGTGTGGCATCATATTCAGGGAGGCTGTGTGGCATCATATACAGGGAGGTGTGTGGCATCATATACAGGGAGTTGTGTGGCATGATATACAGGAGGGCTGTGTGGCATCATATACAGGAGGTCTATGTTTCATCAACAGGGAGGCTGTGTGGCATCATATACAGGGAGGCTGCGTGGTATCATATACAGGGAGGCTGTGTGGCAAATACAGGGAGGTGTGTGGCATCATATACAAGGAGGCTGTGTGGCATCATATACAGGGAGGTGTGTGGTATCATATACAGGGAGGTGTGTGGCATCATATGCAAGGAAATGTGTGGCATCATATACACGGACGTGTGTGGCATAATATACAGGGAGGTGTGTGGCATCATATACATGGAGGTGTGTGGTATTATATACAGGGAGGTGTGTGGTATCATATACAGGCAGTGGCGTAACTACCGCCGTAGCAGCAGTAGCGGCTGCTACGGGGCCCGCGGCATGAGGGGGCCGGAGGCTCCGCTAGCAGCCCCTATGGCTGCTACAGCGGGACGCCACTGAACACTACAGCAGAGCAGGGAGGTATCTCCCCGCTCTGCCATTAACTGGTTCCCGACCGCTGGCTGTATTTTTACGGCCAGCGGTCAGGGTCCTTAAAACCCGAGCCATAGACTTTCTACGGCTCGGGTTTTAACTTGCTGCCCGCGCGATCGGGCAGCTAAATGTTGGGTCTCCGGCTGTCAGTGACTGCCGGGGACCCTGAGGAGAGGATAGAAGCAGCTTTCGCTGCTTCTGTCTTCTCCGATCACTTGTACACAGCGCTGAATGCGCGCTGTGTACAGGAATAGAGACAGCAGCAGCGGCGCTGTCTCTATTCCTCCCGGTGATCATGTGACTGGTCACATGATCGCCGGGTGCCGTTAGTGACAGACTGCTGCTGGGTCTTACTAGACCCAGCACAGCCCTATTAGTGACAATCGTCACTATGAGAGGGCTGATTTCCCCTGTAACTGGGGCTGCTGTGCAGCTCCAGTTAAAGTGGAAAAGATGGTGTAAATGAAAGAAAAAAATATATAAAGTTCCCCAAAGGTCTTTTTTGACCTTTGAGGGACAGACCATAGTAATAAAAAAATAATAAAGTAAAGTGCAAAAAAAATGTAAATAATAAATACACATAAAATACCCACCCCAAAAAAAAAACGTTCCCCCCCGCCAATCATTGTTGTAACGCTAGCGCTGACCCAATTACCATAATATAGACATGTAATATATAAAAATTTACGGTAGACAATGACGATCACAAATAAAAGGTCTATTTTAGGGTAAAACTATGTTATTACCAAAAAAAAATAGCTGAAATGTAAAAAAGCTTATTTTTTTACTATTATTTTCAAACTTTATGAATAAAAATTCAAAAATGGCAAAAAAGGTGTGTATAAAAACGATAAAAAAATGAAACCTGCATTGTCTACGGAAAAAACGTCGCAAAAATCACGTCGTTAGCCCAACAAATAAAAAAGTTATAGCCATTTAACTAACACGTGCTAAAAATGGCTAAACGGTGTCTGGTCCTGAAGGCGCAAAATAGAGCAAAAGACATGTATCCCCCCCCCCCCTCTCCACAGGACATGTATCCCCTCTCCACAGGACATGTATCCCCTCTCCACAGGACATGTATCCCCTCTCCACAAGATCTCCACAGGACAAGGGATACATGTGTGATCGCTGGCATTGATAGGGAGAACGGGGGACTGAAAGTCCCCTGAAGTTCTCCATCACAAACCTCGGACTTCCGGGGTCTGTGTCGGCAGCTCCGTTGAAATTAATGGAGCGCCGGTCGTGCTTGTGCGCATGCGTGACCAGCGCTCCTTTAATTTTTATTGAGCTGCGCAGACGCCGGAAGTCAGAGGTTTGTCATGGAGAAGTTCAGGGGACTTTCAGTCCCCCGTTCTCCCTATCAATGCCAGCGATCACTCATGTATCCCCTATCCTGTGGAGATCCTGTGGATAGGGGATACATGTATTTTGTAGGACACACTGTAGGTCGCATTTTTTTGGGAGGGGGGACGCTGTATGGCGTTCCCTGCCGGGGGGGGGACGCTGTATGGCATTCCCTACAGGGGGGGGTGGCTGTATGGTGTTCCCTACAGGGGGGGAGCTGTATGGCGTTCCCTACAGGGGGGGAGCTGTATGGCGTTCCCTACAGGGGGGGAGCTGTATGGCGTTCTCTACAGGGGGGGCTGTAAAAAAGGCACTATCTACAAGGGGCGGGGGGTTGTGTGACACCCAGGGGAGGGGGGCCCCAGTCAAAAGTTTGCTATGGGGCCCAGTCTTTCCTAGTTACGCCCCTGTATACAGGGAGGTGTGTGGTATCATATACAGGGAGGTGTGTGGCATCATATACAGGAGGTGTGTGTTATCATATACAGGGAGGCTGTAAATAGTGGAAAACAATATATTGGGAAAACCAAACGAGAACTGCATATACGTATAAATGAACACATTTTGGATATTACAAAGGGAGAGATAAAAAATCCATTGGCAGCACATTTTAAAATACATCATGAGCAATCACCTGCGGGTCTGAAATTCATGGGGATCTACCAACTGCTCGGGGATAGAAGAGGAGGTGATCGCAATCGTATACTTCTACAGAAGGAGACTATGTGGATTTATACATTGGGTACCCTAAATCCTAGAGGATTAAACAATGAAATAAAATTTCATATGTTCCTTTGATTTCCCATCGGGGAGGGAGCAGGTGGACTTCCTCTGGGATGGCTGATTACCAGCGTCTTCAGTGGTCTCCACCTGCCCCCCCCCCTATTCTATTTATGCCATATCCCATCACATGATCAAGACAGTTAGATGATCTTGACCTTAGGGAATATATGATGGATTGGTTTTAAACCCGGTAATTCCAATCGTAGAATAAGAATGCAGAAATCTCTTGGAATAATTAATTTGAGACCAAAAAGGTAAAATTGACTGGTGGACTGTGTTTCCAAATATAGAACATACAATTGGTTAGGTAAATGATTTTTTATTTGTTCCTCTCATGTAAATGAGTCCCTGTATGTTGCATATGGAATATTGAGGGAGAAAAGATCTCAATACTTCTAGTTGATATCATTTTCCTCAAGTATCTATTGAGACATACCATGGATTATTTATCCTGTTCCCTGATATTTTTTTAAATTTTTAGAATATGTGGGGAATTATACATCATGTTTCCCAGGGTTGGTGGCGACTCGGGTTCTATTGCTTCCTTAGGCATAGGAACCCCTTCCCTGCCCTCCCTGGGACACCAAATGAATTACATCCACATATGTTTCTGCCATAAAATTGAGAATTACTCATGTGGCAGAATTATATTCGTGGATGAATTGAAAAAACTGACATGAATATTTTGATATTTAATATGAGATACTTATTGGCTCTTCTCATATATGTCTCTTGGTAAAAACATGTAATATAAAGTGTGCAATCGGTGCAACGTTATAATACTATATTGAGGTAGGAAATAACTTCCCTTTATACCGGAGACTCACATATACATTTGCGTGTGAAGGCACACCATTGATTATCCATCATTTATATAGGGATTAAAATACCTTGTGGAAGTCGATTAATACTCTGTCTCCTGAATTTTTGGAGAAGTTTGGATATGTGGGGAATTATATATTATGCTTTCCAGGGTTGGTGGGGACCCGGGTTCTATTGCCTCCTTAGGTATATGAGCCCCCTCCCTGCCTTCCCTGGAACGCTAAATAAATTCCATCCACATATATTTATGCCATAAAATTGATAATTTACTCATGTGGCAGAACTATTTTATGGAGGAATTGTAAAAAATTGGCATGAATATTTTGATGTTTGGTATATAATACTTATTAGCTCTTCCCATATATGTTTCTTTGTAAAAATACGCAATATAAAATGTACAATTAGTGCAATGTTACAAAATCATATCGAGGCATGAAATAAGTTCCTTTCATGCCTGAGATGCACATATCTATTTGCGTATGAAGGCACACCACTGACTATCCAATAAATACACAGGGATCAATAATACCTTGTGAATGTGGATTAATATTGAATGATTTAATTGTCATTTCTTTCTTAAATATTCATTTGGATGTAGAAATGAAATTATAGTTATTACATCTTGGAAGGAACATGTTGGTAATCTTGCAATAGCCTAGATTTTTTGTGTGGAATACTTTATTCTTAATTGTAGAACCAATAAATGCATGTTGGATACTATAAATACAATGAATTTGGCTGAACTTGCGAAGACAGCTCTGATGAAATCCCGACAAGGGATGAAACGCGTCAGCTGACCTAATCAAGCGAGGCAGGTAGTGACGTCGAGACTCTGCCTTGTGAATCCCTGACCGTGCTGGGAACATCACATGAAAAAGGTTACGATGTGGTTCGGAAACTTACCTTCTTGAAAGTGTGGGCCCCTCTTTCTCTTGGATCAAAAACCTCTTGACGCTTATGGTGGAGTAACCTTGTACATCGGAGAAACAAAAAGCCTTTATTGAAAACGCAATCTCAAAGGCTGGAAAGAATATACGAGCATATGGGCTGAAAATCACCTGGTGAGAGCCATTGGAGCCTTAGCTGTGCCTGTTGCTTTTCCACGTGTTTCCCCGGATGACTAAAGGTAAAAACCATGTGGACAATGGAAGTAAGATGTACCGTATAAAATCATAAGGAACGACGCTCTCTGAGATAACGATAACGTTAGGGATCAGGAGGAATATATATTGACCGTAATGGTCTAAGAACAGACTGCTGGTTACCCTTGATTCCCTAGGAAAGATCTGTTTTTGAAAGGGAGGAACGAGAGTTACACACATTGAAAATATAACCTCATTATTACAGGATGGCCTTATCCCTATAAAGGAACGATCATATATAGGAGAGGCTTCCTTATCAACCTATTATTAAATCTCTTTAATAGGAACTGTTGCCATCTTTCGAGCAAATACTTAGAGAAATGTACATAGAGAAAAACCGCAGGTGTGAATGTAACCTAGCGTTTTTTTTCGGCCTATGCTATTGACCCCAATTTTTTGGAGGAAACAGGGTGTACATGAATGTTATATTAATTAGCTATACAATCTGTCTATGGGAGGTATCTGTATCCATATGTAACCTTTTCCTGGCCAGGAGAAAAAAATTTTTTAAAATTTGTGTGAATATATTTATATTTTCAAAATATTGGAGTTTAAAGAATAAAATAAATTTTTATAATTTTTCAATGACCCAAGAGTGCCTTGTTATATTCTGATATAATCTTTCTTTTTTGTTTTGCATATATTTCATTCAGAATTGGCACCGTGCGATATTGATTTTGCATTCATTGTTGGGTTCTCTATTAGGTATGGTTTTTTGAACCTAATCTTGTTTTATATAGGCTGTAAATAGTGTCTAGGTGAACATGTGACCTTCCTTTGGGTGTTTTCAGGGGGTTGGGACAAAAAAAAGCCTGACCAATGAAATTCATCTGGTTTTTTTAACGGCCATGAAAAACTGATGCAAAACGGATGTCAAAGGCCATTAAAAACTGACAGATGGACTGGAAATGGGTGAAAATTTAGAGACACTGATGCAAAATGGCCATGAAAAACTGACAGTTGACCAGTTTTTAATGGACATTTTTTTTCCCCCACTATCGTGTGAATATAGCCTAAAGCAACGTGGAGGTGAAATTTATAAATTTCATTTGGTTTTTTTTAGAAAATCCATTTGAATCCATTTTTTATGCAACACTGAAGGTTTTACCAGAGAAACACATATATTTATTGCCCAGATTTTTTTTTTTTTTAAATATCCCACATGTGGCCCTAGTGTGCTAATGGACTGAAGCACAGGCCTCAGAAACAAAGGATTAACTAGTGGATTTTTGGGGCATCCTTTTCATTAGAATATATTTTAGGCACCATGTCAGGTTTGAAGAGGTCTCGTGGGACCAAAACAGTGGAAACACCACCAAAAAGACACCATTTGGCAAACTACACCCCTCAAAGAATTTATAGAGTGGTATGGTGAGCATTTTTACCCCACAGATTTTTTGCTGAACTTGCGGAATTAGATTGTGAAAATTTAAATTTAATTTTTTTATATTAAAACATAGAAATTATCCATATTTACATTGGAAAATGAAGAAAAAGCACCCCAACATTTGAAAAGCAAATTTTCCTGATTACGGCAATACCTCATATGTGGTAATAAACGGCTGTTTGGACACACGGCAGGGCTCAGAAGTGAAGAAGTGGCATTTGGCTTTTGAAGCTCAAGTTTTGGATTGGTTTTTGGGTGTCATGTCGCATTTGTAAAGCCCCTGAGGGACCAAAACAGTGGAAACCCCCCAAATGTGACCCCATTTGGGAAACTACAGCCCTAAAAGAATTTATCTAGGGGTATAGTGAGCATTTTGATCCCACAGGTTTTTTTGCTGAATTTAGTGGAATTAGTGAAATCTTCTATTGTTTTACGGTGTTTGCATGATAAAATCACGGTTTTAAAAAAATAATTTAGTTTTTGTGTCGCCATATTCTAAGAGACATTACTTTTTTATTTTTTCATCAAGAAACCTGTGTAAGGTTTTGTTTTTTGCAGAACAAACTGTAGTATTTATTGGTACCATTTTTGAGTACATCTGACTTTTTGATCCGTATTTATTACATTTTTGGTAGCTGAAGTGATTAAAATAGCGATTCTGGTATAGTTTTTTTATTATTACTTTTACGGCGTTCACTGTGCGGGATAAATAACATTATATTTTTGTAGTTCAGGCCATTATGGACGCGGCAATACCAATTATGCATAGTTTATTGTTTTAATTTTTTTCTAATATTAAAGGACCTTATAAGGGAAAATAAAACTTAATTTTATTACCTGGAACTTTAACTTTTTTATATTTGTACAACATTTTTTTCTTAATTCTTGTAACTTTTTTTTTGTCCCACTAGGGACTTGAAGATCCAACTATTGGATCGTTGTTATAATACCCTGCAATACTTATGTATTGCAGGGTATTATACCTGTCAGTTTCAGTTGCCTGTCAGTTGCCTTCTGTAGATGGCAGACCAGGGGGCCTTTGTTAGGCCTCCAGTTGCCATAGCAACTATCGGCACGTGCAATCGCATCGCCGGTTGCCGATGTTGTTGTAACTCCTTAAATGTGGCGGCCGCTATTGACCGCCGCATTTAAGGGTTTAATTGGTGGGGATCACTGCTGTGATCCCATCCGATGTCTTTCCTCAGTACTAAGGCTGCTAGTAGCAGCCAGCACTGAGAGATGCCGGGCTGCGGGGAATGCCTGAGCTCTCCGTTAGGACCACACGTAGATTAACAGGCTGCAGGCACAAGGACCTGCACTGCATCCCGTTAATCTACGTGGGCTGGTCGGGAAGGGGTTAAAAGTACTTTTAGAAAAATAATTGGGGCCAACACTCATCCATAGCAATTTGATAAACCGATCTTTAATTATTGGAAGCATTATTGGAACCATTTTCAGTTGTTAATGCAAAAAAAGGGGCAATTACTTTTTCACATGTGTGATAAAGGAGCCTAATACCCTTTTCTGTTCCATAAGTGTAAACTCAAAAACAGTATTTTGTGTTTTCTCAGGTTGTTTTTGACCTTTATTAAATTATGTTTAAGGATCTGAAAAAATGTATGGGTGTGGGGGTAAATTTTGACAACACTTAGGCCTCCCACACACAGGGATTTTTTTGTTGCTTCTTAAAAGGCATTTATTAAAAAAAGAACAAAAGAAAACCTGCAGTTTGAGGAGTTTTTGGGGGATTTTTAGTGGTGTTTTTTTACATTTTGTAATTGTGTTCAAGCGAAATCCGTCGCTTAAATGCAACAAACCAAAATGTTATGTATGCAGACATTTTCACATTTACCATAGAATTTTTAACTAACATCTGTTTGTAAAACGTTAGCAAACGCTGTGTATGAAACCGGCCTAATACTGACATAGTTCTAAGTATTATAACTCTTACCAGGGTACCTAAAAAAATTACACCTTGTTTAGTCATTGACCTATTAAATATGTTTTATTTATTGTTACTATAGATAATTTTTTGGTCACTTTGTCCATACTGTATGCCAATTACTATACACAAAAAAGCTAAAAACTTACTGCCAATGCTTTACAATAACAGATGGATAATTTTAAAGACCTAAGGGATTCATTATTATGAATGGAATACCAATTAATTCTATAAGACAAATCATTATTTTCTACATTAATATGATAATCCTCGTTAATTGGATTTTCTCCACATATTACTGATCAGTGATCATCTGTTCAAATCCCCAAAGGCTTCGCTATAGAATATTTTGTTTATATCCCACTGGAAATTTCAATAAGTACATATAGATGTTCACCAGAAACTTGAAAATACTTACTATAGGTTGTGTCTTGCTTCTGGAAGACTCCATGTTTGACATGTCAGGTCAGTAACATTGTTCATTTTTTGCAGTCGTATACATTCATGTGAAAAAGGGCACACACCCTTGGTTGATGGGCCCCTTTTAATTGTAAACTGGTTGTAGTAAATTTTTTCAAAATGCAATATTACAATAAGGAATCTGAATAAACACATTTTTGAATAATTGTTTTTGATTTTTTTTCCAGAACAAAGGTATTTAACCCCCATATAATCGAACCGACCACCCTCGTAGTCATTTGTATCCCAAATAGAGCAATTTATTAGCTGTAATGAGTGGTAAGCTTTGGTCCAAAAATATTTGGACCACTTTTTTTTTTTACTATAGAGGCTTCAGCTGGCTGATGCTATATTTCAAAACTCTTGTGGAGATTGGGACTCCCATTTAGTAGAAGAGCGGAATGCGACAGACACCACTGTTCTTGGCCTGGCCATCAGGAAGAGAAAGATTATATTAAGATTCTCATCACTCCGTGTATAGGGTCTGCATGTAGTAGGTACCTTATCTGTAAAAGTTAATTTGTATGGAACTGGGCACAAACTAGCATTGTGGTAATGGGAGAAATCCAATGCAGTGATTTGATGTTTTGGACCCTCCCGATCCTTCTTCAGAAGATTATCTCCTTTGTTCGATGTATAGTAGAAAGTGCTTTGCTTGAGCGAGATGATCGGCATCATAAATAGAACTGAACGGGATTGCTCTTTCAAGTGAAGCCCAGTCTACTCCTCTATATCTAACAACAGAGATCATTCTCTCTAGAAGGTCCAGGAGGGACCAAATTAACAAATTACTGTTGTTTTGTTTGTATTCCTTCCATAAAAAAATTATTCTATGAACATTATATTGGTGAGTGACAAATTCTATTTGCATTTTTGGTAAGGAAGAGGAAGATGACAATTAGGACCAGCACGGGATTGTAGATCTTTTGGTATGTCTACATTTTTGTTTCATTTCAATTTTTGAGGGGTAAGACGCGTCAGGGGACCTTGACAATGCAGCAATAACGGCCTTTAGTTTTTAACAGAGGCATAGCTAAAAGGGGTGCAAAGGTAACAGCCTAAATGGATCCTAAAACCTAAGGGGGAATAAACAGAGACCCTTCTGACCCGTAAAAAGTCACCACTATTCTAAATGGCCCATGGTGGGTGGGAAGCCCATTTACAGACTTTGCATTGCGGCTCAGAAGCTTTAAGTTACGCCTCTGGTTTCAACAATTTTAACCAAACACTTCATAAAATTAGTTATTGGTCTTTCACCTGATTTTTACACATTGGTAGGTTTTTCCATGCATGCAATTCTCATTATATGTCCTGCCAACAGGATCTCTATTTGATTAATTTCCAGCATGTAATATTATTTTTTTTCTTCACTTTTTTTTTAAAATAAAGTATTGTTTTTGCAATTTTTTTTATTCATTGGCAATTATAAATCATTTTATGGACAGAAGACTAAATATTCTGCTTGAGAATGTGAAGTCTTCCAGGTCCTCAGGCAGCAAAGCATGGCCACACCATCATACAAGGGGCAGTGTAGTTGACTTTAGGCATTATTTTCTTACTTTAAATGTTGTATTTGCTTTACTCATTGTGTTGTTTAATACCTCAACTATGCTTATGGACACATGACTGGACATCCACAGAGTACAATTCGATTTTTGTCTTGTCTTATTATATTTAGTTGTTCCTTACTAAATACAGTAGTTGTTCACAATATTGAATCCTTATCCTAATGGTCGATCCAAGTGATAAGGCCCTTTTACACCGGCCAATTATGAGGCAAACAAGCGTTCATATGATCGTTCGATCCCGATCATTGCCCTGTGTAAACACGGCAACGATCAGCCGATGAACGAGCAAACGCTCATTCATCAGCTGATCGCAACGCTTATGCAGCAGAAAATGTTATTGCTGTCGGCAACACATATCCCGGTGTAAACAAGGAAATGTGCTGCCAACATGATGGAAATGTATGGGGATGAGCGATCGTAGAAACGATCACTCGTCCCTAAACATAGCTCCTTGTGAAAGCAGCAGCCGAGCTCCGATCAATGAGATGTCTCATTGATTGGCGCTAGTTTACAAGGTCAATGTCGGGCCGTGTAAGAGGACCCATAGAAGTTTTGCATTATACTATAAAAATAGCAGATATTAGCAAATTACTACTAATGTGACTTTTAAGTTAATTTCAAGCTTACCTTTAGTATCTTATTCAAATTATATAGTCTCAGTTATGTGCTGTAGATGGCGACTTGATCCACATAACAGCCAACATTTATTATTCACTTTAGGCCTGATCTTGTCGATCTAATATTCCGTCCAATTTGCAACATTTGTCTTCTCACTCCCATTTAGGAAATAGGAGAGAAAAGTCGGAGTGGTAAAACTGTAAATGTACAGGGTGGGCCATTTATATGGATACACCTAAATAAAATGGGAATGGTTGGTGATATTAACTTCCTGTTTGTGGCACATTAGTATATGGGAGGGGGGAAACTTTTCAAGCTGGGTGTTGACCATGGCGGCCATTTTGAAGTTGGCCATTTGGTATCCAACTTTAGTTTTTTCAATGGGAAGAGGGTCATGTGACACATCAAACTTATCGAGAATTTCACAAGAAAAACAATGGTGTGCTTGGTTTTAACGTTACTTTATTGTTTCATGAGTTATTTACAAGTTTCTGATCACTTATAAAATGTGTTCAAAGTGCTGCCCATTGTGTTGGATTGTCAATGCAACCCTCTTCTCCCACTCTTCACACACTGATAGCAACGCCGCAGAAGAAATGCTAGCACAGGCTTCCAGTATCCGTAGTTTCAGTTGCTGCACATCTCGTATCTTCACAGCATAGACAATTGCCTTCAGATGACCCCAAAGATAAAAGTCTAAGGGGGTCAGATCGGGAGGCATTTCTTCTGCGGTGTTGCTATCAGTGTGTGAAGAGTGTGAGAAGAGGGTTGCATTGACAATCCAACACAATGGGCAGCACTTTGAACACATTTTATAAGTGGTCAGAAACTTGTAAATAACTCATGAAAGAATAAAGTAACGTTAAAACCAAGCACACCATTTTTCTTGTGAAATTCTCAATAAGTTTGATGTGTCACATGACCCTCTTCCCATTGAAAAAACTAAAGTTGGATACAAAATGGCCGACTTCAAAATGGCCGCCATTTTTCTTGTGAAATTCTCAATAAGTTTGATGTGTCACATGACCCTCTTCCCATTGAAAAAACTAAAGTTGGATACAAAATGGCCGACTTCAAAATGGCCGCCATGGTCAACACCCAGCTTGAAAAGTTTTGCCCCTCCTTTATACTAATGTGCCACAAACAGGAAGTTAATATCACCAACCATTCACATTTTATTTAGGTGTATCCATATAAATGGCCCACCCTGTAGTTTGACTCGCAAATTGTTAAATGTACGTCAGCTCATAGCAGGTTTTAAATGAAAGTGAAAGAGTATACCAGATTGATTAAGAGCCATGCACCATTTAATAAATTAGGCACAATTGTCTCCAACTACCCTCTCCGATTTCACTGATGCAAAATACGTCATGACTAATTAACGTTTGAGAGAAACTAGAGCCGGAATATGTTGTCACCAGGTCACAAAATACAGGAGCCTCCAGCTTCTGGCCTATAATTCTATACACACATAAGGGTATGTTCACACGGGCTATTTTCAGCCATTTTTAGGGCCTAAACGGCCGACAAACGAACGTAAAATCGGAAGCAGAACGCCTCCAAACATCTGCACATTGATTGCAATGGGGAAAACGGTGTCCTGTTCCGATAGGCCGTTTTTCATTGACTCTATTGAAGACAGCTCCAAAAAGCCCGTAAAAAACGCAGTAAAAAATGCAGTGAAAATCGCGAGTGGCTTAAAAAACGTCTGAAAATTAGGAGATGTTTTCCCATGAAAACAGCTACGTATTTTCAGACGTTTTTAGTCTAGCGTGTGAACATACCCTAACTCATCATAAGTAGCCTCTTTGGCTACCTACTGACTGGCAAGTATCTTATTACGGAACAGTTTCACCCTATAAGACAATGGAGGCTAAAATATGGATCTGGGGGAATACGGTTCCATAATATGGATGTTGATGATTGTAAGACAGGGTGAATTTTCACATTTTTGCTCATCTCTACTTAGCCACAGAAGAGGGATATTAAGCATAACATGGAGATTTTTCATCTACAATAAAGGACCTTTTATAGGTTTCTTCTAGTAGGTCTCTTTAAAATCATAGTCTCAACTGTAGTAGCTTCTGAGGAAGTACTTTTCAAAAATGAGAAAGAATGATCCCGAAAGCTTGTAAAGCTAGATGAGATTATTTTTAACCCTTTAAGGACATGGCTAATGTCGATCTACAAGACGCAGGGTGGTATTTTCCGTTTTTGCATAAATGCATTCCAAAAGCCATAATTTTTTATTTTTTCACTGACGTTGCTGTTTGAGGTCTTGTGTTTATGTGTATCGAGGGTGTATTTTTTTTTTTTTGTTATAACTACTTTTATTTACAGATGAATACATACATGTTTCTAGAGGTTCTAGGAACTGGCGTTAAAGGGGTTATCCAGTAAAATAAATATATGTCTGCTTTCTTCCAAAAACAGCACCACACCTGTCCATAGGTTGTGTGTGGTATTGCAGCTCAGCCCCATTAACTTCAATGAAACTGAACTGCAATACCAGATAAACGGATTGGCTCAATACTAGTGATCTCTAACTTGTGGCTCTCTATCCATAGCAAAACTCAACCCCCCCCCCCTCACATGTCCTGACCTCCACAGACTGTCAGAGCATGCTGGGAGTTGTAGTTTCGCAACAGCTGGAGAGCCACAGGTTAGAGATTGGTTTACACTTTTAGAGCACATGCAATACTACAAAATAAGTGTGTCTTTTATATGTGTTTGCTATAGAAATTTATTGAATATGCATTCCATTTGAAGGAGACATATCTATTGCATTATTATATTAAAAGGGGTTTCAAGGATTTTACAATGATGACCGATCCTTCTTGACCCTGGGACCACATGGTAAGTAGAACAATGGTGCTGTGGTGTTCACTAGAGTGCAACGCCCCTTCACTGCAGTACCCGATACAACAACATCCACACGCAGCTCAGCCCTCTCTGTCCCATTCACTTAAATGGACAGTTCTAGACACATGACTATTGCGTCCAGTACTGTAGTGAAAGGGCTCTGGAATTTTTTCAGTGTGGGTACTAGCGGTGGTACTATCCCTGATCATACATTGGTAGCCTTTACTAAGGATAGACCATCATTGTAATTTATTTTGCAGATGAGCACATACCTGTTTCTAGAAGTTCTAGGAAATGGAGTTTAAAGGGTTATCCAGTATTAGAAAAATATTTCTGCTTTATTTCAAAAACAGCACCACACCTATCCATAGGTTGCGTGTGGTATTGCAGCTCTGCCCCATTCACTACAATGGAACTGAGCTACAATGCCAGACCCACGTATTTGCTAATTAAAGGTGTCTATACTAGTTATCTCTAACCTGCGGCTTTCTAGCTGTTGCCAAACTTCAACCCCTCATATATCCTTACATCCACAGGCTGTCAAAGCATGCTGGGAGTTGTAGTTTCGCAATAGCTGGAAAGCCACAGGTTAGAAATCACTGGTCTACACTTTTAAAGCCCATGCAATACTACAGAATACTAAGTAGGCCTTGCACATGTGTTTGCCATACGAATTTTATTGAATTTGCATTCCATCTGAATAGACACAATGATGGCATTATTGTATTAAAAGGGGTTTCAGGGGTTTTTCTTTGATTACTCATCCTTCTAAACCCTGGGACTTCCATGGTAAGTACAACGCCCCTTCACTGCAGCACCTGACACAGCAACATCCATACGCAGCTCAGCATTTTTTCCCCATTCACTTGAATGGACAGTAGTAGACACAGCAACATGCCTAGGATGTTGGGTACTGTAGTGAAAGGGCTGTGGAATAGCTTGCTGAACAGTGGAGGTACCTGGGCATTTATTGTCCACGGTCATAAATTGGTAGCCTCCCCTAAGGATAGACCATTGAAGTAAAAATCTCAAAAAAACTGTTTTAGTAACAGGGATGATGACATGAGGGATGTTAACATTTGTTTTCTTTTTTAATTTAGTCTTTTATCATTCCTAGTCAATCATTATAATAAACTCAAGGAAGCACCGATAGGAACTTTGAAATTCGGAAATTCAATTCACAATTCAATGAAGAAAGTTTTCAACGAGTTATTATTAGAAATCTGGAACCTACCAAAAGTTTTGACTATTGTGTTTTGTAAAAAAATATTTGATTCATGATTTTTTTTGCCCACAATGGTGATTTTCTAAAAACGAACCAATTTTTTATGGACAGGGTGCACATTTTATCACTTAATTAGCCTTAATACTGTAAATCTGTAAGTGAAATATTGATAATAGATAATTCAGATTAAGCTAAAATGTTAATATCTCAATATATAGAAGCTGGGATTGAATTTAGTAATTGAAATTGATTGTCTCCAAGAAAAATAAAAAATACAATATTTCCCTACTTTAATTAATTAAATTAAATTTCAAGCAATGTATAAAAATCAGACTATCACCGAATTCATCGTGGTTGGCTTCGCCAGCATAACTAATTACCACGCGTTTCTTTTTGTATTATTTCTATTCCTTTATATAATTATTACGACTGGTAATGGAATTACATTTGCTGTCATTGTTTTGGACTACCACCTTCATATACCTATGTACTTTTTTATAGGTACATTATCCATTGTTGAGATTTGTATTGTCACAACGGTCTATCCAACTCTGTTTGCTCTTTTCCTTAAGGGAAGGGAGTATATTTCTTTTAATTATTGCCTTTTGCAGATGTATGCTTTTGATGCGTTCTTAATTACAGAGAATTACCTTCTAAGTATTATGGCTTATGATCAATATGTAGCAATTTCTAAGGCTCTTCGATATCATACTATAATGACACTGAAATTCTGCAATCTATTAATATGTCTGTGTTGGCTTCTTGGCTTTTTAAGCCCATTGGCTATGATCATCATGATTTCTGGGTTACCTTTTTGTGGACCAAACGAAATTGAGCATCTATTCTGTGACTCATCACCACTGTTAACCCTATCTTGTGCCAATAGTAACGTTGACGTGACAATGGACCTAAGCGTTAGCTCCTTCTCCATTATCTTGAATTCTATCTTCATTGTTTTAATATATACCAATATCTTAGTCACAATACTAAAAATGAAAACTTCAGAGGAACGTAAAAAAGCCTTCTCGACCTGCATGTCTCATCTTTTAATGTCACTTTTTTTCTATGGAAGCGTTGCCTTCATGTATATAAATCTTCAATCAACTTATTCTCCTGATTATGATTTAGCTGTATCGATACATCATTCTGTATTTACTCCACTTTTGAGTCCTCTTGTCTACAGTTTTCGGAACAAAGAGATCAAAAATTTTTTGAAGAAACAACTTCAGTCCAAAACTGTATTTATATTGAAGGGAAACAAATAGTTAATGGGAAGTATATGTATTGTCTTATATTAGTCACCATTTTGGCTGTATGAGAACAACGTAAAACTGACTAAAAACCACCGCATGATTAAACACTTATTGAAGACCCTATCATTATGTCCTAAATGTGTATAACTGGAAAACCCGGAGAAAGAAGTGTGAAGTGTGAAGATGGTACATTATAATATGCATACAGTACACAGCTCTATGCCCAATTTTGCTGCCCGTATGTTAGAAGACGTATACATTTTAAAAAAATTTTTTACCGGATGGCATGAGATTGTGTTGAATTGATATGATGACAAATTGTATAACTTATAACGCAACTCAAAAAAACTATTTAGGGTGGTAAAATCTGTATATTTTTCCAAAACATCTGAGACTGTGGGCAGGGCCTGGGCAGAAAAGTGGCAAATGAGGTTTAACACTGATAAAACCAAGGATATGCACTTGGAAAGAGAAAATATATGACACCATTACACAGTAAATGAGGAAACACTGTTAAAACTGACATGGAAAAGGACTTAGGAATTTTAGTTGACAGTAAACTTAACTGTAGCAACCAGTGTCAGGCAGCTGCTGCCAAGGCAAATAAGATCATGGGGTGCATAAAAAAGGGCATAGATGCACATGACGAGAACATAGTTCTACCACTTTATAAATCTCTAGTAAGACTCAACATGGCATATTATGTAAAGTTTTAGGCATCAGTGTACAAGAAATTGATAGTAAAGCTTGAGTGGTGTCAATGAATTGCAACCCAAGTAATAAATGTAATGAGTTTACAACAGTACCCAGAAAGATTATTAAAATTAGGGTGAGGTTGACCTATTAACTATGTATAAATAAATCAAAGGTCCATACAGTGATCTCTCTCGTGATCTATTTATACCTAGGACTGTAACGATAACAAAGAGGGAATCCTCTACATCTAGAGGAAGGAAGATTTCTGCATACATATGTATTTTATTATTTTTGTTCATTTATTATTGGCCTGATGAAGACGTCGAAACGCGTAGCCTGCATATCACTAAACCAACCTATCTTAAAATGATTTGTTATTTCTCTATGCAATACAGCAGTGCCTCAATATAGGTCCTCAATTTATATATATATATATATATATATATATATATATATATATATATATATATATATATTTATGTTATTGCACCTATATATATATATGTATATATATATATTTATATATATATACAATATATATATATATATATATATATATATATATACCATTTTCTCCATATCTATTTCATACATACATATGTAGCCATCTTTATCTTGATTTTTAATGCATTAAATACACAGTGTCAAGAAACTTTAACTTGACTTTTTTAATGGCTTTTCAGTGGCACCCTGCAGCAAATTATCAGAGTCAAGATAAAGATGGCTACATATGTAACAAAGGAGGTGATACTTTGCTGTACGAGCAGTTAGACTATGGAACTCTTTACCAGAGTTGTTATGGTAAACTCACTGAAAGAGTTAAAAAAATATGCTATTCTTGAGTGTAAAAATATCACAAGTTATGGTTACTAGATTACTATAGATGGGTCGTTGATCCGGGTATCTATTCTGATATATTGGCGTTGGGAAGAATTTTTTTCTTGAAGGGGAGGAAAACTGAATTTTGCCTCATGGGGGCTTTGCTTTCCTGTGGATCACCATTACAGGATAGCAGGCAAAACTGAATGGACATATGTATTTTTTCAGCCTTAAAAACTATATTACTATGTTACTATGATAGGGAATAGAAGTTAAATTTATATAATTAATAATAATAATAATAATAATAATAATAATAATAATAATACAATTAATAAAAATAATAACAATGATAATAATAACAACAATGATAATAATAACAATAACAATAGCTGTGTCCTTTTTTTTTTTTTCAATCCCTCTTTCTCTGCCATCACGTGAAGCTACAAAACAGTACGATATTTAAACAAAGGCATCAATTTTCCTTTGCATTAGAGCAAAGAAAAAATAGGTTTCAAAGGTACACAGAGCCTTTAACCCCTTCCCGACACCACCGTATATATACGGCGCTGTCGGGAAGGTGTTCCCGCAAACCACAGTACAGTTACGTCGCTGTGATGGTGCGGGCTCAGAAGCACGGGGTGACAGCTCTATTATACAGCTGCCACCCTCCTGTAATGTCCAGGACCAGAGCTATTCTCTGATCCAGCCGATTAACCCCTCAGATGCTGCGCTTAAAAAGTGGCAGCATCTGAGAGGTTTGGACCCAAACGGCAACCCAGCGACACAATCGCTGGGTTGTTATGGCAACCAGAGGCCAAATAATGGCATCTGTGTCTGCCTTGTACAGAAGCCAATGAGGACCACCTCCGGTGGGTCCTCATAGGCTTGCTGTCAGTGAATAACTGATAGCTCTAATGCACTGCACTACATATGTAGTGCTGTGTATTAGAGTAGCGATCGGGGAATCAGGCCCTCAAGTCCCCTAGTGGGACAAGTAAAAAAAAGTTAATAAAAGTGTCGTAAAAAAATAAAAACACACAAGTTTCAAGTAAAAAAAAAAGCCAAACTGCCTTTTTTGCCATAATAAGTCTTTTATTATTAGAAAAAAACTTAAAACATTTAAAAAACTATACATAATTGGTATCGCTGCGTCCAGAACTAACCAAACTATAAAACTATTATGTAATTTATCCCGCACTGTGAACGCCGTAAAAAAATAAATATGAAAAACGCCAGAATCTTTGTTTTTAGGTCACATCTCCTCCCAAAAAATGCTATAAAAAGTGATCAAAAAGTCACATTTATGCCAAAATAGTACCAATAAAAACGACAATCCGTCCCTCAAAAAATAATCCCTGACACAGCTTTGTCCACGCAAAAATAAAAAAGTTATGGGTCTTAGAATATGGCGACACAGAAAACAAATGATTTTTTCTTAAAAGAAAGTTATTTTATTATGCAAATGCTGCAATACATAAAAAAACAACATAAATTTGGTATCACCGTAATCGTATCGACTCGCAGAATAAAGTTAACGTGTAATTTATGGCGCACGGTGAATGCCGAAAAAACCCCCAATAAAAAACTATTCCAGAATTGCTTGTTTTTGGTAATTTCCTATAACAAAAAAATGAAAAAAAAAGTTATCAAAAAGTCGTACGTGTTCCAAAATGGTAGCAATAAAATCTACAGGTTGTCTTGCAAAAAACAAGCCCGCACACAGCTCCTTCAACCAAAAAATAAAAAAGGTTATGTCTCTAGTAATGCGGTGATGAAAAACGTCCCGATGCGCAGGCCGGATGGGAACATTCCTTCAGTTTGAGGGCCCTAGTATTTAGAAACTAATAAGGGACATAGCACATCCGCTGGAAGTGAGGGGGCCTGTATTATACCAGCGCAACACTTTCTCAGCAAAATTTCCAAAAAACTACAAAGGAGAAAAAGTCCCAAAAAGGTGCAGACTTTAGTGTTACAAAAGGGGGATAAGAAAGAAAACCGTATATCAGTGCGATACAGGCCTGCACATAACAGACTGCTTCACAGCGTACCACACATCTACGGATAATTATATTATGTACCACATTATTATACCCTCTTATTATGCCCTGATGTACTCTGGACAGATTACATATGCCCCCACATTATAAACTGAATACCAATAAAACTCCAAACAAAACTACTACCAAGCAAAATACATGCTCCAAATGGCGCTCCTTCCCTTCTTAGCCCTACAGTGTGCCCAAACAGCAGTTTACATCCACAAGTATGACATTACCATACCCGGGAGAACCTGCTTAATAATTTATGGGGTAAGATTCTCCAGTGGCACAAGCTAGGCACAACATAGAGCACTTTGTCTATGGGACTGATGGAAATGGACGAGTATAACTCTCAGTTATCTCTATCAGTCCTTCAAAGAATGAATAGAGCGGTATTGAGCACTTGTGACTGCAGCTTCATTCAAACGTGGAACATGGACCCTTGATCTTGTGATCTCTAGGGATCTCAGCGGTCGAATCTGCAGCAATCACACATATATCACCTATTATGTGGATAGGCGATTAATGATTTTCGCAAGACAACGCATTTAAGACTTTTCCCTTCATCTCAAAATATTGCAGATTGCCAGTTAATTACATTTCCAGTGAGATCATCAGTGACTATTTTTTGAATGTCTTCTGGTGTCAGAACATAATGCCACATATGGACATCACTTAGTTCACCCAGAAAGCATTGATTCTGATCAAACCCACCCCCAAATGAGTCCTGCTCCTGCCCAAAAGTAATACATATTTCTGGGTTGATAGAAAACCCCTTTCCTGAAACCCTTCTAGGGTACACATTTCCATTGACCCAAAGTTGAATTATACCAGTTTCTGAGTCCAAAGTCACACAAGTATGTTTCCAATCTAGAATATCTTTGTCTTAAAGTTGTTTTCTTCCTGATTTATATAGACTGAACAAGAACCAGGTGGTTTGACGAAAATGAGAAATGTATTATCCTTATTTGGTCCAGACATGGCCAGAGAAAAAAAGGCTGTAATTGCGAGAAAGTTCAGAGTAAGGGTATGTTCACACGTGCACGTCCGTTACGGCTGAAATTACGGAGATGTTTTCAGGCGAAAACAGCTCCTGAATTTCAGACGTAATGGCATGTGCAGGCGATTTTCGCAGCGTCCCTTACGGACGTAATTGGAGCTGTTTTTCGATGGAGTCAATGGAAAACGGCTCCAATTACGTCCCAAGAAGTGACATGCACTTCTTTGACGCAGGCGTCTTTTTTACGCGCCGTCTTTTGACAGCGGCGTGTAAAAAAAATGACCGTCTGCACAGTACATCGTAAAACCCATTCAAATGAATGGGCAGATGTTTGCCGACGCTTTCAAGCAGTATTTTCGGCCGTAATTCCAGCAAAAAACGCCTGAATTAAATAGTGCGTGTGAACATACCCTAAGACCTCAGGCAAATAGAAAGCATCTGTAGTGGTTCTTCTTGTCACAATCTGTGGATATGTGGACTCACTGGGCTGTACCGCCGTAGCGGGATAGCAGATGACCAAACAGTGACTAGGCTCAGATGGGACCTTGGCAGCAGACACCAGGCGTGGTGTAACACAACACAAGGTAGCACGGGATACAGGATACAGGTAGCAGGAACGAGAACACTGGGAACAGGAAAACACTAAGGGACCATTTGCTAGACTGTCATGGGAAAACACAACAACGCTCAGGCAATGAGTGAAGGGGCAGGGCCCTTCTTATAGTCCAGGGGGAACATGGGTTGATTAGACAATTCTTAACAAGTGTGCGCGCCGGCCCTTTAAGGTCAGGACTGAGCTCGCGCTTGCACCCAAGTGTTCACTGCAGGCCAGGACGGCCACATGTGCTGGTATCTCTGGAGAGGAAGGCATCGGCAGGATGAGAGGAGTCTGCGGTCTGCTACCGCGGACGTTACAGTATACCCCCTTTTACGCCCCTCTTCTTGGGACCAGAGCGAGAGAGGAACTTCTTAATCAGGGTAGGAGGATTGAGGTTCTCCTCCTGCTCCCGGGACCTCTCCTTTGGACCAAATCCCTTCCAATCCACTAGATAGAAGGTTCTTCCGCATACTTTTTTGGTGTCCAGGATCTCCTTAACTTCAAATGTATCTGATGAACCGCAGGAGGTAACTGTAGGACCAGGAGTCTTGGAGTAGCGGTTCAGGACCACAGACTTCAGGAGGGAAACATGAAAAGAGTTGGGGATCTTGAGGGTAGGAGTCAGCCGAAGCTTGTAGGAGACAGGGTTGATCTTTTGCAGAATCTCGAAGGGTCCGAGGAACCTGGGAGCAAACTTGTATGATGGTATCTTCAGCCGGATATCTCTAGAGGACAGCCAGACCTTGGTACCTGGAGGAAACTGATGCAGCTCTCTTCTACTTGTGTCCGCCTTACGCTTCATGCGGTTGACCGCCAGCAGAATAGAGGATCGGGTTTGCTGCCAGATCTGGAGGAAGTCCCTGAATACAGAGTCAGCTGCAGGCACCTGGGACATAACTGACACCGGGAGAGAAATGTGTGGATGTTGGCCGTAAACGATGAAGAATGGTGTGGCAACAGTGGAGTCGCTTGTGTGGTTGTTATAAGAGAACTCGGTCAAAGGAAGAAGCTGCACCCAGTCATCATGCTGCATGGAGATGACGTGTCGTAGGTAGTTCTCCATGATCTGATTGGTCCTCTCGACTTGACCATTGGACTGGGGGTGGTAGGCTGAGGAAAAGTCCAACTTTACATCAAGGAGTTTACAAAGGGCTCTCCAGAACTTTGAGGTGAACTGAACCCCCCGATCAGACATGGTATGCAGAGGTAAGCCATGCAGGCGGAAGATGTGTTGGATGAAGAGGTTGGCCAGTCGAGAAGCAGAAGGTAGGCTTGTCAGCGGAACAAAATGAGCCATTTTCGAGAATCGGTCCTCCACCACCCAGATCATACTGCGTCCAGCAGAGGGGGGCAGGTCCGTGACAAAGTTCATTGCTATATGCTGCCAGGAGGCATTGGGCACAGGCAGTGGCTGGAGCAGACCAGCAGGTTTACCTTGTTAGCTGCGCACACCGTGCAGGACAAGTCAAAGTCCACGATGTCTTTGGGCAGGGTGGGCCACCACAAAATGACAGGCAATCAGATCTCGGGTTTTACGGGCACGCGTGCCCCCGCCAGTTTGGGGCTGTGTCCCCAGTGTACGATTCCCCTCCTGTCTGCCAGGCGTACAAAAGTCCTCCCCGGAGGGATGTCTTTAATTTGCAGGGGATTAACAGAGATGATGCCTCTGTCTCGGAGGACCTGGACAAGGCATTGTCTCTCACATTTTTGTCGGCAGGGTGGTAGTGGAGAACAAACTGGAGCGGGCACAGAACAGCAAACACCTAGCTTGACGGGGGTACAGCCATTGGGCCGACTGGAGATAGGTGAGGTTCTTATGGTCGGTATATAACAGGATGGGGTGAGCTGCGCCCTCTAGTAGGTGTCTCCTCTCCTCCGGAGCCAATTTGATGGCCAATAACTCCCGAACCCCAATCGAGTAATTGCGCTCTGCGGAAGAAAATTGTCTAGAATTAGTATATTTTTTGATTACTAAAAAACAGATATTCTCCAGCTATATCCGTGGTTTTCCCATAAAAAGGTAGGAAAATCACTTTTATTAATGCTATATGTTCGGACATTAGCAATGGAAATTTTTTTCCACATTAAAACCATCCTTTTTAATTTATCTATTAGTGGTTGTACATACAATTGCCCGTACTTATTTATGTCAGCAGAAACTGTTGCCTGAAAGTATTTAAGCCATTTTTTGGATTTTAATTTTTATTTTTTTCCTCCCCACATTTAAAAAGCTATAACTTTGTTATTTTTCTGTCATTATAGCTGTCACGAACACAGGGTTTGTGGACCCACTAGGCCGCTCCGCCATAGCGGGGAGGCAGCTGACCAGGTCACAGTCTAAGCAGAAGTAAATGGTAGACAGTAATGCTTGGGTACCTAAAATAGTCCGGGCGGTGGCTGTGGCTTCAGCACGGATGGAGGCAGGTGCGGCAAGTGGCGCCAGACGTGGCGGGAAGTATCCTGATAAAGCGGTAGACACTTGCCGTGGCAGATGACACTTGACGTGGCAGATGGCACTTGGCGTGGCAGATCACACTTGACGTGGCAGATGGCACTTGACGTGGCAGAAGACACTTGACGTGGCAGATGGCACTTGACGTGGCAGATAGCACTTGGCGTGGCAGATGACACTTGGCGTGGCAGAAGACACTTGACGTGGCAGATGGCACTTGACGTGGCAGATGGCACTCGAACGCGGGTAGGCACAGGAACAATACGGAATACAGGAACGGTAACAGGGCACGGGTAACAGCTGGAACGGGAGACACTAAGGGACTATTTGCGAGACAGACTGGGAAAGACTAACAACGCTCAGGCAAGGATTAGAAGGCCAGGGGCCTTCTTATAGACCAGGAAATCGTGGCAGTTGATGGTGATGACGATTTCCAAATCGCGCGCACTGGCCCTTTAAGGCCGGGCGCGAGCGTGCGCGCGCACCCTACGGGACCCAGCCGAACGGAGCGGAAGTGAGCGCTGGCATCTCCTAGGAGGCCAGCGCTCACAGATCCATGGCTGCGGGCGTCGGGAGGTGAGTAAAACCAACGGCCCGCGGCCATGGGCGCTACAGTATACCCCCTCTTACGCCCCCTCTTCTTGGGGCCAGAGTGAGAGAGGAACTTTTTAATAAGAGTAGGGGCGCTGAGGTTCTCTTCTGGCTCCCAGGACCTCTCCTCAGGACCAAACCCTTTCCAGTCCACCAAATAGAAAGTCCTTCCTCCTGCCCTCTTGCGATCCAGGATCTCCTTTACCTCGAATACATTAGAAGGACCGCTGGCAGCAACTGTGGAACTAGAGGTCTTGCTGTAGCGGTTCAGGACCACTGGTTTCAGGAGGGACACATGGAAGGAGTTAGGGATTCTGAGGGTAGGGGGTAGCCGCAGCTTAGAGGAAACAGGGTTAATTTGTTGCAGGATCTCGAAAGGACCAAGGAACCTGGGAGCGAACTTGTATGAAGGCACCCTCAAGCGAATGTTCCGAGAGGACAGCCAGACTTTAGTCCCCGGAAAATACTGAAGCGGCTCTCTTCTCTTGGTATCTGCCTTTCGCTTCATGCGATCGACCACCAGCAAAATAGAGGACCGGGTCTGTTGCCAGATTTGCAGGAAGTCTCCATATGCAGAGTCAGCAGCGGGTACCTGAGATGAAGTCGACACAGGAAGAGGGACTCTGGGATGTTGACTGTACACGATGTGAAACGGAGTGGAAGTGGTGGACTCACTTGTGTGGTTATTGTAAGAAAACTCGGCCCATGGAAGAAGCTGTACCCAGTTATCGTGCTGCGAAGAGATGAAGTGGTGGAGATAATTTTCCATGATCTGGTTGATCCTCTCAACTTGCCCATTGGACTGGGGCTGATAGGCAGAGGAGAAGTCCAAACTCACATCCAGGAGTTTACAGAGGGCTCTCCAGAACTTAGAGGTAAACTGAACCCCCCGGTCGGACACAATGTGAAGAGGCAAGCCATGCAAGCGGAAGATGTGCTGAATGAAGAGACTTGCCAGTCGAGGAGCAGAGGGTAGGCCGGTCAGCGGGATAAAATGTGCCATCTTAGAGAACCGGTCCACCACCACCCAGATGGTGTTACATCCTGCTGAGAGAGGAAGGTCCGTGACGAAGTCCATAGCGATGTGCTGCCAGGGGGCACTGGGTACAGGCAGGGGTTGAAGCAGGCCGGCAGGCTTGCTGTGAGTCACTTTGTTAGAGGCACACACCGTGCAAGCAGAGACAAAGTCCAGAACATCCTTAGGTAGCGTGGGCCACCAGAAGTGACGAGCGATCAGGTCTTGGGTTTTACGGATACCGGCGTGCCCAGCTAGTTTAGAACTGTGTCCCCAGCGGAGAATTCTTTTTCTGTCTGCCAACCGAACAAAAGTTCTCCCTGGAGGGATATTTCTAAGCTGCAGAGGATTGGCGGTGACAACGCAGGATGGGTCTATGATCATCTGAAGGGACTCCACCGTGTCTTCCGTCTCAAATGATCTGGACAGGGCATCGGCCTCACATTCTTGTCAGCGGGACGGTAGTGGAGCAGAAATTGGAAACGGGTGAAGAACAGTGACCACCTGGCTTGACGAGGATTCAGTCTTTGAGCGGACTGAAGGTAAGTAAGATTCTTGTGGTCGGTGAAGATCAGGATGGGGTGAGCAGCGCCCTCCAGAAGATGTCTCCACTCCTCCAGGGACAATTTGATAGCCAGTAGCTCCCGATCACCAATGGAGTAATTGCGCTCAGCAGAGGAAAACAGTCTTGAGTAGTAGCCACATACTACTGCCTTTCCTTTGGAGCTCCTCTGGAACAGAAGTGCGCCTGCACCAACAGAGGAAGCGTCCACCTCTAGTGAGAACTGCTGAGATACGTCCGGGTGATGGAGGATTGAAGCTGAAGTGAAGGCTTTCTTGAGGCTAATGAATGCGGACTCTGCCTCTGGAGTGCACACCTTGGCGTTCACACCCTTCTTGGTAAGTGTAGAGATGGGGGCCGTCAGAGAAGAAAAGTTCGGAATAAATTGCCGGTAGAAATTGGCGAAACCCAGGAACCGCTGTATGGCCCTTAGGCCTTGAGGACGTGGCCATTCCAGGACAGACTTTAACTTCTCAGGGTCCATCTTAAGGCCTTGATCCGAGATGATATAGCCCAGGAAGGGCAAAGACCTCTTTTCAAAGGTGCATTTCTCTAACTTGGCATACAAGCGATTCTCTCTTAGTCGCAGAAGAACTTGACGAACATGCCTCCGATGAGTCATCAGATCTGGGGAGAAGATTAGAATATCATCGAGATAAACTACAACGCACATATAGAGGAGATCTCGGAAGATGTCATTAATGAACTCCTTAAATACTGCGGGAGCGTTACACAGTCCGAAGGGCATCACTAGGTATTCGTAGTGCCCATCGCAGGTGTTAAATGCCGTCTTCCATTTGTCACCCCGGCGAATCCGGATTAGATTATAGGCCCCCCGCAGATCTAGCTTGGAAAATTTTTGGGCTCCTCGTATGCGATCAAACAGCTCGGAAATGAGTGGCAACGGGTATTTGTTCTTGACCGTGATCTGATTGAGACCACGGTAGTCAATGCAGGGTCGCAGAGATCCATCTCTCTTTTTAACGAAGAAGAATCCTGCCCCGGCCGGGGAGGAAGATTTTCGAATAAAACCCCTCTCCAACTTCTCCTTGATATAGGCTGACATCGATAAAGTCTCTGGCAAGGAGAGAGGATATACTCGTCCACGGGGAAGAGAAGCATTGGGAACCAGTTCAATGGGACAGTCATAATTCCGATGTGGAGGCAACGTCTCAGCCTCTCGTTTGCAAAAGACATCCGCAAAACTGGCATACTGAGAAGGTAGATCGGAGAGTGACTGAGGCAGAGGGGGCACAACAGGATGGACTTGTGACAGGCAATGGCTATGGCATCTGGAACCCAATTGAAGAACTTCTCCAGAACTCCAGTAGAGTGTCGGGGCGTGTAGACGGAGCCATGGCAAACCCAGCAGGATAGGATTGATAGCCTTGGGTAGTACCAGGAAGGAGATCTGTTCTGAGTGAAGAGCTTCGACCTGTAATGTCAACGGCTCAGTGATGAGCATGATCGGATCAGGCAACGGTAGACCATTCACAGAAGCAACTGCCAGGGGTCTGTCCAGAAGGACTGTGGGTAGTTGAAACCGATCCACTAGATCCTGGTGGATAAAATTAGCAGCCGCTCCAGAGTCAAGATAGGCGGAGGAAGGATGTGATGTCTGTCCGGTGACGATGGCCACAGGTATCGATAATTTGGAAGACGTTGCCTCTCCAACCAACCCTAGGTACGGGAGTTTCCCGGTTTCTGTGGGCATTGGCGTACAAAATGACCCTTGAGGCCACAATACATACAAAGTCCAGAGGAGCGTCTGCGCTTCTTCTCCTGTTCAGATAACCGGACTCTGTCTACCTGCATGGGTTCCTCAGGTAGCGCACTAGGAGTGGACAATAGTGGTCTCTGGGCAGAGGGTGCTGGTCTGTGGGCCCGGCTCTCCTGACGAACCTCTAGAGAGCGCTCCCGGATTCTCATATCAACCCGGGTGGCTAACAGGATGAGGGCATCCAAGGTAGAAGGAAGGTCGCGGGCTGCCAGTTCGTCCTTGATGTGAGAGGATAGTCCCGGCCAGAAGGTCGCCACCAGTGCCTCATTGTTCCATGCCAGCTCGGCTGCTAGGGTACGGAAGGAGATAGCATACTCCCCTACTGTGGAGCCTTCTTGCTTGAGGGTCAACAGAGTGGCTGCGGCAGAGGATGTTCGACCCGGCTCCTCGAACACGGCACGAAAGGACTGCAGGAACAAGGCTAGGTCCGAGGATACAGGTCCTTGTTGCTCCAAGATTCGGTTCACCCATGCGAGGGCCTTGCCAGCGAGGAGGGAGATAATAAATGCCACTTTGGAAGAGATGAGGACTTAGCCTAAAATGCACCGTGCATTGATTGAGAAATCCTCTACATGCTCTGGGGTCACCGTCGTAGCGAGGAGGAAGAGGCAGAGGAACTGAGGATCTGGAACAAACAGGGGGAGCAACAGGCAGTGGCACGGCAACAGCTTCAGGGGGAAGAAACGGGGGTGGAACAGCGAGTAGATCCAGGCGGACCAGGATAGAATTCACCGCCTCAAGGAGTTGATCCTGACGTGTGCGTAGGTCATGCATCTCTGTCTAAATCTTCTGTACTGGGGTCTTGGGCTGGCCAGCGGGTTCCATGGCCTGAGCGTACTGTCACGAACACAGGGTTTGTGGACCCACTAGGCCGCTCCGCCGTAGCGGGGAGGCAGCTGACCAGGTCACAGTCTAAGCAGAAGTAAATGGTAGACAGTAATGCTTGGGTACCTGAAATAGTCCGGGCGGTGGCTGTGGCTTCAGCACGGATGGAGGCAGGTGCGGCAAGTGGCGCCAGACGTGGCGGGAAGTATCCTGATAAAGCGGTAGACACTTGCCGTGGCAGATGACACTTGACGTGGCAGATGGCACTTGGCGTGGCAGATGACACTTGACGTGGCAGATGGCACTTGACGTGGCAGAAGACACTTGACGTGGCAGATGGCACTTGACGTGGCAGATGGCACTTGGCGTGGCAGATGACACTTGACGTGGCAGATGGCACTTGACGTGGCAGGTGGCACTTGACGTGGCAGATGACACTCGAACGCGGGTAGGCACAGGAACAATACGGAATACAGGAACGGTAACAGGGCACGGGTAACAGCTGGAACGGGAGTCACTAAGGGACCATTTGCGAGACAGACTGGGAAAGACTAACAACGCTCAGGCAAGGATTAGAAGGCCAGGGGCCTTCTTATAGACCAGGAAATCGTGTCAGTTGATGGTGATGACGATTTCCTAATTGCGCGCTGGCCCTTTAAGGCCGGGCGTACGCGTGTGGGCGCACCCTACGGGACCCAGCCGAACGGAGCGAAAGTGAGCGCTCACAGATCCATGGCTGCGGGCGTCGGGAGGTGAGTAAACCCGACGGCCCGCGGCCATGGGCACTACAATAGCCATTTGGGGGCTTGTTTTTTGCAGGACGAGTTGTAGTTTTAACGGTACTTTTTTTTGTACAATATAATGTATTGGGAAACTGGCAAAAAATGATTTGTCTGGTGGACTAGGAAAAAAACAGCGATTACTCAATCTTTTGAGGGGTTTTGTTTTTGCAGCTTTCACCATATGGTAAAAATGGTATGTCAACTTTATTTTAACGGTCAATACGATTACGGCGATACCAAACTTATATAATTATTTTTTTATGTTTTACCGCTTTTACAAGGAAGAAAATAATTATTGTAAATAAAATTTGGCTTTTGTCGCCACATTCTCAGAGCCATAACTTTTTTATTTTTCCATCGATTGAGCGGTATGAGGGCTTATTTCTCACGGAGCGAGCTGTAGTTTCCATTGGTTCCATTTTGGGCTACATGAGACTTTTTGATCACTTTTTATTAAAAAAAAACCTCGAGATATGAAGTGACCAAAAAAACAGCGATTCTGGCGGTTTAATTTTATTTTTTATTTTTACGCCACTCATTATGCACATTATATAATGCTATAGTGTAGTAGTTCAGACATTTACGGACGCAGTAATACCAATTTTGTAGTTTTTCGGGAAAAGTTTTATTTCTTTTAATCTTTCATTTTTTACTATACTATACTTGAACCTGTAATCATTAGATCACAGTATTGAGTATTGCAGTGTATTGTCATTTTTACAGGGTAACAGGAGATGAAGAAAGGCAGCCCTGGGCTGCCATAACAACCATTGTTGCCGATGAGCTGTCAGGGGTGGGGTGCCCCCTGTTTGTAACGTCTTAGATGCTGCGATCGTGTCAGCTGTAAAACACAGCTGACACCCGCTGCTTATGGAGCGGCTCAGCAAGTTAGCCAGCTCCGAACATTACCTCCCCCACCACGACGCAATAGTACGTTGTGGTACAGAAAGAGGTTAAACTTATTTTCACTTTTTTTTTTTTTGTTCCACTAGAAGATTAGAAGCTGCAATTGTTTGATAACTTACATAATGCTTTGGAATATCCAAACTCATTATTGCCTATCAGAATAACCAGAGGCATGATTTCCTAATTTAGTGACTACTCTGTTTATGTAATAGAAACAATAGCTGTAGTTACTATTAGGGTATGTTCACACGGCCTATTTACGGACGTAATTCGGGCGTTTTTGCCCCGAATTACGTCTGAAAATAGCGCCTCAATAGCGTTGACAAACATCTGCCCATTGAAAGCAATGGGCAGACGTTTGTCTGTTCACACGAGGCGTAATTTACGCGCCGCTGTCAAATGACGGCGCGTAAATAGACGCCCGCGTCAAAGAAGTGACCTGTCACTTCTTTGGCCGTAATTGGAGCCGTTATTCATTGACTCCAATGAATAGCAGCGCCAATTACGTCCGTAATTGACGCAGCGTTCAAGCGCCTGCACATGCCGTTACGGCTGAAATTACGGGGATGTTTTCAGGCTGAAACATCCCCGTAATTTCAGCCGTAACGGACGCCCTCGTGTGAACATACCCTTAGCCATTCTGTTTAGTACAATCATTTGGATGGGATGTAACAAGTTGCTATCTGATCATTGCAACAATTAAAAGGAAAAGAACAAATGATAGTGAAGATAATTCAAAATTAATATAATAAATAATAAAATAATAATAATAATAGTGATGATGATAATAATAATAATAATAATAATAATAATAATAATAATAATAATAATAATAATAATAATAATAGAAGTTGTGTACATGATTTCTTTATTTTTAAGACCCTCTTTTCCTGCCAGAATGTGAAGCTGCAATCTCTGAGCTCAGTGGGTGTTCCCTGTGAAGCTATCTATGTGCTGCATACACAAAACAGTAGGATATTTTAATTGAAGACATTGTTGCAAAGGAGTCTTTAAAAAAAAAAAAAAAAAGAGATACTGCATAAAAATCTTCATCTATATGTGTTGATGTTCTGCAAGCTGTTTAAGCAAGTACATTTGTAAAAATCTCACGGACAAACAGGGGACCTTTCTACCTCCATCCTTCACAATCCTCCATCTGCAGCTGAATGCAATCTGGGATGTTTATTCTATTGTACATCTGCAGTGCTCAGACTGGAAGTCTGGAAAAATGGTGAACTATGAATATATACAATATACACAATGTGGTGTCCACTACAGTTCCACAGGGCATAAGTAAATGCATCTAAAGTGTAATACACATCAATGTTCTGATTTAACTGCTCAGGAAGCTGGCTTAAATTCATGCCATAAATGTATAAGGAGTAATGCGTGTGTAGGGACCAAATTTTACGGCAGGCAGTCCCTAAGTGGTAAACTCCTTAAAGAGACTCTGTCACCACATTATAAGTGTCCTGTCCCCTACATAAGGAGATCGGCGCTGTAATCTAGGGGACAGTAATGCTTTTTATTTTAAAAAAACGATGTTTTTTTCACAAAGTTAGGAGCGATTTAAGTTTATGCTAATGAGCTTTCTTAATGCCCAAGTGGGCGTACTTTTACTTTCGACCAAGTGGGCGTTGTACAGAGGAGTGTATGACGCTGACCAATCGGCATCATGCACTCCTCTCCATTCATTTACACTGCACTAGCGATATAGATATATCGCTATGTGCAGCCTCATACACAAACCCTGACATTACTACAGTGTCCTGATAATGAATACACATGACCATCCAGCCTGGACGTCATGTGTACTCAGAATCCTGACACTTCTGACTCTTTTCTGTGAAATTCCAGCAACGGATACGAAATCTCGCGAGATCACGGAGCTAAACGAGATTTGGTTTCACTTGCCGGAATCTCACAAAAAAAGATTCAGAAGTGTCAGGATTCTGAGTACACATGACGTCCAGGCTGGATTTCATGTGTATTCATTATCAGGACACTGCAGTAATGTTAGGGTTTGTGTATGTAGCTGCACATAGCGATATATCTATATCGCTAGTGCAGTGTAAATGAATGGAGAGGAGTGCATGATGCCGATTGGTCAGCGTCATGCACTCCTCTGAACAACGCCCACTTGGTCGAAAGTAAAAGTACGCCCACTTGGGCATTAAGAAAGCTCATTAGCATAAACTTAAATCGCTCCTAACGTTGTGAAAAAAGATTGTTTTTTTAAATAAAAAGCATTACTGTCACCTACATTACAGTGCCGATCTCCTTATATAGGAGATAGGGCACTTATAATGTGGTGACAAAGTCTCTTTAAGGACAAGGCCTATTTTAAATTTCATAACGCAGTAATTTTTTTTTACATTTTTTCATCTCCACATTCGAAAGCCATATCATTCTATTTTTTACGTTGAGGTAGCCGTACGAGGGCTTGTTTTTGCAAGACGAGTTGTATTTTTTTTAGTCAAATCTTTATTTATGAAAAAAAAAGGCATAAATTGCAATAGGAAGACGTGTCAATAAGTTACAATACATTTGCAATATATACATGTTCCATGCAGTGGGAAAAAGGGAATTCTCATTGACAATACACATCAAAAGAATAAATGGCAGCAATGTAAACAACAAATGTTAAAAAAGAAAATTAGCCCCTTCCCTACGCAGCCATTTTTCGGATTTTCACTTTTGTTTTTTCCTCTCCACCTTCCAAAAGTTGTAAATATTTTTTCATCAATATTGCCATATGAGAGCTTGTTTTTTGCGGGACGAGTTGTAGATTTTCACGGCACCATTTATTGTACCATATAATGTAGTGGGAAATGAGAAAAAATATATATGTGGAGTGGAATAGGAAAAAAACAGCGATTCCTCAATATTTGGGTGGTTTGTTTTTACGGCGTTCACCATGCGGTAAAAACTGCATGATAACTTTATTCTGCGGGTCAATACGATTACAGCGATACCAAATTTATATTGTTTTAAGTTAAATTTACGTTTTGTCGCCATATTCTGAGAACCATAACTTTTTTATTTTTCCGTCAATTTAGCGGTATGAGGGCTTATTTTTTTGTGGGGTGAGCTGTGGTTTATATTGGTACCATTTTGGGGTACGTGAGACTTTTTTGATCACTTTTTATTTCCTTTTTTTTTGGGAGATGAAGTGATCAAAAAACAGCAATTCTAATGTTTTGAATTTTTTGTTTTTTATGGCGTTCTCTGTGCGGACTAAATAATGATATATTGTAATAGTTCAGACTTTTACGGACGCGTCAATACCAGTTAGCTTTTTATTTCTTTTTTTACATTGTGCTTAAGGGAAAATGGGAAAAGGTTTTTGTTTTTTTTTTACTTTTAATTTTTAAATTATTTTTTTTTTATTAAAAAAAAAAAATATTTTACTGTTTTTTTACTTTTTTTACTTGTCCCCCTAGGGGCCTTTAACCAGAGATCCTTAAGTCGCTTGTACGATATACGGTACTGCAATGCTAATGTATTGCAGTATATCGTGATTCTGACAGTCTCCTATGAAGCCCTGCCAGAGTACAAAGATGGCAGACCTGGGGGCCTTCACCATGCCAACCAAGGGCACCCCCGATCTCACTGCGGGGGGGCCGTTGGAATGTTTTAGGGGGTCACCCGCCGGTTTTTAGTAATTTAAATGCCGCGTGTCGCTATTGACCGCGGCATTTAAGAGGTTAAACGAGCGGGATCACGCTCGAGCGGGATCCCGACCATTACACGGAAGTGTCAGGTGACACGCAGCCGACACACTCACTCTATGGAGTGGGCTCAGTCCGTGAGCACGCTCCATACTCCCCCACGTGGCGTGCACCCTATATATGAACATAGCCTAAGAACTCTGATCCCGGTCTTAATACGGGCCTTGCCCAGATCTAAAAACTCTTCATTTTTGTGGTAGCTGAAGAATTCGGACACGCATAGCAATGCTTAGATTGATCTTTTAGATGAGTTGTTATTATTATTGGCAGTTGTGTGCCTGTAAAAGTAATGGTACAGACTGTACCTTTTTCCCCTTCCCAAATACAAGTGATTTACCTGCATTTTGTAAGAATACAGTAGAAATCTGTTTATTGAAAAAAAAAAAAATAATAACAATTTTTTTTTAATTGGGAAAATTATTATTTTTTGTCTTCTATTTCTCTTCTTCCTTTTTTTGTTATATTTTTAAACATTTTATTTAACATTTTATCCCACTAGGAGACTAGACTATACAATTGTTTGATCTATAATACAATACACTGCAATATTTCTGTATTGCCCTCTTTCTCTGTCTAACCACCTAGATACCACGGTCAGCATTAAAATTTAAAAATATGATTTTTAAAATTGTTATTCTTTTTTTTAGGGCACATCATTACAGAAATCCCATTCGTACCCAACTATTATTTAGACATCTGATCAGTATGATATTTAGTATATAGGAATGCAGTATACTTCCAATCTTTACATTGAATTTTTCCAACAGCAACATTAGTGCAGATAGATAACAAACATAGCAATCGTCTCCATTTCCACATGAATGTGAGCGTCCACTCGTAAATAAATATGGGCATCATGACATCATTTATAATCAGGTTCTCTTCAAATGGCCAGAAGAGATGACTAGCATCGCTGATGAGCTGCCAATGGAAACATACCCTGCTTTGTTCAAGTACTTTTTGAGTTAAACATTGACAGCTCCGCACTGCTTGGACACTCTTTCGAACATATGGAGCGTTACATCACACAATAGATTGAGATAAAGAAGGTTGTTTTATGCATGCAGGTCCAGGATTTTTCCTTTAAGAATGGGATGCATACCGTAACAGTTCAACCAATATCTTTACTGAACTGGACTGCACATACTGGCACAAAAAGAGTAGTAGTTATAGTTCACCTTACAAAGGGCACAAAAAGCTTGATGCTTGGTTGCTTGTAGGATGCTGGTCATTCTGGAGGACAACGACGGTTAAATGTTCTGGTACCCAACACACATACATCCTTTCATACCAGACAACACTTTGTCACAAAAAGCAACTTTCACTCCACACTGACCACTGTTAGTGTTAGGATTTAAGCTCAGGAACTCCTGTGTCCCAGGTAGTGACTCTTCTCATTGAGCTACTGGTGCTGACTGACAGCTCCACTGATTAATCTTTTGTCTAGCTTCTCTTGACTTGCCTCTTGAGATTTCTTGCTTGATTACCTGATTAGTCTTACCTTTGTGCATTCATATGTAAGCCTGGCCTTTGCAATTCCTCCTTACCAGACTATTGAGCTCCTTGTCTCTAGTCTAGTTCATTGCTGCCTTAATCTACAAACTTTTGCTGCTTATTTGTGTATCAAACCTGAATTATTTCCTGACCGCATCTCTGCCTCACACTAAAAACTGTTGCCGCGTATGTGGAACTTGGATTGTTTCCTGAGCACAACTCTGCCTTATGCCACACATTGTTGCCACTTATTTGTGTACCAAGTTGGACATTTCCTGACCACATCCCTGACCTACACTACAAACTGTTGCTTCTTATCTGTGTAGGAACCTGCACTGCTACTTGACTATTCACCCACCTTCCAGATTGTTTCAGGACAGAAGGTTGCGTGTTCAAATCACATTGAGGTCACCACTGAAGACTCAAACAGGAACAAGCGTCTCCAGATTTCTTGCTTTGTATAGTCTACATGGGATTGGACTCTCATCCACAGATCCCTGCATCTCAAGGTCTTTGACCTTCTTGCAGCTGCTCAGTGTCACCCTGCCACAGCCCCTTGACTCTCAAGGGTTAAGTATATTAGGGCCACTGTCTGTCACTTTCTTCTATATATCACGTCACGCATATGGTTCCACCAGAAGAAATACAGACCCTACTTTAGGTTTCGTCTTATAATCCCAGTCACCACGGAATCGCGGTCACCTTTTCTCTAGGGCCTTCACTATCAGGGTTCCCGCCCACTGCCGCTAACACTGATTGCGCCACTAGTACAAAACCAATCTAGGACTGGACTTATAAGGCAAAATCTTAGCCCTTCAGGTCAACTAGTTTTCACTGTATAATCTACACAGGCCCAACAATACAGGGATTCTTCTACTTCCCTAACAAGGCCCCACTACAGTCTTCCTTTGGGTTAAAGGACAGAACTGCTTACCCGTCCACTTGTTCCTACACCCAGGCTGGCTACTTTCACAGCCCTCAGCAAACTTCCCAGAGCTAACTTCTTTTCTAATACCGCTTCAGTAGTGGCCTGTATGGAACACTGGCAAGCCACCCACATTTACGAGCTAACTCTGCCAGCCCCAGACCCTAATTATTTCCTGTTAGCTCACCGTTCGCTCCATGACTTACTCTGTCAACTCTGCGTGGCAAATCAGACGTATTGCTTCCCTACATGATTTTGTTCACTTCTAGCCAGGGACAGTTTTACATAGGTTGCGTCACCTCTTCCAGCCTCCAGCCCATTTCAAATTATGGCACAAATCATATTTGAATTTTGCAATTATACTTTTTCTCTCCTCTCTCCACTTTTGTAAATGGCAAAGTGTCTGGGGTTAGCTGGGAGAGGCAGAGCCAGCAAGTTTTTGCTAAACGTATCATTTTTAAAGATAAAAAATTGTGCAAATTTTAGCAAAAATCTTTGCCTACTCATAGATTACATTTTATACGCAGGTAAAAAAGCACCAAACAAGTGCCGCAGGTATTATCTGCCTCATATTAATTTTAATTGGAGTTCAGAGGTGGAAACCACTTTAAGACCATCAGCCCCCACTCACAGTAAAATAACCATCAGCCCACCACTCACAGTAAAATAACCATCAGTCCACCACTCACAGTAAAATGACTATCAGCCCCCCACTCACAGTATAATAACCATAAGCCTCCCACTCACAGTAAAATGACCACCAGTCACACACTCACAGTAAAATTACCATCAGCCCCCCACTCACAGTAAAATAACCATCAGCCCACCACTCACAGTAAAATGACCATCAGCCCCCCACTCACAGTAAAATAACCATCAGCCCACCACTCACAGTAAAATGACCATCAGCCCCCTAACTCACTGTAAAATGACCATCAGCCCGCCACTCACAGTAAAATGACCATCAGCCCCACACTCACAGATTCCCCTTGTAGGTAGTGCCACAAAGCCCCCTGTAGATAGTGCCACTCAGCCCCCTGTAGGTAGCACCACACAGCCCCCTGTAGGTAGTGCCACACAGCCCCCTTGTAAATAGTGCCACACAGCCCACTGAAGGTCTTGCCACACAGCTCCCTTGTAGGCAGTGCGACACAGCCCCATTGTAGGTAGTGCCACACAGCCCCCTGTAGGTAGTGCCACACAGCCCCTTGTAGGTAGTTTTGCACAGCATCCTGTAGGTAGTGCCACACAGCCCCCTTGTAGGTAGTGCCACACAGCATCCTGTAGGTAGTGCCACTCCACACTGTCCCCTGTTGGGTAGTGCCACACAGCCCCCTTGTAGGTAGTGCCACATGGTCCCTTTGTAGGTAGTGCCACACAGCCCCCTTGTAGGTAGTGCCACACAGCCCACAGCCCCCTTGTAGATAGCACCCCCCCCCTTCCTGTAGATATCGCCACTGTAGCTTCCTGAAGGAGCTAAATCCCCCTGTGGCCGGGGATTCCACTCCTGGAGCGCTCCGCTTGATGTCCCTGTCCATATGCGACTGGGGATTCCACTCCAGGAGAAGCCCTCGTCGTCTGTGTCCATTTATGGACAGTGACGTCACTGGCTTCTCCTGGAGTGGAATCCCCGGTCCAACGCTGTGGACAGGATGGCCATGTATGGACAGAGACATCAAGTGCTCCATCCAGGAGCAGAATCCCCGGCCACACGGGGATTCCGCTCCTTCAGAGAGCTACAGTGGCGCTAGTAGATAGCAGAGCAGGGAGATACCTCCCTGCTCTGCTATAGTGGTGTTGCTATCGTTGTAGCAGCCGCAGCGGCTACTAGAGGCGCTGACGGCCATGGGGGGGCCGTCCCGGGGGCGGGCGGCATGGGTGTCCTCATGCCCGGTGTTGTTGCTAGCAGCCTCTATGGCTGCTACAGCGCTAGCGACGCCACTGAGAGAAGTAGCGTCCGGACCCGGCGACTCAGCAGTCGCCTTCACGCCCGGGTGCTCCTTCACTCAGTGGCATCGCTACCGCTGTAGAAGCCATAGCGGCTGCTAACGACGACACTGGGCAGGAGGGACGACCTCCCCCATGGTCAGCGGCACCACTAGCAGTCGTTGCGGCTGCTACAGCGATAGCAGCGCCACTATGGCAGAGCAGGGAGGTATCTCCCTTATGTGCTATCTACTAGTGCCACTGTAGCTCCCTGAAGGAGCAGAATCCCCCTGTGGTCAGGGATTCTGCTCCTGGATGGAGTGATTGATGTCTCTGTTATCTGGACAGGGACATCTGGGGCAACTCCCAGCTTTTGAAACAAGCAGGAGAACGGAGCCAGCGCAGCGCCCCCTTCCACCTGCTGGAGTGATGCGCCCTGCGCATTGGAACAGATCGCACACCCCTATGGCTGGCCCTGCATGTGTACCCAATAATTGCTAAAATTAGGACAAAACCTGTGTCCGCAGCATTATCAGTACATTATGCACTACTACTCAGCCTCTGCATACAGTAAATGAGGAAAAGAGTTAACTAACAGTTACATTAGGTCAAGGGGGACTATAACATTTGCACACAGCTAGACTCCTACTCCCCAGGTGACTGATAACATAGAAAACGACTGGGAATATTACTAATGAAAACATTTATAAAGTGCAGGCTCCTATAAAGCCAGTGCGGTAGAGCTCGAGCTATGCTATACGACTTAAACAATTCAAGGTGTATCATACCTAATGTGCATAAACAGGTATGTATAACCACAAAGAAGGAGAGTTTGTATTTATTTATTTAGATTGGATTTCAGAAATATCTATTTAAATTTGTTAGTAATAATAAAAATATAATAAATGCATTAAAAAAATGCACAGAATACTGTTACTTTTCTTCATCAACTGTATTCCATTTTGTAGGGGGCCGTAATACAACACTGTGCATGAGCCCAAGTTGCCAGACATACTATATTGCAATCACCTTATACGCCTGAAGATAGAGACCGTGAGGAGAATGAGAGTTAAGACCCTTTTACATGAGCCAATTCATATGAACACTCCATCCCGATCATTGCCCTGTGTATACAGGGTAACGATCAGCCGATGAACGAGCAAACTCACATTCATTGACTAATCAAATCTTTTTTGCAGCATTAAATATAATCGTTGTCTATGTAAATAGGGAGATGTGCGGCCTACATTATGGAAATATATGGGGACGAACAATTGTAGTAATGATCGCTCGTTCTGATAAATACCCAATCATAGCTCCTTGTGAAAAGAGCAAGCGAGCGCCGATCAGCGAACTGTCTCGTCGATCGGCGCTCGTTTTCATGAGCCATATTACTCTGTGTAAAAGGACCCTAAGATAAAATTCAAATATACTGTATATGTTTATAATATAAGGATATTATATGGTTATTTGAAGGGGTTGTCTCAAAAAATCATCTACTGACCAATTGTCTTATTGGAGTGCACGGTCATCATAGAGGTGGGTCTCTACTTGGGTCTTCATTCTATTAGCCATAAAGGAGAACAACTCAGCAAGAGTCGCTCCAACTCCAAAATTACTTCAAAGAAGTTTTGTATATTTTTATGGTAATTTTCTTCAAAAAGTTTCTTCTGTAACAGCAGCTCAACATAGACCAAGAATGAAGAGGAACTTTCAGAATAACAGTCATGGCACGGAGTTGCTTCTTCTTGGGTTCTCAGACGTTCCTGACCTACAGATGTCACTTTTTTGTGTGTTCCTCCTTATATATCTTCTCACTGTTTTTGGAAACCTTGTTATTATAATAGTAATTTATCTCAGACATGAACTGCACAATCCTATGTACTTCTTTATCAGCAATCTTTCATTTCTTGACATATCTTACTCTTCTGTTACTCAACCGAAGCTTCTCTCCATCCTCATAGCAGGTCCAAGTGTAATCTCATTTGCGGGTTGCATTACTCAACTCTATGTCTTTATGTCATTGGCTTGTACTGAATTTGTTTCCTTAACAGCTATGTCTTATGACCGGTACGTGGCCATTTGTAAGCCATTGCATTATTCGATTTTAATGAACAAAAAGGTGTGTTTACTCCTGGCAACAACTTCTTGGGTGGTGGGATTTTTGGATCCATTAGCACATACGGTGGTCATATCACAACTACCTTTATGTAGGCCACGTGTCCTAAATCATTTTTACTGTGATTTGTCGGTTTTATTAAATGTATCCTGTGTTGACAAGTTTTTCATTGAAATCATGACTTATATTGTTGGCTCGGTGGTAGCACTTCCAGCCTTTTTGCTTACATTGATATCATACATTTTTATTATATCCAACATCCTTAAAATTGCTTCTTCAGCTGGACGACACAAGGCTTTCTCCACTTGTGCGTCACACCTAACTGTTGTAATTCTATTTTACGGATCTGTATTAGTTATGCACATGAGACCTTCATCCCAGTATTTACTTAATCAAGATAAATACTTGTCTGTGTTATATACTGCTTTCATCCCAATGCTAAACCCTCTCATTTATAGTTTGAGGAACAAGGATGTAAAAAAAGCTTTGATAAAGCTCACAGCTGACAAGAAGTTTATCTAAATGATCAATACATTTAATTGACACAGCTCATTAAGATCAATGTAAGGATGTACAAGTCACAATGTGACTCTTTTTATGTCTGTATGTGATTTTATATGCATTTAATTTATTGGTTAAAAAGGGTATTTCTGCTATAGACATTTCTGACATATCCATTAGGCGCGCTGCTTCCTTTCTATTCCATTTCCTCTTGGATGCAGCCACCGGTTGCCACGTCAGCTTGCAGAATGGGATCTTAGAGGTGGACTCCTACCATCAAACATTTATAAGTAGGTATAGCAGGAAAAAGTGTAGAGGATCCACCATAAGCAATCAGGGTAAAGTATAAAAGTAACGGCCAGATAAGATTTTTTTTTATCAAAGTAAACAAGCTGTGTTACAAGACTGGATTGATCTCTTCCCCAAGGTTATAACAAGGGTGCATACAAACTGTGTTTAAGCGCTTCCCATCACAATGTTTCCCTTTTCACATCCTAATAGAAACTGCCACTTTCATTAGAAAATTAAGAAGAGTCCGCTGGTTCCCCCAGGGACCGCAGTGCCAGGGCTCCACCTCTCCTGCCCCGCAAATACAGATATAGCAGTGGGGAGTGAGTTGGGTAAATGTACCCATTTATCATAATTATCCCCTTTAGATGCCACAGTAAATAGCGACCACTACGTGGACCATAGGAAACTGTGAACAGAAGGGTATCCATTGACTTCTATGGGTGTGTTCTAGGCATGTTCTGTGAGCTGTGCAGAGGTCATTGTGCAGGAAGTGGGAGGATTGGAGCTGTGTCCATCACCTATTATCAATGGTGGATCCTGTGCTATATATATATATATATATATATATATATATATATATATATATAGAGGTGTTACATTTTATTGTAATCCTGCCTGTGATGATAATGAGATGACTGTTGAGAAGTGATCTGTACAGAACAGGAAGGGTCAGTCTATTATGAATGGTGGATCCTGTGTTATCTATATATAGGTGTTACCTGTCAGTGTAATCCTGCCTTTGATGATAATGAGATGACTGCTAATAAGTGATCTCTACAGAATAGGAAGGGTCAGTCTATTATGAATGGTAGATCCTATGTTATTAATTTATATGTGTTAGGTCTAGTTCACATGGCAGGTTTTGCGTGGCGGGTCCCGCCGAAAACTCTCCACGGAAATATTCCTGCCGACGGCAGGAAGGTCCCTCCCTCCCATTAACATCAATGGGAGATTTGGACGGAAGCCGCCCAAAGATCGAGCAGGATGTTTATTTTTCCCACTAGCTGAAATAATCAGCTGGCGGGAAAAAGAAGCCTCCGACTCCAGTTGAAAAAAATGGGAGGCAGAATTTTGAGGCAGAATCCGCTGTGGATTCTGCCTGCAAAATTCCTCTGTGTGAACTCCCCCTTACCTGTCATTGTAATCCTGCTTGTGATGATAATGAGATGACTGCTGTTAAGTGATCCCTGCAGAACAGGAAGGGTCAGTCTAATATGAATGGTGGATCCTGTGTTATCTATATTTCTAGGTGTTACCTGTCTGAATGTGATGATAATGAGATTACTGCTAAGAAGTGATCTCTACAGAACAGGAAGGGTCAGTCTATTGTGATGCTCAGTGGCCAGATAACAACTGCAAGATTTTAGGATTTTTTTGTAATATAAATAATGACAGAAAATAAAAGCTAATCACCAAAAAATCTTGAAAAATGTGTTTAACATAAAAACTTGATTTAAACAATAGGTCATTTTCTGATGACACATTCCTTTTAACACTTTTATATTGTTATGAGTTTTACAGGTAAAGTTGAGAGTTCATCATCTAATACTGGCGATTTTAATTATATTGTGGTTACACTATGAAGTAACACCTTTATTTTTTATTCTTATCTACAGTATGAAACATGTATGTTCTTTCCAGTGGATATGCCATAAATGTCTAAAGTGGAAAAACCCTAGTTAAGGGGGTTTCAAATGGGCCATCAATGTGTGATTGGTGAGCAGCACATTCGTACGTGTGACCATACCTGGTACTGCAGACATTTATCTATAATATACTTATAATTGTTGGTTAATGGTTAATGTGATAACTGGAACTTGAGTTCCATCCAAAAACTTGACGACAGACTTTTTTATTGTTTAATTCTGTTGTCTATTGCAGACGGCATTCTTCATTGGTAAGTAAATAAAGTTGTCAGCTAATAAAAGTACAGGGTCATAAAATAAGCTGCTGATATTCCTATTTAGGTATGGAAATGTTACTGGATCTTCTCAGAACTAGAGATAGGTGGGATAATATTCCAAATTTATTTCAGATTGTGCAGTGTGGGTTACACTCTCTATTGGAGTATCGATGCCCCTGTGGTAAAGGTCCAGAAAAGTAAAACAATGACCCTTCCTCTGAGCACCGCTATGTTGTGTCTATAACAGTTGTCTCTTCTATTCTTCAGATAGTAAAGCTCAATTTTTACAAATATCTTAATTTGGAATTATTTTTATTTCCATTGCTTTCTTCTCTAATCAGTCTGGCATTGCAGTTTAGCCCCGTAAACTTGAATGCAATACTAAATGTAGCCCAACAGTTGAGTTCTTTCTAGAAAAATAGAGACATGAGCGATCTGCCTTTTTTATATATATATATATATATATATATATATATATAAACAGCGCCACTACTGTCTATGGGCTGTGACTGGTATTGCAATATGCAAGTGAATGGAGTTCGGCGGCAATATCACTGTTTATAGCACTGTTTATAGAAAAAGACCGACATATTTTTTTCCTGTCATACATACCCCATTTCTATGTATCAGTGGGATTTGAAATAATATGAAAATCTATGTAAAAACAAAAAAATGTAAAACACTTTTTTTATCATTTAAAATGTCTAATTTAACATCTAGACTTTTTCTTGTTTAGAGGAAAGAAGTATTCTCTACAGACATTGATGCTAACGTTCACTACAAAGTAATTCATATTTTATAGATTGTATACATAATCTCAATAAATACAATATTGCATATGCCAGAAACATAGTACTTAGGCCAGTCTCAGATGGAAGTATTACGCCCTCATTCGTATTATGGCCGCAACACCTGACCTCATTGTCACCCTACTGAAACAAACTGAGAAACAAATAGGTTCTATGGTAACCTAAGTTCAGTTCAGTTCAGTAGAACTGCGGGATATACGTTACGGCCATCTAAAACCAGCCTCATACAGTAGGTAGTGCTGAATTTATATGTCTAGAGATTACAGGCATAAAATGACCCATCATTTTAATAAATCACATAAAATATGTTACTTTTACCAAATACACTGTAATATCAATACCAATAATAACCTGGTCCTGCTTATAGGTTAATAAGATAACGCTGGTACCTATCTAGTGCATACAAAATGGAAGGGGCACTGGGAACCCTCAGGCTGTGTGATTACAGGGTCCAATAATAGGCAGCGATATACATTAGATGTATGTCAGTCGAACCCGACGATTTCGGCGGGACCAGCCGACCATCTAATGTTTATGACGGTGTCCCAATTCTTACCTGACGGTAGATTTAGTTGGAGTGAAGCAGGGGCGTAGTAAGGGGGGCAGGCGAGGCATGTGCCCCGGGCACAACTAGGATGTAGGGAAGGGGGTCGCGATTGCTGCTGCAGCCATCTGGCATACAGGGCGCCTATCAGCAATCAGTTGTTTTGATATGGCTGCTCTGCCACAGTCCCATCCTCTCAGGGCCACCTGCTGCTACGGGACCTGCGCTTGCACATTACATTTATGGGCCAGGCTGCACAGGTCCCATTACGCCCGGTGGTGTCGCAAGCAGGGGGGGTGATGGCGACTGCCACATTAAATTGTATTTGTGTCCTCAGAACGCAGATACAATTGAATACCATGGCGGAGCAGCTCCCTGCTCCACCACCACTAGGCTACAGGCCACATTAGGCCATGTCGGGACAGCATGATGACAGAGTGATGCCGGTGTGATGAAATCACGGCCTTCGCAAGTTACTTACCTAGCCCCATTCCCTGCTCTACGCTGAGGCAGGATGCCTTGGCATGGAGGAGGGAACGGGGCTAGGTAAGTAATTTTTTTTATTATTTCTACAAGTGAGGGCTGTGTGTCACCATCTGTAAGGGCAGCTGTATGGCACCATCTACAAGGGGGCTGTGTGGCACCATCTACAAGGGGGGCTGTGTGGCACCATCTACAAGGAGGGCTGTGTGCACCATCTACAAGGGAGACTGTGTGGCACATCTTCAATGGAGGACTGCGTGCAATATCTACAAGGGGGCTGTGTCTGGCACTATCTACAAGGGGAGGCTGTTTGTGGCTCTATCTATAAGTGTGGCTGTGTGTGGCGCAATATACAAGGGGGACTGTGTGTGGCGCTATCTTCAAGAGGGGGGCTGTGTGGCGTTATCTACAAGAGAGGGGCTGTGTGTAGCAATATCTGCAAGGATGGGCTGTGTGTGGCACTATCTACAAGGGGGCCTGTGTGTGGCACTATCTTCAAGGGTGGCTGTGTGGCGCTATCTACAAGAGGGGGGCTGTCTGGCATTAACAACAAGAGAGGCTGTGTGTGGCGCTATTTTCAAGGGGGGCTGTGTGGCACTATCTACAAGGGTGGGCTGTGTGTGGTGCTATCTACAAGGGGGACTGTGTGTAGCGCTATGTACAAGAGGGGGGCTGGGTGGGGCTATATACAAGAGGGGGAATGTTTGTGGCCCTATCCACAAGAGGGGGGGTGTGTAGCGTTAACTACAAGAGCAGGGGCTATGTGTGGCACTATCTACAAGGGGGGCTGTGTGTGGCACTATCAACAGGGGGCTGTGTGTGGTGCTATCTACAAGGGGTCTGTGTGTGGCTTCTTTCATTTATTTTCTTTCAATTTATTGTTATGGTAGCTCCCTTATATTGCTTGTAAAATTTAGAAATGATTTTATGCACGAGTTACATAAAAAAAAATTGTGAAAAAAAAATTACACCTTATTGATTGATAGGGAAAGCAAACATGTTGAGGGGGAAGGAGATGTCGGGAAAGGAGTTGGGGGGGGGGGGGCACCAATCTGACTCTGCCCCGGGTGCAGTAGAACCTAGCTACACCTCTGGAGTGAAGGGTCCGGTATGTTGAATTTCAACATCCCCGATTCCTTTTGTTCGTTATTAGATAAGCCGCTGCAAGACGAGCTTGGCTGCGGCTTTCTACCTCATAACATATGCCGAGCGTGCAGTTTTATGGGGTAGTCGGGAGGGATAGCTGTCAGCTGAACGATCGTTCGGCCAACAGCTATCTAAAATGTATGGCCGTATCAAGCTTGTGCATATCAATAAGCCCATGTATATTGTAATGAAATATCAAGGTATTGTATGCCCGCACAATAAATTAAGAATTATTAATTAATAGTTAAAGGGCTTCTAATGGGACAAAACAATTATAATAGATAAGATTACATAAAATAACAATTACCACTATTTTTTTTATATAAAGAAACCTTATTAAATAAATAAAAGAGTAAATAAAACATACATTTTATAATAAACTATAAACAAATTTCATGTATAATTTATGGTGACAAGAGAACAGGTTTAAAAAAAATCTTGCAGAATCAAAGGCATTTCCTTGATGGAAAAACCCCTTTGGAGAAATCCTCAATACATGAACTGTTGGGGGTACTTCCGGATGGGCCATCAATTTTTTGGGACTGGACAACCCCTTTAAAAACAAAATGACTCCAGAGGTGTCCATTATTTTTTTTCTATTATTACATTATATAGGTAGATCATGCCAAACAAAGATATCTCTCCGTAAAACATAGCTGTTCAGAGTCTTCAGTTTCCCTACTGAGTAACATTTGAGAATTTTCATCTGAATCTCTCCCAGGACAGGATAGGCAACTGCCTGAACACACATGAATATTTTCACCAACTTTCCAAACTGAGAAAAATGGATATAATTGAAATGTGTTTACAAATGCCTTCTTAAATGAATGGAGTATTTGGCCTTTATCAGCATTGTAAAAGACTATCTTCCCTATTCTCAAGTTTACATATATCCCAACATGGCAAAGCCCCTTGGAGACATTGATGTTGATGGGCCGATCTTCATAAACCTTGTAGTTTTCATCTAACTCTATCGCCCAAACTCCTTCCATTGGTGACAAAGTCAACTTTCCTTTCCGATTTATTTTTTCTGAGGCCACTCCAATAGTCCAGTGTTTCGAACCATCTACATTCACCTTCCAGTAGTTTTGCTCTTTTGATAATACTTCTCTTCCAAGCACATAAAGTCGCGTGTCAAACCTCTTGTCATTGTCTGGGACATTTTGTCTTTCTGCCGACCTTGACAAAAGCTTAAAGTCATCTGACAGCTTTAGATCAGGATGAGCAGTTTCCGGATCAAGCTGGACATCCACTGTGAAATTGAACATGTTGACAAATGAATTTGGACTCACATGATAAACTGTAATTAATTTCAGAGGAAATCAGCATACATCCTAGGTAGTCATCCTAAAATGTATGGGCATAATGAAATCCTATGCAATTTCTTAACCGACTCAGGACCATGCACCGTTTCGCAATTTTTAGCAGGCGTTAGTTAAACTGCTATAACTTTTTATTTGTTGGACTTGCAATGTGATTTTTGCAACCTTTTTTTCATAAACAATGCAGATTTCCTTTATCATCATTTTGTACACATCATTTTTAGCTTTTTTTAGAATTGTTAGGCTTATAGTTAAAAAAAACCCGGCAAAAACAAATACTTTTTTACATTCTAGGTTATTTTTTCCTGGTAATAAAATGGTATTATCATAAAATAAATTTTTTATTTGTGATTGTTATTGTCGTAAATTTTTATATATTACATGTCATACTTTTTTAGGGTAATTAGGTCAGGGCTAGGGTGACGACAATGATTGGTGGGGGGGGGGGGAAATATTTTATGTCCATTATTTAGTTTTTATTTTTACTTTTTTTTATTACTATGGTCTGTTCCTCAAAAGGTCAGAAAAGAACTTTGGGAGACTTTAGTTTTATTTTTACACAATGATTTTTCACTGTAGCTGGGGAAAATAGCCCTGTATTAGTGACCATTGTCACTAATAAAGCTGTGCTGGGTCTAGTTAGACCCAGCAGCAGCTTTCCACTAATGGTATCCCGGCGATCATGTGACCAATCACATGATCAGCGGGACCAACAGAGGCAGCGGTCTCTATTCTATATACAGCACTCATTGAGCGCTGTGTGTGTAAAACCAAACAAGTCATAGCAGCGGAAACCATTTCTGTCTTCTCTCCAAGGCACCCGACATTTAGCTGTCTGATCGCTTGGGGAGCCAGCTAAAGCCCGCAACATAGATATACTATGGCGCGGGTTTTAAGGACCTGGACCACCCATCGTATATATACAGTGGTGGTCCTGTACTAGTTAATAGGGTTTCCAGGATTAGAAAAACTTTGCTGCCTTCTATAAAAAAAATCAAACCCCCGAATTGTCCCGAATTACACAGGATAGTCCCAGATTCCGGGTGGTGTCCCGCTGTCCCGGACTGCCGGTGATAGGTCTCAGTTTTAACTGTATCTGCATCCTCAGGATGCAGATATAGTTAAAACCAATGCTGAAGCAAGGAACCATCAGCTCCATGCCGTGAGATGCTCGGCACAAACAGGCGTGATGTAGTGACGTCATCACGCATATCTGCGCCGAGCTACTCAGAATACAGAGCGGAGGTTATGGACAGTGATGTCGGGCTTTCAACTATGGAGTCCTCAGCCAGAGCAACGCCAGTTCTCTGGCCGGGAACGCCTATCTTGGGAACCTCCCGGAGCGGAATCCCTGGCCAGAGCTTTGCCGACGTTCTGGTCCGAGTTTCTACTCCTGGGGGGGCCTCTGACGTCACTGTCCATATATGGACAGTGATGTCAGGGGCGTCTCCAGTTGTGGAATTCCCTGACATAGCGTGGCCGATGCCCTGGCTGGGGACTCTGCTCTTAGAGGGAGCCCCTGACATCACTATCCATATATGGACAGTGACGTCACGGGCTCCTCCTGGAGCAGAATCACCAGTCACAGCGTGGTCGATGCTCTTCCCGGTGATTCTGCTCCTAGAGGGAGCCCCAATGGCACTATCTACAGGAGTAAGGGCTAGCGCTATCTATATTGGGGAGTGGCACTATCTTTAAGAGGGTGTGGCACTATCTACATTGACACTGTGGTACTATATGGGAACTATCTATAGGAGTAAGGGGTAGCACTATATACATAGGGAGGGACACTATCTTTAGAGGGTGTGGCACTATCTACATGGGCACTGTGGCACTATGTATGTGGGCACTGGCACTTTATGTGTGGCACTGGCACTTTGTAGTCGGGCACTATGGCACTTTATATGTGGGCATTATACAATATGGAGGCTGCTGTGGGGTCATTATACCATATGGGGCAGCTATGGGGCATTATACTGTATGGGGAAGTTATTGGTTATTATACTGTAGGGAAGCAGATATAGGGGCATTATACTGCATGGGGGAATTTGTATGGACATTATACTGTATGAGGCATCTGTGCGGGCATTATACTGTGTGGGGCAGCTATGGGGGCATTATACTGTATGGGGGAATATGTGTGGTCATGATACTTTATGTGGCAGCTATGAGGGCATTATAATGTATAGGGCAGGAATGGGGGACATTATACTGTATGGGGCAGCTATACGGGCATTATGCTATATGGGGGCAGCTATGGGGGCATTATGCTGTATGGGGGCAGCTTTGGGGTCATTATACTGTATGAGGGCATCTCTGTTGGCATTATACTGTATGGGGCATCTGTGTTGGCTTTATGCTGTATGGGTGCATCTATGGGGGCATTATACTGTGTGGGGGCACCTATGGGGGAATTATACTATGTGGGGCAGTTATTTGGCATTATATTGTGTGGGAGGCACTATGTGGTATTGTACTGTGTGGGGACAGCTATAGGGGTTTTATACTGTGTGGGGGGTTCTATGGGGGCATTATACTGTGTAGAGGCACTATGGGAGCATGATATACTGTGCTCTGAACCGGCTGTGTATGGGTGGGGATTGGTTGGGGTTAGAGGTGTGACTTTAAAGGGAAAAAATTGGTTGTGCCTCTTTGTAATACTTGAAAGCTGTGAGGTATGTAAAAACAGTGCCACACTTGTCCATGGGTTGTATCTGGCATTGCAGCTCACCTCCTTTGAAGTGAAAGAGGCTAATTTCAGTGGTGGCTATTACTTATTTTACTATATTTTTATATATATAGCACCAACATATCCACAGCGTTGAACAGATATTGTAATCACTCGCTGTCCTCATTGGGGCTCAGGATCTAAATTCCAATATAACCTACCTGTATGTTTTCGGAGTGTGGATGGAAACCAGGTGTACCCGGAGGAAAACCACACAAACACAGAGAGAACATAAAAACTGTTTGCAGATGTTGTGCTGGGTTGGATTCGAACCCAGAACCAAAGCGCTATTGCCAACTATGAATTCTAATTTATTACACTAGTCTGTCAAGCATATTTAAATTGATACAGGTAGGGTTAAATGTTGACAGACACACATATATAAGTAAAGGCATTATGACTTTAAGAATGAAATGGGAAAAAATAAACATCCATTCCCTTGGGTGGTGCAGATGGGCTTTAAAATATCCCATCAAGCATAGGTTTTGTTAATATGATTCTCAATGGACTACTTACAGTTTATGTTATAATAATACTGCTTTAACATCTATTTATAATTTTTATATAGAATTGAAGTCTTCCCAATTAAATATAACATTACACTGTTAAATGATGCAAAACATAAAAAAAATTCTATTGGAATTGAAAAAAAAAATTACTTGTGTCTAGATATTGTTATTACATACTTGTTATGGTGCCCCCTCGTGTTCCTTTTATTCGCTCCCCGAACGTCAAACTAATGTGTCCAATGCCGTGGACAAAAATACCCAGTCGCTCAATCCCAGCGCTCGGATTCTCTTGTAGCAAGCCAGTCAATAACCATTGTGACACTAGTATGGACTTTTCCGAACCACACTGGACACCTTAAAGGGGTTTTACCACGAGGGACAATTATAACATATCTACAGGATATGCCATAAATGTCAGATAGAGGCGGGTCCCACCTCTGGGTCCCACACCTATCTCTAGAATGGGGCCCCTAAACCCCGTTCTACCTCTGTGTGTCGGCTGATTTACGACCATGAAAGTGAAAACATCGTAGCTCGCTGAGCTACGCTGTTTCCGTAACTCCCATAGTAGTGAATAGCAGTTACAGGAGCAGCGTAGCATGCGAGCTACGCTGTTTCCGTAACTGCCATTCAGTTCTATGGGGCTTACAAAAATAGCGTAGCTCAGCGAACTATGCTGCTTTCACCTTCATGGTCGGAAATCAGCCGACATACAAAGAGGTAGAACAGGGTTTATGGGACCCTGTTCTAGAGATAGGTGTGGGACCCAGAGGTGGGACCCGCCTCTATCTGACATTTATGACATAAATGTCCCTCGTGGGAAAACCCCTTTAAGTAGGATGTTCTGAAATATCTAGACACAACAGATTTTTTTTTTTTAAATTAAATAATTATTATGTTTTGCCTGGTCCGACAGAGTAAATTAATAGTTAATCATAGAACAATTTAAATAGGACCTGACAACTCTCCTGACATGTTTTCTTTAGTAAATAATTGTATTCCTCAGAAAATAGCAATTCTGTAGCATCTTTTCATAGAATTTTTTGTTGTGTCATTCCTCTGTTATTCCTCTTATAAATGTATGAATAATTTAAAAACTGTGTGTTACCAGTTGGGGGTGTGTCACTACACAGTCTGACACTATCCAATCAGTTCTGAAAGGGTCAGTCCGACACGCCCATTTGACAAAGGTAATGGTAACACCCAGTTGTCAATTTATTCATAAATATTCAGGAGGAATAACGGAGGAACGACACAATGTAGAGTTGTGAGAAAAGATGCCTCACAATGTTTTTTTTTGTCATGGGGATTGCAAGCACAGCATGTCCGGAGAGATGACAAGTCCTCTTTAATTTAATTAATAAAGAAAGAACGTTAAGGAAACTAATTTTTTTTTACTAATTTTAGCTCCTGCAGGCATCAGAGCTGAAATCCCCCAGCAATCCTTACTGGCTCAATGTCTGTTATAATGTCTTCTCTGGTGACTGGAAATTTAGTGTTCAAATCCTGCACTGGACAGTAATCTGAACAGTAATCTCATAGAAAGGGGGTGCTTTATGACCCAGGACCGATGGAAAGGGATTGTTGTGATGAGACAACCCCTTTAATTCCCCTACTGTTGAAAACGAACATATTCATACCTGTATGTTGTATTGTTTTTTTAAATCCTAGAAGAAAAGATAAAATAATAACTTAAATTATAGTAAGTAAAAATAACATTTACATTGTATTCAAAATAATGTATTCGCTTTACACTACATTATATAAAAAAGTATTGTTGCAACACCTAAGAAATATTCCCAAATTTGTTCCCGTGAGCAAACGGATTTTGAAAGATAGGAGCATCATTTTTTTATGGACTTCAAAGGCTAAAAAACTGTCCTGATCATGTTCAATTGACATAGGTGCACGAGTTGTTACAGTTTAATAATGAAGCACTCTGGAAAAAAAATAATGTTTGCACCTTTAACGCTAACCTACCAACAATATTCTAGCAGTGGCATTTGTTTCTTCCCAGCTCAATTGCATTTATACGGATTGAACCCTTTCATTATGGGCAGCAGTGTCATGTGATCTCAGTCTGACCCCCAGAATGGACCATGCAGGGGCGTAGCTGAAGGCTCATGGGCCCCGGTACAAAAGTCCTACATTTGCCCCCCCCCCCCCAGTTCTCTTCATGGCTGACGTCCCACAGCTTTCAGCTGAATCGCTGGGTCTCAGGGGCGTAGTTAAGGTCTTAAAACATCAGGGGCAATAGCCTCAATATATATGCCCCCCATAAAAAATTTATGTGTGTGTGTATATATATATATATATATATATATATATATATACATTGAAGAAAATAAGTATTTGATCCCTTGCTGATTTTGTAAGTTTGCCCACTGTCAAAGACATGAACTGTCTAGAATTTTTAGGCTAGGTTAATTTTACCAGTGAGAGATAGATTATATAAAAAAAAAAAACAGAAAATCAGATAGTCAAAATGATATATATTTATTTGCATTGTGCACAGAGAAATAAGTATTTGATCCCCTACCAACCATTAAGAGTTCAGCCTCCTCCAGACCAGTTACACGCTCCAAATCAACTTGGTGCCTGCATTAAAGACAGCTCTTACATGGTCACCTGTATAAAAGACTCCTGTCCACAGACTCAATGAATCAGTCTGACTCTAACCTCTACAACATGGGCAAGACCAAAGGGCTTTCTAAGGATGTCAGGGACAAGATCATAGACCTGCACAAGGCTGGAATGGGCTACAAAACCATAAGTAAGACGCTGGGTGAGAAAGAGACAACTGTTGGTGCAATAGTAAGAAAACGGAAGACATACAAAATGACTGTCAATCGACATTGATCTGGGGCTCCATGCAAAATCTCACCTCGTGGGGTATCCTTGATCCTGAGGAAGGTCAGAGCTCAGCCGAAAACTACACGGGGGGAACTTGTTAATGATCTCAAGGCAGCTGGGACCACAGTCACCAAGAAAACCATTGGTAACGCATTACGCCGTAATGGATTAAAATCCTGCAGTGCCCGCAAGGTCCCCCTGCTCAAGAAGGCACATGTACAGGCCCATCTGAAGTTTGCAAATGAACATCTGGATGATTCTGAGAGTGATTGGAAGAAGGTGCTGTGGTCAGATGAGACTAAAATTGAGCTCTTTGGCATTAACTCAACTCGCCGTGTTTGGAGGAAGAGAAATGCTGCCTCTGACCCAAAGAACACCATAACCACTGTCAAGCATGGAGGTGGAAACATTATGGGGGTGTTTCTCTGCTAAGGGCACAGGACTACTTCACCGCATCAATGGGAGAATGGATGGAGCCATGTACCGTCAAATCCTGAGTGACAACCTCCTTCCCTCCACCAGGACATTAAAAATGGCTCGTGGCTGGGTCTTCCAGCACGACAATGACCCGAAACATACAGCCAAGGCAACAAAGGAGTGGCTCAAAAAGAAGCACATTAAGGTCATGGAGTGGCCTAGCCAGTCTCCAGACCTTAATCCCATCAAAAACTTATGGAGGGAGCTGAAGATCCGAGTTGCCAAGCGACAGCCTCGGAATCTTAATGATTTACAGATGATCTGCAAAGAGGAGTGGGCCAAAATTCCATCTAACTTGTGTGCAAACCTCATCATCAACTACAAAAAATGTCTGACTGCTGTGCTTGCCAACAAGGGTTTTGCCACCAAGTATTAAGTCTTGTTTGCCAAAGGGATCAAATACTTATTTCTCTGTGCACAATGCAAATAAATATATATAATTTTGACAATGTGATTTTCTTTTTTTTTTTTAATATAATCTATCTCTCACTGGTAAAATTAACTTAGCCTAAAAATTCTAGACTGTTCATGTCTTTGACAGTGGGCAAACTTACAAAATCAGCAAGGGATCAAATACTTATTTCCTTCACTGTATCTATATATATATATATATATATATATATATATATATATATATATATATATATATATATACATATACACAAACATATAATTCTATATCGGAGACATCATATCAGTGGCTCAGCAGAGAATATCACACATGATAGGATTAGATACAGCAGCTCAGTAGACAGTATGACACATGATAGGATTAGATATCGGTTGTTGGACTACATCGGATTCGAGGAGTACTTCGATGACGGCAGTTTTTTACTCTCAATAAAATGGTTAACAAGGTTTGTGTTTTTTTTTTATTTCAATAAAATATTTTTTCTGTCTTTGTATTTTTTTAAACTTTATTACTACTGCCATAGTAATGGCTGCTGGCTGATTGACAGTGTCCATTACTAAGGCGGGGCTTAATGTTAGCCGGTGAAAAGGCTAACACTAACCCCCGTTATTACCCCGGTATCTGTACTGATGGTCGGGCACTGGGGCAGCTGCAGGCTGGTTTTATTAGGCTGGTAAAGGCCTGAAACAGTGACCCTTCCCACCCTGGTAATGCTAGCCTGCTGCTGCTATGTTGTATCTGGATGGTTATGAAAATTGGGGGGGACCCCACGTTGTTTATTTTTTTTAAATGATGTGCGGTCCCCCTCATTTTTCATAACCAGCCAAATACAACATAGCAGCAGGCTAGTATTACCAAGGTGGGAAGGGCCACAGTTTCTGCCCTTTCCCAGACTAATAGTACCAACCTGCGGCCGCCCCCGGTGCCTGGCCATCACTCTAGATGGTCAGGTACTGGATTGTACCCGGCACTTCCAAAAACGCCTGGTGGTGGTGGGTACCGGGGTAATAATGAGGGTTAGTGTTAGCCCTTTCACTGGCTAACATTAGGCCCCGCCTTATTAATGGACGCTGTCAGTCATTGGCCATTACTAAGGCGGTCGTAATATCAACATAGAAAAAATATTTTATTGAAATAAAACCCCTGCACACAACCCTCGTTAACCATTTTATTGAAAATAAAAAAAGCCATCATCGAAGTAGTCCTCGAATCCGACTTATTCCAACAACCAAACCTGTAAAAAAACACAAACACATAAAAAACCATTAGTAACATTTAAAAAAGCAAAACAATTATTATACTTACCTTCCTGTGTCCGTGGCAGTTAACGAAGCAGTGACAGCTGTAAACTCTCATTGGTTAGTTTACATCATATGGTCCCAGAACATTGGCCTACTTTTAAAAGTAGGACAATGAAATAAGGTGCCGGGCACCACATTATGTAAACTAACCAATGGGAGCTTAGAGCGGTCACTGCTTAATTTACTAAGGCTTGTGAGAAGCGCATGATCATCCGGCATGCGCCAGAATTTCGGCACATTACGGGCCTGTGCGCCACTAAAACAAAAACCTATTGCGGGGACTCCTTCAGATACAAAGGAGTCCCTGCAATAGGAGTTAATAGCGGTCATTTACCTACTTTCAAAAGTAGGTGAATGATCGCTAGTAACCAGGTAAGGTCCTGTTCACATCTGCGTTCGGCAGGGGAGCAGAACAATGTAAATGCTGTAAGTGCAAAAGAAAACTGATGCCCAACGGAACCCGTTGACTTTAATGGGTTTCGTTGCAGTGTCTGTGGTTTTACCCGAAACAGTAGCGCAGCGTGCTGCACTATTGTTTCCGGTATTTTCGGTGGAATCTGCGATGGAGGCCCCTAACAAAGGCTCCAAAGCAGATGTGAATTAGGCCTGGGACCCTATGGGTGATGGATGCAACTGTATGGCAATCCGTCACAGGTATGTTAAACTTATATCTTGGGGAGCTCCCAACATCACTGTCCATATATGGACAGTATTGACAAGAGCAGTGCTGGAGTCCCCGGGCAGAGTGCTAGTGCCTAGTGGCAAATACGGGCCTGGATACAGAGCCCAGCCGACAGTATCACACCATATGAGATACTGTCTGCTGGGCCCTGTATCTAAGCCTACCACTTGGTAGGCTTAGCACCAGTAGACAATAATCTTATACTTAACCTCCTCTTCAGCTCTGGGGCAAGTGCAGGTCCTGATGCCATTCAGAGTCATGAGGTTGTGCGTGGCGCTCATAGCACTGTGACACTGAAAGACATCCAAAGCAGCGCTGCGCTCAGGAAAGAGTAGGGTAAGAATAGTGTTACTATAGTAACAGAGGCCCTTGTAGTTTATTACATAGGCCCCAGTTACTATAGTAACCGTGAATAGAAGTGGTGCGGGGGGCCGCGGGCCCCCTGGCTTCGGGGCCCAGTCTCAATTGCGACCGCTGCGACCCCAATAGCTATGCCACTGTCCAAATCGTAATATCACAAGAAGAAGAAAAGAAGAAAACACAGGTATGATGAGCGCTACAGGAGGAAGCCAGTAGTTTGTGCATTAATTTAAATAATTACTTTATTGTTAAATACTAAGGCCTAGTTCACACAGAGTTTTTTTGCAGGCAGAAAAATCTGACAGATCTTGACTTGTCGGCAGAACACTTGCCACATTTTTTGGCCATAGCCATTGAGCGCCGCAGGCAAAAACCGGTGCGGAAAACTCTTTCTCTGACTCCCATTGAGGTCAATGGGAGGTCAGAGACTATGACGCCTGAAGGACACAACGCTTTTTTTCCCGCGAACGTTCTTTTCCGTTTTTTGCCACAATTTCCAACGCGGTTTCCGCGTCAAAAACAGCACCAAAAGTCTGTGTGAACTCCCCCTAAGCATTACGGCACCGAACCGTAATCATATAATTGATAAAGGCCCCCCTTAGTAGTTATTAATCAAGTAATCATTTAAAGAACTACTGGCTTCATTCTGCAGCGCTCATCATACATATGTTTTCTTGCTACTTGTGATATTAGGATGTACCGTGTTCACAGTGCGGTCAAATTGCATTTTTTGCCACGGTTTTCATAAAATCGCAGCACATGATGTGATTTGACCGCACTGTGTGACTTAATGTTTTTATGCGTCTTGTACTACATTTTTTAAGCAATCTTCGAATTTATGATATGAATGGTGTGGTTTGCTGCAAGTTTCATAATCGCGGCAAAACGGCACCATTTTTTCAGCGATTACGAAAATCGGATAGGTCAGCAGTATACGGTCGGCACCCGGATCCCGCACCGATCAGCTGCTTCAGGATAGGCATTCAGGAAAGTAAAACTTTTTGGCAAATGTTGTGGTACATGTAGGGGCTTTAAGGCCACTTTGCCACATAAAAAGACACCAGTATTATAAATGACACAGGTTTTGTATTGGGGACAAAGAGGTTTAAAGGGTTTGTCCAGGTTTGGGGCTATTTTTATACTGATGACCTATCCACAGGCAAAATCATTAGTATATGATCAGTGGGGGTCCGCCACTCGGACCCCACACCGATCAGCTGAAACGCACTTGAAACAATCATCCAGCATCCGTTTCTTAGGACATTTAAAAAATTATAATTTTCAGTTTTTTGGGGGATTTTTCTTATAAAAAGTATATCTTTTTTATTTACTTTTCTTGACTACTTTTCGTCTTCTTTCTGAAAAAAATATTAATATTTGTTACTATACCAAAATGACAGAATCAAAAATAACAATATTTAGAGAACAAAAACAGCTAAAAAATACAGCATTTAAAAGAAACACAAAAGAAAGCAGCAGCTACTAAGACTGTAAGTAACAGTATGAGTATGGTAAAATAATTCCCAACAAAATCCAGGTTTTTATGGCCATTATTGTGCTTTAAAATTAATCTCAAACTTAATAATTATGTTAAAATATTACATAGTAATTACATGCTGTAATTCCTTAAAGTGTAACTAAACTTTCAGAAAACTTCTGACATGTCATAGTGACATGTCCGAAGTTTCGATCTGTGGGGTTCTGAGCACTGAGGCCCCCACCGATCACTCAAACGAAACTGCAGAAGTGCTCAGGAGAGCGATGAGCCACTTGGGTTCTGATCGGCTGTTATTTAGTTCATGATTTACAAGTACACCCAGATCCTTGTCAACAAGTGACTCCCCCAGTGTAGCTCCCCCTAGGACATATGATGCATGCAGGTTGTTGGTACCCAGATGCATAACTTTACATTTATCTACATTAAACTTCATTTGCCAAGTGGACGCCCAAACACTTAGTTTGTTTAAATCTGCCTGTAATTCATGAACATCTTCCATAGACTGAACAATATTACATAGCTTGGTGTCATCTGCAAAAATAGAAATAGTGCTATTAATCCCATCCTCTATATCATTAATAAATAAGTTGAATAATAGTGGACCCAGCACGGAAACCTGGGGTACACCACTTATAACTGGGGACCATTCAGAGTAGGAATCATTGACCACAACTCTCTGGATACGGTCCTTGAGCCAATTCTCAATCCAATTACAAACTATATTTTCTAAACCTATAGTCCTTAATTTACCCATTAGACGTCTATGAGGGACAGTGTCAAATGCCTTTGCAAAGTCCAAAAACACTAAATCCACAGCGGCCCCTCTGTCTAGACTTCTGCTCACCTCTCATATAAACACTATATGCACAGCGGCCCCTCTGTCTAGACTTCTGCTCACCTCTCATATAAACACTATATCCGCAGCGGCCCCTCTGTCTAGGCTTCTGCTCACCTCTTCATAAAAGCAAATCAGGTTGGTCTGACAAATTCTGTCCTTAGTAAAACCGTGCTGGCTGTCACTTAGAGCACGTTCAGACGTGGCAGAATTTTTCCGCTGCCAATTTTGGTGCAGATTTGGGGCAATTACGCAACGAATCTGCACCAACATTTGCATATTTGACAGGTAATTCAGACGTTGCAGATATCACAGCGGACTTGCCACAGATTTTAGTTTTTGCATTCTTTTCCGCAATGGAAAGAGCATGCTGCGGAGGGAAAATTCTGCACAGTTATTTTTTGCAACGTCTGAACTAACTTTCCTAAAAATGTATAGAAAGAAATAAAAAAAACGGCCGCTGCAGAATTCCACTGTGGACTGTCCGCAGCAGAATTCCACAACAATTCTGCCACGTCTGAACATGCCCTTATAATACTATTTGATGTATTACTACATGATAGGATTAGAAACAGCAGTCCAGCACAGGGTGTCTTACATAATAGGCTTGGATACTAGGCCCAGCAGGCAGTATCACACATGATAAGCTCAGATACAGTTCTAAAACAGAAACGCAAGTTAAATCTGCACTGCATGTTAATTAATGGAAAAAAAATTGCAATGTGTAGATGCGATTACTTGAAATCTCATTAAGGCTAGATTCACATGTACGTGTCTGTTTTGAGTCTGCAAAAAAACGCTGCGTTTTTCTTGTGTTGCAGTTCTGTGTACCATCAGCGTGTGCTCCGTGTGGCATCCGTTTGTTATATCAGTGTTGGTGTACTTTATTTATTTCTCTGCATTTCTGAAGCAACTGTTGCATGAAACACGGACTGCCCATGGATGACATCCGTTCTGTCCGTGATATTCACGCACACATAGACTACAATGGGCGCGTGGTCTGCAGAAACGAACTAGTATAGGACATGCAGTGAGTTTCAAGCAATGGAAAGACTCTGCGTTAAAAATCACGGACGTCTGAATAGCCCCATTGAATTGCATAGGTCCGTGTGCTGTCCGTTGCTTTAATGTACAGCAGACAGATGTTTACAATGTTCGTGTGAATCGGGCCTTACTTTGCTGGTATTGTATTACGCTGCAGATTTGGCCAGCCTTATGAGGCCTAAGACTGCATTCAGAGGGCTTCGTATTATGGCGCCAAAGATTTATTTTACCCATGGGTAGAAAACCATTTCAACTATTTCAGGATATTTGCGAGACAAAAAGAAAAATGGTTCATCTGAGAATTAATTGAGAAATATTTTTGAACATCTGAAAAGTTTCTTACCTTTGTACCATCTCGCCAAAACCCAGAAGAGGATCCCACATATAATTAGGGAAAAAATAACATATGTGATGATGTGTCCAATGGTACTCTCAGGGAACAGTGAATCTAAAATAGATCAATATAGAAGTGAATTCAACAAACTCATGGTGGACATTATTGCGTCCAAATACTCATCTCCAACTGTGTGACTGGCACCGTATAAAAGTTGCATCTTTGTGCAATTATAATACTAGGTAGTCCCTCCTCTGCTGAATGGTAGGTGCGTGGGTGGATGTTCGTTTTACACCTGTGCAACCTCCCATTCAAGCGACTTATTTCCAGGCATATTTCAGAGCATAAAATGCTCATGTTACGCTCCGAAATACACTTAACCTACGACTGCAAACAGCTTCCCAATAATCTCAATACCAAATATACTGTGTAGTTCAAATGAGGCGGATTTTTACGCCTCATAAAAATACTTCAAAAAAAGGAGTGACGTCACTCTTAAAAGATTTTACAAGCAGATTTACCAATGTCAATACAAAAAAGCTTAATAAATATGCCTCAAATAAGCTTAAAAAACGCTCTTAACCCCTTCGCGCACCCAGACGTGCTATTACGTCCAGGTGCGGGGGGTGATTTTTGAAGCACGCTCGCGCTCAGAGCGCGCTCTATATGCTGCGTGTGTCGGCTGTATTTTACAACAGACACCCGTAACTAAGGGTATGTGCACACGCTAGCTACCTTTTACATCTGAAAAGACAGACTGTTTTCAGGAGAAAACCGCTGCGTCGTTTCAGACGTAAAAGCTCCTCCTCGCATTATGCGAGGAGTCTTTGACGCTCGTAAATCTTGAGCTGCTCTTCATTGACTTCAATCAAGAACGGCTCAAATTACGTTGCAAAGAAGTGTCCTGAACTTCTTTGCCGAGGCAGTCATTTTACGCGTCGTCGTTTGACAGCTGTCAAACGACTACGCGTAAATGACAGGTCGTCTGCACAGTACGTCGGCAAACCCATTCAAATGAATGGGCAGATGTTTGCCGACGTATTGTAGCCATATTTTCAGACGTAAAACGAGGCATAATACGCCTCGTTTACGTCTGAAAATAAGTCGTGTGAACCCAGCCTAACAGCCAGGAGCTGCGATCTATAAATCGCTGGTTCAAGTCCCCTAGGGTGGCTAATAAAATGTGAAAAAAAGTTTTCAGTAGTGAAAAAACTAAATTAAAAGTTTAAAAAAAAAACCTTTTCTTATTTTTCCCCTAAAGTAATGTAAAAACGAAAATGAGTTCAAATAAGCTCCAAAAACGCCTGGATTCTGAGCCTATTTTTAATTAGTGAATTGAATTGTGGGACAACCCCTTTAAACATAATATCATAAGTTGTCATGATTAATCTTACAATTTCAAGTGATGACTTTACCTGATAAGTGAATGGAAGCTTCTCTCAGATGATCTGGATATACATTTTGAATTACACAATATGTCTTTTTGGATTCTTTTGTAAACATGATGGAAATGTTAATGCTGTACAATCCATCATCAGTCTCATCTATTGATTTATAAGTTTCTGTAATTTTTTTCTTGTCTTCACTTAGCCATTGTCCATCTGGTTTTGGATACCACCCAGATGATGAACATAACGCTTCAAGGGTGCTTGCTTGAGTCACAATGAACAAAAATGGACTTGTTCCGATTGCTTTAAAGAAACCATAAATAAGGACACATAACAGAATGTGTTACAATAAAGTATACAGGACATTTAGTAACTCCCAGTACTGTATTACTACTGTTTTATAATTGCAATGGTAACCTATAAAATACACAAGAAATATGAAGTGTTCACGACCCTCATCTATTTGATAAAGTGGAAAGTAGCTCTAAAGACTGTCTCCCCCTCTGGAGGACCCAAAAATTTTATGGATTACATGGACAACTATTGATTTCAATAGGAACTGTGAAATGCTTTATCTCCCCTGCGAGGGCGCTGTTGAAAAATGTAACACTTACTTATTGTAGCTGATCACTGGGGATCTAAGCAGTGAAACACCTTGACATCAGCTTATTGTCGGGGACCAAAGTAAACAGTTTCTCTAAACCTTGCACAACAAAATTATTCATGTATCTGGAACAAAATAGGTGTGGTTCAAAGTTGATGGGTAAGTGCTATTCTAAAAGAATAATTATGAAACCTTTGTCCCAAGCTGACAGGATGTTATCACGTTGTGAGAGAACAGAGAATAGCTATGACATTAGTTGTTATCCAGCAGAGATATTCAGCAATTAGTTAAGTCCTAGTTTGATAGGGTAGCAGAGGTTGTATCAGAATAAGCTCTCTTGGTTGGCATACTACCCGTCTTTTATTATGTATTAATATATCAAAAGTCAGTACAGAGATCTGTCTAATGATCTATTTATACCCTAGGGAGGTATCCATTACATCAAAACAGTTTGATTTTTTTTTACGTAATTGAAGGACTTTAACCCCTTCCTGCCGCAGCCCTTTTTCAGATTTTCATTTTCGTTTTTTCCTCCCCACCTTCCAAAAGCCATAACGTCTTTATTTTTTCGTCGATATAGTACTATGAGGGCTTGATTTTTGCGGGACGAGTTGTAGTTTTTCGTAGCATCATTTATGTTGCCATATAATGTACTAGGAAACGGGAAAAAATTATTTGTGGGGTAGAAAATGAAAAAAAAAAGCGATTCCTCCATGGTTTTTTGCGCGCCGTTTTTACGGAATTTACTGTGCAATTAACACAACATGTTAATTTTATTCTGTGGGTCAATACGATTATGCCAATTCCAAATATATATAGTTTTTTCCATATTTTACTACTTTTACAAGTAAACCTAAGTGTACAAAAGAAAATTTATTTTGTGTCGCTAAATTCCGAGAGCCACAACTTTTTTATTTTTCCGTCGATTAAGTGGTATGAGGGCTTATTTTTTGCGGGATAATCTGTAGTTCTTAATAATACCATTTTGGTGTACATGCGACGGTTTGATCACTTTTTATTTCATTTTTTGTGGGAGATTAGGTGACCAAAAAATAGAGATTCTGGCATTTACAATTTACTTTTTTTTTAGGGCGTTCACCGTGTGCGTTAAATAATGATATATTGTAATAGTTCAGATGTTTACGGATGCAGCGATACCAATTATGTTTATTTATTTATTTTTTTACTATGCTCTAGGGGGAAAATGGGAAAAGGGGGGTTTTTTGAGGCAGGGCTTAATAGATGTACAAAGATGGCGGACCTGGGGGCCTTCATTAGGCCCCCAGGCAGCCATAGCAACCATCGCCCCCCTGCGATTGCATTGCGGGGGGCACGATGAGCTGTTAGAGGGGGTCGCCACCTCTTTCTAACAATTTAAATGCTGAGGTCGCTATTGACCGCAGCATTTAACGAGTTAAACTAGCGGGATCACGCTCAAACGCAATGCCGCTCGTTACTCTGAAGTGTCGGCTGTAACAAACAGCCGACACCCACATCGTATGGAGCGGGATCACTTCGCTAGCCCGCTCCATACTTTCCCTACCCGACTTTGGCGTATGACTAGGACAAATGTCGGGAAGGGGTTAAAAAGGCCTGGATGACTTGCTTTAAAAAGTAATACTATTATAAGTTATTTGTACTAGATAGGTCATTCATAGAGATGAGCATGTTTCCCTAAATTTGTTTTTGGGTCCAACTCGGTTGAATCGGGTGTCCAAGTCAATTCGATCAGAATAAAATTGTGGAGAATAAAAAGTACCCCCATGTTCCTGCAGATGGGACCGCTTCTAATCACACATTGGCACATTATCCTTCTTGGAATGCAGCTGCCCAGCCATCACCATATAACTGCAGCTTTTCTAACCTCCTGAAATAAACTGTTATCGCAGAGAGAAGTTTCCGTGTGGCACTGCAGAGGGGGTGTGCGGTCGTATTGCATAGAGCACTGTCCTGGCCTCCGCTCCTCCCCGCCGTCGCGTTATTATTACCTGTACCCAGTGATCTGGTCCATGCAGCCTCCCTCTGCTTTCAGCATCTCGTGGCCGCTCCAGCTGCCGACGCACTCCACTGGATCCTAGTGTGCGCCAATTAAATGGTCATTGTGCTCCAATTTTTAATCTATCACCTGACTCTGCTATAAAAGCTCCTCTTGCCCTGGTAGTCAATGCCAGAGCAATTTTGTTGCTTAGTGTTCCCTGTGTTGCTAAGTTTTCCATGCTGTCTAGTTGCATCCTGTTTAAGGACCTTCTGCCAGTTTTTAACCTTCCGTGCCTGCCGCCTGCCCGGACCTATTGCTATGTTTAACATTTTGAATCTTTGCCACCTGCTCAGACCTATTGCTACATTTTCCACTCTGCTACTACCCACGCCAGACATCACCAAGGGAGACTACTCCAGGGGTAGCGACCAGGGGTTCCCCCTCAGCAAAGTCCCCATTCCTGTACCGGGGTTTTAGGGTGAAGACTGGGGGTTCCCTTAGACTCCACTTCCCAGAGCAGCCCCAAGTCAAATCCCTTAGTGACAAGGCGGGTTCACACCACACCCTGCTGGTCCTACAACAGCCCAATCCTTGGTCTATTGTTACAAGCCCATTAAAATAATACATAGTGACCATGTGTTTGCCAGGCCCCTGGCTCACAGTGGTGGATCTCGAGTGTGGGATCCAACTCTGTAACGTCCATGTGCCCTAATATAGTACATAGACAGCATTTGTCAAGATAGAATAGCCCCATAACAGGCTACAAAGATAATTGGCAAGAAAAGACTGTAATGTTCTGTTACCAGTAGGACTTATTTTGGAACTCCACATGCTACCAACATCTACCATCTATGAACTCTGAATATGATAACTATCAAGTGCCCTGACAACTCTTGTCTGACTCCATGATGTCTTCTAGGATTGTATCCAAGTATAAATTTTTGAAAAGATTTGACTCAAATTTGATTTGTAGAATTGATTTGCTCTAGTTCTTCCAAGGACCAACTATGTTACTCTCTTCATGACTTCATCTACATTTATAGAGGTTTTTTTTTTAGATGATACCTCAATGGTTTCAATATCACTTCGGACCATATTAAATTGCCACCAAATGCTCAACTACATCAACAGACATAACCAATGGCCTGAGATAAGGCTTCACTGGCTTTAAACAGAAACAGTAATCTATTATTTATCATTATTATTATCATTTGGATAAAATTGATAAGGCTATGACACTGCATGAATACGTCACGATGACATCTGGTAGCCAGCATCAACACTAAGGGCGTATTCACACGACCGTAGTATACGTCCGTGTGACGGTCATCAAAACAGCAGCCGTCACACGAACACATGTATTTCAATGGGGCCATTCACACGGCAGTTGTTTTAACGCATTGTGTGAAGGGTCCATGGAAAAATAGGACATGTCCTATATTCTTCCATTTTCACGGATCCCTCAATAGACTCAAGTCTATGAGAGATCCGTGAAAACGGCTCCAGCACGGGTGCCAATCGGACTTAAAAAACAGACATTTTCACATCCGAGTTTGCACTCGGTCGTGTGAATGTAGCCTAAGTAATTTACCACCAAAATGTAGATGTACTATATACTATCCTGTGTGCTATTTGAGCCCATTCTACAGATCTTTGTGCTGTGGCATGCAGCATTGCATACTGTAATATGTTGACACACCCAGTGTCTATGGGACAAAAGCACAGGTCCTCACTCTGTACTGCCATACAGTTGGCAATGGACCTTGGAGCCAGTTTTGTGTAATCAAAGGGAACTATTTCATAGTAATGTCCCACATGATGGAGCATCACTGACCACTAGCACCAGGACAAAGACTACATGTTATATTTGTATTTAAACAATATTTTTTATATTATATATATATATCATATCTTTTACTTACCATGGGGTAGTATTTCTATTATGGCATCATGAAACATAAAGTCACTCTGAAAGTAGCATGTATAAAAATCCTTATCAGACGGTTGAATGCTGTGTATCCTCAGAGAAACGTTTCCTTTTTCTATTCCATCCTTTATCAATTCTGTGCGTCCAAGAAATGCACTGTTTATACCCTGTGTCTCTTTCACTCCTTTGCGGTATTTGTAGACGTTTGAACCATCATTAGCCTTGACCCACCGAATCTCCATGTTCACAGCACTTATTTCAGGTTTGAGGTAACAATTAATAATTGCGTCTTCTCCAACAGTAACCATCATAGATGCTGATGAACTATAAACTGTAAACGGTGCTAGAAGCAAAAAATATATATCATTATTAACATACAACAGATATTTGTTCAATTATGGAATATAAATATGTGAACTGCAGTGTGTATAACTATGAGGTGTTTCTTGAAAACGATGAATGGATGGATAGATTTGAGACAGATAATTACGTAAGAAAAAGTTACCTGTACTGGAACGGTGGACATTGATGAGAATTATCAAAATGACCAAATATGATAATGGGTTTACTGTAGTGCCTCTGAAATATAGAAATAATTATTGATAGTACGGTACACAAATATTTTCTTTCTGTAATTGTATATTACCAGTAGTATGAAATAAACAATATATATATATATATTTAATTTTACAGTATAGACATGCACATGAACTGCCCCAGAGGCCCATTAACACACATATATTCACGGAAAAACATGCTAATAAGTTAATTGGCTTGGATATATTTAATTGTCAGCGTATTGAGGACAGTAAGGCCTGTTTCAGATTGTATTTTTCCCCTTCTTTCAGAGGTATAAGTTTGGATGTGTCCCGACACATACCTCTGATGGAAAGTAGCAACGTATTCCACTGTATAGGGATACAGTGGGATACATAGGCTGAACTTCAAAAAGCACTACTTGAATCATTATGTCCGGGGAAGCCCTTGACGTCACTGTCCATATATGGACAGTCATGTCAGGGGCTTTAAATACAGAGTCCCTGGCCAAAGCATCGCAAGAGCTCTAGCCATGGACTCCTGTCTTGTGAAAGCCCTTCGGTCAGTAGCACTCTGGCCGGGGATTGTGCTTCTGGGAAAGGCCCTGACAACACTGTCCATATATGGCCAGTGAAGTTAGGAGATTTAAGATGCCAGAATCCTTAGCCAGAGCATCGGCAACGCTCTGGCAGGGATTCCGCTTATGGGGGAGCCCCTGACATCACTGTCCATATATGGACCATGAGGTCAGGGGCTTTAAACTACAGATTACCAACGCTCTGGCCAAGGACTCTTGTCTTGGGAAAGCCCTTCGGTCAGTAGCGCTCTGGCCGGGGATTCTGCTCCTGGGGAAGGCCCTGACATCACTGTCCATTTCTGGCCATTGAGGTTAGGAGCTTTAAGATGCAAGAATCCGTAGCCAGAGCATTGGCGTCACTTTTTGGGCGTTTTCACTGTTTTGGTCCCTTAGGGGTTTTGCAAATGCGACATGGCCTCCGCAAACCATTCCTGCTAAATTTGAGCTCCAAAAGCCAAATGGCGCTTTTTTTCATTTTAAGCCCTGCCGTGTGTCCAAACAGCCATTTATTGCCACATGTGGGGTATTGTTTTACTCGGGAGAAATTGCTTTACAAATGTTGCAGTGCTTTTTCTCCTTTAGTCCTTGTGGAAATTAGAAAAAATTAGCTAAACCTACATTTTCTTTGAAAGAATGTAGATTTTCATTTTCACGGCCTACTTCCAATAATTTCTGCAAAAAACCTGCGGGGTCAAAATGCTCACTATACCTCTAGATAATTTCCTCAAGGGGTGTAGTTTCCCAAATGGGGTCACTTTTGGTGGATTTCCACTGTTTTGGCACCGAAAGAGCCCTGCAAACCTGACATGGTGCCTAAAATATTTTCTAATAAAAAGGAGGCCCAAAATCCACTAGGTGCTGCTTTGCTTCTGAGGCCTGTGCTTCATTTCAATAGCACGTTAGGGCCACATGTGGGATATTTCTAAAAACTGCAAAATCTGGGCAATAAATATTGAGTTGCATTTCTCTGGTAAAAACTTCTGTGTTGCAGAAAAAATAGATTAAAAATGAATTTCTGCAAAAAAAAAAATGAAATGTGAAAATTTTACCTCTACGTTGATTTAATTCCTGTGAAACGTTTAAAGGGTTAAGAAACTTTCTAAATGCTGTTTTGAATACTTCGATGGTTGAGGATTTTAAAATGGGGTGACTTTTTGGCGGTTTCTAATATATAAGGCCCTAAAAGCCGCTTCACAACTGAACTGGGCCCTGTAAAAATAGCCTTTTGAAATTTTCTTGAAAATGTGAGAAATTGCTGCTAAAGTTCTAAGCCTTGTGAGGTCATAGAAAAATAAAAGGACGTTCAAAAAACGATGCCAATCTAACGTAGACATATGGGGGATGTTAATTTGCAACAATTTTGTGTGGTATAATTGCCTGTCTTACAAGCAGATACATATACATTTAGAAAAATGCTAATTTTTGCAATTTTTCACAAAATTTGGGTGTTTTTCACTGATAAATATTTAATTTATCGACCAAATTTTTCCACTATCATAAAGTCTTATTTGAAGTTCATGGAGAAAAATGTTCTTGTTTTATGTAAATAAAGTTTATTCACATTATAAGGAAAAAGTTATGTAATTTAATAGAATTATGCATTAATTCCTCAACATTTTCAAGATATCTGTTTTTGTCATTGACTGGACATTCCTGTTTAAAGAGTAACTAAATGTTCAAAAAACTTCTGACGTATCATAGTGACATGTCAGAAGTTTTGATCGGTGGAAGTCCGAGCGCTGAGACCCCCACCGTTCGATTAAACGAAGCGGCGGAAGCGCTCCGGTGAGCTCTGAATTGCTTCATCTCTGATCGTCTTTTCTCGGAAAGCCAAGCAATAGGTGTACAGACTCAATAGAAAGTGTATGGACCCATACAAAAACTACTAGGCTTTCCGAGAAAAGCCGATTAGAGATTAAGCGACTCGGAGCTCACCCTAGCACTTCTGCTGCTTCATTTTTGCGATCGGTGAGGGTCTCAGTGCTCAGACCCCCACTGATCAAAACTTCTGACATGTCACTATGATTAATACAATTTATCAGTCTAGGTAATCCTATATGAACTAAACAGCTTGGCCTCCAGACTCATACATGTTGCCTACACTGATACATTGTCTAGGTGGAGCAATTTCTCAGCCGTGAAAATTATTAGGCATGCACAAAAGTTTTAGTCTCTGAATATAAACAAATGATTCCATTCAGTGACAGGAGACATAGAAAATTCTGAATATCACGACTGTACGGCAGTAGGTAAATGATTCATTTTATACAGTAGTCCCTATTGAAATCAATGGGCTGTCTGTAAAATGTTCGGAGATGCCGGCAATCTAGAGGGAGAAGCACTCTTCTTAGCATGTCCATGTATTTAATTGTAATTCACGGACATGTTGGGTCACTCGAGAGAGACCCTTTTTTTTTGGCTGCTCTCTGTTCCAGGGTCCTCAAAAAGTGAGTCCTCTCTATTAGCACAAAATGTCCAGATAGGTTATTGGAAAATTGTTTTTCTAAACCAGACAACCCCTTTAAAAAAAAAAGAAGATCTAGGCCCTGTTCACACGTTTTTTTTTTTTTTTTTTAACTGCCAGCATTGTTTTATTGCTTTTTTTCCATGTTTTTTGTGGGGGGTTTTCCCCGCAGCTGTTAAATCTAATACAAGGAAAGCGGGTAAAGAAAAGCTGCAAAAAAACACTCAGAAGCTAGCGCCACAGGTTTTCTCTGCCTCCCATTAATTTCAATGCTAGATCAGAGGCGGAATCTGCAAAAAACAAGAGCATGCCGATTTTTTTTCAGCGAGCAACCAAAAGTCGCCCGGACAAAAAAAAAACGACTCTGCCTGCCTTTGAAATCAATGGGGTGCTGTTTGGGCCATTTTTTGGCTTTGATTCCGACGCAGTTTCCGCGTCAAAGTCAGCGCCAAAAACACACTGTGTGACTGACCCTTATACACTGTGGGACACACAGAACCAAATGTAAATTTGGGTTCAGTCTTCATCCCAATGTCAAGATTGTTGCATTCAATTGTATTACATCTAACTAATATAATATCACAAGATGTTGTAACTACAAATAATTATTATCTCTATTCCATTTGAATCTGTATACTGTTTATAGGATATAGCGTTATATAGGGTATAAATAGAGTAAGTCATCAATTGACCATATAATTATATGTAAAACAGCCAAAGGAAATAGTAATTTCAATCATACTCTTTTTTTTCCCTATGTCCTCTTTTATTTTTAAGACAGATTTCAAATGAAAAAAAAACGACTGTACATATCACACATACCCTGTATACAACAATAAATATTAGCAACATGATCCCAAACCAACAACCTACATTCATTGTGCTCATTTCTATACACTATATAATAGTTCCACTTTCTTGCAACAACATTACTGAGTACATATACTCTATAACGCCTATAAAAAACAGAACATATCACTAGATAGTTTTAACTCAGCACAAAAAAAACATGAACCAACAATGTACAGCTACTTAGTTTCTTCCAAAAACATCATAGTAGTTATGACAAACATTATAAACCCCCATCCCAAACTAAAAAAATAAAAATAAAATGTAAATAATAAAATAATAACTCCAAACCATTTTCTCCTCCCCCTCCGCTACATCGCCTCCAATACTTCCCTTTCCAGTGCCTCAAACCGACACTGAATCAAAGGGGCCCAAACTGAGAAGAAAAAAGAGATCTTCCCCTTCTTTCTAACATCATTCTTTTCCAACATTATAATTCTATTGGTGTATTTAACCCATTTATCTACCGATGGAGGGCTTTTACTCTTCCAATTCAATAAAATACACTTCCTAGCATAATAAAGTAATTTTCCCACTGCCATAGTCCTCCCCGCAGACCCCTCTTCCACGTCCAGAGCTCCCAATAAACAAATCCAAGGGTCTAGAGATATTCTTACTTGAAAAATCCCAAAAATATCATTACAGATCTCTTCTCAGAACATATTTATTTTTGGGCACATCCATAGTAGATGCAAGTTATCAGCTTCTAGACTATGACATTTAGGGCACCTGGCTTCCCGATGCCCATAGAATTTGGCTATCTTGGCCGGGGAGAATTTTCAATCATACTAACTTTTTGTAGTTGATTGTCGGCTTCGACATGATAAAAACGTGAACTAAACCGTCATTTCTTATGTCACATTAACAAAAATCAAGTCTTTGTTTTATATGCAATTTATAATAAACATACCCCAATAAAATTAGAAATAAATGAAATTTAAATGTCTTGGTAGAAGACGAGACAAAATAAACTATGAGTAAAAATATAAATGAGCAACCACGTAATGAAAGTAAACTTTGTGATCATGCTTATCTCGTGGAAGGTGGTGCGTTCAGGGACTTTGCACCCACCCTTATCATTTACAAATTTACTGATGATAATAAATTACAGTTGCGATTTTAGCTACGGATTGTTTATCCTTAGGCTACATTCACACGAGCGTGTCAGATTTACGTGCGTAAAAAACGCACGGAAATCTGCTCCGTGTGTGTTGCGTTATGCATTAGTGTGCTTTGTGTGTGGCATGCGTTTTCCATGAACTCGCAAAGCACTTTTTTTTTCAATGGAATTAATGCGCAAATCACACATCAAAACGCACCAATATAGCGGACTCTCTCTGCGTGAAAACTCACGCATGTGTGAACGGCCCCATTGAAATCAATGGGTCCGTGTGCTGTGCGTTGTTTCAACACACAGCACACGGACGAGAATCACGTTCGCGTGAATGGGCCCTCAGGCTGCCTTCAAATTTAGATTTTCTCTGGTGTTTTAAAATGCATTAAAAAAAACACCAGCATTTTTTTGTTTTTTATCGTGTTTTTAGTGGCTTGTATTATTTAATGTCCTTTTGTACATGCTTTTTTGCAGTCCTATAGAGTAGTCTATGGGGAAAAAAAGGCATAAAAATGCCATACCCTGAGCATGCTGCATTGAAAAAAAAAATTCCACTGACCTCAAAAACGCCACAAACAAAAATACAGTGTATGTAGTAAAATTTAGATTTGAATATAGACTTTAATATAAGTTCTGGTCGCACAAAAATAATGCAAAAAAGACTGTTAAAATTGCCACAAAAAAAAAATGCAGAAAAAGACAACAAAACACTTCATTTACAACCTTTTTTTGTGGCGCCACAACACTTTTTTGCCAACAAAAATGCGTCAAAAAACGGCAGGAGAAATTACACAAAAATTGTTTTTTTTTTCTAAAAGCACTGAGTGTAAAGGTACACTTAAAGGTTCGGACAAGATCGACATTTATCACCTATCCACAGGGTAGGTGATACATGTCTGATTGCTGGGGGCCCACCACTGAGATCATCAGCGTTCACTAGAATGGTGGTCCTGAGCCTCCTGTTCCACCTTACTGTACGACACAAGCAGTGGGGAGAAGAATGGAGAGGTGGCCGTACATTCGCGCTGCTCCATTCAAAGTCTTTAGGACTGATGGAGATAGTCGAGCGCTGTACTTGGCTATCGCTATCAGTCCCATAGACTTTGAATGGAGCAGCTGTACGCATGCTCGACCACCACTTAATTTAAATTCTTCCTCATTGCTGTCATGCAGTGAGGAGTAACATAGAGCTTGGAACCCCATTCTAGTCATGGGGTCCCAGTGGTGGGACCCCAAGCGATCAGAGATTTATCCCCTACCCTGTGGATTGGTGATAGGTGGACCGATCTTGACACAACCCCTTTAAAGTGAGTGTCTGCCACTCAAATAGCAATATCCTGTGCTGATTTCTTTCTTAATAGTCTTTATAGCAGCCAGAACAAAGTTTTGAAAATACAGAGCTACAAATCCCCTGTATAGAGTTACAGTAAGCTTCTTATATGGTGGCTGCAGGCAGTCAGAACTTTTTAATTTAACCCCATATTTTTGCTCTTAGCATTATAAAGAATCCTTAAGAAATTAATCAATGCAAACTTTTTGGCGTAAAAATTATGTTGTGTAAAAAGTTGGGCACTCATTAACAAAATGAATACATGTGTAATGGATGCCCCTTGATGCCAAAAAAATACTCCTTCAGAAATTAATGTGATCAGACAATATATATAATTCTACTGAATAAATATAAACATGCAACATAAAAAAAACTAAATTAAAACAAAGCCCCATTAATTCCAGGGCGTTCTACATATAAAATACAGAAGGATGTTAATACATAACATGAGACAATAAAATACAAGTACAATAATTATAAGCTTGCTGAGTGACAGACTGGTACTGAAGAAGTGAGGGCCATGCTCACAGAGGTTTATAATCTATGAGAGAATGGGGAAGGAGACAGTAGGTGAGGGTAGAAGCTGCTCATCAGTAGTGTAGTGGTGGCAGGGAGAGACTCGAATGTGTTAAGGTAACGAGTTCCAGCATATGGAGGATGCACAAGAGAAATCTTGAAGACGATGATGTGAAGTGTAGACAAGAGGAGAGTAGAGAAAGTGTTGTGTGGATCAGAGATTATGTGTGGGGAGGCATTGAGAGATTAGGAAGGAGATGTATGGAGGAGACAGGTTGTGCACTGCTTTGTATGTGCCTCATGGTTAATATTTTGAAATTAATTCACTGAACAATGGATAACCAATGAAGGGACTGGCAGAGGGGAGAGGCAGAGGAACGAGGGAAGAGGTAGATTAACTGGGCAGTCTAGTTGAGGATGGATTGGAGGTGTGCAGAGTGTTAGGTGGGAGGCCACAAAGAAGGATATTGCAGTAGTCTAGGCAGGAGATGATGAGCACATATTTAAGCATTTTTGTTGACCAAGGTTGAGAAAAGAGTGGATTGAAAAATTTTTTTGGAGGTGGTGTTTTGAAGAGTAGAGCAAATCAAAAGTTATCCCGAGACAGCGGACTTGTGTGTCTGGGGAAAGTGTGGGCACATTAACTGTCATTGATAGTTCTGATAAGGGAGATGAGTAATATGGAGGAAAGATGATGAATTCAGTTTTCTCCATGTTGACTTTTAGGGAGATGGAGGAAAAGAACTAGGATACAGCTGACAGACATTCTGGAACTGTGGATAGCTAGAAGATAACATTGGGGCCATAGAGGTAAATTTGTTTGTCATCAGCATAAAAGTAATTTTGAAAGCCATGGGATTTTACAAGCTGTCCCAGGCCAAAAATATAAATATAGAAGAGCAGGGGGTCCAAGGACAGAGCCTTGAGGGACATCAACAGAGAAGGGAGAGAAGAAAAGGTGGTGAGTGAGTGGGAGACACTAAATGAACCATTGTTAAGGTATGAGGAGCAAGATAATTTGTAACGGGAGAGAGTAATCGCCTGTGTCAAAGGCAAAGAAAAGGTCTAAAAGGCGAAGCACAGAGTAACATCATAAAGATTTGGCAGTTAAGTGATCATTAGTGACTTTGGTTAAGGCCAATTATGTAGAAGGTTGTGGTCACGACTCCAACACTAGATAAGGCACAGGAACAAACACAGCATGGGATACAGGATACAGGCAGCAGAGCAAGGGAGCACTGGGAACAGCATATGACTAAGGGACCGTGGTGATCTGGGGATTGGATAGGGAATTTTTAGGCCCTTTAAGGGCGGGGACGAGCTTGCGCGCACACCCTAACACACAGTCTTGGGCAGGACAGCCGCACAAGCTGGCGTCTCCTAGGAGGGAGACACTGGCAAGCGGCTAGGAGTATGCAGTCGTGGACATCCGACGGAGATGAGCGGTGGTCCGCAGCCGCAGTTGTAACAATAACACTGCAATAAATTGTGATACCCATGGAAAATTAACATAATGTAAAAAATAATAACAAAATAATCACGCTTTGGGACACACCCTAAGTCCATGTTGCATACTTGACACTGAAAAAGTGGGAGAACATTTGTTTATTAGATCATTACCCCTTAGAGCACTGGCTATTATTACATTGGTATCCTATTGCTTTATATTAATATTATATCATAGTCCATTTCCTAAACTTTTTCTATCTATGGTTAAACCTTATGTCCCCCAGCGCTGAGTAAATCGTAGAATTCTTTGTAGACCATATCCATTGGGGCACTTAACGTTAATGACTACATAGAAAAAAATCCACTCAACACAATATATATTGCCGACAAAAAGGCTTTAACAGCCTTCTCCAGTCAGATGAAATAGAGAATCAAGAGTAAGAATGATGCAATATTTTTTTATTTTTTTTTAGTCAACAACTAGAATATACAAGGATATATTTAAGGTATGTGAACATTAATATTTTTGACAGAAGGTAATAATATTTATTCTACTATATAGTTTCCATAAAATTATGTACTGCCACAGGTGATAGATAGATAGATAGATAGATAGATAGATAGATAGATAGATAGATAGATAGATAGATAGATAGTTTTTTTTCAACTGTGCTAACTATGTAATGGATCTAGAGATCTACTACTTGGGAATTGAAGTAGTAGAAAGTAAGATATCCGTGTTTAGTTATTTATTGCTCCTCAATGTCTACAATGATAATCTTTATTTAGAGAGAACCAAAATTTTCTGCAGTGCTTTAAAATATTGGGCAAGTAACTAACAAGTAAAGTGAAAAATAATCAAAATAGATGAGCACACAATGAGACAAAGAGTGGAGTGCAAATATTTAGGACCAGGCCAAGTTGGATATGGACCATGGACTATGGTATGGGGCTTAAGTATTTGTGAAGAAATTAGTTTTCAAGGCATGCTTAAAAATGGGAATGTTAGGGGCAAGTCTGATGGTCTGGGGTAGATTCTACAGAAGAGGTGCAGCACGAGAGAAGTCATGCAGATGGGAGTGAGATGATGTAATGAGGGAGAATGAGGATCGTAGGTCATAGGCTGAGCAAAGAAAATTAATTTGTTGGTAAAATTAAAAGAGAGATGAATGACGTTGCAGCATTGTGGAGAGATTTTTTAGAGTCTGAATTTCTGAATTTTATTTGCAAGAAGCGGGTATCTAGTGTAAGAAGCAACATAGAGCAAAGGCGTTAGTACAGTATAACCGCTACACAGAAAAGTCAAATCTGCTTTCATGATGGATTTAAGCGGAGCCAGTCTGGTAAATGGAATGCCAGCTAGTAGTGAGTAACAATAGTCTACATGAGAAATGATCAAGGCCTAAATCCTTTAGGTTTCATTCACATCTGCGTCAGGGCTCCGTTCAGGGGTTCTGTCCCCATGAATGGAACCCTAACTGAAACAAATGGAAACCATAAGTTTCCGTTTGCATCACCATGGATTTCAATGGTGACGGATCTGGTGCAAATGGTATACGTTTGTCCCCGTTGTTTAAGGGTTCCATAGTTTTGACGGAATGAATAGCGCAGTCGACTATGGTATTGCTTCCATCAAAATGATGGAAGCTTTGCACAACGGAGACAAACGGAAACCATTTGCACCAGATCCATCACCATTAAAATCAATTGTGATGCAAACGGAAATGTATGGTTTCCGTTTGTTTCCGTCAGGGTTCCGTTCATGGATTCCCCTGAGGGAAAGCTCCAATGGAACCCCTGAACGTAGTCCTGACGCAGATGTGAACGAAGCCATAGCGGTGTCAGTGGTGAGAAAGGGATGGATACGAGAGATATTTTTAGGTGACGGCAACAGGATTTAGCAATGGATTGAATGTAAGGAAGAAAGGACAGGTCAGAGTCAATTAAAACTCTAAGACATAAGGCTTGATGTAAGGAGAATGGCGGTATTGCAGACAGAGATGGAGACATTAGGTTTAAATGAAAAAGATGAAGAATCAAACACTCACTAATGTTCTTTTTAGGAGAGGAGAAGGAATGTCCTGGGAGAAAGTATATAGTTGGGTATATATACACTCAAATTAACTTTTTCTCGCATATGGACTTTTAGTATTTTCTGCATCCAAAATGTTTGACAGCCACTCTCACAAATGCCTGTGTATATTATTCTGTATTAATGTACCGGCATATAGAGATATGCAAGTATAAATCACCTAAGAGGCTAAAACATTTTAGAAATGTATAAAGAATAAAATAGAAGTAGCATGATTTAAGTCACAAAATACAAACATTTTATATCAGCTTAACTAGAATAAAATGTGTTCATTATCGTGATTATAGAATTTATCGTAACTTCACAAAAAAAAAGAAAAACTATGTCAAAATATTATTATTATATTAACAAAAATATAAATTGGATGTTAATATATATCCCAAAATTATGTATAAAAACAAATCTAGTATTGCTACTGCACAAAACAAGGTATGTCAGCTATGTCAACAAACATAAAACGGTTATATAAGTCGATACCGGGACACAAAAACTCAAACTCACTACAGCCTTAAAGAGTTAAATCTCATAAAGTGTACATTTCACAGGTTCCTAGCAGTCCGATATTATAACATTAGACCATAGACATATAGCAGGCTAGCATTACCAGAGTGGGAAGGGCCACTGTTTCTGGACTTTCCAAGCCTAATAATACCAGACTGCGGCCACCCCAGTGCCTGGCCGTCACTACAGATGGTCGGGTACTGGATTGTACCTGACTCTTCCCAGTACCCCTGGTGGCGGGTTGTACCGGGGTAATAATGGGGGGTTAGTGTTAGCCTTTACACCGGCTAACATTAAGCCTTACTAATGGACGCTGTCAATGGGCCATTACTAATGCGGTAGTAATAAAGTTTAAAATAACACAAGAACATTGAAAAAATATTTTATTGAAATAAAAGAAACACACAATCCTCATTAACCATTTTATTGAAGAAAAAAAAAATGCAGTCATCGAAGTAGTCCTCGAATCCAAAGTAGTTCAACATCCGAACCTGTAAAAAAACACAAACACAAAAAAAATTTGTAACACATAAAAAAGCAAAACAATTATTATACTTACCTTTCCTGGGTTTAGCGCTGGAGCCGCAATGTTAGCGAGCTAGGCCCTATATCTAAGCCTATCATGTGTGATACTGTCTGCTGAACCACTGTATCTAATATAATCATGTGTGATACTGTCTGCTGAGACGCTGTATTTAATCGTATCCACAGCTATAGGGGCGTAGTACTATAGATATGCTGTCTATATATATATATATATATATACGCACACATGTACATACATGCACAAACATTTTTTAGGGAGACATATGTATTGGGGCTATAGCCCCTGACGTTTTAAGACCTTAGTGAAACCCCCCTGGCTGCTAATGCTGAATCGTTGAGTCACTTAGGAAACCCAGCGATGCGGGCCGTCGGTCATGAGAAGAAGTCTGGGGGGCCCCAGAATAACTTTTGCACTGGGGCACATGAGCCTTTAGCTACACCCCTGTGGCTTACTTATGTTCCTTTGCACATCTGGAATAACAAAAATCTTCAAGGCTATGTATACATTTTGAAGATTTTTTTTATTTTTAAATCAATGTGTTATGTGTTTTTAATCCATTTTAATATTTACTTTTTTTTTTTTAAATATGTTTTGACTTTTTACGACTTATTGTTCTCTTAGCCGAATCCGTCTGTTCAGCTGAACTAAAAGACTGAGAGCGAGTGCTGCGCGTCCCTGACACAAAGGATCCATCTAATATAATTTACATATAAGTTATGAACTAAGATGTAACCGATATTAGCTGGATCCTGTGGGTCAAAAAGTTATATAGACTCTCATTTACTAACATTTATTATTGCTATAAACTATCATTTAGTCAAAAAAAATTCAATATTTTCAGTAAGAAGTAAATTCTAATTTTAACAGCAAGTAATATAATTCTTTCTACATTATACCATAGAACTAGTAAGCATATCCTCTATGAGCACTTTAATGGTGGCTATTAGTGGTTGTCAATTTTGAGAAAGTCAGAACCAGCAAAACTTCATAAAATATGGAAGTGCTGACGATAACTAAATAGGAAAATAAAGTAAATGGTGATTTTTGTCATTTTAGGGGAATACATTTTTGCCTTATGGTAGTCGGAATATTTATCTTTACTTAAAAAATTCCTAATAACATCAATGATTTATAATATAGAGTTTATTTTCCTAAAAATATACTAGGTCTTTAAAACGCTTTGACTGCTGCTATATAACTATGTTAGGTTCAAGCTACAATGCATACAATGAACTTAGACAATGCCACCTTAGTTACTGACTTTGTCTTGACGGGCCTGGCAATTCAAGCGGATCTTCAGATGATTGTCTTCTCAAGTATTCTATTACTATACATAGTGACCTTGGCAGCAAATCTGTCTATTATGATTATCCCTGTTTTTTCTGCCACTCTTCATATACCCATGTATTTCTTTTTGTACAACTTGGCTTTCCTTGATATCTGCTACTCATCGGTGGTTGTCCCCAAGATGCTTGCAGATCTTATGTCTCAGAAGAAGATGATCTCATTCGGTGGTTGCTTGCTCCAAGTTCATTTCTTCCATTTCTTGGGTAGTACAGAAGCCATACTGTTTTCAGTCATGTCCTACGACAGATTTGTAGCTATTGCACATCCATTGAGATACTCAACCATCATGAGTTACAATGTCTGTTTTGGTTTAACCTCGTGTTCTTGGGTTATTGGATTTTCTCATGCATTGATACACACCATAATGACCGCAAGGCTTCCATTTTGTGGACCAAATATAGTGAAACATTTCTTCTGTGATGTTAAACCGCTGCTTAACTTGGCCTGTACAGATGTATCTCTTAATTTCAAGCTGCTTGCTAGGGTCACTGGAACACTAACTACAATAACCTTATTGCTAACTATCCTTTCCTACATCTTCATTAGTAAATATCTTGTAAAAATAAAGACCTCACAAGGACGAAAACGTGCGCTGTCTACATGTAGCGGTCATTTTACTGTAGTTACCCTCCAATATGGAACAGCCATTTTCACCTACATGCGCCCTTCTACAAAAGACTCTTTGGATCAAGACCGATCAGCTGCCATTATGTTCTCCGTTATAACCCCAGCATTAAACCCAATTTTATACACATTAAGAAACACAGACATTAAGGACGCTTTTAAGAAGTTGGTCAAAAAATCTACTTGAACAAATATATACATTATTATACGCAATGAAGACTACTTATAACTCAGTTATGTGTTACTAACATGTAACATTATTCTTCATGATACAGAAAAATAATTATTAGAGCTTTTTCTAATAATCAATTGCCAATTGTATATGCTTATGCTACATATATGTATAGTTTACCTCTGAAATGTACTTTATATAACCTTGTTAGCTAAGGTTTGTTCTTCAACTGTATTTTCAGAATAGCAGACTGCTGGCCTCCTTATCAGGCTTACAAGGCCGTTCCGAGAGAAGATTGCCAAACTAATTAGAGGCAGAGCTGGTTCTCTAGATCACATAATTCTTTGTAAATTGCTGATGTGTTACTTGTGTTGATTCTTAATGACGACCTATATTTTATTATGAGTTTTCCCAATGGCATTTGGCCAGAAATGTTACCTAAAAACGAATGTTTCTGATTTTTTTCATCAGATCTCTGACCTACTGCCTTTCTGTGGAGATCTCATGTGGCCATGTTAATTTTTTTACTGTAACATCACTTCTAAATAAACTTTTTATTTAATTTTACTGTGAGACAAGAGAGTATGTTCAAGATTTATTTGTCATGCATAAAGAATTAATTAATTAATAATTTAATAAATTACAAAAACATATTTCTGTTTTGTTAAAATTGTAATAGAAATATAAAGGCTTTCGTATTTCATATAAAATATAATCAAAATGTTTTTTCATTAGTCATATTCCCCCTATTATAGGCATAGAAGAAACTCAAAATTATTTGTAATTATTTAAAGTATGTTGTTGTTTTTTATTTTTGCCATTTTTAACATTCTAATCATTTCTAAACATGGCCTAGATATACAGCATGGAGTTATCAATGTAATATACTGTATATTTTAGAAGATTTTTTATTTGCTTAGACTTAAAGCTAAAGAATTTTAGTTTTGTTGCAATGTTAGTAAAACTATACAGTATTTAACGGGGAAAAAATAAATAAAAGAATAACAATTTTAAAAGTTGGCAAATATTTTATGACTTAATTTACAGTCATTCTCCGTCTCCTTACTAAAAAAAAAATATTTTACTTTTTTGTCAATATAAAACTGTCCTACACTGGATACTAGAAGAGGTTAATATGGACAAATGTTATCTTAGCACTCTTCACTGGATCAGGTAACTTAAACTAAAACTTAGCTTTTACTATTAACTGCTTTTAAGGTCTCTAGATAAAAAATGAACAAAAAAATACAATAATAACTTGTTTTCTCTGTGTATAACTAAGGCTATGTTTACATCTGTGTTGGGGGCTCTGTTCAGAGCCTCATCTCAGATTCTGTCAAATTTGATGGGAAAAATAGCACTCCATCCGAAACTACGGACACCTTGGAGAAATTCCGTCAGACCCCATTGTAAGTAAATAGGGTTTGTAAATAACCGCTGGGATCCAGCACTGTGTCACAGCCTCTTTTATAAACCAAAGCCACAACGCGTGTCTGTTTTATTAAATAATTGTATTCCCCATGACATAAGAATTTTGAATCATCTTTTTTTTTAATTTAAGTTATGCCATCCCTCTGTTATGCTTCATATAAATTTATGAATAAATTGACAACTGGGTGTTGGAGGTGTGTCTTCACACAGCCTGACACTGTCCAATCAGTGCTGAGAGGGTGAGACTGTGTAGGGACACACCTCTTTGACAAGGAGAATGGTAACACCCAGTTGTCAATTTATTCATAAAGTTCTTGGAGGAATATCCTAGAAATTTAACAATGCAGAGTTCCAATAGAATATGTTCCAGAATTGTTATTCCATGAGGAGTACAAGTAGTTACTAATATATAAATGTCAGGAGAGGTGACAGATCCTCTTTAAGGCCATGGTTCACACAGAGTTTTTTTACCGCGGTTTTGCCGCAAAAAAAACATGGCAAAAAATGGACGAAATTGCATCCTATTGATTTCAATGGGAGTTGGAGGCGTTTTTTTCCCGCTACCAAAAAAAAAACGCTCACGGGAAAAAGAAGTGACATGCCCTATCTTGAGGCATTTTCCGCCTCAGAAACCCCATTGAAATCAATAGGAGACGGAAATAAACACATTATTGACGCGTTTTGTTTACTGCGATTTTTTATGCATTTTTTTACACGTTTCCGTTGAAGACAAAAGTAAAGAATACCAGGAATCCCAGGAAAAATTGAGGGAAAAAATGCATCAAAAACGCGTGTGGTTCTAAACCACTTAAAAAAACTGAGTTGATTTTTCCGGGCAGAATTTTCCGCCTGCAAAAAACTCTGTGTGAACATAGGCTTTCAGGAAAGTAGTCACTTTCTGCAGAGAAATATTTCAATGCTATGATCTATTCAGGGTATTCCAAAAATAATAGTCTCCCTTCAGTCAAATGCTATCTTTGGCCTGCATAATGTTGAATGCGTAAAAAATAGGGTTTCTGCCCCAAAAAAGGGAGCTCCACACTAACAATAACATTTGAACAGGTCACAAAGCATGCCTGGAAAACTCTTCCACATAAGTCAATGATCATCCACTGTTTACAGGTTACTATGGTCCATGTGGCTGCAGTAAAGCAAATCTCTAAATGCTGTTAACAGCAACTCAGGATAGATGGCTGCCCCCATAATCATGTACAGAAAATAGAATAAGAAAATCTACAATCAAAAAGAAAAAAAGACCAGAAAAAAACATTATGTATACGTATCTGGCTTTAAATTAGTAAAATAAAATAGAGGTGATACACTATATTTTTGGGCTTCTTAGGCCCCATGCACACGAACATATTTATTTCCTCCTGTAAATACTGGCGTAGATACGGGTCCATTGTCACACGTATTCGACCCGTATTCCACCAGTATTTACGTATCCATGCCCGTAAATACGGGTCCGGTGTCACCAGTATTCCACCCGTATTTACCTACCCGTTTTCTCTGCACTAATCGGCAGCCCCTTCTCTCAATCAGGATAGAGAGAAGGGGCAGACCTTTCCCCTTTTGGGCAGAGTTTCCGCAGCGTTTGAAAATAAAAAACTTCATACATACCGTTGTCTTGGTGACGCATCCCTCTTTTGACATCCAGTCTGACCTCCCTGGATGACACGGCAGTCCATGTGACCGCTGCAGCCTGTGATTGGCCTGTGATTGGGTTCAGCTGTCACATGGGATGAGGCCGGACTAGAGGAAGAAGAAGAAGAGTTCTGGGTAAGTTAACTTTTAATACTATTAACTCCAGCGGTAGTCACTGTCCCGGGTGCTGAAAGTGTTACTGCCGATCAGTTAACTCTTTCAGCACCCTGGACAGTGACTATCCCCTGACGTCGCCTAGCAACGCTCCCGTAATTACGGGTGCACACACGTAGCCACCCGTAATTACGGGAGCCCCATAGACTTCTATGGGCCTGCCCATGCCGTTATTAAGGCCTGAAATAGGACATGTTCTATATTTTTCAACGGCATGGGCACCTTCCCTTAAGCATACGGGAAGGTACCCGTGGCCAATAGAAGTCTATGGGCCCGTAATTACGGGCCATAATTACGGCTCGTCTTTACGTGCGTTTTTACGGTCGTGTGCATGAGGCCTTAGGAACACATTATAAACATATTACACATTGCTTGATAACACTGTAATACATTGTTATGTATCCATTAGATATTAGTATTATCTGAAAAGAGATTATACAACGATCATGTTCCAGGATACAAACCGAGGTTACATTGAATACTTGACACCTATGTATGAGCCTATGTTGCATACTTGACACTGAAAAAGTGGGGGCACATTTGTTTATAAGACCATTACATCTCTATTAGCACTGGCTATTATTACGTTGGTGTTTTTATTATTATTTTTATCATGATTTTGGCCTTCAGCGTTTTCTTTCAATGATTAAACATTAAGTTCCCTAATGTTATGCTAATTGTATAATTCATATGTAGAACATGTCCATCGGGGCACTTAACGTTAATTACCACATAGAAAAAATATTCACTAAAGGCAATATATGTTGCAGACAAAAAAAGCTTAAAGGAACAGTGTCATGGCAAATAATTTTTTTTATATGTTAAAGATGTTAGTGCTTTAATAAAAACGTTTTTATTCATTTGTGTGTTTGTGTTTTACTTTTTCTTATTTTTACACTTTTTCTTCCCTATGGGGGCTGCCATTTTTTGTTCCATTTCTGTGTGTGTCGATTAACGACACACACAGACATGGAGTACGGCAGCCACAGTCCCATAGGGACTGCGAACGGCTCCCGTCCCATTGACTGCCGTGTACGGCGTCTGTGTGGGAACTGCGCATGCGCCGCTCCCACACAGTCCTATTCGAAATTGGCGCCGTCCGGCGCCATTTTCCTGTGGACCGGAAGTCGCGGCCGGACTGTAATATTACTACTTCCGGTCGCGGCTTCCGGACTTGTGCACATGGAACAGCGGCAGCAAACGGAGCGGACGGGCCAGAGGGAGCCGCGGCGGCAGGAGCAGGTAAGAGATTTCAATGTATGTTAGTGTTTGTGTGTGTTTACTACTATATGTAAACCTACTACACTGTGGGTTACCTCAAAAAATGGCGACACGCAGTGTAGCAGGTTAAACCTTTCAAACCCCTCGTTTATCCCGGCACTAGCCAGGATAAAGGAGGGGGGGATGCTGAGAGCTCACTAGAGCGAGGGCTTTTAACCCAATGTTGCAATGCTGCAATTTTGGGAACAGCCCCATCTAGTGGCCAAAAATGGGTAGTATTATAAATTAGAAATAATTAATAATATTACATGGCTCGTGCCAAAAAAAAAAAAAAAAATTTGAACAATGTTTAATCACCCACACACTAAATGTTTAATTTTTAAAAAAAATACATGTTTTTAGGGCAACACCATGCCTTTAATGGCCTTCTCCAGTCAGATTGCTTGTAAGGAAGAAAAAGAGTATGAAGAGTGAGATCCGAATGTTTCCTTAGTCAATAACTAGAAAATATAAGGAAAAATTTAAGGTATGTGGACACAGTGATAATATTACTGTATATTATCAAATGTAGTATTAATTAAGTTATGTAATATCACAGATGATTGCATTCATGGATAGATGATTGATAGATAGATAGATAGATAGATAGATAGATAGATAGATAGATAGATAGATAGATAGATAGATAGATAGATAGATAGATAGATAGATAGTACCGGGTGTATGTGCAGCCTAGGTTCCCACCTCAAAGAGCTTGTCTTGTCGTGGCAGGTGGGCTCACACAATTTGATCAAAATGTACGCTAAGAACCTCCCTATTGTAAGTAGATTTAGCAGTAATGCATATTTATTTATATTTAGTGGCTTAGATGGCATTAGTGTTCGCAGTGTGCTGTCACCATTTTCTTGTGTGCTAGATAGATAGATAGATAGACAGACAGACAGACAGACAGACAGACGATAGATAGATAGATAGATAGATAGATAGATAGATAGATAGATAGATAGATAGATAGATAGATAGATAGATTTTTAAGATATGAGATAGATAGATAGATAGATAGATAGATAGATAGACGGACAGACGGACAGACGGACAGACGGACAGACGGACAGACAGACAGATAGATAGATAGATAGATATTTTGTATGGACAAAGTTTTGGGACACCTACAAGAGCTTTTATGACATCCCATTCTAAATCCATAGGTATTAATGTTAAGTAGTCGTCCGTCCCCCCCTTGCACCTAAAACAGCTTCCACTCTTCTGGGAAGGTTTTCTACAAGACTTTGGGAATTTTTGCCCATTCATCCAGAAGAGCATTTGTGAGGTCAGACACTGATGTTGGAGGAGAGGTCCTGGCTCGCAATCTCCATTCAAGTTCATCCCAAAGGTATTGGATGTGGTTGAGGTCGGGACTCTGTGTGGCCAATTGACTTCTTCCCCACCAAACTCCCCACAAACATGACTTTATGGACCTTGTGCAATGGGACGCAGTCATGCTGGAACAGAAAGGGGCCGAACCCCAAACTGTTCCCACAAAGTTAGAAGCTGCAATTGTCCAAAATGTCTTGTTATGCTGAAGCATTAAGATTTATCTTCACTGGAACTAAGGGTTCTAGGCCGACCCCTGAAAAACAACCCAATAGCGTTATCCCTCCTCACCAAACTTTACAGTTGGCACAATGCAGTCAGGCAGGTAACGTTCTCCTGGCATTTACCAAACCCAGACTCGTCCATCAAACCGCCAGATAGGGAAGCGTCACTCCACAGAACACGTTTTCTCTGCTCCAGAGTCCAGTGGCGACGGCTTTAAACCACTACGTCTGACGCTTGGCATTGTTTGGTGATTTAAGGCTGGCATGCAGCTGCTCGCCCATGGAAACCCATGCCATGAATCTCCCGGGGCACAGTTTTTGTGTGGATGTTAATGTCAGAGGCGGTTTGGACTGCAGTTATTGAGTCAGTAGAGCATTGGCGACTTTTATGCGCCATGATTTTTGGGTTGTGACTACTAATGTAAGAAACTTGGTGTGGTGTGTTTATTCTCATGTATGTGACTTTTATTAAAGGGAACCTGTCATCTACATTATGCTGCCTTAACTGATTATGGTGGTTTATAAAGCTCATTCAAGGAATGTTTGCTTTATGATTGAAGACACATTTATCTTTACTTAACAATTTGCAAATCACATCAATGATTTATATTATATTATAGAATTTATTGTACTGGGTCTTTAAAGCACTTCGACTGCTGATATATAACTATGTTAGGTTCCATTTATAATACATACAATTCCACCTCAGTAACTGACTTTGTCTTGACGGGCCTGGCAATTCAAGCGGATCTTCAGATGATTGTCTTCTCTAGTATTCTATTACTATACATAGTGACCTTGGCAGCAAATCTGTCTATTATGATTATCCCTGTTTTTTCTGCCACTCTTCATATACCCATGTATTTCTTTTTGTACAACTTGGCTTTCCTTGATATCTGCTACTCATCGGTGGTTGTCCCCAAGATGCTTGGAGATCTTATGTCTCAGAAGAAGATGATCTCATTCGGTGGTTGCTTGCTCCAAGTTCATTTCTTCCATTTCTTGGGTAGTACAGAAGTCATACTGTTTTCAGTCATGTCCTACGACAGATTTGTAGCTATTGCACATCAATTGAGATACTCAACCATCATGAGTTACAATGTCTGTTTTGGTTTAACCTCGTGTTCTTGGGTTATTGGATTTTCTCATGCATTGTTGCACACCATAATGACCGCAAGGCTTCCATTTTGTGGACCAAATATAGTGAAACATTTCTTCTGTGATGTTAAACCGCTGCTTAACTTGGCCTGTACAGATGTATCTCTTAATTTCAAGCTGCTTGCTAGGGTCACCGGAACATTAGGTACAACAACCCTATTGCTAACTATCCTTTCCTACATCTTCATTAGTAAATATCTTGTAAAAATAAAGACCTTGAAAGGACGAAAACGTGCGCTGTCTACATGTAGCGGTCATTTTACTGTAGTTACCCTCCAATATGGAACAGCCATTTTCACCTACATGCGCCCTTCTACAAAAGACTCTTTGGATCAAGACAGATCAGCTGCCATTATGTTCTCCGTTATTACCCCAGCATTAAACCCAATTATATACACATTAAGAAACACAGACATTAAGGACGCTTTTAAGAAGTTGCTCAAAAAAATCGAATTGAGCAAATAAATGGAATATCAAATACAATACAGACACTTTACTGCATATCCCTAAAATGTAATCATTTATGTATCACTAACATCCTTCATCGTGGTTGAAATAATGTATAATTTAATTACAAAAACATATTTCTGTTTTCTTTTATTATTTTAATAGAAATAATAAGGATTTGTGTAGTTTTTACAGAATAATATATTATGTCATGATTTTGTTCTCTGTCACCTTAGTATCACTATAAAGAGCAACTGAAAATTCTTTCTAATTATTAAAAACTGAGTTATTTTTTTCACTTTTTTGTCAATTTTTTAAATCTATATAATAATTTACAAATATGACCCAGGAATGCAACATGGACTAATAATTTAATAAATATTTTAGTAGATCCTGTCATTTGTTTATATTAAAAGTTTAGTAGTTCCAGTGTTGTTGTAATATATACTGTTTCATGGGGAAAAAAATTATAAAAGAATAACAATTTGCAAAGAAATTTTGATCGATTTTGAAGTTATTCTTATTCTCAGACTTAAAGACACCTTTACATCATTTTTTTTAAGGAAAATTGTTCATCAGTGTGATTGGTGCAACTTCCTTTATACATTTTATTAAACATTATTTTTACTTTTCAAGATACAGCAGCTGTATCTTGTGCTGAGACCGGAATCCGTTAGGTCAGCGGCACTGACGAGTTCAGTGTCAGTGGGTCCTGAGTGTCTCTGATGACCCCCTTGACTAGTTTCGCTAATACACGTGTCCTCAGGAGTAAAAGGGCTACGGCAGCCAAAAACAAGTGGTTAGGGTATATAAAAACTCATATAATGTAACTGCCAATAGAATGAGTGGAAATGGTTACGCCTCCGTTTCAGATGATGGACAGCTGCTAGAGCAACTCGACAACAGGTGTCTAAAATAACCATTGAGGTTCTGGTTAAATCCAGGCGATAAGCACTGCAAATAAGCACTGAAAATAACAGAAAATTTAGGAGGAATAATTAGAAACTAAGGAGGGAATTTACTAAGACTGGTCAAAATGTCCGATATCATTCAGGCAAACTTCTGTCATATGCTATAGTATTTTTATTGGGCCATGGATGGTCGCACCTCTCCTGAAAACTGGCGAAAATTGCATTTTAAATCTCCCTTTATGTGTCTATTTTGTCTCATTGTCCAATTTGTCCCTATACTTAGACCCTGTTCATAGCTCCGATATTGATGTTGTGCTTGCTGTTAGTATCTCTGTGGGCTCTCTGCTATCACAGCACATGTGTGGGTACTTTCTTCTGCTGTATTGCCATTTTTTCCTATCTCTATGCTTGCGTGGGTACTTAGAATGTCATCATAGTGTATAGTATCCTTTACTGCCCAATATAGATTGGTTAAAGGGTAACTATACTTTCATAAAACTGTTGGCATATTATAGTGACATTTCAGTAGTTTAGATCGGTGGGGTACGAGCACTGAGACCCCCACCGATCACTAAAACAAAAAGGCAGACGTGCTCTGGTGAGCGTTGTGCTGCTTCGTTTCTAATCGGCTTTGCTCAGCTTTCCTCGGAAAGCTGAGCGAGCGGTATATGGGCTCAATAGAAAGTCTATGGGTTCGTACAAAGGTCACTTGGCATTCCGTCATTTGAGCACTTTTGAAACTTCCTTTAGTGCTCGGTGGGGGTCCCAGTGCTCGGACCCCCACTGATCAAAACTTCTGACGTCATTAAGAAAACATTGAAAACACCTGAGCCTACTGTCTACTACTCTTTATAATATTCCAACTGACACATACAAAGTAATGCCCTTATAACTTCCCCCTATACAGTTAAAATGCCCCTATCGCTGCCCCCACAGAGGAGTATAATGTCCATACAGCTGCCCACCACACAGCATAATGCCCCCAGAGCTGCCCCACACACAGTATAATGTTCCCTTAGTGGTGCTACCTTCGACAGACCCATGGAAATGAAAAAGCGGTGACCGAGAATGTACAGTACCGCTTCATTCATATGGGGCTCCCAGGAATGGTAAGGTAAGCCCATTCTCATGATCAGTGGGGGTCTAAGCGGTTGGACCCCACCATTTAGATATTTATCATCTATCCTGTGGATAGGTGATAAATATTGATTATGGGAATAACCCTTTAAGTCTGTCTTAAAAATGTTCTTTTCTCAGGGAGACTTACGTCACATTAATTTCATTATATATGCCGCCTTAGCCTATGGCCCTGGTCCAGTGGCGGATTATCATTAGGGCGTTTCGGGCGGTCGCCCGGGGCCCAAGGCTACCAGGGGGCCCAAGGCTCCCAGGGGGCCTATGACCGCCCGAACCCCCTCATGCCCAGTGGCGTCGCTAGCACCGGAGGGAGCCCCGGTGCCAGGACCGCACCTGTCAGGCGAGGGGAGCTTTGCTTCTACTTAGCAGCCGTGGTCTGTGCTGCTTTAGAAGCTCCCCCTCCAGCCCCCCTTCCCTGCTCTAAACATCTCTCCTCTGCTGCTAGCTGTCGGGACATGGGGGAGGGGAGACTGTCGGCGGGCTCTGTGCTGTGAGCAGGAGAAGAGCTGCAGTGAAGACATAAAAGGTAAGTGCATGTGTGTTTAATGTCCATATTCATGTATGTTTAATGTCCATATTAATGTATGTTTAATATCCATATTCATGTGTGTTTAATGTCCATATTCATGTATGTTTAATGTCCATATTAATGTATGTTTAATATCCATATTCATGTGTGTTTAATGTCCATATTCATGTATGTTTAATGTCCATATTAATGTATGTTTAATATCCATATTCATGTGTGTTTAATGTCCATATTCATGTATGTTTAATGTCCATATTCATGTATGTTTAATGTCCATATTCATGTGTGTTTAATATCCATATTCATGTGTGTTTAATGTCCATATTCATGTATGTTTAATGTCCATATTGATGTGTGTTTAATATCCATATTCATGTGTGTTTAATATCCATATTCATGTGTGTTTAATGTCCATATTCATGTATGTTTAATGTCCATATTGATGTGTTTACAAGGTGTACTTTGTGTATAATGTGCCTACTCGTGTATAATGTGCCTACTCGTGTATAATGTGCCTACTCGTGTATAATGTGCATACTCGTGTATAATGTGCCTACTCGTGTATAATGTGCCTACTTTGTGTATAATGTGCCTACTCGTGTATAATGTGCATAATGTGCCTACTTTGTGTACTTTGTGCATAATGTGTGTACTTTGTGTACTGTGCGTACTTTGTGTACTGTGGGTACTTTGTGCATAATGTGCGTACTTTGTGCATAATGTGCGTACTTTGTGCATAATGTGGTACTTTGTGTACTGTGCATACTTTGTGCATAATGTGCCTACTTTGTGTACTTTGTGCATAATGTGTGTACTTTGTGTACTGTGCGTACTTTGTGCATAATGTGCGTACTTTGTGCATAATGTGCGTACTTTGTGCATAATGTGCGTACTTTGTGTACTGTGCATACTTTGTGCATAATGTGCCTACTTTGTGCATAATGTGCGTACTTTGTGCATAATGTGGTACTTTGTGTACTGTGCATACTTTGTGCATAATGTGCCTACTTTGTGCATAATGTGCGTACTTTGTGCATAATGTGGCTACTTTGTGCATAATGTGTGTACTTTGTGTACTGTGCGTACTTTGTGCATAATGTGTGTACTTTGTGTACTGTGCATACTTTGTGCATAATGTGCCTACTTTGTGTACTTTGTGCATAATGTGTGTACTTTGTGTACTGTGCGTACTTTGTGCATAATGTGCGTACTTTGTGCATAATGTGCGTACTTTGTGCATAATGTGTGTACTTTGTGTACTGTGCATACTTTGTGCATAATGTGCCTACTTTGTGCATAATGTGCGTACTTTGTGCATAATGTGGTACTTTGTGTACTGTGCATACTTTGTGCATAATGTGCCTACTTTGTGCATAATGTGCGTACTTTGTGCATAATGTGGCTACTTTGTGCATAATGTGGCTACTTTGTGCATAATGTGTGTACTTTGTGTACTGTGCGTACTTTGTGCATAATGTGCGTACTTTGTGCATAATGTGCGTACTTTGTGCATAATGTGCGTACTTTGTGCATAATGTGGTACTTTGTGTACTGTGCATACTTTGTGCATAATGTGCCTACTTTGTGTACTTTGTGCATAATGTGTGTACTTTGTGTACTGTGCGTACTTTGTGCATAATGTGCGTACTTTGTGCATAATGTGCGTACTTTGTGCATAATGTGCGTACTTTGTGTACTGTGCATACTTTGTGCATAATGTGCCTACTTTGTGCATAATGTGCGTACTTTGTGCATAATGTGGCTACTTTGTGCATAATGTGGTACTTTGTGTACTGTGCCTACTTTGTGTACTTTGTGCATAATGTGCGTACTTTGTGCATAATGTGGTACTTTGTGTACTGTGCGTACTTTGTGCATAATGTGCATAATGTGCGTACTTTGTGTATAATGTGCATAATGTGGTACTTTGTGTACTGTGCGTACTTTGTGCATAATGTGCATAATGTGCGTACTTTGTGCATAATGTGCGTACTTTGTGTACTGTGTGTACTTTGTGCATAATGTGCGTACTTTGTGCATAATGTGCGTACTTTGTGCATAATGTGCCTACTTTGTGTACTTTGTGCATAATGTGCGTACTTTGTGCATAATGTGCGTACTTTGTGCATAATGTGCGTACTTTGTGCATAATGTGCCTACTTTGTGTACTGTGTGTACTTTGTGCATAATGTGCGTACTTTGTGCATAATGTGCCTACTTTGTGTACTAGTGTTTAGGTAGTGTTAGCAATAGTTACGGCGCGGCAGGGTGGTGGTGGAGAAGGGGGGCCCAAGTTTGGGTAACAGCCCAGCGCCCATGGTCTTCTTAATCCGCCACTGCCCTGGTCACAGACATTTCTTCACTTAAATTAGCTGTCTTTGAGAGTTGTCCATTTATGTTATATGGACATCATAGAGGGGGATTGCCTACCATAAACAGGAGTAGAGAGGTGCATTTTTCCTGTAGTGGCGACTGCAGAAGAAATATATGGCTGCTTATTACTGATCACAGCAGATGTGGCAGCTGAGACCCCTGGTGATCAGCTGTGTGATCGCTGAGAGGTTTTTTTTAGCTGCCAGATCTGTTGTGATCAACTAGACCATCAAATCCTCATTTATTTCTACAAGTGACTACATTGTTCTCCTTGTGTAACTAAATCAGAAATGGGAGTGGAAAATATAAACTGTGATAAATGCAAAGTAGATTGAGACAGATTATATAACATGGCATCTGGAGTTTATTCTGTTGATATAAGCAAATATTGAGGGAGGAAGACATTCAGAAGGACATTGATAAGATTACTGGTGTTTTTTCCGGTCTGGAATTCCAGAAAAAAATCAAGTTATTAAAATCTATTGTCAGATGACCAGCACATGGTCAAAGCTGAATTATTTACTAAGAGATATAGCATATAAATATAAAATATAAAAACTTTTAGGGCAAATTCACACATTGGCATAAATACTGCGGATTATCCGCAATGGATTTCCTTGCAGAAAATCTGCAGCGTAATACAGTAGCAGCAAAGTGGATGGGATTTGAATAATGTCTGCTTTTGTGCAGCGTATCCGCTCTGTTTGAACATACCCTTAGTAAGGAATCGTTCTTAGAGACATTGAGAAACTATCCACCTTGTAAATAATAACTACTGAATAGTAAATGTTTTATTTTCCCAAAAATAGTACCTAAAAATGGATTAAAAATAGCCGTAGTACATTTGGTGGAGCCATACAGCTCCCCTGTAGACAGTGCTATACAGCCCCCCCCCCCTGTAGACAGCAACACACCCCATAAGTAGATAGTGCCCCCCACTTCCCCCTTGTTGAAAGTGCCATACAGCCCCCTGTAGATATCGCCATAAATCCCTCTGCATATTATTTCATACAGCTCCCCCTGTAGATAGCGCCATACAGCCCCCTGTAGATATCGCCATACAGCCCTCCTGTAGATAGCGTCATACAGCTGCCCCCGTAGATAGCTCCATGCAGCCCCCCGTAGATGGTACTATACAACCCCCCTGTAGATATTGCCATACAGCCCGGCTGTAGATAGCGCCATACAGCCCCCTTTTAGATATCGCCATACAGCCCATTTGTAGATAGCGACATACAGCTCCCCCTGTAGATAGAGCCATACAGCCCCCCGTAGAGGGTACTATACAACCCCCTGTAGATATTGCCATACAGCCCTCCTGTAGATAGCGACATACGGCCCCCTGTAGATATTGCCATACAGCCAACCTATAGATAGCGACATACAGCTCCCCCTGTAGATAGTGCCATACATCCCACCTGTAAATAGCGCCATACGGCCCCAGTGTAGATAGCGCCATATGATCCCCCTTGTAGATAGCGCCATACACCCCCCTGTAGATAACGCCATACACCCTCCCCACTGTAGATAGCACCATACAGCTCACCCTGTAGATAGCGCCATACAGCCCAACTGTAGATATCTCCATAAAGCCCCTGCTCCTGTAGATAGCTCCATATAGTGCCCCCCTCCTGTAGATAGCACCCCTCTCTTGGAGATAGTGCCATAAAGTGCCCCCCCCCCTGTAGATAGCACCATTAAGCGACCCCCAAACAAATAAAACAAAAAAATTCATGCTCACCCATTTCCGCGAAGAATGGAGCGAATCAACGCAGACGGGATCCTTGTGCAGGTCAGCGTGACTTCATCACGCAGGCCTGTGCAGGGATCCCGTCCCTGTGCTTGATTGGTTGCAGGCCGATTGTGGCCTGTAGCCTAGTAAATGGCAGAGTAGCGAGCTACCTCTCTGCCCTGCCATAGTGTTCAATAGTAGAGAAGGCAGAGTCTGTATTGTAATGTATTGTGTTGTGTTGTCTTGTAATGTATTGCAATGTAATGTGTTGTGTTGTCTTTTAATGTGTTGTATTGCGCTGTTTGCGGTGGAGGGGGGCCCGTTAAATTACAGCCCCCCCTCCTCTCTCCACCGCAAACTGCACAATACAACACAATACATTACAAACTGTGGATCACGTCGCCCAGGGAGGTCGAGTGAAGATCTCCGGGCGGTCGCGAGTCACTCACTGAAGTCCCTGTTCCATTCAATGCTGGAGGAAGGAGCTGACGTCTCCTTGCTCCAGCATTCACTGTGCCCTGAGCGGCTCGACGCAGGCAGGTGGGATCTAGCGACATCATCGCGCCTGCTGCTCCGAGTCACTCATAGCACACACCGGAGGAGGCGAAGGAACTGGGATAGGTAAGTAATTATGCTATTTTTCTATAATGCATATAGGGGGGCATTATACTGTATGGGGGGCTGATATGGGGGACCATTATACTGCATGGGGGGCTGATATGGCATGGGGCTGATAAGATGGGGTGGCATTATACTGCATGGGGGCTGATATGGGGGAATTATACTGTATGGGGGGATGATATGGGGGGCATTATACTGTGGGGGCTGATATGGGGAGCATTATACGGTATGGGGCTGTTATGGGGGGCATTATACTGTATGGGGCATTATACTGTGTGGGGGTAGCTATGGGAGCATTATACTGTGTGGGGGCATTATACTATGTGGGCTGTTAGGCAAGGCGTCTGGGCATAGGCACGCGCAGGGGTCTGATGATTGTGGTGTTCGGGAGGGATAGGGGGGCCCAAGCTGAATTCTTGCACCCGGGCCCATGAGCCTTTAGCTACGCCCCTGACTATAGACATTGTTTTGTACCTAGTTGGCTAGCGTCTATCCCAGTGGGCCCACAACCCGCGCCATGACAACAGGCATGGGTGAGCCATGATGGTGGGCGGCATTGGCCCCCTCAAGCCGCTATGGCTGCTACTGCGGTAGTTACGCAACTGGACAAAGTATAAGTTCAATTTTGGGGATTCTTTATTCCATTGTAAAAAAAAAAAGTTTGAACTAGAACAACCCAAACATCTGTAGCACAGCAATAATGCCATATGTAAAATTAAAAAAAAATGCAGCCTAATTTGTAAAAAAAAAAAAAAAGAATTACAAAAATCACTTTTATAGCCTAAAAATAAAAATAATTCTGGTTATTATGGCCAAACATTCCTTGGTCATTAAAAGGTTAATGACTTTTGTGGAATATAATTTGTATGTTATGTACATAAGGATGATACCATCGAAAGGTTTGGTGTGTATTTGCCAGAAAGGAACTTCCTACTAAGTTAATGATTCTTCTGTATGATAGGGATTCTCCATCATTAAGGCCAGGATTGCACACACGCAGTTTTGACGCAGTTTTTCTGGCAGTTTTTGGCTCCGTTTTCTGAGCCAAACACAGGAGTAAACACACAAAAAAAAGGAGTGCATCAAGTCTTGTCTTTATACCTTTCCCTCCTTTTGGATTCACTTCTGGCTTTGGCTCAAAGAACTGCACCAAAAACTGCATCAAAACTGTGTGTGTGATCCTGGCCTAGCGGGAGTAAAGAGCTGGATATTCCCTGTAGTGGTCACTGCAGGAGAAATGTATGGCTGCTTGTAACTAATCACAGCAGACCCCTGGTGATCAGCTGTTCTTGCTGAGAGTCAGACCCCTGGTGATCAGCTGTGATTGCTGAGAGTCAGACCCCTTGTGATCAGCTGTGATCGCTGATAGTTTTTTCCGCTGTCAGATCCATTGTGATTAACTAGACCAACAGATCTTCATTTATTTCTACAGGCGACTGCATTGTTCTCCTTATGTAAATAAATCAGAAATTATGGTGGAAAATATAAACTGATAAATTTGGGTAGATTATGTAACACAGCATCTGCAGTTTATTCTGTGAATATAAGCAAATATTGAGGGAGGAAGACATTCAGAAGGACATTGATTAGATTGCTGATGTTTTTTCCGGTCTTGAATACTAGAGAAAAGTTATTAACCGGTTAAGGACCATTTAACTATTTTAGTTAAACGGCTATAGCATTTTTTGTAATCAATGCAGGTTTCTTTTCTTATCATGTTTATACATATAATTTTGGCTTTTAAGCATTTTTAGGCTTGTAGTGTGAAAGAAATAGTAAAGAAATATGCTTTTTTACTTTTTAGCTATTTTTTTCAGGTAATAATACAATGTTACTCTAAAAAATAATGTTTCTCTACGTGTTTATATTAGGGTAACTGGGTCAGGACTAGCATTACGATATTGATTGGCCGGGGGTGGCATTTTTTTGGGGGGGGGATTTTTTTATTTAATTTATTTTTGTTCTGTTTTTTTCTACTTTTATTTTTTTTATTATTATAGCCTGTACATCAAAGGTCAGAAAAGTCCTTAGGGGGGCTTTATTATTTAATTTAATTTAATTCGTTTTTTACACTATACTATTCTACTGTAGCTGGAGCTGTACAGCTGGAGAAACTGGTCACATGGCCAAAGAAGAATTATTTACTAAGAGATATAGCATATGAATATAGCATAAATACTTTTAATAAGGAATTGTTGTTAGAGATATGGAGAGATATCCTCCCCGTAACAGAATAACTACTGCATAATAAATGTTTTATTATCCCAAACATAGCACCTAAAAATGTATAAAAATAAGGCGTACATTTAGTGGAGCTTTCTGTGAAGAGTACGGCCAATTGTTAGATTCACAATGGAGCACTATGATTTCTGGGTACATACGTAAAATATATTGTTATACAATGTGTAACGTCCATGGCCGCGGACCGTCGGGAATACTCATTCCCCGAGGGCCCCAGCCATGGATCTGTCAGCTCTGGGTCGCGTTTCCTCCTTAGGAGACGCCAGTGCTCACTTTACCTTCGTTCTGAGGTTTCCCATAGGGTGCGCGCGCACGCTCGTGCCCGACCTTAAAGGCACAAGTAGAAGATCTGTAATTAGCCCATACTCAGCCTGGACTATAAGAAGGGCCCTGCCACTTCCTTTATTGCCGGATCGTTGTTGTGTTTACCCGTGTTAGTCTTTTAAAATGGTACCTTAGTATTTTCCAGTTGCCCTGGAGACGTTTTTGGCTGTTGCCTCAGTAAATGGTCTGCCTCTGCCCGATCCAGTCGTATCTAAGACAAAAACCGCTGAGGTACCAAGTTGGAGCTCTTCACTCAGAGCTGATTTCTTTCCTCATCCTGCCCAGGGCCGTCAACGCTGTGCTGCTGGGTCTGCTTTGGCTTCGACTACATGACCTGGACTGGAATTCCGGTGAGGTTCTCCAGTGTGGTCCCAAGTGTCCCAACCGCTGTCTGGGACAGATCCATCCGGCCCAACCTCCCCTCTCCCCTTCCTCAGATGTCCATCAGATACATTCGAGGTTAAGGAGATCTTGGACATCAAAAAAGTAGGAGGAAGAACATTTTATTTGGTGGATTGGAGAGGGTTTGGTCCAGAAGAGAGGTCCTGGGAGCCAGAGGAGAACCTCAATGCTCCTATCGTCATGAAGAAGTTTCTTTCCCGCTCTGGCCCCAAGAAGAGGGGGCGTAAGAGGGGGGATACTGTAACGTCCATGGCCGCAGACCGTCGGGATTACTCACCCCCCGACAGCCGCAGCCATGGATCTGTGAGCACTGGGTCGCGTCTACTCCTCAGACGCCAGCGCTCACTTCCGCTTCATTCTGCGGTGTACCGTAGAGTGCGCGCGCACGCTCGTGCCTGGCCTTAAAGGGCCAGTGCGCGCACATATAGAAAATCTGTAATTAGCCCATACTCACACTGGACTATAAGAAGGGCCCTGCCCCTTCCTTCATTGCCTGAGCGTTGCTGTGTTTACCCATGTTAGTCTTTGCAAATGGTCCCTTAGTGTTTTCTAGTTCCCAGTATTCCCGTTCCTGCTACCAGTATCCTGTATCCCGTGCTACCTTGTTCCTGTGCCTAAGAGAGTTGGAGTCGTGTTGTGTCACCTATCACATCTGCTGTATTACACCACACCTGGTGTCTGCTGCCAAGGTCCCATCCGAGCCTAACCATCACTACTGTCTGGGCTACCACAGGCCCCCTTACTTGAACTATAGACATTGACTTGGTACTCTGTTTGGCCAGCTGCTATCCCGCTACAGCGGTACGGCCCAGTGGGTCCACATACCCACAGAACGTGACACAATGGTGTGAATATGGGTAAATAGCGCTGCAATGGGACCAACCGTAAAAGGGGAGAAATGCTACTATCCGTTCCCTCATATTTGCTGCAAAAGTCCAGCAACACACAATGAGCAGAAGAAAGGATGGAAAGATTGGTCCCCCGAGTCATTCATTTTTTTTAATCAAATTTCTTAATTTTATTTGCATTTTTTTTTTTCGTTTTTACTTTCCCCATGTAAATGATAAATCTCTTACAACACTTAGCAGGACATGTGTGTGACTCTCGATCCTAATCTATGGGACATACAGAAGCTTGACTCTTTCCACAGCTCCCAAAGCCATAAAGGGAGAAAGCACAGCCAACTGAGATGGGATGAGATGGCTGAAATGTGAAATGTGAAAAAACAATTATACCGTGTGCAAAATAAAAACAAATGCCTAATTAGTAAAAAAAAAAAATGCAAAAAAATAAAAACCTGCAAAAATCACTTTTGTAGCCTAAAAATAAAAAAACATTCTGGTTATTATGGCCAAAAATACCACAGTCATTATAAGGTTAATGACTTCTGTGGAATATAATTTTGATCTACCTTACATAGGGATGACACCATCAAAAAGTTTTGTGTGTCGTTGCCAGAAAGGAACTTCCTAGTCAGTAAATAATTCTACTGTAGGAGGAGAAAGAGTATATAAAGAAGACGTCTGTGTCAATACCATGCACAGAAACAGGTAACGATTCTGTCTCCATAATTTTGTTTATTTCATTACGTTTAAGGAAACATTTCTTAATATATTCAGAATTTTTTATTTTTCTATTATTTTTTAATTGTTTTATTTTCTTTATTTTAATTTTATTTCAGTGTGTCATTTATTGAGATATCTGGAACTACAGCAAAAAAATTCACACATTTTTCAATTTCAGATTGAAGACAAGGTAAATTCTTACTATTCTCTTCCTCTTGTTATTATTATTATTATTATCTTGTTCTTTGTATTTTTAACCACTTTATGACCAGGGAATATTCCCTCATTAATGACAAGGCCCATTTTTTTTAACTACAATATAATTTTTATATCTTTTGTTTATTTTTATGTACCATTATTTATGTACCATTTTTGCCTAAATAAGAAATATTGATATTAATTAGATGTAAAGTATAAGTAAAGAATTAGGCAACAAAAACTTTTAAATATGTTTACACCTTATTTTTTTCAAACTTTCGGCATCCCAACATGGTTTTCTAATGTATTACATTTATATTGATATATAGCATGTGGGGTTTAGGATATTCCGGTCATAACAGGGCTATGGGTGAGGTTTGTGAGGCATTTTATTAACATTGATATTTATACATATTACCTGTCTAAGTTGAAGCTTCAGCATCTCTTCTATTCTGACGGCAACTTGATCATCATGTAATCTGTCACATGATCACCGGCAGTAATACAGGAGGCAGTACCGCCACTGCTTGCATTGTATACATACACTGGGGCAGATTTAATAATAATGTCTTAAATTCAGATAGCTTAGAAAAAGACTAGATGCACCAAATTTATCACAGTGGCTCATGCTGGATGATAAATTTGGCGCATCTTCATACACTGCTGTCAAGCTTTATATAATTTGGCACAGCCTAAGCCATGCCCTATTTTAGCTAAACCACTGCCCCTTTTCAAGCAATTTTTGAGTATCGGCGCATTTCATTGATAAATTTGTCCAAAATGATTGGCGCCAAAAAGAAGTTGCAACTTAGCCCGGAATACTGGTGCAACACCAATAACAAATCTGCCCCATGTACAGCACTGCTAAGTTTAATAATAAAAATAAAATACCCATAAATCCATGCTCCAGAACAGAACCAGTGGCTATCTTTCCCTGTGAAATGTAGTGGGTGGAAGGACTGGTAGTACAATAACCCATAGCCCCAATTTATATTGCATTTTTGTTCTTATTTTTTTCCAGCAGGATGAGAGTCCTTATCATTTTAGCCGTGACTTTCTGTGGATGTTTTTCACAGGGAGGTATGTACAACTTTTATAAAAATTAAACCGGCATTATGGAAACTTGAAAATATAATATAATATACACCGCGTTCCAAATTATTATGCAAATGTTATTTTTCGCTGATTTTCCTAAATAGTCGATGCACATGACAGTCAGTATAATCTTCAAGCCATCAACCGTTGGAGTATAATGCAAATTTTATTGAACAAATCTCCTAATGATGACATATTTTTTTAAGAAGTAAAAAACTCTAAATGCACTGTTTCAAATTATTATGCACAACAGAGATCAAAACATTTTAAAGGTTGTAAAGAAAACTAAAATGGTAATTTGTTGAATTTGCAGCATCAGGAGGTCATATTTACAGAAATCAAAAGCTCTTTCAATAAAAAAAAACTTAACAGGCCAAGTTACATGTTAACATAGGACCCCTTCTTTGATATCACCTTCACAATTCTTGCATCCATTGAATTCACGAGTATTTGGACAGTTTCTGCTTGAATATCTTTGCAGGATGTCAGAATAGCCTCCCAGAGCTTCTGTTTTGATGTGAACTGCCTCCCACCCTCATAGATATTTTGCTTGAGGATGCTCCAAAGGTTCTCAATAGGGTTGAGGTCAGGGGAACATGGGGGCCACACCATGAGTTTCTCTCCTTTTATGCCCATAGCAGCCAATGACACAGTGGTATTCTTTGCAGCATGAGATGGTGCATTGTCATGCATGAAGATAATTTTGCTACGGAAGGCACGGTTCTTCTTTTTACACCATGGAAGAAAGTGGTCAGTCATAAACTCTACGTACTTTGCAGATGTCATTTTCACACCGTCAGGGACTCTAAAGGGGCCTACCAGCTCTCTCCCCATGATTCCAGCCCAAAACATGACTCCACCACCTCCTTGCTGACGTCGCAGCCTTGTTGGGACAAGATGGCCATTCACCAACCATCCACTACTCCATCCATCTGGACCATCCAGGGTTGCACGGCACTCATCAGTAAACCACACGGTTTGAAAATTAGTCTTCATGTATTTCTGAGCCCACTGCAACCGTTTCTGCTTGTGAGCATTGTTTAAGGGTGGCCGAATAATAGCTTTATACACACTTGCAAACCTCTGGAGGATCCTACACCTTGAGGTTCGCGGGACTCCAGAGGCACCAGCGGCTTCAAATACCTGTTTGCTGCTTTGCAATGGCATTTTAGCAGCTGCTCTCCTAATCCTATTAATTTGTCTGGCAGAAACCTTCCTCATTATGCCTTTATCTGAACGAACCCGTCTGTGCTCTGAATCAGCCACAAATCTTTTCACAGTATGATGATCACGCTTAAGTTTACTTGAAATATCCAATGTTTTCATACCTTGTCCAAGCTATTGCACTATTTCACGCTTTTCGGCAGCAGAGAGATCCTTTTTCTTTCCCATATTGCTTGAAACCTGTGGCCTGCTTAATAATGTGGAACGTCCTTCTTAAGTAGTTTTCCTTTGATTGGGCACACCTGGCAAACTAGTTATCACAGGTGTCTGAGATTGATTACAATGATCCAAAGAGCCCTAAGACACAATTCCATCCATGAGTTTAATTGAAAAACCAATAATGAAATGTTTATGACACTTAAATCCAATGTGCATAATAATTTGGAACACGGTGTAGTAATATAATATAAATATAATGTACACAATTCTTGTTCCCATTTACTGACAACAAGCAGAAATCTTGAATATGGTGAGGAACTGAAACTAGAAAGTTACCTAAATTTTTATTGTATAATAATTAAAGTCAATTTATGAACCAATCCCCCCTCCCCATCTACTCCTACTACTCATCATTATTGATTGGAGGTAGCCCCTGATGTCACTTTCCATATAGTACCTATGATGTGTTTAAGGTTATATCAGGTAAATTGGGCAGGAGGAAGTGGGGGAGCACCAGGCCCATTGATGCCCCTGTGTCAAAGTCAAATTTTCCATTTCTGATATTAAACGATAATATCTTTGCAACCGCTTTAAATATCACAACTATTTTTTCTTTGTTTGTTCTTTTACAAGATTTATGAGGCTTTCATTTTCTAGATTAGTTTAATTAATAAAAACAGTTTTTGTAATTTTTCATATGTATTTATCAATATTATATATATATATATATATATATATATATATATATATATATATACACACGCTGTTGCAGCTCTGTAACAATTAGCCTTCTCTCTCTGTCAGCCTGGATTGCTGTGACTGGAGAGTGAAGAGGGCTATAAGGCTATACTAACATGATGTGAAAAAAGGGCAGTTTACGGATCGACTGTCAGTTTTTCATGGCTGTTTTGCATCAATGTGTCTCTAAATTTGAATCCATTTCCCGGTCCTCTGACTGTTTTTAACCACCATTTGCCATCCGTTTTTCATAGATGTTAAACAAATGGATGAATTTTATTTGTTAGGGTTTTTTTTGTCCCAGCCACATGAAAACACCACAGTGCCCATGTAGATAATGTAGATAGTGCCACAATGCTCCTGTATATAGTGCCACATTGCCCACTGTAGATAGTGTCAGCGCCCACATAGATAGTGCCCACTGTAAATAATGCCATGGTGCCCACATAGTACCACAGTTCCCACTGTAGGTAGTGCCCACATAGTGCCACAGTTTCCACTGTATATAGTGCCCACATAGTGCCACAGTTCCCACTCTAGATAGTGCCACACAGTGCCGATCTAGATAGCACCACAGTTTCCCCTGTAGATGCCACAGTGCCCATGTAGATAGTGCCACACCCCCTGTATATAGCACCCCCAGTAAATAGCACCACACCCCCTGTAGATAGTGCCACACCTGGCAGACAGTGCCTCCCACCTGTAGATAGCACCATCCCCTCTGTAGTTAGCACCACCCCCTGTAAATAGCACCACTCCCCCTGTTGACAGCACCACTTCTCCTGTAGGTAGCACCACCCCCTCTTGTAAATGACACCCCTTCCTGTATATAGCACCACTGTATTTCCCTGTAGTAGCGGAATCCTTCTGGCCGGGGATTCCACTCCTGGAGGACGCCACTGATGTCTCTGTCCATATATGGACAGTGACGTCAGGGGCTCCCTCTAAGAGTGGAATCACCTGCCAGAGTGTCGGAAGCGTTCTCCCTGGGGATTCCACTCCAGGAGTAGCCCCTAATGTCACTGTCCATACTCCACTCCTAGAGGAAGCTTAGGTGAAGCTATCTACAGAGGGGGTGCAATGCTATCTACGGTGAGGGTGTTGCTATCTACAGGTGGGTGCCGCTATCGGTAGGGGGTGACACTATCTACAGGAGGGATAGAGAGATGTAGGGGGCTCCCTTGAGGAGGGGAATCCCCGGCCAGGCTATTCTGGCCAGGGATTCCGCTCCTAGAGGGAGCTTAGGTGGCGCTGTCTACAGGGATTTTATAACTGCTTTTTTTTTTTTTTTTATATATATATAAGTAAACATATAATTCTTTCCCCAAAGCATCTACTGACCATGTGATTCAGCCAGCTTTAATTTTTAGTTATGATGATGAACGTCGTCCCCATTAGAATTATTATATTATTACTGTGTGTTTTTCTTTAGATATATGTAGAGGTACCACCATCCTGTTGCCCAGGCAATCATCTACCGACTATATGATTCTGAAGCTAACTGTGGAGAAACCCTTGACACAACTTACTGTATGTCTGCGCTCCTATACTGAACTCAGCCGCCAACATTCCCTGTTCTCTATAGCCACCCCTGGAAAGGACAACACTTTACTTATTTATCCAATGCCCCCAAACAATATTTCCATCTCCATAAGTAATGAAGATATTTACTTCAATGTGGATCCTGAGGTTCTAGATTGGAAACACACTTGTGTTGCTTGGGACTCTGACACAGGACTACTTGAACTGTGGATCAACGGCAAGCGTTACCCTAGAAGAGCTACTACAATAAGATCTCCCATAGGACCTCAGATGAGTGTCATCGTTGGGCAGGATCAGGACTCCTTTGGTGGTGGGTTTGATGCAAGTCAATCGTTTGTAGGTGAAATGTGTGATGTCAATGTGTGGGATACGGTTTTGCCTCCAGCAACTATTAAAGGGTATTCATATTTTAAAGATAATATGAATGGGAACGTTATTGGCTGGAAAAATGAGCAATATGAAAAGAAAGGGGATATTAGGGTTTTGGAAAATTAATTTGGTTCGCTCTATTCTAAATAAATCTTGTGTATCTATGATTTTATCTTTGGGAATAAAAAAAATTCCTGCAGTTCTCTTGCAGACGGCAGCAGGTTTTCCTCCAGGATTTTCTTGTGTGTTTTATGACAATGGCACTTTGAGATTGTAGTTTCCTAAGACATTGTTGTGTCGATTTGATTTCCGGATAATAAAACAAGTCTTGTGGCGTTCTCTTGTAGACTACAGCAGATTTTATTCCGTGTGTTTTGTTCCATTTATTTGATTCTCTAGCATCACAAGTCCTCCAGTTCCTGTTGCAGAAATGATCCTTACATCATGATGCTGCCGCCATGTTGGACTGTATAGGTTTCATATTTTACATTACTGTGGAAAAAAATGTAGTCATCAAAATGACCCATTGGAGATCATCCAGATCTAACAAATCTCATACATTGTATATCTGTCACCAAATCACATTTAGACCAGGATCACACATGCAGTTTGGATGCAGTTTTTGGCTATCTTTTGAGCCAAAGCCAGAAGTGTATCCAAAAGGAAGAAAAGGTATAAAGAAAAGAGTGATGAATCTTCTATTTTTTGTGTCTACTCCTGTGTTTGGTTAAAATAACTGAGCCAAAAATTGCACCAAAAACTGCATCAAAACTGTAAGTGTGATCCTGACCTTACCTTTGTATTTTCTCTACTAGCTGCTTGTCCTCCTGAAAAAATATTTCCCAAAAAAGAAGTCATCTAGTGGAAAAGTGCCTATAATATTACACATTATTTGTATAGTAAAATACCTACTGTTCCCCTATACGGTTCCTTTTCTTTTTCATACATCTATATGTGCTTACATGTTAAAACAATACAAAAAATTATAATCAATAGCATGATATTATCTCTTATCTGAATATTTGATTACTTGAATATATAGGAGAGCAGTGGCCATAATGGGAAATGAATCGAACATCGAACATCAGATATAAAGAATATCGAACATCAGATATAAAAAAACATATAGGACTGTGCACATAGTAGAACGGTATAATTATCATTTATAAAACTAGTATAGATGGCGGGGGCATAGCAAGTCTGTCTATGAGATCTAATGGAGTCTCAGAATATGCTCGTATAATAAGTCCTATGTGAGGTAATAATACTATACATGTATATCCCCCAACCGTCCCGTTTTTCACGGGATGTAATGTGTATCACCCCTATATCCGGATTATCAGTCCCTGATAATTAAACATGGAGGATTCTAAGAGAATCTTCTATGGAATTTATGGATAAGGATTGATAATATTCATTTTACAAATGTCTATTGGGTTCAACCTGGGATATAATGACTCTTTAGACTGAGAACATGTTCCAATCTTCACTGCAGAGTCTAAATCTACATTTAATTTCATATTAGAAGTAAAAGCAGAACCTCATACAAGATCGGGAAGCCGTGAAGTGGAAAACTCAGTAACACGGATATGATGTAACACATTTTATTACAGATAAGAACTGCAGCTATTGATGTTAATCTGCGAGTCAGCAGCGCCCACATGGCTTGGTATTAATGCTGCAAATTCTCGAAGGCCAGGTCTTTATTTTATCCACTTCAGTAGATGGAGCCCCCATACAACCGGATGAATGATCCTCCTAGTCTCTCATACTTCCTGAACAGTATGATCAGATGGTCTGCACAAAGCAAGTTATGAGGAATGCATTAAGTGAAGATGTGTTTTAATATTCTGTAAATGATTCCCTTCAGTAGATGGAGCCAACATTGTAGAAGGCCCAGTCTTTATATCATCCACTTTAGTAGATGAAGCAAAGATTGTAGAAAGCCCAGTCCTTACATCATCAACTTCCATAAATGGAGCCTAGACAGAAGAAAGTGCAGTTTTTGTATTATCCACTTCAGTAGATAGAGTCTAGATTGTAGAAGGCCCGGTCTTTATATGATCCACTTCAGTAGATGGAGCCTAGACAGTAGGAAGCACAGTTTTTATATTATCCACTTCAGTAGAGAAATTCTAGATTGTAGAAAGTTTCCATCCGGTGCAAGCTGTGTCGAGTCGTAGCCAATCCAACTCCAGAGCAGAAACAAGAAAATAGAGAGACCGCAGCACCTTTTTTTTTTTTTTAGTAGAGATAGCCAATATTGTAAAAGGCCCGGTCTTTAGATCATCTACTTCAGTAGATAGAGCACAGATTGTATAAGGTCCAGTATTTATATTATTCACTTCAGCAGATAGAGCCAAGATTGTAGTAGACCCAGTCTTTATATTATCCACTTCAGTAGATGGAGCCTCCATACACCAGGATGAATGGTCCTCCTGGTCATTAATCAGTATATTCATCAGTTGAGGAGAGAAGAGGGTTATAAGAGGGTTATACTTAATCTTCTTTGAACATCCCAAAGATGTTGATTCCCTTTCGGCCACATACATTTCTCATGGCCACACCACTTTGTTTCCCCTCTTATCGGCAGGTTTGTAAACCACATCCTTCAGGGACTTAAACCATTTCAGGCTTCTCCATCATTGATAGGTTATCACCATATGGTCTATTAGGATTTTTTTCAAATTCCTTTACAACCAGTTTCACAAATAGATCTACTATCGGGCAAAGTGTAGATTTTTCTGGCTATTCTCCGTTATCTTACTTGATTCTTCATTTTCTTCCTCACACAATAGATCCTCCAATGTTTGGAAGTGTGACTCAAACGACATAGTTCAGTAGTGGGTAGAACCAATTTGCTTAAGAAGGTCTGGATTTATTTATTACATAATGCTACCATCTGGCTCCCGAAGTAAATACTCTCTTTATATCTCTCATTTGGGGAGGTTGTCATGCTCGTATTAAACTAGAGAGCTTTCAACGAGCTAAAGATGGTGTGGGCTTTCCTGCTCAAAATCTATAAGTATATTATTTGGCAGCTCAATTCTCAAGATCTGAAAGGTTTGGAAAGAGAGGGAGATATTGATTCTTGTAATACTCTACTTCACCATTAGTTGAAAACAGACATGTTGTATCAGGTTGTATCAGGCGATAGAAACTAACGAGTTTAAAGTACACACAAAAAAATACCTACTCTATATCTTAAGCACAAACAATGGTGGCGTATTAGAACTATGCCGGGGATATCAGGCTGTAGACAATTCACCACCATATTAGATACAGCATGGCTCTCTAAATTACATACAGTCACATAGTAGTTAAATGGTGAACACCATCTACCATGGAGGCATAGTCTCAAAGCCAAGTTTTATAGATTTTACCATTGCCTTCAAAAGTCGAGTACTAATAAATCTGCTACAGTGCATTGTATGTAAAATACTTTTTTTTCGGATTGGGGGAAGGGGTCGGGAGAGGGGGGTGGCTTGTTTGTTGTTTTGGGGTGGCTTGTTTGCTGTATGATGTAAAACCTTTAAATAAAAATCACTTGATTTAAAAAGAAGTAATACCAGAAGCTAATACAAGATCAGGAAACAGCATTGAGGTCAGTGAAGAGGAAAACAGTAACACAGATATGATGAAATACATTTTATTATAGAAATATTGATGTTGATGTTAAGTTGGCAGTCAACAGTGCCCACATGGCTTGGCAAATTCTAGAAGGCCAGGTCTTTAACGTATCCACTTTAGTGGATGGAGCGTAGATTGTAGAAGGCCCAATCTCTATATTATGCACTTTAGTAGATGAAGCCTAGATTGTAGAAGGCCTGGTCTTTATATCATCCACTTCAGTAGATGGAGCCGAGATTGTAGAAGGCCCGGTCTTTATATTACCCCCTTCAGTAGATGGAGCCGAGATTGTAGAAGGCCTGGTCTTTATAACATCCACTTCAGTATATGGAGCCTAAATTGTAGAAGGCTCGGTCTTCATATCATCCACTTCAGTAGATAGAACCTAGATTTTAGAAGGCCTGGTCTTTATATGATCGAATTCAGTAGATGGAGCCTAGATTGTAGAAGGCCCGGTCTTTATTTTATCCACTTCAGTAGATGGAGCCTAGATTGTAGAAGGCCCGGTCTTTACATGATTCACTTCAGTAGATGGAGCCTTCATACACCAGGATGAATGGTCCTCCTGGTCTCTACTACTTCCTGTGCAGTATATGTTGAAATGTTCAGTCCACACGGGATGTTATGAGGAATGCCGCAGTTATTAAACGTCCATTTCTCTGTGTCCACCATGATGAATTTAGAACTGGACACTTCCATGAGTGCAATGCTGAAGTAACCCCTTGTAGTTGTTACTTGATCCAGAATGGAGGGGGAGATGTGACTAGGACGTGCACGTTGTTAGTTACAGTCTGGAAAGTTGTGCATGTCTTCAGACTCCTCGCTGATCTCCTTCCATTCATCAGGGGCGGATGAAAACTGAAAATAAAGAAACACAGAGCTGACATTAACATCCATATTAACACATCCATATATCCGTGATGAGATCCTGTAGACAGTCGAACCAGAAATTGCTGAAAACACAAGACCTCAAAGCAGTAGAGGGAATCATCAACAATAATGATGAAATCCTGGAGACATTATATGTAGAGATGTTCTGTAATATTCTTTACACTGACCTTCATGTACTCATTCCTTAGAGTGACAGCAGAACAGGTGTCAGGTGTTATACGGCCCGATGCTGGAAGCGTCTACTGGACGTGACATGTTCTATAGATCGTCCTGTAGATCGGGATCTGAGTCTTATGTTCTGCTGTTATTACCTCCTGCATCCAGGTTTCTTCTTCATATATTATTGTCCTGGACCTTCTCACGCATAGTGATGGTGAAGCTTTTCCAGGACATATTCAGACATAAATGCTGAGGAGGCAGGAAAACATATGTCACTTATACAACCAAGATAAGAAACATCCTAACAACCTCCTATTCCACAGAGGGCCACACTACTTCTAATGAGGGCCACATACACTGCACTGGGAGAAACCATACATGAACCCATGGGTAACACATGTCTGTAAATATACAAACCTGGAGATCTGAATATGTCAGGTAGGTCAGGAGGAAGAAGAAGAGTGTTATCCACTCGGTTATGATGGCCACTATACTGCAGATCTAGAAGACGAGACATAATAGGAAATAAAAGACAATATTACTGGACATTTCCTCATCATTAATATCTCTGGTATAATAGAAAATTATAGAAGCTGCAAGAACATGAAGAAAACAAACAATGAAGAACATTGAGATCCGATCAAGAAATCAGAAAATACAATGAGAAAATGTATGAAATAAGTAGAAGTTCCTACCTCTTCACAGCGACTATCCTCACACAGATGTCCTATTAATGGAATCCTGGATGCAGCACCTTATGGATGGATGTATATAGGAACATAAACATAAAGATGGATGACATAATTTATCCCAGTATTGTCTGCCCTTATAATCCCAGACATCTCAGGAGGGTCAGGTAGAAGTTAGTACGACCAACCAACCATGAGACCAACTGGAATCTGACTCACTGGTCAAAGGCCAGAAGACGCCACATTATGTTAGGATGGGACTATATATCTGTCTATATGGGAAAGGGAAAATAGTGAGTGCACGTGCATTTCATAAACTGCTCCTTATTGTAATAAGTGTAATCCCACCGAAAGGACCCTCATGTGAACTCCCTTGGTCAGAAAGAAAAGCCACGAGTGTTTACATGCTGCATTACCATAGAGTGGGGAATCTCTGATCCCTGTTTGGGTCCTTGCATTATAAAAGGATACAGATCGCCGCAGTGATGCCAGTGATGACACTTAATGCCATTCTCACATGGCAGACATATCTGCGGCTGAATGATAATTTGTATAGACATTTGGATTGGACCAGATTGTATAGGGGCCCACATCCAAATGCCAATACCGCTCCTGCTTGATGGATGATCTCATACTCGAACATCTAGAGAAGAAACACAAGTAGATTAGACTAGACCTTTCTCCAATCACTTTGCGTTTAGCTGTGTATGAGGGTTTAATGGTGGATGATATTAACTAACCGTAAAGGAGCCGGTCAACACTATTCCAATACATGACGTCAAGGCCAGTCCGAGCAGGATCTTCTGTGCCCACTCCTGATTCATATCACAGGCTGCTGCCCGGAACATCATGAATTTATACTGGGCAAAAGCCTGGGCAATACCTGGAAGAGAAGGAAAGAAATGAGAACATCTAGTGAACATCTATGACCCAGTGTGTGGAAGACCCGACTAGAGGTGACGCTGTGTAGGATCTGGTCATTTCATGCTGAGCTTGTTGGGAAAGTCTCTGTTGATGAAAACCTCTGTAACAGTGTCAACAATATAGTTACATTTTACTTAGGCCCCATGCACATGACCGTATTCCCCCCCCCCCCGTAAATACTAGCGTAAATACGGGTCCTTTGTCACACGTTTTTAACCCGTATTTAACCTGTATTTACGGCCCTTTTTTCTCTGCTTCTCTTTATTCAAAAATTTAAATCAGGCATATAAGCCTGCAGACAGGGGAATCCCCTGACGTCGCCTAGCAACGCTCCCGTAATTACGGGTGCACACACGTAGCCATCCGTAATTACGGGAGCTCCATAGACTTCTATGGGTCTACCCATGCCTGAAATAGGACATGCTCTATATTTTTCAATGGCTCGGGCACCTTCCCGTAAGCAAACGGGAAGGTACCCGTGGCCAATAGATGTCTATGGGCCCGTAATTACGGCCCGTAATTACGGGCGTTTTTACAGTCGTGTGCATGGGACCTTATACTGTAAAAAACAAACACAAGCTAAGAAGGGAGGGCAAAAACACTTAATTTTAACCCCTTAATGACCAGGCCTTTTTGCAAGTTATTGACCAATGATTTTTTTTTTCGTTTTTTCACTGTCGCATTCTAAGGGTATGTGCACACACAAACTCAAAAACGTCTGAAAATACAGACCTGTTTCCAAGGGAAAACAGCTCCTGATTTTCAGCCGTCTTTTAATCAAACTCGCGTTTCTCGCAGCGTTTTTTACGGCCGTTTTTTGGGCTGTTTTTCTATAGAGTCAATGAAAAACGGCTCAAGAAGTGACATGCACTTCTTTTTCACAGGCATCTTTTTACATGCTATTTTTGGAAAACGAGGCGTAAAAAAACGCACAGTCGGAGCAGAAGGCCGTATTTCCCATTGAAAGCAATGGGCAGATGTTTGGAGGCATTCTCCTTCTGATCTTTCAGACGTTTTTCGGGATGTTTACGGCCCAAAAAATGGCTGAATACACTACATGTGAACATACCCTAGGAGTCGTAACTTTTATTTTGTTCCGTCGACATAACCGTATAAGGGCTTGTTTTTTTGCGGGACGAGTTGTATGATTTAATTTTACCATTTTTGGGTGCATATAATATGTTGATTAACGTTTATTAACTTTATTTTAGGAAAGAATTGAAAATAAGCAGCTATTCCACCATTGATTTTCACGTTTTAAATTTACGCCGTACATTGGAAAATTAAAAACTGTTTTCATTTAAAAAAAATTACTTGTTTTTGCATCGCCGCATTCCAAGAGCAGTAATTAGCAGTATTTTTCTGTCGATGTGGCCATATGAGGCCTTTTTTTGTGGGACAATGTGTAGTTTTCATTGGTAGTATTTTGGCACTTATGGATTAACTTTTATTTTATTTTTTTATGGGGGGAGTGTGAGAAAAAAAGGAATTTTGCAGTTTTTTTTGTGCTTTTACTGGATGCTGTTCACCCGACGGTTTAATTAATGTGTTAACTTTATTGCTTGAGTCATTATGATCGCGGCGATACCTTATATGTGTTTGTCTGTTTGTTTGTTTGTTTGTTTATTGTTTGTTTGCTGGTTTGCTTTTACACTTTTACTAAATAAAACTATTTTTTGGGGAAAAAAGTGGTTTTATTTTATTTTTACTGTAATCTTTTTTTTAACGAAAACTTTAACTATTTTACTGTTTTTTTTTTAGTGCCACTAGGGGACTTCACTTTGCGATCTTCTGATCGCTTATATAATGCTTTGGTATATATAGTATACACCATTATTGCCTGTCAGTGCAAAACTGACAGGCAATCTATTATACCATGTCTCCGGTAGGGCCTAATAGGCAGTTGCTGAAGGCAGTCCTAGGGGCCTTTGTTAAGGCCCTGGCTGCCATGGAAACCGAACTGCAGCTTAAAAGAGCTAAATAAAGTCAGCAAAAATACAAAATGAAAAGCAGGTGGACCAGGATAGCAAAACAAATCCCCCAAAAATTATTAAAATATATAAATGCAGAAAAGCCAAAATCTGAACATGTAGGACCCCTAAATAGTGGTAATGGGGAGTTGGTCACAGGGGATCAAGAGAAGCAGAGTTACTAAATGGGTTCTTTAGCTCTGTATATACAACAGAAGAAAGAGCAGCTGATGTAGCCGGTGCCAGTGCTGTTAATATATCACTTATTACACTGAATTGGATGAATGTAGATATGGTCCAAGCTAAATTAAATAAAAAAAATGTACACAAGGCCCCGGGACCAGATGGGTTACACCCCAGAGCTCTTAAACGCTATGTACACCTTTAAGATTTATATATCTTTTCCGGGTTTTTTTTTTACTAAAATTGCCCATGAGTGTGATTGGTGCAACTTCCTAAATACATTTTAATAAAATTATATTTACTTTTGGAGATACAGCTGCTTTATATTCTGTATACAGAGCAGCTGTAACTTGCGCTGAGACCTGAATCCGTCAGGACACGCAGGATCCACCTGCAATATACAGCTGCTGTATCTCAAAAAGTAAAAATAATTTTGAATAACATTTATTTAGGAAGTTGCACCAATCACAATGATGGACAATTTTATGCCCAAAAAAAAAGTCAACGGGTAGAATTCTTGTTTAAATGTTCATTCCATTTTTTTTTTAAACCTTCCTCTGGATCAAAAGGGGCAAAACAAAGTCCTATAATTTCTCCCATCACTTCCCACTCTCCCATCCCTTGGTTGAACTTGATGGACATATGTTTTTGTTTTTTTGTTAACCGCACTAACTATGTAACCTGTGATGGAGAAGGAAATCCCAGCAATAAGAACAACCAATTATTCTTCACTTTCCACCAGTGGTTATCACTTACCCAGAATGGCCGTGCCCACGAGCACTATCGTAAACAGCACCGACTGGGGGTATCGGACTCCCGTTTCACTGCGAATAAGAGAAAAGAGACGTCAAGGAAACAGTGCAGGAGCGGGAGACAAACGCTGTCACTTTAACAGAACATTGAGGGAACATTTCTGAATGTCACAAATGTGTAATAATGACCCAGAGACTTCTATGAACTTGATGTTAACACTTCATAGAGTTCTTCTACTTGTAATGTCCTGTATAGAATCACTTATAAGATGACACTTCTCTGCCGTATAATAAAGTAACAACGTTCAATATACAACGTCACTATGAAGATAACGTCATGTCATCTGTAATGTTCTCCACTTACCTGATGTAAATCATCAGCCGGCCATTGTCCTGGTCCAGGGTTAAGGTGTAGCAGAGCAATATCCCTCCCAGGCACAGATGGAACACAAGGATGGGCAAGAATGCCAAACCCTTAATCTCCATTGAAAATCGTGATAAAGCAAAAATCACAAAGAAACGCACAGCAATGCAGCTGCAATCTCCCTCTGAATACACAGAAAGTGACCAGTGCTGAGTCACCGCCTTTTAGAACCTCCCAACTGTGATGTCATCAGAGTGATGTCACAATGGAAAACGTCATAAGTCTGGATGTTTCCAGGAAGGCGACAACATCCTGTGATGTCACAATGGAAAACTTTATTAGTCTGGACATGATCAGGGCTGAACGTTAAGGCTCGGTATTTTCTATGGCTGCTCCGTTATTGTCCAGTCTAATACCACAGAATAGAATTGCCGCCTGAGATCGCATGAATTATATTAATTAGGAATAATAAAAACTCTACTATGGACTATCCACAGGCGGATTTTTGGCAGATATTTCTGGCATCTGCCCTTACTGATCCTACTATTATTCCGCAAGGGTTAATAGTGGAGAATACACATAGTCGCACGGTGTACTGTATACAGGTTTCGGCATACACTGTGCGCCAATCACAGCTTCTCGGCCACGCGATTGATGTACATGTATGTCAGTATGCAGGAAGGGGTTGAGGCGCACGCAGCTCCGCATAAATTTGATGCACATCACTACAATATACTATACTGGCGTAAAAAACACATTTCTTAGTAAATGTCGGCCATTATGTATGTCCACCTCACTCTGGTTCTCTACATATATATTTATAGGGTTTTCCTGATGTATATAAATAAAATGTAGTCAATGTATTATGAAAAAAAAAATCTGCTGCTTTTTAATTTTCTTTGTGTTTTCATTATCCACTATTTTCAAGATCTCTGCTTGCTATCAGTGAATGGAAATATTCTTGTTTACATCCAGAGATTAAAAAGTCTTACAGACCTAACACTTTCTGCTGTGAAATGCACACAAATTTGTTGCAGATATTTCCCATTGAATTTAATGGGTCAGGTGACGACACGTCATCGCTGGGGGCCGGGTGTACAGAGAGCGGTGGGGACCAGGGAAGCGTTGCCATGAGAGAGCACAAGAGGGGAGAATAGTTGGATTTTTCTAAGAAACTCGCCGCAGGGAAACCTGCACCAAATCTGCACGATTTGCAGCGGAAATGTGTGAACGTAGCCAAACCGTTACATTTATGGAGAATTATCCACTTCAGTAGAGAAATTCTAGATTGTAGAAAGTTTCCATCCGGTGCAAGCTGTGTCGAGTCGTAGCCAATCCAACTCCAAAGCAGAAACAAGAAAATAGAGAGACCGCAGCACCTATTTTATTGTTTTTATTAGAGATAGCCAATATTGTAAAAGGCCCGGTCTTTAGATCATCTACTTCAGTAGATAGAGCCTAGATTGTAGAAGGCCTGGTCTTTAGATCATCCACTTCAGTAGATAGAGCCTAGATTGTATAAGGTCCAGTATTTATATTATTCACTTCAGTAGATGGAGCCTAGATTGTAGTAGACCCAGTCTTTATATTATCCACTGCAGTAGATGAAGCCTCCATACACCAGGATGAATGGTCCTCCTGGTCAATAATCCGTATATTCATCAGTTGAGGAGAGAAGAGGGTTATAAGAGGGTTATACGTAATCTTCTTTGGACTGCATGTACTAATGTTATCCCCATATTAAGTGTCGCTGATGCATCATTACCCAATTTAATAAACAAATAAAGCAACAAAACCTATTTCTTGGAGAATGTGGGAATGGCCACAGCTTTATTTAACACAACCAAACATTTTTGTATCACATGGCCCTGAAGTAACCACTTAATTTATTTACATCTCCTGTGATGCCGCCCACTGTGAAGCGGCGCGCATGTAGGTTCTTCTCCGGATTTTACTCTTCAGAGCCTATCTCCGCCTGCTGTGACATCTGAAAAAACAAAGAAAAACCACAGAAACACGCCTACGCAAAGAAAAAAGGAAGAAGCTGACAAGCCCTAAGAGTCATGGCAAAGAAAAGCAAAGAAATTAAAAGACAGAGAAACACCATAACTACACACCCAAATTTTACCTAAAGAGGGAGGGCGGGAGGGACGTTTGCAGCTCCAGCAGGTAAGATGGTGAACTGCCCTTCACCTCAACTATTTATCTGCTCCTAACCCCTCCTCTATCCCCTTGTCCCACCAATCCCTACTCCTGATTTTTCCCGCACTTTCCCCCCCCCCCTTCTTTTCCCCTATCACATACAGTCCCAGGCACTTTCTCTATTTGATTTAGTGCCTCAAGACTGCATGTACTAATGTTATCCCCATATTAAGTGTCGCTGATGCATCATTACCCAATTTAATAAACAAATAAAGCAACGGAACCTGTTTCTTGGAGAATGTGGGAATGGCCACAGCTTTATTTAACACAACCAAACATTTTTGTATCACATGGCCCTGAAGTAACCACTTAATTTATTTACATCTCCTGTGATGCTGCCCACTGTTAAGCGGCGCGCATGTAGGTTCTTCTCCGGATTTTACTCTTCAGAGCCTATCTCCGCCAAGGAGGATACCGCGAACACCTACGCGGTACTCCTTCCACCCCCACCACACAATGCCAAACCAGCCTCCACTCCATCTTGCAGACCCGACAGCATGATGTCGATCCCAATGTCATTTAAATGAACGCCGTCAGATAACAATAAGTCCCCATTGTCACCTTCCAACATCAAATGACGAATTGCTACCCCCCCAATGGAACGAACAAACCTGGAAATACGAACTTTCAACAGCCGTCTTGACCGCTCGATGGCCACAGCACTTCTAGCTTCTCGCCAATGAGTTCGTGCAATCACCTCGGACCAAACAATCACACAATCAGAAAAAAGCTGTTTGAAATGGCCCAAATCAGCCTTGATAAGGGAAAACAACTCAGACAATTTCACATTCCCTAAATCATTTCCCCCAACATGTATAACGAGCACAATTGGACCGCGGCATTCCCGACTAACTTCAACTATTAACGGCAACAGCTGAACCCACCTCAGCCCTCTGATACCTTTCCAGTGCACCTCGGCCGATGACACCCCAAGACTGAGGCCTAAAGGCCGATACTCAGCCCGACGAGCTACCCAGAAAATAAAAGAATGACCAATTATCCATACTTGCGGCCGATGTTCTGAAATGACAAGGAAAGAATCAAAACAACACCAGATCCGGACGCACATAGGACCTATAACAAGTTGAACTCCACCTACCCAGACGTTTAATATCTTCCTCCCCCATACCTAAAGCATTAGCCTCCGTGGCTGCCCCTATTCTAAACGAATGAGTCCCAAACTCAGAAGGATCAACGCCCAAATGCTCCAAACAAGACTTAAGAACGGCTCCAAATTGAAATCGAGTAAGCGGCAAAGAATTAGAGTGTATCAAGAAAGGAACCCCATCAGCTCGAAAAGACAAAAACTCACGCACCAAACGAACTGGACAGAATTCACACCCAATGAATTCACATACAACCAAACACCAACGCCCATCTGATCAGTCTTGGCCGTCACACACATACCCGAACCACTTTTTCCTCCAATAAAACATCCGCAAACAGAAGACCCCCAAACCGCTTTGCACTCGGTGACACAAATTCGCTCACCCGCAATGCTGCGAAAAAGGCCAAAGAAAAAGCAGTACGCAGCAAAACAGACTCATAAGGATCAAAGCAAACTGCCGGAACAACCGTCAGAATCCTTAGTAATAAAGCATACGTAATGGGCCTCCTAGCATCCTTCACAATATGCTCCTTCTTCCACCCCTTCAATGCCTGTCTAATAACAAACATTTTAGTCACATCAGTACAAACCCACAACTTCAACATAAACACAATACCAGTCAAACCTTTTGAAACCGTGTACACCGAAGAACCATTAGTACGCATCCGAGACAAATACTCCAACGTAACCTCATAATGCTGCTAATCATTTGTAGGAAAAACTCCGCCAGATAATTCCAACCACTCCGCCCAAGACTTATTATGGCACCGCCATGTACCTGGTACCACAGAACCTTGAACTAGCCGGGCAAGTTCCCCTCGACCAGGGCCCATAAGTGATCCGGGCAACGCTCCCCTTCCAGCCGTGCTCCCGGGTGAAGCTCCCGAAAGACCCCCATCTGCAAACGAGATAAGGCATCTACGATTTTATTCTCAACACCCGGCACATGTGTGGCCCGAAACCAAATGTTCCATTGACTGCAACGTAGAGCTAGATGCCTAAGTAACGCCAAAACCGGCAATGATCCAGAAGACAAATTATTAACAGCCTGCACCACTGCCATATTGTCCGTCCAAAAACGTATGCGACTATTCAACATCTTTGAACCCCACAATTCTACTGCAACCACAATGGGAAAGAGTTCTAAAAGTGTCAAATTCAATGTCAGACCCATACTACTTCAGCCCACAGGCCAACGTGCAAAACACCACTCCGCTCCAAAAACCGCACACCGAAACCGACACTGCCAGCAGCATCTGTGAACAGCTGTAACTCAAAACTGGAAACCTCCTCAGACTGACAAATCGCCCTACCATTAAAAGATCGCAAAAAAGTCTGCCACACACGCAAATCATCTTTCATTTGCCTAGTGACACGAATGAAATTAAGTGACCGTGAAATACCCCTAGTCACCAATGATAGGCGTCTAGAGAAAACGCGACCCATGGGAACGATCCTGTAAGCAAAAACCAGCAACCCTAACAGTGACTGAAGATGCTTCAGGGTAACCTTTTTTGATAAAACAAATTCGTCAATGGTAGAAAGCAAACGCGCAAGCTTGTCGTCAGGTAATTTGAAAACCATCTCTTGCGTATCAATTTCAATACCCAAAAACGACAAAATCATGGACCGTCTTGTCCTCCGCTATCGGGACACCAAATTCAGACATTAAAACTCGAAAGGTTTTCAGCAAATAACCACATATTCCTGAATCACTTGGACCTACAAATAAAAAGTTGTCTAAATAATGAATGGCTGAAGAAATACCTGTCTTGAAACGAACTGTCCATTCCAGAAAGGAACCAAAATCTTCAAAATAGTAACATGAGATGGCACAAGGAAAGGTGATGAATCAACCTAAACTTCCCCGGTTCCTTTTTAGGGACCAAGCCAAGAGGAGAAACCCGTAAATTCGTATAAGGTGGCTCCCCATAGGGGCCCGCCATCCTGCCTAAAGACACTTCATTCAGCACTTTTTCCCGTGCCAAACACGTTTTCTTTCACCGATTTTAAATTATCTGACAACATCAAAACCGAAGAAAAAACATGCGGAATGAAAAAACCTTTACTGAAGCCTTGACCCAACAGGTCTGCTTCCTGTCTCTTGGGATACCTGGCGAGCCACGGCTCCATCGCGAGAGCGCTCACCGGAGTTCTCCGCTGCACCGGCAGGACCCACCTTGGAAGGTTGTTTTGCCCGTCGAAAACAGCAAAGCGCGGAATGGGCACCCCCGCAGATGGAGCACTCATGACGAAACTTGCAGGAAGAATAGAACCTGCAATGTCCCTCATTGTAGAGCCAACATGCTCCTGTTGGGCGCTGCGCCGCAATACCGGGTGCTGAACCCGAAACTGCGGCTCCTGCCTGAAAGGGCCGAGCCTGCTTTTGAGCCAAAATTAGCTGTAACCACACATCCATCGCCTTTGACGCCCAACCAATGTCAGGCGTCAAAGCCAACCGACGGCGAAATTCCTCGTCATATCTCCACCAAGCTGCACCTCCGTGCAATTTGTGGGCACTGAATATAGTGTCTACATACACAAACAGTTCGGCCCCTTTTTCTGGAAAACGTTGACAAATGACATGAGCCAAGGTAGAAAAACCCTGGAGCCAATTGCCAAAAGTTTTCGCAACTTTTACCTTTTTCTCCGAACCTCTTTCGAAAACACGCTCCTTATCTATCGTCACATGATCGACCGACACCAAGGACCAAGCATCCACAAAGTCATGTGTTTTTTTTTTTTGTTTTGTTTTTTTAAAGGAGCAACACCACAAAACAGTGAATCACGGAATGTCAAGCCAGACATACTGGCCGCCCGCTCAGGCGGAGGCTGAGCCCCCCCTGGCGAAACCAACGGAACCGAAGCTCCGCCTTTTGTACACAAACCATCCAACAAGCTTTTTAATGCAGAAACGAAATCAATAGCAGATAAATCACCCTTAGGTAGCCATGCGTTCCCACATGGAGACTCACCGGAGAAGGGCGTCCTCGTCACTTCCGAGGGTGCATCAACTCTCCCAGACACCGGAACCACAGACAGATCCCCACCAGGTGGACAGGCTGAGGCGACTTCTGGAACTGGAACCAGCGAAGACGAATGACGATCCCTGTGCTCCCGACGACGACGACTCCTCGTGTATCTCCTTCCCGTGCGGCTGGGTGTACTGGCTCCCGACGACGACTGGGACGGCGAAGAAGATGCTGTACTGGAAGACACACTCTTACTCCGGGAACGGCGACGTCTCTCAACCTGATAGCGTGGACGCCCGTGACCACCACGACGATGTCCTCTCCCATGCCGTCTCCTTCGCCGTCTGCGTCTCGCCGACTCCGCACCTGGAAGAGAAAACTCCGAAAGAGAAACTGGCAAATCACGTTGCTCCGCAGACTGCCCGCACGGCAACAGATCAATCCACCCAGTGAACTCCTCTCATTCACAGTGCCTGTGCCTGGTAACCACAGGCCACTCACCAGCTCTCTCCCCAGCTCTGTGTCATTTCCAGAACCACCAGCAGGTGGCAGCAACTGCACACCTAACCTGCTGGTGCCTGAGGCCTGCGTCTCTGCTCTCCTGAGACCGCCCCCTCCAGCTCCCCTCTCAACCACGGCCTGCTGTGAGAGGGAGAAAGCTGTCGGGCCGGGAAGAAGAACCAGCGGTGCACTAATAACGGCCCCGGCTTCTGCGGCTGCTTGCGGCATTGCACTGCCTGCAGCCCGGATGGGGAGAACTGCAGAAGCTCCCCCAGCCAGGGGAGTGGGTGGCACGACGTCGGGACCGGGTGAAGGGGAGAGCAGGCGACGGCGCCTCTGTCCCGCTCCTGAAGAGCGAACGGTGCCGGCCCGCTTCTGGGTGGCTGAAGGTGGGCTGAGGCTCAAACGGGGAGGAGGCCGAGAAACCCGGCGCGGCCTACCTCTAACTGCTGACGCCGACGGGACTCCACCGCTGCTGACACCGACGACCGCCGCAGGTAAAACCTCCTGCCTGCGATCCCCTGCCAGGAACACCTCCAGCCAGCTTGTACCCTCCGTGGCAACCCGCTGTGCCACCTGCCTCATCAGCTCATCCGCCATCTGCACTCCGGAAAACGCCCTGGACCGCAGAGGAAGATCTCTCACAGGACCAGACGTCTGACGTTTGCAGCTCCAGCAGGTAAGATGGTGAACTGCCCTTGACCTCAACTATTTATCTGCTCCTAACCCCTCCTCTATCCCCTTGTCCCACCAATCCCTGCTCCTGATTTTTCCCGCACTTCCCCCCCCCCCTTCTTTCCCCCTATCACATACAGTCCCAGGCACTTTCTCTATTTGATTTAGTGCCTCAAAACATCCCAAAGATGTCGATTCCCTTTCGGCCACATACATTTCTCATGGCCACACCACTTTGTTTCCCCTCTTATCGGCAGGTTTGTAAGCCACATCCTTCAGGGACTTTAACCATTTCAGGCTTCTCCATCATTGATAGGTTATCACCATATGGTCTATTAGGATTTTTTTCAAATTCCTTTACAACCAGTTTCACAAATAGATCTACTATCGGGAAAAGTGTAGATTTTTCTGGCTATTCTCCGTTATCTTACTTGATTCTTCATTTTCTTCCTCACACAATAGATCCTCCAATGTTTGGAAGTGTGACTCAAACGACATAGTTCAGTAGATCTGGGTAGAACCAATTTGCTTAAGATGGTCTGGATGCTTAAATTATTATATTTATTACATAATGCTACCATCTGGCTCCCGAAGTAAATACTCTCTTTATATCTCTCATTTGGGGAGGTTGTCATGCTCGTATTAAACTAGAGACCTTTCAACGAGCTAAAGATGGCGGGGGCTTTCCTGCTCAAAATCTATAAGTATATTATTTGGCAGCTCAATTCTCAAGATCTGAAAGGTTTGGAAAGAGAGGGAGATATGGATTCTAGTAATACTCTACTTCACCATTAGTTCAAAACAGACATGTTGTATCAGGTTGTATCAGGCGATAGAAACTAACGTGTTTAAAGTACACACAAAAACATACCTACTCTATATCTTAAGCACAAACAATGGTGGCGTATTAGAACTATGCCGGGGATATCAGGCTGTAGACAATTCACCACCATATTAGATACCGCATGGCTCTCTAAATTACATACAGTCACATAGTAGTTATATGGTGAACACCATCTACCATGGAGGCATAGTCTCAAAGCCAAGTTTTATAGCTTTTACCATTGCCTTCAATAGTCGAGGACTAATAAATCTGCTACAGTGCATTTTATGTAAAATACTTTTTTTCCGAATTGGGGGAAGGGGTCGGGAGAGGGGGGTGGCTTGTTTGTTGTTTTGGGGTGGCTTGTTTGCTGTATGATGTAAAACCTTTAAATAAAAATCACTTGATTTAAAAAGAAGTAATACCAGAAGCTAATGCAAGATCAGGAAACAGCATTGAGGTCAGTGAAGAGGAAAACAGTAACACAGATATGATGAAATACATTTTATTATAGAAATATTGATGTTGATGTTAAGTTGCCAGTCAACAGTGCCCACATGGCTTGGAAAATTCTAGAAGGCCAGGTCTTTAACGTATTCACTTTAGTGGATGGAGCGTAGATTGTAGAAGGCCCAATCTCTATATCATGCACTTTAGTAGATGAAGCCTAGATTGTAGAAGGCCTGGTCTTTATATCATCCACTTCAGTAGATGGAGCCGAGATTGTAGAAGGCCCGGTCTTTATATTACCCCCTTCAGTAGATAGAGCCGAGATTGTAGAAGGCCTGGTCTTTATAACATCTACTTCAGTATATGGAGCCTAAATTGTAGAAGGCTCGGTCTTCATATCATCCACTTCAGTAGATAGAGCCTAGATTTTAGAAGGCCTGGTCTTTATATGATCGACTTCAGTAGATGGAGCCTAGATTGTAGAAGGCCCGGTCTTTATTTTATCCACTTCAGTAGATGGAGCCTAGATTGTAGAAAGACCGGTCTTTATATGATTCACTTCAGTAGAATGAGCCTCCATACACCAGGATGAATGGTCCTCCTGGTCTCTACTACTTCCTGTGGCGTATATGTTGAAATGTTCAGTCCACACGGGAAGTTATGAGGAATGCCGCAGTTATTAAATGTCCATTTCTCTGTGTCCACCATGATGAATTTAGAACTGGACACTTCCATGAGTGCAATGCTGAAGTAACCCCTTGTAGTTGTTACTTGATCCAGAATGGAGGGGGAGATGTGATTAGGACGTGCACGTTGTTAGTTACAGTCTGGAAAGTTGTGCATGTCTTCAGACTCCTCGCTGATCTCCTTCCATTCATCAGGGGCGGATGAAAACTGAAAATAAAGAAACACAGAGCTGACATTAACATCCATATTAACACATCCATATATCCGTGATGAGATCCTGTAGACAGTCGAACCAGAAATTGCTGAAAACACAAGACCTCAAACCAGTAGAGGGAACCATCAACAATAATGATGAAATCCTGGAGACATTATATGTAGAGATGTTCTGTAATATTCTTTACACTAACCTTCATGTACTCATTCCTCAGAGTGACAGCAGAACAGGTGTCAGGTGTTATACGGCCCGATGCTGGAAGCTTCAACTGGACGTGACATGTTCTATAGATCGTCCTGTAGATCGGGATCTGAGTCTTATGTTCTGATGTTATTACCTCCTGCATCCAGGTTTCTTCTTCATATATTATTGTCCTGGACCTTCTCACGCATAGTGATGGTGAAGCTTTTCCAGGACAAATTCAGACATAAATGCTGAGGAGGCAGGAAAACATATGTCACTTATACAACCAAGATGAGAAACATCCTAACAACCTCCTATTCCACAGAGGGCCACACTACTTCTAATGAGGGCCACATACAATGCACTGGGAGAAACCATGCGTGAACCCATGGGTAACACATGTCTGTAAATATACAAACCTGGAGATCTGAATATGTCAGGTAGGTCAGGAGGAAGAAGAAGAGTGTTATCCACTCGGTTATGATGGCCACTATACTGCAGATCTAGAAGACGAGACATAATAGGCAATAGAAGACAATATTACTGGACATTTCTCATCATGAATATCTCTGGTATAATAGAAAATTATAGAAGCTGCAAGAACATGAAGAAAACAAACAATGAAGAACATTGAGATCATATCAAGAAATCAGAAAATACAATGAGAAAATGTATGAAATAGGTAGAAGTTCCTACCTCTTCACATTGACTATCCTCACACAGATGTCCTATTAGTGGAATCCTGGATGCAGCACCTTACGGGTGGATGTATATAGGAACATAAACATAAAGATGGATGACATAATTTATCCCTGTATTGTCTGCCCTTATAATCCCAGACATCTCAGGAGGGTAAGGTAGAAGTTAGTACGACCAACCAACCATGAGACAAACTGGAATCTGACTGACTGGTCGAAGGCCTGAAGACGCCACATTATGTTAGGATGGGACTATATATCTGTCTATATGGGAAAGGGAAAATAGTGAGTGCACGTGCATTTCATAAACTGCTCCTTATTGTAATAAGTGTAATCCGACCGAAAGGACACTCATGTGAACTCCCTTGGTCAGAAAGAAAAGCCACGAGTGTTTACATGCTGCATTACCATAGAGTGGGGAATCTCTGATCCCTGTTTGGGTCCTTGCATTATAAAAGGATACAGATCGCCGCAGTGATGCCAGTGATGACACTTAATGTCATTCTCACATGGCAGACATATCTGCGGCTGAATGATAATTTGTATAGACATTTGGATTGGACCAGGTTGTATAGGGGCCCGCATCCAAATGCCAATACCGCTCCTGCTTGATGGATGATCTCATACTCGAACATCTAGAGAAGAAACACAAGTAGATTAGGCTAGAACTTTCTCCAATCACTTTGCGTTTAGCTGTGTATGAGGGTTTAATGGTGGATGATATTAACTAACCGTAAAGGAGCCGGTCAACACTATTCCAATACATGACGTGCAGGCCAGTCCGAGCAGGATCTTCTGTGCCCACTCCTGATTCATCTCACAGGCTGCTGCCCGTAACATCATGAATTTATACTGGGCAAAAGCCATGGCAAAACCTGGAAGAGAAGGAAAGAAATGTTCATCTAGTGAACATCTATGACCCAGTGTGTGGAAGACCCGACTAGAGGTGACGCTGTGTAGGATCTGGTCATTTCATGCTGAGCTTGTTGGGAAAGTCTCTGTTTATGAAAACCTCTGTAACAGTGACAATAATATAGTTACATTTTACTTAGGCCCCATGCACATGACCGTATTTTTTTCCCCCCCGTAAATACTAGCGTAAATACGGGTCCTTTGTCACACGTTTTTAACCCGTATTTATCCTGTATTTACGGCCCTTTTTTCTCTGCAACTCTTTATTCAAAAATTTAAATCAGGCATATAAGCCTGCAGACAGGGGAATCCCCTGACGTCGCCTAGCAACACTCCCGTAATTACGGGTGCACACACGTAGCCATCCGTAATTACGGGAGCTCCATAGACTTCTATGGGTCTGCCCATGCCGTAATTACGGCCTGAAATAGGACATGCTCTATATTTTTCAATGGCTTGGGCACCTTCCCGTAAGCAAACGGGAAGGTACCCGTGGCCAATAGAAGTCTATGGACCCGTAATTACGGCCCGTAATTACGGGAGTTTTTACGGTCGTGTGCATGGGACCTTATACTATAAAAAAACAAACACAAGCTAAGAAGGGAGGGCAAACACACTTAATTTTAACCCCTTAATGACCAGGCCTTTTTGCAAGTTATTGACCAATGATTTTTTTTTCGTTTTTTCACTGTCGCATTCTAAGGGTATGTGCACACACAAACTCAAAAACTTCTGAAAATACAGACCTGTTTCCAAGGGAAAACAGCTCCTGATTTTCAGCCGTCTTTTAATCAAACTCGCGTTTTTTGCAGCGTTTTTTACGGCCGTTTTTTGGGCTGTTTTTCTATAGAGTCAATAAAAAATGGCTACAGAAACGGCTCAAGAAGTGACGTGCACTTCTTTTTCACGGGCATCTTTTTACATGCTATTTTTGGAAGACGAGGCGTAAAAAAACGCACAGTCGGAGCAGAACGCCGTATTTCCCATTGAAAGCAATGGGCAGATGTTTGGAGGCATTCTCCTTCTGATCTTTCAGCCGTTTTTCGGGATGTTTACGGCCCAAAAAATGGCTGAATACACTACATGTGAACATACCCTAGGAGTCGTAACTTTTATTTTGTTCCGTCGACATAACCGTATAAGGGCTTGTTTTTTTGCGGGACGAGTTGTATGTTTTAATTTTACCATTTTTGGGTGCATATAATATGTTGATTAACTTTTATTAACTTTATTTTAGGAAAGAATTGAAAATAAGCAGCTATTCCACCATTGATTTTCACGTCTTAAATTTACGCTGTACATTGGAAAATTAAAAACTGTTTTCATTTTAAAAAAATTACTTGTTTTTGCATCGCCGCATTCCAAGAGCAGTAACTTTTATTTTTCTGTCGATGTGGCCATATGAGGCCTTTTTTGTGGGACAATGTGTAGTTTTCATTGGTAGTATTTTGACACTTATTGATTAACTTTTATTTTATTTTTTTATGGGGGGAGTGTGAGAAAAAAAGGAATTTTACAGTTGTTTTTTGTGCTTTTACTGGATGCTGTTCACCCAACGGTTTAATTAATGTGTTAACTTTATTGTTTGAGTCATTATGATCGCGGCGATACCTTATATGTGTTTGTTTATTGTTTGTTTGCTTGTTTGTTTTTACACTTTTACTAAATAAAACTATTTTTTGGGGAAAAAAGTGGTTTTATTTTATTTTTACTGTAATCTTTTTTTTTAATGAAAACTTTAACTATTTTACTGTTTTTTTTTTAGTGCCACTAGGGGACTTCACTTTGCGATCTTCTGATTGCTTATATAATGCTTTGGTATATTTAGTATACACCATTATTGCCTGTCAGTGCAAAACTGACAGGCAATCTATTATTCCATGTCTCCGGTAGGGCCTAATAGGCAGTTGCTGAAGGCAGTCCTAGGGGCCTTTGTTAAGGCCCTGGCTGCCATGGAAACCGAACGGCAGCTTAAAAGAGCTAAATAAAGTCAGCAAAAATACAAAATGAAAAGCAGGTGGACCAGGATAGCAAAACAAATCCCCCAAAAATTATTAAAATATATAAATGCAGAAAAGCCAAAATCTGAACATGTAGGACCCCTAAATAGTGGTAATGGGGAGTTGGTCACAGGGGATCAAGAGAAGCAGAGTTACTAAATGGGTTCTTTAGCTCTGTATATACAACAGAAGAAAGAGCAGCTGATGTAGCCGGTGCCAGTGCTGGTAATACATCACATATTACACTGAATTGGATGAATGTAGATATGGTCCAAGCTAAATTAAATAAAAAAAATGTGCACAAGGCCCCGGGACCAGATGGTTTACACCCTAGAGCTCTTAAACACTATGTACACCTTTAAAGTTTATATATCTTTTCCGGGTTTTTTTTTTTACTAAAATTGCCCATGAGTGTGATTGCTGCAACTTCCTAAATACATTTTAATAAAATTATATTTACTTTTGGAGATACAGCTGCTTTATATTCTGTATACAGAGCAGCTGTAACTTGCGCTGAGACCTGAATCCGTCAGGACACGCAAGGATCCACCTGCGGTATCTCAAAAAGTAAAAATAATTTTGAATAACATTTATTTACCAATCACAATGATGGACAATTTTATGCCCAAAAAAAAAGTCAACGTGTAGAATTCTTGTTTAAATGTTCATTCCATTTTTTTTTTTTTAAACCTTCCTCTGCATCAAAAGGGGCAAAACAAAGTCCTATAATTTCTCCCATCACTTCCCTCTCTCCCATCACTTGGTTGAACTTTTTTTTGTTAACCGCACTAACTATGTAACCAGTGATGGAGAAGGAAATCCCAGTAATAAAACAACCAATTATTCTTCACTTTCCACCAGTGGTTATCACTTACCCAGAATGGCCGTGCCCACGAGCACTATCGTAAACAGCACCGACTGGGGGTATCGGACTCCCGTTTCACTGTGAATAAGAGAAAAGAGACGTCAGGGAAACAGTGCAGGGGCGGGAGACAAACACTGTCACTTTAACAGAACATTGAGGGAACATTTCTGAACGTCACAGATGTGTAATAATGACCCAGAGACTTCTATGAACTTGATGTTAACACTTCATAGAGTTCTTCTACTTGTAATGTCCTGTATAGAATCACTTATAAGATGACACTTCTCTGCTGTATAATAAAGTAACAGCGCTCAATATACAACGTCACTATGAAGATAACGTCATGTCATCTGTAATGTTCTCCACTTACCTGATGTAAATCATCAGCCGGCCATTGTCCTGGTCCAGGGTTAAGGTGTAGCAGAGCAATATCCCTCCCAGGCACAGATGGAACACAAGGATGGGCAAGAATGCCAAACCCTTAATCTCCATTGAAAATCGTGATAAAACGCAAATCAAAAAGAAACGCACAGCAATGCAGCTGCAATCTCCCTCTGAATACACAGAAAGTGACTCTGTGCTGCGTCACCGCCTTTTAGAACCTCCCAACTGTGATGTCATCAGAGTGATGTCACAATGGAAAACTTTATAAGTCTGGATGTTTCCAGGAAGGCGACAACATCCTGTGATGTCACAATGGAAAACTTTATTAGTCTGCACATGATCAGGGCTTAACGTTAAGGCTCGGTATTTTCTATGGCTGCTCCGTTATTGTCCAGTCTAATACCACAGAATAGAATTGCCGCCTGAGATCGCATGAATTATATTAATTAGGAATAATAAAAACTCTACTATGGACTATCCACAGGCGGATTTTTGGCAGATATTTCTGGCACCTGCCCTTACTGATCCTACTATTATACCGCAAGGGTTAATAGTGGAGAATACACATAGTCGCACGGTGTACTGTATACAGGTTTAGGCATACACTGTGCGCCAATCACAGCTTCTCGGCCACGCGATTGATGTACATGTATGTCAGTATGCAGGAAGGGGTTGAGGCGCACGCAGCTCCGCATAAATTTGATGCACATCACTACAATATACTATACTGGCGTAAAAAACACATTTCTTAGTAAATGTCGGCCATTATGTATATCCACCTCACTCTGGTGCTATACATATATATTTATAGGGTTTTCCTGATGTATATAAATAAAATGTAGTCAATGTATTACGAAAAAAAAATCTGCTGCTTTCTAATTTTCTTTGTGTTTTCATTATCCACTATTTTCAAGATCTCTGCTTGCTATCAGTGAATGGAAATATTCTTGTTTACATCCAGAGATTAAAAAGCTTTACAGACCTAACACTTTCTGCTGTGAAATGCACACGAATTTGTTGCAGATATTTCCCATTGAATTTAATGGGTTAGGTGATGACATGTCATCGCTGGGGGCCGGGTGTACAGAGAGCGGTGGGGACCAGGGAAGCGTTGCCATGAGAGAGCACAAGAGGGGAGAATAGTTGGATTTTTCTAAGAAACTCGCCGCAGGGAAACCTGCACCAAATCTGCACGATTTGCAGCGGAATGTGTGAACGTAGCCAAACCGTTACATTTATGGAGAATTGTCTTGACTGCATACATTGTAGCAAACCCTCAGACGTGAGACGTATTGAGTCTGTGTGTGTTTGAAATATATATATATATATATATATATATATATATATTCTAGTCCTCAATGAACTAGAATATCATCAAAAAGTTAATTTAATTCAATTCAAAAAGTGAAGCTTTTATATTCTATAGGTTCATTACACACAGAGTAATATTAACACACAGACCTACACAGACTGGTGATCCCCTTTTAAGCCGACCTAAGATAGGCTTAGATCCAGGGTCCAGCAGACAGCAATCTTATACAGTATAAGCTGGGGCCCTGTATCTTGCAGACACTGAAGCGCCTAGGAAGAGTGTCAGGGACTGCTAGGGGTTAAAGAAGGATGGAACGTTTAAATAATGCCCAGGACCAGGATTGGTGAGCAAGGGGTAAGAGGGGCGTGGTTAAGGAGATATAAGGCTGGGGTTTGGGGCAGAAAGCCCTCTTACCTTCAAGCTGCAGCGAGAGAAACATCCTCTGTTGGAGCTGGGAGATTCAGAGCTTTTCCTGTCGTTTCAACGGACGGTCCTGCACTGATGGCGGAGGATCTTTTGCGGCAGGTGGCACAGCGGGTGGCTTTGGAGGGGCCTGCCTGGCTGGAATCCCTGTTGTCGGAGGGGAAGAGGAGCGGATCAGATCGGGGCATGGAACAGCCGGGAGCAGCTTCCCGAGGTAGGCCGCAGCGTGTTTTCCGCCCCCCTGTTCGCTTAAGCCCCAGCCCCGTTCCAGTTCGGGGCGCGGGGACTGCGGCACCGTTGCGCGCTGGTCCCAGTATTTCCCCCAGGCCCATTTCACCAGGTGCTACGTCGGGCGACATAGTGCCGCCCTCCCCCCTGTCCACGCGTCGCGCTGGCGTCCCTCCTCATAGCGGTAAGAGGGCTGCAGTTAAACCGGCACAGGCACGGTACAACCTACCTCGAGCTGCAGCTGCGGGTACGGATGGGGCTGGCGACTTCATGGACAGTGGGGTGAGTATGGCGGGCCCAGAAAGCTGGTCCGCCATGGTTGCCTACCACGAGGCATGTTCGCGGGAACTGGGACTTGCTTCCGGCCCCTGCGAGCAGCCGACGTCATCTCCCCCCGTTTTTTTCTCCGTTCAGCCGGAAATGGTTGGAGGGGGAACAGAGGCGGGTCTTCCGGGTCGGCACAGGTCGGCCAGGAAGCAAGATGGCGGCGCCCATGGAAAGAAGATTGCGGCGGGGGGCGAGGTCGGGTGGGGATTGTTCCAGGGAGTGTAGGATCAGGGGAACGTCTGGTCCGGTTTGACCTTCTCCTGCCTTGTCTCATTTTTCTCCTGTAGGTTCGGTGAGGGAGCGTTCTAGGCGAGAGAGGAAACGTCGTTCTGGGAGATATCGCCGCCACGGCCATCGTAGACGTCGCAGATCGGGTGTCGCGAAGAGGCATGGTCGGCGATCTTCCTCGTCATCCAGTGAAGGATTCTCCTCCTCGTCAGCGTCATCAGCATCTGCCTCATCGGAGTCGCGGAAGAGGTCTTCGGGGAGATCATCACGGCCGCAGAAACACAGTAGACGCCGGGAGGTGCGGCACTTGTCGGTGGATCATGAGCAGCTGTCCCAGGTTGTTCCTCCCGCCGGGGCGGTGGAGGAGGTTCAGGCCGTGGTTCCAGTGCTGCGGCAAGTGGCTGAAGGGCCCTCTGGAGTCGGTGGGACCTCTGGGAGCGGTGAGTCGGCCTGCGGTGACGCATGGCTTAATAAATCGAATGCATTGGGTACGGATCTGATTTCTGTTTTAAAGGCCGTGGTGGCTGGTTTGAATGTGAATGAGGGAACGTCGGTTCCCTCTGTGCCACCAGGGGGGGCTGGGCTCCCGTCTGAGAGAGAAAATAATTTAGCTAGTCTAACGTTTCGGGATTCGTTGTTTTGCTGGGTCGCTCCTCTTGGGACTCATTTTTCAGCGGAGATCAAGGAAAAAATTTGGAGGAATGAATTTGTGGATATTTGGTCCTTGGTCTCCGTGGAGCAGGTGACTGTCGATAAGGAGCGGGTATTTGAGAGAGGTTCAGATAAAAAAGTTAAGGTCGCAAAAACTTTTGGCAACTGGGTACAGTGTTATGCTACACTGGCTCATGTTATTTGCCAGCGCTACCCTGTAAAAGGGGCCGAGTTGTTTGTTTATTTTGACACAATTTTCAGCGCCCACAGGCTGCACGGTGGTGCAGCCTGGTGGCGTTACGATGAAGAATTTCGGCGTCGTTTGGCTTTGTCGCCGGATATTAGTTGGGCGACAAAGGCAACGGATGTTTGGTTGCAGCTCATCTTAGCACAAGGGAGCAGATAACAACGCCCCTTTCCCAGTGCGGCCGCAGCACCAGGTCCCGCCCCTGGAGCTGCGGCCGCCAGGCCCACGGGAGCCTGTCGGCTCTGCAACGAGGGTCAGTGTCGGTTCCTTGCCACGTGCAAATTCCGGCATGAATGCTCCATCTGTGGGGGCGCTCATTCGGCGCTCAGGTGTTTCCGGAGAGGTAAGCAGCCGGCCAAGGCACCTCCTTCCGGCGCAGCGGAGAACGCCGGTGAACGTTCTCGAGATGGGCCCATCGTTAGAGCGGTACCACAGGAGACGGGATGCAGAGGTGCTCACTAGTGGGTTGTCCTATGGTTTTGAGATCCCTTTTGAATATTCTGCAACGTTGTCATTGGCTGACAATTTGAAGTCGATTAATGAGAATGTTGGTGTTGCGCGTCTAAAATTGGCTAAGGAAGTGGAGTTGGGGGAGGATGGCAGGTCCATTCTGCGAGCCGCCGTATCCGAACCTGCGAGTTTCCCCCCTCTGCTTAGTTCCAAAGAAGGAGCGGGGGAAGTTTAGGTTGATACATCACCTTTCTTTTCCCCGTGGTGGATCGGTTAACGATGGGATCTCCAGGGCGGATACGGCGGTTTCGGATACGTCTTTCGATGTTGCAGTTAGGTTGGTGCAGGCGGCATGACCATGGGATTACAGAGCTCGCCCCATTTCGAACCCTTTTGCTTAACCTTCCCTTCAATACTTGTCCACCCCCTTTCTTGCTTCCAGGCCTTTTTTCCCTCCTCCCATGTCACTCTCCCATCCCCAGTGAGACACACGAGACAGTGGGTTGGAAATTTTCGGCCACAGCAGCCACTTTATTAACAAATTTACATGAACATAAAACATAACTTTATAAATAACATTACTAGGAAAGGGGAAGTCCTTGGAGCTCCAAAACTTTGGCGCCTAACTGCCCCCTGTATAGCTACTTACCCCCAGCCGTCCCCTACAGGCTCAGAGGCACCTTTCTGCTCCGCAGTTGGCTTGCCAAGTATGTAAAACCACTCCCCGGGACACCACCCAGCAGGAGTCCAAAATACGCCCATCTCCATGAGCAATTATGTATTTGTTAGGGACCATACCTCTGATGAATCCCCCACTTCAAATTACCACCAACTCCAAGGACCCCCCAATCCGCCAACAAAGCCACCGTGACTCCGCTCCTACCAGTCACCACCAGCCGACTCCTGTAAAAGAAAAAACACCATCAGCAACAAAGAATCCACATTGCTAAACAAAACATAACCCTATCTTAAGGGAGGGCGGGCGGGACAAGGCTAACTGCTTTCCTGGGGTGTGACTGGCGCGAAACTGTCTCTCACCCTTCCTATATGCCCTCTGTTAACCTCGCCCCCTCCCCTCCACCTTCCTCCCCCTCCTCCCCTTGAACTTTTCAACTCATTCCTTCTCCCCTGCAACCCTGGTCATGTTTGCCTCCCCCAATCATTGCATGATGTGTCCGGCTATTTCTTGACCATGGGATTACAGAGCTCGCCCCATTTCGAACCCTTTTGCTTAACCTTCCCTTCAATATTGTCCACCCCCTTTCTTGCTTCCAGGCCTTTTTTCCCTCCTCCCATGTCACTCTCCCATCCCCAGTGAGACACACGAGACAGTGGGTTGGAAATTTTCGGCCACAGCAGCCATTTTATTAACAAATTTACATGAACATAAAACATAACTTTATAAATAACATTACTAGGAAAGGGGAAGTCCTTGGAGCTCCAAAACTTTGGCGCCTAACTGCCCCCTGTATAGCTACTTACCCCCAGCCGTCCCCTACAGGCTCAGAGGCACCTTTCTGCTCCGCAGTTGGCTTGGCAAGTATGTAAAACCACTCCCCGGGACACCACCCAGCAGGAGTCCAAAATACGCCCATCTCCATGAGCAATTATGTATTTGTTAGGGACCATACCTCTGATGAATCCCCCACTTCAAATTACCACCAAATCCAAGGACCCCCAATCCGCCACACGAGCATACTTAGACCACCTTTAAGTATGCGAGCCCCCACCATCCATCATTGCCCGCTCGATTCCTTCCTGAATCCGCAAAGCCCAAAGGTCAATGCCCACCGCATTGAGATGCACTCCATCACCTAGCCAATACTTCCCTTGGCCATCCTCGAAATCGTAGTGCCGCACAAAAAATCCCCCGTTTTTTACCACAAAGCTGGAAACCGCCCGATTGACTTTCACCGGGGCCTTGTTTACACGCTCTACCGAACGCGCATTTCTCCATACACTACGCGGCACTATTTCCGACCAAATCACCTTTACCTTCGGAAAACAGGACCAAAGCCGGAGAAGGTCATACTTCACATCCCGAATTAATTCTCTAAACGGGCGACTACCTAAGTCGTTTCCCCCTACATGAAGGACCAACAAATCAGGAACCCGATCCAACTGCGCATACCGATGGAAATCCGGCAAAACTCGACTCCACACCATACCGCGCGTGCCCAGCCACCGTATCACCACCGCCGACCTTTGGAACCCCAGTTGCCGCCCATCTGGCCGCACATCAGCCCTTAACGCCCCCCAGTGCACATATGAGTGCCAAAGAATCCACACCAGTGCAGGTGTACCACCTGAAATAGAAGAATAACAACGATAACACCAAGCAAAACAGCATGCTGATACGAGAAAACAAATCACATAAAGTGGAGACGCACGTAGGACTTATACCTCCCCGAATCCCAACGACCTATGCGCTTCACCACATCAGGCCCCAACCCCCATGACGCAGCCTCCGTGGCTGCCCCAATACGAAAGGAGTGTGGTGAATAAATACCCTTATCCAAACCCAACACCTCCAAACATCTACGGAAGACAGCTGTAAACTGGCATCTTGACAAGAAAACCCCATCCGTATGACATAACAGCGGCCCCCCCTACACCCTCGCAGCGCGATGTATCGCTCATAGCATTTCACCGGGCACATCCCCGCCCTTGCCACCGCCCCCAGAACCACTCGTTTACCTTTTCCACTTTGATCCGATTTTGACCGCCTTACCCAGAATTCCACTCTCCCCCTCGTCTTGTTACATCTTCCGCTTGCAAACCCCCCGCTCTCTTCTTACTAGGGGAAATTAACCCGCCCACTCTTAAAGCTCAAAAAAAAGCCCATGAGAAAGCCAACTGAAACAATGCTACCTCATAGCCCGAGAAACACACCTTCCCCAACACTTCACCTAACTGCTCCAAAAGCGCGAAAGAAACCGGGCGACGGCCGTCCGGCCGCCCAGCCCCCTTTTTCCGAAACCCCTGCAACGCCTGGACAATCAAGAAATCTTTTGTCACGTCCCCCAACCCCCTTAGTTTAAAACCAAAGGCCAAAGCTGACACGAAACGATTCACTTTAGACACCGACCAGCCTTCCACTGAGACCCATCCCAAAAACCCCAACAAAGCTACCACTTGTTCCTCCATCGACCCGACTTCGGGCGAACCTGTCAACCACGACACCCAGTCCCTCCACGCCGCGTCGTACGCCAACCATGTACCAGGCGCTAGAGAAGACTTGATCAAACCTCGTGCTGCTCGTAAACCACGTCCCAAAGCCATCCCGGGAACGCGACCCCTTCCAGATCCGCCTCCGGTGCCACCAGACGAAACCGCTCCCACTGTAGGCGAGAGAGAGAATCCGCGATGTCATTCTGTACCCCCGGAACATGAACCGCCACAATCCACGCATTGAGTGCCAAACAACGCAACACCAGCCGCCGTAACAACCTTACCACCAGGGGTGAAGAAGCCGTTACATTATTGATTGCCAACACCACCCCCATATTATCACAGTGGAACCGCACCTTGCTATTACGAAAACGCTCCCCCCAAATCTCCACCGCCACCACAATTGGGAAGAGTTCCAGAAGTACAAGATTACGAACCAGTCCCAACGACACCCACTCCTCCGGCCACTGCCCCACGCACCACTGTCCTCTACAATAAATACCGAAACCCACACTACCTGCAGCATCGGTAAACAATTCCCATTGCACATTATCCACCACCGGCGAGATCAACAACGATTTCCCAATATACAAATTCAAAAACTCTCTCCATACTGCCAAGTCATCCCGATGCTCCCGTGTCAACCCCACAAAATGATGTGGGGCTCTAACCCCCGCCGTTGCTGACGCCAACCTCCTGCAAAAAACTCTGCCCATGGGCATTATCCGACAAGCAAAATTAAGTTTTCCTAACAACGACTGCAAATCCCGCAGCTGAATCTTATGAAGCCGATCCGTCCTGCTCACTTCCAATCGCAACGCTTCCAGCTTGTCCTTAGGAAGTCGACACTCCAATGCCTTTGAGTCCAGGGTAATGCCAAGAAAAACTATACAAGTACTGGGACCCACCGTCTTCTCTGGGGATAACGGAACCCCAAACCGCTGAGCGACCCACTGTATTGCCCCCAGCAAATTGGCGCACACCTCCGAACCCGCTGGGCCCACACACAGGAAGTCATCTAGATAATGTATGACCGACTCTAACCCTGCCACTTCACGGATTACCCACTCTAGGAACGAACTGAACGCCTCGAAGTACGCGCAAGATACTGAACAACCCATCGGGAGACACCGATCCATATAATAAGCCCCCTTCCAGTAACACCCTAACAGCCGCTGGCTGTCCTGATGAACCGGGAGAAGCCGGAAAGCCGATTCCACATCGGTCTTTGCCATAAGGGCCCCCGCCCCGTACCGTCGCACCCACTCAACTGCCGCGTCAAACGACGTATATACTACCGAGCATAGCTCAGGAGCAATGCCATCATTTACAGACAACCCCCGCGGATGCGACAAATGATGGATAAGCCGGAATTTATTTGGCTCCTTTTTTGGAACAACCCCTAACGGTGAAACAACCATCTCCTGAACGGGCCGCACCGGGAACGGTCCCGCCATGCGCCCTAACCCCACTTCTTTACACAACTTGTCTGACACTACCTCCGGATACTCCATTGCCGACTTTAAATTCCGTAGGGAAAGGGGGACCGCATGAACCGGGGAAGGGATCACAAAACCAAACTGAAAACCACGCAACAGCAACTCGCCGTTCTCCCTGTCCGGGAACCTATTTAGGTACGGCTCCATCTCTTCCCATCTCACCGGAGTCAGCCCCATGACCCCCACCACTTCCCCCTTTTCCCTTCCCTTTTTTGAAACACTTGGCGGACCCGTGCGAAGTCCCGCCGCAAGAGGAGCAAGAGTGCTTAAACTTACAACCCGCCCCAAACTTGCATTGACCGTCGTTAAACTGCCAGCACAAGCCCGCCCTTCCTCCTGTCCCTCCCCCTGATTGCCCCGATTGTACTGAGGGGCCGGCAACCACAGCCCCCCCCCTTGAAAGGACTGCCCGAACTTAGCCGGGGCCATTACTTTTAACCAAAGCCCAATGTCTTTATTATCCCACCTAATGTTGGGACGAACCGCTTTCCTCTGACGAAACTGTTCGTCATACCGCAGCCAAGTCTGACCCCCATACGAGCGATGCGCCTCACCTATCGCATCCATGTACCCGAAAAGGGCGGAGCAATTCTCCGGCGCCTTTTCCCCTATAACACTGGCCAGAATGGCAAACGCCTGCAACCAATTCACAAACGTCTGCGGGATTAAACGATATCGACGCTTCTCTTCCTCCTCCTTTTTACTTTCCCACCTTTTACCCTTGTCTAAATTAAACTTTTCCAGAGGAAGAAGCGAAAAGATTTCCACATACTCATCCCTCCAAATTTTTTCTTTCACTTCAGTCTTCAAATGCGACCCCAACAACCCCTCAAAACAAACGTACACCTCGCCTTTAGCTTTATCATCTAACCTCACTCTATCCACATCCTTATCCTTATCAGTCTGAACCGCAACCGTCACTCCCCCGACATCCACCTCGGGTACCGTCCTCGGGGGTCGCACCGATTCACCACCCGCCCCCCCGCTGCCGGAACCCACGCCTCAACCGGGGATGCAGCAGGCAACCTACCCCCCTCACAACGCGCTAGCAACGCCTTTACACAGCCAAGCAATTCCTGCACATCTCCCCCCCCTCTCCCAACAGACAACAACCCACTAGTTTCAACATTCCTAACTGCCTCCCCTTGGGAACCCTCCCCAAACCCCGGGGATCTAAATATCGCCGGAAATGTATGTAATGGTGACATCGACTCACCAGACTGCTTGGGCGCTGAGTTCCCACCAGCCGGGGCGACGGGACCCCCACGACGATCATCCTCCATTGGCACACCTCCGTTTTCACCCACCTCCGGACATCTGGGGCCTGAAGCCGCACCGCAGGCTCTGCAGCCGTACGCACCATCCTGAACCGCATAAGTGTCGCCAGACGTCAGGGGCCGTTCCGGCCTCCGCTCTCTCTCCACCGCTGCCCCCTCCCTCCGTCTCTGCAGCACCACCGATTGCGGCCTGCGCGACCGTCCGGGGACATCTTCCTGCTGACAGGCGGGCCGCCCGACTGGTGCATCGCCAGATCGGCCCGCCGCAAATCCTCGTGGTGCTGACCTGGAGATGGGAGGCTGTCCCTCTGGCCTGGGACCCTGCCCTCCACTCTCCGGAGGGCCCGACCGGTGACCGGGATTCCTCCCGGACCGGGACCTCCGCCCCCTAGCGGTGGAAGCGGAAACCCGGCCCGGAGCGTCCCTCGAGGGCCTCCCAAGCCTGCGTCGAGACCTAGGCAATTCGTCCGGGCTAAGGCGTTCAGGCGGCCGCACCCGCCGCGACCGCCGGAGGGGGGATGTCATCACCTCAGGCGCTGCCTGCGTCCCGGCCGCACTCAAACCCGCTGCCTCCTCCAGCCCTGCCGACAACTCTGTCCCCGATGCCACCGGACCCGTCCTCCCGAGCTCCTCCTCAAGCCAGACCATGCCCCGTTCCGCCACAGCCTGCCGCACTTGCTCCATCAGGGCCTGCATCATTCCTCAGGTTAGTACAAGGCTAACTGCTTTCCTGGGGTGTGACTGGCGCGAAACTGTCTCTCACCCTTCCTATATGCCCTCTGTTAACCTCGCCACTTCCCCTCCACCTTCCTCCCCCTCCTCCCCTTGAACTTTTCAACTCATTCTTTCTCCCCTGCAACCCTGGTCATGTTTGCCTCCCCCAATCATTGCATGATGTGTCCGGCTATTTCTGGACAGGGCGCGTTTTTAGCTAAGTCTGATATTGAAGCGGCGTTTCGGTTGCTGCCGGTTCATCCGGACTGTTTTCACCTGCTGGGTTGTTGTTTGGATGGTGCATTTTATGTTGATATGTGCCTTCCCATGGGTTGTTCCATATCATGCAGTTATTTTGAAATGTTTGCTTCATTTCTAGAATGGGTAGTTCGTTTGGAGTCTGGTTTTGCTTCGGTCATTCATTATTTGGATGATTTTCTTTTTGTGGGCCCTAGGGGCTCTGGGTTGTGCAGCACGTTGCTGCGGGTGTTTCGACAGGTGATGTCTCGTTTTGGTGTACCTATTTCAGAAGAAAAGACTGAGGGCCCGGTAACTGTTTTGTCCTTTTTGGGTATTGAAATAGATACCGTACAGATGATTTTTCGCTTGCCTGCTGACAAATTGGCAAGTTTGGTGTCCCAGGTTGACCAGGTCATAGGGTCTAAAAAAGTGACGTTAAAGCAGTTACAGTCGTTATTGGGATTGCTGGTGTTTGCCTGTCGGATAATTCCTATGGGTCGTGTTTTTTCTCGGCGTTTGTCATTAGCCACTTGGTTGTATATCGAAACCGGATCATTTCATCCGGGTAACTTCTTGGATGAAAAAGGATTTGTTTGTATGGCATTCGTTTTTGAGTTCATTTAATGGGAGGTCGGTTTGTCAAGACGCTGAGTTGTCTAATATAGATTTGGAATTGTTCACGGATGCAGCTGGGAGTGATGGTTTTGGAGCAATTTTGGGCCGAAGTTGGTGTAGATCACCCTTGGCCCTCGCATTGGGGGGAGTTAGGTTTGGTACGTAATTTGACGTTATTAGAGTTGTTTCCTATTATTGTTGCTATAGATTTGTGGGGTAGCGCGATGGTGAATAAGCGGATTGTATTTTGGACAGACAACATGGCGGTGGTGCACGCGGTGAACGGTTTGTCGTCTAGCTCATTGCCGGTATTAGCTTTATTACGATGGTTGGTTTTGAAATGTCTGGAGTTGAATGTGTGGTTTCGTGCGAAACATGTTCCGGGAGTCCATAATGTGATGGCCGATGCTTTGTCTCGTTCACAGATGTCCTGGTTTCGGGAATTGCACCCGGCAGCTTTGGCAGAAGGGAAGTCGTCCCCCCCCCCTTCACTTATGGGCCCTGGTCGAGGACAACTTATGAGACTGTTGAGGGGTTCTGTGGTGCCAGCGACTTGGAAGAGTCATTGCAGAGCGTTGGATCGGTGGCTGGAGATTGCGGGGGGTAATTTCCCATCACAGGATGGTTGTCACCTTGATATCACCCTTGCAAGTTTGGTGCAATTACGTCAGGAGGGTTGCAGTGCGGCCACTGCAGGAAAACATTTAGCAGGTGTGGCCTTTATGTTAAAATTGTGGGGATGTAGAGATGTTACAAAAGAATTTGTCGTTAGGCAGTCTTTGAAAGGGTGGAGAAAAGGGTCGGCTTCTATCCGTTTTGAGTTTTGTGTGCCGGGATGAATATGAGGTTTTGTTGGTTGGCGCTGGGTTTTCTTTGGCTTTCTTTGCCGCATTGCGGGTTAGTGAGCTGGTTCCACCCAGCGTGAATACAAGCGGTGGGCTTCTCGGATCCGATGTGGTGGTGTTGGGGGATTCCCTCCGGGTCTGCGTTCGGAGGTCAAAAACAGATACGGCAGGGAGGGGAGCTTGGTTGTCGATTGGGAAGATTGGGGGCCAGGATTGTCCGGTAAAGTTGGTTCAGGAATTTGTGTCTGTCCGGGCGTCCGGGGCTCAATTCTTGATACACCAAGATGGTTCAGCAAAGTCTCGCTTTCAATTTGAGGCGGTTTTTAAGGCCGGGCTGAAGTACCTGGGGCTGCCACCGGGCGAGTTTGGTACGCATTAGTTTAGGATTGGCGCGCCCACGGAAGCAGATGCCTTGGGCTTGGATTCAGTGGCTATCATGCGTTTGGGTAGATGGTGTTCTAATAGCTATAAGTCGTATGTGCGACCGGATTTGGTTTTAAAGTGTGATTAATTATGGTGGTCCCCCTGTTAGTTCTTTCCCCCCCCCTTTTTCCCCTGATGTTTGCCCCCCCCGCCCCTCTCTTTCCCCTCCCCTCCTTCCTCGTTTCTTTGGGGTATCGTGTTATGCTATTCCTGTCTGTATTCCTTTTTTCTCATTTGACCGGGAATTTAGCTTGACTTTTCTTTTGTTAGGGTCTCGGCGCCCCCAGGTGTGGATCCTGGGGCACTCATATGTGCATTGGGCGGCGGTCCGAGCAGTACGGAGGCCGTTGGGTCCGAATTTGGGCCTCTCACAGGCCGACGTCCACTGGAGAGGTGTCCGGGGACTACGGTGGGTGCAGTTGCTGCCAGAAGTAGTGGCAGTTACGAGGCACACTGACGGACCTGTTGTCCTGATCATTCACGCCGGGGGAAATGATATCGGCCAAGTTAAAATGGCCGAGTTGTTATCATTAATTCGGACTGATTTGGCACGCTTTCAGGATCTGTTTGCTCGCTGCGTAGTGGTATGGTCGGAGATAGTGGCACGGACGGTGTGGCGGGGAGCCAGGAACATGGCAGCGTTGGAGAGAGTGCGCAGGTTACTTTATGTGCGGGTGTCGCGGTTCATTCGCTCGATATGTGGAGTTGGGCTGCGGCACCAATCCTTGGAAGGGGATAATGCGGACTTGCTGGCGCCGGATGGGGTACACCTCAATGATATCGGGCTCGATATCTTTCTGTTGGATTTGTTGGATGGTGCCGAGAGAGGACTGGCGTTGCTTGGTGGGGGTGGTCGGGGGACGGAGTAGGTTTCTCAGTTCCCCTCCTTGGCGGGAAGTACGGCAAAAGAAGACAGAGTTAGCACCCTACATGCCTGATGGAGACAGGGAGCATCGGCATTTCAGGAGAAGGAGAGAAAGAAATATATATATATGTCTTCATGCCGATGGTTGTAAATAATAATAATAAAGCTGTGGCCACTTCCACATTTCCATAAAGAAGGTGTTGGTGTGTTATTTAAAGAAGGATGGTATAAGGTCCTGGGCAGGTAAGGTGGACAATGGGTCCTTGCAGTCTAAGCCTAACACACGGTAGGCTTAAAAAGGTTTGTCCACTCCCTAAACATTATGCACTATCCTCAGGCTAGGCCATCAATAGCTGGTGGGTCGGGGTCCCCGATAATCAGCTGTTTTGAAAGGGGTGCAGAACTCGTACGAGCGCCCCTTCATTTCCCTTACTTGCTCACACTGTGAACGTCCATGTCAGCGATTCAGTGTGAGAAAGTGACCGGAGTGAAGGGGAAGTAGCGCTCGTACGAGCTCTGCACCCCGTTCAAAACACCTGATTGGCGGGTGTCCCGGGAGTCGGACCCCCACCCACCATCTCTAGACAGTAATATTAACACACAGACAGTAATATTAATCTTACGCTCCTCTTTGGCCACAGCGGAGGTCCTGACTCCATCCAGGGTCAGGATACTGTGCGCAGCGCATAGCGTTGTGACGTCAGGACCGCCGCTGCGCTTCGGAAGGAAGAATGTAAGTACTGTCAGTTATTATAGTAACGGGGGCCCGCGTAGTTTATTACATAGGCCCCAGTTAATCTATCTCCTCAGATGCAGCAAGGGATCATGGGTATGGTGGGTTACAAGACAGGAAACAAGTCCAGAAGCAAGGGATGTAAACAAACAGAAAGAGCAGCAGTGACCATTGAGATCAAACAGAAACTGGTATAGGGTTAGTAGGGGGTTTAGAGAAGGCAAACCAAGGCTGGCGGGACACTTTTTAGATAATATTTTTTTCCTGGCTAACCTCTTTAAATTATTATATTTATTACATAATTCTCCCATCTGGCTCCCGAAGTAAATACTCTCCTTAGGTCTCTCATTTGGGGAAGTGGCAATGCTCATATTAACCCCTTCCTGCAAATGGGCATGACTACGTCCAGATTGCAAGTGCTTTACCACAATCGAGCACACAGTCATGCCCTGGCTTTAAACTGTCACCTTGTTAAGTGACACAGTTACAGCATCCTGACTGCAACTGTTACTGACAGTTGCCGGGCAGGACTCACTGGCACGGTACCAATCAGAATGGTCCCGTGTCGTCAAGCGCTGTGATTGGCCAGTCAGTACTGACTGGCCAAGCACAGCATAGGAGGCAGGATTCACAGGCATCGCCGGCTCTGACAAGCTCTGTTGTGTGTGTAGCTTGTCACAGTTGGTCGTATTGAAGTATAGTGAAGAAAAGAGAAGTAGAAATCTTAAAAAATCCTCAGATCTGCCCAATTTCTTCCCACTGACCAGTGATCATCATCTTTGGTGCCCACTGGACATTTGATCAATCTGATTAATCCACCCAAAGTGCCATTCTGTGATCTGTGCCCAGCCATCAATTGTCACATCACTTGTCGCAGTACGCGGTCACCATTGCCCTGCTGTGTCCCTAGATTACCCACTGCCCGAGTTACCTGTTAGAGCAATGACACCTCTCATTTAGAATTTCCCTGGTAGGTAGGGTATCCTCACTTATTAAATAAAGCAGGGTCGCTGGCAAAGGATATTATTTATATCTGAACAACTTTTACAACAGTGTCCCATTGTTAAATGTTCCCTCATCCGGATCCACATTGGCGTGCGGAACAGTCTGCAAAAATCAGAAGGGCCTCCCCAAAACTTTGCTGGGAGCAGAGCTGTCTGCAGTGACGATCTGATGCTCCTGAAATATAAGGATAAAAGTGACGTCCTTATACTGACCGGCATTCATGATCGCAGAGGCAGCCTTGTACCTGTACACGGATCCACCACCCAAGTCCCCAAACTATTTTGAGTACTGGAGTACAATAAATATATGGGCGATGTTGAACCATGCAGCGCCATGTGCAGGACAAAGGTAAGGTACCTGTCTGTCCATCTTACACAGATTGCTTTATACATCGCCTTTGTCCTCTGCAGATATGCCGGCAGTGGGGACACGTTCCTGCAATTTCAGGAAAAAGTCATCAAGGCCCCGATATTTGCTGACCAGGAAGGGGAGGGCAACTCATCTGGTCCTTCCGTCAGCGAGATAATTCCCGGCCAGCATTTCCTCACAGAAATCCCCCTGACTGAAAAAAAACAGAAGCCCTAAAAAAAATGTGTGTGCGCCAAGCGAGGCTTTCGTAAGGACACCACATACCAAAGCCCACAAAATATATCACATCTCCTTGGTAAATCCAGATGAGATTGGTTGTCTCAGCAAATCTTTTCTTGCTGAGGCCTTTGATTTATTTTTTGGGCTCAATTTTATGGAATGGTGGGTAGGTTGGTAGTGGGACCTGCCATTCCCTCTCCCTCCATTGCGGGTTTTCCAGGTAGTCCTCAGTGACTGCACAAATTACAAATTCTTTCTAGACCCCTAGATGAATACCTAGAGGGCTGTCACTTCACAAATTAAATATTTTTTTGTACCCCTAGACACATACCTTAAAGGGTGCTACTTTTCAATCTAAAATTTCTCACTATATTTCTAGATGAATTAGTTTAGGGGATTCGTTTATAAAATGGGGTCACTTTTATGGGGTTTCTAATATTTTGACACCCTAGAACCTCTGTTTTCATGGCACAGGGCAGTAAATACCACAATAGTAAGCCTCAAATGTTGCATACTGCTCATTATGTTCTGAGTCCTGCCATATACTCAAAAAGCCATTTATGACCACATATGGGGTTGTACTCAGGAGAAACTGCTCCACAAATGTTGCTGTGCTTTTTCTCCTTTTAGTTCTTGTGGAAATGAGAAAAATGTACTAAACCTACATTTTATTGAAAAAAATTTAGATATTTATTTTGACTGCCTACTTCCAATCATTTCTGAAAAAAAAACCTGTGGGGTCAAAATGCTCACTATACCCTTTATTCATGTCCTTGAGGGGTGTCATTTTTAAATAGGGTAACTTGTTGGGGGTTTCCACTGTTTTGTGCTCCCAGGCGCTTTGCAAATGCAACATGGCCTCCGCAAACCATTTCAGCGAAATTTGAGCTCCAAAAGTCAAATGGCGCTCCTTCCCTTCTGAGCCCTGCTGTGTGTCCAAACAGCAGTTTATTACCACATATGGGATATTGTTGTACTCGGGAGAAACTCAGACTGTACACAATTAGACCCATGGTTCTCTGAATTACATACAGTTACATAGTAGTTATATGGTGAACACCATCTACGATGGAGGCATAGTCTCAATGCCAAGTTTTATAGATTTTACCACTGCCTTCAATAGTCTAGGACTAATAGATATGCTACAGTACATTACATATAAAACACCTTTTTTTCGGTTTGGGGGAATGAGTAGAGAGAGTTTGGGGATGGCTTCTTTGTTGTTTTGATGTAAAATATCAAGAAAAATCACTTGATTTAAAAAAAACTCTGCTACAGTGCATTGAATGTAAACTACCTTTTTTTCAGATTAGGGGAAGGAGTAGGGAGAGGGGGTGGCTTGTTTGTTGTTTTGGGTGGCTTGTTTGTTGTATGATGTAAAATCTTTAAATAAAAATCACTTGATTTAAAAAGACGTAAGACCAGAAGCTAATGCAAGATCAGGAAACAGCATTGAGACCAGTGAAGAGGAAAACAGTAACACAGATATAATAATAGATTGTAGAAGGCCAAATCTCTATAATATGCAGTTTAGTAGATGAATCCTAGATTGTAGAAGGCCCGGTCTTTATATCATCCACTTTAGTAGATGGAAACTTGATTGTAGAAGGCCCGGTCTTTATACCATCAACTTTATTTTATGGAGCCTAGATTGCAGCAGGCCGGATCTTTATATTATCCACGTCAGTGGATGGAGCCTTTATTATAGAAGGCTCGGTCTTTATATGATCCACTTCAGTAGATGGAGCCTAAATTGTAGAAGGCCGGGTCTTTATATTATCCCCTTCAGTAGATGGAGCCTAGATTGTAAAAGGCCTGGTCATTATATCATCCACTTCAGTTGATGGAGCCTAGATTGTAGAAGGCCCGGTCTTTATATGATTCACTTCAGTGGATGGTTCCTTCATACACCAGGATGAATGGTCCTCATGGTCTCTACTACTTCCTGTGCAGTATATGTTCAAATGTTCAGTCCACACAGGAAGTTATGAGGAATGTCGCAGTTATTAATCGTCCATTTCTCTGTGTCCACCATGATGAATTTTATTGCTGGACACTTCCATGAGTACAATGCTGAAGTAACCCCTTGTAGTTGTTACTTGATCCAGAATGGAGGGGGAGATGTGATTAGGACGTGCACGTTGTTAGTTACAGTCTGGAAAGTTGTGCATGTCTTCAGACTCCTCGCTGATCTCCTTCCATTCATCAGGGGCGGATGAAAACTGAAAATAAAGAAACACAGAGCTGACATTAACATCCATATTAACACATCCATATATCCGTGATGAGATCCTGTAGACAGTCGAACCAGAAATTGCTGAAAACACAAGACCTCAAACCAGTAGAGGGAACCATCAACAATAATGATGAAATCCTGGAGACATTATATGTAGAGATGTTCTGTAATATTCTTTACACTAACCTTCATGTACTCATTCCTCAGAGTGACAGCAGAACAGGTGTCAGGTGTTATACGGCCCGATGCTGGAAGCTTCAACTGGACGTGACATGTTCTATAGATCGTCCTGTAGATCGGGATCTGAGTCTTATGTTCTGATGTTATTACCTCCTGCATCCAGGTTTCTTCTTCATATATTATTGTCCTGGACCTTCTCACGCATAGTGATGGTGAAGCTTTTCCAGGACAAATTCAGACATAAATGCTGAGGAGGCAGGAAAACATATGTCACTTATACAACCAAGATGAGAAACATCCTAACAACCTCCTATTCCACAGAGGGCCACACTACTTCTAATGAGGGCCACATACAATGCACTGGGAGAAACCATGCGTGAACCCATGGGTAACACATGTCTGTAAATATACAAAACTGGAGATCTGAAAATGTCAGGTAGGTCAGGAGGAAGAAGAAGAGTGTTAACCACTCCGTTATGATAGATATTATATTGCAGATCTAGAAGACGAGACTTAATAAGAAATAAAAGACAATATTACTGGACATTTCCTAATCATCAATATCTCCGGTATAATAGAAAATTATAGAAGCTGCAAGAACATGAAGAAAACAAACAATGAAGAATATTGAGATCCGATCAAGAAAATCTATGAAATAAATAGAAGTTCCTACCTCTACACAGAGAATATCCTCACACAGATGTCCTATCACTGGAATCCTGGATGCAGCACCTTATGGGTGGATGTATATAGGACAATTAACATGAAGATGTGTGACATTACATATCCCTGTATTGTCTGCCCTTATAATCCCAGAGATGACAGAAGGGTCAGGTAGAAGTTAGTGACCCTTATCTAATACGACCAACTAACCATGAGACCAACTGGAATCTGACTCACTGGTCAAAGGTGAGAAGACGCCATATTATGTTAGGATGAAGCCATATATCTGTCTATATGGGAAAGGGAAGATAGTGAGTGCACGTGCATTTCCTAAACTTCCCCCTAATTGGAGTAAGTATAATCCCACCGGGACCCTCATGTGAACTACCTTGGTCAGAAAGAAAAGCCACGAGTGTTCACATGCTGCATTACCATACAGAGTGGGGAATCTCTGATCCCTGTTTGGATGATCCGGGGTCCTTGTATTATAAAAGGATACAGATCACTGCAGTGATGGCAGTGATGACACTTACAGCCATTCTCACATGGCAGACATATCTGCGGCTGAATGATAATTTATATAGGTATTTGGATTGGACCAGGTTGTATATGGTGCCACATCCAAATGCCAAGACCGCTCCTGTTTTATGAATGGTCTCATACTCGAACATCTAGAGAAGAAACACAAGTAGATTAGACTAGAACTTTCTCCAATCACTTTGCGTTTAGCTGTGTATGAGGGTTTAATGGTGGATGATATTAACTAACCGTAAAGGAGCCGGTCAACACTATTCCAATACATGACGTGCAGGCCAGTCCGAGCAGGATCTTCTGTGCCCACTCCTGATTCATATCACAGGCTGCTGCCTGGAACATCATGAATTTATACTGGGCAAAAGCCAGTGAGAAACCTGGAAGAGAAGGAAAGAAATGAGAACATCTAGTGAACATCTATGACCCAGTGTGTGGAAGACCCGACTAGAGGTGATGCTGTGTAGGATCTGGTAATTTCTAGTCATGCTGAGCTTGTTGGGAAAGTCTCTGTTGGTGAAAACCTCGGTAACAGTGAACATAATATAGTTACATTTCACTTCTACTGTAAAAAAACAAACACAAGCTGGGAGGGCAAAAACACTTAATTTTAATCCCACAAATAGTTCCATGAACTTAATAGATGAGCTGGTGCAGATCTTCTCTCATCTACAAGTGAACGTTTCATCTTCCACAGATGAAGATGGAAATACTTTAACACTGAGCCCTCGTGGAATAAGACCCTTCTATAAGTACTTCTCTAGAAATGCTTTATTCCACAATATTTTTAACTTCTTATGGAGTAGACCCTTAAGAGCATGACCATAATTTGGGCTAAATCCGTGTTAATGCTTGTATATCCACAACTTCCAATAACCGGATATGATCATCTTCCTATGAAATCTGTGACATCCTTTAGGTACGTAGGGATACACATATACTTTACTAGCCCAATTTAAACTCAAATCGGAAGCGTGACTCAAACTACATAGATCAGTAGATCTGGGTAGAACTAATTTGCTTAAGATGGTCTAGATGCTTAAATTATTATATTTATTACATAATGCTACCATCTGGCTCCCGAAGTAAATACTCCCTATATGTCTCTCATATGGGGAGGTGGCCATGTTCGTATTAAGCTAGAGAACTTGCAATGGGAAAGAGAGGGAGATATGGATTCTTGTAATACTCTACTTCACCATTAGTTGAAAACAGACATGTTGTATCAGGTTGTATCAGGCGATAGAAGCTAACGGGTTTAAAGTACCCACAAAAAAATACCTTCTCTATATCTTAAGCACAAACGATGGTGGCATATTAGAACTAAGCCGGGGATATCAGGCTGTAGACAATTCACCGCCATATTAGATCACCCATGGCTCTCTGAATTACATACAGTTACACAGTATTTATATGGTGAACACCATCAACCATGGAGGCATAGTCTCAAAGCCAAGTTTTATAGATTTTTCTATTGCCTTCAATAGTCTAGGACATGCATTGCATGTAAACTACTTTTTTTTTTTTCGGATTGAGGGAAGGAGTAGGGAGAGGGGTGGCTTGTTTGTTGTTTGGGGTTGGCTTGTTTGTTGTATGATGTAAAATATTTTTTTTAAAAATCACTTGATTTAAAAAGATGTAAGACCAGAAGCTAATACAAGATCAGAAAACAGCATAGAGGTCAGTGAAGAGGAAAACAGTAACACGGATATGATGAAATACATTTTATTATAGAAATATTGATGTTGATGTTAATTTGCCAGTCAACAGTGCCCACATCACTTGGCAAATTCTAGAAGGCCAGGTCTTTAAAGTATCCACTTTAGTAGATGGAGCGTAGATTGTAGAAGGCCCAAACTCTATATTATGCACTTTAGTAGATGAAGCCTAGATTGTAAAAGGTCTGGTCTATATCATCCACTTCAGTAGATGGAGCCGAGATTGTAGAAGACCCGTTCTCTATATCATCCACTTCAATAGATGGAGCCGAGATTGTAGAAGGCCCGGTCTTTATATTACCCACTTCAGTAGATAGAGCCGAGATTGTAGAAGGCCCAGTCTTTATGTTATTGACTTCAGTGGATGAAGCCTAGATTATAGAACTCACAGTCTTTATACTATCCACTTCAGTAGATAGAGTCTAGATTTTAGAAGGCTCGGTCTTTATATCATGCACTTCAATAGATAGAGTCTAGATTGTAGAAGGCCCGGTCTTTATATCATCCACTTCAGTAGATACAGCCTAGATTGTAGAAGGCCTGGTCCTTATATTATCCACTTCAGTAGATGGAGCCTAGATTGTAGAAGGCCTGGTCTTTATATGATTCACTTCAGTGGATGGTTCCTTCATACACCAGGATAATTGGTCTTCCTGGTCTCTACTACTTCCTGTGCAGTATATGTTGTAATGTTCAGTCCACACTGGAATTTATGTGGAATGCTGCAGTTATTAATCGTCCATTTCTCTGTGTCCACCATGATGAATTTTATTGCTGGACACTTCCATGAGTACAATGCTGAAGTAACCCCTTGTAGTTGTTACTTGATCCAAAATGGAGGGGGAGCTGTGATTAGGACGTGCACATTGTTAGTTACAGTCTGGAAAGTTGTGCACGTCCTCAGACTCCTCGCTGATCTCCTTCCACTCATCAGGGGCGATGAAAACTGAAAATAAAGAAAGACAGACCTGACATTAAAATTTATATTTACATGTCCAGAAATCCATGATGAGATCCTGCAGATAGCAGAACCAGAAACCATTACAACTACAAGACCTCAACTAAGGAAAAGAAACTGTCAACAATCAGAAAAGATGAAATCGTGGAGACATTATATGTAGAGATGTTCTGTAATATTCTTTACACTGACCTTCATGTACTCATTCCTCAGAGTGACAGCAGAACAGGTGTCAGGTGTTATACGGCCCGATGCTGGAAGCTTCTACTGGACGTGACATGTTCTATAGATCGTCCTGTAGATCGGGATCTGAGTCTTATGATCTGCTGTTATTACCTCCTGCATCCAGGTTTCTTCTTCATACATTACTGTCCTGGACCTTCTCCCGTATGATGATGGTAATGCCTTTCCAGGACATATTCAGACATAAATGCTGAGGACGCAGGAAAACATATGTCACTTATATAACCAAGATAAGAAACATCCTAACAACCTCCTATTCCACTGAGGGCCACAATACTTCTAATGAGGGCCCCATACATTGCACTGGGAGAAACCATACATGAACTCATGGGGTAACACATCTCTGTAAATATACAAACCTGGAGATCTGAATATGTCAGGTAGGTCAAGAGGAAGAAGAAGAGTGTCAACCACTCCGTTATGATAGATATTATATTGCAGATCTAGAAGATGAGACATAATAGGAAATAAAAGACAATATTACTGGACATTTCCTCATCATCAATATCTCTGGAATAATAGAAAATTATAAAATCTGCAAGAACATGAAGAAAACAAACAATGAAGAATATTGAGATCAGATCAAGAAATCAGAAAAGTCAATGAGAAAATCTGTGAAATAAATAGAAGTTCCTACCTCTACACAGGGAATATCCTCACACAGATGTCCTATCACTGGAATCCTGGATGCAGCACCTTATGGGTGGATGTATATAGGAACATAAACATAAAGATAGATGACATTATATATCCCTGTATTGTCTGCCCTTATAATCCCAGAGATGACAGAAGGGTCAGGTAGAAGTTAGTGACCCTTGTCTAATACGACCCGCCAACCATGAGGCCAATTGGAATCTGACTCACTGGACAAAGGCCAGAAAACGCCATATTATCTTAGGATGGAGCCATATATCTGTCAATATGGGAAAGGGAAGATAGTGAGTGCACATGCATTACCTAAACTGCCCCCTAATTGGAATAAATGTGAACACCCAGAAGGGACCCTCATGTGAAACTTTTTGGTCAAAAAAGAATAGCCACGAGTGTTTACATGCTGCATTACCATACAGAGTGGGGAATCGCTGATCCCTGTTTGGAAGATCCGGGGTCCTTGCATTATAAAAGGATACAGATCACCGCAGTGATGGCAGTGATGACACTTACAGCCATTCTCACATGGCAGACATATCTGCGGCTGAATGATAATTTATATAGGTATTTGGATTGGACCAGGTTGTATATGGTGCCGCATCCAAATGCCAAGACCGCTCCTGTTTTATGAATGGTCTCATACTCGAACATCTAGAGAAGAAACACAAGTAGATTAGACTAGACCTTTCTCCAATCACTTTGCGTTTAGCTGTGTATGAGGGTTTAATGGTGGATGATATTAACAAACCGTAAAGGAGCCGGTCAACACTATTCCAATACATGACGTCAAGGCCAGTCCGAGCAGGATCTTCTGTGCCCACTCCTGATTGATCTCACAGGCTGCTGCCCGTAACGTCATGAATTTATACTGGGCAAAAGCCTGGGCAAAACCTGGAAGAGAAGGAAAGAAATGAGAACATCTAGTGAACATCTATGACCCAGTGTGTGGAAGACCAGACTAGAGGTGACGCTCTGTAGGATCTGGTCATTTCTACTCATGCTGAGCTTGTTGGGAAAGTCTCTGTTGGTGAAAACCTTGGTAACAGTGACAACAATATAATTGCATTTTATTTATACTGTAAAAAAAAAAACACAGGCTGGGAGGTCTAAAACACTTAATTTTAACCCCTTAATGAACACACTTTTTTGCGCGTTAATGACCAATGATTTTTTATTTTCGTTTTTTCACTGTCGCATTCTAAGAGTCGTTACTTTTTTATTATTCGGTTGACATAGCCGTATAAGGGCTTGTTTTTTGCGGGACGAGTTGTATTTTTGGGTGCATATAATATATTGATTAACTTTTATTAACTTTATTTTAGGAAAGAATTAAAATGAAGCAGCTTTTCCAGCATTGATTTTCGCGTTATAAATTTACACCGTTCACTATCTGGCATTAATAACATGTTACCTTTATTCTATGTGTCGGCACGATTACGGGGATACCAAATATGTAAAGGTTTTATATGTTTTTCTACATTTGAAACATAAAAACCCTTTTAAAAAAAAAATATTTGTTTTTGCTTCACCGCATTCCAAGAGCCGTAAGTTTTTCTTTTTTCCGTCGATGTGGCCATATGTGGGCTTGTTTTTTGTGGGACAAGGTGTAGTTTTCATTGGTTGTATTTTGGGGTACATGGCACTTATTGATTAACTTTTATTTAATTTTTTATGGGGGGAATGAGAGAGAAAAATTAATGTTGCCGTTGTTTTTTGCGGTTATTTTGGACGCTGTTCACTTGACGGTTTAATTAATATGTTAACTTTATTGCTTGAGTCATTACAATCGCGGCGATAACTTATATGTGTATGTACATTTATACTAAATAAAATCACTTTTTGGGGAAAAAAGCGGTTGTATTTTATATTTGCTGCAATTTTTTTTTTTTTCCATAAACTTTATTTAACTATTCTACTTCTTTTTTTTTGCCCCACAAGGGGACTTCACTTTGCGATTTTCTGATCGCTTATATAAATATTTGGTATATTTAGGCCTGAATCCATCAGGACACGCCAGGATCCACCTGCAATATACAGCTGCTGTATCTCAAAAAGTAAAAATTATTTTTAATAAAATGTATTTAGGAAGTTGCACCAATCACACTGATTGACAATTTTATGTAAAAAAAAATAAATAAATGTCAATGTGTAGAATTATTGTTTGAATGTTGATCCAATCGGATTGCCACTTAGGATCAGGAAGGAATTTTTAGGAAAGATTGATTAATGCCTTATGGGAAATTTTAATATTTATTTACCTGTTTTTTGTGGGGGGGGGGTTTAAGCCTTCCTCTGGATCAATAGGGGCAAAACAATTTTTTTATAATTTCTCCCATCACTTCCCACTCTCCCATCCCTTGGTTGAACTTGATGGACATATGTTTTTGTTTTTTTGTTAACCGTACAACTATGTAACCTGTGATGGAGAAGGAAATCCCAGTAATAAGAACAACCAATTATTCTTCACTTTCCACCAGTGGTTATCACTTACCCAGAATGGCCGTGCCCACAAACACTATCGTAAACAGCACCGACTGGGGGTATCGGGCTCCCGTTTCACTGCGAATAAGAGAAAAGAGACGTCAAGGAAACAGTGCAGGAGCGGGAGACAAACACTGTCACTTTAACAGGACATTGAGGGAACATTTCTGAACGTCACAGATGTGTAATAATGACCCAGAGACTTCTATGAACTTGATGTTAACACTTCATAGAGTTCTTCTACTTGTAATGTCCTGTATAGAATCACTTATAAGATGACACTTCTCTGCCGTATAATAAAGTAACAGCGCTCAATATACAACGTCACTATGAAGATAACGTCATGTCATCTGTAATGTTCTCCACTTACCTGATGTAAATCATCAGCCGGCCATTGACCTGGTCCAGGGTTAAGGTGTAGCAGAGCAATATCCCTCCCAGGCACAGATGGAACACAAGGATGGGCAAGAATGCCAAACCCTTAATCTCCATTGAAAATCGTGATAAAGCGCAAATCACAAAGAAACGCACAGCAATGCAGCTGCAATCTCCCTCTGAATACACAGAAAGTGACACTGTGCTGCGTCACCGCCTTTTAGAACCTCACAACTGTGATGTCATCAGAGTGATGTCTGAAAACTGAAAACTTCATAAGTCTGGATGTTTCCAGGAAGGCGACAACATCCTGTGATGTCACAATGGAAAACTTTATTAGTCTGCACATGATCAGGGCTGAACGTTAAGGCTCGGTATTTTCTATGGCTGCTCCGTTATTGTCCAGTCTAATACCACGGAATAGAATTGCCGCCTGAGGTCGAATGAATTATATTAATTAGGAATAATAAAAACTCTACTATGGACTATCCACAGGCGCATTTGTGGCGGATTTTTCTGGCACCTGCCCTTACTGATCCTACTATTATACCGCAAGGGTTAATAGTGGAGAATACACATAGTCGCACGGTGTACTGTATACAGGTTTCGGCATACACTGTGCGCCAATCACAGCTTCTCGGCCACGCGATTGATGTACATGTATGTCAGTATGCAGGAAAGGGGTTGAGGCGCACGCAGCTCCGCATAAATTTGATGCACATCACTACAATATACTATACTGGCGTAAAAAACAAATTTCTTAGTAAATGTCGGCCATTATGTATGTCCACCTCACTCTGGTGCTATACATATATATTTATAGGGTTTTCCTGATGTATATAAATAAAATTTAGTCAATGTATTATGAAAAAAAAACCCGGCTGCTTTTGAATTTTCTTTGTGTTTTCATTATCCACTATTTTCAAGATCTCTGCTTGCTATCAGTGAATGGCAATATTCTTGTTTACATCCAGAGATTAAAAAGCCTTACAGACCTAACACTTTCTGCTGTGAAATGCACACAAATTTGTTGCAGATATTTCCCATTAAATTCAATGGGTTAGGTGACGACACGTCATCGCTGGGGGCCGGGTGTACAGAGAGCGGTGGGGACCAGGGAAGCGTTGCCATGAGAGAGCACAAGAGGAGGGGACAATAGTTGGATTTTTCTAAGAAACTCACCGCAGGGAAACCTGCACCAAATCTGTGAACGTAGCCAAACCGTTACATTTATGGAGAATTGTCTTGACTGCATACATTGTAGCAAACCCTCAGACGTGAGACGTATTGAGTCTGTGTGTGTTTGAAATATATATACACTACCGTTCAAAAGTTTAGGGTCACTTAGAAATGTCCTTATTTTTGCAAGAATAGCACAGTTTTTTTCAATGAAGATAACATTAAATTAATCAGAAATACTCTCTATACATTGTTAATGTGCTAAATGACTATTCTAGCTGCAAACGTCTGTTTTTTTAAAGCAATATCTACATAGGTGTATAGAGGCCCATTTCCAGCAACCATTACTCCAGTGTTCTAATGGTACATTGTGTTTGCTAACTGTGTTAGAAGGCTAATGGATGATTAGAAAACACTTGAAAACCCTTGTGCAATTATGTTAGCACCGCTGTAAACAGTTTTACTGTTTAGAGGAGCTATAAAACTGACCTTCCTTTGAGCTAGTTGAGAATCTGGAGCATTACATTTGTGCGTTCGATTAAACTCTCAAAATGGCTAGAAAAAGAGAGCTTTCATGTGAAACTCGACAGTCTATTCTTGTTCTTAGAAATGAAGGCTATTCCATTCGAGAAATTGCCAAGAAACTGAAGATTTCCTACAACGGTGTGTACTACTCCCTTCAGAGGACAGCTCAAACGGGCTCTAACGAGAGTAGAAAGAGAAGTGGGAGGCCCCGCTGCACAACTGAGCGACAAGACAAGTACATTAGAGTCTCGTTTGAGAAATAGACACCTCACAGGTCCTCAACTGGCAGCTTCATTAAATATTACGCGCAAAACGCCAGTGTCAACGTCTACAGTGAAGAGGCGACTCCGGGATGCTGGCCTTCAGGGCAGAGTGGCAAAGAAAAAGCCATATCTGAGACTGGCTAATAAAAGGAAAAGATTAATATGGGCAAAAGCACACAGACATTGGACAGAGGAAGATTGGAAAAAATGTTACGGACAGACGAATCGAAGTTTGAGGTGTTTGGATCACACAGAAGAACATTTGTGAGACGCAGAACAACTGAAAAGATGCTGGAAGAGTGCCTGACGCCATCTGCCAAGCATGGTGGAGGTAATGTGATGGTCTGGGGTTGCTTTGGTGCTGGTAAAGTGGGAGATTTGTACAAGGTAAAAGGGATTTTGAATAAGGAAGGCTATCACTCCATTTTGCAACGCCATGCCATACCCTGTGGACAGCGCTTGATTGGAGCCAATTTCATCCTACAACAGGACAATGACCCAAAGCACACCTCCAAATTATGCAAGAACTATTTAGGGAAGAAGCAGGCAGCTGGTATTCTATCTGTAATGGAGTGGCCAGCGCAGTCACCAGATCTCAACCCCATAGAGCTGTTGTGGGAGCAGCTTGACCGTATGGTACGCAAGAAGTGCCCATCAAGCCAATCCAACTTGTGGGAGGGGCTTCTGGAAGCATGGGGTGAAATTTCTCCCAATTACCTCAGCAAATTAACAGCTAGAATGCCAAAGGTCTGCAATGTTGTAATTGCTGCAAATGGAGCATTCTTTGACGAAAGCAAAGTTTGAAGGAGAAAATTATTATTTCAAATAAAAATCATTATTTCTAACCTTGTCAATGTCTTGACTATATTTTCTAGTCATTTTGCAACTCATTTGATAAATATAAGTGTGAGTTTTCATGGAAAACACAAAATTGTCTGGGTGACCCCAAACTTTTGAACGGTAGTGTATATACTGTATATTCTAGTCCTTCTCAATGAACTAGAATATCATCAAAAAGTTAATTTATTTCAGTAATTCAATTCAAAAAGTGAAGCTTATATATTATATAGATTCATTACACACAGAGTGATATTAACACACAGACCTACACAGACTGGACAACCCCTTTTAAGCCGACCTAAGATAGGCTTAGATCCAGGGTCCAGCAGACAGTAATCTTATACAGTATAAGCTGGGGCCCTGTATCTAAGCCTAACACACGGTAGGCTTAAAAGGGGTTGTCCAGTCCCTAAACATTATGCACTATCCTCAGGATAGGCCATCAATAGCTGGTGGGTCGGGGTCCCCGATAATCAGCTGTTTTGAAGGGGGTGCAGAACTCGTATGAGTGCCCCTTCATTTCCCTTACTTGCTCACACTGTGAACGTCCATGACAGCGATTCAGTGTGAGAAAGTGACCGGAGTGAAGGGGAATTAGCGCTCGTACGAGTCGGACCCCCACCCACCATCTCTAGACAGTAATATTAACACACAGATAGTAATATTAATCTTACACTCCTCTTTGGCCACAGCGGAGGTCCTGACTCCATCCAGGGTCGGGATACTGTGCGCAGCGCATAGCGTTGTGACGTCAGGACCGCCGCTGTGCTCCGGAAGGTAGAATGTAAGTACTGTCAGTTATTATAGTAACGGGGGCCCGCGTAGTTTATTACATAGGCCCCAGTTAAGCTATCTCCTCAGATGCAGCAAGGGATCATGGGTATGGTGGGTTACAAGACAGGAAACAAGTCCAGAAGCAAGGGATGTAAACAAACAGAAAGAGCAGCAGTGACCATTGAGATCAAACAGAAACTGGTATAGGGTTAGTAGGGGGTTTAGAGAAGGCAAACCAAGGCTGGGGGACACTTTTTAGATTATATTTTTTTCCTGGCCAACCTCTTTAAATTATTATATTTATTACATAATGCTCCCATCTGGCTCCCGAAGTAAATACTCCCTATATGTCTCTCATATGGGGAGGTGGCAATGCTCATATTAACCCCTTCCTGCAAATGGGCATGACTACGTCCAGATTGCAAGTGCTTTACCACAATCGAGCGTACAGTCATGCCCTGGCTTTAAACTGTCACCTTGTTAAGTGACACAGTTACAGCATCCTGACTGCAACTGTTACTGACAGTTGCCGGGCAGGACTCACTGGCACGGGACCAATCAGAATGGTCCCGTGTCGTCAAGCGCTGTAATTGGCCAGTCAGTACTGACTGGCCAATCACAGCATAGGAGGCAGGATTCACAGGCATCGCCGGCTCTGACAAGCTCTGTTGTGTGTGTAGCTTGTCACAGTTGGTCGTATTGAAGTGTAGTGAAGAAAAGAGAAGTAGAAATCTTAAAAAATCCTCAGATCTGCCCAATTTCTTCCCAATGACCAGTGATCATCATCTTTGGTACCCACTGGACATTTGATCAATCTGATTAATCCACCCAAAGTGCCATTCTGTGATCTGTGCCCAGCCATCAACTGTCAAATCACTTGTCGCAGTACGCGGTCGTCATTGCCCTGCTGTGTCCCTAGATTACCCACTGCCCGAGTTACCTGTTAGGTAGCAATGACACCTCTCATTTAGAATTTCCCTGGTAGGTAGGGTATCCTCACTTATCAAATACAGCAGGGTCGCTGGCAAAGGATATCATTTATATCTGAACAACTTTTACAACAGTGTCCCATTGTTAAATGTTCCCTCATCCGGATCCACATTGGCGTGCGGAACAGTCTGCAAAAATCAGAAGGGCCTCCCCAAAACTTTGCTGGGTGAGACACTGAAATTAGGGGAGAGCAGAGCTGTCTGCAGTGACGATCTGCTGCTCCTGAAATATAAGGATAAAAGTGACGTCCTTATACTGACCATCATTCATGATCGCAGAGGCAGCCTTGTACCTGTACGCGGATCCACCACCCAAGTCCCCAAACTATTTTGAGTACTGGAGTACAATAAATATATGGGCGATGTTGAACCATGCAGCGCCATGTGCAGGACAAAGGTGTGGTATGAAAACCTGTCTGTCCATCTCACACAGATTGCTTTATACATCGCCTTTGTCCTCTGCAGATATGCCGGCAGTGGAGACACGTTCCTGCAATTTCAGGAAAAAGTCATCAAGGCCCCGATATTTGCTGACCAGGAAGGGGAGGGCAGCTCATCTGGTCCTTCCGTCAGCGAGATAATTCCCGGCCAGCATTTCCTCACAGAAATCCCCCTGACTGAAAAAAAAAAAAGCCCTAAAAAAAATGTGTGTGCGCCAAGCGAGGCTTTCATAAGGACACCACATACCAATGTGAGACGTGTCCCACAAAGCCCGTCCTGTGCATGAAACAATGTTTCAAAATATATCACATCTCCTTGGTAAATCCAGATGAGATTGGTTGTCTCAGCAAATCTTTTCTTCCTGAGGCCCTTGATTTATTTTTTGGGCTGAATTTTATGGAATGGTGGGTAGGTTGGTAGTGGGACCTGCCAATCCCTCTCCCTCCATTGCGGGTTTTCCAGGTAGTCCTCAGTGACTGCACAAATTAAAAATTCTTTCTATACCCCTAGATGAATACCTAGAGGGCTGTCACTTCACAAATTAAATATTTTTTTGTACCCCTAGACGCATACCTTAAAGGGTGCTACTTTTCAATCTAAAATTTCTCACTATATTTCTAGATAAATTCGTTTAGGGGATTCGTTTATAAAATGGGGTCACTTTTATGGGGTTTCTAATATTTTCACACCCTAGAGCCTCTGTTTTCATGGCACAGGGCAGTAAATACCACCATAGTAAGCCTCAAATGTTGCATACTGCTCATTATGTTCTGAGTCCTGCCATATACTCAAAAAGCCATTTATGACCACATATGGGGTTGTACTCAGGAGAAACTGCTCCACAAATGTTGCTGTGCTTTTTCTCCTTTTAGTTCTTGTGGAAATGAGAAAAATTTACTAAACCTACATTTTATTGAAAAAAATTTAGATATTTATTTTGACTGCCTACTTCCAATCATTTCTGAAAAAAAACCTGTGGGGTCAAAATGATCACTATACCCTTTATTCATGTCCTTGAGGGGTGTCATTTTTAAATAGGGTAACTTGTGGGGGGTTTCCACTGTTTTGTGCTCCCAGGCGCTTTGCAAATGCAACATGGCCTCCGCAAACCATTTCAGCGAAATTTGAGCTCCAAAAGTCAAATGGCGCTCCTTCCCTTCTGAGTCCTGCTGTGTGTCCAAACAGCAGTTTATTACCACATATGGGATATTGTTGTACTCGGGAGAAACTCAGACTGTACACAATTAGACCCATGGTTCTCTGAATTACATACAGTTACATAGTAGTGTCGTGGAAATCCATCGCTCAAAATATATATTAGACTGAAATTTATACGAGTCCCAACAGACTCTCAAGGCCATCAAACAGCTCTAACAGAATTTAGCAGCAACAGCTGTAAAGCCTGGGACATACCAATTAGACCTCACCAAATCGATCCTTGCAGTCTTGGGGCATATGTGAGGTCATACACCATCAATACAAAAGCCATCAAGAGTGCCTTGGGTCTTACCGGTTCACTTTTCCTTATCCGTCCACATTCTGTTAGAATCTGGTTCTCACGCCTTCCGCTCCCAGTTGGACTCTTCCTGTGGAGAACAATCTTTTTCATTGTATAAACATTAATTGATCTTAATCAAATAATTAATTTGAAGAAAAACATTAACAAATAACATCTTTACATCAAACGTTCACATTGAGCAATAACTAGAAATGATACATGCAAACTCATTTTTCTTCTTTTTATATATATATATATATATATATATATATATATATATATACACACACACACACAAACACTGCACAGAATTTTCCTTTCACAATAACAACGACAAAAAACAAATAACTAAAAATGTTTTCAAATGGGAATATTCCATTTCTGTACCTTTTATCTGACGCATGACTCTAATAGTCCAATGCTAAGGCTGGTCCAGAACTTTACATGAAACTTAACTTCAGTATTTAATATTCCCACAACACTTCTTAAATACAATTATTAAACAAACTAACTTTGGAATAACATCTAGAGAATTGCTGATATCTTATTGTACAAACATCAGGTCAATACTTGGGATAACATTGTTCCCCTGTCACTTACACACAACGTCTGCAGTGGGGAAAATACAGGCCGGGCTTCAGGCCCCCCTGAGAACAGGTCTACACACACGAGCACATTGTCATACACTTCTACCTCGGGCAGTTGTATGTTCTGCAGTCGCTGGGACTGTTAATCTGGCCGGGCTGCACTTTTCACAGGTACCTTTGCTGTTTTACCTATGTCATGCCGTGCGCACATCATGCCGGCTGCTACAAACCTAGTGGTGGCATTATTGTATCCAGGGACAAGCCAATTTACTGGCACCTGGCTGCACATACCCTTGTTGTCAGTTCTCTCTTCTCTCGCTCTCTCAATTGGCTTACCCGATGATCCAACAAAGTTCCTACTACCAATGGGCCCATAATTGTGGGCGATGCCAAAAGCGTACCTAGAGTCAGTGTAAATGTCGGCCGTCTTACCTTCTGCCAGGTTACAGCCTCAGCAAGCACCTCCAGCTCCGCTCCTTGAGATGAATAAGAAGGTGAGAGTGGTTTCTGGGTAATTTACCTTGTGCCTTATATCCTGTTCTACACATGCTGTATATGATAAAGTATGTCTACATTACAAATTTACATTGGAAACCCATGTCACATATAGAAGAACATTTCAAAAGGGTGGAGTTTTATTGTTCCACATTTATCTGATGATCCAGAACACTTGTAAATCCCACCCACCAGGTCCTGTAAATACCTGATTAATACAAAAACAAACAAAATATAAACAATATTCAAACAATTTTTTTGTTTTGCCTTCTCCCCATCTAAATCTGTAAAGACTCATCTGTGAGTGACGTCACCTCTGCCTCCTGTGTAAATTGGCTGGAGGGGGATGGTCTCTTACACAATACCTCATATTGGGTGGAGACTACAGCACAGCATACCCAGTGCCATATTCACCGTTCTGGAAGGATCTGGAACCATCTACACAGAAAAACCTCAAAATGTAGGTTACTGTCATACACATTTAATCTGGGTCACTCCTTGAAGCTCATACACATTTTGTAGATCTCCTAGAACCAAATTCATTAATTCAAAACAAAATAAAACACAAAACAAAACTACCTGATCAGTCCCTTCACCATTCCCTCCTATTTGGACTCAGGGTTCAAAACTACATATCAACATAATGAGATTAGGCACTCTATCGGGTTGGCACTAATTTAACCCCCTGTAATACACAACAGCCTGGAACAAAAAAAAGATTACTTTCTCCTGACAAAAATACATTTTATCTTTAAAATGACCTGCAACCATTTACCTGTAAAATATCTCACATTTTCAAAAATAACATTTAGGCAGCACCATAGCACGTGCCTCATGTGTGAAAACAAAAAAAAAAAAAACAAGACAAATGTAATTAGTTATTCAATAACACAGAAAATAATATATCTGGCAATATTAATTACTGCAAACCAATAAGCTGTACATAAGAATAGGGAACAGAGGGGGCACATACATCATCAAGACTCACAATATCTGTATTTTAATTCATTTGAATCAACATCAAAACATTCCAACATTAAATCTTATCACATTATAACACATTAATCTGCAGTATAGCTTTTATCTTTCTAAAAACAGATCCAGCCGGCTGTAATATTTTTCTCGCTTGGTGTAGTTACAGACGACTGCGCGTGCGCGTGAGCGAAGATAAGACACGTTGCATAAAAAATGAAAAAAGTGGAACTGATTTTAACCCCATACACAAAACACATTTTTAGACATTACTACTGTTAAAAATAGGAAACATACAATATAGTTCTGCTTTTATTGTGGCCATTAGTTTCAAACTTCAGACATGTTACATTACACACATCACACAGATGTCTCATCACATCACACATGTTACATTACACACATCACACAGATGTCTCATCACATCACACATGTTACATTGCACACATCACACATCACACAGATGTCACATCACATTACACATTACACTCCCCCCGTTCTGACCCACGTTAGTCACTGCAATGTACCTGGCTGCTCCGTTTTCTTCACTCTTCCAATGAAAATTTACACCTGTATTTAAATTGTTTTTTCTCACATCATCTTACTTGTAACTACCTGTAATCACCTGATCACATGCAAACATCCTTCTTACCGCTGCCAGCCTCTTCAACAATTTTTTTTCAGTGTGTTATTTTGCCTTCACATACTTTATAATTAAAGCCCCAGCTCCTTTTGCTCATTCTAATGTTGGCCGGGACCAGTGCCCCAAAGCATCTTTGTCCAACTTCCTCCTGACCCCATGGTCGGAGAGCAGTAGGGTGATTTCCGGTAAATCCCCCACCTCCAGGCAAACAGGCTACGCCACGTTTGCCAACAGATATCTCAGACCAGTCTATCTCCTAGACTGTCTTACCAATACGATATCAAAAGTCGTTCCTCCAGACATTCTAGCAGTAGGATCCTCTGATCCCTCACTGTATTGAACATCAAGAACAGACAAAATGCTGCCAATCAACAATTACAAGAGCAAATTCTTCAACACAATCGACATTCATGAACCTCCATTGATTCAAGCAGGAGTTGGTCACTTCACTTATGCAGAACACTTGCTGCCGGGGGGTGTCTTTCGGTTCATACAGCCCGTGATGTAGCATATATCCCAAACTCTTTCCTCTAGCACTTTGCAATGGTTTCACATGCAAATTATATTTGGTAACATATATATATTATCCTCCCCGCTCAGCCGTTCACTCTGTGGGTTGTAGTTTAGGGGGCTGTTATCTATGTTGGTGATAATTTCTTTACGGGTCTATGGGTCGGATCCAATACCAATGTTCTTCACTGTAATTAATACTACGACACAGGTGGCACCTGGGGTAAGTGTCAGGGTCATTCAATGAATACAGGATGTTATATTACAACGGTATTCAATCCAGCGGTCTGATGTTATACTACTACAGACTTAATTACTTGGATGTTATTTTACATCAAAGTGTATATGCCGGATTATCATGTGCTAGAAATCAGTCTGTACTGATTCCCACCTTATGCCAGTCTGGCAATGCATACAACTGGTTTATGGACCCTTACACACAATATCACTGTCTGGCAATGAGCCAGGAAAATATAAATGATTTTCTAATACAGTATTCAAAGTTTTTCCCTATTGCACTGGGTAATGGTATTGAGTGCAAATTCAATATAGACACAATTGCTTCTCCTTGCACTGGATTCTACATTATCAGGACTTAACCATTGAAGCCCCTGTGGTACTACATGATATTACTCACAACTATCCAACTTCTCTCACCTACAAACAGTCAGTATCTCCCAACTATAATCCCAGACAAACGGGTAACAGATCAACTATTAATCCTCAACAATTTTACACAACTAAATAACAAATGACGCTACAACAAAGCAGCAAGCAGAAGTTTTTTTTTTTTTTTCCTCACAGTCAAGACTACAATCTTTTCATTTCAAATACTTCACATGTGAGTTACGACATCTCTCCGCCATGCGCTACGTCACTGCATTCCAAAGGCGGAGGTTTTACAATTTTCCTGGTTAACAATATAATTGCTGGCAAAAATTCTCTCATGTCTTTCATATCAACAGTTTAAGATCATGTACACACCTGCAATCCATCATCACACAAAAAGTTTCAACATACCTTTTTGGATCCATCTTTCAACACACTGACTAAGGAGTCTCGTCCATAAAGAAGTGATGTCTGTAAGCTAGATTCCAAGGCTTACGCAATACATGTGTGAATGGTGTAAGAATAAGCTCCTTACCTACCGCAGTTTTTTGTAATTCACAGATGCAAAGCCAGACCTCTCCAGTGACAGCTTATCAGACGTGCAATCTTCCTGGGTTTTATCGGCACCATTACTGTCGTGGAAATCCATCGCTCAAAATATATATTAGACTGAAATTTATATGAGTCCCAACAGACTCTCAAGGCCAGACTCCATTAGTCAGTATCCTAATTAGGATATTTCACCGATATATATAGAGAGAGGAGAAGAAAACACACAGACACGCTGAAATGTTCAAAATGCTCCTCTGAAGGATTTATTACCAAACTCAAACTGTTAAACTGAAATTCAGAAGGGGTGTAGGCTTGAGGTAAACCAATCAGAGACAATGTAACAATATTTGTTATTCAGTAAAAAGCATACAATAAAATACATCATTATAATTCTTCACACATTATGTTTACAAGTGTCTTATCTCTCTCTTGGACAGAATATTCTCGTGGAGATGGGGGAGACCTTCCCTCACGCATACTTGCCATCCTCCCATCTCACTCCCTGTCCATCTTCGCATGGGAACCAAGGTCAAAGATAAAACATACGAAATCAACATTACTTGTATTAAAGGAACAATGACTTTTCTATTCACTACAAAAGAACCAAGATGGGAACTCCAGACAAGAAGGCTGCTGCACGAAACGAAATCATTTAAACATTATCATCACTTTCACATAATACATATCTTAGTAATTCGGCCTCCTGCTTGATAATTCACAATGTAATTTCATACAGAGAATATAAGCAAATAAATCATCCTTCACAGTAGTTATATGGTGAACACCATCTACGATGGAGGCATAGTCTCAATGCCAAGTTTTATAGATTTTACCACTGCCTTCAATAGTCTAGGACTAATAAATATGCTACAGTACATTACATGTAAAACACCTTTTTTTCGGTTTGGGGAATGAGTAGAGAGAGTTTGGGGATGGCTTCTTTGTTGTTTTGATGTAAAATATCAAGAAAAATCACTTGATTTAAAAAAACTCTGCTACAGTGCATTGAATGTAAACTACCTTTTATTCAGATTAGGGGAAGGAGTAGGGAGAGGGGGTGGCTTGTTTGTTGTTTTGGGGTGGCTTGTTTGTTGTATGATGTAAAATCTTGAAATAAATTTCACTTGATTTAAAAAGACCAGAAGCTAATGCAAGATCAGGAAACAGCATTGAGACCAGTGAAGAGGAAAACAGTAACACATATATAATAATAGAATGTAGAAGGCCCAATCTCTTTAATATGCACTTATGTAGATGAATCCTAGATTGCAGAAGGCCCGGTCTTTATATCATCCACTTTAGTAGATGAAAACTTGATTGTAGAAGGCCCGGTCTTTATACCATCAACTTTATTTTATGGAGCCTAGATTGTAGCAGGCCGGATCTTTATATTATCCACGTCAGTAGATGGAGCCTTTATTATAGAAGGCTCGGTCTTTATATTATACACTTCAGTAGACAGAGCCTAGATTATAGAAGGTCTGGTCTATATATGATCCACTTCAGTAGATGGAGCCTAGATTGTGGAAACTAGGTCTTTATATGATACACTTCAGTTGATGGAGCCTAGATTGTAAAAGGCCTGGTCATTATATCATCCACTTCAGTTGATGGAGCCTAGATTGTAGAAGGCCCGTTCTTTATATGATTCACTTCAGTGGATGGTTCCTTCATACACCAGGATAATTGGTCCTCCTGGTCTTTACTACTTCCTGTGCAATATATGTTGAAATGTTCAGTCCACACAGGAAGTTATGAGGAATGTTGCAGTTATTAATCGTCCATTTCTCTGTTTCCACCATGATGAATTTTATTGCTGGACACTTCCATGAGTACAATGCTGAAGTAACCCCTTGTAGTTGTTACTTGATCCAGAATGGAGGGGGAGCTGTGATTAGGACCTGCACGTTGTTAGTTACAGTCTGGAAAGTTGAGCGCCTCCTCAAACTCCTCGCTGATCTCCTTCCATTCTTCAGAGCTGGATGAAAACTAAAAATAAAGAAAGACAGAGCTGACATTAAAATCCATATTAACATATGCTGAAATCCATGATGAGATCCTGTAGACAGTGGAACCAGAAATTGCTGCAACTACAAGACCTCAACCCAGTAGAAGAAACCATCAACAGTGACAGCAGAACAGGTGTCAGGTGTTATACGGCCCGATGCTGGAAGCTTCTACTGGACGAGACATGTTCTATAGATCGTCCTGTAGATCGGGATCTGAGTCTTATGTTCTGCTGTTATTACCTCCTGCATCCAGGTTTCTTTTTCATATATTACTGTCCTGGACTTTCTCCCGTATGATGATGGTGAAGCCTTTCCAGGACATATTCAGATATAAATGCTGAGGAGGCAGGAAAACATATGTCACTTATACAACCAAGATGAGAAACATCCAAACAACCTCCTATTCCACTGAGGGCCAAACCAATTCTAATGAGGGCCACATACACTGCACTGGGAGAAACCATCCATGAACTCATGGGGTAACACATCTCTGTAAATATACAAACCTGGAGATCTGAATATGTCAGGTAGGTCAGGAGAAAGAAGAAGAGTGTTAACCACTCCGTTATTATAGCCACTATATTGCAGATCTAGAAGACGAGACTTAATAAGAAATAAAAGACAATATTACTGGACATTTCCTCATCATCAATATCTCCGGTATAATAGAAAATTATAGAAACTGCAAGAACATGAAGAAAACAAACAATGAAGAATATTGAGATCCGATCAAGAAAATCTATGAAATAAATAGTAGTTCCTACCGTATCACAGCGAATCACTGGAATCCTGGATGCAGCACCTTATGGGTGGATGTATATAGGACAATTAACATTAAGATGTGTGACATTATATATCCCTGTATTGTCTGCCCTTATAATCCCAGAGATGACAGAAGGGTCAGGTAGAAGTTAGTGACCCTTATCTAATACGACCAACTGGAATCTGACTCACTGGGCAAAGGTGAGAAGACGCCATATTATGTTAGGATGAAGCCATATATCTGTCTATATGGGAAAGGGAAGATAGTGAGTGCACGTGCATTTCCTAAACTTCCCCCTAATTGGAGTAAGTATAATCCCACCGGGACCCTCATGTGAACTACCTTGGTCAGAAAGAAAAGCCACGAGTGTTCACATGCTGCATTACCATACAGAGCGGGGAATCTCTGATCCCTGTTTGGATGATCCGGGGTCCTTGTATTATAAAAGGATACAGATCACTGCAGTGATGGCAGTGATGACACTTACAGCCATTCTCAATTTAATTTTAATCCCACAAATAGTTCCATGAACTTAATAGATGAGCTGGTGCAGATCTTCTCTCATCTACAAGTGAACGTTTCATCTTCCACAGATGAAGATGGAAATACTTTAACACTGAGCCCTCGTGGAATAAGACCCTTCTATAAGTACTTCTCTAGAAATGCTTTATTCCACAATATTTTTAACTTCTTGTGGAGTAGACCCTTAAGAGCATGACCATAATTTGGGCTAAATCCGTGTTAATGCTTGTATATCCACAACTTCCAATAACCGGATATGATCATCTTCCTATGAAATCTGTGACATCCTTTAGGTACGTAGGGATACACATATCCTTTACTAGCCCGATTTAAACTCAAATCGGAAGCGTGACTCAAACTACATAGATCAGTAGATCTGGGTAGAACTAATTTGCTTAAGATGGTCTAGATGCTTAAATTATTATATTTATTACATAATGCTACCATCTGGCTCCCGAAGTAAATACTCCCTATATGTCTCTCATATGGGGAGGTGGCCATGTTCGTATTAAACTAGAGAACTTGCAATGGGAAAGAGAGGGAGATATGGATTCTTGTAATACTCTACTTCACCATTAGTTGAAAACAGACATGTTGTATCAGGTTGTATCAGGCGATAGAAGCTAACGGGTTTAAAGTACCCACAAAAAAATACCTTCTCTATATCTTAAGCACAAACGATGGTGGCGTATTAGAACTAAGCCGGGGATATCAGGCTGTAGACAATTCACCGCCATATTAGATCACCCATGGCTCTCTGAATTACATACAGTTACACAGTATTTATATGGTGAACATCATCAACCATGGAGGCATAGTCTCAAAGCCAAGTTTTATACATTTTTCTATTGCCTTCAATAGTCTAGGACATGCATTGCATGCAGGGCCGGCCTTAGGGTAGATGGCGCCCCGTGCGAAATGATCTTTCGGCGCCCCACGCCATTATAAAAAATGCCTTATAATAAAGCATAATTCCTCCCCACAGTATAATGCCCTATATAGTGCCCCCACACAGTGTAATGCCCCTTTAGTGCCCCACACACAGTATAATAATAATATTTAATAATGTAATATGTTATAACGCCTTCAAGGACACAGTATTTTGTCCTCTAATTGTGCCCACACAGTGTTATGCCCCCTAAGTGCCACACACATTATATTGCCCCCTGTAGTGCCCCTACACAGTATGATGTCCTTCACAGAGTATAATGCACCCACAGCCCCCCTAGTAGAAAGTGCCCCCTGTAGATTGTGCCGTACAGCCTCCCTGTAGACAGTGCCATAATCCCCCACCTCCTCCTTGTAGACAGTGCCATACAGCCCCCATCTGCCCCTTGTAGTGTCATACAGCCCCCATCTGCCCCTTGTAGTGTCATACAGCCCCCATCTGCCCCTTGTAGTGCCATACAGCCCCCCATCTGCCCCTTGTAGTGTCATACAGCCCCACCTCCCTCTTGTACACAGTGCCCCCCACCGCCCCCTTGTAGACAGTGTCATACAGAACCCACCTCCCCATTGTAGAAAGTGACATACAGCCCCCACCTCCCCCTTGTAGACAGTGCCATAATGCCCCCCACCTCCACCTGACAGGATCCTTGCGTAGGCCGGCTTGATCCAGAGATGTCATCACGCCTACTGCGCAGGGATCCTGTCCCTGCGCCTCATAGGCTGCAGGCGCCGCTGTAGCCTGCTACAGAGTTTCCCAACCTTTTCGGACTTGAGCCACCCCTGGAAAAAAAAAAATCCTCAGGGCCCCCCTACCAAAAATTGTTTAGAGAAAGACAGAAAATAGCTAAAAATAAGCACTACATTCTTAGGGTATGTTCACACAGCGTTTTTAGTAAGGCAGAAAAAAATCTGCTTTTGAATTGACAGCGTTATTTGATGGTTTTTTTTTAGCGTTTTTTTTTAAGCCGTTGAAGCGAATGCAAAAGACGCAGCAAAAAAAGCTCCAAACGAGCGCCACAGCTATTTTCTTCCTACTATTAATTTCAATTGGAGGTCAGAGGTGTAAACCACCTGTGGGGGACTCACAGTAAAATGACCATCAGCCCCTCCACTCACAGTAAGGCTGGGTTCACACACACTATTTACAGACGTAATTCGGGTGTTTTAGCCCCGAATTACGTCCGAAAATGCGGCTCAAAAGCGTCTGCAAACATCTGCCCATTCATTTGAATGGGTCTTACGATATTCTGTGCCGACGGTCATTTTTTTACGCGCCGCTGTCAAAAGACGGCGCGTAAAAGAGACGCCCGCGTCAAAGAAAAGCCTGTCACTTCTTGAGACGTAATTGGAGCCGTTTTCCCTTGACTCCATAGAAAAACATCTGCAATTACGTCCGTAATTTACGCAGCGAATAGCGCCTGCACATTCCATTACGTCTGAAATTCCGGAGCCGTTTTCTCCTGAAAACAGCTCCGTAATTTCAGCCGTAATGGACGCTGCCGTGTGAACATACCCTAAAATGACCATCAGCCCGTCCACTCACAGTAAAACGACCATTAGCCCCCCACTCACAGTAAAACGACCATCAGCCTGCCACTCACAGTATAATGACCATCAGCCTGCCACTCACAGTAAAATGACCATCAGCCTGCCACTCACAGTATAATGACCATCAGCCTGCCACTCACAGTATAATGACCATCAGCCTGCCACTCACAGATGCCCCCTGTAGATAGTACCACACAGCCCCTTGTAGGTCGTGCCACACAGCCCCCTTGTAGGTCGTGCGACACAGCCCCCTTGCTGCACAGCCCCCTTGTAGCTCGTGCCACACAGCCCTCTTTTAGTTCGTGCCACACAGCCCCCTGTAGGTAGTGCCACACAGCCCTCTTTTAGTTCGTGCCACACAGCCCCCTGTAGGTAGTGCCACACAGCCCTCTTGTAGGTCGTGCCACACAGCCCCCTGTAGGTCGTGCAACACAGCCCCTTTGTAGGTAGTAGGGATGTCACGATACCTGAATTTGGACTTTGATACCGATACTTTGTGTAGTATTGCAATTTCGATACCAAAACGATACTTTGCCAACAGTAATAAAAAAAAGTTCTTCCATTTTCTGATGTGCGGCGCGAGGTGTGATGATGAATTTAACCTCCACGAGCCTCAAATTAATAGTAATTAACCTCATCATGTTTCTCAGTCATAATGGGTTAATGTGTGAGGTACATGATGGGGTTAATTACTATTAATTTGAGGCACATGGAGGTTAAATTCATCATCACACCTCGGGCCTCACATTAATAAGTGAAAGAAGTTTTTTTTTATTGTTTTTTTACAGCGTACACATCATAAATGACGCAAAAAAATAGTTGTGCAGGTTATTACGGCTGCGCCAATACTGAATGTGTATATTTTATGTATTGAGACTTATTTTAATACTTATTGTAAAAAAGGTGAATGTGTATTTTTTTAAATTTAACATTACTTTATGTTTTTACTTTATTTTTAAACTTTAATATACTGGCATATATCAGATATATGCCAGTACATTAGCCTGTGTTTGTATAGCACACAGGCAGTTGTTAGGACATACCTAAGTATGCCCTAACAACAGGAAATATGGTAAGACGGCCCTGGGGTCCTTCAATGGACCCTGGGCTGTCTGCCCATATATGGTATGGCCCTCAATCGCGTCACAGGAATTCCCTGTGACGCGATCCAAGGGTAATCCCCCCTCCTCACTTTCCCCTGAATGCTGCAGTCAGCTTTGATCGCAGCATTCAGGAGAATAGCGGCGGAGATGAGCGGTTTCTCTGATCTCCGCCGTTATAGAGCGGGGCTGCGGCTGTGTAATACAGTCATTGCCCCGCTTCTGACAGAAGTGCGTGCGCGGTCAGCATGAGGTAATGCGGCTGGCGCTGCACTAATGAGTGGCGGCGCAGACACCGAAGACAGAACATGGGGGTGTTTTGCAGTGCGGCCGCCATGTTCTGTCTTCAGTGCCGCCGCTCATTAGTGCAGCGCTGGCCGCATCGCATCATCCTCGCGGTGCACTCTTGTCAGGACTCAGGAGCGGGGCAATGGCTGTATTACACAGCTGCAGCCCCGCTCTCATTCATCATGTATTACTATACTTAGCTGTGTGGCTCGAACCATTTGGGGATGCACAGTATCGAAGTTTCGATGCATTGTGCATCCCTAGTAAGTAGTGCCACAAATCCCCCCCTTGCCGCACAGCCCCCTTGTAGGTAGTGCCACACAGATCCCTTGTAGTGCCACACACACCCTTGTAGGTAGTGCCACACAGCCCCCATGTAGGTAGCACTCCCTTCCTGTAGATAGCGCCACTGTAGCTCCCTGTGGCTGGGGATTCCGCTCCTTGACGGAGTGCTTGATGTCTCTGTCCATATGTGAACAGTGACATCAGGGGCAACTAACTCCTGAAGCGGAATCCCTGTCCTCAGCGTTGCCGACGCTGTGATCAGGGATTCCACTCCAGGAGAAGCCCCTGACGTCTCTGTCCATTTAGTCGGGGGGTGCCATCTACAGGGGTTCTGCAAAAAAATCTCCTCCTCCTCCTCACATCCACTTTGTGCTATTAGGAGGAGGAGAGAAAGCACGTCCATGGCAGTTGCCCAGAGGAGTGTCGCGGCACCCCTGGAGGATTCTCATGGGAACCTCATGTTGGGAACCACCAGCCTAGTAGATCGCAGAGCAGGGAGATACCTCCCTGCTCCGCTATAGTGTTCAATAGTATCTGCGTCTTTAGCAGGGCCGTATTTACAACTCACGCTGCCCTAGGCACTAAGCCTGAATATACCCCATTAAAGGCCTATTTAGTTTAGCCAATTATCATCATGATTCGCCAGTTTCTGACCAATTATAATGATATTTGGTCAGTGTTAACAAAGGGGAAGATCAATGATAAAAACTTTGCTTATCGTTAATCTCTAATGAGAAAAAAAAAAAGGTAATACACCCGGCCGTAGTCATAGCGATGCGTATTCTGTTCTGAGCGTAGCCCGGCCTCCAGGGATGACGATGCATCCCATGTGACCGCTGCAGCCAATCAAAGGCTGCAGCGGTCACATGGACTACAGCGTCATCACAGGAGGCCGGGCTACGCTCAGAGAGAGAGAGGGACTACGGCTGGGAGTATTAGCTTTTTTTAAAATTTATTTCTGCAGTCTTTCCGCCAAAAAAACTGCACCAAAATTTGGTGCAGTTTTTCAGGTGAAATTCCCTGCGGTTCTAAGGACGTATACACTGTGTGGTTTTACGTATCCGCCCTGTGTGTTCCTACCCTTATAATCAAGTTGCTCTCCCCACAAATATTATCTCTAATGGCTTATTCATACGAACGGGATATACGTCCGTGCAACGCGCGAGATTTTCATGCGCGTTGCACGGACCTATATTAGTCTATGGGGCTGTGCAGACATGTGTGTGATTTTTACGCTGCGTGAGTCCGCTGCGTAAAAGTCACGACATGTCCGTTCTTTGAGGGTTTTTTGCGCATCATGCACCCATTGAAGTCAATGGGTGCGTGAAAACCACGCATGTCACACGGAAGCACTTCCATGTGAACAGCGTGAATCGCGCAACAGCTGTGAAAAGGATGAATGAAAACAGAAAAGCACCACGTGCTTTTCTGTTTACAAACATCCAAATGGAGTGTCATAATGATGGCGGCTGCGCAAAAAAGCACGCAGCCGCGCATCATACGGGGCTGACACACGCAGCTGTCAAATGCATTTTGCGCAGGCAAAACGCAGCGTTTTTTGCGTGCGCAAAAGGCACACACTCGTGTGAATCCAGCCTAAGGGTAAGGCCACACGGAGCGGCCCTGACAAGGTCGCAACGCAGCTAACAACCACGCCGGCACCATGTTCAGTGCAGCTGTCAAACAGCCTGTTAATGGCCGCACGTATTCCGGTTACACGCTCATGCGCACTGCCGCTCCATTCATTCTCTATGGGAGCCGAGTGCAGTGTTCGGCTTTTTCCGGCGCTCCCATAGAGAATGAATAGGGGGTAAGTTGTTGTAATTTGCAAAATCGTGCGGCCATAAAGGGTATATTAATTCATGGCCGCACGATTTTGCAGATAAAGGGACGCTTTACCCGCGTTAACGTGCGGGCATGAATTAATACACCCTTTATGGCCGCACGATTTTGCAAATTACAACAACTTACCCCCTATTCATTCTCTATGGGAGCGGCGGAAAAAGCCGAACACTGCACTCGGCTATCTCCGGCGCTCCCATAGAGAATGAATGGAGCGGCAGTGCGCATGCGAATGTAACCGGAATACCCCTTAACGAGGTATTGGACAGCCGCTCCTACATAGTGCCAGCGCGGTTGTTGGCCGCGTTGCGACAGTGTGAGGGCCGCTCCGTGTGGCCATACCCTAAAGAATCCTTTTTCCCCATACAGAACGCTAAGTTCCCCTCCCCCATGATTCATAATAAGCTCCTACACCACAAAATAAACTACACAGAAGTCCCCCCTCCTCACAAAATACATGTATAAAGAATCCCCCCACACTCCTATAGCATTTAGGGAAATGTCCCCTCACCCTCAAAATCGATCTGTAAAAAATACACACTCAAATCACCTATAACCCAGTCTCCCCTCCCCCACAAAATCGATCTTTAAAAAAAAAAACATCCTGTTACACATCACATAAAGCCCCCTCTCTCCCCCTCCCTCACACAACACATAAATAAACATAGATTAATCTAAAGCTGCTGCTCTTCTTACCTGACTCTGGAGCTCCGTGGAGGAGTCTTCACTGGGGCAGCAGCACAGCAGGAAGGAGCTGCGTGAGGTGCTGAGTGTGTGTGACACTGCAGTACAGGCTGTGCCGATTGGTGGAGCAGACAGAAGCACCTGCTGCTCCTCCAATCAGCGCTCACTTCATGCAGCAGTGCAGAGGGAGGAACATTTCTCCTCTCTTCTGCTCGTACCCACTGGCGCCCCCCTTACAGCATGGCGGCCGGCACAGGAAGGAGCAGCACAGCAGTAAGGAGCTGCGTGAAGTGCTGAGTGTGTGTGACACTGCAGTACAGGCTGTGCCGATTGGTGGAGCAGACAGAAGCACCTGCTGCTCCTCCAATCAGCGCTCACTTCACGCAGCAGTGCAGAGGGAGGAACATTTCTCCTCTCTTCTGCTCGTACCCACTGGCGCCCCCCTTACAGCATGGCGGCCGGCGCCCTGTGCGACCGCACGTGTCGCACATAGCTAAGGCCGGCCATGATTGCATGTAAACTACTTTTTTTTTCGGATTGAGGGAAGGAGTAGGGAGAGGGGTGGCTTGTTTGTTGTTTGGGGTTGGCTTGTTTGTTGCATGATGTAAAATATTTTTAAAAAAAATCACTTGATTTAAAAAGATGTAAGACCAGAAGCTAATACAAGATCAGAAAACAGCATTGAGGTCAGTGAAGGGGAACACAGTAACACGGATATGATGAAATACATTTTATTATAGAAATATTGATGTTGATGTTAATTTGCCAGTCAACAGCGACCACATGGCTTGGCAAATTCTAGAAGGCCAGGTCTTTAAAGTATCCACTTTAATAGATGGAGCGTAGATTGTAGAAGGCCCAAACTCTATATTATGCACTTTAGTAGATGAAGCCTAGATTGTAAAAGGTCTGGTCTTTATATCATCCACTTCAGTAGATGGAGCCGAGATTGTAGAAGGCCCGGTCTTTATATTACCCACTTCAGTAGATAGAGCCGAGATTGTAGAAGGCCCAGTCTTTATGTTATTGACTTCAGTGGATGAAGCCTAGATTATAGAACTCACAGTCTTTATACTATCCACTTCAGTAGATAGAGTCTAGATTGTAGAAGGCCCGGTCTTTATATCATCCACTTCAGTAGATACAACCTAGATTGTAGAAGGCCTGGTCCTTCTATTATCCACTTCAGTAGATGGAGCCTAGATTGTAGAAGGCCTGGTCTTTATATGATTCACTTCAGTGGATGGTTCCTTCATACACCAGGATAATTGGTCTTCCTGGTCTCTACTACTTCCTGTGCAGTATATGTTGTAATGTTCAGTCCACACTGGAAGTTATGAGGAATGCTGCAGTTATTAATCGTCCATTTCTCTGTTTCCACCATGATGAATTTTATTGCTGGACACTTCCATGAGTACAATGCTGAAGTAACCCCTTGTAGTTGTTACTTGATCCAAAATGGAGGGGGACCTGTGATTAGGACGTGCACATTGTTAGTTATAGTCTGGAAAGTTGTGCGCGTCCTCAGACTCCTCGCTGATCTCCTTCCACTCATCAGGGGCTATGAAAACTGAAAATAAAGAAAGACAGACCTGACATTAAAATTTATATTTACATGTCCAGAAATCCATGATGAGATCCTGCAGATAGCAGAACCAGAAACCAATACAACTACAAGACCTCAACCAAGGAAAAGAAACTGTCAACAATAAAAAAGGATGAAATCCTGGAGACATTATATGTAGAGATGTTCTGTAATATTCTTTACACTGACCTTCATGTACTCATTCCTCAGAGTGACAGCAGAACAGGTGTCAGGTGTTATACGGCCCGATGCTGGAAGCTTCTACTGGACGTGACATGTTCTATAGATCGTCCTGTAGATCGGGATCTGAGTCTTATGTTCTGCTGTTATTACCTCCTGCATCCAGGTTTCTTTTTCATATATTACTGTCCTGGACCTTCTCCCGTATGATGATGGTGAAGCCTTTCCAGGACATATTCAGATATAAATGCTGAGGAGGCAGGAAAACATATGTCACTTATACAACCAAGATGAGAAACATCCTAACAACCTCCTATTCCACTGAGGGCCAAACTACTTCTAATGAGGGCCCCCCCCATACAATGCACTGGGAGAAACCATACATGAACTCATGGGGTAACACATCTCTGTAAATATACAAACCTGGAGATCTGAATATGTCAGGTAGGTCAGGAGAAAGAAGAAGAGTGTTAACCACTCCGTTATTATAGCCACTATATTGCAGATCTAGAAGACGAGACTTAATAAGAAATAAAAGACAATATTACTGGACATTTCCTAATCATCAATATCTCCGGTATAATAGCAAATTATAGAAGCTGCAAGAACATGAAGAAAACAAACAATGAAGAATATTGAGATCCGATCAAGAAAATCTATGAAATAAATAGTAGTTCCTACCGTATCACAGCGAATCACTGGAATCCTGGATGCAGCACCTTATGGGTGGATGTATATAGGACAATTAACATTAAGATGTGTGACATTATATATCCCTGTATTGTCTGCCCTTATCATCCCAGACATGACAGAAGGGTCAGGTAGAAGTTAGTGACCCTTATCTAATACGACCAACTAACCATGAGACCAACTGGAATCTGACTCACTGGTCAAAGGTGAGAAGACACCATATTATGTTAGGATGAAGCCATATATCTGTCTATATGGGAAAGGGAAGATAGTGAGTGCACATGCATTTCATAAACTTCCCCCTAATTGGAGTAAGTATAATCCCACCGGGACCCTCATGTGAACCCCCTTGGTCAAGAAAAGCCACGAGTGTTCACATGCTGCATTACCATACAGAGTGGGGAATCTCTGATCCCTGTTTGGATGATCCGGGGTCCTTGTATTATTTTATTTTTTTCATAATCTGAATTTTTTATTAAGAATTTCAACAAATACAAGTAATCAAATTCAAGAAAAACATCTCAGTATGCATACATGTTATTTTGCATTATCTATATTTCTCAGGTAAGATGTTAGCATATTTCCACATATTACACCCACACCTTACACATAAATTCACCTCTCAAATTATAGGTATTGTCTCTATTTGATAAGGTCTCCTCATATATATATATATACTTAAAACCTATCTCTGAAAGTAAGGTATACAGGTTAGATATCACCCGAGCCGGCGGCTCCGTTTGAAGCAACAGCGACTCAAATGCTGTGTTAGTGACAATATGTATCCCACCTGGTAGGGCCAGGCGTAAAAATGTGGACAATTGGGCATATTCCATCCAAGAAAGCTTCCTCCCTGGGCACGCTCCTTGCAGCTCGGACCAAGGAGGGAGCCTCCCTCCATCCGACATTACCTGACATAATCTCGTGTTTTCAGAAGAGGACCAAATCATGAACTGTTTCTTATTGAGGGCTGGTAAAAATTCTGGGTTATCAAACAGTGGGCTTAGAAGCCCGGGTCTATGTGAAAGGCCCTTTCTAACAATCAATCTGTCCCATAGAGTGATGCAGTGCTGGGTCAGCAAGGGCAGGGTCGCAAGCGCCGGCCTATAATCAGGAAGGATCCATGGCAGCGATCTAAGTGAGAGCGCAACTATGGATTGTTCAATCTCCACCCATTGTTTCTTGGATCCATTATGAAAGCACTCCACCACCCTTGCGAGTACTGCGGCCTGATGATAAGTGATCAAGTCTGGGAGTCCAGCTCCCCCCTTCAGCTTTGGACGGGACAGTGACTTCATATTAAGGCGTGGCCTCAATGTGCCCCACACAAAGTTCCGAAAAGCTTTCTCCAATGCCTTAAAAAATGTTCCGGGGACTAATATAGGAAGAGCTTGAAACATATATAAAAACCGAGGGAGGATGTCCATTTTGATTGCATTGATGCGGCCAAACCATGAGAGCTGTGCTCGATCATATGAATGTAGATTTTTAAGAGTGGTTTGCAGTAAAGGCTGATAGTTGAGAGTAAAGAGAGATATACCAAATCCCTAGGAATCTGAACTCCCAAATATTTGATTGACCTCGCCTGCCATTTAAAATTAAAGGATGACTTTAAGAGCTCCAGTGTCTCAGAAGATAAGGAAATGTTGAGTGCTTCAGTTTTTGTATAGTTTACTTTAAAATTGCTGAGCTGGCCAAATACTTCGAATTCTCTAATGAGTACTGGTAGGGAGATCACTGGGTTCGTTACGAAGAGCAGGAGATCATCAGCATATAGGGCCAATTTGTGACAAACTCTACCTATTTCTATCCCTGTTATATCTGGAGAATTACAGATAGCCACTGCCAGGTGTTCCATTGTGATGACATAAAGCAGTGGTGACAGGGGGCACCCTTGCCTAGTACCGTTGGCAATCGAGAATGTAGTGGAGAGTATGCCATTTGCCCGGACCCGTGCCGTAGGTGTCTGGTATAGGGATAGTATCTTATCTAGCATAATGGGGCCAATCCCAACCTGGGTCAACGCCGACTTCAGAAACCCCCAGTGCACCCGATCGAAGGCTTTTTCCGCATCTACCGATATTAAGCATGTGGGTAGCGACTTTTTCTGGACATAGGAGATTAAGAGTATGGTTTTATTGGTGTTATCCCTCGCCTCTCTATGTCGAACAAATCCCGCCTGATCTCCGTGGATACAACGTGGTAAGAGTGGGGCTAGTCTATTTGCCTTAGCCTTAGAATAATGTTTTACATCCACATTTATCAGGGAGATTGGACGGTAATTAGAGCAAGCCGAGGTATCTTTCCCTGGTTTGGGGATCACTGTGATGGTAGCCGCCAATGTTTGCGGAGTGAATGGCACGGAAGTTGTTACTGCATTATATACCTTAGTCATATAGGGAAGAAGTTTAGTGACAAAGGTTTTGTAAAAGGACGCCGGGAATCCATCCGGACCCGGACTTTTACCCGATGGAGCTGATTTTATGATTGCCTGTATTTCAGATTCCGAGAAGGCCTCCCCAAGTGAGGCCGTCTCGGTCTCCTCCAACGTCGGCAGCGCCGTCTGTTCAACATAGGAATCGATCCTCTGTTGAAGGGTACTTGGCAACATATCTGCCAAAGGTCCCTTGAGGTTGTATAGTGCCTGATAGTAGTCCTTAAATGTATTAACAATGTCTTCTGGCTTATGTTTGACCTCACCCTGTGTCGTTTTTATCGCCGGTATAAAGGATTGAGGGGCCCGTGGGTGTAGTGAGTTAGCTAATGCCCTCCCGCATTTGTTAGAGTGTTCATATGCGAAACGTCTCATCCGGTCTCGAAACGACGCATGCGCCTGATCTAATAAGTTCCTCAGTGAATTTCGTGCTTCTAGTAGCTCTGCCAGGGTCTGGGGGTGTTGGGACCTTTTGTGGGTGGTCTCTAAAGTCTGTATCTGGGACAAGAGCTTATTAATTTTGAAAACCCTTTCCCTCTTTAGTCTCGCCCCTTGCTGTATAAATATACCTCTTAATACACTTTTCAACGCTTCCCACTGAACCGGCAGAGGGGTGGGATCTTCCTCGTGATGCTCCAGAAACTCAGAGATGGATCTGTTAATCGCCGTTTGGCAAACCGCGTCCCTTAACAGATGGGGGTTCAACCGCCAATGCCATTCCCGCTGTTTAGTGTCTGGGAAGGTGAGAGACAAGTAAACCGGTGCATGATCCGCCCAAATCATAGTTCCAATCTGAGATTTCGGGGACCAGGAAAGTAGATGATGGCTAATGAGAAACAAATCTATCCTGCTGTACATGTCATGTACTGGAGAATAAAAGGTGTAATCCCGTGTTTGGGGGTTGAGAATCCGCCAAATGTCTACTATTTGCATGCCGAACAGTTTAGACTTAAGGGAAGCCATTTGGGAAGCGGGAACGGAGGATCTGCCCGAGGAGGAGTCTGCAACCCTGTCCATTGTAAAGTTAAAGTCTCCTGCAGTTACCAAGAGACCTTCCGCGAATTTTGAGAGTTCCGTTAAGTAACTCCTGCATACGTGCACCTGGTCATGATTAGGGAGATACAAGTTCGCCACAGTGAACAGTCGCTCGCATATTCGAAGTTTCAGAAATACATAGCGCCCCTGAGAATCATATTGGGTAGCAACAACCGAGACCGGAAGAGATTTATGTATAGCGATACTCACTCCTCTGGATTTCGCATCAGGGTTGGTACTATGGAACCACTGCGTGTAGTAGCGATGTTTCAGAGTGGGCATATGATCAGTCCTGAAATGAGTCTCCTGCAAAGGTAAAATCTGAACACGTTGTTTGTGCATATGGTGCAAAATTTGTGCACGTTTTTGCGGGGTATTAAATCCCCGGACATTTAATGAGCAACACTTTAAAGGCTCCATCTGGGAAAGAGGAAGAAGGGTAAGAGGAAATAAGAGAAGAAAGAGTAAGTGAACGAAAGGAATCACTACAGACAGTGATCCAGCCCCAAAACTACTCAGTTTAGGGGAAAGAAGTTAAAGTAAAGTGGTCAATCGAACACGCCCTAAGTGTGGGTTTGACTGGACTATGGAAGAAGGAAGCTCCCAACCAACTCCCGAATGCCCGACTCCCTGTATAAACACACATATAAATTATTACGTCATCAAACAATGAACCAACAGCCCGTAACTGGCTAATATATGCCTAGCACTATACGCCTTCCTCCAGGGCAACTATCCCTTAGCTAGGATAACCTGTACCACGTCTAGCTGACTCCCATTACCCTACAGATACTTCTACCCGACGCCATTCTGACTATACAGCCATTTATTCCCGACTAGGGCCCCCTCCCAGGGGGGGTATTACTCACATATCCATCACTCAGGAACTGTATGAAAGCCAAAATCTCTATCATCCCCCTCCCCCCATTTCCAGAGGTCTGCAGACATGATGTGCGGTGATCTATATAAACTCACTTGGCCCATTGCCAGGGAGGAGGTGTGTACCCATGATCCCTACCTTGGGGCCCGCTCTGATCTGTAATGCATACATAAATCCCAAATGCAGTCCCCTTCCTTCACATCCCCAATGCAGCATGTTAACACATAAAAAAGTAACCCCAACCCCTTCTTGTCAACGGAGCGGAATGTTCCAACATCTAATTCTAGCAATCATGACCTGGTCGTAGTCTGATGTCGAGGTAGCCGCCATCTGTGTTCGCCTATACAGTCCTGTGGGTCAGGCCAGTCCTGTAACATGCCTGGCAGGGGGGTAACTTCTCGGGACCCGCGGGACAGGAGCCATCAAAAGCGACCATGGCTGTCTTAACCACTGTAGAACTCAGTAAAGCACCATGGAGGCCGTAAGCGACGTATCAAAGAAGCAATCTCAAGATTCCTGAGAGGCATGGGCGGAAGCTCCTGGACCCTGTACTCTTCTGCGTCTCGCAGGGGTCGCGGAGTGATCCATCCGGTAATTACGTCTTGGTGTTCGTTGCGGCATAGGAGGAAAATATGGCCAATCTAAGATGGAAATCTGTGGGAGATCCAATGCAGCGAGGAAATCAGGGATATCTTCCGGAGAATAGACTGAATACAAAGAGGATCCCCGGCGTACTTGTAGTTGAAAGGGGTATGCCCATGAATACTGGATATCTTTTTCCCTAAGTGCAACAAGTAGGGGTCGTAGGGCTCTCCTTTTTGCCAAAGTGGAACGAGAAAGATCCGCCAGTAATTGCACTGGAGCCCCGTCGAATTCCAGTGTACCCCTGTTACGGGCTTGCCTCATTATAGATTCTTTCAGTTGAAAAAAGTGGATTCTACACACCACATCACGCGGTCTGGCCACATCCGTGCTCTTTGGGCCCAGGGTGCGGTGGGCTCTATCAATTTCCACCGGAGAATCCGCAGGTCTTTCCAACAACATGTTAAATATCCCCTGTAACGTGTGAACGAGGTCCTGGGGCCCCGTAGCTTCTGGAATGCCCCTGACTCTAATATTGTTTCTCCTATTTCTGTTCTCTGCATCATCCGTCATATCAAACAGCATTTGTATATGTGCAGAGTGTTGCTCTAATAAAGTTTGCTGGGCTGCCTGATGCTGCTGTAGCTCCTGTGTTTGCACTTCAATCGCTTCCACCGATTCATTAATATGTGTAATGTCCTCTTTCAAGGAACGGATCTCATTTTTGCAAACCGCTTCAAGGCGGGAAATATAGCCCTCCATATCCTGCTTAGTTGGAATGGCCGCCATTTGTGCAGTTAGTGCCTGTAGTTCAGGGCCCATACCACGGATTGATGCCGTGTTAGAGACTGACTCACCCCTCTGCGGTTCTGCCGAGCTCTCCTGCGGCTGGTCCGGATGATTTGCCTTTCCCCGAGGCGGCGTCCCTGAAGTGCCAGTGCGGTCCGCCATATTGGATAGACGGGCCGGAGATGCAGGCATGCCCGGGTCCGAAAAATAATGATGTATACCGCTCCTTGTTCTTGGCTGATCACTTCTTGCGGGTGTCGGGGGTTTGTTGCGTGATCCCCTTCGCATTAGTGCGATGTGTGTCGCAAATAGACGCTATTAATCGGGCTTGGGAGCAGTCAGGGAGCAGGAGCTCTTACACCACGCGTCTCACCAGTTCCATATCCAGGCCACGCCCCCCGGGTCCTTGCATTATAAAAGGATACAGATCACCGCAGTGATGGCAGTGATGACACTTACAGCCATTCTCACATGGCAGACATATCTGCGGCTGAATGATAATTTATATAGGTATTTGGATCGGACCAGGTTGTATATGGTGCCACATCCAAATGCCAAGACCGCTCCTGTTTTATGAATGGTCTCATACTCGAACATCTAGAGAAGAAACACAAGTTGAATAGGCTAGAACTTTCTCCACTCACTTTGCATTTAGCTGTGTATGAGGGTTTACTGGTGGATGATATTAAAAAACCGTAAAGGAGCCGGTCAATACTATTCCAATACATGACGTGCAGGCCAGTCCGAGCAGGATCTTCTGTGCCCACTCCTGATTCATATCACAGGCTGCTGCCCGGAACATCATGAATTTATACTGGGCAAAAGCCAGTGCGAAACCTGGAAGAGAAGGAAAGAAATGAGAACATCTAGTGAACATCTATGACCCAGTGTGTGGAAGACCCGACTAGAGGTGACGCTCTGTAGGATCTGGTAATTTCTAGTCATGCTGAGCTTGTTGGGAAAGTCTCTGTTGGTGAAAACCTCGGTAAGGGCAGATACACACGAACGTTGCGTTTATGCGCGCGCAAACAACGCTGCGTTTTGCGTGCGCAAAAACCATTTGACAGCTGCGTGTGTCATCCGTGTATGATGCGCGGCTGCGTGATTTTCACGCAGCCGCCATCATAGAGATGAGGCTAGTCGACGCCCGTCACTGTCCAAGGTGCTGAAAGAGCTAACTCTTTCAGCACCCTCGACAGTGAATGCCGAACACAATATCGAAAAACCTGTTGAAAAAAAAGAAAAAGTTCGTACTTACCGAGAACTTCCCGGCCGTTGCCTTGGTGACGCGTCCTTGGTGACGCGCCTCTCGACATCGGGCCCCACCTCCCTGGATGACGCGCCAGTCCATGTGACCGCTGCAGCCTGTGCTTGGCCTGTGATTGGCTGGAGCTGTCACTTGGACTGAATTGTCATCCCGGGAGGTCAGACTGGAGGAAGACGCCGGGAGTTATCGGTAAGTCAGAACTTCGTTTTTTTTTTACAGGTTCATGTTGATTGGGATCGGTAGTCACTGTCCATTGTGCTGAAACAGTTTAACTCTTTCAGCACCATGGACAGTAACTATCTCCTGACGTCGCGTACCGATAATTTTTTTGCCGGGTTCGGCCAAAACGAGTTCGGCCGAACCCGGTGAAGTTCGGTTCGCTTGTCCGGCTTCGCTCATCGCAAAGACACTCCGTTTGGATGTTCGGAAACAGAAAAGCACGTGGTGCTTTTCTGTTTACATTCATCCTTTTGACAGCTGGTGCGCTGTTTCAGTCGGTTCGCACGGAAGTGCTTCCGTGCAACCTGCGTGGTTTTCACGCACCCATTGACTTCAATGGGTGCGTGATGCGCGAAATAGGCAAAGTTATTGAACCTGTCGCGCTTTTTGCGCAGCAGACAAACGCTGAGCAAAAAGCACGGACTGTCTGTACTGCCCCATAGACTTGTATTGGTCCATGCGTGCCGCGTGAAAACCACGCGGCCCGCACGGACCGAATACACGCTCGTGTGAATCCGCCCTAACAGTGACCATAATATAGTTACATTTCACTTATACTGTAAAAAAACAAACACAAGCTGGGAGGGCAAAAACACTTAATTTTAATCCCACAAATAGTTCCATGAACTTAATAGATGAGCTGGTGCAGATCTTCTCTCATCTACAAGTGAACGTTTCATCTTCCACAGATGAAGATGGAAATACTTTAACACTTAGCCCTCGTGAAATAAGACCCTTCTATAAGTACTTCTCTAGAAATGCTTTATTCCACAATATTTTTAACTTCTTGTGGAGTAGATCCTTAAGAGCATGACCATAATTTGGGCTAAATCCGTGTTAATGCTTGTATATCCACAACTTCCAATAACCGGATATGATCATCTTCCTATGAAATCTGTGACATCCTTTAGGTACGTAGGGATACACATATCCTTTACTAGCCCGATTTAAACTCAAATCGGAAGCGTGACTCAAACTACATAGATCAGTAGATCTGGGTAGAACTAATTTGCTTAAGATGGTCTAGATGCTTAAATTATTATATTTATTACATAATGCTTCCATCTGGCTCCCGAAGTAAATACTCCCTTTATGTCTCTCATATGGGGAGGTGGCCATGTTCATATTAAACTAGAGAACTTGCAATGGGAAAGAGAGGGAGATATGGATTCTTGTAATACTCTACTTCACCATTAGTTGAAAACAGACATGTTGTATTAGGTTGTATCAGGCGATAGAAGCTAACGGGTTTAAAGTACCCACAAAAAAATACCTTCTCTATATCTTAAGCACAAACGATGGTGGCGTATTAGAACTAAGCCGGGGATATCAGGCTGTAGACAATTCACCGCCATATTAGATCACCCATGGCTCTCTGAATTACATACAGTTACACAGTATTTATATGGTGAACATCATCAACCATGGAGGCATAGTCTCAAAGCCAAGTTTTATAGATTTTTCTATTGCCTTCAATAGTCTAGGACATGCATTGCATGTAAACTACTTTTTTTTCGGATTGAGGGAAGGAGTAGGGAGAGTGGTGGCTTGTTTGTTGTTTGGGGTTGGCTTGTTTGTTGTATGATGTAAAATATTTTTTTTAAAAATCACTTGATTTAAAAAGATGTAAGACCAGAAGCTAATACAAGATCAGAAAACAGCATAGAGGTCAGTGAAGAGGAAAACAGTAACACGGATATGATGAAATACATTTTATTATAGAAATATTGATGTTGATGTTAATTTGCCAGTCAACAGTGCCCACATCACTTGGCAAATTCTAGAAGGCCAGGTCTTTAAAGTATCCACTTTAGTAGTTGGAGCGTATATTGTAGAAGGCCCAAACTCTATATTATGCACTTTAGTAGATGAAGCCTAGATTGTAAAAGGTCTGGTCTTTATATCATCCACTTCAGTAGATGGAGCCGAGATTGTAGAAGACCCGTTCTCTATATCATCCACTTCAATAGATGGAGCCGAGATTGTAGAAGGCCCGGTCTTTATATTACCCACTTCAGTAGATAGAGTCGAGATTGTAGAAGGTCCAGTCTTTATGTTATTGACTTCAGTGGATGAAGCCTAGATTATAGAACTCACAGTCTTTATACTATCCACTTCAGTAGATAGAGTCTAGATTTTAGAAGGCTCGGTCTTTATATCATGCACTTCAATAGATAGAGTCTAGATTGTAGAAGGCCCGGTCTTTATATCATCCACTTCAGTAGATACAGCCTAGATTGTAGAAGGCCTGGTCCTTATATTATCCACTTCAGTAGATGGAGCCTAGATTGTAGAAGGCCTGGTCTTTATATGATTCACTTCAGTGGATGGTTCCTTCATACACCAGGATAATTGGTCTTCCTGGTCTCTACTACTTCCTGTGCAGTATATGTTGTAATGTTCAGTCGACACAGGAAGTTATGAGGAATGCTGCAGTTATTAATCGTCCATTTCTCTGTGTCCACCATGATGAATTTTATTGCTGGACACTTCCATGAGTACAATGCTGAAGTAACCCCTTGTAGTTGTTACTTGATCCAAAATGGAGGGGGAGCTGTGATTAGGACCTGCACGTTGTTACAGTCTGGAAAGTTGTGCGCGTCCGCAGCCTCCTCGCTGATCTCCTTCCACTCATCAGGGGCGATGAAAACTGAAAATAAAGAAAGACAGACCTGACATTAAAATTTATATTTACATGTCCAGAAATCCATGATGAGATCCTGCAGATAGCAGAACCAGAAACCATTACAACTACAAGACCTCAACCCAGTAGAAGAAACCATCAACAATAAGAAAGGATGAAATCCTGGAGACATTATATGTAGAGATGTTCTGTAATATTCTTTACACTGACCTTCATGTACTCATTCCTCAGAGTGACAGCAGAACAGGTGTCAGGTGTTATACGGCCCGATGCTGGAAGCTTCTACTGGACGTGACATGTTCTATAGATCGTCCTGTAGATCGGGATCTGAGTCTTATGATCTGCTGTTATTACCTCCTGAATCTAGGTTCCTTTTTTATACATTACTGTCCTGGACCATCTCCCGTATAGTGATGGTGAAGCCTTTCCAGGACATATTCAGACATAAATGCTGAGGAGGCAGGAAAACATATGTCACTTATACAACCAAGATGAGAAACATCCTAACAACCTCCTATTCCACTGAGGGCCACAATACTTCTAATGAGGGCCCCATACATTGCACTGGGAGAAACCATACATGAACTCATGGGTAACACATCTCTGTAAATATACAAACCTGGAGATCTGAATATGTCAGGTAGGTCAGGAGGAAGAAGAAGAGTGTTAACCACTCCGTTATGATAGATATTATATTGCAGATCTAGAAGACGAGACATAATAGGAAATAAAAGACAATATTACTGGAAATTTCCTCATCATCAATATCTCTGGTATAATAGAAAATTATAGAAACTGCAAGAACATGAAGAAAACAAACAACGAAGAATATTGAGATCAGATCAAGAAATCAGAAAAGTCAATGAGAAAATCTGTGAAATAAATAGAAGTTCCTACCTCTACACAGGGAATATCCTCACACAGATGTCCTATCACTGGAATCCTGGATGCAGCACCTTACGGGTGGATGTATATAGGAACATAAACATAAAGATAGATGACATTATATATCCCTGTATTGTCTGCCCTTATCATCCCAGACATGACAGAAGGGTCAGGTAGAAGTTAGTGACCCTTGTCTAATACGACCCGCCAACCATGAGGCCAATTGGAATCTGACTCACTGGTCAAAGGCCAGAAAACGCCATATTATCTTAGGATGGAGCCATATATCTGTCAATATGGGAAAGGGAAGATAGTGAGTGCACGTGCATTACCTAAACTGCCCCCTAATTGGAATAAATGTGAACACCCAGAAGGGACCCTCATGTGAACCCCTTGGTCAGAAAGAAAGCGAAGAGTGTTTACATGCTGCATTACCATACAGAGTGGGGAATCTCTGATCCCTGTTGGGAAGATCCGGGGTCCTTGCATTATAAAAGGATACAGATCACCGCAGTGATGGCAGTGATGACACTTACAGCCATTCTCACATGGCAGACATATCTGCGGCTGAATGATAATTTATATAGGTATTTGGATTGGACCAGGTTGTATATGGTGCCGCATCCAAATGCCAAGACCGCTCCTGTTTTATGAATGGTCTCATACTCGAACATCTAGAGAAGAAACACAAGTAGATTAGACTAGAACTTTCTCCAATCACTTTGCGTTTAGCTGTGTATGAGGGTTTAATGGTGGATGATATTAACAAACCGTAAAGGAGCGGGTCAACACTATTCCAATACATGACGTGCAGGCCAGTCCGAGCAGGATCTTCTGTGCCCACTCCTGATTCATATCACAGGCTGCTGCCCGGAACATCATGAACTTATACTGGGCAAAAGCCTGGGCAAAACCTGGAAGAGAAGGAAAGAAATGAGAACATCTAGTGAACATCTATGACCCAGTGTGTGGAAGACCCGACTAGAGGTGACGCTGTGTAGGATCTGGTCATTTCATGCTGAGCTTGTTGGGAAAGTCTCTGTTGGTGAAAACCTCTGTAACAGTGACAACAATATAATTGCATTTTATTTATACTGTAAAAAAAAAAACACAGGCTGGGAGGTCTAAAACACTTAATTTTAACCCCTTAATGAACACACTTTTTTGCGCGTTAATGACCAATGATTTTTTATTTTCGTTTTTTCACTGTCGCATTCTAAGAGTCGTTACTTTTTTATTATTTGGTCGACATAGCCGTATAAGGGCTTGTTTTTTGCGGGACGAGTTGTATTTTTGGGTGCATATAATATATTGATTAACTTTTATTAACTTTATTTTAGGAAAGAATTAAAATGAAGCAGCTTTTCCAGCATTGATTTTCGCGTTATAAATTTACACCGTTCACTATCTGGCATTAATAACATGTTACCTTTATTCTATGTGTCGGCACGATTACGGGGATACCAAATATGTAAAGGTTTTATATGTTTTTCTACATTTGAAACATAAAAACCCTTTTAAAAAAAAAATATTTGTTTTTGCTTCACCGCATTCCAAGAGCCGTAACTTTTTCTTTTTTCCGTCGATGTGGCCATATGTGGGCTTGTTTTTTGTGGGACAAGGTGTAGTTTTCATTGGTTGTATTTTGGGGTACATGGCACTTATTGATTAACTTTTATTTTATTTTTTATGGGGGGAATGAGAGAGAAAAATTAATGTTGCCGTTGTTTTTTGCGGTTATTTTGGACGCTGTTCACTTGACGGTTTAATTAATATGTTAACTTTATTGCTTGAGTCATTACAATCGCGGCGATACCTTATATGTTTATGTACATTTATACTAAATAAAATCACTTTTTGGGGAAAAAAGCGGTTGTATTTTATATTTGCTGCAATCTTTTTTTTTTTCCATAAACTTTATTTAACTATTCTACTTCTTTTTTTTGCCCCACAAGGGGACTTCACTTTGCGATTTTCTGATCGCTTATATAAATATTTGGTATATTTAGGCCTGAATCCATCAGGACACGCCAGGATCCACCTGCAATATACAGCTGCTGTATCTCAAAAAGTAAAAATAATTTTTAATAAAATGTATTTAGGAAGTTGCACCAATCACACTGATTGACAATTTTATGTAAAAAAATAAAAATAAATGTCAATGTGTAGAATTATTGTTTGAATGTTGATCCAATCGGATTGCCACTTAGGATCAGGAAGGAATTTTTAGGAAAGATTGATTAATGCCTTATGGGAAATTTTAATATTTATTTACCTGTTTTTTGTGGGGGGGGGGGGGTTTAAGCCTTCCTCTGGATCAATAGGGGCAAAACAATTTTTTTATAATTTCTCCCATCACTTCCCACTCTCCCATCCCTTGGTTGAACTTGATGGACATATGTTTTTGTTTTTTTGTTAACCATACTAACTATGTAACCTGTGATGGAGAAGGAAATCCCAGTAATAAGAACAACCAATTATTCTTCACTTTCCACCAGTGGTTATCACTTACCCAGAATGGCCGTGCCCACGAACACTATCGTAAACAGCACCGACTGGGGGTATCGGGCTCCCGTTTCACTGCGAATAAGAGAAAAGAGACATCAGGGAAACAGTGCAGGAGCGGGAGACAAACACTGTCACTTTAACAGAACATTGAGGGAACATTTCTGAATGTCACAGATGTGTAACAATGACCCAGAGACTTCTATGAACTTGATGTTAACACTTCATAGAGTTCTTCTACTTGTAATGTCCTGTATAGAATCACTTATAAGATGACACTTCTCTGCTGTATAATAAAGTAACAGCGCTCAATATACAACGTCACTATGAAGATAACGTCATGTCATCTGTAATGTTCTCCACTTACCTGATGTAAATCATCAGCCGGCCATTGTCCTGGTCCAGGGTTAAGGTGTAGCAGAGCAATATCCCTCCCAGGCACAGATGGAACACAAGGATGGGCAAGAATGCCAAACCCTTAATCTCCATTGAAAATCACGATAAAGCGCAAATCACAAAGAAACGCAAAGCAATGCAGCTGCAATCTCCCTCTGAATACACAGAAAGTGACTCTGTGCTGCGTCACCGCCTTTTAGAACCTCCCAACTGTGATGTCATCAGAGTGATGTCACAATGGAAAACTGCATAAGTCTGGATGTTTCCAGGAAGGCGACAACATCCTGTGATGTCACAATGGAAAACTTTATTAGTCTGGACATGATCAGGGCTGAACGTTAAGGCTCTGTATTTTCTATGGCTGCTCCGTTATTGTCCAGTCTAATACCACAGAATAGAATTGCCGCCTGAGATCGCATGAATTATATTAATTAGGAATAATAAAAACTCTACTATGGACTATCCACAGGCGCATGTGTGGCGGATATTTCTGGCACCTGCCCTTACTGATCACTATTATCCCGCAAGGGTTAATAGTGGAGAATACACATAGTCGCACGGTGTACTGCAGGGGCGTAGCTAAAGGCTCATGGGCCCGGGTGCAAGAATTCAGCTTGGGCCCCCCTACCCCTCCCCAGCACCACCATCATCATCAGACCCCTGCGCGCTCCTATGCCCAGACGCCTTGCCCAACAGCCCCCATAGTATAATGCCCCCACACAGTTAATGCTCCCATAGCTGCCCCCACACAGTTAATGCTCCCATAGCTGCCCCCAATATCAGCCCCCCCATACAGTATAATGCCCCTATATGTGCATAATTACTTACCTATCCCCGTTCCCACGTCGAGTGGCGGATCCTTCGCCTCCTCCGGTGTGTGGTATGAGTGACTCAGCGCAGGCAGGCGCGATGATGTCGCTACATCCCGCCTGCCTGCAACGAGCCGCTCACGGCACAGGGAATGCTGGATCAAGGAGATGTCAGCTCCTTGCTCCAGCATTGATTGGAACCGGGACCTCGGTGAGTGACTCACGAACCCCCAGGGGGACGCGACCCACAGTGTAGGGATGTCACGATACCAAAATTTGGACTTCGATACCGATACTTCGTTTACTTTGCCAACAGTAATAAAAAATAAAAAAAAGTTCTTCCATTTTCTGATGTGAGGCACGAGGTGTGATGATGAATTTTGAATGCGCCTCACATTAATAGTAATTAACCCCATCATGTTTCTCAGCCATAATGGGCTAATATGTAAGGTACATGATGGGGTTAATTACTATTAATGTGAGGCACATGGAGGTTAAATTCATCATCGCACCTCGTGCCCCACAATTAGGCCCCATGCACGCGACCGTAAATAACCTCCATTCACTTTCATTGAGCGCGGACACATTTCCGTAGCGCTACGGATGGGTGTCCGTGCCGTAGAAATGTTCCGAAAATTATGGAACATGTCCGTCCTTTTGTATTTTGCGGGCCATTCTCCCATACTTTGTATGGGAGCACGGCCCGAAAATGCGGGTGGCAGTCGGCGGCCGGCCGTGCCCGCAATCGCGGGCCCTGATTGCGGGCACGGTCGTGTGAATGGGGCCTAAGTGATAGAAAGCAATTTTTATTTTATTTTTTTACAGAGTACACATCATAAATGATGCAAAAAAATTGTTGTGCAGGTTATTACGGGCGCGCCAATACCGATTATGTGTATGTTTTATGTATTGAGACTTATTTTAATGTTTATTATAAAAAAAGTGTATGTGTATTTTTTTTATTTAACATTACTTTGTTTTCATTTTATTTTTAAACTTCTAGCTATAGGCCAGTACATTAGCCTGTGTACTGATAGTACACAGGCAGTTGTTAGGACATACCTCAGTATGCCCTAACAACAGGAAATATGGTAGGACAGCCCTGGGGTCCTTCAACAGACCCTGGGCTGTCTGCCCATATATGGTATGTCCCTTAATCGCATCACAGGAATTCCCTGTGACGCGATCCAGGGGCATCCCCCCTTCTCATTTTCCCCTGAATGCTGCAGTCCGCTGTGATCGCAGCATTCAGGGGAATAACGGCGGAGATGAGAGGTTTCTCTGGTCTCCGCCGTTATAGAGCGGGGCTGCGGCTGTGTAATACAGCCATTGCCCCGCTCCTGATATAAGTGCGCGCGCGGTCAGCATGTGGAGATGCGGCCGGCGCTGCACTAATGAGCGGCGTTTCAGGCATTGAGGACAGAACATGGGGGTGTTTTGTAGCGCGCCCACCATGTTCTGTCTTCAGTGCCGACGCTCATTAGTGCAGCGCCGGCCGCATCACATCATCCTGACGGCCGTGTTAGGACTCAGGAGCGGGGCAGTGACTGTATTACATAGCCGCAGCCCCGCTCTCATACACTCATGTGTACTATACTGTATTGTGCAGTTTGCGGTGGAGGAGGGGGGGGGGCTGTGATTTAACGCCCCCCCCCTCTCCACCGCATACAACACAATACATTACAAGGCATCACATACATTACATTACAATACATAACGTTACAACACAATACATTACGTTACACTGCAGCTTACCTGGAGTCCTCCGCACCGACTCTTCTGCTCTGTCTGGAAGCCGTGTCACGTGACAACACGGTCACATGGTACACTAAGTGTACCATGTGACCGTAACCCGGAAGTGCCGGCTTCACGGCACAGAAGATTTAGTTAGAAAAAATGCTGTATGGCAATGGGGGCCCGTGGGCCCCCCAGGCTTAGGGGCCCGGTCGCAACTGCGACCGCTGCGACCCCTATAGCTACGCCACTGGTGTACTGTATACAGGTTTCGGCATACACTGTGCGCCAATCACAGCTTCTCGGCCACGCGATTGATGTACATGTATGTCAGTATGCAGGAAAGGGTTGAGGCGCACGCAGCTCCGCATAAATTTGATGCACATCACTACAATATACTATACTGGCGTAAAAAACACATTTCTTAGTAAATGTCGGCCATTATGTATGTCCACCTCACTCTGGTGCTATACATATATATTTATAGGGTTTTCCTGATGTATATAAATAAAATTTAGTCAATGTATTACGAAAAAAAAATCTGCTGCTTTTTAATTTTCTTTGTGTTTTCATTATCCACTATTTTCAAGATCTCTGCTTGCTATCAGTGAATGGAAATATTCTTGTTTACATCCAGAGATTAAAAAGCTTTACAGACCTAACACTTTCTGCTGTGAAATGCACACGAATTTGTTGCAGATATTTCCCATTGAATTTAATGGGTTAGGTGATGACATGTCATCGCTGGGGGCCGGGTGTACAGAGAGCGGTGGGGACCAGGGAAGCGTTGCCATGAGAGAGCACAAGAGGGGAGAATAGTTGGATTTTTCTAAGAAACTCGCCGCAGGGAAAAGTGCACCAAATCTGCATGATTTGAAGCGGAAATGTGTGAACGTAGCCAAACCGTTACATTTATGGAGAATTGTCTTGACTGCATTCATTGTAGCAAACACTCAGACGTGAGACGTATTGAGTCTGTGTGTGTTTGAAATATATATATATATATATATATATACTGTATATTCTAGTCCTTCTCAATGAACTAGAATATCATCAAAAAGTTAATTTATTTCGGTAATTAAATTCAAAAAGTGAGGCTTATATATTATATAGATTCATTACACACAGAGTGATATTAACACACAGACCTACACAGACTGGACAACCCATTTTAAGCCGACCTAAGATAGGCTTGGATCCAGGTTCCAGCAGACAGTAATCTTATACAGTATAAGCTGGGGCCCTGTATCTAAGCCTAACACACGGTAGGCTCAAAAAGGTTTGTCCACTCCCTAAACATTATGCACTATCCTCAGGATAGGCCATCAATAGCTGGTGGGTCGGGGTCCCCGATAATCAGCTGTTTTGAAAGGGGTGCAGAACTCGTACGAGCGCCCCTTCATTTCCCTTACTTGCTCACACTGTGAACGTCCATGTCAGCAATTCAGTGTGAGAAAGTGACCGGAGTGAAGGGGAAGTAGCGCTCGTACGAGCTCTGCACCCCCTTCAAAACACCTGATTGGCGGGTGTCCCGGGAGTCGGACCCCCACCCACCATCTCTAGACAGTAATATTAACACACAGACAGTAATATTCATCTTACGCTCCTCTTTGGCCACAGCGGAGGTCCTGACTCCATCCAGGGTCGGGATACTGTGCGCAGCGCATAGCGTTGTGACGTCGGGACCGCCGCTGCGCTTCGGAAGGAAGAATGTAAGTACTGTCAGTTATTATAGTAACGGGGGCCCGCGTAGTTTATTACATAGGCCCCAGTTAATCTATCTCCTCAGATGCAGCAAGGGATCATGGGTATGGTGGGTTACAAGACAGGAAACAAGTCCAGAAGCAAGGGATGTAAGCAAACAGAAAGAGCAGCAGTGACCATTGAGATCAAACAGAAACTGGTATAGGGTTAGTAGGGGGTTTAGAGAAGGCAAACCAAGGCTGGGGGACACTTTTTAGATAATATTTTTTTCCTGGCTAACCTCTTTAAATTATTATATTTATTACATAATTCTCCCATCTGGCTCCCGAAGTAAATACTCTCCTTAGGTCTCTCATTTGGGGAAGTGGCAATGCTCATATAAACCCCTTCTTGCAAATGGGCATGACTACGTCCAGATTGCAAGTGCTTTACCACAATCGAGCACACAGTCATGCCCTGGCTTTAAACTGTCACCTTGTTAAGTGACACAGTTACAGCATCCTGACTGCAACTGTTACTGACAGTTGCCGGGCAGGACTCACTGGCACGGGACCAATCAGAATGGTCCCGTGTCGTCAAGCGCTGTGATTGGCCAGTCAATACTGACTGGCCAATCACAGCATAGGAGGCAGGATTCACAGGCATCGCCGGCTCTGACAAGCTCTGTTGTGTGTGTAGCTTGTCACAGTTGGTCGTATTGAAGTATAGTGAAGAAAAGAGAAGTAGAAATCTTAAAAAATCCTCAGATCTGCCCAATTTCTTCCCACTGACCAGTGATCATCATCTTTGGTGCCCACTGGACATTTGATCAATCTGATTAATCCACCCAAAGTGCCATTCTGTGATCTGTGCCCAGCCATCAATTGTCACATCACTTGTCGCAGTACGCGGTCGCCATTGCCCTGCTGTGTCCCTAGATTACCCACTGCCCGAGTTACCTGTTAGGTAGCAATGACACCTCTCATTTAGAATTTCCCTGGTAGGTAGGGTATCCTCACTTATTAAATAAAGCAGGGTCGCTGGCAAAGGATATTATTTATATCTGAACAACTTTTACAACAGTGTCCCATTGTTAAATGTTCCCTCATCCGGATCCACATTGGCGTGCGGAACAGTCTGCAAAAATCAGAAGGGCCTCCCCAAAACTTTGCTGGGAGCAGAGCTGTCTGCAGTGACGATCTGATGCTCCTGAAATATAAGGATAAAAGTGACGTCCTTATACTGACCGGCATTCATGATCGCAGAGGCAGCCTTGTACCTGTACGCGGATCCACCACCCAAGTCCCCAAACTATTTTGAGTACTGGAGTACAATAAATATATGGGCGATGTTGAACCATGCAGAGCCATGTGCAGGACAAAGGTATGGTACCTGTCTGTCCATCTTACACAGATTGCTTTATACATCGCCTTTGTCCTCTGCAGATATGCCGGCAGTGGGGACACGTTCCTGCAATTTCAGGAAAAAGTCATCAAGGCCCCAATATTTGCTGACCAGGAAGGGGAGGGCAACTCATCTGGTCCTTCCGTCAGCGAGATAATTCCCGGCCAGCATTTCCTCACAGAAATCCCCCTGACTGAAAAAAAACAGAAGCCCTAAAAAAAATGTGTGTGCGCCAAGCGAGGCTTTCGTAAGGACACCACATACCAAAGCCCACAAAATATATCACATCTCCTTGGTAAATCCAGATGAGATTGGTTGTCTCAGCAAATCTTTTCTTGCTGAGGCCTTTGATTTATTTTTTGGGCTGAATTTTATGGAATGGTGGGTAGGTTGGTAGTGGGACCTGCCATTCCCTCTCCCTCCATTGCGGGTTTTCCAGGTAGTCCTCAGTGACTGCACAAATTACAAATTCTTTCTAGACCCCTAGATGAATACCTAGAGGGCTGTCACTTCACAAATTAAATATTTTTTTGTACCCCTAGACACATACCTTAAAGGGTGCTACTTTTCAATCTAAAATTTCTCACTATATTTCTAGATGAATTAGTTTAGGGGATTCGTTTATAAAATGGGGTCACTTTTATGGGGTTTCTAATATTTTGACACCCTAGAACCTCTGTTTTCATGGCACAGGGCAGTAAATACCACAATAGTAAGCCTCAAATGTTGCATACTGCTCATTATGTTCTGAGTCCTGCCATATACTAAAAAAGCCATTTATGACCACATATGGGGTTGTACTCAGGAGAAACTGCTCCACAAATGTTGCTGTGCTTTTTCTCCTTTTAGTTCTTGTGGAAATGAGAAAAATTTACTAAACCTACATTTTATTGAAAAAAATTTAGATATTTATTTTGACTGCCTACTTCCAATCATTTCTGAAAAAAAAACCTGTGGGGTCAAAATGCTCACTATACCCTTTATTCATGTCCTTGAGGGGTGTCATTTTTAAATAGGGTAACTTGTTGGGGGTTTCCACTGTTTTGTGCTCCCAGGCGCTTTGCAAATGCAACATGGCCTCCGCAAACCATTTCAGCGAAATTTGAGCTCCAAAAGTCAAATGGCGCTCCTTCCCTTCTGAGCCCTGCTGTGTGTCCAAACAGCAGTTTATTACCACATATGGGATATTGTTGTACTCGGGAGAAACTCAGACTGTACACAATTAGACCCATGGTTCTCTGAATTACATACAGTTACATAGTAGTTATATGGTGAACACCATCTACGATGGAGGCATAGTCTCAATGCCAAGTTTTATAGATTTTACCACTGCCTTCAATAGTCTAGGACTAATAGATATGCTACAGTACATTACATATAAAACACCTTTTTTTCGGTTTGGGGGAATGAGTAGAGAGAGTTTGGGGATGGCTTCTTTGTTGTTTTGATGTAAAATATCAAGAAAAATCACTTGATTTAAAAAAAACTCTGCTACAGTGCATTGAATGTAAACTACCTTTTTTTCAGATTAGGGGAAGGAGTAGGGAGAGGGGGTGGCTTGTTTGTTGTTTTGGGTGGCTTGTTTGTTGTATGATGTAAAATCTTTAAATAAAAATCACTTGATTTAAAAAGACGTAAGACCAGAAGCTAATGCAAGATCAGGAAACAGCATTGAGACCAGTGAAGAGGAAAACAGTAACACAGATATAATAATAGATTGTAGAAGGCCAAATCTCTATAATATGCAGTTTAGTAGATGAATCCTAGATTGTAGAAGGCCCGGTCTTTATATCATCCACTTTAGTAGATGGAAACTTGATTGTAGAAGGCCCGGTCTTTATACCATCAACTTTATTTTATGGAGCCTAGATTGCAGCAGGCCGGATCTTTATATTATCCACGTCAGTAGATGGAGCCTTTATTATAGAAGGCTCGGTCTTTATATTATACACTTCAGTAGACAGAGCCTAGATTGTAGAAGGTCTGGTCTTTATATGATCCACTTCAGTAGATGGAGCCTAAATTGTAGAAGGCCGGGTCTTTATATTATCCCCTTCAGTAGATGGAGCCTAGATTGTGGAAACTAGGTCTTTATATGATACACTTCAGTAGATGGAGCCTAGATTGTAAAAGGCCTGGTCATTATATCATCCACTTCAGTTGATGGAGCCTAGATTGTAGAAGGCCCGGTCTTTATATGATTCACTTCAGTGGATGGTTCCTTCATACACCAGGATGAATGGTCCTCATGGTCTCTACTACTGCACAGGAAGTAGTAGAGACCATGGTCCTCATGGTCTCTACTACTTCCTGTGCAGTATATGTTCAAATGTTCAGTCCACACAGGAAGTTATGAGGAATGTCGCAGTTATTAATCGTCCATTTCTCTGTGTCCACCATGATGAATTTTATTGCTGGACACTTCCATGAGTACAATGCTGAAGTAACCCCTTGTAGTTGTTACTTGATCCAGAATGGAGGGGGAGCTGTGATTAGGACCTGTACGTTGTTAGTTACAGTCTGGAAAGTTGTGCGTGTCCTCAGACCCCTCGCTGATCCCCTTCCATTCTTAAGAGCTGGATGAAAACTAAAAATAAAGAAAGACAGAGCTGACATTAAAATCCATATTAACATATCCAGAAATCCATGATGAGATCCTGTAGACAGTGGAACCAGAAATTGCTGCAACTACAAGACCTCAACCCAGTAGAAGAAACCATCAACAATAATGATGAAATCCTGGAGACATTATATGTAGAGATGTTCTGTAATATTCTTTACACTGACCTTCATGTACTCATTCCTCAGAATGACAGCAGAACAGGTGTCAGGTGTTATACGGCCCGATGCTGGAAGCTTCTACTGGACGTCACATGTTCTATAGATCGTCCTGTAGATCGGGATCTGAGTCTTATGTTCTGCTGTTATTACCTCCTGCATCCAGGTTTCTTTTTTATACATTACTGTCCTGGACCTTCTCCAGTATGATGATGGTGAAGCCTTTCCAGGACAAATTCAGACATAAATGCTGAGGAGGCAGGAAAACATATGTCACTTATACAACCAAGATGAGAAACATCCTAACAACCTCCTATTCCACCGAGGGCCACACTACTTCTAATGAGGGCCCCCCCATACAATGCACTGGGAGAAACCATACATGAACTCATGGGGTAACACATCTCTGTAAATATACAAAACTGGAGATCTGAATATGTCAGGTAGGTCAGGAGGAAGAAGAAGAGTGTTAACCACTCCGTTATTATAGCCACTATATTGCAGATCTAGAAGACGAGACATAATAAGAAATAAAAGACAATATTACTGGACATTTCCTAATCATCAATATCTCCGGTATAATAGAAAATTATAGAAGCTGCAAGAACATGAAGAAAACAAACAATGAAGAATATTGAGATCCGATCAAGAAAATCTGTGAAATAAATAGAAGTTCCTACCTCTACACAGAGAATATCCTCACACAGATGTCCTATCACTGGAATCCTGGATGCAGCACCTTATGTGTGGATGTATATAGGACAATTAACATTAAGATGTGTGACATTATATATCCCTGTATTGTCTGCCCTTATAATCCCAGAGATGACAGAAGGGTCAGGTAGAAGTTAGTGACCCTTATCTAATACGACCAACTAACCATGAGACCAACTGGAATCTGACTCACTGGTCAAAGGTGAGAAGACGCCATATTATGTTAGGATGAAGCCATATATCTGTCTATATGGGAAAGGGAAGATAGTGAGTGCACGTGCATTTCCTAAACTTCCCCCTAATTGGAGTAAGTATAATCCCACCGGGACCCTCATGTGAACTACCTTGGTCAGAAAGAAAAGCCACGAGTGTTCACATGCTGCATTACCATACAGAGTGGGGAATCTCTGATCCCTGTTTGGATGATCCGGGGTCCTTGTATTATAAAAGGATACAGATCACTGCAGTGATGGCAGTGATGACACTTACAGCCATTCTCACATGGCAGACATATCTGCGGCTGAATGATAATTTATATAGGTATTTGGATTGGACCAGGTTGTATATGGTGCCACATCCAAATGCCAAGACCGCTCCTGTTTTATGAATGGTCTCATACTCGAACATCTAGAGAAGAAACACAAGTAGATTAGACTAGAACTTTCTCCAATCACTTTGCGTTTAGCTGTGTATGAGGGTTTAATGGTGGATGATATTAACTAACCGTAAAGGAGCCGGTCAACACTATTCCAATACATGACGTGCAGGCCAGTCCGAGCAGGATCTTCTGTGCCCACTCCTGATTCATATCACAGGCTGCTGCCTGGAACATCATGAATTTATACTGGGCAAAAGCCAGTGCGAAACCTGGAAGAGAAGGAACGAAATGAGAACATCTAGTGAACATCTATGACCCAGTGTGTGGAAGACCCGACTAGAGGTGGCGCTGTGTAGGATCTGGTAATTTCTAGTCATGCTGAGCTTGTTGGGAAAGTCTCTGTTGGTGAAAACCTCGGTAACAGTGACCATAATATAGTTACATTTCACTTCTACTGTAAAAAAACAAACACAAGCTGGGAGGGCAAAAACACTTAATTTTAATCCCACAAATAGTTCCATGAACTTAATAGATGAGCTGGTGCAGATCTTCTCTCATCTACAAGTGAACGTTTCATCTTCCACAGATGAAGATGGAAATACTTTAACACTGAGCCCTCGTGGAATAAGACCCTTCTATAAGTACTTCTCTAGAAATGCTTTATTCCACAATATTTTTAACTTCTTATGGAGTAGACCCTTAAGAGCATGACCATAATTTGGGCTAAATCCGTGTTAATGCTTGTATATCCACAACTTCCAATAACCGGATATGATCATCTTCCTATGAAATCTGTGACATCCTTTAGGTACGTAGGGATACACATATACTTTACTAGCCCAATTTAAACTCAAATCGGAAGCGTGACTCAAACTACATAGATCAGTAGATCTGGGTAGAACTAATTTGCTTAAGATGGTCTAGATGCTTAAATTATTATATTTATTACATAATGCTACCATCTGGCTCCCGAAGTAAATACTCCCTATATGTCTCTCATATGGGGAGGTGGCCATGTTCGTATTAAACTAGAGAACTTGCAATGGGAAAGAGAGGGAGATATGGATTCTTGTAATACTCTACTTCACCATTAGTTGAAAACAGACATGTTGTATCAGGTTGTATCAGGCGATAGAAGCTAACGGGTTTAAAGTACCCACAAAAAAATACCTTCTCTATATCTTAAGCACAAACGATGGTGGCGTATTAGAACTAAGCCGGGGATATCAGGCTGTAGACAATTCACCGCCATATTAGATCACCCATGGCTCTCTGAATTACATACAGTTACACAGTATTTATATGGTGAACATCATCAACCATGGAGGCATAGTCTCAAAGCCAAGTTTTATAGATTTTTCTATTGCCTTCAATAGTCTAGGACATGCATTGCATGTAACTACTTTTTTTTCGGATTGAGGGAAGGAGTAGGGAGAGGGGTGGCTTGTTTGTTGTTTGGGGTTGGCTTGTTTGTTGTATGATGTAAAATATTTTTTTTAAAAATCACTTGATTTAAAAAGATGTAAGACCAGAAGCTAATACAAGATCAGAAAACAGCATAGAGGTCAGTGAAGAGGAAAACAGTAACACGGATATGATGAAATACATTTTATTATAGAAATATTGATGTTGATGTTAATTTGCCAGTCAACAGTGCCCACATCACTTGGCAAATTCTAGAAGGCCAGGTCTTTAAAGTATCCACTTTAGTAGATGGAGCGTAGATTGTAGAAGGCCCAAACTCTATATTATGCACTTTAGTAGATGAAGCCTAGATTGTAAAAGGTCTGGTCTTTATATCATCCACTTCAGTAGATGGAGCCGAGATTGTAGAAGACCCGTTCTCTATATCATCCACTTCAATAGATGGAGCCGAGATTGTAGAAGGCCCGGTCTTTATATTACCCACTTCAGTAGATAGAGCCGAGATTGTAGAAGGCCCAGTCTTTATGTTATTGACTTCAGTGGATGAAGCCTAGATTATAGAACTCACAGTCTTTATACTATCCACTTCAGTAGATAGAGTCTAGATTTTAGAAGGCTCGGTCTTTATATCATGCACTTCAATAGATAGAGTCTAGATTGTAGAAGGCCCGGTCTTTATATCATCCACTTCAGTAGATACAGCCTAGATTGTAGAAGGCCTGGTCCTTATATTATCCACTTCAGTAGATGGAGCCTAGATTGTAGAAGGCCTGGTCTTTATATGATTCACTTCAGTGGATGGTTCCTTCATACACCAGGATGAATGGTCCTCATGGTCTCTACTACTTCCTGTGCAGTATATGTTGTAATGTTCAGTCCACACTGGAAGTTATGAGGAATGCTGCAGTTATTAATCGTCCATTTCTCTGTGTCCACCATGATGAATTTTATTGCTGGACACTTCCATGAGTACAATGCTGAAGTAACCCCTTGTAGTTGTTACTTGATCCAAAATGGAGGGGGAGCTGTGATTAGGACGTGCACATTGTTAGTTACAGTCTGGAAAGTTGTGCACGTCCTCAAACTCCTCGCTGATCTCCTTCCACTCATCAGGGGCGATGAAAACTGAAAATAAAGAAAGACAGACCTGACATTAAAATTTATATTTACATGTCCAGAAATCCATGATGAGATCCTGCAGATAGCAGAACCAGAAACCATTACAACTACAAGACCTCAACCAAGGAAAATAAACTGTCAACAATAAGAAAGGATGAAATCCTGGAGACATTATATGTAGAGATGTTCTGTAATATTCTTTACACTGACCTTCATGTACTCATTCCTCAGAGTGACAGCAGAACAGGTGTCAGGTGTTATACGGCCCAATGCTGGAAGCTTCTACTGGACGTGACATGTTCTATAGATCGTCCTGTAGATCGGGATCTGAGTCTTATGATCTGCTGTTATTACCTCCTGCATCCAGGTTTCTTCTTCATATATTACTGTCCTGGACCTTCTCCCGTATGATGATGGTAATGCCTTTCCAGGACATATTCAGACATAAATGCTGAGGACGCAGGAAAACATATGTCACTTATATAACCAAGATAAGAAACATCCTAACAACCTCCTATTCCACTGAGGGCCACAATACTTCTAATGAGGGCCCCATACATTGCACTGGGAGAAACCATACATGAACTCATGGGGTAACACATCTCTGTAAATATACAAACCTGGAGATCTGAATATGTCAGGTAGGTCAGGAGGAAGAAGAAGAGTGTTAACCACTCCGTTATGATAGATATTATATTGCAGATCTAGAAGACGAGACATAATAGGAAATAAAAGACAATATTACTGGACATTTCCTCATCATCAATATCTCTGGAATAATAGAAAATTATAAAATCTGCAAGAATATGAAGAAAACAAACAATGAAGAATATTGAGATCAGATCAAGAAATCAGAAAAGTCAATGAGAAAATCTGTGAAATAAATAGAAGTTCCTACCTCTACACAGGGAATATCCTCACACAGATGTCCTATCACTGGAATCCTGGATGCAGCACCTTATGGGTGGATGTATATAGGAACATAAACATAAAGATAGATGACATTATATATCCCTGTATTGTCTGCCCTTATAATCCCAGACATGACAGAAGGGTCAGGTAGAAGTTAGTGACCCTTGTCTAATACGACCCGCCAACCATGAGGCCAATTGGAATCTGACTCACTGGTCAAAGGCCAGAAGACGCCATATTATCTTAGGATGGAGCCATATATCTGTCAATATGGGAAAGGGAAGATAGTGAGTGCACATGCATTACCTAAACTGCCCCCTAATTGGAATAAATGTGAACACCCAGAAGGGACCCTCATGTGAAACTTTTTAGTCAAAAAAGAAAAGCCACGAGTGTTCACATGCTGCATTACCATACAGAGTGGGGAATCTCTGATCCCTGTTTGGAAGATCCGGGGTCCTTGCATTATAAAAGGATACAGATCACCACAGTGATGGCAGTGATGACACTTACAGCCATTCTCACATGGCAGACATATCTGCGGCTGAATGATAATTTATATAGACATTTGGATTGGACCAGGTTGTATATGGTGCCGCATCCAAATGCCAAGACCGCTCCTGTTTTATGAATGGTCTCATACTCGAACATCTAGAGAAGAAACACAAGTAGATTAGACTAGACCTTTCTCCAATCACTTTGCGTTTAGCTGTGTATGAGGGTTTAATGGTGGATGATATTAACTAACCGTAAAGGAGCCGGTCAACACTATTCCAATACATGACGTCAAGGCCAGTCCGAGCAGGATCTTCTGTGCCCACTCCTGATTGATCTCACAGGCTGCTGCCCGTAACGTCATGAATTTATACTGGGCAAAAGCCTGGGCAAAACCTGGAAGAGAAGGAAAGAAATGAGAACATCTAGTGAACATCTATGACCCAGTGTGTGGAAGACCCGACTAGAGGTGATGCTCTGTAGGATCTGGTAATTTCTAGTCATGCTGAGCTTGTTGGGAAAGTCTCTGTTGGTGAAAACCTTGGTAACAGTGACAACAATATAATCGCATTTTATTTATACCGTAAAAAAAAAAAACACAGGCTGGGAGGGCAAAAACACTTAATTTTAACCCCTTAATGAACACACTTTTTTGCGCGTTAATGACCAATGATTTTTTATTTTCGTTTTTTCACTGTCGCATTCTAAGAGTCGTTACTTTTTTATTATTTGGTCGACATAGCCGTATAAGGGCTTGTTTTTTGCGGGACGAGTTGTATTTTTGAGTGCATATAATATATTGATTAACTTTTATTAACTTTATTTTAGGAAAGAATTAAAATGAAGCAGCTTTTCCAGCATTGATTTTCGCGTTATAAATTTACACTGTTCACTATCTGGCATTAATAACATGTTACCTTTATTCTATGTGTCGGCACGATTACGGGGATATCAAATATGTAAAGGTTTTATATGTTTTTCTACATTTGAAACAAAAAAACCCTTTTAAAAAAAAAATATTTGTTTTAGCTTCACCGCATTCCAAGAGCCGTAACTTTTTTTTTTTCCGTCGGTTTGGCCATATGTGGGCTTGTTTTTTGTGGGACAAGGTGTAGTTTTCATTGGTTGTATTTTGGGGTACATGGCACTTATTGATTAACTTTTATTTTATTTTTTATGGGGGGGAATGAGAGAGAAAAATTTATGTTGCCGTTGTTTTTTGCGGTTATTTTGGACGCTGTTCACTTGACGGTTTAATTAATATGTTAACTTTATTGCTTGAGTCATTACAATCGCGGCGATACCTTATATGTTTATGTACACTTATACTAAATAAAATCACTTTTTGGGGAAAAAAGCGGTTGTATTTTATATTTGCTGCAATCTTTTTTTTTTTCCATAAACTTTATTTAACTATTCTACTTCTTTTTTTTTTGCCCCACAAGGGGACTTCACTTTGCGATTTTCTGATCGCTTATATAAATATTTGTTATATTTAGGCCTGAATCCATCAGGACACGCAAGGATCCACCTGCAATATAACAGCTGCTGTATCTCAAAAAGTAAAAATAATTTTTAATAAAATGTATTTAGGAAGTTGCACCAATCACACTGATTGACAATTTTATGTAAAAAAAAATAATTGTAATATTTATTTACCTGTTTTTTGGGGGGTTTTTTTTAAGCCTTCCTCTGGATCAATAGGGGCAAATTTTTTTTTATAATTTCTCCCATCACTTCCCTCTCTCCCATCCCTTGGTTGAACTTGATGGACATATGTTTTTGTTTTTTTGTTAACCATACTAACTATGTAACCTGTGATGGAGAAGGAAATCCCAGTAATAAAACAACCAATTATTCTTCACTTTCCACCAGTGGTTATCACTTACCCAGAATGGCCGTGCCCACGAACACTATCGTAAACAGCACCGACTGGGGGTATCGGGCTCCCGTTTCACTGCGAATAAGAGAAAAGAGACGTCAAGGAAACAGTGCAGGAACGGGAGACAAACGCTGTCACTTTAACAGAACATTGAGGGAACATTTCTGAATGTCACAGAGGTTTAATAATGACCCAGAGACTTCTATGAACTTGATGTTAACACTTCATAGAGTTCTTCTACTTGTAATGTCCTGTATAGAATCACTTATAAGATGACACTTCTCTGCTGTATAATAAAGTAACAACGTTCAATATACAACGTCACTATGAAGATAACGTCATGTCATCTGTAATGTTCTCCACTTACCTGATGTAAATCATCAGCCGGCCATTGTCCTGGTCCAGGGTTAAGGTGTAGCAGAGCAATATCCCTCCCAGGCACAGATGGAACACAAGGATGGGCAAGAATGCCAAACCCTTAATCTCCATTGAAAATCGTGATAAAGCGCAAATCACAAAGAAACGCACAGCAATGCAGCTGCAATCTCCCTCTGAATACACAGAAAGTGAGACTGTGCTGCGTCACCGCCTTTTAGAACCTCCCAACTGTGATGTCATCAGAGTGATGTCACAATGGAAAACTGCATAAGTCTGGATGTTTCCAGGAAGGCGACAAGATCCTGTGATGTCACAATGGAAAACTTTATTAGTCTGGACATGATCAGGGCTGAACGTTAAGGCTCGGTATTTTCTATGGCTGCTCCGTTATTGTCCAGTCTAATACCACAGAATAGAATTGCCGCCTGAGATTGCATGAATTATATTAATTAGGAATAATAAAAACTCTACTATGGACTATCCACAGGCGGATTTTTGGCAGATATTTCTGGCACCTGCCCTTACTGATCACACTATTATACCGCAAGGGTTAATAGTGGAGAATACACATAGTCGCACGGTGTATTGTATACAGGTTTCGGCATACACTGTGCGCCAATCATAGCCTCTCGGCCACGCGATTGATGTACATGTATGTCAGTATGCAGGAAGGGGTTGAGGCGCACGCAGCTCCGCATAAATTTGATGCACATCACTACAATATACTATACTGGCGTAAAAAACACATTTCTTAGTAAATGTCGACCATTATGTATGTCCACCTCACTCTGGTGCTATACATATATATTTATAGGGTTTTCCTGATGTATATAAATAAAATTTAGTCAATGTATTATGAAAAAAAAATCTGCTGCTTTTTAATTTTCTTTGTGTTTTCATTATCCACTATTTTCAAGATCTCTGCTTGCTATCAGTGAATGGAAATATTCTTGTTTACATCCAGAGATTAAAAAGTCTTACAGACCTAAAACTTTCTGCTGTGAAATGCGCACAAATTTGTTGCAGATTTTTCCCATTGAATTCAATGGGTTAGGTGACGACACGTCATCGCTGGGGTCCGGGTGTACAGAGAGCGGTGGGGACCAGGGAAGCGTTGCCTTAAGAGAGCACAAGAGGAGGTGAGAATAGTTGGATTTTTCTAAGAAACTCACCGCAGGGAAACCTGCACCAAATCTGCACGATTTGCAGCGGAAATGTGTGAACGTAGCCAAACCGGTACATTTATGGAGAATTATCCACTTCAGTAGAGAAATTCTAGATTGTAGAAAGTTTCCATCCGGTGCAAGCTGTGTCGAGTCGTAGCCAATCCAACTCCAAAGCAGAAACAAGAAAATAGAGAGACCGCAGCACCTATTTTATTGTTTTTATTAGAGATAGCCAATATTGTAAAAGGCCCGGTCTTTAGATCATCTACTTCAGTACATAGAGCCTAGATTGTAGAAGGCCTGGTCTTTAGATCATCCACTTCAGTAGATAGAGCACAGATTGTATAAGGTCCAGTATTTATATTATTCACTTCAGCAGATAGAGCCTAGATTGTAGTAGACCCAGTCTTTATATTATCCACTTCAGTAGATGGAGCCTCCATACACCAGGATGAATGGTCCTCCTGGTCAATAATCCGTATATTCATCAGTTGAGGAGAGAAGAGGGTTATAAGAGGGTTATACGTAATCTTCTTTGGACTGCATGTACTAATGTTATCCCCATATTAAGTGTCGCTGATGCATCATTACCCAATTTAATAAACAAATAAAGCAACAAAACCTATTTCTTGGAGAATGTGGGAATGGCCACAGCTTTATTTAACACAACCAAACATTTTTGTATCACATGGCCCGGAAGTAACCACTTAATTTATTCACATCTCCTGTGATGCCGCCCACTGTGAAGCGGCGCGCATGTAGGTTCTTCTCCGGATTTTACTCTTCAGAGCCTATCTCCGCCTGCTGTGACATCTGAAAAAACAAAGAAAAACCACAGAAACACGCCTACGCAAAGAAAAAAGGAAGAAGCTGACGAGCCCTAAGAGTCATGGCAAAGAAAAGCAAAGAAATTAAAAGACAGAGAAACACCATAACTACACACCCAAATTTTACCTAAAGAGGGAGGGCGGGAGGGACGTTTGCAGCTCCAGCAGGTAAGATGGTGAACTGCCCTTGACCTCAACTATTTATCTGCTCCTAACCCCTCCTCTATCCCCTTGTCCCACCAATCCCTGCTCCTGATTTTTCCCGCACTTTCCCCCCCCTTCTTTTCCCCTATCACATACAGTCCCAGGCACTTTCTCTATTTGATTTAGTGCCTCAAGACTGCATGTACTAATGTTATCCCCATATTAAGTGTCGCTGATGCATCATTACCCAATTTAATAAACAAATAAAGCAACGAAACCTATTTCTTGGAGAATGTGGGAATGGCCACAGCTTTATTTAACACAACCAAACATTTTTGTATCACATGGCCCTGAAGTAACCACTTAATTTATTTACATCTCCTGTGATGCCGCCCACTGTGAAGCGGCGCGCATGTAGGTTCTTCTCCGGATTTTACTCTTCAGAGCCTATCTCCGCCAAGGAGGATACCGCGAACACCTACGCGGTACTCCGACCACCCCCACCACACAATGCCAAACCAGCCTCCACTCCATCTTGCAGACCCGACAGCATGATGTCGATCCCAATGTCATTGAAATGAACGCCGTCAGATAACTATAAGTCCCCATTGTCACCTTCCAACATCAAATGACGAATTGCTACCCCCCCCAATGGAACGAACAAACCTGGAAATACGAACATTCAACAGCCGTCTTGACCGCTCGATGGCCACAGCACTTCTAGCTTCTCGCCAATGAGTTCGTGCAATCACCTCGGACCAAACAATCACACAATCAGAAAAAAGCTGTTTGAAATGGCCCAAATCAGCCTTGATAAGGGAAAACAACTCAGACAATTTCACATTCCCCAAATCATTTCCCCCAACATGTATAACGAGCACAATTGGACCGCGGCATTCCCGACTAACTTCAACTATTAACGGCAACAGCTGAACCCACCTCAGCCCTCTGATACCTTTCCAGTGCACCTCGGCCGATGACACCCCAAGACTGAGGCCTAAAGGCCGATACTCAGCCCGACGAGCTACCCAGAAAATAAAAGAATGACCAATTATCCATACTTGCGGCCGATGTTCTGAAATGACAAGGAAAGAATCAAAACAACACCAGATCCGGACGCACATAGGACCTATAACAAGTTGAACTCCACCTACCCAGACGTTTAATATCTTCCTCCCCCATACCTAAAGCATTAGCCTCCGTGGCTGCCCCTATTCTAAACGAGTCCCAAACTCAGAAGGATCAACGCCCAAATGCTCCAAACAAGACTTAAGAACGGCTCCAAATTGAAATCGAGTAAGCGGCAAAGAATTAGAGTGTATCAAGAAAGGAACCCCATCAGCTCGAAAAGACAAAAACTCACGCACCAAACGAACTGGACAGAATTCACACCCAATGAATTCACATACAACCAAACACCAACGCCCATCTGATCAGTCTTGGCCGTCACACACATACCCGAACCACTTTTTCCTCCAATAAAACATCCACAAACAGAAGACCCCCAAACCGCTTTGCACTCGGTGACACAAATTCGCTCACCCGCAATGCTGCGAAAAAGGCCAAAGAAAAAGCAGTACGCAGCAAAACAGACTCATAAGGATCAAAGCAAACTGCCGGAACAACCGTCAGAATCCTTAGTAATAAAGCATACGTAATGGGCCTTCTAGCATCCTTCACAATATGCTCCTTCTTCCACCCCTTCAATGCCTGTCTAATAACAAACATTTTAGTCACATCAGTACAACCCCACAACTTCAACATAAACACAATACCAGTCAAACCTTTTGAAACCGTGTACACCGAAGAACCATTAGTACGCATCCGAGACAAATACTCCAACGTAACCTCATAATGCTGCTAATCATTTGTAGGAAAAACTCCGCCAGATAATTCCAACCACTCCGCCCAAGACTTATTATGGCACCGCCATGTACCTGGTACCACAGAACCTTGAACTAGCCGGGCAAGTTCCCCTCGACCAGGGCCCATAAGTGATCCGGGCAACGCTCCCCTTCCAGCCGTGCTCCCGGGTGAAGCTCCCGAAAGACCCCCATCTGCAAACGAGATAAGGCATCTGCGATTTTATTCTCAACACCCGGCACATGTGTGGCCCGAAACCAAATGTTCCATTGCCTGCAACGTAGAGCTAGATGCCTAAGTAACGCCAAAACCGGCAATGATCCAGAAGACAAATTATTAACAGCCTGCACCACTGCCACATTGTCCGTCCAAAAACGTATGCGACTATTCAACATCTTTGAACCCCACAATTCTACTGCAACCACAATGGGAAAGAGTTCTAAAAGTGTCAAATTCAATGTCAGACCCATACTACTCCAGCCCACAGGCCAACGTGCAAAACACCACTCCGCTCCAAAAACCGCACACCGAAACCGACACTGCCAGCAGCATCTGTGAACAGCTGTAACTCAAAACTGGAAACCTCCTCAGACTGACAAATCGCCCTACCATTAAAAGATCGCAAAAAAGTCTGCCACACACGCAAATCATCTTTCATTTGCCTAGTGACACGAATGAAATTATGTGACCGCGAAATACCCCTAGTCGCCAATGATAGGCGTCTAGAGAAAACGCGACCCATGGGAACGATCCTGTAAGCAAAAACCAGCAACCCTAACAGTGACTGAAGATGCTTCAGGGTAACCTTTTTTGATAAAACAAATTTGTCAATGGTAGAAAGCAAACGCGCAAGCTTCTCGTCAGGTAATTTGAAAACCATCTCTTGCGTATCAATTTCAATACCCAAAAACGACAAAATCATGGACCGTCTTGTCCTCCGCTATCGGGACACCAAATTCAGACATTAAAACTCGAAAGGTTTTCAGCAAATAACCACATATTCCTGAATCACTTGGACCTACAAATAAAAAGTTGTCTAAATAATGAATGGCTGAAGAAATACCTGTCTTGAAACGAACTGTCCATTCCAGAAAGGAACCAAAAACTTCAAAATAGTAACATGAGATTGCACAAGGAAAGGTGATGAATCAACCTAAACTTCCCCGGTTCCTTTTTGGGGACCAAGCCAAGAGGAGAAACCCGTAAATTCGTATAAGGTGGCTCCCCAAAGGGGCCCGCCATCCTGCCTAAAGACACTTCATTCAGCACTTTTTCCCGTGCCAAACACATGTTTTCTTTCACCGATTTTAAATTATCTGACAACATCAAAACCGAAGAAAAAACATGCGGAATGAAAAAACCTTTACTGAAGCCCCGACCCAACAGGTCTGCTTCCTGTCTCTTGGGATACCTGGCGAGCCACGGCTCCATCGCGAGAGCGCTCACCGGAGTTCTCCGCTGCACCGGCAGGACCCACCTTGGAAGGTTGTTTTGCCCGTCGGAAACAGCAAAGCGCGGAATGGGCACCCCCGCAGATGGAGCACTCATTACGAAACTTGCAGGAAGAATAGAACCTGCAATGTCCCTCATTGTAGAGCCAACATGCTCCTGTTGGGCGCTGCGCCGCAATACCGGGTGCTGAACCCGAAACTGCGGCTCCTGCCTGAAAGGGCCGAGCCTGCTTTTGAGCCAAAATTAGCTGTAACCACACATCCATCGCCTTTGACGCCCAACCAATGTCAGGCGTCAAAGCCAACCGACTGCGAAATTCCTCGTCATATCTCCACCAAGCTGCACCTCCGTGCAATTTGTGGGCACTGAATATAGTGTCTACATACACAAACAGTTCGGCCCCTTTTTCTGGAAAACGTTGACAAATGACATGAGCCAAGGTAGAAAAACCCTGGAGCCAATTGCCAAAAGTTTTCGCAACTTTTACCTTTTTCTCCGAACCTCTTTCGAAAACACGCTCCTTATCTATCGTCACATGATCGACCGACACCAAGGACCAAGCATCCACAAAGTCATGTTTTTTTTTTTTTTGTTTTGTTTTTTTAAAGGAGCAACACCACAAAACAGTGAATCACGGAATGTCAAGCCAGACATACTGGCCGCCCGCTCAGGCGGAGGCTTAGCCCCCCCTGGCGAAACCAACGGAACCGAAGCTCCGCCTTTAGTACACAAACCATCCAACAAGCTTTTTAATGCAGAAACGAAATCAATAGCAGATAAATCACCCTTAGGTAGCCATGCGTTCCCACATGGAGACTCACCGGAGAAGGGCGTCCTCGTCACTTCCGAGGGTGCATCAACTCTCCCAGACACCGGAACCACAGACAGATCCCCACCAGGTGGACAGGCTGAGGCGACTTCTGGAACTGGAACCAGCGAAGACGAATGACGATCCCTGTGCTCCCGACGACGACGACTCCTCGTGTATCTCCTTCCCGTGCGGCTGGGTGTACTGGCTCCCGACGACGACTGGGACGGCGAAGAAGATGCTGTACTGGAAGACACACTCTTACTCCGGGAACGGCGACGTCTCTCAACCTGATAGCGTGGACGCCCGTGACCACCACGACGATGTCCTCTCCCATGCCGTCTCCTTCGCCGTCTGCGTCTCGCCGACACCGCACCTGGAAGAGAAAACTCCGAAAGAGAAACTGGCAAATCACGTTGCTCCGCAGACTGCCCGCACGGCAACAGATCAATCCACCCAGTGAACTCCTCTCATTCACAGTGCCTGTGCCTGGTAACCACAGGCCACTCACCAGCTCTCTCCCCAGCTCTGTGTCATTTCCAGAACCACCAGCAGGTGGCAGCAACTGCACACCTAACCTGCTGGTGCCTGAGGCCTGCGTCTCTGCTCTCCTGAGACCGCCCCCTCCAGCTCCCCTCTCAACCACGGCCTGCTGTGAGAGGGAGAAAGCTGTCGGGCCGGGAAGAAGAACCAGCGGTGCACTAATAACGGCCACGGCTTCTGCGGCTCCTTGCGGCATTGCACTGCCTGCAGCCCAGATGGGGAGAACTGCAGAAGCTCCCCCAGCCAGGGGAGTGGGTGGCACGACGTCGGGACCGGGTGAAGGGGAGAGCAGGCGACGGCGCCTCTGTCCCGCTCCTGAAGAGCGAACGGTGCCGGCCCGCTTCTGGGTGGCTGAAGGTGGGCTGAGGCTCAAACGGGGAGGAGGCCGAGAAACCCGGCGCAGCCTACCTCTAACTGCTGACGCCGACGGGACTCCACCGCTGCTGACACCGACGACCGCCGCAGGTAAAACCTCCTGCCTGCGATCCCCTGCCAGGAACACCTCCAGCCAGCTTGTACCCTCCGTGGCAACCCGCTGTGCCACCTGCCTCATCAGCTCATCCGCCATCTGCACTCCGGAAAACGCCCTGGACCGCAGAGGAAGATCTCTCACAGGACCAGACGTCTGACGTTTGCAGCTCCAGCAGGTAAGATGGTGAACTGCCCTTGACCTCAACTATTTATCTGCTCCTAACCCCTCCTCTATCCCCTTGTCCCACCAATCCCTGCTCCTGATTTTTCCCGCACTTTCCCCCCCCCTTCTTTCCCCCTATCACATACAGTCCCAGGCACTTTCTCTATTTGATTTAGTGCCTCAAAACATCCCAAAGATGTCGATTCCCTTTCGGCCACATACATTTCTCATGGCCACACCACTTTGTTTCCCCTCTTATCGGCAGGTTTGTAAACCACATCCTTCAGGGACTTTAACCATTTCAGGCTTCTCCATCATTGATAGGTTATCACCATATGGTCTATTAGGATTTTTTTTAAATTCCTTTACAACCAGTTTCACAAATAGATCTACTATCGGGCAAAGTGTAGATTTTTCTGGCTATTCTCCGTTATCTTACTTGATTCTTCATTTTCTTCCTCACACAATAGATCCTCCAATGTTTGGAAGCGTGACTCAAATGACATGGTTCAGTAGTGGGTAGAACCAATTTGCTTAAGATGGTCTGGATGCTTACATTATTATATTTATTACATAATGCTACCATCTGGCTCCCGAAGTAAATACTCTCTTTATATCTCTCATTTGGGGAGGTTGTCATGCTCGTATTAAACTAGAGACCTTTCAACGAGCTAAAGATGGCGGGGGCTTTCCTGCTCAAAATCTATAAGTATATTATTTGGCAGCTCAATTCTCAAGATCTGAAAGGTTTGGAAAGAGAGGGAGATATGGATTCTTGTAATACTCTACTTCACCATTAGTTGAAAACAGACATGTTGTATTAGTTTGTATCAGGCGATAGAAACTAACGTGTTTAAAGTACACACAAAAAAATATCTACTCTATATCTTAAGCACAAACAATGGTGGCGTATTAGAACTAAGCCGGGGATATCAGGCTGTAGACAATTCACCACCTTATTAGATACCGCATGGCTCTCTAAATTACATACAGTCACATAGTAGTTATATCGTGAACACCATCTACCATGCAGGCATAGTCTCAAAGCCAAGTTTTATAGATTTTACCATTGCCTTCAAAAGTCGAGTACTAATAAATCTGCTACAGTGCATTGTATGTAAAATACTTTTTTTTCGGATTGGGGGAAGGGGTCGGGAGAGGGGGGTGGCTTGTTTGTTGTTTTGGGGTGGCTTGTTTGCTGTATGATGTAAAACCTTTAAATAAAAATCACTTGATTTAAAAAGAAGTAAGACCAGAAGCTAATACAAGATCAGGAAACAGCATTCAGGTCAGTGAAGAGGAAAACAGTAACACAGATATGATAAAATACATTTTATTATAGAAATATTAATGTACATGGCTTGGCAAATTCTAGAAGGCCAGGTCTTTAAAGTATCCACTTTAGTAGATGGAGCATAGATTGTAGAAGGTCCAATCTCTATATTATGCAATTTAGTAGATGAAGCCTAGATTGTAGAAGGCCTGGTCTTTATATCATCCACTTCAGTAGATGGAGCCGAGATTGTAGAAGACCCGGTCTTTATATTACCCACTTCAGTAGATAGAGCCGAGATTGTAGAAGGCCTGGTATTTATAACATCCACTTCAGTATATGGAGCCTAGATTGTAGAAGGCTCAGTCTTCATATCATCCACTTCAGTAGATAGAGCCTAGATTGTAGAAGGCTCGGTCTTTATATCATCCACTTCAGTAGATAGAGCCTAGATTGTAGAAGTCCAGATCTTTATATTATCCACTTCAGTAGATGGAGCCCAGATTATAGAAGGCCTGGTCTTTATATGATCGACTTCAGTAGATGGAGCCTAGATTGTAGAAGGCCCGGTCTTTATTTTATCCACTTCAGTAGATGGAGCCTAGATTGCAGAAGGCCTGGTCCTTATATTATCCACTTCAGTAGATGGAGCCTAGATTGTAGAAGCACCAGTCTTTACATGATTCACTTCAGTAGATGGAGCCTAGATTGTAGAAGGCCCAGTAAATGATCCACTTCAGTAGATGGAGCCTTCATACACCAGGATGAATGGTCCTCCTGGTCTCTACTACTTCCTGTGCAGTATATGTTGAGATGTTCAGTCCACACGGGAAGTTATGAGGAATGCCGTAGTTATTAAATGTCCATTTCTCTGTGTCCACCATGATGAATTTAGAATTGGACACTTCCATGAGTACAATCCTGAAGTAACCCCTTGTAGATGTCACTTGATCCAGAATGGAGGGGGAGATGTGACTAGGACGTGCACGTTGTTAGTTACAGTCTGGAAAGTTGTGCATGTCTTCAGACTCCTCGTTGATCTCTTACCATTCATCAGGGGCGTATGAAAACTGAAAATAAAGAAAGACAGAGCTGACATTAACATCCATATTAACACATCCATATATCCGTGATGAGATCCTGTAGACAGTCGAACCTGAAATTGCTGTAAACACAAGACCTCAAACCAGTAGAGGGAATCATCAACAATAATGATAAAATCCTGGAGACATTATATGTAGAGATGTTCTGTAATATTCTTTACACTGACCTTCATGTACTCATTCCTTAGAGTGACAGCAGAACAGGTGTCAGGTGTTATACGGCCCGATGCTGGAAGCTTCTACTGGACATGACATGTTCTATAGATCGTCCTGTAGATCGGGATCTGAGTCTTATGTTCTGCTGTTATTACCTCCTGCATCCAGGTTTCTTCTTCATATATTATTGTCCTGGACCTTCTCACGCATAGTGATGGTGAAGCTTTTCCAGGACATATTCAGACATAAATGCTGAGGAGGCAGGAAAACATATGTCACTTATACAACCAAGATGAGAAACATCCTAACAACCTCCTATTCCACCGAGGGCCACACTACTTCTAATGAAGGCCACATACAATGCACTGGGAGAAACCATACGTGAACCCATGGGTAACACATGTCTGTAAATATACAAACCTGGAGATCTGAATATGTCAGGTAGGTCAGGAGGAAGAAGAAGAGTGTTATCCACTCGGTTATGATGGCCACTATACTGCAGATCTAGAAGACGAGACATAATAGGCAATAGAAGACAATATTACTGCACATTTCTCATCATGAATATCTCTGGTATAATAGAAAATTATAGAAGCTGCAAGAACATGAAGAAAACAAACAATGAAGAACATTGAGATCATATCAAGAAATCAGAAAATACAATGAGAAAATGTATGAAATAAGTAGAAGTTCCTACCTCTTCACATTGACTATCCTCACACAGATGTCCTATTAATGGAATCCTGGATGCAGCACCTTATGGGTGGATGTATATAGGAACATAAACATAAAGATGGATGACATAATTTATCCCTGTATTGTCTGCCCTTATAATCCCAGACATCTCAGGAGGGTCAGGTAGAAGTTAGTACGACCAACCAACCATGAGACAAACTGGAATCTGACTGACTGGTCAAAGGCCTGAAGACGCCACATTATGTTAGGATGGGACTATATGTCTGTCTATATGGGAAAGGGAAAATAGTGAGTGCACGTGCATTTCATAAACTGTTCCTTATTGTAATAAGTGTAATCCCACCGAAGGGACCCTCATGTGAACTCCCTTGGTCAGAAAGAAAAGCCACGAGTGTTTACATGCTGCATTACCATAGAGTGGGGAATCTCTGATCCCTGTTTGGGTCCTTGCATTATAAAAGGATACAGATCGCCGCAGTGATGCCAGTGATGACACTTAATGTCATTCTCACATGGCAGACATATCTGCGGCTGAATGATAATTTGTATAGACATTTGGATTGGACCAGGTTGTATAGGGGCCCACATCCAAATGCCAATACCGCTCCTGCTTGATGGATGATCTCATACTCGAACATCTAGAGAAGAAACACAAGTAGATTAGGCTAGAACTTTCTCCAATCACTTTGCGTTTAGCTGTGTATGAGGGTTTAATGGTGGATGATATTAACTAACCGTAAAGGAGCCGGTCAACACTATTCCAATACATGACGTCAAGGCCAGTCCAAGCAGGATCTTCTGTGCCCACTCCTGATTCATATCACAGGCTGCTGCCCGGAACATCATGAATTTATACTGGGCAAAAGCCATGGCAAAACCTGGAAGAGAAGGAAAGAAATGAGAACATCTAGTGAACATCTATGACCCAGTGTGTGGAAGACCCGACTAGAGGTGACGCTCTGTAGGATCTGGTCATTTCATGCTGAGCTTGTTGGGAAAGTCTCTGTTGATGAAAACCTCTGTAACAGTGACAACAATATAGTTACATTTTACTTAGGCCCCATGCACATGACCGTATTTCCCCCCCCCCGTAAATACTAGTGTAAATACGGGTCCTTTGTCACACGTTTTTAACCCGTATTTAACCTGTATTTACGGCCCTTTTTTCTCTGCTTCTCTTTATTCAAAAATTTAAATCAGGCATATAAGCCTGCAGTCAGGGGAATCCCCTGACGTCGCCTAGCAACGCTCCCTTAATTACGGGTGACACACGTAACCATCCGTAATTACGGGAGCTCCATAGACTTCTATGGGTCTGCCCATGCCGTAATTACGGCCTGAAATAGGACATTCTCTATATTTTTCAATGGCTCGGGCACCTTCCCGTAAGCAAACGGGAAGGTACCCGTGGCCAATAGAAGTCTATGGACCCGTAATTACGGCCCGTAATTACGGGAGTTTTTACGGTCGTGTGCATGGGACCTTATACTGTAAAAAACAAACACAAGCTAAGAAGGGAGGGCAAAAACACTTAATTTTAACCCCTTAATGACCAGGCCTTTTTGCAAGTTATTGACCAATGATTTTTTTTTTCGTTTTTTCACTGTCGCATTCTAAGGGTATGTGCACACACAAACTCAAAAACTTCTGAAAATACAGACCTGTTTCCAAGGGAAAACAGCTCCTGATTTTCAGCCGTCTTTTAATCAAACTCGCGTTTTTCGCAGCGTTTTTTACGGCCGTTTTTTGGGCTGTTTTTCTATAGAGTCAATGAAAAACGGCTCCAAAAACGGCTCAAGAAGTGACGTGCACTTCTTTTTCACGGGCATCTTTTTACATGCTATTTTTGGAAAACGAGGCGTAAAAAAACGCACAGTCGGAGCAGAACGCCGTATTTCCCATTGAAAGCAATGGGCAGATGTTTGGAGGCATTCTCCTTCTGATCTTTCAGCCGTTTTTCGGGATGTTTACGGCCCGAAAAATGGCTGAATACACTACATGTGAACATACCCTAGGAGTCGTAACTTTTATTTTGTTCCGTCGACATAACCGTATAAGGGCTTGTTTTTTGCGGGACGAGTTGTATGATTTAATTTTACCATTTTTGGGTGCATATAATATGTTGATTAACTTTTATTAACTTTATTTTAGGAAAGAATTGAAAATAAGCAGCTATTCCACCATTGATTTTCACGTTTTAAATGTATGCCGTACATTGGAAAATGAAAAACTGTTTTAATTTAAAAAAAAATACTTGTTTTTGCATCGCCGCATTCCAAGAGCAGTAACCTTTATTTTTCTGTCGATGTGGCCATATGAGGCCTTTTTTGTGGGACAATGTGTAGTTTTCATTGGTAGTATTTTGACACTTATTGATTAACTTTTATTTTATTTTTTTATGGGGGGAGTGTGAGAAAAAAAGGAATTTTGCAGTTGTTTTTTGTGCTTTTACTGGATGCTGTTCACCCAACGGTTTAATTAATGTGTTAACTTTATTGTTTGAGTCATTATGATCGCGGCGATACCTTATATGTGTTTGTTTATTGTTTGTTTGCTTGTTTGTTTTTACACTTTTACTAAATAAAACTATTTTTTGGGGAAAAAAGTGGTTTTATTTTATTTTTACTGTAATCTTTTTTTTTAATGAAAACTTTAACTATTTTACTGGTTTTTTTTTAGTGCCACTAGGGGACTTCACTTTGCGATCTTCTGATCGCTTATATAATGCTTTGGTATATTTAGTATACACCATTATTGCCTGTCAGTGCAAAACTGACAGGCAATCTATTATACCATGTCTCCAGTAGGGCCTAATAGGCAGTTGCTGAAGGCAGTCCTAGGGGCCTTTGTTAAGGCCCTGGCTGCCATGGAAACCGAACGGCACCTTAAAAGAGCTAAATAAAGTCAGCAAAAATACAAAATGAAAAGCAGGTGGACCAGGATAGCAAATCAAATCCCCCAAAAATTATTAAAATATATAAATGCAGAAAAGCCAACGTCTGAACATGTAGGACCCCTAGATAATGGTAATGGGGAGTTGGTCACAGGGGATCAAGAGAAGCAGAGTTACTAAATGGGTTCTTTAGCTCTGTATATACAACAGAAGAAAGAGCAGCTGATGTAGCCGGTGCCAGTGCTGGTAATACATCACTTATTACACTGAATTGGATGAATGTAGATATGGTCCTAGCTAAATTAAATAAAAAAAATGTACACAAGGCCCCGGGACCAGATGGGTTACACCCCAGAGCTCTTAAACGCTATGTACACCTTTAAAATTTATATATCTTTTCCGGGTTTTTTTTTTTTACTAAAATTGCCCATGAGTGTGATTGCTGCAACTTCCTAAATACATTTTAATAAAATTATATTTACTTTTGGAGATACAGCTGCTTTATATTCTGTATACAGAGCAGCAGTAACTTGCGCTGAGACCTGAATCCGTCAGGACATGCAAAGATCCACCTGCGGTATCTCAAAAAGTAAAAATAATTTTGAATAACATTTATTTACCAATCACAATGATGGACAATTTTATGCCCCAAAAAAAAGTCAACGTGTAGAATTCTTGTTTAAATGTTCATTCCATTTTTTTTTTTAAACCTTCCTCTGGATCAAAAGGGGAAAAACAAAGTCCTATAATTTCTCCCATCACTTCCCTCTCTCCCATCACTTGGTTGAACTTGATGGACATATGTTTTTGTTTTTTTGTTAACCGCACTAACTATGTAACCTGTGATGGAGAAGGAAATCCCAGTAATAAGAACAACCAATTATTCTTCACTTTCCACCAGTGGTTATCACTTACCCAGAATGGCCGTGCCCACGAGCACTATCGTAAACATCACCGACTGGGGGTATCGGACTCCCGTTTCACTGCGAATAAGAGAAAAGAGACGTCAGGGAAACAGTGCAGGAGCGGGAGACAAACGCTGTCACTTTAACAGAACATTGAGGGAACATTTCTGAATGTCACAGATGTGTAATAATGACCCAGAGACTTCTATGAACTTGATGTTAACACTTCATAGAGTTCTTCTACTTGTAATGTCCTGTATAGAATCACTTATAAGATGACACTTCCCTGCTGTATAATAAAGTAACAACGCTCAATATATAACGTCACTATGAAGATAACGTCATGTCATCTGTAATGTTCTCCACGTACCTGATGTAAATCATCAGCCGGCCATTGTCCTGGTCCAGGGTTAAGGTGTAGCAGAGCAATATCCCTCCCAGGCACAGATGGAACACAAGGATGGGCAAGAATGCCAAACCCTTAATCTCCATTGAAAATTGTGACAAAGCGAAAATCACAAAGAAACGCACAGCAATGCAGCTGCAATCTCCCTCTGAATACACAGAAAGTGACACTGTGCTGCGTCACCGCCTTTTAGAACCTCCCAACTGTGATGTCATCAGAGTGATGTCACAATGGAAAACTGCATAAGTCTGGATGTTTCCAGGAAGGCGACAACATCCTGTGATGTCACAATGGAAAACTTTATTAGTCTGCACATGATCAGGGCTGAACGTTAAGGCTCGGTATTTTCTATGGCTGCTCCGTTATTGTCCAGTCTAATACCACAGAATAGAATTGCCGCCTGAGATCGCATGAATTATATTAATTAGGAATAATAAAAACTCTACTATGGACTATCCACAGGCGCATTTGTGGCGGATATTTCTGGCACCTGCCCTTACTGATCCTACTATTATACCGCAAGGGTTAATAGTGGAGAATACACATAGTCGCACGGTGTACTGTATACAGGTTTCGGCATACACTGTGCGCCAATCACAGCTTCTCGGCCACGCGATTGATGTACATGTATGTCAGTATGCAGGAAGGGGTTGAGGCGCACGCAGCTCCGCATAAATTTTATGCACATCACTACAATATACTTTACTGGCGTAAAAAACACATTTCTTAGTAAATGTCGGCCATTATGTATATCCACCTCACTCTGGTGCTATACATATATATTTATAGGGTTTTCCTGATGTATATAAATAAAATTTAGTCAATGTATTACGAAAAAAAAATCTGCTGCTTTTTAATTTTCTTTGTGTTTTCATTATCCACTATTTTCAAGATCTCTGCTGGCTATCAGTGAATGGAAATATTCTTGTTTACATTCAGAGATTAAAAAGCCTTACAGACCTAACACTTTCTGCTGTGAAATGCACACAAATTTGTTGCAGATATTTCCCATTGAATTCAATGGGTTAGGTGACGACACGTCATCGCTGGGGGCCGGGTGTACAGAGAGCGGTGGGGACCAGGGAAGCGTTGCCATGAGAGAGCACAAGAGGGGAGAATAGTTGGATTTTTCTAAGAAACTCGCCGCAGGGAAACCTGCACCAAATCTGCACGATTTGCAGCGGAAATGTGTGAACGTAGCCAAACCGTTACATTTATGGAGAATTGTCTTGACTGCATACATTGTAGCAAACCCTCAGACGTGAGACGTATTGAGTCTGTGTGTGTTTGAAATATATATATATATACTGTATATTCTAGTCCTTCTCAATGAACTAGAATATCATCAAAAAGTTAATTTATTTCAGTAATTCAATTCAAAAAGTGAGGTTTATATATTATATAGATTCATTACACACAGAGTAATATTAACACACAGACCTACACAGACTGGTGATCCCCTTTTAAGCCGACCTAAGATAGGCTTGGATCCAGGGTCCAGCAGACAGTAATCTTATAGAGTATAAGCTGGGGCCCTGTATCTAAGCCTAACACACGGTAGGCTTAAAAGGGGTTGTCCACTCCCTAAACATTATGCACTATCCTCAGGATAGGCCATCAATAGCTGGTGGGTCGGGGTCCCCGATAATCAGCTGTTTTGAAGGGGGTGCAGAACTCGTACGAGCGCCCCTTCATTTCCGTTACTTGCTCACACTGTGAACGTCCATGTCAGCAATTCAGTGTGAGAAAGTGACCGGAGTGAAGGGGAAGTAGCGCTCGTACGAGCTCTGCACCCCCTTCAAAACAGCTGATTGGCGGGTGTCCCGGGAGTCGGACCCCCACCCACCATCTCTAGACAGTAATATTAACACACAGATAGTAATATTAATCTTACGCTCCTCTTTGGCCACAGCGGAGGTCCTGACTCCATCCAGGGTCGGGATACTGTGCGCAGCGCATAGCGTTGTGACGTCAGGACCGCCGCTGCGCTTCGGAAGGAAAATATGTAAGTACTGTCAGTTATTATAGTAACGGGGGCCCGCGTAGTTTATTACATAGGCCCCAGTTAAGCTATCTCCTCAGATGCAGCAAGGGATCATGGGTATGGTGGGTTACAAGACAGGAAACAAGTCCAGAAGCAAGGGATGTAAACAAACAGAAAGAGCAGCAGTGACCATTGAGATCAAACAGAAACTGGTATAGGGTTAGTAGGGGGTTTAGAGAAGGCAAACCAAGGCTGGGGGACACTTTTTAGATTATATTTTTTTCCTGGCTAACCTCTTTAAATTATTATATTTATTACATAATTCTCCCATCTGGCTCCCGAAGTAAATACTCTCATTAGGTCTCTCATTTGGGGAAGTGGCAATGCTCATATTAACCCCTTCCTGCAAATGGGCATGACTACGTCCAGATTGCAAGTGCTTTACCACAATCGAGCGCACAGTCATGCCCTGGCTTTAAACTGTCACCTTGTTAAGTGACACAGTTACAGCATCCTGACTGCAACTGTTACTGACAGTTGCCGGGCAGGACTCACTGGCACGGTACCAATCAGAATGGTCCCGTGTCGTCAAGCGCTGTGATTGGCCAGTCAGTACTGACTGGCCAATCACAGCATAGGAGGCAGGATTCACAGGCATCGCCAGCTCTGACAAGCTCTGTTGTGTGTGTAGCTTGTCACAGTTGGTCGTATTGAAGTATAGTGAAGAAAAGAGAAGTAGAAATCTTAAAAAATCCTCAGATCTGCCTAATTTCTTCCCACTGACCAGTGATCATCATCTTTGGTGCCCACTGGACATTTGATCAATCTGATTAATCCACCCAAAGTGGCATTCTGTGATCTGTGCCCAGCCATCAATTGTCACATCACTTGTCGCAGTACGCGGTCGCCATTGCCCTGTTGTGTCCCTAGATTACCCACTGCCCGAGTTACCTGTTAGGTAGCAATGACACCTCTCATTTAGAATTTCCCTGGTAGGTAGGGTATCCTCACTTATCAAATATAGCAGGGTCGCTGGCAAAGGATATCATTTATATCTGAACAACTTTTACAACAGTGTCCCATTGTTAAATGTTCCCTCATCCGGATCCACATTGGCTTGCGGAAAAGTCTGCAAAAATCAGAAGGGCCTCCCCAAAACTTTGCTGGGTCAGACACTGAAATTATGGGAGAGCAGAGCTGTCTGCAGTGACGATCTGCTGCTCCTGAAATATAAGGATAAAAGTGACGTCCTTATACTGACCGGCATTCATGATCGCAGAGGCAGCCTTGTACCTGTACGCGGATCCACCACCCAAGTCCCCAAACTATTTTGAGTACTGGAGTACAATAAATATATGGGCGATGTTGAACCATGCAGCGCCATGTGCAAGACAAAGGTGTGTTATGAAAACCTGTTTGTCCATCTCACACAGATTGCTTTATACATCGCCTTTGTCCTCTGCAGATATGTCGGCAGTGGGGACACGTTCCTGCAATTTCAGGAAAAAGTCATCAAGGCCCCGATATTTGCTGACCAGGAAGGGGAGGGCAGCTCATCTGGTCCTTCCGTCAGCGAGATAATTCCCGGCCAGCATTTCCTCACAGAAATCCCCCTGACTGAAAAAAAAAACAGAAGCCCTAAAGAAAAATTTTGTGCGCCAAGCGAAGCTTTCGTAAGGACACCACATACCAATGTGAGACGTGTCCCACAAAGCCCGTCCTGTGCATGAAACAATGTTTCAAAATATATCACATCTCCTTGGTAAATCCAGATGAGATTGGTTGTCTCAGCAAATCTTTTCTTGCTGAGGCCATTGATTTATTTTTTGGGCTGGATTTTATGGAATGGTGGGTAGGTTGGTAGTGGGACCTGCCATTCCCTCTCCCTCCATTGCGGGTTTTCCAGGTAGTCCTCAGTGACTGCACAAATTAAAAATTCTTTCTATACCCCTAGATGAATACCTAGAGGGCTGTCACTTCACAAATTAAATATTTTTTTGTACCCCTAGACGCATACCTTAAAGGGTGCTACTTTTCAATATAAAATTTCTCACTATATTTCTAGATGAATTCGTTTAGGGGATTCGTTTATAAAATGGGGTCACTTTTATGGGGTTTCTAATATTTTCACACCCTAGAGCCTCTGTTTTCATGGCACAGGGCAGTAAATACCACCATAGTAAGCCTCAAATGTTGCATACTGCTCATTATGTTCTGAGTCCTGCCATATACTCAAAAAGCCATTTATGACCACATATGGGGTTGTACTCAGGAGAAACTGCTCCACAAATGTTGCTGTGCTTTTTCTCCTTTTAGTTCTTGTGGAAATGAGAAAAATGTACTAAACCTACATTTTATTGAAAAAAATTTAGATATTTATTTTGACTGCCTACTTCCAATCATTTCTGAAAAAAAACCTGTGGGGTCAAAATGCTCACTATACCCTTTATTCATGTCCTTGAGGGGTGTAATTTGTAAATAGGGTAACTTGTGGGGGGTTTCCACTGTTTTGTGCTCCCAGGCGCTTTGCAAATGCAACATGGCCTCCGCAAACCATTTCAGCGAAATTTGAGCTCCAAAAGTCAAATGGCGCTCCTTCCCTTCTGAGCCCTGCTGTGTGTCCAAACAGCAGTTTATTACCACATATGGGATATTGTTGTACTCGGGAGAAATTCAGACTGTACACAATTAGACCCATGGTTCTCTGAATTACATACAGTTACATAGTAGTTATATGGTGAACACCATCTACGATGGAGGCATAGTCTCAATGCCAAGTTTTATAGATTTTACCACTGCCTTCAATAGTCTAGGACTAATAAATATGCTACAGTACTGTAATGACCGGGGGGTAGGGAAACGGACAAGTGAGCCCTAATCTACCCGCCACTCTGTCCCTGCCTACTTGCAACGACCCGCCCTAGGCGACGGGGTACATCTGGGCGGCGGTCCCTGCACTCAGTAAGTGCACGACAAACACGACAAACATACAAGGGAATACAAGCAAGGGAAAGGGGCAGTTGCCCACGGCAACACCGTGAGCAACCAGAGTGGTGAACGAGCCGAGTCAAGCCAGGAGTGTGCGAGGTACCAAACGAAGAGCAGAAGAGTAGTCAGTAAGTCAGGGTCTGTATGGAGCAGGAACAAAATAGAAGGAGCTGTAGCTGGGCCAGGAAACCACACGAAAAAGAATCACAAGCACAGAGGGACAGGAAGGGAAAGGCTTAAATAGACCGAGGGCGGGAGCTAGCTGAGTCTGGCCAGGTTGCGATAGGCTCTCCCACTCCTAAGCCTGCCAGCCTGAGTGGTGGAAGCTGGAGTCAGTCTCAGGGATGTAGATTCAGGTGCTGACTGATTAATTAAGGGAGTTAACCCCGAAGCTGTGCCTGGCAGATCCTTTACAGTACCCCCCCCTTTTATGAGGGGCCACCGGACCCTTTCTAAGTGGAACTGGCTTACTGGGGAAACGCAAGTGGAACCTCCTGACCAATACCCCAGCATGAACATCCCGGGCGGGTACCCAAGTCCTCTCCTCGGGCCCGTAACCTCTCCAATGGACCAGGTACTGGAGGGAGCCTTGGACCATCTTGCTGTCCACAATCCTGGCCACCTCGAATTCCACCCCCTCAGGGGTGAGGACGGGAACAGGAGGTCTCCTCGAGGGAGCCATGGACAGGGAGCAGCGTTTAAGGAGGGAGGCATGAAACACATCGTGTATACGAAAAGACGGAGGTAACTCCAGCCGGAAGGAGACAGGATTGAGGACCTCAATGACCTTATACGGCCCAATAAACCGGGGAGCAAACTTCTTGGACGGAACCTTGAGACGCAAGTTCCTAGACGACAACCACACCAGATCCCCGACCATAAACAGGGGGTTAGCAGAACGCTTTCTATCAGCCTGAGTTTTTTGTACGCTCTGGGACGCCTCTAGGTTCTTCTGAACCTGGGCCCAGACTGTGCACAGTTCCCGATGAACGACCTCTACCTCGGGATTGTTGGAACTACCAGGTGAAACGGAGGAGAACCGTGGATTAAACCCAAAATTACAGAAAAAGGGAGAGACCCCTGACGAGTTACTGACCCGGTTATTAAGGGAAAATTCGGCGAGGGGAATGAATGAGACCCAATCATATTGACAGTCAGAGACAAAACACCTTAAGTATTGTTCTAGAGATTGATTAGTCCTCTCCGTTTGGCCACTGGTTTCAGGATGGAATGCAGAGGAGAAGGACAGATCAATCCCCAACTTCATACAGAAGGCTCTCCAAAACAATGAAACAAATTGTACCCCTCTGTCCGAAACAATATTGACAGGGACCCCATGGAGACGCAGGATGTGTTTGACAAACAAGGTAGCCAACGTCTTGGCGTTGGGTAGTTTCTTGAGGGGCACAAAGTGGCACATCTTACTGAAGCGGTCTACCACCACCCACACCACCGACTTGCCTTGGGATGGAGGCAAATCGGTGATAAAATCCATGGAGATATGTGTCCAAGGTCTCTGGGGAATGGGCAACGAACGCAGTAAGCCCGCTGGTCAGGACCTGGGAGTCTTGGACCTAGCACAAACCTCACAAGCGGCGACGTAGGCCTTAATGTCTTTAGGCAACCCAGGCCACCAATAATTTCTGGTAATGAGGTGTTTGGTACCCAGGATGCCTGGATGACCAGATAGTACGGAGTCATGATTTTCCCTAAGTACCCTTAGCCGGAATAGCAGGGGAACAAACAGCTTGTTCTCAGGAATGTTCCCGGAAGCTGAACCTTGATCAGCAGCAATTTCAGAGACTAAATCAGAATCGATCGAGGAAATGATTATACCTGGAGGCAAAATACAAGCAGGATCTTCCTCCGAAGGAGGGCTGGCCATGAAGCTACGCGACAGTGCATCAGCCTTAATATTTTTAGACCCAGCCCTATAGGTAACCAAAAAATTGAATCTGGTAAAAAATAACGCCCATCGAGCTTGTCTCGGGTTTAGCCTCCGGGCAGATTCTAGGAAAACCAGATTCTTGTGGTCGGTAAGGACCGTTACCTGGTGTCTAGCCCCCTCCAGGAAGTGGCGCCACTCTTCAAATGCCCATTTAATGGCTAAGAGTTCGCGGTTGCCAATATCATAGTTACTCTCAGTTGGCGAAAACTTCCTGGAGAAGTAGGCACAGGGGCGGAGATGGGTGAGGGACCTGGTACCCTGGGACAAGACAGCCCCCACTCCCACCTCAGATGCGTCAACTTCCACGATAAATGGCTCCATTTGGTTGGGCTGAACCAGCACCGGGGCCGAGATAAAGCACTTCTTAAGGACCTCAAAAGCCTGGACAGCTTCATGAGGCCAGTGGAGGAGATCAGCACCTTTGCGAGTGAGGTCCGTAAGAGGCTTAGCGATGACCGAGAAGTTAGCAATAAATCTCCTGTAATAATTAGCGAACCCCAAAAAACACTGTAACGCCTTCAGGGAGGCAGGTTGGACCCATTCCGCCACAGCCTGAACCTTGGCGGGGTCCATGCGGAATTCATGAGGAGTGAGGATTTGACCCAAAAATGGTATCTCCTGTACCCCAAACACACATTTTTCGGTTTTGGCAAACAGTTTGTTTTCCCGAAGGACCTGGAGCACCTTCCTGACATGCTCAATGTGGGAGGACCAGTCCTTGGAAAACACCAGTATGTCATCAAGGTACACTACAAGAAATATCCCCAGGTAATTTCTCAAAATCTCATTTATGAAATTCTGGAAGACCGCAGGGGCATTACACAACCCAAAGGGCATGACGAGGTATTCGAAATGGCCTTCGGGCGTGTTAAACGCAGTCTTCCACTCATCCCCCTCTTTGATGCGAATAAGGTTATACGCCTCCCGTAGATCCAATTTAGAGAACCATTGGGCCCCCTGAACCTGATTAAAGAGATCAGGAATCAAAGGAAGGGGATACTGGTTCCTTACCGTGACCTTATTCAGGCTACGGTAGTCAATGCATGGCCTAAGACCACCATCCTTCTTCCCCACGAAGAAGAAGCCAGCACCTACCGGAGAAGAAGAAGGACAAATGTAACCCTTGGCCAGGGATTCCTGGATATACTCTCTCATGGCTTCACGTTCGGGACAAGAAAGATTAAATATCCTACCCTTAGGAAGCTTAGCTCCTGGTACCAATTCGATAGCGCAATCGTATTCTCTATGAGGAGGTAACACTTCGGAGGCCTCCCTAGAGAAAACATCAGCGAAGTCCTGAACAAACTCGGGTAGCGTATTCGCCTCCTCAGGGGGAGAAATAGAATTAACAGAAAAACATGACGTACAACATTCATTACCCCATTTGGTTAGCTCCCCAGTATTCCAGTCAAACGTGGGATTATGCAACTGCAACCAGGGAAGGCCTAGAACCAAATCGTACGATAATCCCTGCATCAACAGTACAGAGCATTGCTCCAAATGCATGGAGCCAACAAGGAGTTCAAAAACAGGGGTATGCTGTGTAAAATAACCATTAGCAAGAGGAGTGGAGTCGATACCCACTACCGGGACAGGTTTAGGCAAATCAATCAGAGGCATAGCAAGAGACATAGCAAATTCCACAGACATAATATTAGTAGAGGACCCTGAATCCACGAAGGCACTGCCGGTAACAGACCTACCACCAAAAGAGACCTGAAAGGGAAGCAAGATCTTAGTACGTTTCCTATTTACTGGAAATACCTGTGCACCCAAGTGACCTCCCCGATGATCACTTAGGCGCGGAAGTTCTCTGGCTGCATTCTTACGCTTAGAACAGTTGTTCACTTGATGCTTGTCATCCCCACAGTAGAAGCAGAGACCATTCTTCCTGCGGAATTCTCTACGTTGTTGGGGGGACACGGAGGCCCCGAGTTGCATAGGTATCTCTGAGTCTTTCGGGGAGGAACGAAGCAACGGAACTTCGGGAGGCATCATGGGGGAGTCGGAGGAGAAAACACATAAACGTTCATGTTGTCGTTCCCTGAGACGTCGGTCAAGTCGTACCGCTAAAGCCATAGCCTGGTCTAGGGAGTCAGAAGAGGGATAGCTAACTAGCAGGTCTTTCAGGGCATTCGACAGACCCAACCTAAACTGGCACCTTAAGGCAGGGTCATTCCACCGAGAAGCTACGCACCACTTCCTAAAGTCAGAGCAATACTCCTCAACAGGTCTCTTACCCTGACGTAAGGTCACCAGCTGACTCTCGGCAAAGGCAGTCCTGTCAGTCTCGTCATAAATAAGTCCGAGAGCAGAAAAGAAACAATCAACGGAGGAAAGTTCAGGGGCGTCAGGAGCCAAGGAGAAGGCCCACTCTTGGGGCCCTTCCTGGAGCCGGGACATAATTATACCCACCCGCTGGCTCTCAGAACCTGAGGAATGAGGCTTTAAACGAAAGTAAAGCCTACAACTCTCCCGAAAGGAGAGAAAAGCCCTCCGGTCCCCTGAGAACCGGTCGGGCAACTTGAGGTGGGGTTCAAGAGGTGCGGTGAGGGGAACTACCAAGGTAGCATCAGGCTGGTTGACCCTCTGAGCCAGGGCCTGGACCTGTAGGGAGAGACCCTGCATTTGCTGAGCCAGGGTCTCACGGGGGTCCATAGTGGTGTCAGGGACCAGGGTAGACTAGGTATGGGCTTGTGATTATGTAATGACCGGGGGTAGGGAAACGGACAAGTGAGCCCTAATCTACACGCCACTCTGTCCCTGCCTACTTGCAACGACCCGCCCTAGGCGACGGGGTACAACTGGGCGTCGGTCCCTGCACTCAGTAAGTGCACGACAAACACGACAAACATACAAGGGAATACAAGCAAGGGAAAGGGGCAGTTGCCCAGGGCAACACCGTGAGCAACCAGAGTGGTGAACGAGCCGAGTCAAGCCAGGAGTGTGCGAGGTACCAAACGAAGAGCAGAAGAGTAGTCAGTAAGCCAGGGTCTGTATGGAGCAGGAACAAAATAGAAGGAGCTGTAGCTGGGCCAGGAAACCACACGAAAAAGAATCACAAGCACAGAGGGACAGGAAGGGCAGGCTTAAATAGACCGAGGGCGGGAGCTAGCTGAGTCTGGCAAGGTTGCGATAGGCTCTCCCACTCCTAAGCCTGCCAGCCTGAGTGGTGGAAGCTGGAGTCAGTCTGAGGGATGTAGATTCAGGTGCTGACTGATTAATTAAGGGAGTTAACCCCGAAGCTGTGCCTGGCAGATCCTTTACAAGTACATTACATGTAAAACACCTTTTTTTCGGTTTGGGGAATGAGTAGAGAGAGTTTGGGGATGGCTTCTTTGTTGTTTTGATGTAAAATATCAAGAAAAATCACTTGATTTAAAAAAACTCTGCTACAGTGCATTGAATGTAAACTACCTTTTTTTCAGATTAGGGGAAGGAGTAGGGAGAGGGGGTGGCTTGTTTGTTGTTTTGGGGTGGCTTGTTTGTTGTATGATGTAAAATCTTTAAATAAATTTCACTTGATTTAAAAAGACGTAAGACCAGAAGCTAATGCAAGATCAGGAAACAGCATTGAGACCAGTGAAGAGGAAAACAGTAACACATATATAATAATAGAATGTAGAAGGCCCAATCTCTATAATATGGACTTATGTAGATGAATCCTAGATTGCAGAAGGCCCGGTCTTTATATTATCCACTTTAGTAGATGGAAACTTGATTGTAGAAGGCCCGGTCTTTATACCATCAACTTTATTTTATGGAGCCTAGATTGTAGCAGGCCATATCTTTATATTATCCACGTCAGTAGATGTAGCCTTTATTATAGAAGGCTCGGTCTTTATATTATACACTTCAGTAGACAGAGCCTAGATTATAGAAGGCCCGGTCTTTATATTATACACTTCAGTAGACAGAGCCTAGATTATAGAAGGTCTGGTCTTTATATGATCCACTTCAGTAGATGGAGCCTAAATTGTAGAAGGCCCGGTCTTAATATCATGTACTTCAGTAGATAGAGCCAAGATTGTGGAAACTAGGTCTTTATATGATACACTTCAGTAGATGGAGCCTAGATTGTAAAAGGCCTGGTCATTATATCATCCACTTCAGTTGATGGAGCCTAGATTGTAGAAGGCCCGGTCTTTATATGATTCACTTCAGTGGATGGTTCCTTCATACACCAGGATGAATGGTCCTCATGGTCTCTACTACTTCCTGTGCAGTATATGTTGAAATGTTCAGTCCACACAGGAAGTTATGAGGAATGTCGCAGTTATTAATCGTCCATTTCTCTGTTTCCACCATGATGAATTTTATTGCTGGACACTTCCATGAGTACAATGCTGAAGTAACCCCTTGTAGTTGTTACTTGATCCAGAATGGAGGGGGAGCTGTGATTAGGACCTGCACGTTGTTACAGTCTGGAAAGTTGTGCGCGTCCTCAGACCCCACGCTGATCTCCTTCCATTCTTCAGAGCTGGATGAAAACTAAAAATAAAGAAAGACAGAGCTGACATTAAAATCCATATTAACATATCCAGAAATCCATGATGAGATCCTGTAGACAGTGGAACCAGAAATTGCTGCAACTACAAGACCTCAACCCAGTAGTAGAAACCATCAACAATAACGATGAAATCCTGGAGACATTATATGTAGAGATGTTCTGTAATATTCTTTACACTGACCTTCATGTACTCATTCCTCAGAGTGACCACAGAACAGGTGTCAGGTGTTATACGGCCCGATGCTGGAAGCTTCTACTGGACGTCACATGTTCTATAGATCGTCCTGTAGATCGGGATCTGAGTCTTATGTTCTGCTGTTATTACCTCCTGCATCCAGGTTTCTTTTTCATATATTACTGTCCTGGACCTTCTCCCGTATGGTGATGGTGAAGCCTTTCCAGGACATATTCAGATATAAATGCTGAGGAGGCAGGAAAACATATGTCACTTATACAACCAAGATGAGAAACATCCTAACAACCTCCTATTCCACTGAGGGCCACACTACTTCTAATGAGGGCCACATACACTGCACTAGGAGAAACCATACATGAACTCATGGGGTAACACATCTCTGTAAATATACAAACCTGGAGATCTGAATATGTCAGGTAGGTCAGGAGGAAGAAGAAGAGTGTTAACCACTCAGTTATTATAGCCACCATATTGCAGATCTAGAAGACGAGACTTAATAAGAAATAAAAGACAATATTACTGGACATTTCCTCATCATCAATATCTCCGGTATAATAGAAAATTATAGAAGCTGCAAGAACATGAAGAAAACAAACAATGAAGAATATTGAGATCCGATCAAGAAAATCTATTAAATAAATAGTAGTTCCTACCGTATCACAGCGAATCACTGGAATCCTGGATGCAGCACCTTATGGGTGGATGTATATAGGACAATTAACATTAGATGTGTGACATTATATATCCCTGTATTGTCTGCCCTTATCATCCCAGACATGACAGAAGGGTCAGGTAGAAGTTAGTGACCCTTATCTAATACGACCAACTAACCATGAGACCAACTGGAATCTGACTCACTGGTCAAAGGTGAGAAGACACCATATTATGTTAGGATGAAGCCATATATCTGTCTATATGGGAAAGGGAAGATAGTGAGTGCACGTGCATTTCCTAAACTTCCCCCTAATTGGAGTAAGTATAATCCCACCGGGACCCTCATGTGAACCCCTTGGTCAGAAAGAAAAGCCACGAGTGTTCACATGCTGCATTACCATACAGAGTGGGGAATCTCTGATCCCTGTTTGGATGATCCGGGGTCCTTGCATTATTTTTTTTTTTTCATAATCTGAATTTTTTATTAAGAATTTCAACAAATACAAGTAATCAAATTCAAGAAAAACATCTCAGTATGCATACATGTTATTTTGCATTATCTATATTTCTCAGGTAAGATGTTAGCATTTTTCCACATATTACACCCACACCTTACACATAAATTCACCTCTCAAATTATAGGTATTGTCTCTATTTGATAAGGTCTCCTCATATATATATACTTAAAACTTTGTGTAAAGTGCGTGCTATCCCTCCAATCCCACAAGAGGAGGGAGGAAGAAGAAGAGGAAAACAGAGAGATAAAGGAAGAGCATGAAAATAGAAAGAAGAGGTACCCTTCTCCCAGACGGAAGCTCTCTAGTTGCTTCTGACCGCCCCCTCTATGGGGGGGTTCTGCCTAGCCATTTAGCAAAGTGTGGACCAGATTTGAAGGACGACCATGCGCTCCACAGAGAAAAAACAGCGCCAATGCGATCACTATCCTCTGCGACCAGAGATTCCATTCGACATAAAGAATCCATTTCAGTTACCCATTCCACAACTGAGGGCGGCACAGGAGACTTCCAATGTCTAGGAATCACTGTTCGTGCCGCAGTCAGGAAATGCCGCAGTAGCCCCTTCCTAATACTCGGCAAAGGGCCCGGAATTAGAAATAGTAAAGCCATCTGAGGGGTTGGCACCATCTGTGTACCTTCCACTTCCGTATAGATTTCAAAAATCGCTTTCCAGAAGGTCTGCAATACTTGACATGACCACCAGATGTGCAACATTGTTCCGGTCTCGGTCCCGCACCGCCAACACAAATCTGACACCTCAGGGTACATTCTGTTCAGGTTCTGTGGGCAACGGTACCATCTAGTCAGGATTTTACATTTTTTTTCCTGTGCCTGACATGCCACCGGCATTTTGTGAGACAGAAAAAATATTCGATCCCACTCATTCAGTGACAGTGCTACTCCCAATTCTCGCTCCCATGCGCTGACGTATGCAGGAGGCTGATCATCACCTATCTCTGAAAGTAAGGTATACAGGTTAGATATCACCCGAGCCGGCGGCTCCGTTTGAAGCAACAGCGACTCAAATGCTGTGTTAGTGACAATATGTATCCCACCTGGTAGGGCCAGGCGTAAAAATGTGGACAATTGGGCATATTCCATCCAAGAAAGCTTCCTCCCCGGGCACGCTCCTTGCAGCTCGGACCAAGGAGGGAGCCTCCCTCCATCCGACATTACCTGACATAATCTCGTGTTTTCAGAAGAGGACCAAATCATGAACTGTTTCTTAGTGACGGCTGGTAAAAATTCTGGGTTATCAAACAGTGGGCTTAGAAGCCCGGGTCTATGTGAAAGGCCCTTTCTAACCATCAATCTGTCCCATAGAGTGATGCAGTGCTGGGTCAGCAAGGGCAGGGTCGCAAGCGCCGGCCTATAATCAGGAAGGATCCATGGCAGCGATCTAAGTGAGAGCGCAACTATGGATTGTTCAATCTCCACCCATTGTTTCTTGGATCCATTATGAAACCAGTCCACCACCCTTGCGAGTACTGCGGCCTGATGATAAGTGATCAAGTCCGGGAGTCCAGCTCCCCCCTTCAGCTTTGGACGGGACAGTGACTTCATATTAAGGCGTGGCCTCAATGTGCCCCACACAAAGTTCCGAAAAGCTTTCTCCAATGCCTTAAAAAATGTTCTGGGGACTAATATAGGAAGAGCTTGAAACATATATAAAAACCGAGGGAGGATGTCCATTTTGATTGCATTGATGCGGCCAAACCATGAGAGCTGTGCTCGATCATATGAATGTAGATTTTTAAGAGTGGTTTGCAGTAAAGGCTGATAGTTGAGAGTGAAGAGATCTACCAAATCCCTAGGAATCTGAACTCCCAAATATTTGATTGACCTCGCCTGCCATTTAAAATTAAAGGATGACTTTAAGAGCTCCAGTGTCTCAGAAGATAAGGAAATGTTGAGTGCTTCAGTTTTTGTATAGTTTACTTTAAAATTGCTGACCTGGCCAAATACTTCGAATTCTCTAATGAGTACTGGTAGGGAGATCACTGGGTTCGTTACGAAGAGCAGGAGATCATCAGCATATAGGGCCAATTTGTGACAAACTCTACCTATTTCTATCCCTGTTATATCTGGAGAATTACGGATAGCCACTGCCAGGTGTTCCATTGTGATGACATAAAGCAGTGGTGACAGGGGGCACCCCTGCCTAGTACCATTGGCAATTGAGAATGTAGTGGAGAGTATGCCATTTGCCCGGACCCGTGCTGTAGGTGTCTGGTATAGGGATAGTATCTTATCTAGCATAATGGGGCCAATCCCAACCTGGGTCAACGCCGACTTCAGAAACCCCCAGTGCACCCGATCGAAGGCTTTTTCCACATCTACCGATATTAAGCATGTGGGTAGCGACTTTTTCTGGACATAGGAGATTAAGAGTGTGGTTTTATTGGTGTTATCCCTCGCCTCTCTATGTCGAACAAATCCCGCCTGATCTCCGTGGATACAACGTGGTAAGAGTGGGGCTAGTCTATTTGCGATAGCCTTAGAATAATGTTTTACATCCACATTTATCAGGGAGATTGGATGGTAATTAGAGCAAGCCGAGGTATCTTTCCCTGGTTTGGGGATCACTGTGATGGTAGCCGCCAATGTTTGCGGAGTGAAAGGCACGGAAGTTGTTACTGCATTATATACCTTAGTCATATAGGGAAGAAGTTTAGTGACAAAGGTTTTGTAAAAGGACGCCGGGAATCCATCCGGACCCGGACTTTTACCCGATGGAGCTGATTTTATGATTGCCTGTATTTCAGATTCCGAGAAGGCCTCCCCAAGTGAGGCCGTCTCGGTCTCCTCCAACGTCGGCAGCGCCGTCTGTTCAACATAGGAATCGATCCTCTGTTGAAGGGTACTTGGCGACATATCTGCCAAAGGTCCCTTAAGGTTGTATAGTACCTGATAGTAGTCCTTAAATGTATTAACAATGTCTTCTGGTTTATGTTTGGCCTCACCCTGTGTCGTTTTTATCGCCGGTATAAAGGATTGAGGGGCCCGTGGGTGTAGTGAGTTAGCTAATGCCCTCCCGCATTTGTTAGAGTGTTCATATGCGAAACGTCTCATCCGGTCTCGAAACGACGCATGCACCTGATCTAATAAGTTCCTCAGTGAATTTCGTGCTTCTAGTAGCTCTGCCAGGGTCTGGGGGTGTTGGGACCTTTTGTGGGTGGTCTCTAAAGTCTGTATCTGGGACAAGAGCTTATTCATTTTGAAAACCCTTTCCCTCTTTAGTCTCGCCCCTTGCTGTATAAATATACCTCTTAATACACTTTTCAACGCTTCCCACTGAACCGGCAGAGGGGTGGGATCTTCCTCGTGATGCTCCAGAAACTCAGAGATGGATCTGTTAATCGCCGTTTGGCAAACCGCGTCCCTTAACAGATGGGGGTTCAACCGCCAATGCCATTCCCGCTGTTTAGTGTCTGGGAAGGTGAGAGACAAGTAAACCGGCGCATGATCCGCCCAAATCATAGTTCCAATCTGAGATTTCGGGGACCAGGAAAGTAGATGATGGCTAATGAGAAACAAATCTATCCTGCTGTACATGTCATGTACTGGAGAATAAAAGGTGTAATCCCGTGTTTGGGGGTTGAGAATCCGCCAAATGTCTACCATTTGCATGCCGAACAGTTTAGACTTAAGGGAAGCCATTTGGGAAGCGGGAACGGAGGATCTGCCAGAGGAGGAGTCTGCAACCCTGTCCATTGTAAAGTTAAAGTCTCCAGCAGTTACCAAGAGACCTTCCGCGAATTTTGAGAGTTCCGTTAAGTAACTCCTGCATACGCGCACCTGGTCATGATTAGGGAGATACAAGTTCGCCACAGTGAACAATCGCTCGCATATTCGAAGTTTCAGAAATACATAGCGCCCCTGAGAATCATATTGGGTAGCAACAACCGAGACCGGAAGAGATTTATGTATAGCGATACTCACTCCTCTGGATTTCGCATCAGGGTTGGTACTATGGAACCACTGCGTGTAGTAGCGATGTTTCAGAGTGGGCATATGATCAGTCCTGAAATGAGTCTCCTGCAAAAGTAAAATCTGAACACGTTGTTTGTGCATATGGTGCAAAATTTGTGCACGTTTTTGCGGGGTATTAAATCCCCGGACATTTAATGAGCAACACTTTAAAGGCTCCATCTGGGAAAGAGGAAGAAGGGTAAGAGGAAATAAGAGAAGAAAGAGTAAGTGAACGAAAGGAATCACTACAGACAGTGATCCAGCCCCAAAACTACTCAGTTTAGGGGAAAGAAGTTAAAGTAAAGTGTTCAATCGAACACGCCCTAAGTGTGGGTTTGACTGGACTATGGAAGAAGGAAGCTCCCAACCAACTCCCGAATGCCCGACTCCCTGTATAAACACACATATAAATTATTACGTCATCAAACAATGAACCAACAGCCCGTAACTGGCTAATATATGCCTAGCACTATACGCCTTCCTCCAGGGCAACTATCCCTTAGCTAGGATAACCTGTACCACGTCTAGCTGACTCCCATTACCCTACAGATACTTCTACCCGACGCCATTCTGACTATACAGCCATTTATTCCCGACTAGGGCCCCCTCCCAGGGGGGGTATTACTCCCATATCCATCACTCAGGAACTGTATGAAAGCCAAAAGCTCTATCATCCCCCTCCCCCCATTTCCAGAGGTCTGCAGACATGATGTGCGGTGATCTATATAAACTCACTTGGCCCATTGCCAGGGAGGAGGTGTGTACCCATGATCCCTACCTTGGGGCCCGCTCTGATCTGTAATGCATACATAAATCCCAAATGCAGTCCCCTTCCTTCACATCCCCAATGCAGCATGTTAACACATAAAAAAGTAACCCCAACCCCTTCTTGTCAACGGAGCGGAATGTTCCAACATCTAATTCTAGCAATCATGACCTGGTCGTAGTCTGATGTCGAGGTAGCCGCCATCTGTGTTCGCCTATACAGTCCTGTGGGTCAGGCCAGTCCTGTAACATGCCTGGCAGGGGGGTAACTTCTCGGGACCCGCGGGACAGGAGCCATCAAAAGCGACCATGGCTGTCTTAACCGCTGTAGAACTCAGTAAAGCACCATGGAGGCCGTCAGCGACGTATCAAAGAAGCAATCTCAAGATTCCTGAGAGGCATGGGCGGAAGCTCCTGGACCCTGTACTCTTCTGCATCTCGCAGGGGTCGCGGAGTGATCCATCCGGTAATTACGTCTTGGTGTTCGTTGCGGCATAGGAGGAAAATATGGCCAATCTAAGATGGAAATCTGTGGGAGATCCAATGCAGCGAGGAAATCAGGGATATCTTCCGGAGAATAGACTGAATACAAAGAGGATCCCCGGCGTACTTGTAGTTGAAAGGGGTATCCCCATGAATACTGGATATCTTTTTCCCTAAGTGCAACAAGTAGGGGTCGTAGGGCTCTCCTTTTTGCAAAAATGGAACGAGAAAGATCCGCCAGTAATTGCACTGGAGCCCCGTCGAAGTCCAGTGTACCCCTGTTACGGGCTTGCCTCATTATAGATTCTTTCAGTTGAAAAAAGTGGATTCTACACACCACATCACGCGGTCTGGCCACATCCGTGCTCTTTGGGCCCAGGGTGCGGTGGGCTCTATCAATTTCCACCGGAGAATCCGCAGGTCTTTCCAACAACATGTTAAATATCCCCTGTAACGTGTGAACGAGGTCCTGGGGCCCCGTAGCTTCTGGAATGCCCCTGACTCTAATATTGTTTCTCCTATTTCTGTTCTCTGCATCATCCGTCATATCAAACAGCATTTGTATATGTGCAGAGTGTTGCTCTAATAAAGTTTGCTGGGCTGCCTGATGCTGCTGTAGCTCCTGTGTTTGCACTTCAATCGCTTCCACCGATTCATTAATATGTGTAATGTCCTCTTTCAAGGAACAGATCTCATTTTTGCAAACCGCTTCAAGGCGGGAAATATAGCCCTCCATATCCTGCTTAGTTGGAATGGCCGCCATTTGTGCAGTTAGTGCCTGTAGTTCAGGGCCCATACCACGGATTGATGCTGTGTTAGAGACTGACTCACCCCTCTGCGGTTCTGCCGAGCTCTCCTGCGGCTGGTCCGGATGATTTGTCTTTCCCCGAGGCGGCGTCCCTGAAGTGCCAGTGCGGTCCGCCATATTGGATAGACGGGCCGGAGATGCAGGCATGCCCGGGTCTGAAAAATAATGAGGTATACCGCTCCTCGTTCTTGGCTGATCACTTCTTGCGGGTGTCGGGGGTTTGTTGCGTGATCCTCTTCGCATTAGTGCGATGTGTGTCGCAAATAGACGCTATTAATCGGGCTTGGGAGCAGTCAGGGAGCAGGAGCTCTTACACCACGCGTCTCACCAGTTCCATATCCAGGCCACGCCCCCCGGGTCCTTGCATTATAAAAGGATACAGATCACCGCAGTGATGGCAGTGATGACACTTACAGCCATTCTCACATGGCAGACATATCTGCGGCTGAATGATAATTTATATAGGTATTTGGATTGGACCAGGTTGTATATGGTGCCACATCCAAATGCCAAGACCGCTCCTGTTTTATGAATGGTCTCATACTCGAACATCTAGAGAAGAAACACAAGTTGAATAGGCTAGAACTTTCTCCACTCACTTTGCGTTTAGCTGTGTATGAGGGTTTACTGGTGAATGATATTAAAAAACCGTAAAGGAGCCGGTCAATACTATTCCAATACATGACGTGCAGGCCAGTCCGAGCAGGATCTTCTGTGCCCACTCCAGATTCATATCACAGGCTGCTGCCCGGAACATCATGAATTTATACTGGGCAAAAGCCAGTGCGAAACCTGGAAGAGAAGGAAAGAAATGAGAACATCTAGTGAACATCTATGACCCAGTGTGTGGAAGACCCGACTAGAGGTGACGCTCTGTAGGATCTGGTAATTTCTAGTCATGCTGAGCTTGTTGGGAAAGTCTCTGTTGGTGAAAACCTCGGTAAGGGCAGATACACACGAACGTTGCGTTTTTGCGCGCGCAAACAACGCGGCGTTATGCGCGCGCAAAAACCATTTGACAGCTGCGTGTGTCATCCGTGTATGATGCGCGGCTGAGTGATTTTCGCGCAGCCGCCATCATAGAGATGAGGCTAGTCGACGCCCGTCACTGTCCAAGGTGCTGAAAGAGCTAACTCTTTCAGCACCCTCGACAGTGAATGCCGAACACAATATCGAAAAACCTGTTGAAAAAAAAGAAAAAGTTCGTACTTACCGAGAACTTCCCGGCCGTTGCCTTGGTGACGCGTCCTTGGTGACGCGCCTCTCGACATCGGGCCCCACCTCCCTGGATGACGCACCAGTCCGCTGCAGCCTGTGCTTGGCCTGTGATTGGCTGGAGCTGTCACTTGGACTGAATTGTCATCCCGGGAGGTCAGACTGGAGGAAGACGCCGGGAGTTATCGGTAAGTCAGAACTTTTTTTTTACAGGTTCATGTTTATTGGGATCGGTAGTCACTGTCCATGGTGCTGAAACAGTTTAACTCTTTCAGCACCATGGACAGTGACTATCTCCTGACGTCGCGTACCGATAATTTTTTTGCCGGGTTCGGCCAAAACGAGTTCGGCCGAACCCGGTGAAGTTCAGTTCGCTTGTCCGGCTTCGCTCATCGCAAAGACACTCCGTTTGGATGTTCGGAAACAGAAAAGCACGTGGTGCTGTTCTGTTTACATTCATCCTTTTGACAGCTGGTGCGCTGTTTCAGTCGGTTCGCACGGAAGTGCTTCCGTGCAACCTGTGTGGTTTTCACTCACCCATTGACTTCAATGGGTGCGTGATGCGCGAAATACGCAGAGTTATTGAACCAAAAAGCACGGACTGTCTGTACTGCCCCATAGACTTGTATTGGTCCATGCGTGCCGCGTGAAAACCACGCGGCCCGCACGGACCGAATACACGCTCGTGTGAATCCCCCCTAACAGTGACCATAATATAGTTACATTTCACTTATACTGTAAAAAAACAAACACAAGCTGGGAGGGCAAAAACACTTAATTTTAATCCCACAAATAGTTCCATGAACTTAATAGATGAGCTGGTGCAGATCTTCTCTCATCTACAAGTGAAAGTTTCATCTTCCACAGATGAAGATGGAAATACTTTAACACTTAGCCCTCGTGGAATAAGACCCTTCTATAAGTACTTCTCTAGAAATGCTTTATTCCACAATATTTTTAACTCCTTGTGGAGTAGACCCTTAAGAGCATGACCATAATTTGGGCTAAATCCGTGTTAATGCTTGTATATCCACAACTTCCAATAACCGGATATGATCATCTTCCTATGAAATCTGTGACATCCTTTAGGTACGTAGGGATACACATATCCTTTACTAGCCCGATTTAAACTCAAATCGGAAGCGTGACTCAAACTACATAGATCAGTAGATCTGGGTAGAACTAATTTGCTTAAGATGGTCTAGATGCTTAAATTATTATATTTATTACATAATGCTTCCATCTGGCTCCCGAAGTAAATACTCCCTTTATGTCTCTCATATGGGGAGGTGGCCATGTTCGTATTAAACTAGAGAACTTGCAATGGGAAAGAGAGGGAGATATGGATTCTTGTAATACTCTACTTCACCATTAGTTGAAAACAGACATGTTGTATCAGGTTGTATCAGGCGATAGAAGCTAACGGGTTTAAAGTACCCACAAAAAAAATACCTTCTCTATATCTTAAGCACAAACGATGGTGGCGTATTAGAACTAAGCCGGGGATATCAGGCTTTAGACAATTCACCGCCATATTAGATCACCCATGGCTCTCTGAATTATATACAGTTACACAGTATTTATATGGTGAACATCATCAACCATGGAGGCATAGTCTCAAAGCCAAGTTTTATAGATTTTTCTATTGCCTTCAATAGTCTAGGACATGCATTGCATGTAAACTACTTTTTTTTTCGGATTGAGGGAAGGAGTAGGGAGAGTGGTGGCTTGTTTGTTGTTTGGGGTTGGCTTGTTTGTTGTATGATGTAAAATATTTTTTTTAAAAATCACTTGATTTAAAAAGATGTAAGACCAGAAGCTAATACAAGATCAGAAAACAGCATAGAGGTCAGTGAAGAGGAAAAAAAATAATACGGATATGATGAAATACATTTTATTATAGAAATATTGATGTTTATGTTAATTTGCCAGTCAACAGTGCCCACATCACTTGGCAAATTCTAGAAGGCCAGGTCTTTAAAGTATCCACTTTAGTAGATGGAGCGTAGATTGTAGAAGGCCCAAACTCTATATTATGCACTTTAGTAGATGAAGCCTAGATTGTAAAAGGTCTGGTCTTTATATCATCCACTTCAGTAGATGGAGCCGAGATTGTAGAAGACCCGTTCTCTATATCATCCACTTCAATAGATGGAGCCGAGATTGTAGAAGGCCTGGTCTTTATATGATTCACTTCAGTGGATGGTTCCTTCATACACCAGGATAATTGGTCTTCCTGGTCTCTACTACTTCCTGTGCAGTATATGTTGTAATGTTCAGTCCACACAGGAAGTTATGAGGAATGCTGCAGTTATTAATCGTCCATTTCTCTGTTTCCACCATGATGAATTTTATTGCTGGACACTTCCATGAGTACAATGCTGAAGTAACCCCTTGTAGTTGTTACTTGATCCAAAATGGAGGGGGAGCTGTGATTAGGACGTGCACATTGTTAGTTATAGTCTGGAAAGTTGTGCGCGTCCGCAGACTCCTCGCTGATCTCCTTCCACTCATCAGGGGCGATGAAAACTGAAAATAAAGAAAGACAGACCTGACATTAAAATTTATATTTACATGTCCAGAAATCCATGATGAGATCCTGCAGATAGCAGAACCACAAACCATTACAACTACAAGACCTCAACCAAGGAAAAGAAACTGTCAACAATAAGAAAGAATGAAATCCTGGAGACATTATATGTAGAGATGTTCTGTAATATTCTTTACACTGACCTTCATGTACTCATTCCTCAGAGTGACAGCAGAACTGGTGTCAGGTGTTATACGGCCCGATGCTGGAAGCTTCTACTGGACGTGACATGTTCTATAGATCATCCTGTAGATCAGGATCTGAGTCTAATGATCTGTTGTTATTACCTCCTGAATCTAGGTTCCTTTTTTATACATTACTGTCCTGGACCTTCTCCCGTATGGTGATGGTAATGCCTTTCCAGGACATATTCAGACATAAATGCTGAGGAGGCAGGAAAACATATGTCACTTATACAACCAAGATGAGAACAACCTCCTATTCCACTGAGGGCCACAATACTTCTAATGAGGGCCCCATACACTGCACTGGGAGAAACCATACATGAACACATGGGGTAACACATCTCTGTAAATATACAAACCTGGAGATCTGAATATGTCAGGTAGGTCAGGAGGAAGAAGAAGAGTGTTAACCACTCCGTTATGATAGATATTATATTGCAGATCTAGAAGACAAGACATAATAGGAAATAAAAGACAATATTACTGGACATTTCCTCATCATCAATATCTCTGGTATAATAGAAAATTATAAAATCTGCAAGAACATGAAGAAAACAAACAATGAAGAATATTGAGATCATAGTTACATAGTTACATAGTTACATAGTTTGTACGGTTGAAAAAAGACACATGTCCATCAAGTTCAACCAAGGGATGGGAAAGGGGAAGTTGGATCAAGAAATCAGAAAAGTCAATGAGAAAATGTGTGAAATAAATAGAAGTTCCTACCTCTACACAGGGAATATCCTCACACAGATGTCCTATCACTGGAATCCTGGATGCAGCACCTTATGGGTGGATGTATATAGGAACATAAACATAAAGATGGATGACATTATATATCCCTGTATTGTCTGCCCTTATCATCCCAGACATGACAGAAGGGTCAGGTAGAAGTTAGTGACCCTTGTCTAATACGACCCGCCAACCATGAAGCCAATTGGAATCTGACTCACTGGTCAAAGGCCAGAAGACGCCATATTATCTTAGGATGGAGCCATATATCTGTCAATATGGGAAAGGGAAGATAGTGAGTGCACGTGCATTACCTAAACTGCCCCCTAATTGGAATAAATGTGAACACCCAGAAGGGACCCTCATGTGAAACTTTTTGGTCAAAAAAGAAAAGCCACGAGTGTTTACATGCTGCATTACCATACAGAGTGGGGAATCGCTGATCCCTGTTGGGAAGATCCGGGGTCCTTGCATTATAAAAGGATACAGATCACCACAGTGATGGCAGTGATGACACTTACAGCCATTCTCACATGGCAGACATATCTGCGGCTGAATGATAATTTATATAGACATTTGGATTGGACCAGGTTGTATATGGTGCCGCATCCAAATGCCAAGACCGCTCCTGTTTTATGAATGGTCTCATACTCGAACATCTAGAGAAGAAACACAAGTAGATTAGACTAGACCTTTCTCCAATCACTTTGCGTATTGCTGTGTATGAGGGTTTAATGGTGGATGATATTAACTAACCGTAAAGGAGCCGGTCAACACTATTCCAATACATGACGTGCAGGCCAGTCCGAGCAGGATCTTCTGTGCCCACTCCTGATTCATCTCACAGGCTGCTGCCCGTAACGTCATGAATTTATACTGGGCAAAAGCCTGGGCAAAACCTGGAAGAGAAGGAAAGAAATGAGAACATCTAGTGAACATCTATGACCCAGTGTGTGGAAGACCCGACTAGAGGTGACGCTCTGTAGGATCTGGTCATTTCTAATCATGCTGAGCTTGTTGGGAAAGTCTCTGTTGGTGAAATCCTTGGTAACAGTGACAACAATATAATTGCATTTTATTTATACTGTAAAAAAAAAAAAACACAGGCTGGGAGGTCTAAAACACTTAATTTTAACCCCTTAATGAACACACTTTTTTGCGCGTTAATGACCAATGATTTTTTATTTTCGTTTTTTCACTGTCGCATTCTAAGAGTCGTTACTTTTTTATTATTCGGTCGACATAGCCGTATAAGGGCTTGTTTTTTGCGGGACGAGTTGTATTTTTGGGTGCATATAATATATTGATTAACTTTTATTAACTTTATTTTAGGAAAAAATTTAAATGAAGTAGCTTTTCCACCATTGATTTTTGCGTTATAAATTGACACCGTTCACTATCTGGCATTAATAACATGTTACCTTTATTCTATGTGTCGGCACGATTACGGGGATACCAAATATGTAAAGGTTTTATATGTTTTTCTACATTTGAAACATAAAAACCCTTTTAAAAAAAAAATATTTGTTTTTGCTTCACCGCATTCCAAGAGCCGTAAGTTTTTCTTTTTTCCGTCGATGTGGCCATATGTGGGCTTGTTTTTTGTGGGACAAGGTGTAGTTTTCATTGGTTGTATTTTGGGGTACATGGCACTTATTGATTAACTTTTATTTTATTTTTTATGGGGGGAATGAGAGAGAAAAATTAATTTTGCCGTTGTTTTTTGCGGTTATTTTGGACGCTGTTCACTTGACGGTTTAATTAATATGTTAACTTTATTGCTTGAGTCATTACAATCGCGGCGATACCTTATATGTTTATGTACATTTATACTCAATAAAATCACTTTTTGGGGAAAAAAGCGGTTGTATTTTATATTTGCTGCAATCTTTTTTTTTTTCCATAAACTTTATTTAACAATTTTACTTCTTTTTTTTTGCCCCACAAGGGGACTTCACTTTGCGATTTTCTGATCGCTTATATAAATATTTGGTATATTTAGGCCTGAATCCATCAGGACACGCCAGGATCCACCTGCAATATACAGCTGCGGTATCTCAAAAAGTAAAAATAATTTTTAATAAAATGTATTTAGGAAGTTGCACCAATCACACTGACAATTTTATGTAAAAAAAAATAAATAAATGTCAATGTGTAGAATTATTGTTTGAATGTTGATCCAATCGGATTGCCACTTAGGATCAGGAAGGAATTTTTAGGAAAGATTGATTAATGCCTTATGGGAAATTTTAATATTTATTTACCTGTTTTTTTTTGGGGGGGGTTTAAGCTTTCCTCTGGATCAATAGGGGCAAAACAATTTTTTACAATTTCTCCCATCACTTCCCACTCTCCCATCCCTTGGTTAAACTTGATGGACATATGTTTTTGTTTTTTTGTTAACCGCACTAACTATGTAACCTGTGATGGAGAAGGAAATCCCAGTAATAAGAACAACCAATTATTCTTCACTTTCCACCAGTGGTTATCACTTACCCAGAATGGCCGTGCCCACAAACACTATCGTAAACAGCACCGACTGGGGGTATCGGGCTCCCGTTTCACTGCGAATAAGAGAAAAGAGACATCAGGGAAACAGTGCAGGAGCGGGAGACAAACGCTGTCACTTTAACAGAACATTGAGGGAACATTTCTGAATGTCACAAATGTGTAATAATGACCCAGAGACTTCTATGAACTTGATGTTAACACTTCATAGAGTTCTTCTACTTGTAATGTCCTGTATAGAATCACTTATAAGATGACACTTCTCTGCCGTATAATAAAGTAACAGCGCTCAATATACAACGTCACTATGAAGATAACGTCATGTCATCTATAACGTACCTGATGTAAATCATCAGCCGGCCATTGTCCTGGTCCAGGGTTAAGGTGTAGCAGAGCAATATCCCTCCCAGGCACAGATGGAACACAAGGATGGGCAAGAATGCCAAACCCTTAATCTCCATTGAAAATCGTGATAAAGCGCAAATCACAAAGAAACGCACAGCAATTCAGCTGCAATCTCCCTCTGAGTACACAGAAAATGACTCTGTGCTGCGTCACCGCCTTTTAGAACCTCCCAACTGTGATGTCATCAGAGTGATGTCACAATGGAAAACTGCACAAGTCTGGATGTTTCCAGGAAGGCGACAACATCCTGTGATGTCACAATGGAAAACTTTATTAGTCTGGACATGATCAGGGCTGAACGTTAAGGCTCGGTATTTTCTATGGCTGCTCCGTTATTGTCCAGTCTAATACCACAGAATAGAATTGCCGCCTGAGATCGCATGAATTATACTAATAAGGAATAATAAAAACTCTACTATGGACTATCCACAGGCGGATTTTTGGCAGATATTTCTGGCACCTGCCCTTACTGATCCTACTAATATACCGCAAGGGTTAATAGTGGAGAATAACCATAGTCGCACGGTGTACTGTATACAGGTTTCGGCATACACAGTGCGCCAATCACAGCTTCTCGGCCACGCGATTGATGTACATGTATGTCAGTATGCAGGAAGGGGTTGAGGCGCACGCAGCTCCGCATAAATTTGATGCACATCACTACAATATACTTTACTGGCGTAAAAAACACATTTCTTAGTAAATGTCGGCCATTATGTATATCCACCTCACTCTGGTGCTATACATATATATTTATAGGGTTTTCCTGATGTATATAAATAAAATGTAGTCAATGTATTACGAAAAAAAAATCTGCTGCTTTTTAATTTTCTTTGTGTTTTCATTATCCACTATTTTCAAGATCTCTGCTTGCTATCAGTGAATGGAAATATTCTTGTTTACATCCAGAGATTAAAAAGCCATACAGACCTAACACTTTCTGCTGTGAAATGCACACGAATTTGTTGCAGATATTTCCCATTGAATTCAATGGGTTAGGTGTCTACACGTCATCGCTGGGGGCCGGGTGTACAGAGAGCGGTGGGGACCAGGGAAGCGTTGCCATGAGAGAGCACAAGAGGGGAGAATAGTTGGATTTTTCTAAGAAACTCGCCGCAGGGAAACCTGCACCAAATCTGCACGATTTGCAGCGGAAATGTGTGAACGTAGCCAAACCGTTACATTTATGGAGAATTGTCTTGACTGCATACATTGTAGCAAACCCTCAGACGTGAGACGTATTGAGTCTGTGTGTGTTTGAAATATATATATATATATATATATATATATATATACTGTATATTCTAGTCCTTCTCAATGAACTAGAATATCATCAAAAAGTTAATTTATTTCAGTTTTTAAATTCAAAAAGTGAGGCTTATATATTATATAGATTCATTACACACAGAGTAATATTAACACACAGACCTACACAGACTGGACAACCCCTTTTAAGCCAACCTAAGATAGGCTTAGATCCAGGGTCCAGCAGACAGTAATCTTATATAGTATAAGCTGGGGCCCTGTATCTAAGCCTAACACACGGTAGGCTTAAAAGGGTTTGTCCAGTCCCTAAATATTATGCACTATCCTCAGGATAGGCCATCAATAGCTGGTGGGTCGGGGTCCCCGATAATCAGCTGTTTTGAAGGGGGTGCAGAACTTGTACGAGCGCCCCTTCATTTCCCTTACTTGCTCACACTGTGAACGTCCATGTCAGCGATTCAGTGTGAGAAAGTGACCGGAGTGAAGGGGAAGTAGCGCTCGTACGAGCTCTGCACCCCCTTCAAAACACCTGATTGGCGGGTGTCCCGGGAGTCGGACCCCCACCCACCATCGCGAGACAGTAATATTAACACACAGACAGTAATATTAAAATTACGCTCCTCTTTGGCCACAGCGGAGGTCCTGACTCCATCCAGGGTCGGAATACTGTGCGCAGCGCATAGCGTTGTGACGTCAGGACCGCCGCTGCGCTTCGGAAGGAAGAATGTAAGTACTGTCAGTTATTATAGTAACAGGGGCCCGCGTAGTTTATTACATAGGCCCCAGTTAAGCTATCTCCTCAGATGCAGCAAGGGATCATGGGTATGGTGGGTTACAAGACAGGAAACAAGTCCAGAAGCAAGGGATGTAAACAAACAGAAAGAGCAGCAGTGACCATTGAGATCAAACAGAAACTGGTATAGGGTTAGTAGGGGGTTTAGAGAAGGCAAACCAAGGCTGGGGGACACTTTTTAGATAATATTTTTTTCCTGGCTAACCTCTTTAAATTATTATATTTATTACATAATGCTCCCATCTGGCTCCCGAAGTAAATACTCTCCTTAGGTCTCTCATTTGGGGAAGTGGCAATGCTCATATTAACCCCTTCCTGCAAATGGGCATGACTACGTCCAGATTGCAAGTGCTTTACCACAATCGAGCATACAGTCACGCCCTGGCTTTAAACTGTCACCTTGTTAAGTGACACAGTTAGGGCATGACCACACGTGGCGGATTTCCTCCGCAACTGTCCGCATCAATGCCGCACAGAATCTGCGTTGCAGATTCTGCTGCGGATCTGCACAAAATGTGCAGTAAATTGATGCGGACTAGCTGCTGCGGACTGCGGTAAAAGTACTTCCCTTCTCCCTATCAGTGCAGGATAGAGAGAAGGGACAGCACTTTCCCTTGTGAAAGTCAAAGAAATTCATACTTACCGGCCGTTGTCTTGGTGACGCGTCCCTCCTTCGGCATCCAGCCCGACCTCCCTGGATGACGCGGCAGTCCATGTGACCGCTGCAGCCTGTTATTGGCCTGTGATTGGCTGCAGCCGTCACTTAGACTGAAACGTCATCCTAGGAGGCCGGACTGGAGACAGAAGCAGGGAGTTTACGGTAAGTATGAACTTCAATTTTTTTTACAGGTTGCTGTATATTGAGATCGTAGTCACTGTCCAGGGTGCAGAAACAGTTACTGCCGATCGCTTAACTCTTTCAGCACCCTGGACAGTGACTATTTACTGACGTCTCCTAGCAACGCTCCCGTAATTACGGGAGCCCCATTGACTTCCTCAGTCTGGCTGTAGACCTAGAAATACATGGGTCCAGCCAGAATGAAGAAATGTCATGGCAAAAAAGCAAGACGCATCCGCAGCACACATAACATGTGCATGACAGCTGCGGACTTCATTGCGGAATTTAGAATCTCCATTGAAGTCAATGGAGAAATTCCGCCATGAGTCCGCCACTGCTCCGCAACAGACAGAGCATGCTGCGGACACCAAATTCCGCTCCGCAGCCTATGCTCCGCAGCGGAATGTTACGCATCGTCTAAACGAACACTTCTAAATAGAAGTGGAAGTCAATGCAGAAACGGCTCCGCTGCGGATTAACGCTGCGGAGTGTCCGCAGCGGAATTCAAGTGAAATTCCGCCACGTGTGAACCCAGCCTTACAGCATCCTGACTGCAACTGTTACTGACAGTTGCCGGGCAGGACTCACTGGCACGGTACCAATCAGAATGGTCCCGTGTCGTCAAGCGCTGTGATTGGCCAGTCAGTACTGACTGGCCAATCACAGCATAGGAGGCAGGATTCACAGGCATCGCCAGCTCTGACAAGCTCTGTTGTGTGTGTAGCTTGTCACAGTTGGTCGTATTGAAGTATAGTGAAGAAAAGAGAAGTAGAAATCTTAAAAAATCCTCAGATCTGCCTAATTTCTTCCCACTGACCAGTGATCATCATCTTTGGTGCCCACTGGACATTTGATCAATCTGATTAATCCACCCAAAGTGTCATTCTGTGATCTGTGCCCAGTCATCAATTGTCACATCACTTGTCGCAGTACGTGGTCGCCATTGCCCTGCTGTGTCCCGAGATTACCCACTGCCCGAGTTACCTGTTAGGTAGCAATGACACCTCTCATTTAGAATTTCCCTGGTAGGTAGGGTATCCTCACTTATCAAATACAGCAGGGTCGCTGGCAAAGGATATTATTTATATCTGAACAACTTTTACAACAGTGTCCCATTGTTAAATGTTCCCTCATCCGGATCCACATTGGCGTGCGGAAAAGTCTGCAAAAATCAGAAGGGCCTCCCCAAAACTTTGCTGGGTCAGACACTGAAATTATGGGAGAGCAGAGCTGTCTGCAGTGACGATCTGCTGCTCCTGAAATATAAGGATAAAAGTGACGTCCTTATACTGACCGGCATTCATGATCGCAGAGGCAGCCTTGTACCTGTACGCGGATCCACCACCCAAGTCCCCAAACTATTTTGAGTACTGGAGTACAATAAATATATGGGCGATGTTGAACCATGCAGCGCCATGTGCAAGACAAAGGTGTGTTATGAAAACCTGTCTGTCCATCTCACACAGATTGCTTTATACATCGCCTTTGTCCTCTGCAGATATGTCGGCAGTGGGGACACGTTCCTGCAATTTCAGGAAAAAGTCATCAAGGCCCCGATATTTGCTGACCAGGAAGGGGAGGGCAGCTCATCTGGTCCTTCCGTCAGCGAGATAATTCCCGGCCAGCATTTCCTCACAGAAATCCCCCTGACTGAAAAAAAAAACAGAAGCCCTAAAGAAAAATTTTGTGCGCCAAGCGAAGCTTTCGTAAGGACACCACATACCAATGTGAGACGTGTCCCACAAAGCCCGTCCTGTGCATGAAACAATGTTTCAAAATATATCACATCTCCTTGGTAAATCCAGATGAGATTGGTTGTCTCAGCAAATCTTTTCTTGCTGAGGCCATTGATTTATTTTTTGGGCTGGATTTTATGGAATGGTGGGTAGGTTGGTAGTGGGACCTGCCATTCCCTCTCCCTCCATTGCGGGTTTTCCAGGTAGTCCTCAGTGACTGCACAAATTAAAAATTCTTTCTATACCCCTAGATGAATACCTAGAGGGCTGTCACTTCACAAATTAAATATTTTTTTGTACCCCTAGACGCATACCTTAAAGGGTGCTACTTTTCAATATAAAATTTCTCACTATATTTCTAGATGAATTCGTTTAGGGGATTCGTTTATAAAATGGGGTCACTTTTATGGGGTTTCTAATATTTTCACACCCTAGAGCCTCTGTTTTCATGGCACAGGGCAGTAAATACCACCATAGTAAGCCTCAAATGTTGCATACTGCTCATTATGTTCTGAGTCCTGCCATATACTCAAAAAGCCATTTATGACCACATATGGGGTTGTACTCAGGAGAAACTGCTCCACAAATGTTGCTGTGCTTTTTCTCCTTTTAGTTCTTGTGGAAATGAGAAAAATGTACTAAACCTACATTTTATTGAAAAAAATTTAGATATTTATTTTGACTGCCTACTTCCAATCATTTCTGAAAAAAAACCTCTGGGGTCAAAATGCTCACTATACCCTTTATTCATGTCCTTGAGGGGTGTAATTTGTAAATAGGGTAACTTGTGGGGGGTTTCCACTGTTTTGTGCTCCCAGGCGCTTTGCAAATGCAACATGGCCTCCGCAAACCATTTCAGCGAAATTTGAGCTCCAAAAGTCAAATGGCGCTCCTTCCCTTCTGAGCCCTGCTGTGTGTCCAAACAGCAGTTTATTACCACATATGGGATATTGTTGTACTCGGGAGAAACTCAGACTGTACACAATTAGACCCATGGTTCTCTGAATTACATACAGTTACATAGTAGTTATATGGTGAACACCATCTACGATGGAGGCATAGTCTCAATGCCAAGTTTTATAGATTTTACCACTGCCTTCAATAGTCTAGGACTAATAAATATGCTACAGTACTGTAATGACCGGGGGGTAGGGAAACGGACAAGTGAGCCCTAATCTACCCGCCACTCTGTCCCTGCCTACTTGCAATGACCCGCCCTAGGCGACGGGGTACATCTGGGCGGCGGTCCCTGCACTCAGTAAGTGCACGACAAACACGACAAACATACAAGGGAATACAAGCAAGGGAAAGGGGCAGTTGCCCACGGCAACACCGTGAGCAACCAGAGTGGTGAACGAGCCGAGTCAAGCCAGGAGTGTGCGAGGTACCAAACGAAGAGCAGAAGAGTAGTCAGTAAGCCAGGGTCTGTATGGAGCAGGAACAAAATAGAAGGAGCTGTAGCTGGGCCAGGAAACCACACGAAAAAGAATCACAAGCACAGAGGGACAGGAAGGGCAGGCTTAAATAGACCGAGGGCGGGAGCTAGCTGAGTCTGGCAAGGTTGCGATAGGCTCTCCCACTCCTAAGCCTGCCAGCCTGAGTGGTGGAAGCTGGAGTCAGTCTGAGGGATGTAGATTCAGGTGCTGACTGATTAATTAAGGGAGTTAACCCCGAAGCTGTGCCTGGCAGATCCTTTACAAGTACATTACATGTAAAACACTTGATTTAAAAAAACTCTGCTACAGTGCATTGAATGTAAACTACCTTTTTTTCAGATTAGGGGAAGGAGTAGGGAGAGGGGGTGGCTTGTTTGTTGTTTTGGGGTGGCTTGTTTGTTGTATGATGTAAAATCTTTAAATAAATTTCACTTGATTTAAAAAGACGTAAGACCAGAAGCTAATGCAAGATCAGGAAACAGCATTGAGACCAGTGAAGAGGAAAACAGTAACACATATATAATAATAGAATGTAGAAGGCCCAATCTCTATAATATGGACTTATGTAGATGAATCCTAGATTGCAGAAGGCCCGGTCTTTATATTATCCACTTTAGTAGATGGAAACTTGATTGTAGAAGGCCCGGTCTTTATACCATCAACTTTATTTTATGGAGCCTAGATTGTAGCAGGCCATATCTTTATATTATCCACGTCAGTAGATGTAGCCTTTATTATAGAAGGCTCGGTCTTTATATTATACACTTCAGTAGACAGAGCCTAGATTATAGAAGGCCCGGTCTTTATATTATACACTTCAGTAGACAGAGCCTAGATTATAGAAGGTCTGGTCTTTATATGATCCACTTCAGTAGATGGAGCCTAAATTGTAGAAGGCCCGGTCTTAATATCATGTACTTCAGTAGATAGAGCCAAGATTGTGGAAACTAGGTCTTTATATCATCCACTTCAGTAGATAGAGCCTAGATTGTAGAAGGCCTGGTCCTTATATTATCCACTTCAGTAGATGGAGCCTAGATTATAGAAGGCCCGTTCTTTATATGATTCACTTCAGTGGATGGTTCCTTCATACACCAGGATAATTGGTCTTCCTGGTCTCTACTACTTCCTGTGCAGTATATGTTGTAATGTTCAGTCCACACAGGAAGTTATGAGGAATGCTGCAGTTATTAATCGTCCATTTCTCTGTTTCCACCATGATGAATTTTATTGCTGGACACTTCCATGAGTACAATGCTGAAGTAACCCCTTGTAGTTGTTACTTGATCCAGAATGGAGGGGGAGCTGTGATTAGGACCTGCACGTTGTTACAGTCTGGAAAGTTGTGCGCGTCCTCAGACCCCACGCTGATCTCCTTCCATTCTTCAGAGCTGGATGAAAACTAAAAATAAAGAAAGACAGAGCTGACATTAAAATCCATATTAACATATCCAGAAATCCATGATGAGATCCTGTAGACAGTGGAACCAGAAATTGCTGCAACTACAAGACCTCAACCCAGTAGTAGAAACCATCAACAATAACGATGAAATCCTGGAGACATTATATGTAGAGATGTTCTGTAATATTCTTTACACTGACCTTCATGTACTCATTCCTCAGAGTGACCACAGAACAGGTGTCAGGTGTTATACGGCCCGATGCTGGAAGCTTCTACTGGACGTCACATGTTCTATAGATCGTCCTGTAGATCGGGATCTGAGTCTTATGTTCTGCTGTTATTACCTCCTGCATCCAGGTTTCTTTTTCATATATTACTGTCCTGGACCTTCTCCCGTATGGTGATGGTGAAGCCTTTCCAGGACATATTCAGATATAAATGCTGAGGAGGCAGGAAAACATATGTCACTTATACAACCAAGATGAGAAACATGCTAACAACCTCCTATTCCACTGAGGGCCAAACTACTTCTAATGAGGGCCACATACACTGCACTAGGAGAAACCATACATGAACTCATGGGTAACACATCTCTGTAAATATACAAACCTGGAGATCTGAATATGTCAGGTAGGTCAGGAGGAAGAAGAAGAGTGTTAACCACTCAGTTATTATAGCCACCATATTGCAGATCTAGAAGACGAGACTTAATAAGAAATAAAAGACAATATTACTGGACATTTCCTCATCATCAATATCTCCGGTATAATAGAAAATTATAGAAGCTGCAAGAACATGAAGAAAACAAACAATGAAGAATATTGAGATCCGATCAAGAAAATCTATTAAATAAATAGTAGTTCCTACCGTATCACAGCGAATCACTGGAATCCTGGATGCAGCACCTTATGGGTGGATGTATATAGGACAATTAACATTAGATGTGTGACATTATATATCCCTGTATTGTCTGCCCTTATCATCCCAGACATGACAGAAGGGTCAGGTAGAAGTTAGTGACCCTTATCTAATACGACCAACTAACCATGAGACCAACTGGAATCTGACTCACTGGTCAAAGGTGAGAAGACACCATATTATGTTAGGATGAAGCCATATATCTGTCTATATGGGAAAGGGAAGATAGTGAGTGCACGTGCATTTCCTAAACTTCCCCCTAATTGGAGTAAGTATAATCCCACCGGGACCCTCATGTGAACCCCTTGGTCAGAAAGAAAAGCCACGAGTGTTCACATGCTGCATTACCATACAGAGTGGGGAATCTCTGATCCCTGTTTGGATGATCCGGGGTCCTTGCATTATTTTTTTTTTTTCATAATCTGAATTTTTTATTAAGAATTTCAACAAATACAAGTAATCAAATTCAAGAAAAACATCTCAGTATGCATACATGTTATTTTGCATTATCTATATTTCTCAGGTAAGATGTTAGCATTTTTCCACATATTACACCCACACCTTACACATAAATTCACCTCTCAAATTATAGGTATTGTCTCTATTTGATAAGGTCTCCTCATATATATATACTTAAAACTTTGTGTAAAGTGCGTGCTATCCCTCCAATCCCACAAGAGGAGGGAGGAAGAAGAAGAGGAAAACAGAGAGATAAAGGAAGAGCATGAAAATAGAAAGAAGAGGTACCCTTCTCCCAGACGGAAGCTCTCTAGTTAGCAGACTGCTTCTGACCGCCCCCTCTATGGGGGGGTTCTGCCTAGCCATTTAGCAAAGTGTGGACCAGATTTGAAGGACGACCATGCGCTCCACAGAGAAAGAACAGCGCCAATGCGATCACTATCCTCTGCGACCAGAGATTCCATTCGACATAAAGAATCCATTTCAGTTACCCATTCCACAACTGAGGGCGGCACAGGAGACTTCCAATGTCTAGGAATCACTGTTCGTGCCGCAGTCAGGAAATGCCGCAGTAGCCCCTTCCTAATACTCGGCAAAGGGCCCGGAATTAGAAATAGTAAAGCCATCTGAGGGGTTGGCACCATCTGTGTACCTTCCACTTCCGTATAGATTTCAAAAATCGCTTTCCAGAAGGTCTGCAATACTTGACATGACCACCAGATGTGCAACATTGTTCCGGTCTCGGTCCCGCACCGCCAACACAAATCTGACACCTCAGGGTACATTCTGTTCAGGTTCTGTGGGCAACGGTACCATCTAGTCAGGATTTTAATTTTTTTTTCCTGTGCCTGACATGCCACCGGCATTTTGTGAGACAGAAAAAATATTCGATCCCACTCATTCAGTGACATTGCTACTCCCAATTCTCGCTCCCATGCGCTGACATATGCAGGAGGCTGATCATCACCTATCTCTGAAAGTAAGGTATACAGGTTAGATATCACCCGAGCCGGCGGCTCCGTTTGAAGCAACAGCGACTCAAATGCTGTGTTAGTGACAATATGTATCCCACCTGGTAGGGCCAGGCGTAAAAATGTGGACAATTGGGCATATTCCATCCAAGAAAGCTTCCTCCCCGGGCACGCTCCTTGCAGCTCGGACCAAGGAGGGAGCCTCCCTCCATCCGACATTACCTGACATAATCTCGTGTTTTCAGAAGAGGACCAAATCATGAACTGTTTCTTAGTGACGGCTGGTAAAAATTCTGGGTTATCAAACAGTGGGCTTAGAAGCCCGGGTCTATGTGAAAGGCCCTTTCTAACCATCAATCTGTCCCATAGAGTGATGCAGTGCTGGGTCAGCAAGGGCAGGGTCGCAAGCGCCGGCCTATAATCAGGAAGGATCCATGGCAGCGATCTAAGTGAGAGCGCAACTATGGATTGTTCAATCTCCACCCATTGTTTCTTGGATCCATTATGAAACCAGTCCACCACCCTTGCGAGTACTGCGGCCTGATGATAAGTGATCAAGTCCGGGAGTCCAGCTCCCCCCTTCAGCTTTGGACGGGACAGTGACTTCATATTAAGGCGTGGCCTCAATGTGCCCCACACAAAGTTCCGAAAAGCTTTCTCCAATGCCTTAAAAAATGTTCTGGGGACTAATATAGGAAGAGCTTGAAACATATATAAAAACCGAGGGAGGATGTCCATTTTGATTGCATTGATGCGGCCAAACCATGAGAGCTGTGCTCGATCATATGAATGTAGATTTTTAAGAGTGGTTTGCAGTAAAGGCTGATAGTTGAGAGTGAAGAGATCTACCAAATCCCTAGGAATCTGAACTCCCAAATATTTGATTGACCTCGCCTGCCATTTAAAATTAAAGGATGACTTTAAGAGCTCCAGTGTCTCAGAAGATAAGGAAATGTTGAGTGCTTCAGTTTTTGTATAGTTTACTTTAAAATTGCTGACCTGGCCAAATACTTCGAATTCTCTAATGAGTACTGGTAGGGAGATCACTGGGTTCGTTACGAAGAGCAGGAGATCATCAGCATATAGGGCCAATTTGTGACAAACTCTACCTATTTCTATCCCTGTTATATCTGGAGAATTACGGATAGCCACTGCCAGGTGTTCCATTGTGATGACATAAAGCAGTGGTGACAGGGGGCACCCCTGCCTAGTACCGTTGGCAATTGAGAATGTAGTGGAGAGTATGCCATTTGCCCGGACCCGTGCTGTAGGTGTCTGGTATAGGGATAGTATCTTATCTAGCATAATGGGGCCAATCCCAACCTGGGTCAACGCCGACTTCAGAAACCCCCAGTGCACCCGATCGAAGGCTTTTTCCACATCTACCGATATTAAGCATGAGGGTAGCGACTTTTTCTGGACATAGGAGATTAAGAGTGTGGTTTTATTGGTGTTATCCCTCGCCTCTCTATGTCGAACAAATCCCGCCTGATCTCCGTGGATACAACGTGGTAAGAGTGGGGCTAGTCTATTTGCGATAGCCTTAGAATAATGTTTTACATCCACATTTATCAGGGAGATTGGATGGTAATTAGAGCAAGCCGAGGTATCTTTCCCTGGTTTGGGGATCACTGTGATGGTAGCCGCCAATGTTTGCGGAGTGAATGGCACGGAAGTTGTTACTGCATTATATACCTTAGTCATATAGGGAAGAAGTTTAGTGACAAAGGTTTTGTAAAAGGACGCCGGGAATCCATCCGGACCCGGACTTTTACCCGATGGAGCTGATTTTATGATTGCCTGTATTTCAGATTCCGAGAAGGCCTCCCCAAGTGAGGCCGTCTCGGTCTCCTCCAACGTCGGCAGCGCCGTCTGTTCAACATAGGAATCGATCCTCTGTTGAAGGGTACTTGGCGACATATCTGCCAAAGGTCCCTTAAGGTTGTATAGTACCTGATAGTAGTCCTTAAATGTATTAACAATGTCTTCTGGTTTATGTTTGGCCTCACCCTGTGTCGTTTTTATCGCCGGTATAAAGGATTGAGGGGCCCGTGGGTGTAGTGAGTTAGCTAATGCCCTCCCGCATTTGTTAGAGTGTTCATATGCGAAACGTCTCATCCGGTCTCGAAACGACGCATGCACCTGATCTAATAAGTTCCTCAGTGAATTTCGTGCTTCTAGTAGCTCTGCCAGGGTCTGGGGGTGTTGGGACCTTTTGTGGGTGGTCTCTAAAGTCTGTATCTGGGACAAGAGCTTATTCATTTTGAAAACCCTTTCCCTCTTTAGTCTCGCCCCTTGCTGTATAAATATACCTCTTAATACACTTTTCAACGCTTCCCACTGAACCGGCAGAGGGGTGGGATCTTCCTCGTGATGCTCCAGAAACTCAGAGATGGATCTGTTAATCGCCGTTTGGCAAACCGCGTCCCTTAACAGATGGGGGTTCAACCGCCAATGCCATTCCCGCTGTTTAGTGTCTGGGAAGGTGAGAGACAAGTAAACCGGCGCATGATCCGCCCAAATCATAGTTCCAATCTGAGATTTCGGGGACCAGGAAAGTAGATGATGGCTAATGAGAAACAAATCTATCCTGCTGTACATGTCATGTACTGGAGAATAAAAGGTGTAATCCCGTGTTTGGGGGTTGAGAATCCGCCAAATGTCTACCATTTGCATGCCGAACAGTTTAGACTTAAGGGAAGCCATTTGGGAAGCGGGAACGGAGGATCTGCCAGAGGAGGAGTCTGCAACCCTGTCCATTGTAAAGTTAAAGTCTCCAGCAGTTACCAAGAGACCTTCCGCGAATTTTGAGAGTTCCGTTAAGTAACTCCTGCATACGCGCACCTGGTCATGATTAGGGAGATACAAGTTCGCCACAGTGAACAATCGCTCGCATATTCGAAGTTTCAGAAATACATAGCGCCCCTGAGAATCATATTGGGTAGCAACAACCGAGACCGGAAGAGATTTATGTATAGCGATACTCACTCCTCTGGATTTCGCATCAGGGTTGGTACTATGGAACCATTGCGTGTAGTAGCGATGTTTCAGAGTGGGCATATGATCAGTCCTGAAATGAGTCTCCTGCAAAAGTAAAATCTGAACACGTTGTTTGTGCATATGGTGCAAAATTTGTGCACGTTTTTGCGGGGTATTAAATCCCCGGACATTTAATGAGCAACACTTTAAAGGCTCCATCTGGGAAAGAGGAAGAAGGGTAAGAGGAAATAAGAGAAGAAAGAGTAAGTGAACGAAAGGAATCACTACAGACAGTGATCCAGCCCCAAAACTACTCAGTTTAGGGGAAAGAAGTTAAAGTAAAGTGTTCAATCGAACACGCCCTAAGTGTGGGTTTGACTGGACTATGGAAGAAGGAAGCTCCCAACCAACTCCCGAATGCCCGACTCCCTGTATAAACACACATATAAATTATTACGTCATCAAACAATGAACCAACAGCCCGTAACTGGCTAATATATGCCTAGCACTATACGCCTTCCTCCAGGGCAACTATCCCTTAGCTAGGATAACCTGTACCACGTCTAGCTGACTCCCATTACCCTACAGATACTTCTACCCGACGCCATTCTGACTATACAGCCATTTATTCCCGACTAGGGCCCCCTCCCAGGGGGGGTATTACTCCCATATCCATCACTCAGGAACTGTATGAAAGCCAAAAGCTCTATCATCCCCCTCCCCCCATTTCCAGAGGTCTGCAGACATGATGTGCGGTGATCTATATAAACTCACTTGGCCCATTGCCAGGGAGGAGGTGTGTACCCATGATCCCTACCTTGGGGCCCGCTCTGATCTGTAATGCATACATAAATCCCAAATGCAGTCCCCTTCCTTCACATCCCCAATGCAGCATGTTAACACATAAAAAAGTAACCCCAACCCCTTCTTGTCAACGGAGCGGAATGTTCCAACATCTAATTCTAGCAATCATGACCTGGTCGTAGTCTGATGTCGAGGTAGCCGCCATCTGTGTTCGCCTATACAGTCCTGTGGGTCAGGCCAGTCCTGTAACATGCCTGGCAGGGGGGTAACTTCTCGGGACCCGCGGGACAGGAGCCATCAAAAGCGACCACGGCTGTCTTAACCGCTGTAGAACTCAGTAAAGCACCATGGAGGCCGTCAGCGACGTATCAAAGAAGCAATCTCAAGATTCCTGAGAGGCATGGGCGGAAGCTCCTGGACCCTGTACTCTTCTGCATCTCGCAGGGGTCGCGGAGTGATCCATCCGGTAATTACGTCTTGGTGTTCGTTGCGGCATAGGAGGAAAATATGGCCAATCTAAGATGGAAATCTGTGGGAGATCCAATGCAGCGAGGAAATCAGGGATATCTTCCGGAGAATAGACTGAATACAAAGAGGATCCCCGGCGTACTTGTAGTTGAAAGGGGTATCCCCATGAATACTGGATATCTTTTTCCCTAAGTGCAACAAGTAGGGGTCGTAGGGCTCTCCTTTTTGCAAAAATGGAACGAGAAAGATCCGCCAGTAATTGCACTGGAGCCCCGTCGAAGTCCAGTGTACCCCTGTTACGGGCTTGCCTCATTATAGATTCTTTCAGTTGAAAAAAGTGGATTCTACACACCACATCACGCGGTCTGGCCACATCCGTGCTCTTTGGGCCCAGGGTGCGGTGGGCTCTATCAATTTCCACCGGAGAATCCGCAGGTCTTTCCAACAACATGTTAAATATCCCCTGTAACGTGTGAACGAGGTCCTGGGGCCCCGTAGCTTCTGGAATGCCCCTGACTCTAATATTGTTTCTCCTATTTCTGTTCTCTGCATCATCCGTCATATCAAACAGCATTTGTATATGTGCAGAGTGTTGCTCTAATAAAGTTTGCTGGGCTGCCTGATGCTGCTGTAGCTCCTGTGTTTGCACTTCAATCGCTTCCACCGATTCATTAATATGTGTAATGTCCTCTTTCAAGGAACAGATCTCATTTTTGCAAACCGCTTCAAGGCGGGAAATATAGCCCTCCATATCCTGCTTAGTTGGAATGGCCGCCATTTGTGCAGTTAGTGCCTGTAGTTCAGGGCCCATACCACGGATTGATGCCGTGTTAGAGACTGACTCACCCCTCTGCGGTTCTGCCGAGCTCTCCTGCGGCTGGTCCGGATGATTTGTCTTTCCCCGAGGCGGCGTCCCTGAAGTGCCAGTGCGGTCCGCCATATTGGATAGACGGGCCGGAGATGCAGGCATGCCCGGGTCTGAAAAATAATGAGGTATACCGCTCCTCGTTCTTGGCTGATCACTTCTTGCGGGTGTCGGGGGTTTGTTGCGTGATCCTCTTCGCATTAGTGCGATGTGTGTCGCAAATAGACGCTATTAATCGGGCTTGGGAGCAGTCAGGGAGCAGGAGCTCTTACACCACGCGTCTCACCAGTTCCATATCCAGGCCACGCCCCCCGGGTCCTTGCATTATAAAAGGATACAGATCACCGCAGTGATGGCAGTGATGACACTTACAGCCATTCTCACATGGCAGACATATCTGCGGCTGAATGATAATTTATATAGGTATTTGGATTGGACCAGGTTGTATATGGTGCCACATCCAAATGCCAAGACCGCTCCTGTTTTATGAATGGTCTCATACTCGAACATCTAGAGAAGAAACACAAGTTGAATAGGCTAGAACTTTCTCCACTCACTTTGCGTTTAGCTGTGTATGAGGGTTTACTGGTGAATGATATTAAAAAACCGTAAAGGAGCCGGTCAATACTATTCCAATACATGACGTGCAGGCCAGTCCGAGCAGGATCTTCTGTGCCCACTCCAGATTCATATCACAGGCTGCTGCCCGGAACATCATGAATTTATACTGGGCAAAAGCCAGTGCGAAACCTGGAAGAGAAGGAAAGAAATGAGAACATCTAGTGAACATCTATGACCCAGTGTGTGGAAGACCCGACTAGAGGTGACGCTCTGTAGGATCTTGTAATTTCTAGTCATGCTGAGCTTGTTGGGAAAGTCTCTGTTGGTGAAAACCTCGGTAAGGGCAGATACACACGAACGTTGCGTTTTTGCGCGCGCAAACAACGCGGCGTTATGCGCGCGCAAAAACCATTTGACAGCTGCGTGTGTCATCCGTGTATGATGCGCGGCTGAGTGATTTTCGCGCAGCCGCCATCATAGAGATGAGGCTAGTCGACGCCCGTCACTGTCCAAGGTGCTGAAAGAGCTAACTCTTTCAGCACCCTCGACAGTGAATGCCGAACACAATATCGAAAAACCTGTTGAAAAAAAAGAAAAAGTTCGTACTTACCGAGAACTTCCCGGCCGTTGCCTTGGTGACGCGTCCTTGGTGACGCGCCTCTCGACATCGGGCCCCACCTCCCTGGATGACGCGCCAGTCCATGTGACCGCTGCAGCCTGTGCTTGGCCTGTGATTGGCTGGAGCTGTCACTTGGACTGAATTGTCATCCCGGGAGGTCAGACTGGAGGAAGACGCCGGGAGTTATCGGTAAGTCAGAACTTTTTTTTTACAGGTTCATGTTTATTGGGATCGGTAGTCACTGTCCATGGTGCTGAAACAGTTTAACTCTTTCAGCACCATGGACAGTGACTATCTCCTGACGTCGCGTACCGATAATTTTTTTGCCGGGTTCGGCCAAAACGAGTTCGGCCGAACTCGGTGAAGTTCAGTTCGCTTGTCCGGCTTCGCTCATCGCAAAGACACTCCGTTTGGATGTTCGGAAACAGAAAAGCACGTGGTGCTTTTCTGTTTACATTCATCCTTTTGACAGCTGGTGCGCTGTTTCAGTCGGTTCGCACGGAAGTGCTTCCGTGCAACCTGTGTGGTTTTCACTCACCCATTGACTTCAATGGGTGCGTGATGCGCGAAATACGCAGAGTTATTGAACCAAAAAGCACGGACTGTCTGTACTGCCCCATAGACTTGTATTGGTCCATGCGTGCCGCGTGAAAACCACGCGGCCCGCACGGACCGAATACACGCTCGTGTGAATCCCCCCTAACAGTGACCATAATATAGTTACATTTCACTTATACTGTAAAAAAACAAACACAAGCTGGGAGGGCAAAAACACTTAATTTTAATCCCACAAATAGTTCCATGAACTTAATAGATGAGCTGGTGCAGATCTTCTCTCATCTACAAGTGAAAGTTTCATCTTCCACAGATGAAGATGGAAATACTTTAACACTTAGCCCTCGTGGAATAAGACCCTTCTATAAGTACTTCTCTAGAAATGCTTTATTCCACAATATTTTTAACTCCTTGTGGAGTAGACCCTTAAGAGCATGACCATAATTTGGGCTAAATCCGTGTTAATGCTTGTATATCCACAACTTCCAATAACCGGATATGATCATCTTCCTATGAAATCTGTGACATCCTTTAGGTACGTAGGGATACACATATCCTTTACTAGCCCGATTTAAACTCAAATCGGAAGCGTGACTCAAACTACATAGATCAGTAGATCTGGGTAGAACTAATTTGCTTAAGATGGTCTAGATGCTTAAATTATTATATTTATTACATAATGCTTCCATCTGGCTCCCGAAGTAAATACTCCCTTTATGTCTCTCATATGGGGAGGTGGCCATGTTCGTATTAAACTAGAGAACTTGCAATGGGAAAGAGAGGGAGATATGGATTCTTGTAATACTCTACTTCACCATTAGTTGAAAACAGACATGTTGTATCAGGTTGTATCAGGCGATAGAAGCTAACGGGTTTAAAGTACCCACAAAAAAAATACCTTCTCTATATCTTAAGCACAAACGATGGTGGCATATTAGAACTAAGCCGGGGATATCAGGCTGTAGACAATTCACCGCCATATTAGATCACCCATGGCTCTCTGAATTATATACAGTTACACAGTATTTATATGGTGAACATCATCAACCATGGAGGCATAGTCTCAAAGCCAAGTTTTATAGATTTTTCTATTGCCTTCAATAGTCTAGGACATGCATTGCATGTAAACTACTTTTTTTTCGGATTGAGGGAAGGAGTAGGGAGAGGGGTGGCTTGTTTGTTGTTTGGGGTTGGCTTGTTTGTTGTATGATGTAAAATATTTTTTTTAAAAATCACTTGATTTAAAAAGATGTAAGACCAGAAGCTAATACAAGATCAGAAAACAGCATAGAGGTCAGTGAAGAGGAAAAAAAATAATACGGATATGATGAAATACATTTTATTATAGAAATATTGATGTTTATGTTAATTTGCCAGTCAACAGTGCCCACATCACTTGGCAAATTCTAGAAGGCCAGGTCTTTAAAGTATCCACTTTAGTAGATGGAGCGTAGATTGTAGAAGGCCCAAACTCTATATTATGCACTTTAGTAGATGAAGCCTAGATTGTAAAAGGTCTGGTCTTTATATCATCCACTTCAGTAGATGGAGCCGAGATTGTAGAAGACCCGTTCTCTATATCATCCACTTCAATAGATGGAGCCGAGATTGTAGAAGGCCCGGTCTTTATATTACCCACTTCAGTAGATAGAGCCGAGATTGTAGAAGGCCCAGTCTTTATGTTATTGACTTCAGTGGATGAAGCCTAGATTATAGAACTCACAGTCTTTATACTATCCACTTCAGTAGATAGAGTCTAGATTTTAGAAGGCTCGGTCTTTATATCATGCACTTCAATAGATAGAGTCTAGATTGTAGAAGGCCCGGTCTTTATATCATCCACTTCAGTAGATACAGCCTAGATTGTAGAAGGCCTGGTCCTTATATTATCCACTTCAGTAGATGGAGCCTAGATTGTAGAAGGCCTGGTCTTTATATGATTCACTTCAGTGGATGGTTCCTTCATACACCAGGATAATTGGTCTTCCTGGTCTCTACTACTTCCTGTGCAGTATATGTTGTAATGTTCAGTCCACACTGGAATTTATGTGGAATGCTGCAGTTATTAATCGTCCATTTCTCTGTGTCCACCATGATGAATTTTATTGCTGGACACTTCCATGAGTACAATGCTGAAGTAACCCCTTGTAGTTGTTACTTGATCCAAAATGGAGGGGGAGCTGTGATTAGGACGTGCACATTGTTAGTTACAGTCTGGAAAGTTGTGCACGTCCTCAGACTCCTCGCTGATCTCCTTCCACTCATCAGGGGCGATGAAAACTGAAAATAAAGAAAGACAGACCTGACATTAAAATTTATATTTACATGTCCAGAAATCCATGATGAGATCCTGCAGATAGCAGAACCAGAAACCATTACAACTACAAGACCTCAACTAAGGAAAAGAAACTGTCAACAATCAGAAAAGATGAAATCGTGGAGACATTATATGTAGAGATGTTCTGTAATATTCTTTACACTGACCTTCATGTACTCATTCCTCAGAGTGACAGCAGAACAGGTGTCAGGTGTTATACGGCCCGATGCTGGAAGCTTCTACTGGACGTGACATGTTCTATAGATCGTCCTGTAGATCGGGATCTGAGTCTTATGATCTGCTGTTATTACCTCCTGCATCCAGGTTTCTTCTTCATACATTACTGTCCTGGACCTTCTCCCGTATGATGATGGTAATGCCTTTCCAGGACATATTCAGACATAAATGCTGAGGACGCAGGAAAACATATGTCACTTATATAACCAAGATAAGAAACATCCTAACAACCTCCTATTCCACTGAGGGCCACAATACTTCTAATGAGGGCCCCATACATTGCACTGGGAGAAACCATACATGAACTCATGGGGTAACACATCTCTGTAAATATACAAACCTGGAGATCTGAATATGTCAGGTAGGTCAAGAGGAAGAAGAAGAGTGTCAACCACTCCGTTATGATAGATATTATATTGCAGATCTAGAAGACGAGACATAATAGGAAATAAAAGACAATATTACTGGACATTTCCTCATCATCAATATCTCTGGAATAATAGAAAATTATAAAATCTGCAAGAACATGAAGAAAACAAACAATGAAGAATATTGAGATCAGATCAAGAAATCAGAAAAGTCAATGAGAAAATCTGTGAAATAAATAGAAGTTCCTACCTCTACACAGGGAATATCCTCACACAGATGTCCTATCACTGGAATCCTGGATGCAGCACCTTATGGGTGGATGTATATAGGAACATAAACATAAAGATAGATGACATTATATATCCCTGTATTGTCTGCCCTTATAATCCCAGAGATGACAGAAGGGTCAGGTAGAAGTTAGTGACCCTTGTCTAATACGACCCGCCAACCATGAGGCCAATTGGAATCTGACTCACTGGACAAAGGCCAGAAAACGCCATATTATCTTAGGATGGAGCCATATATCTGTCAATATGGGAAAGGGAAGATAGTGAGTGCACATGCATTACCTAAACTGCCCCCTAATTGGAATAAATGTGAACACCCAGAAGGGACCCTCATGTGAAACTTTTTGGTCAAAAAAGAATAGCCACGAGTGTTTACATGCTGCATTACCATACAGAGTGGGGAATCGCTGATCCCTGTTTGGAAGATCCGGGGTCCTTGCATTATAAAAGGATACAGATCACCGCAGTGATGGCAGTGATGACACTTACAGCCATTCTCACATGGCAGACATATCTGCGGCTGAATGATAATTTATATAGGTATTTGGATTGGACCAGGTTGTATATGGTGCCGCATCCAAATGCCAAGACCGCTCCTGTTTTATGAATGGTCTCATACTCGAACATCTAGAGAAGAAACACAAGTAGATTAGACTAGACCTTTCTCCAATCACTTTGCGTTTAGCTGTGTATGAGGGTTTAATGGTGGATGATATTAACTAACCGTAAAGGAGCCGGTCAATACTATTCCAATACATGACGTGCAGGCCAGTCCGAGCAGGATCTTCTGTGCCCACTCCTGATTGATCTCACAGGCTGCTGCCCGTAACGTCATGAATTTATACTGGGCAAAAGCCTGGGCAAAACCTGGAAGAGAAGGAAAGAAATGAGAACATCTAGTGAACATCTATGACCCAGTGTGTGGAAGACCAGACTAGAGGTGACGCTCTGTAGGATCTGGTCATTTCTACTCATGCTGAGCTTGTTGGGAAAGTCTCTGTTGGTGAAAACCTTGGTAACAGTGACAACAATATAATTGCATTTTATTTATACTGTAAAAAAAAAAACACAGGCTGGGAGGTCTAAAACACTTAATTTTAACCCCTTAATGAACACACTTTTTTGCGCGTTAATGACCAATGATTTTTTATTTTCGTTTTTTCACTGTCGCATTCTAAGAGTCGTTACTTTTTTATTATTCGGTTGACATAGCCGTATAAGGGCTTGTTTTTTGCGGGACGAGTTGTATTTTTGGGTGCATATAATATATTGATTAACTTTTATTAACTTTATTTTAGGAAAGAATTAAAATGAAGCAGCTTTTCCAGCATTGATTTTCACGTTATAAATTTACGCCGTTCACTATCTGGCATTAATAACATGTTACCTTTATTCTGTGTGTCGGCACGATTACGGGGATACCAAATATGTAAAGGTTTTATATGTTTTTCTACATTTGAAACATAAAAACCCTTTTAAAAAAAAAATATTTGTTTTTGCTTCACCGCATTCCAAGAGCCGTAACTTTTTTTTTTTCCGTCGGTTTGGCCATATGTGGGCTTGTTTTTTGTGGGACAAGGTGTAGTTTTCATTGGTTGTATTTTGGGGTACATGGCACTTATTGATTAACTTTTATTTTATTTTTTATGGGGGGAATGAGAGAGAAAAATTAATTTTGCCGTTGTTTTTTGCGGTTATTTTGGACGCTGTTCACTTGACGGTTTAATTAATATGTTAACTTTATTGCTTGAGTCATTACAATCGCAGCGATACCTTATATGTTTATGTACATTTATACTAAATAAAATCACTTTTTGGGGAAAAAAGCGGTTGTATTTTATATTTGCTGCAATCTTTTTTTTTTTCCATAAACTTTATTTAACTATTCTACTTCTTTTTTTTTGCCCCACAAGGGGACTTCACTTTGCGATTTTCTGATCGCTTATATAAATATTTGGTATATTTAGGCCTGAATCCATCAGGACACGCCAGGATCCACCTGCAATATAACAGCTGCTGTATCTCAAAAAGTAAAAATAATTTTTAATAAAATGTATTTAGGAAGTTGCACCAATCACACTGATTGACAATTTTATGTAAAAAAAAAAAATAAATGTCAATGTGTAGAATTATTGTTTGAATGTTGATCCAATCGGATTGCCACTTAGGATCAGGAAGGAATTTTTAGGAAAGATTGATTAATGCCTTATGGGAAATTTTTATATTTATTTACCTGTTTTTTTTTTGGGGGGGGGGGGTTTTATGCCTTCCTCTGGATCAATAGGGGCAAAACAATTTTTTATAATTTCTCCCATCACTTCCCACTCTCCCATCCCTTGGTTGAACTTGATGGACATATGTTTTTGTTTTTTTAACCGTACTAACTATGTAACCTGTGATGGAGAAGGAAATCCCAGTAATAAGAACAACCAATTATTCTTCACTTTCCACCAGTGGTTATCACTTACCCAGAATGGCCGTGCCCACAAACACTATCGTAAACAGCACCGACTGGGGGTATCGGGCTCCCGTTTCACTGCGAATAAGAGAAAAGAGACGTCAAGGAAACAGTGCAGGAGCGGGAGACAAACACTGTCACTTTAACAGGACATTGAGGGAACATTTCTGAATGTCACAAATGTGTAATAATGACCCAGAGACTTCTATGAACTTGATGTTAACACTTCATAGAGTTCTTCTACTTGTAATGTCCTGTATAGAATCACTTATAAGATGACACTTCTCTGCTGTATAATAAAGTAACAACGTTCAATATACAACGTCACTATGAAGATAACGTCATGTCATCTGTAATGTTCTCCACTTACCTGATGTAAATCATCAGCCGGCCATTGTCCTGGTCCAGGGTTAAGGTGTAGCAGAGCAATATCCCTCCCAGGCACAGATGGAACACAAGGATGGGCAAGAATGCCAAACCCTTAATCTCCATTGAAAATCGTGATAAAGCGCAAATCACAAAGAAACGCACAGCAATGCAGCTGCAATCTCCCTCTGAATACACAGAAAGTGAGACTGTGCTGCGTCACCGCCTTTTAGAACCTCCCAACTGTGATGTCATCAGAGTGATGTCACAATGGAAAACTGCATAAGTCTGGATGTTTCCAGGAAGGCGACAAGATCCTGTGATGTCACAATGGAAAACTTTATTAGTCTGGACATGATCAGGGCTGAACGTTAAGGCTCGGTATTTTCTATGGCTGCTCCGTTATTGTCCAGTCTAATACCACAGAATAGAATTGCCGCCTGAGATTGCATGAATTATATTAATTAGGAATAATAAAAACTCTACTATGGACTATCCACAGGCGGATTTTTGGCAGATATTTCTGGCACCTGCCCTTACTGATCACACTATTATACCGCAAGGGTTAATAGTGGAGAATACACATAGTCGCACGGTGTATTGTATACAGGTTTCGGCATACACTGTGCGCCAATCATAGCCTCTCGGCCACGCGATTGATGTACATGTATGTCAGTATGCAGGAAGGGGTTGAGGCGCACGCAGCTCCGCATAAATTTGATGCACATCACTACAATATACTTTACTGGCGTAAAAAACACATTTCTTAGTAAATGTCGGCCATTATGTATGTCCACCTCACTCTGGTGCTATACATATATATTTATAGGGTTTTCCTGATGTATATAAATAAAATGTAGTCAATGTATTATGAAAAAAAAAATCTGCTGCTTTTTAATTTTCTTTGGCTTTTCATTATCCACTATTTTCAAGATCTCTGCTGGCTATCAGTGAATGGAAATATTATTGTTTACATTCAGAGATTAAAAAGCCTTACAGACCTAACACTTTCTGCTGTGAAATGCACACGAATTTGTTGCAGATATTTCCCATTGAATTCAATGGGTTAGGTGACGACACGTCATCGCTGGGGGCCGGGTGTACAGAGAGCGGTGGGGACCAGGGAAGCGTTGCCATGAGAGAGCACAAGAGGGGAGAATAGTTGGATTTTTCGAAGAAACTTGCCGCAGGGAAACCTGCACCAAATCTGCACGATTTGCAGCGGAAATGTGTGAACGTAGCCAAACCGTTACATTTATGGAGAATTGTCTTGACTGCATACATTGTAGCAAACCCTCAGACGTGAGACGTATTGAGTCTGTGTGTGTTTGAAATATATATATATATATATACTGTATATTCTAGTCCTTCTCAATGAACTAGAATATCATCAAAAAGTTAATTTATTTCAGTAATTCAATTCAAAAAGTGAGGTTTATATATTATATAGATTCATTACACACAGAGTAATATTAACACACAGACCTACACAGACTGGTGATCCCCTTTTAAGCCGACCTAAGATAGGCTTGGATCCAGGGTCCAGCAGACAGTAATCTTATACAGTATAAGCTGGGGCCCTGTATCTAAGCCTAACACACGGTAGGCTTAAAAGGGGTTGTCCACTCCCTAAACATTATGCACTATCCTCAGGATAGGCCATCAATAGCTGGTGGGTCGGGGTCCCCGATAATCAGCTGTTTTGAAGGGGGTGCAGAACTCGTACGAGCGCCCCTTCATTTCCCTTACTTGCTCACACTGTGAACGTCCATGTCAGCGATTCAGTGTGAGAAAGTGACCGGAGTGAAGGGGAAGTAGCGCTCGTACGAGCTCTGCACCCCCTTCAAAACAGCTGATTGGCGGGTGTCCCGGGAGTCGGACCCCCACCCACCATCTCTAGACAGTAATATTAACACACAGATAGTAATATTAATCTTGTGCTCCTCTTTGGCCACAGCGGAGGTCCTGACTCCATCCAGGGTCGGGATACTGTGCGCAGCGCATAGCGTTGTGACGTCAGGACCGCCGCTGCGCCTCGGAAGGAAAATATGTAAGTACTGTCAGTTATTATAGTAACGGGGGCCCGCGTAGTTTATTACATAGGCCCCAGTTAAGCTATCTCCTCAGATGCAGCAAGGAATCATGGGTATGGTGGGTTACAAGACAGGAAACAAGTCCAGAAGCAAGGGATGTAAACAAACAGAAAGAGCAGCAGTGACCATTGAGATCAAACAGAAACTGGTATAGGGTTAGTAGGGGGTTTAGAGAAGGCAAACCAAGGCTGGGGGACACTTTTTAGATTATATTTTTTTCCTGGCTAACCTCTTTAAATTATTATATTTATTACATAATGCTCCCATCTGGCTCCTGAAGTAAATACTCTCATTAGGTCTCTCATTTGGGGAAGTGGCAATGCTCATATTAACCCCTTCCTGCAAATGGGCATGACTACGTCCAGATTGCAAGTGCTTTACCACAATCGAGCGCACAGTCATGCCCTGGCTTTAAACCGTCACCTTGTTAAGTGACACAGTTACAGCATCCTGACTGCAACTGTTACTGACAGTTGCCGGGCAGGACTCACTGGCACGGTACCAATCAGAATGGTCCCGTGTCGTCAAGCGCTGTGATTGGCCAGTCAGTACTGACTGGCCAATCACAGCATAGGAGGCAGGATTCACAGGCATCGCCAGCTCTGACAAGCTCTGTTGTGTGTGTAGCTTGTCACAGTTGGTCGTATTGAAGTATAGTGAAGAAAAGAGAAGTAGAAATCTTAAAAAATCCTCAGATCTGCCTAATTTCTTCCCACTGACCAGTGATCATCATCTTTGGTGCCCACTGGACATTTGATCAATCTGATTAATCCACCCAAAGTGGCATTCTGTGATCTGTGCCCAGCCATCAATTGTCACATCACTTGTCGCAGTACGCGGTCGCCATTGCCCTGTTGTGTCCCTAGATTACCCACTGCCCGAGTTACCTGTTAGGTAGCAATGACACCTCTCATTTAGAATTTCCCTGGTAGGTAGGGTATCCTCACTTATCAAATATAGCAGGGTCGCTGGCAAAGGATATCATTTATATCTGAACAACTTTTACAACAGTGTCCCATTGTTAAATGTTCCCTCATCCGGATCCACATTGGCGTGCGGAACAGTCTGCAAAAATCAGAAGGGCCTCCCCAAAACTTTGCTGGGTCAGACACTGAAATTAGGGGAGAGCAGAGCTGTCTGCAGTGACGATCTGCTGCTCCTGAAATATAAGGATAAAAGTGACGTCCTTATACTGACCGGCATTCATGATCGCAGAGGCAGCCTTGTACCTGTACGCGGATCCACCACCCAAGTCCCCAAACTATTTTGAGTACTGGAGTACAATAAATATATGGGCGATGTTGAACCATGCAGCGCCATGTGCAAGACAAAGGTGTGGTATGAAAACCTGTCTGTCCATCTCACACAGATTGCTTTATACATCGCCTTTGTCCTCTGCAGATATTCCGGCAGTGGGGACACGTTCCTGCAATTTCAGGAAAAAGTCATCAAGGCCCCGATATTTGCTGACCAGGAAGGGGAGGGCAGCTCATCTGGTCCTTCCGTCAGCGAGATAATTCCCGGCCAGCATTTCCTCACAGAAATCCCCCTGACTGAAAAAAAAAACAGAAGCCCTAAAAAAAATGTTTGTGCGCCAAGCGAGGCTTTCGTAAGGACACCACATACCAATGTGAGACGTGTCCCACAAAGCCCGTCCTGTGCATGACACAATGTTTCAAAATATATCACATCTCCTTGGTAAATCCAGATGAGATTGGTTGTCTCAGCAAATCTTTTCTTGCTGAGGCCATTGATTTATTTTTTGGGCTGGATTTTATGGAATGGTGGGTAGGTTGGTAGTGGGACCTGCCATTCCCTCTCCCTCCATTGCAGGTTTTCCAGGTAGTCCTCAGTGACTGCACAAATTAAAAATTCTTTCTATACCCCTAGATGAATACCTAGAGGGCTGTCACTTCACAAATTAAATATTTTTTTGTACCCCTAGACGCATACCTTAAAGGGTGCTACTTTTCAATCTAAAATTTCTCAGTATATTTCTAGATGAATTCGTTTAGGGGATTCGTTTATAAAATTGGGTCACTTTTATTGGGTTTCTAATATTTTCACACCCTAGAGCCTCTGTTTTCATGGCACAGGGCAGTAAATACCACCATAGTAAGCCTCAAATGTTGCATACTGCTCATTATGTTCTGAGTCCTGCCATATACTCAAAAAGCCATTTATGACCACATATGGGGTTGTACTCAGGAGAAACTGCTCCACAAATGTTGCTGTGCTTTTTCTCCTTTTAGTTCTTGTGGAAATGAGAAAAATTTACTAAACCTACATTTTATTGAAAAAAATTTAGATATTTATTTTGACTGCCTACTTGCTCACTATACCCTTTATTCATGTCCTTGAGGGGTGTCATTTTTAAATAGGGTAACTTGTGGGGGTTTTCCACTGTTTTATGCTCCCAGGCGCTTTGCAAATGCAACATGGCCTCCGCAAACCATTTCAGCGAAATTTGAGCTCCAAAAGTCAAATGGCGCTCCTTCCCTTCTGAGCCCTGCTGTGTGTCCAAACAGCAGTTTATTACCACATATGGGATATTGTTGTACTCGGGAGAAACTCAGACTGTACACAATTAGACCCATGGTTCTCTGAATTACATACAGTTACATATTAGTTATATGGTGAACACCATCTACGATGGAGGCATAGTCTTAATGCCAAGTTTTATAGATTTTACCACTGCCTTCAATAGTCTAGGACTAATAAATATGCTACAGTACATTACATGTAAAACACCTTTTTTTTCAGTTTGGGGAATGAGTAGAGAGAGTTTGGGGATGGCTTCTTTGTTGTTTTGATGTAAAATATCAAAAAAAATCACTTGATTTAAAAAAATTCTGCTACAGTGCATTGAATGTAAACTACCTTTTTTCAGATTAGGGGAAGGAGTAGGGAGAGGGGGTGGCTTGTTTGTTGTTTTGGGGTGGCTTGTTTGTTGTATGATGTAAAATCTTGAAATAAATTTCACTTGATTTAAAAAGACGTAAGACCAGAAGCTAATGCAAGATCAGGAAACAGCATTGAGACCAGTGAAGAGGAAAACAGTAACACATATATAATAATAGAATGTAGAAGGCCCAATCTCTATAATATCAATACCTATACCAGACTGTGAAGACATATATATTGGATTATTCATGCAGCTCCTCCATACTCTCCTTTTTAACTGTGTGCTATATTGTTTTTATATTTTGATGGCCAATATGTTATGTATATTTCAATAAAGTTTATTTTATATTGTCATGGTACATGACTTGTGCTATATGTGTTTCATTTTCTGGATATACTAGTAGTCTTCACAGTCTGGTATAGGTATTGATATTTGCTTTATGATTTGTGTGGACGCATTATTGTTTGGCGTATGCCAATGGTCTATACTCGTATAGGTATTCACCAATCTCTATAATATGCACTTATGTAGATGAATCCTAGATTGCAGAAGGCCCGGTCTTTATATCATCCACTTTAGTAGATGGAAACTTGATTGTAGAAGGCCCGGTCTTTACACCATCAACTTTATTTTATGGAGCCTAGATTGCAGCAGGCCGGATCTTTATATTATCCACGTCAGTAGATGGAGCCTTTATTATAAAAGGCTCGGTCTTTATATTATAAGCTTCAGTAGACAGAGCCTAGATTATAGAAGGCCCGGTCTTTATATTATACACTTCAGTAGACAGAGCCTAGATTATAGAAGGTCTGTTCTTTATATGATCCACTTCAGTAGATGGAGCCTAAATTGTAGAAGGCCCGGTCTTAATATCATGTACTTCAGTAGATAGAGCCTAGATTGTGGAAACTAGGTCTTTATATGATACACTTCAGTAGATGGAGCCTAGATTGTAAAAGGCCTGGTCATTATATCATCCACTTCAGTAGATGGAGCCTAGATTGTAGAAGGCCCGGTCTTAATATCATGTACTTCAGTAGATAGAGCCTAGATTGTGGAAACTAGGTCTTTATATGATACACTTCAGTAGATGGAGCCTAGATTGTAAAAGGCCTGGTCATTATATCATCCACTTCAGTTGATGGAGCCTAGATTGTAGAAGGCCCGTTCGTTATATGATTCACTTCAGTGGATGGTTCCGTCATACACCAGGATGAATGGTCCTCATGGTCTCTACTACTTCCTGTGCAGTATATTTTGAAATGTTCAGTCCACACAGGAAGTTATGAGGAATGTCGCAGTTATTAATCGTCAATTTCTCTGTTTCCACCATGATGAATTTTATTGCTGGACACTTCCATGAGTACAATGCTGAAGTAACCCCTTGTAGATGTTACTTGATCTAGAATGGAGGGGGAGCTGTGATTAGGACCTGCACGTTGTTAGTTACAGTCTGGAAATTTGTGCGCGTCCTCAAACTCCTCGCTGATCTCCTTCCATTCTTCAGAGCTGGATGAAAACTAAAAATAAAGAAAGACAGAGCTGACATTAAAATCCATATTAACATATCCAGAAATCCATTAAGAGATCCTGTAGACAGTGGAACCAGAAATTGCTGCAACTACAAGACCTCAACCCAGTAGAAGAAACCATCAACAATAAGAAAGGATGAAATCCTGGAGACATTATATGTAGAGATGTTCTGTAATATTCTTTACACTGACCTTCATGTACTCATTCCTCAGAGTGACAGCAGAACAGGTGTCAGGTGTTATACGGCCCGATGCTGGAAGCTTCTACTGGACGTGACATGTTCTATAGATCGTCCTGTAGATCGGGATCTGAGTCTTATGTTCTGCTGTTATTACCTCCTGCATCCAGGTTTCTTTTTCATATATTACTGTCCTGGACCTTCTCCCGTATGATGATGGTAAAGCCTTTCCAGGACATATTCAGACATAAATGCTGAGGAGGCAGGAAAACATATGTCACTTATACAACCAAGATGAGAAACATCCTAACAACCTCCTATTCCACCGAGGGCCACACTACTTCTAATGAGGGCCCCCCCATACAATGCACTGGGAGAAACCATACATGAACTCATGGGTAACACATCTCTGTAAATATACAAACCTGGAGATCTGAATATGTCAGGTAGGTCAGGAGGAAGAAGAAGAGTGTTAACCACTCCGTTATTATAGCCACTATATTGCAGATCTAGAAGACGAGACTTAATAAGAAATAAAAGACAATATTACTGGACATTTCCTCATCATCAATATCTCCGGTATAATAGAAAATTATAGAAGCTGCAAGAACATGAAGAAAACAAACAATGAAGAATATTGAGATCCGATCAAGAAAATCTATGAAATAAATAGTAGTTCTTACCGTATCACAGCGACTATCCTCACACAGATGTCCTATCACTGGAATCCTGGATGCAGCACCTTATGGGTGGATGTATATAGGACAATTAACATTAAGATGTGTGACATTATATATCCCTGTATTGTCTGCCCTTATAATCCCAGAGATGACAGAAGGGTCAGGTAGAAGTTAGTGACCCTTATCTAATACGACCAACTAACCATGAGACCAACTGGAATCTGACTCACTGGTCAAAGGTGAGAAGACGCCATATTATGTTAGGATGAAGCCATATATCTGTCTATATGGGAAAGGGAAGATAGTGAGTGCACGTGCATTTCCTAAACTTCCCCCTAATTGGAGTAAGTATAATCCCACGGGGACCCTCATGTGAACTACCTTGGTCAGAAAGAAAAGCCACGAGTGTTCACATGCTGCATTACCATACAGAGTGGGGAATCTCTGATCCCTGTTTGGATGATCCGGGGTCCTTGTATTATAAAAGGATACAGATCACTGCAGTGATGGCAGTGATGACACTTACAGCCATTCTCACATGGCAGACATATCTGCGGCTGAATGATAATTTATATAGGTATTTGGATTGGACCAGGTTGTATATGGTGCCACATCCAAATGCCAAGACCGCTCCTGTTTTATGAATGGTCTCATACTCGAACATCTAGAGAAGAAACACAAGTAGATTAGACTAGACCTTTCTCCAATCACTTTGCGTTTAGCTGTGTATGAGGGTTTAATGGTGGATGATATTAACAAACCGTAAAGGAGCCGGTCAATACTATTCCAATACATGATGTGCAGGCCAGTCCGAGCAGGATCTTCTGTGCCCACTCCTGATTCATATCACGGGCTGCTGCCCGGAACATCATGAATTTATACTGGGCAAAAGCCAGTGGGAAACCTGAAAGAGAAGGAAAGAAATGAGAACATCTAGTGAACATCTATGACCCAGTGTGTGGAAGACCCGACTAGAGGTGGCGCTGTGTAGGATCTGGTAATTTCTAGTCATGCTGAGCTTGTTGAGAAAGTCTCTGTTGGTGAAAACCTCGGTAACAGTGACCATAATATAGTTACATTTCACTTATACTGTAAAAAAACAAACACAAGCTGGGAGGGCAAAAACACTTAATTTTAATCCCACAAATAGTTCCATGAACTTAATAGATGAGCTGGTGCAGATCTTCTCTCATCTACAAGTGAACGTTTCATCTTCCACAGATGAAGATGGAAATACTTTAACACTGAGCCCTCGTGGAATAAGACCCTTCTATAAGTACTTCTCTAGAAATGCTTTATTCCACAATATTTTTTACTTCTTGTGGAGTAGACCCTTAAGAGCATGAACATAATTTGGGCTAAATCCATGTTAATGCTTGTATATCCACAACTTCCAATAACCGGATATGATCATCTTCCTATGAAATCTGTGACATCCTTTAGGTACGTAGGGATACACATATACTTTACTAGCCCAATTTAAACTCAAATCGGAAGCGTGACTCAAACTACATAGATCACTAGATCTGGGTAGAACTAATTTGCTTAAGATGGTCTAGATGCTTAAATTATTATATTTATTACATAATGCTACCATCTGGCTCCCGAAGTAAATACTCTCTTTATGTCTCTCATATGGGGAGGTGGCCATGTTCGTATTAAACTAGAGAACTTGCAATGGGAAAGAGAGGGAGATATGGATTCTTGTAATACTCTACTTCACCATTAGTTGAAAACAGACATGTTGTATTAGTTTGTATCAGGCGATAGAAGCTAACGGGTTTAAAGTACCCACAAAAAAATACCTTCTCTATATCTTAAGCACAAACGATGGTGGCGTATTAGAACTAAGCCGGGGATATCAGGCTGTAGACAATTCACCGCCATATTAGATCACCCATGGCTCTCTGAATTACATACAGTTACACAGTATTTATATGGTGAACATCATCAACCATGGAGGCATAGTCTCAAAGCCAAGTTTTATAGATTTTTCTATTGCCTTCAATAGTCTAGGACATGCATTGCATGTAAACTACTTTTTTTTTTTTCGGATTGAGGGAAGGAGTAGGGAGAGGGGTGGCTTGTTTGCTGTTTGGGGTTGGCTTGTTTGTTGTATGATGTAAAATATTTTTTTTTTAAATCACTTGATTTAAAAAGATGTAAGACCAGAAGCTAATACAAGATCAGAAAACAGCATAGAGGTCAGTGAAGAGGAAAACCGTAACACGGATATGATGAAATACATTTTATTATAGAAATATTGATGTTGATGTTAATTTGCCAGTCAACAGTGCCCACATCACTTGGCAAATTCTAGAAGGCCAGGTCTTTAAAGTATCCACTTTAGTAGATGGAGCGTAGATTGTAGAAGGCCCAAACTCTATATTATGCACTTTAGTAGATGAAGCCTAGATTGTAAAAGGTCTGGTCTTTATATCATCCACTTCAGTAGATGGAGCCGAGATTGTAGAAGACCCGTTCTCTATATCATCCACTTCAATAGATGGAGCCGAGATTGTAGAAGGCCCGGTCTTTATATTACCCACTTCAGTAGATAGAGCCGAGATTGTAGAAGGCCCAGTCTTTATGTTATTGACTTCAGTGGATGAAGCCTAGATTATAGAACTCACAGTCTTTATACTATCCACTTCAATAGATAGAGTCTAGATTGTAGAAGGCCCGGTCTTTATATCATCCACTTCAGTAGATAGAGTCTAGATTGTAGAAGGCTCGGTCTTTATATCATCCACTTCAGTAGATAGAGTCTAGATTGTAGAAGGCCCGGGCCTTTATATCATCCACTTCAGTAGATACAGCCTAGATTGTAGAAGGCCTGATCCTTATATTATCCACTTCAGTAGATGGAGCCTAGATTGTAGAAGGCCTGGTCTTTATATGATTCACTTCAGTGGATGGTTCCTTCATACACCAGGATAATTGGTCTTCCTGGTCTCTACTACTTCCTGTGCAGTATATGTTGTAATGTTCAGTCGACACAGGAAGTTATGAGGAATGCCGCAGTTATTAATCGTCCATTTCTCTGTTTCCACCATGATAAATTTTATTGCTGGACACTTCCATGAGTACAATGCTGAAGTAACCCCTTGTAGTTGTTACTTGATCCAAAATGGAGGGGGAGCTGTGATTAGGACCTGCACGTTGTTAGTTACAGTCTGGAAAGTTGTGCACGTCCTCAGACTCCTCGCTGATCTCCTTCCACTCATCAGGGGCGATGAAAACTGAAAATAAAGAAAGACAGACCTGACATTAAAATTTATATTTACATGTCCAGAAATCCATGATGAGATCCTGCAGATAGCAGAACCAGAAACCATTACAACTACAAGACCTCAACCCAGTAGAAGAAACCATCAACAATAAGAAAGGATGAAATCCTGGAGACATTATATGTAGAGATGTTCTGTAATATTCTTTACACTGACCTTCATGTACTCATTCCTCAGAGTGACAGCAGAACAGGTGTCAGGTGTTATACGGCCCGATGCTGGAAGCTTCTACTGGACGTCACATGTTCTATAGATCGTCCTGTAGATCGGGATCTGAGTCTTATGTTCTGCTGTTATTACCTCCTGCATCCAGGTTTCTTCTTCATATATTACTGTCCTGGACCTTCTCCCGTATGATGATGGTAATGCCTTTCCAGGACATATTCAGACATAAATGCTGAGGACGCAGGAAAACATATGTCACTTATACAACCAAGATGAGAAACATCCTAACAACCTCCTATTCCACTGAGGGCCACAATACTTCTAATGAGGGCCCCATACATTGCACTGGGAGAAACCATACATGAACTCATGGGGTAACACATCTCTGTAAATATACAAACCTGGAGATCTGAATATGTCAGGTAGGTCAGGAGGAAGAAGAAGAGTGTTAACCACTCCGTTATGATAGATATTATATTGCAGATCTAGAAGACGAGACATAATAGGAAATAAAAGACAATATTACTGGACATTTCCTCATCATCAATATCTCTGGAATAATAGAAAATTATAAAATCTGCAAGAACATGAAGAAAACAAACAATGAAGAATATTGAGATCAGATCAAGAAATCAGAAAAGTCAATGAGAAAATCTGTGAAATAAATAGAAGTTCCTACCTCTACACAGGGAATATCCTCACACAGATGTCCTATCACTGGAATCCTGGATGCAGCACCTTATGGGTGGATGTATATAGGAACATAAACATAAAGATGGGTGACATTATATATCCCTGTATTGTCTGCCCTTATAATCCCAGACATGACAGAAGGGTCAGGTAGAAGTTAGTGACCCTTGTCTAATACGACCCGCCAACCATGAGGCCAATTGGAATCTGACTCACTGGACAAAGGCCAGAAAACGCCATATTATCTTAGGATGGAGCCATATATCTGTCAATATGGGAAAGGGAAGATAGTGAGTGCACGTGCATTACCTAAACTGCCCCCTAATTGGAATAAATGTGAACACCCAGAAGTGAAACTTCATGTGAAACTTTTTGGTCAAAAAAGAATAGCCACGAGTGTTCACATGCTGCATTACCATACAGAGAGGGGAATCTCTGATCCCTGTTGGGAAGATCCGGGGTCCTTGCATTATAAAAGGATACAGATCACCGCAGTGATGGCAGTGATGACACTTACAGCCATTCTCACATGGCAGACATATCTGCGGCTGAATGATAATTTATATAGACATTTGGATTGGACCAGGTTGTATATGGTGCCGCATCCAAATGCCAAGACCGCTCCTGTTTTATGAATGGTCTCATACTCGAACATCTAGAGAAGAAACACAAGTAGATTAGACTAGACCTTTCTTCAATCACTTTGCGTTTAGCTGTGTATGAGGGTTTAATGGTGGATGATATTAACAAACCGTAAAGGAGCCGGTCAACACTATTCCAATACATGACGTGCAGGCCAGTCCGAGCAGGATCTTCTGTGCCCACTCCTGATTGATCTCACAGGCTGCTGCCCGTAACGTCATGAATTTATACTGGGCAAAAGCCAGGGCGAAACCTGGAAGAGAAGGAAAGAAATGAGAACATCTAGTGAACATCTATGACCCAGTGTGTGGAAGACCCGACTAGAGGTGATGCTGTGTAGGATCTGGTCATTTCTAGTCATGCTGAGCTTGTTGGGAAAGTCTCTGTTGGTGAAAACCTTGGTAACAGTGACAACAATATAATTGCATTTTATTTATACTGTAAAAAAAAAAACACAGGCTGGGAGGTCTAAAACACTTAATTTTAACCCCTTAATGAACACACTTTTTTTAACTTTTATTTTATTTTTTATGGGGGGGAATGAGAGAGAAAAATTTATGTTGCCGTTGTTTTTTGCGGTTATTTTGGACGCTGTTCACTTGACGGTTTAATTAATATGTTAACTTTATTGCTTGAGTCATTACAATCGCGGCGATACCTTATATGTCTATGTACACTTATACTAAATAAAATCACTTTTTGGGGAAAAAAGCGGTTGTATTTTATATTTGCTGCAATCTTTTTTTTTTTCCATAAACTTTATTTAACTATTCTACTTCTTTTTTTTTTGCCCCACAAGGGGACTTCACTTTGCGATTTTCTGATCGCTTATATAAATATTTGTTATATTTAGGCCTGAATCCATCAGGACACGCAAGGATCCACCTGCAATATAACAGCTGCTGTATCTCAAAAAGTAAAAATAATTTTTAATAAAATGTATTTAGGAAGTTGCACCAATCACACTGATTGACAATTTTATGTAAAAAAAAATAATTGTAATATTTATTTACCTGTTTTTTGGGGGGTTTTTTTTAAGCCTTCCTCTGGATCAATAGGGGCAAATTTTTTTTTATAATTTCTCCCATCACTTCCCTCTCTCCCATCCCTTGGTTGAACTTGATGGACATATGTTTTTGTTTTTTTGTTAACCGCACTAACTATGTAACCTGTGATGGAGAAGGAAATCCCAGTAATAAAACAACCAATTATTCTTCACTTTCCACCAGTGGTTATCACTTACCCAGAATGGCCGTGCCCACGAACACTATCGTAAACAGCACCGACTGGGGGTATCGGGCTCCCGTTTCACTGCGAATAAGAGAAAAGAGACGTCAAGGAAACAGTGCAGGAACGGGAGACAAACGCTGTCACTTTAACAGAACATTGAGGGAACATTTCTGAATGTCACAGAGGTTTAATAATGACCCAGAGACTTCTATGAACTTGATGTTAACACTTCATAGAGTTCTTCTACTTGTAATGTCCTGTATAGAATCACTTATAAGATGACACTTCTCTGCTGTATAATAAAGTAACAACGTTCAATATACAACGTCACTATGAAGATAACGTCATGTCATCTGTAATGTTCTCCACTTACCTGATGTAAATCATCAGCCGGCCATTGTCCTGGTCCAGGGTTAAGGTGTAGCAGAGCAATATCCCTCCCAGGCACAGATGGAACACAAGGATGGGCAAGAATGCCAAACCCTTAATCTCCATTGAAAATCGTGATAAAGCGCAAATCACAAAGAAACGCACAGCAATGCAGCTGCAATCTCCCTCTGAATACACAGAAAGTGAGACTGTGCTGCGTCACCGCCTTTTAGAACCTCCCAACTGTGATGTCATCAGAGTGATGTCACAATGGAAAACTGCATAAGTCTGGATGTTTCCAGGAAGGCGACAAGATCCTGTGATGTCACAATGGAAAACTTTATTAGTCTGGACATGATCAGGGCTGAACGTTAAGGCTCAGTATTTTCTATGGCTGCTCCGTTATTGTCCAGTCTAATACCACAGAATAGAATTGCCGCCTGAGATTGCATGAATTATATTAATTAGGAATAATAAAAACTCTACTATGGACTATCCACAGGCGGATTTTTGGCAGATATTTCTGGCACCTGCCCTTACTGATCACACTATTATACCGCAAGGGTTAATAGTGGAGAATACACATAGTCGCACGGTGTATTGTATACAGGTTTCGGCATACACTGTGCGCCAATCATAGCCTCTCGGCCACGCGATTGATGTACATGTATGTCAGTATGCAGGAAGGGGTTGAGGCGCACGCAGCTCCGCATAAATTTGATGCACATCACTACAATATACTATACTGGCGTAAAAAACACATTTCTTAGTAAATGTCGACCATTATGTATGTCCACCTCACTCTGGTGCTATACATATATATTTATAGGGTTTTCCTGATGTATATAAATAAAATTTAGTCAATGTATTATGAAAAAAAAATCTGCTGCTTTTTAATTTTCTTTGTGTTTTCATTATCCACTATTTTCAAGATCTCTGCTTGCTATCAGTGAATGGAAATATTCTTGTTTACATCCAGAGATTAAAAAGTCTTACAGACCTAAAACTTTCTGCTGTGAAATGCGCACAAATTTGTTGCAGATTTTTCCCATTGAATTCAATGGGTTAGGTGACGACACGTCATCGCTGGGGTCCGGGTGTACAGAGAGCGGTGGGGACCAGGGAAGCGTTGCCTTAAGAGAGCACAAGAGGAGGTGAGAATAGTTGGATTTTTCTAAGAAACTCACCGCAGGGAAACCTGCACCAAATCTGCACGATTTGCAGCGGAAATGTGTGAACGTAGCCAAACCGGTACATTTATGGAGAATTATCCACTTCAGTAGAGAAATTCTAGATTGTAGAAAGTTTCCATCCGGTGCAAGCTGTGTCGAGTCGTAGCCAATCCAACTCCAAAGCAGAAACAAGAAAATAGAGAGACCGCAGCACCTATTTTATTGTTTTTATTAGAGATAGCCAATATTGTAAAAGGCCCGGTCTTTAGATCATCTACTTCAGTACATAGAGCCTAGATTGTAGAAGGCCTGGTCTTTAGATCATCCACTTCAGTAGATAGAGCACAGATTGTATAAGGTCCAGTATTTATATTATTCACTTCAGCAGATAGAGCCTAGATTGTAGTAGACCCAGTCTTTATATTATCCACTTCAGTAGATGAAGCCTCCATACACCAGGATGAATGGTCCTCCTGGTCAATAATCCGTATATTCATCAGTTGAGGAGAGAAGAGGGTTATAAGAGGGTTATACGTAATCTTCTTTGGACTGCATGTACTAATGTTATCCCCATATTAAGTGTCGCTGATGCATCATTACCCAATTTAATAAACAAATAAAGCAACAAAACCTATTTCTTGGAGAATGTGGGAATGGCCACAGCTTTATTTAACACAACCAAACATTTTTGTATCACATGGCCCGGAAGTAACCACTTAATTTATTCACATCTCCTGTGATGCCGCCCACTGTGAAGCGGCGCGCATGTAGGTTCTTCTCCGGATTTTACTCTTCAGAGCCTATCTCCGCCTGCTGTGACATCTGAAAAAACAAAGAAAAACCACAGAAACACGCCTACGCAAAGAAAAAAGGAAGAAGCTGACGAGCCCTAAGAGTCATGGCAAAGAAAAGCAAAGAAATTAAAAGACAGAGAAACACCATAACTACACACCCAAATTTTACCTAAAGAGGGAGGGCGGGAGGGACGTTTGCAGCTCCAGCAGGTAAGATGGTGAACTGCCCTTGACCTCAACTATTTATCTGCTCCTAACCCCTCCTCTATCCCCTTGTCCCACCAATCCCTGCTCCTGATTTTTCCCGCACTTTCCCCCCCCTTCTTTTCCCCTATCACATACAGTCCCAGGCACTTTCTCTATTTGATTTAGTGCCTCAAGACTGCATGTACTAATGTTATCCCCATATTAAGTGTCGCTGATGCATCATTACCCAATTTAATAAACAAATAAAGCAACGAAACCTATTTCTTGGAGAATGTGGGAATGGCCACAGCTTTATTTAACACAACCAAACATTTTTGTATCACATGGCCCTGAAGTAACCACTTAATTTATTTACATCTCCTGTGATGCCGCCCACTGTGAAGCGGCGCGCATGTAGGTTCTTCTCCGGATTTTACTCTTCAGAGCCTATCTCCGCCAAGGAGGATACCGCGAACACCTACGCGGTACTCCGACCACCCCCACCACACAATGCCAAACCAGCCTCCACTCCATCTTGCAGACCCGACAGCATGATGTCGATCCCAATGTCATTGAAATGAACGCCGTCAGATAACTATAAGTCCCCATTGTCACCTTCCAACATCAAATGACGAATTGCTACCCCCCCAATGGAACGAACAAACCTGGAAATACGAACATTCAACAGCCGTCTTGACCGCTCGATGGCCACAGCACTTCTAGCTTCTCGCCAATGAGTTCGTGCAATCACCTCGGACCAAACAATCACACAATCAGAAAAAAGCTGTTTGAAATGGCCCAAATCAGCCTTGATAAGGGAAAACAACTCAGACAATTTCACATTCCCCAAATCATTTCCCCCAACATGTATAACGAGCACAATTGGACCGCGGCATTCCCGACTAACTTCAACTATTAACGGCAACAGCTGAACCCACCTCAGCCCTCTGATACCTTTCCAGTGCACCTCGGCCGATGACACCCCAAGACTGAGGCCTAAAGGCCGATACTCAGCCCGACGAGCTACCCAGAAAATAAAAGAATGACCAATTATCCATACTTGCGGCCGATGTTCTGAAATGACAAGGAAAGAATCAAAACAACACCAGATCCGGACGCACATAGGACCTATAACAAGTTGAACTCCACCTACCCAGACGTTTAATATCTTCCTCCCCCATACTTAAAGCATTAGCCTCCGTGGCTGCCCCTATTCTAAACGAGTCCCAAACTCAGAAGGATCAACGCCCAAATGCTCCAAACAAGACTTAAGAACGGCTCCAAATTGAAATCGAGTAAGCGGCAAAGAATTAGAGTGTATCAAGAAAGGAACCCCATCAGCTCGAAAAGACAAAAACTCACGCACCAAACGAACTGGACAGAATTCACACCCAATGAATTCACATACAACCAAACACCAACGCCCATCTGATCAGTCTTGGCCGTCACACACATACCCGAACCACTTTTTCCTCCAATAAAACATCCACAAACAGAAGACCCCCAAACCGCTTTGCACTCGGTGACACAAATTCGCTCACCCGCAATGCTGCGAAAAAGGCCAAAGAAAAAGCAGTACGCAGCAAAACAGACTCATAAGGATCAAAGCAAACTGCCGGAACAACCGTCAGAATCCTTAGTAATAAAGCATACGTAATGGGCCTTCTAGCATCCTTCACAATATGCTCCTTCTTCCACCCCTTCAATGCCTGTCTAATAACAAACATTTTAGTCACATCAGTACAACCCCACAACTTCAACATAAACACAATACCAGTCAAACCTTTTGAAACCGTGTACACCGAAGAACCATTAGTACGCATCCGAGACAAATACTCCAACGTAACCTCATAATGCTGCTAATCATTTGTAGGAAAAACTCCGCCAGATAATTCCAACCACTCCGCCCAAGACTTATTATGGCACCGCCATGTACCTGGTACCACAGAACCTTGAACTAGCCGGGCAAGTTCCCCTCGACCAGGGCCCATAAGTGATCCGGGCAACGCTCCCCTTCCAGCCGTGCTCCCGGGTGAAGCTCCCGAAAGACCCCCATCTGCAAACGAGATAAGGCATCTGCGATTTTATTCTCAACACCCGGCACATGTGTGGCCCGAAACCAAATGTTCCATTGCCTGCAACGTAGAGCTAGATGCCTAAGTAACGCCAAAACCGGCAATGATCCAGAAGACAAATTATTAACAGCCTGCACCACTGCCACATTGTCCGTCCAAAAACGTATGCGACTATTCAACATCTTTGAACCCCACAATTCTACTGCAACCACAATGGGAAAGAGTTCTAAAAGTGTCAAATTCAATGTCAGACCCATACTACTCCAGCCCACAGGCCAACGTGCAAAACACCACTCCGCTCCAAAAACCGCACACCGAAACCGACACTGCCAGCAGCATCTGTGAACAGCTGTAACTCAAAACTGGAAACCTCCTCAGACTGACAAATCGCCCTACCATTAAAAGATCGCAAAAAAGTCTGCCACACACGCAAATCATCTTTCATTTGCCTAGTGACACGAATGAAATTATGTGACCGCGAAATACCCCTAGTCGCCAATGATAGGCGTCTAGAGAAAACGCGACCCATGGGAACGATCCTGTAAGCAAAAACCAGCAACCCTAACAGTGACTGAAGATGCTTCAGGGTAACCTTTTTTGATAAAACAAATTCGTCAATGGTAGAAAGCAAACGCGCAAGCTTCTCGTCAGGTAATTTGAAAACCATCTCTTGCGTATCAATTTCAATACCCAAAAACGACAAAATCATGGACCGTCTTGTCCTCCGCTATCGGGACACCAAATTCAGACATTAAAACTCGAAAGGTTTTCAGCAAATAACCACATATTCCTGAATCACTTGGACCTACAAATAAAAAGTTGTCTAAATAATGAATGGCTGAAGAAATACCTGTCTTGAAACGAACTGTCCATTCCAGAAAGGAACCAAAAACTTCAAAATAGTAACATGAGATTGCACAAGGAAAGGTGATGAATCAACCTAAACTTCCCCGGTTCCTTTTTGGGGACCAAGCCAAGAGGAGAAACCCGTAAATTCGTATAAGGTGGCTCCCCAAAGGGGCCCGCCATCCTGCCTAAAGACACTTCATTCAGCACTTTTTCCCGTGCCAAACACATGTTTTCTTTCACCGATTTTAAATTATCTGACAACATCAAAACCGAAGAAAAAACATGCGGAATGAAAAAACCTTTACTGAAGCCCCGACCCAACAGGTCTGCTTCCTGTCTCTTGGGATACCTGGCGAGCCACGGCTCCATCGCGAGAGCGCTCACCGGAGTTCTCCGCTGCACCGGCAGGACCCACCTTGGAAGGTTGTTTTGCCCGTCGGAAACAGCAAAGCGCGGAATGGGCACCCCCGCAGATGGAGCACTCATTACGAAACTTGCAGGAAGAATAGAACCTGCAATGTCCCTCATTGTAGAGCCAACATGCTCCTGTTGGGCGCTGCGCCGCAATACCGGGTGCTGAACCCGAAACTGCGGCTCCTGCCTGAAAGGGCCGAGCCTGCTTTTGAGCCAAAATTAGCTGTAACCACACATCCATCGCCTTTGACGCCCAACCAATGTCAGGCGTCAAAGCCAACCGACTGCGAAATTCCTCGTCATATCTCCACCAAGCTGCACCTCCGTGCAATTTGTGGGCACTGAATATAGTGTCTACATACACAAACAGTTCGGCCCCTTTTTCTGGAAAACGTTGACAAATGACATGAGCCAAGGTAGAAAAACCCTGGAGCCAATTGCCAAAAGTTTTCGCAACTTTTACCTTTTTCTCCGAACCTCTTTCGAAAACACGCTCCTTATCTATCGTCACATGATCGACCGACACCAAGGACCAAGCATCCACAAAGTCATGTTTTTTTTTTTTTTGTTTTGTTTTTTTAAAGGAGCAACACCACAAAACAGTGAATCACGGAATGTCAAGCCAGACATACTGGCCGCCCGCTCAGGCGGAGGCTTAGCCCCCCCTGGCGAAACCAACGGAACCGAAGCTCCGCCTTTAGTACACAAACCATCCAACAAGCTTTTTAATGCAGAAACGAAATCAATAGCAGATAAATCACCCTTAGGTAGCCATGCGTTCCCACATGGAGACTCACCGGAGAAGGGCGTCCTCGTCACTTCCGAGGGTGCATCAACTCTCCCAGACACCGGAACCACAGACAGATCCCCACCAGGTGGACAGGCTGAGGCGACTTCTGGAACTGGAACCAGCGAAGACGAATGACGATCCCTGTGCTCCCGACGACGACGACTCCTCGTGTATCTCCTTCCCGTGCGGCTGGGTGTACTGGCTCCCGACGACGACTGGGACGGCGAAGAAGATGCTGTACTGGAAGACACACTCTTACTCCGGGAACGGCGACGTCTCTCAACCTGATAGCGTGGACGCCCGTGACCACCACGACGATGTCCTCTCCCATGCCGTCTCCTTCGCCGTCTGCGTCTCGCCGACACCGCACCTGGAAGAGAAAACTCCGAAAGAGAAACTGGCAAATCACGTTGCTCCGCAGACTGCCCGCACGGCAACAGATCAATCCACCCAGTGAACTCCTCTCATTCACAGTGCCTGTGCCTGGTAACCACAGGCCACTCACCAGCTCTCTCCCCAGCTCTGTGTCATTTCCAGAACCACCAGCAGGTGGCAGCAACTGCACACCTAACCTGCTGGTGCCTGAGGCCTGCGTCTCTGCTCTCCTGAGACCGCCCCCTCCAGCTCCCCTCTCAACCACGGCCTGCTGTGAGAGGGAGAAAGCTGTCGGGCCGGGAAGAAGAACCAGCGGTGCACTAATAACGGCCACGGCTTCTGCGGCTCCTTGCGGCATTGCACTGCCTGCAGCCCAGATGGGGAGAACTGCAGAAGCTCCCCCAGCCAGGGGAGTGGGTGGCACGACGTCGGGACCGGGTGAAGGGGAGAGCAGGCGACGGCGCCTCTGTCCCGCTCCTGAAGAGCGAACGGTGCCGGCCCGCTTCTGGGTGGCTGAAGGTGGGCTGAGGCTCAAACGGGGAGGAGGCCGAGAAACCCGGCGCAGCCTACCTCTAACTGCTGACGCCGACGGGACTCCACCGCTGCTGACACCGACGACCGCCGCAGGTAAAACCTCCTGCCTGCGATCCCCTGCCAGGAACACCTCCAGCCAGCTTGTACCCTCCGTGGCAACCCGCTGTGCCACCTGCCTCATCAGCTCATCCGCCATCTGCACTCCGGAAAACGCCCTGGACCGCAGAGGAAGATCTCTCACAGGACCAGACGTCTGACGTTTGCAGCTCCAGCAGGTAAGATGGTGAACTGCCCTTGACCTCAACTATTTATCTGCTCCTAACCCCTCCTCTATCCCCTTGTCCCACCAATCCCTGCTCCTGATTTTTCCCGCACTTTCCCCCCCCCTTCTTTCCCCCTATCACATACAGTCCCAGGCACTTTCTCCATTTGATTTAGTGCCTCAAAACATCCCAAAGATGTCGATTCCCTTTCGGCCACATACATTTCTCATGGCCACACCACTTTGTTTCCCCTCTTATCGGCAGGTTTGTAAACCACATCCTTCAGGGACTTTAACCATTTCAGGCTTCTCCATCATTGATAGGTTATCACCATATGGTCTATTAGGATTTTTTTCAAATTCCTTTACAACCAGTTTCACAAATAGATCTACTATCGGGCAAAGTGTAGATTTTTCTGGCTATTCTCCGTTATCTTACTTGATTCTTCATTTTCTTCCTCACACAATAGATCCTCCAATGTTTGGAAGTGTGACTCAAACGACATAGTTCAGTAGTGGGTAGAACCAATTTGCTTAAGATGGTCTGGATGCTTAAATTATTATATTTATTACATAATGCTACCATCTGGCTCCCGAAGTAAATACTCTCTTTATATCTCTCATTTGGGGAGGTTGTCATGCTCGTATTAAACTAGAGACCTTTCAACGAGCTAAAGATGGCGGGGGCTTTCCTGCTCAAAATCTATAAGTATATTATTTGGCAGCTCAATTCTCAAGATCTGAAAGGTTTGGAAAGAGAGGGAGATATGGATTCTAGTAATACTCTACTTCACCATTAGTTCAAAACAGACATGTTGTATCAGGTTGTATCAGGCGATAGAAACTAACGTGTTTAAAGTACACACAAAAACATACCTACTCTATATCTTAAGCACAAACAATGGTGGCGTATTAGAACTATGCCGGGGATATCAGGCTGTAGACAATTCACCACCATATTAGATACCGCATGGCTCTCTAAATTACATACAGTCACATAGTAGTTATATGGTGAACACCATCTACCATGGAGGCATAGTCTCAAAGCCAAGTTTTATAGCTTTTACCATTGCCTTCAATAGTCGAGGACTAATAAATCTGCTACAGTGCATTTTATGTAAAATACTTTTTTTCCGAATTGGGGGAAGGGGTCGGGAGAGGGGGGTGGCTTGTTTGTTGTTTTGGGGTGGCTTGTTTGCTGTATGATGTAAAACCTTTAAATAAAAATCACTTGATTTAAAAAGAAGTAATACCAGAAGCTAATACAAGATCAGGAAACAGCATTGAGGTCAGTGAAGAGGAAAACAGTAACTCAGATATGATGAAATACATTTTATTATAGAAATATTGATGTTGATGTTAAGTTGCCAGTCAACAGTGCCCACATGGCTTGGCAAATTCTAGAAGGCCAGGTCTTTAACGTATCCACTTTAGTGGATGGAGCGTAGATTGTAGAAGGCCCAATCTCTATATCATGCACTTTAGTAGATGAAGCCTAGATTGTAGAAGGCCTGGTCTTTATATCATCCACTTCAGTAGATGGAGCCGAGATTGTAGAAGGCCCGGTCTTTATATTACCCCCTTCAGTAGATAGAGCCGAGATTGTAGAAGGCCTGGTCTTTATAACATCTACTTCAGTATATGGAGCCTAAATTGTAGAAGGCTCGGTCTTCATATCATCCACTTCAGTAGATAGAGCCTAGATTTTAGAAGGTCTGGTCTTTATATGATCGACTTCAGTAGATGGAGCCTAGATTGTAGAAGGCCCGGTCTTTATTTTATCCACTTCAGTAGATGGAGCCTAGATTGTAGAAGGCCCGGTCTTTACATGATTCAATTCAGTAGAATGAGCCTCCATACACCAGGATGAATGGTCCTCCTGGTCTCTACTACTTCCTGTGGCGTATATGTTGAAATGTTCAGTCCACACGGGAAGTTATGAGGAATGCCGCAGTTATTAAACGTCCATTTCTCTGTGTCCACCATGATGAATTTAGAACTGGACACTTCCATGAGTGCAATGCTGAAGTAACCCCTTGTAGTTGTTAATTGATCCAGAATGGAGGGGGAGATGTGACTAGGTCGTGCACGTTGTTAGTTACAGTCTGGAAAGTTGTGCATGTCTTCAGACTCCTCGCTGATCTCCTTCCATTCATCAGGGGCGGATGAAAACTGAAAATAAAGAAACACAGAGCTGACATTAATATCCATATTAACACATCCATATATCCGTGATGAGATCCTGTAGACAGTCGAACCAGAAATTGCTGAAAACACAAGACCTCAAACCAGTAGAGGGAATCATCAACAATAATGATGAAATCCTGGAGACATTATATGTAGAGATGTTCTGTAATATTCTTTACACTGACCTTCATGTACTCATTCCTCAGAGTGACAGCAGAACAGGTGTCAGGTGTTATACGGCCCGATGCTGGAAGCTTCTACTGGACGTGACATGTTCTATAGATCGTCCTGTAGATCGGGATCTGAGTCTTATGTTCTGCTGTTATTACCTCCTGCATCCAGGTTTCTTCTTCATATATTATTGTCCTGGACCTTCTCACGCATAGTGATGGTGAAGCTTTTCCAGGACATATTCAGACATAAATGCTGAGGAGGCAGGAAAACATATGTCACTTATACAACCAAGATGAGAAACATCCTAACAACCTCCTATTCCACCGAGGGCCACACTACTTCTAATGAGGGCCACATACAATGCACTGGGAGAAACCATACGTGAACCCATGGGTAACACATGTCTGTAAATATACAAACCTGGAGATCTGAATATGTCAGGTAGGTCAGGAGGAAGAAGAAGAGTGTTATCCACTCGGTTATGATGGCCACTATACTGCAGATCTAGAAGACGAGACATAATAGGCAATAGAAGACAATATTACTGGACATTTCTCATCATGAATATCTCTGGTATAATAGAAAATTATAGAAGCTGCAAGAACATGAAGAAAACAAACAATGAAGAACATTGAGATCAGATCAAGAAATCAGAAAATACAATGAGAAAATGTATGAAATAAGTAGAAGTTCCTACCTCTTCACATTGACTATCCTCACACAGATGTCCTATTAGTGGAATCCTGGATGCAGCACCTTACGGGTGGATGTATATAGGAACATAAACATAAAGATGGATGACATAATTTATCCCTGTATTGTCTGCCCTTATAATCCCAGACATCTCAGGAGGGTCAGGTAGAAGTTAGTACGACCAACCAACCATGAGACAAACTGGAATCTGACTGACTGGTCAAAGGCCTGAAGACGCCACATTATGTTAGGATGGGACTATATATCTGTCTATATGGGAAAGGGAAAATAGTGAGTGCACGTGCATTTCATAAACTGCTCCTTATTGTAATAAGTGTAATCCGACCGAAAGGACCCTCATGTGAACTCCCTTGGTCAGAAAGAAAAGCCACGAGTGTTTACATGCTGCATTACCATAGAGTGGGGAATCTCTGATCCCTGTTTGGGTCCTTGCATTATAAAAGGATACAGATCGCCGCAGTGATGCCAGTGATGACACTTAATGTCATTCTCACATGGCAGACATATCTGCGGCTAAATGATAATTTGTATAGACATTTGGATTGGACCAGGTTGTATAGGGGCCCACATCCAAATGCCAATACCGCTCCTGCTTGATGGATGATCTCATACTCGAACATCTAGAGAAGAAACACAAGTAGATTAGACTAGACCTTTCTCCAATCACTTTGCGTTTAGCTGTGTTATGAGGGTTTAATGGTGGATGCTATTAACTAACCGTAAAGGAGCCGGTCACCACTATTCCAATACATGACGTGCAGGCCAGTCCGAGCAGGATCTTCTGTGCCCACTCCTGATTCATATCACAGGCTGCTGCCCGGAACATCATGAATTTATACTGGGCAAAAGCCATGGCAAAACCTGGAAGAGAAGGAAAGAAATGAGAACATCTAGTGAACATCTATGACCCAGTGTGTGGAAGACCCGACTAGAGGTGACGCTCTGTAGGATCTGGTCATTTCATGCTGAGCTTGTTGGGAAAGTCTCTGTTGATGAAAACCTCTGTAACAGTGACAATAATATAGTTAAATTTTACTTAGGCCCCATGCACATGACCGTATTTTTTCTCTCCCGTAAATACTAGCGTAAATACGGGTACTTTGTCACACGTTTTTAACCCGTATTTAATCTGTATTTACGGCCCTTTTTTCTCTGCTTCTCTTTATTCAAAAATTTAAATCAGGCATATAAGCCTGCAGACAGGGGAATCCCCTGACGTCGCCTAGCAACGCTCCCGTAATTACGGGTGCACACACATTACGGGAGCTCCATAGACTTCTATGGGTCTGCCCATGCCGTAATTACGGTCTGAAATAGGAAATGCTCTATATTTTTCAATGGCTCGGGCACCTTCCCGTAAGCAAACGGGAAGGTACCCGTGGCCAATAGAAGTCTATGGGCCCGTAATTACGGCCCGTAATTACGGGCGTTTTTACGGTCGTGTGCATGGGACCTTATACTGTAAAAAACAAACACGAGCTAAGAAGGGAGGGCAAAAACACTTAATTTTAACCCCTTAATGACCAGGCCTTTTTGCAAGTTATTGACCAATGATTATTTTTTCGTTTTTTCACTGTCGCATTCTAAGGGTATGTGCACACACAAACTCAAAAACGTCTGAAAATACAGACCTGTTTCCAAGGGAAAACAGCTCCTGATTTTCAGCCGTCTTTTAATCAAACTCGCGTTTTTCGCAGCGTTTTTTACGGCCGTTTTTTGGGCTGTTTTTCTATAGAGTCAATGAAAAACGGCTCCAAAAACGGCTCAAGAAGTGACATGCACTTCTTTTTCACGGGCATCTTTTTACATGCTATTTTTGGAAAACGAGGCGTAAAAAAACGCACAGTCGGAGCAGAACGCCGTATTTCCCATTGAAAGCAATGGGCAGATGTTTGGAGGCATTCTCCTTCTGATCTTTCAGCCGTTTTTCGGGATGTTTACGGCCCAAAAAATGGCTGAATACACTACATGTGAACATACCCTAGGAGTTGTAACTTTTATTTTGTTCCGTCGACATAACCGTATAAGGGCTTGTTTTTTGCGGGACGAGTTGTATGATTTAATTTTACCATTTTTGGGTGCATATAATATGTTGATTAACTTTTATTAACTTTATTTTAGGAAAGAATTGAAAATAAGCAGCTATTCCACCATTGATTTTCACGTTTTAAATTTACGCCGTACATTGGAAAATTAAAAACTGTTTTTGCATCGCCGCATTCCAAGAGCAGTAACCTTTATTTTTCTGTCGATGTGGCCATATGAGGCCTTTTTTGTGGGACAATGTGTAGTTTTCATTGGTAGTATTTTGGCACTTATTGATTAACTTTTATTTTATTTTTTTTATGGGGGAAGTGTGAGAAAAAAAGGAATTTTGAAGTTCTTTTTTGTGCTTTTACTGGATGCTGTTCACCCGACGGTTTAATTAATGTGTTAACTTTATTGTTTGAGTCATTATGATCGCGGCGATACCTTATATGTGTTTGTTTGTTTGTTTGTTTATTGTTTGTTTGCTGGTTTGCTTTTACACTTTTACTTTCACGTTTTATTTTTACTGTAATCTTTTTTTTTTACGAAAACTTTAACTATTTTACTGTTTTTTTTTTAGTGCCACTAGGGGACTTCACTTTGCGATCTTCTGATCGCTTATATAATGCTTTGGTATATTTAGTATACACCATTATTGCCTGTCAGTGCAAAACTGACAGGCAATCTATTATACCATGTCTCCGGTAGGGCCTAATAGGCAGTTGCTGAAGGCAGTCCTAGGGGCCTTTGTTAAGGCCCTGGCTGCCATGGAAACCGAACGGCAGCTTAAAAGAGCTAAATAAAGTCAGCAAAAATACAAAATGAAAAGCAGGTGGACCAGGATAGCAAAACAAATCCCCCAAAAATTATTACAATATATAAATGCAGAAAAGCCAAAATCTGAACATGTAGGACCCCTAAATAGTGGTAATGGGGAGTTGGTCACAGGGGATCAAGAGAAGCAGAGTTACTAAATGGGTTCTTTAGCTCTGTATATACAACAGAAGAAAGAGCAGCTGATGTAGCCGGTGCCAGTGCTGGTAATACATCACTTATTACACTGAATTGGATGAATGTAGATATGGTCCAAGCTAAATTAAATAAAAAAAATGTACACAAGGCCCCGGGACCAGATGGTTTACACCCCAGAGCTCTTAAATGCTATGTACACCTTTAAGATTTATATATCTTTTCTGGGTTTTTTTTTTACTAAAATTGCCCATGAGTGTGATTGGTGCAACTTCCTAAATACATTTTAATAAAATTATATTTACTTTTGGAGATACAGCTGCTTTATATTCTGTATACAGAGCAGCTGTAACTTGCGCTGAGACCTGAATCCGTCAGGACACGCAGGATCCACCTGCAATATACAGCTGCTGTATCTCAAAAAGTAAAAATAATTTTGAATAACATTTATTTAGGAAGTTGCACCAATCACAATGATGGACAATTTTATTCCCCAAAAAAAAGTCAACGGGTAGAATTCTTGTTTAAATGTTCATTCCATTTTTTTTTTTTTTTTTTTTAAACCTTCCTCTGGATCAAAAGGGGCAAAACAAAGTCCTATAATTTCTCCCATCACTTCCCACTCTCCCATTCCTTGGTTGAACTTGATGGACATAAGTTTTTTTTTTTTGTTAACTACACTAACTATGTAACCTGTGATGGAGAAGGAAATCCCAGTAATAAAACAACCAATTATTCTTCACTTTCCACCAGTGGTTATCACTTACCCAGAATGGCCGTGCCCACGAGCACCAGCGTAAACAGCACCGACTGGGGGTATCGGACTCCCGTTTCACTGCGAATAAGAGAAAAGAGACGTCAGGGAAACAGTGCAGGAGCGGGAGACAAACACTGTCACTTTAACAGAACATTGAGGGAACATTTCTGAACGTCACAAATGTGTAATAATGACCCAGAGACTTCTATGAACTTGATGTTAACACTTCATAGAGTTCTTCTACTTGTAATGTCCTGTATAGAATCACTTATAAGATGACACTTCTCTGCCGTATAATAAAGTAACAGCGCTCAATATACAACGTCACTATGAAGATAACGTCATGTCATCTGTAATGTTCTCCACTTACCTGATGTAAATCATCAGCCGGCCATTGTCCTGGTCCAGGGTTAAGGTGTAGCAGAGCAATATCCCTCCCAGGCACAGATGGAACACAAGGATGGGCAAGAATGCCAAACCCTTAATCTCCATTGAAAATCGTGATAAAGCGCAAATCACAAAGAAACGCACAGCAATGCAGCTGCAATCTCCCTCTGAATACACAGAAAGTGACCAGTGCTGCGTCACCGCCTTTTAGAACCTCCCAACTGTGATGTCATCAGAGTGATGTCACAATGGAAAACTTTATAAGTCTGGATGTTTCCAGGAAGGCGACAACATCCTGTGATGTCACAATGGAAAACTTTATTAGTCTGGACCTGATCAGGACTGAACGTTAAGGCTCGGTATTTTCTATGGCTGCTCCGTTATTGTCCAGTCTAATACCACAGAATAGAATTGCCGCCTGAGATTGCATGAATTATATTAATTAGGAATAATAAAAACTCTACTATGGACTATCCACAGGCGGATTTTTGGCAGATATTTCTGGCACCTGCCCTTACTGATCCTACTATTATACCGCAAGGGTTAATAGTGGAGAATACACATAGTCGCACGGTGTACTGTATACAGGTTTCGGCATACACTGTGCGCCAATCACAGCTTCTCGGCCACGCGATTGATGTACATGTATGTCAGTATGCAGGAAGGGGTTGAGGCGCACGCAGCTCCGCATAAATTTGATGCACATCACTACAATATACTATACTGGCGTAAAAAACACATTTCTTAGTAAATGTCGGCCATTATGTATGTCCACCTCACTCTGGTTCTCTACATATATATTTATAGGGTTTTCCTGCTGTATATAAATAAAATTTAGTCAATGTATTACGAAAAAAAAATCTGCTGCTTTCTAATTTTCTTTGTGTTTTCATTATCCACTATTTTCAAGATCTCTGCTTGCTATCAGTGAATGGAAATATTCTTGTTTACATCCAGAGATTAAAAAGCCTTACAGACCTAATACTTTCTGCTGTGAAATGCACACAAATTTGTTGCAAATATTTCCCATTGAATTCAATGGGTTAGGTGACGACACGTCATGGCTGGGGTCCGGGTGTACAGAGAGCGGTGGGGACCAGTGAAGCGTTGCCATGAGAGAGCACAAGAGGAGGGGACAATAGTTGGATTTTTCTAAGAAACTCGCCGCAGGGAAACCTGCACCAAATCTGCACGATTTGCAGCGGAAATGTGTGAACGTAGCCAAACCGTTACATTTATGGAGAATTGTCTTGACTGCATTCATTGTAGCAAACCCTCAGACCTGAGACGTATTGGGTTGTATATGTTTTCCATCTCTGAATATATATATATTAATCAAAGACAAACTAATAGAATTTGTTATCGTTCCATTATGCAAGTAATTGTAATCCCGCTGTGTCTTAAGGAAAAGGTCCTTTGGGTCTGCACTCCTGAGACATCCACTAATATTTAATCGTTTTCTGATCGTAGTTTCTACATTATACAACATAAAATGCCACAATTTCACCTGTCTCATTTTTGTCATTTTTGAGATGATCAAAACTACCTATAAAAAATAACAAGACTAAGAGATGGTAAATCCGTAGAGGTAGGTTGATTCCAAGGAAATACATATTCAAGTCATTTTTGGGTATTTTTGTGGTGGGAAAAAAAATGACCTATTAATCTTTACCCTCTATGTTCCCTTTTTTTTACATTTTTGGAAAAAATACATGAAATACAAGAGTTCTACTCAAGGATTATTTATTCTGTGGGTACTACCAATTGACGACCGCAAACCAAAGCAAGTTTTTTTGATACTTTGTAATTGTTTTTAGTCTTTTATAACATGTCATACATTTTTTTATTCAAAAAGACAAAAACATCTCCACAAAAGTTGAGCAGAGTGATGGTTGTGGATTAAACTAATAAATGCCCTTTGTCCGGGAGCTGTCTATAAACAGTATATGAAATATTATATATTTCTGTGCATTGCTTACTGCTCGCTGGATATAAGTATAAGCTCAATCATTAAAAGAAGGGCAGAATTGTTTTTGAATTCACTTACTTTGCAGTCCCGCAGTCCCGCACATTCAAGGACTAAAAGATCCTAGATTAAAGGGGTTTTCTGGCAAAGTAGAAAAAAAAACAACTTAAATCCATTTGTAATCTATTTCTTCTTCTCTCTGGCATGATAGAGTCGCTAATTTTCAGTTTTTTCACTAAATAGTCTGTATTCCCGTTCCCGTAACCAGCTGTACTTTCTGTGAAGGGGCTGTCCATGAGGTGAGCACAAACCGCTCAAAACTACAAATTCCCATTAGACTTTGCAGCATATTGTCTGTATACCTCCCTCAAACTCCTTCACGTTATGTCTTCTATCTGTTCCCCCAACTCTGTAAACTCCTCTTCAATTTCGGTAATTACACCCCACAGCTTCCTTCAATACTGTAGAGAAGGTTGACCGAGCTGCGGTTTATGTGATGCATCGCAGCGAAGGCAAGCATCGTTATGTGTTAGGAGGATAGAGCGGTGGGAGAAGACGCAACAAGACGGGGCTGGCATGCATCATGGGGCAAACCAAGTCCACTAAAATATCACTGCTGTGGCATATTGACCGAGAACTGAACGGAGGAGTTCACTAGTGCAAGAGCCTGTGTCAACACGTTATTAGGAATTCATAAACTAGTTTTTTAGTCCAGCTGTGCGGCGCTCGGACTAATAAATTATAAGCAGGCAAAAATTTCATAAGAGTTACATAGTTACGTAGGTTGAAAAAAGGCACCGGTCCATCAAGTTCAACCCTTCCCAATAAATTACCCATCATTTATTGCTATATTAATTATAACCCTCAATACTATTCGTCAGTAAATAATCATCTTGCCTTTTTTTAAATGCTGACAAAGTATCTGTCATCACTACCTCTTGTGTTAGGGCATTCCATAGTTTGACTTCTCTAACTGTAAAGAACCCTTTCCTATATTGATGTCTGAAACATCTTTCTTCCACACTCAGTGAATGTCCCCTAGTCCTTCGTAGAGTCCTAGGAAAGAACAGATCATGTGCTAGTTCTCTGTATTGACCACATATATTTTTCCATGTTAATAAGATCACCTCTAAGACGCCTTTTTTCCAAGCTAAACAAGCCCAATTTTTCTAGCCTTTCATTATAAGTGACACCTCCCATCCCATTTAATAATCTAGTCGACTGCATTTGAACCCTCTTCAGTTCTCCTATATCCTTTTTACAATGTGGAGCCCAAAACCGAATTCTATATTCAAGATGCGGCCTTACAAGGGATTTATACAGGGGTAATATTACATTTGAATCACGTGTTTTTATTTCTTTTTTAATACACTCTAAAATCGTATTTGCTTTTGAAGCTGCTGCCTGACATTGAGTGCTGCTGCTTAGCTTATTTGTAACCAGAATACTCAGGTCCTCTTGTTCTGTTATTACCAGTTTTATTCCATTTAATGTATATGCATTAATACTATTATTGCGTCCTAGGTGCATTACTTTACAATTATCAACATTACATTTCATCTGCCATGTTTTCGCCCATGCTGCCAGCTTATCTAGGTCTTTCTGTAATAGGAAGGAATGTAGCTCTGTATGTACTGTCCCTTGCCATCAGTTCCAGTCTCTCCCTGACAGCCGCAGCCACGAGTCGGTGAGCGCTGGCCCCAGTCTCCTCCTCAGGAGACGCCAGCGCTCGCTTCCACTCAGCTCAGCCGGATCCCGTAGGGTGCGCGCGCACGCTCGTGCCGGCTCTTAAAGGGGCAGCGCGCGCACCGGACTTTAATGAACAATCAACCCATGAGTCCCTGGTCTATAAGAGGGGTTCAGCCCCTTACTTCTATGCCTGAGCGTTGTTTTCGTATCCTAGTTTGTCTTGCAAATGGTCCCCTAGTGTTTCCTTCTCCCAGTGTTCCCTGTTCCTGTATCCTGTAACCTGTATCCTGATCTAGTGCCGTGCTGAGCTGCCGCCGTGCTGTGCTGTGTGCCACGCCTGTCCTGCTACTCCACGCCTGATGTCTGCCTGCTGCCTAGTCCCAGCCAAGCTTGCCTTGCTACTGTCCAAGCTGCCACAGGTACCCTATATGAACTATAGACTCTGACCTGCACCCTGTTGGCCAGCTGCCATACCGCCAAGGCGGTACGGTCCTGTGGGTCCACGAACCCAACGTGACAAAAGGTTCTCTGTGCTCAGCGGCACCACTGTAAATTAATTATTTAACAAATACAAATAATAAATCCTACAAAATGCATCAATGTTAAAGGGCCACCATCATTTAAAGCTGTCATATGTGTGTACATGAGGAATAACACTATTTTTGGCCATTATATGACCTGCATTATTTAGCAGTTTTCACCTCTGCAGGTTCTCTAATTCAGTTTTCTCTGAGCTCGTGGGTGGAGCCTAACTGCTATCATGTCTTCTATGCACAGCACACAAAGAAGAGGTGCCATGCTCTCCTATCTCTATCTATCACATATATAGATTATATATATATCTAATATATATATATATATATACAGAATTTGCAGCGGCATGGAGGAGATGATACATCAATAATGAGTAGGGTAGCTGAGAATCCAGCACTGGGGTAACATAGAAATCATACCAGCAGCCTGTGTCATTCTCACTCTGATTCTGCTTCCGACCCCTGCTTCCACCTCCCTTCTCCATAGATTTATATGGGCAATAGTTCTTTCTCCCGCTTCCTCCTACTGCTCTCCCTCTCCTCTCCATAGACTTTTATGCAGTCTGTCTGTTGCTGACTCACTCTCACTCTCTCTCTGCTCCCACCTTCTACCCCCCTCTCCACAGACTTCTATTCGAAGGCTGAAAAGAGACACACCCCCCCCCCCCACCTTGTACAGCCCGTCAATTCTGCTCTATAACCAGGGACGGACTTTGCTTGACAACCGGAGGTGGACTGCAGATTACAGGAAGGGAGACACCTAGTGGCAGTAACTTCACACAGAGGTTTCATGGATAAAACAACTACATTTTAACAATTAAGTAAATTACAAAATTGATCTATATCAGGTATACTTTTAGATTAGCATAATTTCTTTAAGAAGTTAGTTTCCATTTAAGCTCACATTAGACATGTCTTAATGATATGTAAAAAGGTATGGTTTTGGGTTTCCAGGTTTTGAGACCACCATAAAATGTTTAAATGTGGGGGCTGTGGTGTTATGCTGACCGCCCTTTCTTATTGGCTCTTATTATAAAGTTCTTCAAGAAAAGATGAGCACCTTCAATCTAGCCATTGGTGGTACTCTCAACACCTAAACCCCATCAATCTCAGATTTTGGCTTTTGTCTATGGCATGTACAAAGTTAATTGACATGACAGTGAAATATAAACTATAAAAGTTTAGAAAAATACATTTTTATATATCCTATTAGGGAATTCTGAGTTAATGGGGAGGGGGTCCTCTGATCAGGATTCTAATCTCTTGACCAGGGTGGAGAGCAGTTACAAGGAGCGTCTTTCGCTCTGGAGGACCTGTCCTGTCCTGCATCACACAGTCAACCCATTGATATGAATGGGCACCGTGTAATGCTTAATTTCCCCATTGGTGGCGCTGCAGGGAAACTAAACACTTACTGACAGGTTTTTGCACAGATTACAGATTACTTTGTGATCTGTTTATTGTCAAGATAACAAGTAGGGATTGTCCAAAGCAGAGAAACCCTTTAATGTTTTTCTTGGCAAATGAGCCTATGGAATGGCAAGATCTTAATCTCGTAATTTAATTCTCCTAAATCTTGAAATCAAACAAAAGGAAGCTGATATATAAAGGTAGATTCACTGAAAAATTGATAATGAATGTCGTTCCAATATTATTAAATATAGTTCACCGCCTGAAAGAACGATTAAAATGTAAAGTTTATTAATTGTATTTATAAAATTGTGGCTCAACCAGCCACTGATACCAGACCAGGCATAAGCAAGCGATTAGCGACAGGAGAAAATGGTTCAGAGTGAATGATGTATCTCACACCTAAATAACACTTCCCCTGCTAATAGTATAAATTCCGCTATATCCTTGCCAAAAATCACTATCTATATAGATCCTACGCGTTTCCTCATCACACTTAAGGTGATGTTTCCTCAGGGATTCATAGATATAAATTGTAGTTAAATTCTAAAGTGTTTGAATGGTTGCAATGTTACAGCACTGGATAGCACTGTTCATGTGCTGATTATTAGCCTCCAGGCGCATGCACGGCTCTAATACACTGTCCGTGTATGCTGACTTAAAGGAAGAAGTAAAACTCTCATTCTCCATACTGACACAACGAAAACATATAATAATTGAATGTATGGTGAATTTACAATTGAAAAAGGGGATTTACTGTAATCATAATCTCGTGTATGAGAATAATCTGATTACATTTGATAAAATGTGTTTCTCTGACATTTTCTTCCAACAGTCTTATCCTATATCAACACTGTAATGTACGTGGCGAATTATACTTCCATCTCTGATTTTATCTTGCTTGGCTTGACAGATCTAGTAGACTTCCAAGTGTTTTTCTTTGTACTTTTCTTGATGTTTTACATAATCACCTTCATAGGCAACCTCTCCATCATGGTCATCACCATTATAGATACAAGCCTCCATACTCCCATGTATTACTTTTTGTGGAATTTGTCATTTTTAGATATCTGCTATTCTTCTGTAGTGGTTCCCAAGATGCTGAGTGACTTTTTGGTCTCGGAAAAGACCATCTCTTTTGTTGGCTGCATTTCCCAGATGCATTTCTTCCATTTTTTAGGAAGCACAGAAGTCATGCTTCTAACAGCAATGTCATATGATCGATACGTGGCCATTGGTAATCCATTGCGTTATTCTGCAATTATGAATTCTACAGTTTGTCGATGTTTGTCATTTGGCTCATGGATCACTGGATATTTCCATTCGCTCTTACACACAGTGATGACAGCAAAGCTACCGTTTTGTGGACCAAATTTGGTAAAACACTTTTTCTGTGATATTAAACCAGTTCTTAGGTTGGCCTGTACTGATACTTCTCTCAATCTAAAACTTCTCACAAGGGTCACGGGAACATTGGCCACAACAACTTTATTACTAACTCTTCTCTCATATGTTTTTATTAGCAAATTTCTCTTAAAGATACGGACATCCGCAGGTCGAAAGCGTGCAATTTCCACCTGTAGTGCTCATCTTATTGTTGTTTTTCTGCTATATGGAACGGCTATTTTTACATATTTATGACCGTCAACACAAGATTCCTTCGAGAAAGACCGAGCAGCCGCTGTTCTCTTCACTGTTATAACGCCGGCCTTAAATCCAATAATATATACACTAAGGAACAAAGATATCAAAAAAGCCATTAACAAAATCGTAAAAAGCTTATAAGTTTGACCAGAAGAAATCTAAGTGTGTTTTAGCTTTCCATCATTTATTGTAATCAAATTGCCTTATACTTCCAGACATAACCTAACAAAAATTTTACAGTAGAAAATTGTATTTTCATTTAATTAAATGTTTTTTTTTATATTTAAAGAAAAAAATTTGCATTCTGTAGTCATGCTTTTTTCCTCTTTTTACAATTTGCATGTGCCCCAGGTGCTAGGTGCCACAGGGGACACCAGCAAGCCAATCTGCCAGGGTATTTAGATACAGGGCTATTAATACAAACTGAATCTTTGCCCCAGGTTAACGGGGTTATTTGGGGTGTGATATTTTTTTTTTATTAGGGGCTGGGAAGTAAATAAATAAATAAACCAAAATAGCAATACTTACTTATCCTTGCCCCCGGCAATCCAGCACTAATACTGCACGGGCACTCCGGATGTTTTTTTACATGCACATAGATGCACATAGCATGTAACCGCTGCAGCCAATAAGAGGGCTCAGCGGAGCTCACTGATGACGAATCAGACTTCTGCCATAATGCCAGAAATACAACGTATAACCGCTGAGCCCTGAGCCCTCTGATTGGCTGCAACGGTCACATGCTACGTGCATGTAAACAACTGCCTCCGGAGCCGGAACTTTTAGAATGTCAAAAACCCTATAATAAAATGTGATGAATTGCTATTTCTTAATATATGAAACCATGGTTTGGTCAGACTGGGTGGCAATTTATAAGAATAATAGGTCATAGAGAATAAACAAAGGTGAGATACATGGCAAAAGACTGGTCTGGGCCTGTTCACATCTCATTTTTCTCTTCTGTTGGACTTCTCCCGGCGCAAGGTAGCATTGTATCCCACTGTATAGGCATACAGTGAGATATGCCACCCAGACTCCCTGGGCACAGCGCTATTTGAAGAGCTGTGCCCCATAAATGGTCAGTGATGTCAGGGATTCTCCAGTCCCAGAATCCCCGACCAGGGCGCTACAGATACTCTGGCTGGGGGCTCCGTAGTTGAAAGCCCCTGACACCACTGTCCATACATGGACAGTGACGTCGGAGGCTTCCCCAGGGCTGGAAACCCCAACACAGGCCGAGGGCTACCTGCTGCTCTTTCTGGGGATTCTGGCCTTGGGGAAGCTTCCCAAGGTAAACTTTTAAAATATACCTATGAGGGACGCCATACAGTGGCATCTGTCACACATAGGCTCCCATGATAAAAAAAAGTCATATACCGTGCAGTATACTTTTTTTTTTTTTTACGGGATCCCTCAGGATGGGATAGCTTAGTATACTATGTTAATCCATTCACAAAAAATAAAGGTATACTGACGTATACCAGCCCAACGGAGGACAAAAGGGACCTGTTTTGGCCTTCTTGGGCTAATGGAGCCCTATAGAAATGTTTAGAACCTATGTAGGGAGTTTACCCAATGTACAGGCTAAACGAAGAGCTAAAACGCGATGTGAACAGGGCCTTAGATGAGTGCAATAAAAATAATAAATAAATAAATAAAATAATGAGCAAAAAAAACAAAACAGATAAATGACTAACAAGTAGGGATTGTCCAAAGCAGAGAACCCCCTTAATATTCCTAACCATTTTCTTGTGAGGGTATGTTCACACAGCCAAATTTCAGACGTATACGAGGCGTATTATGCCTCGTTTTACGTCTGAAAATACGGCTCCAATACGTCGGCAAACATCTGCCCATTCATTTGAATGGGTTTGCCGACGTACTGTGCAGACGACCTGTTATTTACGCGTCGTCGTTTGACAGCTGTCAAACGACGACGCGTAAAAATACAGCCTCGTCAAAAGAAGTGCAGGACACTTCTTTGGATGTTTTTGGAGCTGTTTTCTCATAGACTCCAATGAAAACAGCTCCAAAAACGGACGTAAAAAACGCCGCGAAAACGCCGCGAAAACGCCGCGAAAAATGCGAGTTGGTAAAAAAACGGCTGAAAAGCAGGGTCTGTTTTCCCTTGAAAACAGCTCTGGATTTTCAGACGCTTTTGTTGACTACGTGTGAACATACCCTCAGATGAGCCTATCAAATGGAAATATCTTAATCTCTTAATTCAGTTATCTTAAATATTTAAATCAAACAAAAGGATTCCGACCCTGGGGACGCTCCTCGAGGTATACATTTAACGTATACCTGTGACGGATGTCATACAGTGGTTTCTAGCACACATAGGCTCCCATGTTAAAAAAGTATTACTCACGGTATAGGCTACATTTGTAAAACAAGCAGCTTAGGCAGTCTAACAAATATATAGATAAAGCCCCATTCACATTACATTACGTTTATCATGTACATGATAAACATGTTCATAGGGCTCCATTATCCAGATGTAGACCAAACGAGTGTCCTTTTCGTCTGTGTCAGGATGGCATACGTCAGTATACCTCTTTTTTGAAGGATGGAATAGCGTAGTAGACTACGATAGTCCATCCTGTGGGATACCACAAAGAAACATCTACCGCCTGGTATTTTTAACATGGAAGCCTATGGGTGACGGAAGCCACTATATGGCATTCGTCACAGGTATACACGTTAAACGTATGCCTCGGAGAGCTTTCCCAGGGTCAGTCCCCAGCCAGAGCATTACCAATGCTTTTGCCAAGCTTCTCATGTCACTGTATATATATGGACAGTGAAGTTGAGAGCAGTGCCAGAATCCCCGGGCAGAGTGCTAGTAGATGCTTTGCCCGGGACTCCAGGCCCTGGGAAAGCTCCTGACATCACTATCCATATATGGACAGTGACTTCAGGAGTTTTTCTCAGGGCCACGTATATCACAGTATGCCATACAGTGGGATACGTATTGGCCTATTGTCGGAGATATGCGTCAGGGCCTAATATGGTTGCCATCAGAAGAATGCACAGTATTTTAATTGACAGAAACTTTATAGGGATAGTCCCCTCTTGACTACCACTACATAGAACTACACCAAACTGGCAGTTACATGATTGTTGCAGACAGAGGTAAAACGTGAAGCTCACGAGCCACAATGCAACATCAGTAACAGGGCCCCCACCTATCATGTACCATTAATAATACTAGTTTCTTCTTATGTAGTAGAGGTCTTAGGTACTTTGTGGGTCTGGCTTCTGTAATTCCCAAGATACTTTGTTTTTTGCCAATCATTAAACTACTACAGGACTTGAAAATGAATGGGAAACTGTAATACATGGTCATATCATGTCTGCTATAGTATGAGGCTCCCTGGCTCACAGTGGGAGGGTCTCGCTGCATGACCAAATACATTTTCGGAATTTTATTCCTTTAAATCCCAGCTCACTTTGGGCTTCGGAGTCCAGTGGGCAGTCCTACTCATTGATTGACAGCCTTCTCTATGTGAGTATCGATTGGCTGTCAATCACTGAGTACTAAGTATCATTGAACTCCGAAGCTCAAAGTGAACTGGGCTTTAAATAAAAACAAAACTGGATGTTTTCCCAAATCTAAATATAAAGGCGAATATTATTCATCTGTATTAATTCGCGGCTGCAGCAGTAACAATGAATAAAACGGCCTCCCCGGGAGGCCAGGTTGCAGGACATCAGAGGGAGGGATGCTTCACCATGACTATGGGTTTGTATAACCTTTATTTGCTTTTGAGTTGTTTTTTTTCCGACGCAGCTTTTCCGCCGCAAAAATCGCAACATCTGCTATTTGTTTCGTGTTGAATTCAATGGGAAAAACCCGCAAAAGAAAAGCAGCGATTAAGCAGCATTAAAAAAAACGCACCTCAGATCAATTTATGAGCGTTTTATTAGTTGATTTTTTATGCAGCGTGTGGATGAGATTTGTTCAAATCTTGTCTACTCTGCTGTTACCGTATTACACTGCGGATTTTCTGCAATTAAATCCATTGCGGAAAATCCGCAGTATTTACGCTACGTGTGAACATACACTTTTTTCTATTAATCCCAAGCAATGACTGGAGCAGAGGGAAAGAACAATGCCATTGGACCTTTGAGTAATAGAAACTCATCTTTGGAGTGATCAATTGAGGTCCACCATCTAACATATGAATCTGCCTTTGGCCAGTGGCAGAAGTAAGATTCATGCTCGAAAATATAGTGCCACTCAAAAGTTAAGTAGACAGGAAGTAATGATCTGTGGCTTGTAATGGTTTGGGCTAGGCTCATCTGTCTAGGTCAGAGGTACAAAACCTGTCGGGCGTTGCATTAAACTTGGAGTGATGATCGCGAGTCACATTCGAAACATGGAGAAACATGTGGTGGAAGTGAAGAAAGTGGTACAAGTGGTATTGTATGTTTTAGGTGGTACATACAGAAGAAAATATGTATTATACCATTAAAATTGCCACGGTTTAGAGGTTAGTATATGTCTTCAATATAGTAAATTTGGAAATTGTAGCCAACAAATATGGTCATTGCTCAGGGATTCTTTCGCTAGCCACACATCTGGAGGTGAGGAGCCACATGTAAATCCCAAGCCACTGAATGGGGACCACTGGTCTAGATAAAACAAAATTTTAATTCTGTAATAGAAGAAAATTAATATTTTCAGCATAATAGCTTAAATTCTGTTGAAAAGTTGTCTTAGAATAGCAGAGCTAACCCTAAACCAATATAATATTTCTGACCATAGATTTAGAAAAAGATGCTGTAGAACTGGATATAATGATACAAATAGTAGAGGCCATAATATGTTGGTTGCTGATTTCGGCGTTGCTTTATCTGATTTCCCTGCTTGTGTTGCTGCAAGTTCAGAGCTCAGTGGGTGTTCCCTGTTAGACATGCTTTCTCTTTGCACTCCCTTATGCCAATGCTCTAACCTGTCTCTTCCCCTCATGGCTCTCTAACATTGACATGGCTATACCCTAAGGGACATATAACATTCTCTGAATGAATAAAACAAACTGATTCTGATCTTAGATGCCTCTAAAGTGCTATAGAGTAGGCTAGTAAAAAGCAAGAGGAAAAGGATGAATACATGACTGTAGGTTCAGAATACAGACTACTGCTGTAAAGGATCTGCCAGGCACAACTTCTGTGTATACGCCCATAGGTAATCAGTCTGCACCTGAGTCTATGTCTCTGAGACTGACTCCATCTTCCACCACTCAGGATGGCAGCTTAGGTGCGGGAGAGCCTACCGCAGCCTGGCCAGACGGAGCTAGCTCCCGCCCTCTGTCTATTTATACCTGCCTTTCCTGTTCCTCCTTTGCTTGTGATTCTTCTCGTGTGGTTTCCTGGCCCAGCTACAGCTTCTAACTATTTGATCCTGCTCCATACTGACCCTGGCTTACTGACTACTCTCCTGCTCTGCGTTTGGTACCTCATTCACTCCTGGTTTGACTCAGCTCGTTCACCACTCTTGTTGCTCACGGTGTTGCCGTGGGCAACTGCCCCATTTCCCTTAGCTTTGTGTACCTTTGTCTGTTTGTCTCGTGCACTTACTGAGCATAGGGACCGCCGCACCGTTGTACCCCGTCGCCTAGGGCGGGTCGTTGCAAGTAGGCAGGGACAGAGTGGCGGGTAGATTAGGGCTCACTTGTCCATTTCCCTACCCCCATCATTACTTACTGTAAAGGATCTGCCAGGCACAACTTCTGTGTATACGCCCATAGGTAATCAGTCTGCACCTGAGTCTATGTCTCTGAGACTGACTCCATCTTCCACCACTCAGGATGGCAGGCTTAGGAGCGGGAGAGCCTATCGCAGCCTGGCCAGACGGAGCTAGCTCCCGCCCTCTGTCTATTTATACCTGCCTTTCCTGTTCCTCCTTTGCTTGTGATTCTTCTCGTGTGGTTTCCTGGCCCAGCTACAGCTTCTAACTATTTGATCCTGCTCCATACTGACCCTGGCTTACTGACTACTCTCCTGCTCTGCGATAGGCTCTCCCGCTCCTAAGCCTGCCATCCTGAGTGGTGGAAGATGGAGTCAGTCTCAGAGACATAGACTCAGGTGCAGACTGATTACCTATGGGCGTATACACAGAAGTTGTGCCTGGCAGATCCTTTACAACTACACAAAGATTTTAGGGTTCACGTGGAACTTTTTTTATTCAGTCTCTATTTAGAGTTTTTTGCAACATACATAAAAAAACATCATAAACATTATATGATCTCGGTTTGGGGTCACACAGTACAACTGGTATTGATGTTTTATGTTTAGTATGGTATCATAATAGAAAGAATTTAAGAAAAGTAGGATCAGAAATTGGGGCAAGCGGAATAAAATTTTATTAAACCTATACGAGAGTATCCTTAACTAAGTGTTTTTCCTTTTGAAGCAGTTAAAGTGGGTTGTCCAGGATTAGAGAAGCATGGCTGCATTCTTCCAGAAACAGCACCACACCTGTCCATGGGTTGTATATAGTATTGCAGCTCAGCTCCATTGAAGTACATAAGGATGAACTGCAATACCACGCACAACCTGTGGACAGGTGTGGCACTGTTTTTGGAAGAAAACAGACACGTTTTTCTAACACTGGAAAAAAAACTTGAACTCTAACATTTTATGTAAAATCGAAAACATTCAAAAAATCTACTTTAGTCTCTGTCGGGACTGCTTCTACAGTAAGCCTCAGTGATTGTGTATAAAGCCTAAGATGTACCAGCTCAAAATACATATGCCAGATAAAGCAATTTGTGTAAAAAAAAAAATCTTTATTGTTACCACATATAATAGACATACTATTATACACCCCCCCCCCCCCCCCAAAAAAAAATATATACAAAGAATATTACAAAAACATAATTAAAAACAACCTGGGTTGAGGCCACCAGAGCCAAATAGAACAACAATATAGTACAAATGAAAATGGTAATAGCTCATCCAGCCTAGGAACAATACTAGTCCTAATTCAGACAACCTACATAGTGTGAATAGTGCACATATGTCTCAGTTACCTGTGGCTGGCATAGTGCCAAAAGGAATTCACCCCAGGTGATATCTCAGTGGGGTTTTACAAAAAATATTGTATTAACTATTTAGGAATGAGTGCCATTTTTTACAACGTCCCTACATTTCCGCAGGCTCAAAATCAATTAGACAATTGACCCGATAAGTAGTTTCATGGCCCGGAGCGGCCTATTCCCTCCGTATTTCATGACAAATTAAGGAAATAAAGTTTCTGGAATTGATGAGTGTTGAATTTGGTAGCTGTTCATGGGAACTCACAATACGCGGTCCAAAGAGGTGTCGATGAAAGTGAAGGAGGCCATCATTTGGCTAAAAGCAAAACAAACTGATCATAGAGATAACAGAAACTTTAGGAGTGACCAAAGCAACAATGTGGTACATTCTTAAAAAGAAGGAATGCACTGGCGAGTTTACAGGAATGGAAGACCACGGAAGACCACAAAAGTGGATGATCGCAGAATTCTGTGCTTGCTAAAGAAAAAACGACTACACAACATCTAGACAAGACAAGTATATTCTCGAAAAGGATGGTGTATCCTTGTCAAAGTCTACAATCAAGAGACACCTTCATGAAGTAAATACAGGATTTGGCTCAAGATGTAAACCACTGGTAACAGTCAAGAACAGAAAGGCCAGATTAGATTTTGCTAGAAAACATTCAAAAAAGCTGCCCAGTTCTGGATCATAATTCTTTGGACAGATTAAACCAAGATTAAAGGGTAACTAAACTTTTAAAAACCTTTGACATGTCAGTGACATTTAGAAGTTTTGATCGGTGTGAGTCCGAGCACTGAGACCCAACCGATCGCTTAAAGAGGCTCTGTCACCAGATTTTGCAAACCCTATCTGCTATTGCAGCAGATAGGCGCTGCAATGTAGATAAGAGTAACGTTTTTATTTTTAAAAAACGAGCATTTTTGGCCAAGTTATGACCATTTTCGTATTTATGCAAATGAGGCTTGCAAAAGTACAACTGGGCGTGTTGAAAAGTAAAAGTACAACTGGGCGTGTATTATGTGCGTACATCGGGGCGTGTTTACTACTTTTACTAGCTGGGCGTTCTGATGAGAAGTATCATCCACTTCTCTTCAGAACGCCCAGCTTCTGGCAGTGCAGATCTGTGACGTCACTCACAGGTCCTGCATCGTGTCGGCCACATCGGCACCAGAGGCTACAGTTGATTCTGCAGCAGCATCAGCATTTGCAGGTAAGTAGCTACATCGACTTACCTGCAAACGCCGATGCTGCTGCAGAATCATCTGTAGCCTCTGGTGCCGATGTGTCCTCGCTCGTCTGACACGATGCAGGACCTGTGAGTGACGACACAGCGTGATCTCTGGAGAACACGGCTGTGTCTGCACTGCCAGAAGCTGGGCGTTGTGAAGAGAAGTGGATGATACTTCTATACACAACGCCCAGCTAGTAAAAGAAGTAAAAACGCCCCGATGTACGCATATAATACACGCCCAGTTGTACTTTTACTGTAAACACGCCCAGTTGTACTTTTGCAAGCCTCATTTGCATAAATACAAAAATGGTCATAACTTGGCCAAAAATGCTCGTTTTTTAAAAATAAAAACGTTACTGTAATCTACATTGCAGCGCCGATCTGCTGCAATAGCAGATAGGGGTTGCAAAATCTGGTGACAGAGCCTCTTTAAATGAAGCTGCAGAAGTTCTCGAGTGAGCGCTGTGCCACTTAGTTTCTGATCGGCTTTCCTTGGAAAGCAGAGCGTGCGGTGTACGGACTCTTAGACTTGTTATTGAGCTCGTACACCGCTCCGAGGAAAGCCGATTAGAAACTAAGCGGCACAGCGCTCACCGAGCATTTCAGCAGCTTAATTTTAGTGATCGGTTGGGTATCAGTGTTTGGTGCTCCACCGATCAAAACTTCTGACATGTCAAAAGTTTTTTAAACGTTTAGTTACACTTTAACTTGTAACAGAATAATGGGAAGAGAACAATATGGAGAAGGAAAGGAAAAGCTCATTATCCAAAGCATACCACATCATCTGTCCAAGATGGCGGAGGCATTGTAATGGCATGGACCTGTATTGATGCCAATTGAACTGAGCTAATGGTGTGTATTAAGGATGTGACTGTGATTGAAGTAGCAGGATAAATTCTGAAGTGCATAGAGCCAGGCATTTGCGCAGATTCAATCAAATGTTGCAAAACCGATAGGACAGCGGTTCACAGTACAGATAAATAATGACCCAAAACAAACCATGAAAGTAAAACTTCAAAGGCTGAGTTAGACACAGTACCTAAACTCGATCTTTTTACAGAACTGGGAGCGTCTTTTTTTTTTTAGATGTTTTCTAGCAAAATATAATCTGGCTTATCTGTTCCTAAGTGTTACCAGTGGTTTGCATCTTGAGATAAACCCTTAAAATATTTACATTCACGATGGTGTCTCTTGATTGTAGACTTTGAAAATGATACGTCTACCTACTCGGGAGTGTTTTTGACTTGGCTAGATATTGTGAAAAGATATTTTTCACCAAGGAAATAATGCTGCAATCATCCACTTTAGTTTTCTTCTGTGGTCTTACAGGCCTTTTGGTTTGCTGAGCGAGCCAGTGCATTTCTTCATTTTATGAATGTATAAAATTGTAGATTTGGCCACTCCTAAAGTTTTTGCTATCTCTCTGTGATTTCTAAAAGGTTACTGCAATATTTTTGTTAAACCCCTTGAAATAAAGTTGAAAGCCAGATTTTGTTTTATTTGTTTGAAATCCATTGTATTGGTGTACAAAGAGTGAATTATGAAATTGTGTCACTGTCCAAAATTCTTCTGGACCTATATGGATAAATAGATAAATGGATAGATAGATAGATAGATAGATAGATAGATAGATAGATAGATAGATAGATAGATAGATAGATAGATAGATAGATAGATAGATAGATAGATAGAACGCCTTGTCGTGGCAGGTGGGCTCACACAATTTGATCAAAATGTGTGCTGAGAACCTCACTACTGTAAGTAAATTCAGCAGTAATGCATATTTATTTATTGAGAGTGCTTAGTTGGTATTGGTGTTCGCAGAGTGCTGTCACCATTTTCTTGTGTAGTGTACTAGATAGATAGATAGATAGATAGATAGATAGATAGATAGATAGATAGATAGACAAATAGATAGATAGATAAATGTATATATATATATATTTTATTAACGCATAATAAAGTTCTTTATTTTACGTTTTCAGCCACTTCTGAAAAACTTTTTTCATAGCCTTATTCATGTCTTGGTTACGCAACGTATATATAACTGGGTTTAGAGCTGGTGTAATTACAGTGAATATCACTGCTGCAGCTCTGTCATGATCTAAAATATCTCGGGAACTAGGTCCGAAATAAGTAAACATGGCCGTTCCAAAGAGGAGAGAGACAACCATGAGGTGGGAGCTACAGGTTGAAAAGGCTCGTTTCCGACCTTGGACTGATTGTATTTTCAGAAGAAATTTACTGATCAAAATATATGGAAAAAGAGTTAATAGAAAGGAAGTAGTTGCCAGATACCCAGTAACCATGGTAAGAAGTTTAAGATTGAGAGAAATATCTGCACAGGCTAATATCAGTACTGGTTTAACATCACAGAAGAAATGGTTGACCTTGTTAGGTCCACAAAACGGAAGCTTTGCTGTAAGCAAGGTATGCAGAAGAGAATGAAGAAATCCAGTAATATAAGAGCCAATAACAAGACAAACACAAAGCTTTCTGTTCATTATGACGGAATAACGTAAGGGGTTGTTTATTGCCACCAGACGGTCATAAGACATAATGGTGAGCAAAGTAACTTCAGAGCTTCCCAGAAAATGAAAGAAATGCATCTGAGCAATGCAGCCACCAAATGAGATGGTCCCATGTTGAGGTATGAAGTCAGATAGCATTTTTGGCACGGCAACGGATGAAAAAGAAATATCAAAAAAGGAAAGGTTCCCCAAGAAAAAATACATAGGAGTATGGAGACTTGAATCAAATGTCACAAACCACAAAATAGAGATATTACCAGTAATGTTTAAGAGGAAGAACATAAAAAATAGGCAAAAGAAGATAGCTTGAAGTTCTCTGACATCTGTGAAACCAACCAAGATGAACTCTCCCAATGAAGTTTGGTTTATGTTGTCTCTAGGATAGATGGAATCTATAAACACAGAGACTATTGGTTATTGATTTTCAATTAAACATTCCAAAACTGATACACTGTGTAATGCCCATGGCCACGGGCCGTCAGGTTTACTCACCTCCTGACGGCCCCAGCCATAGGTTAGTGAGCGCTGGCCCGCACCTCAGGAGACGCCTCCTCAGGAGACGCCAGCGCTCACTTCCGCTTCACTCGGCCGGGTCCCGTAGAGTGTGCGCGCACTCTCGTGCCCGCTCTTAAAGGGCCAGCGCGCGCACCTGAGTTAAAGTGATAAATTAGCCCATAAGCATCCTGGACTATAAGAAGGGCCCAGCCCCTTCCTGCATTGCCTGAGCGTTGTTGTCATACCCTAGCTTGTCTCTGCAAATGGTCTAAGTGTCTTCCAGTTCCCGGTGTTTCCCGTTCCTGCTACCTGTAACCTGTATCCAGTGCTATCCTGGTCAAGTGCCGTATTGAGTCGTGCTGTGCTGTGTATCACGCCTGTCCTGTTACACCACGCCTGGTGTCCGCCTGCTGCCAAAGTCCCATTAGGGCCTGCCTTGCTACTGTATGAAGCTACCACAGGTACACCTATAGGAACTATAGTCTTTGACCTGAGTCCTGTTGGCCAGCTGCTATACCGTTAAGGTGGTACGGCCCAGTGGGTCCACGCACCCTACGTGACACTGTATCCTATATTTACTCGGAATTTCAAATTTTATTTTTGAAAACAGGTTTTCTGAATAAGTCAACTGCCCTGATGAGCTTCGGAAAACAAAATGCTAAAAAATTACTAACGCTATGAAGCCAACGTGTAGTACTCAGGAGATCAGCAGTGCAACCAGGTAAACATCACAGAGGCAAAGGACAAATATCCCAACGAGGGATGGTGCACGCAGAGAGAAAGTCCCAGGTCCAAGAGGACAAATTGTATGCAATATAAGTAAGAGGAACTGCAGCACTCAAGTTTCCAAAAATTGTGTTGGTCTTTATTCACCGAGTAAAAAACTTGCAACGTTTCAACCCATGCTGGATCCAAATCAAAGTATCCCGGCCTCAAAACGTTATGAAGACGGGATACTCACATACTAAATGTTGACCCACAGTTACAGTCCCATGGTATTATGCAAGAAATATGTGGGAATAAGAAGAAAGCAGTTAAATAAATGTTGTACCAGAGTATACAGTAGAAGTGTTCGTCTTGTCAAACATCTTCATAGTCAACCATATAAAAAAGCTTTTGAAGTCCTGTAAAAAAACAATGCGGACAATCAATATATGAGCAGCTCTGTGATACATTGTAATTTATTGCCACAAAAGTACACCCAAAAACAAAAAAATATGAATTTCATGGATATGTCTTACCTTTGTTCACTTCTACGTTATATCTCCTTAAATTTACTTGAGAAATTACAAGAAATACGGTACTACATAAACTTAAAAAATAAATAAAATGTATTGCTACAGAAATTGATAGTACAATTAACCAAAATTGTGATGTTTTGCCTTTGAATAAATACTGTAAATGTTGTTGTGGCATTTTATCATGGCATTACATTCCTCCAGTTGGTCTTTGGTTAAACAGTTATGATGTCGGAGAAAAGAGACTACATCAGTACTCATGAGCCAGGTTTATCTGATGAAGAGCATCATATCTGAAATTCTGCAGTAGCTACACATGGCTACAAACAACAGATAACTTCTTTTTGTAAAGGTTTAGAAAACATTCAGGTGATAGCTGCCAAGGTGAGCCCACACTTAAGGCCCCTTTACACGGGTCAATGATTGGGCAAACGAGCCCATACGAGTTCATACGAATGCACGTTCCTGATTATTGCCGTGTGTAAACAAGGCAACGATCAGCCGATAAACGGGAAAACGGTCATTGATCGGCTGATTGCATCTTTTATGCAGCATGAAATATTGTTGTTGTAAACATGGAGATGTGCTGTCAACATGATGGAAATGTATGGGGATGAGCCAGGGCCGGCATCAGCACCCGGCAAACCCGGGCAAGTGCTGGGGCCCACTACCGTTCGGGGGGCCCACTCGGCTGCTGGGTGCTGCCGCTGACGTCATGGTTCCCCCAGCTGGGGATTCTGCTTCTAGAGGGAGCCCCTGTCTAGAAGGCGACGTAACTACCGCTGCAGCAGCTCCTACAGGGCTTGTACCAGCCGCTAGCGGGGCCACTAAGTCTGTGTCGCACAAGAGCCCACCTGAACCTGGAGCCAGCCCTGGGACAAGCAATCGTAGTAACGATCGCTCATCCCCATACATTACTGATCATAGCTCCTTATGAAACGAGCGCGGATCAACGAGCTGTCTCGTTGATCAGCGCTCATTATCACGGCCCATATTGACCCGTGTAAAAGGACCCTTAGGCAATAGACTTCCAGCAACCATCAGCTACATCCATATGATTAGATAAGCCTTACAAACAGAAAGTGGGAATGAATCTAAAAACAAGGCGAATACATAAAATAATGTAAGACTTTCCAATTATAATGATAATTTATTAAGAATACAAAATAGAAAGAGCCTTTAGAGGACATATGGTAACAGTGTCAGACCGGGGTTCCATAAAAAAAACCTCACAAATACGTGTAATTATTATTACACTTCCCCTCTGCCTGCACAAAATCATATTTTTAATTACTCACTGCACTCTAGTGTAACGCTATTGCCGCTCTGAAAATGGCGTGTTATGGGCGGACTTGAATTTCCAGCCTCTAACCCTTCTTTCCCCTCAGCTCTAACGGCCAGGAACAGAGATCGCTCTGTTCCTGGCTGTTCAACTAGTTAAATGCCGCAGTCAATAGCCATTTAAATTGTTAGACGAAGGGGGCCCCAGTCTGCCTTCTGTCTGCCCCTGCTAAGGTATTAGCAGAAGCCTGTAAAAATGAAAATATACTGCAATACATTTGTATTGAAGTGTATTGTTCCAGCGATCTAACGATAAAAAGTGTAAAAAAAAAAATTAAATACATTTAGCAGAAATGTAAAAAAAATAAAAAAAATATTAAAAAGTTCCAAAAAAAACCAACCTTTTCCCATTTTTCCCCAAGCACAATGTAAAAAAATAAAAAAAATTAACAAAATTGGTATTGCCGCGTTCGTAAAAGTCCAAACTATGACATTATACCATTCGTTAACTCGCATGGTGAACGCCGTAAAAAAAAAATTGATCAAAAAATTTTATGTACCGAAAAATAGTACCAATAAAAACGACATCTCGTCCCGCAAAAAATAAGCCTTCACACCGCTCAATTGACAAAAATATTAAAAAGTTACGGCTTAACTTCTATTAAGAGTTTTTTCTTTGTAAAAGTAGTACAATATAAAAAAAACTATATCAATTTGGTATCACCGTAATTGTATTGAGCCGCAGAATAGAGTTAAGTTGATGTTTTTACCGCCCGGTGAATGCCATAAAAACAAAACCCAAAAAACAATGGAGGAATCAGTTGTTTTTTTCAATTCCACCCCACAAAGAATTTTTTTCCTGTTTCCCAGTACAATATATGGTACTTTAAATGGTGCTAATAGAAACTACAACTCTCCCTGCAAAAAAAATAAGCCCTCACACTACTCTATTGATGGAAAATAAAAACGTTATGGCTCTTGGCAGGCGGGGACTGAAAACTAAAAACTTAAAAACAACAAATAAATGGGTCTTTAAAAAAGATAGATAATAGAAAATGGCATTGAGGATACAATTTTGCATTCATTAAGGTATATCTGATCTGAGAACGGTTGAAATTGATGGACGTGTCTTTTTTCAACCTAAATAACTAAATAACTACAATGAAATACATTCGGTTCTATGGAAGTTACTTTGTCGCCAGCTTCCCCGGTGATAACAGCCGATCCGTTAGATATGCCAGACTTTCGATTAGACAACCCCTTTAAAGGGATTTTGTAATACTAATAACAGCAGGATCACAAATAAATGTAATAACTTCAAAGGCCCCATGCACACGAACATGTTTTTGCGGCCGCAATTCCCCCGAAAATCCACGGGAGTATTGTGGCCCCATTCATTTCTATGGGCCCATGCACACGACCGTGGTTACCACGGTCCGTGCATGGCCCAGGAGCCTGGACCGCAGAAAGAACGGGCATGTCGCATTACGGCCGTGTTCTGCGGTCCCGGCTCATACAGATTAATGCATGTAGCCATGTGCACGGCCCGCGATTTGCGGGCGGCGTGCGGGTGACACTCCACGGCCGTCTGACCCGAAAATCACGGCCGTGCACATGGCTACAGTCGTATGCATGAGGCCTTATAGACATCTAAACAATCGTATTAAGCCATTACCTTTGCTTCATGGAAGGTTAGTATTGATCATATACAGATGTAGCAAAGTTTAAATTGACTCTGATAACCTGCTGCAATGTGATATCACTCAACAAAAGCCATTGAAAAGGAAATTGAAAAAGTTAAGTCAAAGTTTCTTGCCACTGTGTATTTAACGCCTTACGAGTCAAGTTAAAGATGGCTACATCTGTATGACGTTCCTGCTACGGAAGGCAACAAAGAAAGATGCGGAATTCCTCTTGTATAATTAACAATAAATTCCATTGGAAACCCTAGAAACACCATCTCGAGATCTGTTTTCACCACCTCAACGAGGAGCTTATGTAGTGTCTCCGGCTCCCAAGGGTAGAAAGAGATAGACGGTTAATTGATAATAGATAATCATCCAGGGAATTTCACAAAGTTTATTCATAACACTGGCTACAAATGAAGCCAATTGTACTCTATGATTAACCCCTTCCCGACGCAGCCAGTTTTCATATTTTCACTTTTGTTTTCCCCTCTCTGCCTTCCAAGAGCCATAACTTTTCCGTCAACATGGAAGTATGAGAGTTTTTTGTCGTTTTTAATGGCACCATTTAATGTATTGAGGAACTTATTAATTATTTTGTGGGGTGGAATGGACAAAAACCTACAATTCTTCTATTGTTTTTTAGGTTTCGCTTTTACAGCCTTCGCCGTGCGGTAAATATGACATGATAACTTTATTCTGTGGGTCAATACGATTACGACGATACCAAATTTATATAGCTTTTTAGTTTTACTACTTTTCTCGCAAAAAATTATTAAAATTAATTAATATTCTGAGACCTATAACTTTTAATTTTTCCGTTGGTGAGGCGGTGGGAGAGCTGGCTTTTTGCAGGATGATCTGTCGTTTTTATAAGTTTTATTTTGGGGGTACATACAGCTTTTTGATCACTTTTTATTCCATTTTTCTTTGAGGAGGCAAGGTGACCAAAAAACAATCGTCTGTTTTTTTTTTAAGGTGGTCATACAGGAAAAATAACTTTATAGTGTAATAGTTTGGATCGGCAATACCAATTATGTTGTTTTTTTATTTACAGAAAAATTAGAAAAAGTTTTTTTTACACTTTTTTTGGAATCCTATTAGGGGACTCAAACATATGACCATTGTGCAATGCACTGCATATTTATGTATTGCAGTGTATTGTGCATTTTGCCTCTGCCGGGACTTAACAGGAGGATGAAAGTGGCAGACCTCGGGGCTTTCATTAGCCCTTGGTTGCCATGACATCCAACTGGCACCCCACAATCTCGCTATAGGGGAGGCCAATGTGGTAACAGCGGGCCCCTCTCTGTCCAATGGCTTAGATGCAGCGATCCCTATTGACAGCGGCATCTAAGTTGTTAAACAGACAGGATCTCCGATCCCGACCATTAGAGCGATGTGTTAGCGGTAATATACAGCTGTGTATGGAGCAGGCTCAGCTTCTGAGCTCGCTCCATACAAACCCTTACATACTATGTCATACATGTATATCAGATGTCTGGAAGGAGATAAAGGAGCACAGTATACTGACCATTTATGGTGAATCCATATGATACGGTATTCATTTGTCTAATAGATCACATTTTTAATGTTTATTAAGGGGGACATTAATTGTGAACCATAAAAAGTGCTTTAATTCCTATGGGTGCCGTTTGCAAATGAGCACAACATTGACCGGCAATCCATTCTAAGAAGAAACCACGTAGAATGCAGGACACTTCTTGGATTGCCGGAACTGCTTTTGAATGGTTTACAATGGGTTGACTCAGGCAACATAGGTATGCTTGAAAAACTACCATCCTTCCCTTTATAGTGGTATTTGTAGTTTAGGAGGTCACAATGTGATGACAGACTCTCTTTAAAGGGAGTGTGTCGTGAATTAAAAATTTTTTAAGTAAGTTACTTATTTTTATTACCGTATATTTTTTAGTTTTTTTGTGTATTATTATTTTTTTCCACAAGGTGGGAAGTAATAAAAATTAAATAATAATTTGACATATTTTCCTATGTTGGCCATGAGAGGGAGCACTTCCAAGAATTACAGCAAGGTGAATCAGGCAAAGCAACCTGGCTTACAGCTGCTGTAAATGTGGGAGGGAGGCAGGCTCACCCCCTCCCTATTTGTGGCTACAAGCCAGGAAAAGGGGTCTACAAATTGCTAAGCAGTGTCCAGGTCCATTTTTGAAGAGATTGTACAATGGCTGCTGCCAGAATCCATAGAACACACCAAAAGGCTGAGAATGATGAAAGTCAAGAGGGAAGACCCTGTGGTGAACTTCTTTTCAGTAGACAGGTTCATACGGCGTGTATTTGACACGTTTTTTTTGGCGCAATTTACTTGTCGAAAACATGTCAAAAACGCTTGATTAAGCTTTTCATTTACATATATGGGAAAGTGCACCGTTAGTACATTCAATTCGCTTTTTTAAGCAAGCGTTTTTAAAAAACGCGTTGCGTAAATAAAGAAATGTTGAGTCAATTCTACGGCACGTAAAAAGCACCAAATGTTCACATAGTCAATGGGAGTTCTAATTATGCGCCAAAAACATGCAAAAAGCTCAAACAAAATGCGTAAAAAAAACCATGTGAAAATAGCGTCAAAAAACGCTTGATTAAGCTTCCCATTTACCTCAATGGGAAAGCGAGCCATTAGTACATGCTACAATCTTTTTTTAGGCAAGCGTTTTTAAAAAGAGTTGGATCAATTCTTTGGTGCGTAAAATGCGCCAAATGTTCCCAGAATCAGTGGGAGTCCTAACTACGTGCCAAAAAGCGTGCAAAAAGCACCCACAAAACCCCGCAAAAATGTGTCTCAAGAAACGCTAGTGTATTCGACACGTTCACACGTAATTTTTTCTTGGCGCCGTGTGAACATGCCCTAAGGGAATTATTTTTCATTGGCCCCTACTTTACATTGCGGTGCAGCGAAGAAGACTGTAGTCGCTGTAGGTGAGTATAAGTATTTTTATTTTTCCTATTACTAAGGCCTCATACACACATCCGTTGCTCGTCATACGGCCGCAAATCACGGATCTGTGAAACATGGACCACACACGGTTGGCTTCCGTGTGCGGTCCGTTGTATCAATGGACCATATGAATGGAATGGCTGAGACTGATCTGCAAAAAACGGACAGGAGTAGGACCTGTCCTATTTTTGTCGGAACCGCCACACGGTTTCGTTAGAAAAAAGTTAAGCGTGTATGACCCCATAGAAATGAATGGGTCAGTGTGCTATCCTTTAAAAAAACAAAACATAGCCCACTGAAGCATTTCACTGAAGTGTGCTTGAGGCCTAACTGCGCTATTGATTCCGTCAAAACAACAGAACCGTTTTACAACGGTGACAAACGGAAACCATTAGCAAAGTTTCCGTCCCCATTGAGATTAATGGTGATGCAAACGGAAGCTAAGTTTTCCGTTTGCCTTTCCGTTGAGGGGTTCCCCCGACTGAAAGCTCCAACGGAACCCCTCAATGGAAAGCAACGCTGATGTGAACACAGCCTTAAGCAACCAGCGCCAGGCAGCTGCTGCCAAGGTTATGGAATTTATCAAAAGAGACATGATACACATGACAAGAACATAGTTTTGTCTCTATACAAATCACTAGTCAGACCACACGTGGAATATTGTGTACAATTTTGGGCACCTGTGTATAAGAAGGACACGGCTGAACTGGAGAGGGCGCTGAGGAGGACGACCAAGGTATTTAAAGTAACGTGTGGATTGCAGTACCAAGAAAAATTTCTAAATTAGGGTTATTTCATTTTGGAAAAGTAAAAAATTTAGGGGTAAATCTAAATACTGTGTACAACTATATGAATGACCAGTACAGAGATCTAATAATTTTGTAACCCAAGGGACATCCACTACGACTAGAGGAAGTGTCACTTTAATCATAGACGGGATTCTTTACTGTAAGAGCAGTGGGATTATGGGACTCTCTGCAACAAGATGTAATTATGGCTGATTCATTAAAAAAAGGGGCCGGATGCCATTCTTGAAAGATATAATAACACCAGTTATATGTACTAAATTTCCGGAAATGGGTCGTTGATCCAGGGATTTATTCTCATTGCCATATTTGGTGTCGGGAAGTAATTGTGCCCCTTATCAACTATATAAATAAGAAATTATGTCACATCAACGGCAATACATATTGGGCAAATTCAATGCCCCTTCTCCTCTACTGTCCTCTGAAGTGTCAGTAGCGATGGACCAGCACTACGCTCTCTGAGAAAATCTGTGCCAGCGGCGTCCATGTTGGATGGAAGACATTAAGGACTGAGAACGAGGCATCAGAGAGAGAAGAACCAAAGGGATGGACATTAGGTAAGTTAAAAATCATTCTACTATGGCTAGTTTATTTTTTTGTGGGGACTGGAGGGTCACTTTAATGAAACGGGTCCTTCCATTTGGATATGGTTCCTTCAAACCAGGATATGGTACCTTCAAAGATGTCAATCACCAAACCACAAGACCATTAGCAAAAAAACGAACATTTAATCTTAAACTGGCCATACAGTACAGATAGCGGTCGCCAGATAGCTATTCCTAAAAACTCCCCCGTACACATGTTGAACTATGCTAGTGCACATAATATGCTTGTTACGCTAGGTGGTTCTACGACACAAGATAATTATGACCTACTAGATCCAAAATAATCTCTTGCATACAGGAATCCCATCTTTAATTAATAAGAATAGCAGCACAACATCCCTTGCCAAGTGATCTCCATAAAATTGCTGTCCAAGTGCATCAAATGAATACTAGGTATCAAGTCAAATTGGCAGCATAGACTTCAACTAAAGGGTTGTATGGCGATATCCGAACAGGTGTTGAATAAAGAGCACGCTGCTGGTCGGCACCAATCAAGTTTAATGTATATCCGTGAAAAAGTTATATTATTTTTAATAGTTGCATTCCCAAAAGTTGTACTTGTTCTTAAAGGGAAGGTGTCACAATTATTTTTTTTATATATATATATATATATAATATTGCTTTTAGTATGATATTAAAATACATTTTATTTATTTGTGTTCTTGTGTTGTACTTTTTACTTTTTTCTTACTTCTCTATGGGGGCTGCCATTTTTTTTTTTTCATCTCTGTATGTGTCCATTAAAGACACATACAGAGATGGAATATGGCCCATACAACCCCATAGAGTATGCGAACAGGAGCCGTTCCATTCACTATAGCATACGCTGTGTGTGTTGGAACGGCGCATGCGCCTCTCCCACACAGACCAAAAGGAAGGTCTTTGGCAGAGCGAAATCCGGCGCCATTTTCATGTGTACCGGAAGCCACGGCCGGACAGTAAGATGACGACTTCCGGTCGCGGCTTCCGGCCATATGTTCAAGGCAGCGAAGTATGTGATGTGTGTATTAAGTTTGTGTTATATTGTTGGCATCACGGTGGCTCAGTGGTTAGAACTATTGCCTTGCAGTGCTGGGGTCCTGGGTTCAATTCCACCCAAGGACACATCTGCAAGGTGTTTGTGTGGGTTTCCTCCCACACCCCAAAAACATACAAATAGGGAATTTAGATTGTGAGCCTCAATGTGGACAGTAAAAGATTGGTGCTATATAAGTAACAGAAATAAATACATTACCACTGTATCTAATTACACTGATTCAACCCCCTCCTTCTCCTGACACTGGCCAGAATAAGGGAGGGGGGATTGTGTGAGGACACTAGAGTGTGTGTCTACCCCATATTTGCAGTGTAACCACATTGCCAATGCTGCAATTTTGGGACCAGCACATGGAAATGTTATAAATCTAATTTAGAATATTTCCTGACTTGTAAAAAAATGTAAATAGATTAAATAAACTTACATAATAACTGTTTAACTTTAAAAAAAAAAAATTCTAGCGACACATTCCCTTTAAATGTTAGCAGGTATCTATCCTAACATTGGTTTTGACATTGCCCAGCACATGGGGAGGACAATGGCAGTAGCGAGAAACCCCCTCAAGCAAATAATTTCCTTTTGTCATGGATATCAATTTAGTTCTTAGCTTCTTATCTGCCAGACCTGGTGTCTCTAACCTAGCAGGGTGCCTCACATCCAAGCCAGCTTGAGTTCTCCAGGGCAGTTTGGAAAAAGACCAACGAGGATCATTGCCAAAGACAATATTTTATACTGCGTTTGCTCGTTCATCGGCTGATCGTTGCCCTGTTTACATAGGGCAACCATCGGGAACGAGCGTTCATATGAACTCTCGCTTGCCCGATATATGGCCCGTGTAAAAGCTGGTGTGGGACTTGGAGTCTGGTCTAGGGGTCATGATCTCGTCCAGACAGTCCATCAGCAGGAGTGACGGAGTTGTGGATGGGGAAGCGATCTCGTCTGCGAGCCAATCTTAACCTGGGCATCTACCTGAAAAGCAAAGAGACACGTTGAAGCAGCTTTACTGGAGAGCACAGCAACCTAAGAAAGATGCGAAGGCCGCTGGTGGCTGACTAAACCTTGCAGTGCGGATAAGTGGAAAGTTACACTTTGGCGCACCCTGTGTAAAAGAACATTGCGCGGATTCTTTGAGAACTGGACAAGGCTGTGATTTGGTGAGAGTGACGGGGACTAGTTGAGGAAACACTTGGGTGATTGATTCATTATTTTACTGTATTTGCTGTACTTTAGTTATTTTAGTATAGCCGTGATGTATAGTTTTTTAAACCAATACGCCAGAGTACTGTACGATCCCAAGGAGGCACCTGCAGCTGGCCAAAATAAGGGCTTCCTTTGAAAAGGCGGGTCGGCCTGATATGCAAAGGGTGGCCTGAGTCCCGATGTCTTCATAGGTTGTACCATGAAGACAACCTTTTTTAAATTTAAGGCGGCACGGCAATCAGACACCCTCATCAATAATAGCTGACCGCTGGGGGTTTCTGAAGCTGGACACAAGCTGCGGTTGGCCCTATATTTAAGAAATGTACTGGCCGATCATGAAATATATGGACGAGTCAGGTCCACCAAAGTGAGAGCTTATCTTTGTTGTTGTCTCTCCACATTGGCTTAAGGAGGGGGTCCCGAGCGGGGAACCCCATCAATAAAGTCCCTATGGCCTAATAGGGCATATGAAACGGAGTAGTCCAGGTGAGAAAACCCCTTCGAGGCTTATGCGGGTGAGAGTGGGTCAAAATGGGAATCTATTAGCCACACTGGAGATCCACCAGAGTCTATGAATTACATGGACATCCACTGATTTCAATGGGTACCATTTAATGGTTCCTTTCTCCGGCAGTGAAACCTTGAGAGGCTATATTACAAAATAATATTTCATATTACTAAATATAATGACATAATATATTATTTTCTTTCATGCTGTTGTAAAATTGTCATCAACTGTGAAGACATTGCACGTGATTATGTCATAGATGGCAATAATTTCACGATATGACTATTAGGCTGGGTTCACATGACCTATTTTCAGGCGTAAACGAGGCGTATTATGCCTCGATTTACGCCTGAAAATACGACTCCAATACGTCGGCAAACATCTGCCCATTCATTTGAATGGGTTTGCCAACGTACTGTGCCGACGACCTGTAATTTACGCGTCGTCGTTTGACAGCTGTCAAACAACGACGCGTAAAATAACAGCCTCGTCAAAGAAGTGCAGGACACTTCTTTGGACGTAATTTGAGCCATTTTTCATTGATTCCAATGAAGAACAGCTCACAATTACGGCCGTCAAAGACGCCTCGCAAAATGCGAGTACGAGCAATTACGTCTGAAATGATGGAGCTGTTTTCTCCTGAAAACAGCTCCGTAATTTCAGACATAAATGCAGTTTACGTGTGCACATACCCTTAGAGTGAGAAGGATTATTTCAGAGTCATTTAAGGACATTCAGCATAGAAAGATTTACAACAGAATGTAATCTTGTATCTTCACTCTTTGGCTTTGTGATGGATAATTGGCCTCCATGGTATTGTATGACTTAATGTGTAGCCATGGGACCAATAAGCTATGCCAACATTGAAATCTCAGAACAACACAGGGCAATGGATGTTATGTAGGTCCTTCATCATTACCATGTCTAACAATCATACCCTCAGGATTAATTATGTGAGACAATATTAGTAAAGGATTCGTTTTTATTTTCAATTTTAATTAAAGGTAATTCATTGTTTAATGAAAAGTTATACAATTTTTCAATATTATTTCTGTATTAAATGCAAAGATCACATTTCCAGAGTCCAGTTTCTACGTGCTTTACACTACTCCAGCAGACGCTTGGCATTGTGCGTGGTGATCTTAGGCTTCTTGACCATGAAAACCAACTTTATGAACGGACGCATAGTTCTTGTTCTGATGTCACTTCCAGAGACAGTTTGGAACTCTGTAGTGAGTGATGCAGCATAGGATAGGTGATGCTTACACGCCACACGCTTCAGGATTCAGCTGCCCTACTCTGAGTTTGCATGGTCTACTGACTTGGAACAGAGCTATTGTTACTTCTAGATAATTCCACTTCACAATAATAACACTTACAGGTGACCGGGGAAGATCTAGCAGATCAGAAACTGCACAAACCGACCTGTGGTAAAGGTGACATCTTATGACAGTGCCAAGTTTAAGGTCACTGATTTCTTCAGTGCGTCCTGTACTACCACCAATGTTTGGTTCGTGTCGCCTGGTGGGCCGTTGCTTGGCCGAGCATGTAAGCAGCTGCACAGAGTAAGTGTTCATGCCAAAATATCTTAATAAAGTGCTTTGGGGTGCAAAAGAGCAGCTGACAAAGGACCTCACACTATTACATACCGCTCTAGTGCCAGCGAGAATGCAGAAGATCCCAGGGGCAGCAGCCAGGAAGCATACGGAGGCAGCGGGACATCCAACGTGGCTCCGATACATCTGCAGCGTTGAAATACTTCAGCAAAGTGCTAGTAGCAAGGGTAATGTCCAAGCTACCCCGCAATGCCAGAATACCAGGTCACCACACTATGACTGCTGAGGATGCTTTTTCTACTTCTGAACGAAGTGAGCAGGCAGAGCAGTGGCATAGCTATCAGAAGGGGGGGGGGGGGTGACGGCCCCCGCTCTCGCCATGACCGCCGCCACGCCACAATACTTTTCAATTTAGCAGACGTGCCGCACGCTAGGGATGCATACAGGGATGATGGGGTTATATACAGAGATGATGGCTGGTATATACAGGGATGATGGGGTTATATACAGAGATGATGGCTGGTATATACAGGGATGATGGGAATTATATATGGGGATGATGGCTGGTATATACAGGGATGATGGTGGTTCAGCCATCATCCATGTATATAACCCCCATCATCCCTGTATGTAACTCTCATCATCCCTGTATGTAAACCCCACCTTCCATGTTTATACCGGCCATCATCCTTGTTATATGTAGGGGTGATGGCTGGTATATACATTAACAGGGTTGATGGCTGGTATATACAGGGATGATGGGGTTACATACAGGGATGATGGGGGTTATGTACAGTGATGATGGCTGGTATATATTCTTTCATTTACTTTCAGAGCGGTCTGTAATACTTTCTAGAGCAAACTCCTCTGTCAGATGTCAGAGAAAAGATTAAATTTTAGTAAGAATGAGAAATATAGCAGCATATACTGCACAGCGCTCATTCAGAATGATGACCACTAGAATTAGAATGTGCCTCTTCAGTTGTAAACATGTGTTGGGGGGCACTCAGATATGTTTCGCCCCTCCGTGTGCTAAACCCCTAGCTACGCCTCCGAGGCAGAGGATTGGGTAGAAGATGAGACCGCTCAGGAGGAAACTGACCTCAAGGATGTCAACCACGTGGCTCCTCAGGTATAGTCAGTTAAACAAAATGGGGCACAAAAACCACAGGCTAAAGAGCCTGCACTAAGGCTGAGTTCACACGGGGCGGATACGCTGCGTAAAAGCCACAGAGAATTCCAGGTGAAAAACAGCACCAAACTGTGGTGCAGTTTTTCCCTCGGATTGTCCACTACGGAAAATTGCAGCACGTAGCCGGCCTGCCAGCAGGCTTACCTCCTGGATGACATCTCATCCCAGGAGACCACTGCAGCCTGTGATTTGCTCCAGCGGCGGTCACAAAAGGATGAAGCGTCAACCCAGGAGGATGAAACGCAGACTCATAAGTATATTTTTTGTTTTCTGAGTTGCGTTATTTGCCGCGGGATCCCTACAAACCCGACGCAAAAAATTCAACAACTGCTATTTATTGCAGGTTTTACCTCCCCATTGACTTCAAAGGGGAAATCCCGCAACAAATAAGCAGCGTTTACGTAAATACAATTGACATGCAGCGGAATAAAATTCTACACCGCAGGTCAATTTCTGAGCCTTTTTCCGCTCACTATTTACGCAGAGTTTGGATGAGATTTGTTTTACCTCATCCACTGTGCTGCAGATTTTTCACAACTAATTTTGTTGCAGAAAATCCGCAGTACATCGTGTTCCAAATTATTATGCACATTGGATTTAAGTGTCATAAACATTTACTTATTAGTTTTTCAATGAAACTCATGGATGGTATTGTGTCTTAGGCTGGGTTCACACGACCTATTTTCAGACGTAAACGAGGCGTATTATGCCTCGTTTTACGTCTGAAAATAGGGCTACAATACGTCGGCAAACATCTGCCCATTCATTTGAATGGGTTTGCCGACGTACTGTGCAGACAACCTGTCATTTAAGCGTCGTCGTTTGACAGCTGTCAAACGACGACGCGTAAAAATACAGCCTCGTCAAAAGAAGTGCAGGACACTTATATACATTATATGCAGGACACTTCTTTCAGACGTAATTTGAGCCGTACTTCATTGAACTCAATGAAGCACAGCTCAAAATTTACGGCTGTCAGAGAAGCCTCGCAAAATGCGAGGAGGAGGAATTACGGCTGAAACGAGGCAGCTGTTTTCTCCTGTAAAAGCCTCTCACCGTGTGCACATACCCTTAGGGCTCTTCTATCATTGTAATCAATCTCAGACACCTGTGATAATTAGTTTGCCAGGTGTGCCCAATCAAAGGAAAACTACTTAAGAAGGACGTTCCACATTATTAAGCAGGCCACAGGTTTCAAGCAATATGGGAAAGAAAAAGGATCTCTCTGCTGCCGAAAAGCGTGAAATAGTGCAATACCTTGGACAAGGTATGAAAACATTAGATATTTCAAGAAAACGTAAGTGTGATCATCGTACTGTGAAAAGATTTGTGGCTGATTCAGAGCAAGGACGGGTTCGTTCAGATAAAGGTATAATGAGGAAGGTTTCTGCCAGACAAATTAATAGGATTAGGAGAGCAGCTGCTAAAAGCCATTGCAAAGCAGCAAACAGGTATTTGAAGCCGCTGGTGCCTCTGGAGTCCCGTGAACCTCAAGGTGTAGGATCCTCCAGAGGTTTGCAAGTGTGCATAAAGCTATTATTCGGCCACCCCTATACAATGCTCACAAGCAGAAACGGTTGCAGTGGGCTCAGAAATACATGAAGACTAATTTTCAAACCGTGTTGTTTACTGATGAGTGCCGTGCAACCCTGGATGGCCCAGATGGATGGAGTAGTGGATGGTTGGTGAATGGCCACCATGTCTCAACAAGGCTGCGACATCAGCAAGGAGGTGGCGGAGTCATGTTTTGGGCTGGAATAATGAGGAGAGAGCTGGTAGGCCCCATTAGGGTCCCTGACGGTGTGAAAATGACCTCTGCAAAGTACGTAGACTGACTTTCTTCTGTGGTACAAAAAGAAGAACGGTGCCTTCCGTAGCAAAATTATCTTCATGCATGACAATGCACCATCTTATGCTGCAAAGAATACCTCTGTGTCATTGGCTGCTATAGGCATAAAAGGAGAGAAACTCATGGTGTGGCCCCCATGTTCCCCTGACCTCAACCCTATTGAGAACCTTTGGAGCATCCTCAAGCAAAATATCTATGAGGGTGGGAGGCAGTTCACATCAAAACAGAAGCTCTGGGAGGTTATTCTGACATCCTGCAAAGATATTCAAGCAGAAACTGTCCAAATACTCACAAATTCAATGGATGCAAGAATTGTGAAGGTGATATCAAAGAAGAGGTCCTATGTTAACATGTAACTTGGCCTGTTAAGTTTATTTTGATTGAAAGAGCTTTTGATTTGTGTAAATATGACCTCCTGATGCTGCAAATTCAACAAATTACCATTTTAGTTCTCTTTACAACCTTTAAAATGTTTTGATCTTTGTTGTGCATAATAATGTGAAACAGTGCATCTGTTATCATTAGCAGATTTGTTCAATACAATTTGCATTCTACTCCAACGGTTGATGGCTTGAAGATTATACTGACTGTCATTTGCATCGACTATTTAGGAAAATCAGCGAAAAATAACATTTGCATAATAATTTGGAATGCGGTGTATTTACGCGATGCGTGAACTGGCCCTAAAGGATGTGTTCTTCTTGCTGTTAAACAACAAAAGTAACGCGTGGCTGGTACAGGTGCCTTACTCTGTAATATGCCCAGAAAGTGTGTTGTGGGGAAAACCCAATTTTTAGTAGTACCCCAAAGATGCTTTACATTTATAATGGCCTCCGCTGGCCGCCGCGCTATACTTACCGCTCTCCAGCTTCCTGGTCTACAATGTTGTCCTCTTACTGCAGCTCTGCTCCTATTCCCTTGAACAGGAAAAGCTCTGCAGTACGGCCACTATATAGAGGTCGGAGCCTTCTGCTTCCAGCATCGACCACTATATAGCTTTTGACACCCGGAGGCAGTCAGATATTGGAATAAGACAAAATCTCTACATATGGTTTTTGGAGTTCTGTAAAATAATTTTTCTTACATCAAAATAAAGGACTTTCTGGACTTTTCTTCACTTATGGACATTTGCAAGTGGGAGTAGTACATATGATTTATGTTTTTGGTAGTTGAAGGATTCTTAGTAGTAGGGGTTATGAAGGTCTATTTCTGCAATTTTAAAATCTCAATAAAAATATGCAATTAAAAAGAATTGTCAACGGAGATTATATGGCTGTGTGCTTGATTTTATGCACCTGCTCATAGCTGAAACACGTGAAAATAATTAAACTTTGTCACATAGTGTATTTTGCTCTGTATGAACCCAATATTGTTTACTATTATACAATCATGAGCTTATCTGAAAAGGAAAGGCATTTATTTCCAGACTGTATTTTATTCTGATTATTTCAAGGCTTACATACAGAAAAATCATATTAAATATTTATATGGATCTTAAAAGGGGCTTCCGAAATCGGAATAAACGTGACCGGGGAAGGGGGGGGTATATGCCGTTAAATAATAAAAGATCCATTACCCACCTGATAAATCCCCCACCGTTCCAGCGCTGCTGCTCTGGTGGTCCCCACCGGTCTATGTTTACTGTATACCCTAGAGAAAGTGTCCGTATGCATAAGAGACCACTAAAACCAAAACACTGGCCTCAGCAGTCTCGTGCCTTACACCACTGAGGCCAGTAATTGACTGCAGCGGTCATGTGGGTACAAAACCGGTGGGACCACCAAAGTGACGGCACTGGAATGGTAGGGGATGTATTATTGTTTATTTTGTTATTTTATAGCATTTCCCCGCTGGCAAATTTTTTACCGTTGTCGGAATTCCTCTTTAACGTAGCAAAAACATAAAAAAGACAAAGTCATCTAAATGACAATGGAACATCTCAAATAGGGATTAGGAAATATAATGGATTTGCAAAAAATATTAAAAAAAGAATGTTTGCTGTAAGTATAGTCAACGTCATATAGATGATCATCAAAAATAGTCTTAGGCCTTGTGCACATAGAACATCTATGTAAGCCGTCTTCAGCTTGACAGGGATCGCCGATCACATCAGAAGGTGCAAGGCTCTCAACGGTGGTTGTCTCAGCATCCGAACCCCCACCGATCCAAACTTTTAATAGGTCTCCATTACATATCAAAAGTTTAATAAAAGTGTAGTTGCTCTTTAAGTATAAAGGACAATAAAGTAAACACATAAGGACTGTTGTATAAAGTTCACTACAGTAGTAGGCCTTACTAAAAGGAGAATTGTACAAAGTGTTCAGTAGTTGCAATCCTACAAAGGCGACTTAGACTCTCTAGAATAGTTCACTGAACTTCTTCCGCAAAATCTCTCTGATTTCTCGATTCCGCAGGCTATAAATGATCGGATTACACATTGGAGTTAAAACGGAGTAGATGACAGCCATCACCCGATCATAGTTCACTGAATTATTTTTGGTCAGTCTTATATAAACAAAACTGACGCTGCCAAAGAAAAGCAGGACAACGGTAAGGTGGGCACCACAGGTAGAAAAGGCTTTTTTCCTGCCTTCTGTTGTTTTTATTTTTAAAACGGCAGAAATTATTTTGATGTAGGACATGATAATGCATACAAAGGCCATGTAGAGAAGGAACGAGTTGATGGCAAAGTCAACTTTGACATTGAGTGAAGTGTCAGAACATGCCAAGTTCATCAGTGGAGTAAAGTCACAGAAGATATGTTCAATCTTGTTTGACCTACAAAAGGAAAGCCGAGAGAGCAAGAGGATCTGAGTCAACGGTCCAAAGAAACCTAAAACCCAACAACAAGCTGCCAACTGAAAACAGCAACCATTCGTCATTATGGATGGATATCTTAATGGGTTGCAAATGGCCATATAGCGATCGTAGGCCATGACAGTTAGAAGATAGGTTTCCGTAATACCGAAGCAATGAAGAAAGTAGGTTTGGAGAAGACAACCAAGATATGAAATGATCTTCTCATTCAGCAAGTTGGTCAGCATTTTTGGAATAGTAACTGCCGTGTACCAGATTTCCAGGAAGGAAAGTATCCCAACAAAGATGTAAAGAGGGACATGGAGGTGATGATGAGTGCAGATTAGAGATATAACTAGAAGATTACCACTAAGGGTGAAGACGTAGATAATACTCAGAAGGGTGAACAAAAAGTATTGAGCTCCATTGAGGTCAGGGAAGCCCAAGATAATGAATTGTGTGACAAGAGACTGATTTGAAGTGGCCGTCATGCTGCTGTTTAAACATCTCTTACTTTACATCCTAAGAAATGCAAAGGCTCTTCTGGAAATATCAAGTTCATTGGATCAAATGGTTTATTTTTACTTTTTGTATAACTATTTCTAATAGTAACTCACATAAAAGGTAAAAAGTCAATTATCCTGTAACGCTGATCTAGGATTCTAGAGAAAAGCAAAAAAAAAAAAAAAAAAACATTAGGCAAATCAAAATAAATCCCTTGATCAACAACCGTCTACAGTAATCTAAGTAACCATATCTGGTAATAGTATTACACTCTAGAAAGACATCCAGGCCTCCTTTAAACTCCTTTAGTGAATTAGCCATGATAAATTTCTCTGGCAGAGCGTTCCATAGTCTGATTGCTCTTACAGTAAAGAATCCTCTTCTAAGTTTGTGTAGAAACCTTTCCTAGTGCAAATAAGACGGAGTGAATGTAAAATTTTCATATGTGCCCATGTGGCGTGATTGATTTATGAGCAAAAATAGCACAATCCATCATATTATAGGGGCCCCTAATTCAGCACTTGAATTCATCTAAGGGCTACACATCATACTCAGCCAGGGATATGTCATGGGGTAGGCGCACACAAACACACATACTGTACATACATATAACTTTTTTTTGCACAGCTGTATTTGTGGTCTGAATTATCTGTATATATTTACCTAAAACAGGCTTAGACTCCACAGAAGCAAAAAAAAAATAAAAAATCCCCAAAAAGATGTTTCGAGACCTTTCGACATAAAGTCAACACAATGTTTGAAGAGGAGAAAGATACTATAGTGCCCTATAACAGAAAAGCTCTCCTGTTTTTTTATGGTTGGTCTGAACATGGAGAGTACGAGACCCCTTATACCTGATCATTATGTTTAATCCCTTATGGACCAAGCCAATTTTGTCCTTAAAAAGGACCAATCAGTTCTAAGAAAAACACAAAAACAAAATTATTTTGATTACATATCATTAGCGAAACAGCGGATTTCCTTCAGTATTACAGGGACTCTGTTTCTACATTCATTTCAGCAGAGTACGGTCCAAATCTCATGAGATTTGCTTCTTTTCTGGGAAGTACCAACTGTGAGGGGGAGGAGCTGATTAGTAGGGGTTTTGTCGATTTGTTGGTCAATAGAATAGAATCAGAGTTTTCTGAATTCCCAGCCAATAGTGCTGGAGGACAGCTGTCAATCCAGCCAGGTGATCGTACGGGCAAATCTTCTGTGCCCCATGTGATCACCATGACTTACGTCGAGATGCTTCCCCCGATTCTGTATTATTAAATTTCAAGCAAGCTTTAAATTATTTATTTAAAAAAAAGTTTCACTTTTTTAAATATAGCTTCTGTGTGTCCCGTATCCTGCCGTCAAAACCAAATCCGTCAGGTCAGCAGGACTAACGGCTCGACAGAAAGCCGGTACTGCGCATCTCTGACACTCAGGTTTCATCTGTTATCGATCACGTCTAATTTCATGAACTTATATAATCGTTATTAACTGGATCCTGAGTGTCAGAGACACGGAAGACCCGTTCTCAGCCGAGCCGTCAGTCCTGTGACCTGACGTATTTGGCTTTGATGGCAAGATAGAGCTTCTATGTTTACAGGATACATAGAAGCTGTATCTTAAAGAGTTATAAAAAAAATGTAAAATAAAAGCCAAATTAAAACTTGCATAGAATTTTAGAACACATTGGTTTTTTTAAAAAAAATAATTAGTTCAAAGGTTACAAATCCTCTAAAAAGTTTTGGTTTTATTTTTACTAATACTAATTTAGAATCTGTATTATATAATTTGGGAAATAAAACACTACGTAAACCGATTGAGCTAACAAGTATGCTGCATAGGTAAAGTAAATCAAAACTTAATTGAAATGAAACAAAGAGGTGGAGAAGAAGAAAACGAATTACGAGGAGAAGAAAGAACATAATTGCTAGATCTTACCTTAAAGATGACAAATCTCTAAAAGAAAAACGATGTCAAAGTAATGCGTTAGCATATATAGGCAATAATATATAGCATCCTTTTTTGAATTATTGAAATAATAGAGGAAAAAAAAATAGATTGCTAATGTTATACATAAGTACAGACGTAATAAGTTATTTACAAATGGGCAGAAATGATGAGGAACAGAACTGGCAGATACTTATATACCACTACAACAATCATCACCAGGATTCATCCATTTGGGATATACATTCTGCCGGAGTTAGCTAATGATTATACAACAGATAAGTCACATGAGTCTCGCTCCCGAGGCGTTTTCTAGAACCCAATTAAGAAAAACTTGTAAAGTGTCTTACTGAAATTGTAGTTATATTTTAAAAGAACTTTATAAAGTACAGGATATACACTTTGATTTCTTGGAAGTTTGGTCACATAAAAACTTAAAGGCCATGTAGACCTTTGGAGATATTTTTTAATTGAAATCATTTTTATTTAGTTTTTAAAATGACTTTTGTAATGAACTTTTATAAAAATAATTCAGTTTCACTTCTGCAGCTTCTATGTATCATAGTACATAGAAGCTGCAGAAAGCCGTTCTGAGCCAAATCCGTCAGTGAGATGCATGGACTGCTTGGCCGACGGCGGCTCCTGAGCGATTTTCTATGCTCAGGTCTGCTCAAGTCAAAGTGGATCTACGCAGGAGCCGCTGTCAAGCAAACCCTCAGTGCAACTCACTGACGGATTCGACTCAGAATGTCTTTCTGCAGCTTCTATGTACTGTGATACATAGATGCTGCAGAAGTGAAAGATCTTTTTTTTAAAGGTACATTACAAAAGAGTTTTTAATCAATAAATATTTAAATAAAGAAATAGTTTACACTATATGGCCAAAAGCATGTAGATACTTCTTATAATTATTCAGTTCAGGTGTTTTAGCCACACCCATTGCAAAGAAGTGCATAAAATCAAGCACACAGCAATGCAATCTCCATAGACAAACATTGCTAGTAGTATGGGTCGTAGAATGCCACAAGTCCATTTATGAAAGATCTGCCCCAGTCAACAGTGCCATTTTCTTCTTCTGTGCTCCCATATTAAGCCCATCCTCTGGCAAAGCTTAATAGGAGGGCATAGAAGGCAGACCTACAGGCTGTCACTAGACCTCCATGTGCCATTGCGACCGGGCAATTTAGTTGTGGTGGAGGGGGGGGGGGGGAATCGATCAAGGGACAGAGGGAGCCCCCTCCCTCTGTCTAACTGCTCAGATGCCCGGTCGCTATTGACCATGGCATCTGAGGGGTTAAACTTCTGGGATCCCGACCACCCAGAGCCCGAGTCATATTGACAGAGCTCACATCTGACATGTCCAGTGGATGTTGCTAAGAGGTTAATCAGGCCATTTGTTGACTAGGATCTAGATGACGGAGAATTTTGGACTGTTTAGTTTTGATGATTTTGTGAAGATACCGTATGTGCATGTAGACAGAGGTATAAGTGGCATGCATGAACTTTTCACACTTGAACTTTTATTTTTAGGATGTTCTTGTACATCTAAGGTTTTGCTTGGGTCAATTTGAATTTTTATGCATTATTTACAAAACATTATGTTTTGATGCAAAATTCTACCCCTTGGACCTGGGATACATTTCACCGCGTGCACCACCCATGATTGGGGAGTTGTCCTTTCCTGCTGGTGAAACCTTTTTGGCTGTGCTGCTGATTTCTTGAATATATGCAAAATTGCATTAACAGGTTAAGGACTAGGCTGTTTTACAGCTAAATGACCAGAGCAAATTTCACAATTTTGCTATGCGCTTCTTTAGATGACTATAACTCTGCAGGTGAATAAAGTTCATCTTTGAATTTTATACTCTTTTTAAAGGACAGATAGGGCTTTGTTTTAGTGGCATTTGTCAGTATATATCATTTTTATTTTTTTCTCTAAAGTGGGCAAAATTGGGAAAAAATGCAAGAATTTAGCAATTGCGTCAGTTTATACCAGCATTTTTCACACGCAGTATGGACCACGGACAAAATTAATCTCCTTTCACATTCTTCCACTTCTCCCGTGCATGGGGATACCAAATATGTGTGCCTTATTCACCGTGCGGGCATGTGCCAGGGCTTGGCATAAAAGGAGGCTTTTTGGCCTTTTCGGTCCAGGAATTTTGCATTTGATTTTATAGCCGCATACTGTTTTGTTGGGGGCGTAATCCTGCTGAAACATTAGAATCACCCCATAAATGACTTCATTCATGCAAGTAGACCCCACAAGGTTTCCTTCAAGGGGTTTATCATATTTTTAGACAGTCCAGTTTTCTTCTGAAAGTTTCTTGAATAAGATGGAACAAAAAAAAAATCAGCTATTTTTTAGCAATTGCGTCAGTTTAGGCTAGTATTTTTCACACACGGTATAGACCATGGACAAAATTCATCTCCTTTCACATTCTTCCACTTCTCCCGTGCATGGGGATACCAAATATGTGTGCCTTATTCACTGTGCGGGCATGTGCCAGGGCTTGGCATAAAAGGAGGCTTTTTGGTCTAGGAATTCTGCATTTGATTTTATAGCCGCATACTGTCTTCTGGGGGGCGTAATGCTGCTGAAACATTAGAATCACCCCATAAATTACTTCATTCACACAAGTAGACCCCACAAGGTTTTCTTCAAGGGGTTTATCATATTTTTAGACAGTCCAGTTTTCTTCTGAAAGTTTCTTGAATAAGATGGATCAAAATAAAATTAGCAATTTTTTAGCAAATGCGTCAGTTTATACCAGCATTTTTCCACACACGGCATAGACCACGGACAAAATTAATCTCCGTTCACATTCTTCCACTTCTCCTGTGCATGGGGATACCAAATATGTGGGCCTTATTATCACATAGAGATGTAGGAGGGCGGACGATAGAAGAAGCTTATTTCACAAATCGCTTTTTTTCAAAGCTGGTTTTACAAAACTCAACAGAGTTTCTATAACACTTCCAAAATATCTGCTCTTGAAGCAGAAATCCCAAAATATTCATCTAGGGGTATAATGGGAATTTATTTTTTGGGGTTTTCTAAAATAAGAAATTGCAGGTTTATGCAAATGGAGCCCTCCAGCAGATGATCTTTAGAGAATATGCAAACATGACATCCACCCCCCACCCATTCCCTCCCTCACCCTTGGAGTAAAATCAGGGGAAAAATAAAAACGTAATGTAGGGCAAATATATTTTCAACGAATTAACTAAAATCTAATAATTCAGAACAGTGTGGTATTTTTTAAAACATGGCTCAATGCACAGGCCTGGTTGTGAGGGACATGAGGGACAGAAATATCGGGAATCTTTGCGGTGCCCGTCTTTTCTGCAGACGCGGCACTTTTTCTGAGGGTTGCTTCTGGTTGGTGTTGGGGGAATCCGACTGATGAAGTGTCTTTCAGTCAGTCGCGTGACATCCTCAGACTGGGGGCATTCTCTGGTGTCCTGAACATCAAATATGAGGCATTCAATAATTTTTTCCTGGAAATCCAGGTATGTGTCTCTGCCTCTGTTTTTTTTGTAGAGCACGAATGAGTTGTGGATGGCCACCTGTAACAAATAAATGGCCACTTTTTTGTACCAGGTTTTAGTTTTGCGTTTTACTAAATAGGGCTGTAAAACCTGGTCGCTTAAATCCACCCCCCCCATGTACTTGTTATATTCGGACACGCTCACTGGTTTGTGCTTGTCCGATGTTGCCCCTCTTTCCCTCACTGCCACTGTTCCTGCGGTATGAATCGTGTTTAGCACATATACATCTTTGCGATCCCTGAACTTGACCGCCGGCAATTCTTCAGATGCATAAGCACAGGAGTCCCCCTTTACCATGCTCTTCCCCACTAATTGCTGTGGAAAACCAATTCTGTTTTTGCGCATGGTACCACATGCCCCAGTCCTTGCAGCATGCAAATGCCTAAACAGGGGCACACTCGAATAAAAATTATCACAGTACAGGTGGTACCCTTGTGAAGCAGAGGCTGCATTATCTCCCACACGATCTTACTGCTGGTGGAAAGATCAGGGGGGCATCCAGGAACATTTATTGTGCGGTCCCGCCCTTCATAAATCCTGTAGGCGGTGGTATATCCTGACCCGCTTTCACATAATTTGTAGAGCTTAACACCATATCTTGCCCTTTTGGAAGGTAGATATTGGCGAAAGCTAAGTCTGCCATGAAAGTTGAGGAGGGATTCGTCCACACTTACATTCTGCTCAGGGGTGTACAGTTGCAGAAATAAATTATTCAGGGAATTTATTAGTGGTCTTATTTTGAACAACCGATCCCGGTTTGCATCGGTACTTGGGGGGGCCTGTGCGTTGTCATTGAAGTGGAGGAACCTCATTATTGTCTCATAACGAGACCTGGGCATTACTGCAGAATATACTGGGGTGGCTTGTGCGGGTCTTGTTGACCAGTAAGACCTAATGGAGGGCTTTTTGACAATACCCATATTTAGGGTGAGCCCAAAAAATTATTTTAATTCCTGTAAATTGGTGGGCGTCCAATCTCTGGCATGGGTGGATGAAGGTTTCTGCCTAATATATTGAGTGGCATATAAATTCATTTTGTGGAGAATCTGATTTAGGATGTCGTCCGTTATAAATAAATGGAAGTAATCCATTTGGACAAAATTTGTATTGTCCACGGTTATGCCAGGAGTGGCAGTAAATCCGTGGATTCTAGGCCCAAAAGATGGGGCAGGTGCCCATACAAGAGCCTGGACTGGAGGGACCAGGCTGTCCCGTGCTACAGCGCTACTTGGCCCTGCGCTTTCATGTTCTGCAGTTTAAACTGCATCAGGGACAACGTCCCCTGAAGATGAACCTGAAGTGACGCTGTCATCGTCACTGCCCAAAACAGGTTCCATCTCTGACGCCATCTCTGATGCGGTCTCCGACTCAGACCACAGCATGGCGTATGCCTCCTCGGCGCTAAACAACTTCCTCGCCATAACGTAACGAACACTAACTAAACAAATTATTTTTTATTTTTTTTTATTTTTTTATAAAACACACAAACTAACTGCTATATATATCTACACTACCGCTAACAAAAAAATAAACCGCTATTGCTATATATATTATATATATGTGGATATATAAATAATTATATACTCCCTACCTGCCTATTCTAATAGAATAAAAGAAAGAAAGGTAGATAGATAGAAAAAAAGATAGATGGATAGATAGATTGTATAGATAGATAGAAATCTATCTATACAGGGAATGTTTTAGAGTGTAACTGTATTTTTTCACTGTATTCTTCTGGCAGCAATTCTCCCGAGTCTCTTCTTCTCCTCAAACTGAAACAATGTTTGAGGAGAAGAAAAGAGGCAGGAGATTTACTGCCAGAAAAGTCAAAATAAAACAAATGTGGTCGCTGTGATTGGTTTTCACAGCGACCACATGTTCAGGGACCATCAGATTGGTCCCTGATACTCTGCCCAGTGCCCAGAGCTGTTGGTAACAGCATGAGCACAGGGCTGTGTGCACGCGATCGCGTGCACACTGTTTTCTATGCAGAAATGCATGTGATCGCTGTGATTGGTTGTCACAGCGATCACATGTTTAGGGGCCAAAAGATTGACCCCTGACATTCTGCCCAGTGCCCATGGCTGTTAGCAACAGCCAGGGCATAGAGCTGTGTGCACGCGATCGCGCGTGCACAGTCTCTGAAGTCCGCCGTAAATAGTCTATACGGCGGACTTCAGAGACCCTGACCGCTAGCCGTATAAATACGGCCAGCGGTCGGGAACCTGTTAGAGGAGCTCATGGGTGTAAACCGGTAGGGTGGCATTTTCACAAGGTGCCAGGTTTACTTTCAGAAAATATATAGGTATAGGGGTATACTAGTCCTTCTCAATGAATTAGAATATCATCAAAAAGTTCATTTATTTCAGTAATTCAATTAAAAAAGTTAAATTCATATATAATATAGATTCATTACACACAGAGGGATCTATTTCCAGCATTTTTTCTTTTAATGTTGATGATTATGGTAACAGTTAATAAAAATGTAGTCTCTCAAAGAATTTTAATATTATATAAGCCCAATATCAAAACTTATTTTGAATACCAAAATGTTGGCCTAGTGATAAGTATGTACAGTATATGCACTCAATACTTGGTCGGGGCTCAGACTGGCACTGCTGAAGTGTTATCAATGCGGCGTGGCATGGAGGCGATCAGCCTGTGGCACTGCTGAGGTGTTATCAATGCGGCGTGGCATGGAGGCGATCAGCCTGTGGCACTGCTGAGGTGTTATGGAAGCCCAGGTTGCTTTGATAGTAGCCCTCAGCGCGTCTGTATTGTTGGGTCTGGGGTCTCTCATCTTCCTTTTGACAATACCCCATAGATTCTCTATGGGGTTTAGGTCGGGCGAGTTTTCTGGCCAATCAAGCGCAGTGATACTGTGGTTATTACACCAGGTATTGGTACTTTTGGCAGCGTGGACAGGCGCCAAGTCCTGCTGGAAAATGAAATCAGCATCTCCATAGAGCTTGGCAGCAGAGGGAAGCATGAAGTGCTGGAAAATGTCCCGGTAGACGGCTGAGCTGACTCTGGACTTGATATAACACATTAGATCAACACCAGCAGATGACATGACCCCCAAACCATCACTGACTGTGGAAACTTCACACTGGACCGCATGGAACTTGGATTGATGCCTCTCCACCCTTCCTCCAGACTCTGGGACCTTGATATCCAAATGAAATGCAAAATTTACTTTCATCTGAAAGCAGATGGACCACTGAGCCACAGACCAGTCCTTTTTCTCCTTATAAACCTATTGGTACATGCAGGAAAAGGGGTCTAATAAGTATGTATATGAATATACACTATACTAATGCCTATACATAAAAGGCTAGACCTCAGTGCGCTAAGTAACCCTTGGTGTGTTGCCCTAAACAACTAATATAAACCTATAGAATATAGGGCACAATTAACACAAGTAAATTGAAAAATGTATAAATTTTATTAGATATTACAACATTAAAAAATGAGTCATAATGAGCATGAAACACAGAAGACGTCTGACACATACAGAGAACATACAGAAAAAATATATTAAATGACACTGTCACGGGTGGCGGTATATATCTCTATCCCTAGGTGATGTAAGCCTTGTACCAGATAGTTAAAGCTTCTGTGTGTTTGAACATCTGCTGCCAAGTGGACACATTTATGTATGCAGTTGAAAAGAGCTAGAATATAAGACATATGTGCCCAGTGCACAGATATGACAGCAAAACTGCAAGCTTTAAGCTAGGGTCTGGTGTGAATAACACAGCATGTCTGCAGTGGTAGTGAAGGTAGTTGAATTAAACAGATACAGGGGAGAGAAGATATGTAACATACCCATTTGTAGTCCTCTGCATGGAGAGAACGTCAGTCCCGACGCGCGTTTCGGCGAAATGCCTTCGTCCCGGGGTGCCGTCTCTCCAGCAGGAACCTCCCTCTTTAAAACATATGGCCGTCCAATCGTGTCAGCAATTGAGGCTCACATGGGGCAGTGAAAGTGTATACACTGGCGTCATGCATCGGGAGCAGGAAGACTCGTAGCAATCCCCCGAACGCGCGTCATCAAGGGGGCGTGGATCAACGGCGACTGACGCCGCAGATACACGCCCACCCAGATGCAGACGCACGAGTCAGAGGGAAGCCGAGAAAACCCTCCCGGCGCAAGAGCACAAGCACCTACTGCTATGAAAGAATGTATCCCATGAGATATACGCAGTGCAGGATCAGACAGCAAATATGAAGTAAGAAGGGAATGAAAATACAATGTTTAAACAATAGTGACCATATATTCCATCAGGTGCGACAGCTATAAGCATATTTGACAAACTGTGGAACAGCATGAAATCCAATCAGGAACAATGTACATAGGACCCAACGACACATTTAAGGATGTTACTAAATATATGTCAAATTGCACTATATATAAGAAGACAGATATAAGATATTGGAAATAAATCATGTATCTCAAACATAACCACTGCAATACAAATAACAGCAGCATCCATGAGTCAAACTTGTATGACAATACATCCAAACAATTATAAATAGATAAAACTGCATATACATTGGTTTTTATATATATAAGACAAAAAAATATTAAAACAAAAAATATATATATAATACATATAACTAACATATTAGGAAAATATATATAGATACAATATCTGTGTAAAATAAAATTTGATAATGCATACAAAGCTTAGTGAAAAAATGATAAATAAGGAATAATGAATAATTTTTCTCCTTAGCCCAGGTAAGACGCTTCTGACGTTGTCTCAAGAAACACGACAGTTGTAGCCCATGTCCTGGATACGTCTGTTTGTGGTGGCTCTTGAAGCACTGACTCCAGCCGCAGTCCACTCCTTGTGAATTTCCCCCAGATTCTTGAATGGCCTTTTCTTGACAATCCTTTCAAGGCTGCGGTTATCCCTGTTGCTTGTGCACCTTTTTCCTTCCTCTCAACCTTCCATTAATATGCTTGGATACAGCACTCTGTGAGCAGCCAGCTTCTTTAGCAATGTCCTTTTGTGGGTTACCCTCCTTGTGGAGGGTGTCAATGACTGTCTTCTGGACAACTGTCAAGTCAGCAGTCTACCCCAGGATTGTGACGCCTACTGAATCAGACGGTTGGACCATTTTAAAGCTTAGGCAACCTTTGCAGGTGTTTTGTGTGTATTAGCTGATTAGAGTGTCACACCATGAGTCTACAATCCTCAACTTTTACCCAATATTCAAATTTTCTGAGACACTAAATTTTGGATTTTCATTAACAGTTAGCCATAATCTTCAACATTAAAAGAAAAAAATGCTGGAAATAGATCCCTCTGTGTGTAATGAATCTATATTATATATGAGTTTCACTTTTTGAATTGAATTACTGAAATAAATGAACTTTTTGATGACATTCTAATTCATTGAGAAGGACTAGTATAATGACTTTTTATTTTAAATTGTAATTCAGGTATTATTTTTGTATATCAAAAGTGGAAAAAATTGTCCCGTAAGCCATGGCAGTAAAAGATCTAAAGCAGATGTCCAGTTATGGAATAAAAAAATATCTGAAAGGAACTACATCGGAGAAAGGTTTACATGCAATTTATTTTCTTCAGTGTTGACAGCTTTTCGGTTCAACCCCATTAGGGAACAACTATTATCAGTGACTGCAGCTTAGCTGCATTATCTAATGGAAGTTAAAAGGAGCCTAAAATCCATCGATGTCAACACAGCTTTTCACTGAAGCTCTGCTTTTTCAGACTGGCTGATGTATATTAGCACAAGCCCACCAGGAAGTTAGTACATAGATGGATAATTGACATTAAAACAATAGATTTATTAACTACAAACAGCCTAAAGGGAACAAGTTTGCACCATGAAATAGAGACAGGTGCACTTACTTTACTCTGGCTCGTCTCCATCTGGCTCAGCTTAATTGACAGGTCTCTCTCCATTTATGTATAGGGAGAGATCGGTCAATTAAGCTGAGCCAATTCGATAGAAGACCGAGGAGAGCTGGATGATTAAGTCTTTTCCTCACTCAAAGTTGAAAAGTGTACCCGTCGCTTCAGGTGACTTTCCAGAATAAGATCTCGTGTGTGAATATGGGGAATAACACGATTTCTGGGCATTATATGGCTGGTCTTTGGAATTTTTTGCAAATTTTCAACTTTGTATGATCTCTCTTTCATTGTCAGTTTTTCCTGAGTTTAGCTCCAGAGGGAAGCAGAAACTAGATGTTATGATGTCTCCCATAACCTGCACATACACAATAAAGATCCTACTCTTCTACCTCTCTGTAGCACACCCTCAGAAGCAGCAGCATGGAGGACATTATACAGCAGCAATGAGCAGTGTAGCTGTGAATCCAGCACCGGGGTGAGATATTACACTTCGGCCCAAAGCACACAACCGTAGATTTCGTCCGTAATTACGGACCTATTCATTTCTATGGCCGATGGACCCCTTCCCATATATTTACGGGGAAGTATCCGGGCCGTAGAAAGGCTCTGTGAGAAATAGGACATGTCCTATTGTTTGCTTTTTACAGACTGAGTTCCCATACTTTATATGGGAGCACGGGCCGCAAATGCGGGTGGCTGTCCACGGCTGTTTACGGGCACAGTCGTGTGCATGGGGCCTTACAAGTAGCTCCTGCAGTTCCCTCCACTTCCCCTCACCATATACTTTTATGGGCATCACGTAACCTGATCCCTCAGTGAGCTGATAATCTCTCTTGTGAATGAATGATCAGCGCTGGAGGCAGTGGTGAGGAGAAGAGAATCGTAAGTGGAAAAAGAGGAAGTTTTTTCTAATAAGAAATATTACAAAGTTTTATATATTCGCTTGTACTATTGATTTATGCAAAGTTTATTGAAACGACTGTGACCATTTAAAGATTATCTGACAATTCAAAAAAAGTTCTGACAGGTCAGTCAACTTTTGATCGTAGGGAACACAGGTGTGGAGATCCTTAGGATACAGGGAACGAAGAGGCAGATGCGCTCAGCTGAGCAATGTGCCCTTTCAGCTCTGATCATCTTTTTCTGGATCTCCTGGGCTCAGAGAAGATCTATGGACTGTACACTACTTACCTCGCATCTCCCACGAGTGAAAAAACAAGCGGAGCCCTTCTGTCCCTTTTTGGAAACAATCCATAGTGGTCTTAGCACCTGGACCCGTTTTGATCAAAGCTTGACATGTCCCTAGGTCACAAAGTTTTGGAAATGCTAGTGACCCTATATAACTAGGACTGTAGGACTAGAAAAAAAATACAACATTTCATGCTGTGCCACTTGTGCTATTTAACACAGTACAGCTGTGTGCACTTCTGCTCTTCTTCATAGCGGTTCATGATAATAATGAAAAAAATAGTCACTCTTAGTAGAAGCCGCTCCTGCGCTGGTGTGAAGGTTTGGACCAAATTCCCAGTCACAGCAGAGTGTCACAATAAATGGAAATGTATTTATTTAAAAAAGACATGTGTGATGAAATGTGTTGCACAGGTGGTCACAGAAGCTACGCGTTTCGACCTCAAACTGAGGTCTTCATCAGGCTTATATAAGCTTTTTTAAAGAAATAAATTTCCATTTATTGTGAAACTCCGCCTTGACTGGGAATTTGGTCCAATCCTTCACACCAGTGCCTTCTACTAAGAGTGACTATTTTTTTCATTGCTATCTGGAACTTCTTCTCCACGTCGAATCCTGCCGATTCTTCAGCCGCCGGTGTCCACTCTGAAGGCCAGCAGGCTCCACATGCTGGATGATCGAGTTGTGCCGACCACCTAGTACAACTCCAAAAGGTTAGTGTAACACACACACACACACACACACACTATTTTTGACCACCCTGTTTCTGTGGAATCACCCCAGAGGAGCGCTCTGTGTCTCTTTCTTTTTTTGCTACTTCATTGCCTCATAGAGGTTCATAAGTGTGAAAGTAAGTAAAGTGTGTTTATGTGACTCGCTTGTATGAAGAATCTATTGTATAGTTTGAAGTATCTGTTCCCAGTAAAATCAAGCTCATGCTGGGACGGTCTGTGAACTCATGATTTTACCTTTCCTTATCTAGGTTTCCTATGAGAATGTAGAATTGCTGGCTTTGCAGCTGTAAGATTCTCGTAGGAAGCTTTATCTTACTCATGATTTCTTATGAGAAACCTGCCTTTTTTGGGATTGGTTCAGCTCGAGCCAACTCCCCACTTATGGTATACAATTGTAACTGCATGCTAACAATAAACTAGAGAAGGACTTTTGGGTATACAAAGCATGTCTCGGTGTCTTCTCTCCGATATATCGATATAACTACTGGATTTGGATCTGGGCAAATTAACTGAAGGGTGTCCGTTGACACACCCATCCAAACCTTCAGTCTAATATATTTTGCACGGGATTGCGTCAACAATAAGACATGTATGCAAACAAAGCTTTATGTTTCAAGACAATTACATTCAAAAACATGTGCTGCAGTCTTTACATTTACAAAAGTAAATGTCAAAACCAAATGAGGTACGAATTTACAAAAGTATCTCCTAAAATTAATCCAGATATTATAGGTACTCTGACATAAATCGGGTCATCATTCATTTACATGATGCCTTTGCTGATGTCTTTGGAGCAGTGGCCTCTGGGAAAACTTCTTCTTGCATTTATCACAGCTATATGGCTTCTCCCCGGTGTGTTTCCGTTTATGTAACACAAGGTGGGTGCTGTGCTTAAAGGCCATCCCACATTCTTTGCATGGATAGGGTCTTTCTCCAGTATGGGTCCTTTGGTGGGTGATCAGGTGGGAACTAGAGGTAAAGCCCTTTCCACATTCAATACAACCATACGGTTTTATACCCGTATGTATTCTTTTGTGCGTAACGAGGTGAGAACTTTGTGTAAAACTCTTCTCGCATTGGTCGCAGACATAAGGTTTCTCCCCAGTATGAGTTCTCAGGTGAACAATTAGATAATTACTAATACTGAAAGTTTTGTCACACTCCGAACATTTATATGGCTTGTGCCCGGAATGAATTCTCTGATGTTTCACCAAAGAGGAACCGTCACTGAAAGATTTGCCACAATCAGGACAGGCAAACGGTCTCTCCACAGCATGGATTCTTTCATGTCTCCTTAGATGACACCTTTGTGTGAAAGACTTATCACATTTCATACAGATATAGCAGGACACGCCTGTATGTAATTTTTGGTGTTTGACCAGGGTCGATTTCTGCTTATACTTTTTCCCACATTCACTACAACAGTACAGCCCGCTAATCGTTGGTTTTATTTTATCATATCTCAACTTCACCGGTAAACTTTTCTTCCTCTTAAGCGCTCTTACTTCATCTTCAAAAAACATGGAGTATTCGAATGCAACTCTGTCTCGAAAGTTGTACCGACGCTCGGTGGCCATGGTGTCCTCTTTTAATGGGGTGTGCAGATCTTCTAAGTCATCAATTAAACGTATACCTTCTACTGCCACTCCATCAGGTGTAAACAACGATGTATGCAGCGCATCCGATTGGTATCTGGAGGCATCTACAAATGGTATACACCGGGAGAACCTGGTCAATCAAAAAGCAAACCGGCCAACATATAGATACTTTATAGCATGGGTGTAGTGATAGGTGAAAAAGTTACTTTCACCACGTAGACTATATATATTATATATATATTGTGTATAAATTGCAGGTAAGGCCCTGTTCACACCATGTTTAGCACGTAAGCCATTAAAGCTCCAAACATACACGCAAAACATATCCATAGGGTTTATTAGCCCGACAGATCAAAAGAATGTCCTTTCGGCCTTCGTCATGCTGGTATACTTCGGTATCCCGCATAAAAAATGTATACCGCATGGTATAACTTTTTTAAACATGGAAGACAATGGGTGACGCATGTCACAGGCATACATTAATCGTATGAGCTTTTCATGACGTATACGTTAAAAGGATCCATAATTGTCTATGGGTGAGGGATTACCGTGACGCATGACTAACAGTGGCATCCGTCACCCGTAGGCTTTTATGGCATCCGTTTAATGAATACGTCATAAAAAGGTCCTAAGGGTTCTTGACGTATCGGTCAAACGTATCCCATAATAGCCTATGGGTGACAGATGCCATTGGCCGGCATCCGTCAACGTTTAGCATATACAATGGGAGCTTTTCCAAACGTATACACTAAATATAGGAAACAAAAAACATGATGTGAATGGGACATGACTTAGTAACTCAGTACTGTTACCAGCACATGTACACTGCAGCAGACACCCTTCGTTCCGAATACAAAGTCCCTGGGTCGTGCTCGTGTCAAGCTTTTAATTTAAGAGTTTGGGCCTTAGTACGTAGCATATTTTGCAAATTTTCATTATATTATGTGTGTGCTTCTGTGCACTAGGAGCAATAGCCAGATGGATTACAGGGGGGACAGAAGGGGCGATTGCCCTTGGGTCTCCACCACCAAAAGGCCCCTACATCAAAATCATTAATATTTTTTGGACATGGTTACGCTTTCCGTGTACACTTTAAAGGCTATGGACACCATTGCAAAAAATAATTATTGCATTTTATGTATTTAAAAAATAAAATATTTACGATTGGTTTTACTAAAAATTGTGCGATGTTTGTCTTCTGCAGCTTGTATGTCTGACAATACAACACAAGCTGCTGGATGCCATTCAGTGCTCAATCCGACAGACCATCTAAATGTCGGCTCCTCTCTACCCTGCCTCTCTCGCTGCTCTCCTGAAGCCTAATCTAAGTTGACATCTAATTTGATTTAGGTTTATTTCCTTTGGTTGTAGAGATGTTAGCTTAGCGTTCAGGAAAGCAGAAAGAGAAACGTTAGAAAGTAGCCGATATTCAGCTGGTCTGTCGGACCGATCACTGTATGGCTACCAGCAGCTTGTATTGTATTGCAAGACATACAAGCTGCAGAAGACAAATTGCTAAATCTGAAATTAAAACCAATCTAAAATAGGTTTTACTTGATGAAATGAAGACAATGCAATAATAATATTAATAATAAAAATGTCTGCTAAGATGTCCATTGCCTTTAAGGCAGAGTTAACATAGTATTAACTGGATTTAAAGGGGATGTCTCTACAGAAAGAACCCTTTTCAGAATGTGACAACCCCTGGAAGGAAGCTTTAACAGAGTCTGTAATTGGAGATCGGAAGTGACATCAGCAGCCTCCCCTAGATAACACATCACTCAGCAGCCTCCCCTAGATAACGCATCACTCTTCTCAGCAGCCATCTTCCCTTTGCTATGGTCAGTATAGAAGCTACTTATCTTGGCTCAGAGGGTGCTGAATATATGCGTTTACCCTCCATTATAGTGAAGGAGACAGCCTGATGTGTTACCACAACTCTCCTCATCCTGCAGTAATAGAGTGCCTGGGCATACAAGCAATGCCACCTCACCATCACGAATGGTAGACCTGCCTTCTAAAGAGCAATAAGGGTCCCAGTATTAGCCCCCCCCCCCACTCAAAAATATCAAGAACTGCATACTCACCCAGTCTTCCTGGGCCTGTTAGTGTTGGGTCTTCTCCATGTTCAAGGCATGATATTAATTTGGGTTTTTGATTACGGTGGGCTGAACAAAGGCAATGAAGTCAGTATTAAATAGAAATCATGTATTGGTAAAAATCCTACATTTGTCTCCTATTTAATAACACACATTCGGTGGGTTAGGGAGAAGCCGAGTGACGGAGGATCAGACTACACCGGGTTTATTTGTAGTCTGGCAACACATAATCCTGCATAGGAGCTGCAGACATAAAACGTTTTAATCGAGACTATTGGCGAAATTTCTTATTTTAGATTCCAGGGAACAATAAAAAATGGTGGAATTGGACATAACCTTCCTTTATTTATTACTAGTTCCATTTAAAAATGTTTTCAAAAACAGAATAAACGTGACCCTGAGGCCCCATACACACGACCGTGCCTGTAATCACAAACCAGCACGGTCGGCCGCGGACAGTCACACGCATTTGCGTGCCGCGCTCCCATTATAAAGTATGGGAGAACGGTCCATAAAATCTAATAATAGGACATGTCCTGTTTTTTTTACGGAAGCTTTCTACGGCCTGGACACATTCGCGTGTATATGTACGGAAAGGTGTCCGTCGGCTGTAGAAATGCATGGGTCCATAAATACGGATGAAATCTACGGTTGTGCGCATTGGGGCCTAACGTCTGGCATTTTCAGAGACCTGTTGTCATTGGTGGGGGTCTGAGCTCTGTGACCTCCACCGAGTGAGAGAGCGAAGGGGCTGCGGTAACTCCGACCACTCTCTGCTTCATAGGAGAAACAAAGACCGTACACTAGAATACATTACAGTCTGAGGCCCGTGAAGGCAAGAGAGCGCTCAATCCCTTTGTTCTACAGATTGGTGGGAGTTCCCGGAATGACCACCTCTGACAGGTTTCTATGACAAGTGAGAAGTTCGTGGTAACCGGAGATGAAATTTAAACGTACCCGGGGTGCAGAAGGTTTGGTAATTATCCATCATGACTTGTCGGTAGAGCTCCTTCTGCCCTTCTTCTAAACATCCCCATTCTTCCGTTGAGAAATATACGGCAACGTCTTCAAACTCTGCAGGAAACTTAAAATACAAAAAAAGAAATTATCTTTATTTAAAACCAAAATGGATGAACTATTTACTTAACCTCTTAAAGGCAATGAGTAGAAAATATATATGCTTTTTATTAATTTTTTTAACATCGGAACCTACGTGTGACATACGCCATTGTATGGCATCAGCCACAGTTATATACGTCAGGGAGTTTCCCCAGGGCCGGAGTCCACGAAAGGAGCATCAGGTAGCTGTCCATATAAAGATAGTGACGTCCGCAGCTTCTCCAGGGTCGGAGTCCCCAGCCAAAGCACTCCCAATGTTCTGGATGGGGACTCCGGCGCTGTAAGCACCTGACATCACCGTCCATACATGGGCAGTGACGTCAGAAGCCTCCATGGGCACAGTGCTTCAGGTAGCGCTCTGCCAGGAGTGTTAAGGATACGAATCCCACTGTAAGCCTATACAATTGGATATGTTGCAGCCTTCAATATGAGATATACGTGGGGAGTCCTCCCCACGTATACCTCCAACAGAAAACTATACGCTGATGTGTAGAGGGCCTTAAAGGGGTTTTCTAGGTACGCTGATGTGTAGAGGCCCTTAAAAGGGTTTTCCAGGGATATTTTTTTTCTCAGGCCGTGCAGCGCACGAGCACTGAGTTTCGCTAATAAGGAGGCAAATGGTACGGACATTGAGGCGTAATCAAAGAGGCGGGCATCGAGGAGACTGTGGACCAATAGGTTGCCTCAAATCCAGGTGTACGTCAGCAGTCTCGGGTTTTGAGGCATCCTATTGGTCCACGGCCTCCTCTATGTACGCTCCGTTCATGCTTTGCTTGCACTTCAATAGCAGCACGATTTTATTATATATATATATGGGGTACATATATTATGATGGGGATCACATTAGATATCTGAGGTGCAGTAACAGGATTTTGTGACTGCACCTCAGATAAAGCAGGTGGGCAGGATAAGTAGTAAAGAGCAGCCCTGCGTCATTACGTAGGTTAGTGAGGTATCACAAAAAAAAAAAAAAGAGACAGACGAAAATCAGAACTTCCGACTTCCGGCAGCTCAGATGTAGGGAGAATAGGAAGGAAAGTCTTCAGATTTAATACAGACTTTATATTAGCAACTTTATTAAATCGTAACATAAAATGTTAGTTCAAACATTTTGTTTCCCTGGAAAACCCCTTCAATGGTTACCTTGAGTTAAAAATGTTGCATTAAGTTTCAGGGTGCAATTTCCTTTCATTATCAAACCCCCTGATATTCAGTTTACAACCTGCTCCTAGTTTTAGATCTGTGTCATGTGGACGTGTCTCCAAGTAATATATGCTGGGTGTGACGTCTGTGACTCCAGGATGCTGCTGCCTTCACTAGATGTCATGTAACAGCACAGCTTCATTCTTGAACTGCTTTCTACTTCCAATACTGATGCATGTGTCTTTGATCTCTCCTTACTCTCCATGGATATTCTGCCGTGGGTTCTCACACATTCTGTTATGGGTTCTCTACTCTCACTACACTTGATGCTGCCTGTGTAAACTTTCCGCCTCCTACTGCAGACTCTGGTTCCTCTTGAATACTGCTGGCTCTGCTGTTTATAACCACAGTAGCAGTGTGCTGTCAGTGAGTGGTCTGACCTCTGTTTCGTAGTTCTGGACCCCGCTTACCAATCTCCAAACTGGCCACCACAGTCTCAGACTTTCCTCTGGAAATCTTTGAAAGTCTGAGACACACCCCCTCCTCCTCCACCGCCCACTGATGGACCAGCGCTGATGACGTCGGCGCTGTGTTCCGCAGCCCCGACGTCATCAGCGCTGGAAAATTGTTAGAAGATTCCCTTGGTAATAAATGGATCGCAAAGTGACCCCAAGCGATCAACTATAATCTATGTGGAACCCATGGGGAAACCTGGCCATGAGTGTTAAATTTCACTGCAGCGCCAACACAGGGGAAGTAAGCATTACACATTGCCCATTCCAATTAATGGGCTGTCTCTATGCAATACAGGACAGGTCCTCCAGTGTGGGAGACATTATTTGTAACCGCTCCCCACTCTGATCAATAGATGAGGAGCCTGATAGAGGAACCTCTATTAATCCCCTAATACGGTGTATTCTAAACTGGACAACCCCTTTAACCCCTTAATGCACCAGGGAATGCCAGTACGTCCTGGTGCAGGGGGAGAAGTATGGAGAGCACTCAATACCCTGCCAGTGTTAGCTGTGTTCCACAGCTGACACCCGGGACTAATGGCGATCGCGTTGTTACTGACTGTTTAAGCCTTCAAATGCTGCGGTCAATCACGACCACAGCATCTGAGGCGTTAGAAAGAGGGGGGTGCCACCCTCCGACAGCTCATCGGCCCCCCCTGCAATGAGATTGGGGGGTGACTATGGTTGTCATGGCAGCCCAGGAGCCTAATGAAGGCCCCCAAAGCTGCCTTCACTCTGCCGCTGTTAAGCCCTACTGAAATACATTAGTATTGCAATATATAAGTATCGCAGTTTATTGTACCAGCGATCTAACGATCGCTGGTTCAAGTCCCATAAGGGGACTAATAAGGTGTAAAAAAAAAAAAAAATTAAATAACGTTTTTAGTAGTGAAAAAAAACAAAAATGTAAAAAAAAAAAAAACTTTTCCAACTAAAGTAATGTAAAAAATATATATAAATAACGCACACATTGAAGTCCCCCATATTGCTTATAAAACACGGCCAGATTGACTTGAGCCAATTCATAAATTGAATAGGTGTCCAAAAATAAATAAGTCATGCCGCCATCTTTAAAACGGTAACGCAACAATGAATTGTATATACACAATAAAACGAGGCGTATGTAACCTGTAGAGACGTCTTCCTTGGTTTTTTCCCACGATTTATAGGAGGCTTTCTCTTCTTTAATCTCTTCGTTCTCTTTAGTCGTGGCATCCTGGAAAGTGGTGCAGTAAAAGATAAAAGGTGAAAGTGATAATAAAAAATACAAATGTGTTACAATTCCAACATTGTATCTTACAGGTCACATGTAGGTTCTGTGACATAATGCACATATATCTGAATAGGAAAACAGTAACAAGTGTACAGACCATGCTGGCTATCCTGCCCAAAGCTTAGAACGGACGGCGGGGTGGGCCGGTTGCGAAGGCAACCATCGTTCACGAAAACCCACCCAAACAGGAGCTTTGCAGGAGAGGGTTCGGTAGCTTTGGGCCGGAGAGCGGGCTACGCTTAACCCTTTAACGACCCAGACATTTTTCGTTTTTACGTTTTAGTTTTTCACTCCCCGCCTTCCGAGAGCCGCAACATTTGGTTTAGCAGGGGCAGAAAGAAGGCAGACCAGGGGGCATTTATTAGGGCCCCGGACTGCCATGACTACCATCGGCGCCCTCCGATCGCGCTGCGGGGGGGCCGTTGGGCTGTCGGAGGCCCCCCCCTCCTAATGGTTTAAATGCCGAGGCCGCTATTGACCGCAGCATTTAACTAGTTAAATGGCCAGGAACAGCACGATCACTGTACCTGGCCGTTAGAGTAGCGTGTCAGCTGTAATACGCAGCTGCGTTGTATGGAGCACGCTCAGCACGTGAGCCCACACCAAACAACACCCCCTGGTCCATGACGTATTTTCGTCATGGGTCGTTAAGGGATTGGGTTTTCCCGTAATCGATATTTAATCACCTACACACAGGATAGGTAAAGAGTATCGGATTGGTGGGGGATCCAATTGCTGGGAGCCCGACCGTTCCCGAGAATGGGCTTACCTGCTCGTCCCCGTGCGCCCCATGTGAACGTAGAAGTACTGCGCTTGCTCGGCCACCGTTCTGTTTACTTTCAATGTAACATGCGCAGTACCGCTCTATTTACACGGGGCCACAGAGACGGACAGGTAAGCGCGTTCTCGGACTCAGTGGGGCTCCCTGCAGTCCCTAGGGGGACTAATAAAAAATAAAAAGCAAAAAAAGAATTAAAGAATACCTGGTGGTCGTGGGTGAAAAATCATTTTCATGTAACCTAGAATTCTATTCTAAGTCGGCTCTGTACCGCCTAGTATTCAATTTTTTGGTGTTCCAGTGCCGTATGCTAATGAGCAGAAAAGAGTCACGTCTTCATTCCTCAAGCTTTTCCGAATTTACCTCGTCTCCCCCCAGCACACACAAAATCTTGCGCATCGATGTCGTGTTCTGATGAGTGCGCACAACGGGTCACTACAGCAGCGCATCCGCAGTAACTAGATTTGAGGCCCGGACCAAGCAGGGAAGGCAGTCAAAAAGTTCATTGCCGTTATCCCCTCTCCTAAACTCCTCCTCCAAACGTAAATAACGGTCTGCAAACACTTTGCGCCTTTTATTGTAGTAATCCTGCAGTCTCATTCGCTCCTCTTCTTATGCCCACCCACCGTCGAAAACTGTCCCGCCCTGAATTTCGAAGTCTCGTCTGAGATAGCTCGCATGCGCCCGTCATGTATGGTCCGTCACCTTTCCCTGCTTCGTCCGGGCCTCAAATCTAGTTACTGCGGATGCGCCGCTATAGTGACATCGATGCACAAGATTTCCTGTGTGCTGGGAAGGGGGGGGGGGACGGACGAGCTGTCACTCAAAAGGAAGGAGGTGATGCAAGGCTTGAGGAATGAAGATATGATGTTTCATCCCATGTGACCGCCGCTGCAGCCAATCGCAGGCTGCAGCGTTCTCCTGGGATGAGACGTGATCCCAAGGGGCCGGCCTGCAGTTTTCTGCAGCGGACATTCCAGGCGAAAAACTACACCACAGTTCGGTGCGTTTTTTCGCCCGGAATTCCATCCAGCTGGGGGGGGGGGGGGGGGGTGTAAGCTGTCTTCTCAGATGCAGCAAGGGATCATGGGTACGGTGGGTTACAAGACAGGAAACAGCCAGAAGCAAAAGATGTAAACAAACAGAAAGAGCAGCAGTGACCATTGAGATCAAACAGAAACTGGTTAGGCCCTGTTCACACAGAGTTTTTTTGCAGGCAGGAAAATCTGCCTTAACCCTTTCAAGACCGAGCTCATTTTGACCTTCATAACCAGCCCCATTTTCTCAAATCGGACATGTGTCAATTTATGTGTTAATAACTCTGGAATGCTTTTGCCTATCCAAGCGATTCTGAGATTGTTTTATCGTGACATATTGTACTTTATGTTAGTGGAAAAATTTGATCAATAAATTCATTGCTTATTTGTGAAAAACACCAAAATTTAGAGAAAATTTGCAAAAATTATGATTTTTCTCATTTTAAATGTATCTGCTTGTAAAACAGATAGTAACTATTTTGTGTGGTATTACTATTTTATATATTCTATATGTCTACTTTAGATTGGCATCATTTGTTGAACATCCTTTTATTTTTCTAGGACGTTACAAGGCTTAGAACATTAGCAGCAATTTCTCACATTTTCAAGAAAATTTCAAAAGGCTATTTTTACAGGGGCCAGTTCAGTTCTGAAGTGGCTTTGAGGGCCTTATGTACTAGGTAGACCCTATAAATCAACCCATATTAAAAACTTCACCCCTCAAAGTATTCAAAACCGCATTCAGAAAGTTTCTTAACCCTTTAGGCGTTTCACAGGAATTAAAGCAAAGTACAGGTGAAATTTACAAATTTAATTTTTTTTGCTGAAATTCATTTGTAATACATTTTTTTCTGTAACAAAGAAGGTTTTACCCGAGAAATGCAACTCAATATTTATTGCCCAGATTCTGCAGTTTTTAGGAATATCCCACATGTGGCCCTAGTGCGCTAATTTACTGAAACACCGGCCTCAGAAGCAAAGGAGCACCTAGTGGATTTTGAGGCCTCCTTTTTTTAGAATATATTTTAGGCACCATGTCAGGTTTGAAGAGGTCTTGTGGTGCCAAAACAGTGGAAATCCCACAAAAGTGAGACGGTTTTGGAAACTACACACCTCAAGGAATTTATCTAGGGGTATAGTTAGCATCTTGACCCCACAGGTCTTTTGCTATATTTATTGGAGTATGTCTGTGAAAGTGAAAATCTACTTTTTTTCTGAAAAAATATAAAAAAAAATAATATTTGCAAGGAATAAAGATTAAAAAGCACCCCAGAACTTGTAAAGCTACTTCTCCCGATTACGCCAATACCCCATATGTGGTACTAAACTGCTGTTTGGACCCACAGCAGAGCTCAGAAGGGAAGGAGCGCCATTTGGATTTTGAAGCGCAGATTTTGCAGGATTGTTTTAAGTGCCATGTCGCGTTTGCAACGCCCTGGAGGGACCAAAACAGTGGAAACCCCCCAAAACTGACCCCATTTTGAAGACTACACCCCTCAAGGAATTTTTCTAGGGGTATAGTTAGCATTTTGACCCCACAGTTTTTTTGCTGAATTTAGTGGAATTAGGCCGTGAAAATGAAAATCTACTTTTTTCTGAAAAAACATAGAAATGTTTAATTTTTACAATGAATAAAGGAGAAAAATCACCCCAAAATTTGTAAAGCAATTTGTCCCGATGTCAGCAATACGCCATGTGTGGTAATAAACTGCTGTTTGGACCCACGGCAGGACTCAGCAGGGAAGGAACAATATTTGGCTTTTGGAGCTCAAATTTAGCTGGAATGGTTTTCGGGTGTCATGTCGCATATGCAAAGCCCCTGAGGTACCAAAACAGTGGAAACCTCCCAAAAGTCCCTTTAGGGGACTGGAACGAGCTATCATTAGGTCGCTGGTACAATACACTGCAATACTAATGTATTGCAGTATAATGTCATTTTACAGGCTCCTGTAACAGCGCGATCGCTGTTCCTGTCCATTAGTCCCGGGTGTCAGCTGTAATACACAGCTGACACCTGCAGAATATGGATTGGGCGCAGCGCGTGAGCCCGCTCCATATATAACCCCTCGCACCACAACATTGTATTAAGTCGTGGTGCGCGAAGGCGTTAATGCGCAGCGGATGGTGCAAAGTGAAAATTAAAATTTTCCACTGATATGCCATTTTAATGCACAATATGTTGTGCCCAGTTTGTGCACTGAAGACAAATACCTCATACAATGTTGAGCGGGTTCTCCCGGATATAAAATGTCATATATGTGGACGTAAGCTGGTGTTTGGGCACGCTGTGGGGCTCAGAAGGGAGGGAACGCCATTTGGCTTTTGGACCGCAGATTTTGCTTGGTAACTGTTCTGTTTTGGGTTTTGCTGGTATTTCAGTTATAATGTGGGGGCATATGTAATCTGTGCGGAGAACATCAGGGCATAATAAGAGGGTATAATAATGGGGTACATAAATAATAATCCGCAGATATGTGGCCAGAGTCGCACTGATAAATGGCGCCCGATCTCATCTGCTTTTGGAACACTCTGCACATTTTGCATCGCCATATTCTGAGAGCCAGAACGGTTTTATTTTCTTCACCACCGGAGCCGTGTGAGGGCTTATTTGTTGCGGGACAATCTGTACTTTTCATTGGTACCATTTTAGGGTACATGTGATTTTTTTTTATCACTTTTTATTAGATTTTTTTGGCAAGCAAAGTGACAAAAACATAAATTCTGACAATGTTTTTTGTATATTTTTTTTTACAGTGTTCACCATGCGGTATAAATTACATTTTACTTTATTCTGCGGGTCGGTATGATTACGGCGATACCAGATGTATATAGGTTTTTTATGTTTTGTGGCGATTGCGCAATAAAATCACTTTTCTATAAAATTATTTATTTTCTGTGTCCCCATATTCTGAGAGCCATAATTTTATATTTTTCCGTCAAATAAGCGGTGTAAGGGCTTGTTTTTTGCGGGACGGGTTGTAGTTTTTATTGGTACTATTTTGGGGTACATGCGACTTTTTATTCTATATTTTGGGAGGGTTGATGACCAAAAATTTGTGATTCTGACATTGTTTTTTAATTATTTTTTTTGCGGTGTTCACCGTGCGGGAAAAATAATATTATAGTTTTATAGTTGGGGTCGTTACGAACGCGGTGATACCAGATATGTGTACTTTTTTTAACATTTTCATTTTTTTCCTATAATAAAAGACTTATTATAGGAAAAAAAGCATTTTTTGTTTTTGTAACTTTTATAACTTGTTTTTACACTTTTATAAAACATTTTTATTACTTTATTTTTTACTTGAAGCCTGGCAGCACTGATGGCTGCTATAATACATTACACTACCTAGGTAGTGTAACGTATTATAAACTGTCAGTGTGACGCTGAGAGTCACACTGACAGGAAGCTTATGAGGACCTGCATCCGGCTGGTTCTCATAGGCTGCTGTGCATGGCAGACCCAGGGGCTGTTATATGGCCCCCGGTTCTGCCTTATAACCGACTGCAGCACCCGCAATCGGTCCCTGGGAAAGTTTGTTGTAGCAACAAACTTTCCAGTTCGTTGCTACAACACACTTTCCCTGCGATCACATGACCGGGACCTGAACTAATCAGGTCCCGATCATATCTCCGGGACCAGAGGCAGGTGATAACAGCGTGATCTGGGTGTCAGCGCTACTCTGAGACACCCGGATCGCGCTTTTAACACCCACCGTGAATTCACGTCGGCACTGCACAGAGCCCAGCAAATGCCGACGTGAATATACAGTGGGCGGTCGGGAAGCGGTTAAAGAGGCTCTGTCACCAGATTTTGCAATCACTATCTGCTATAGCAGCAGATCGGCGCTGCAATGTAGATTACAGTAACGTTATTTTTAAAAAACGAGCATTTTTGGCCAAGTTATGACCATTTTTGTATTTATGCAAATGAGGCTTGCAAAAGTCCAACTGGGCGTGTTTAAAAGTAAAAGTACAACTGGGCGTGTATTATGTGCGTACATCGGGGCGTGTATTGTGTGCGTACATCGGGGCGTTTTTACTACTTTTACTAGCTGGGCGTTCTGATGAGAAGTATCTTCCACTTCTCTTCAGAACACCCAGCTTCTGGCAGTGCAGACACAGCCGTGTACTCGAGAGATCACGCTGTGACGTCACTCACTTCCTGCCCCAGGTCCTGCATCGTGTCGGACGAGCGAGGACACATCGGCACCAGAGGCTACAGTTGATTCTGCAGCAGCATCGGCGTTTGCAGGTAAGTCGATGTAGCTACTTACCTGCAAACGCTGATGCTGCTGCAGAATCAACTGTAGCCTCTGGTGCCGATGTGGCCGACACGATGCAGGACCTGTGAGTGACGTCACAGATCTGCACTGTCAGAAGCTGGGCGTTCTGAAGAGAAGTGGATGATACTTCTCATCAGAACGCCCAGCTAGTAAAAGTAGTAAAAACGCCCCGATGTACGCACATAATACACGCCCAGTTGTACTTGTACTTTTGCAAGCCTCATTTGCATAAATGCAAAAATGGTCATAACTTGGCCAAAAATGCTCGTTTTTTAAAAATAAAAACGTTACTGTAATCTACATTGCAGCGCCGATCTGCTGCAATAGCAGATAGGGGCTGCAAAATCTGGTGACAGAGCCTCTTTAAAATTCCTTCAGGAATTTTAAAGGCAGATATTGACCTGCCTGCAATTTCTTTGCCTCGTTTTTCGGCCGTGGCCACGCACCGGGCGAAAAACGCTTTCTCCGCCTCCCCGTTGATGTCAATGGGAGGTCACAGACAAACGCCCGAAGAAAGGGCACGTCGCTTCTTTTTCCCGCAAGCTTTTTTTACCCGCGTAAACCGCAGCAAAAAACGTCCGAAATCGCCACCCATTGATTCCAATGGGAGGCAGAGGTTTTTTTTCCCCACGAACGGAAAAAGATGCTCGCGGAAAAGACCGCCTCCCATTGAGATCAATGGGAGGCGATTTCGGAAGTTTTTTTGCAGCGTTTTCCGTGGCAAAAAACTCTGTGTGAACAGGGCCTTAGAAGTTATGTAAGGGGTTTTAGGGAAGGCAAATCAAGGCTGGGGGACACTTTTTAGAAAATATTTTTTTTTATATACGGTGTAAAAAAAATAAAAAAAAAATTACTCTTTTAAAAAAAAATCCCTTTCCCTAGAAAAGTGTAAAAAAATAAACATTACTGGTATCGCCGCGTCCGTAAAAGTCTGAACTATTACAATATATCATTATGTAACCTGCACGGTGAACGCCAGAAAAAAAACAAAAAAAATGCCAGAATGTTTTTTGGTCACTTCATCTCCCACAATAAAAAAAAAAGTCATCAAAATACAGCGCCAAGGGGTTAAAGAGGATCTTCTCCTGACACGTCTGTCATAGTAAATATTGGATTCCCCATGAAACAACAATTCTAGAACATCTTTTCTTAGAACTCTACATTGTGTCATTCCTCTGTTATTCCTCCTAGAAATGTATGAATCAATTGAGAACTGGGTGTTACCAGTTGGGGGTGTGTCCCCACACAGACTGACACTGTCCAATGAGAGCTGATATAGTGAGAGCGCGCAGGGACACGCCTCATTGACAAGATGAATGATAACACCCAACTGTCAATTTATTCCTACATTTCCAGGAGGGATAACAGATGGACAGCACAACACATAAGAAAAAGATGCCCCAGCATTGTCAGGCTATATTCACTCGTAGCAGATTTTCCGTTCGGATTGGGGGGACGGGAAATCTGCCCCGGAAAGTAAGCCGGGGCAGATTTGGAGGATGGGAGCCATTACCCACCTCACAGATCCTCGTCGTTCCAGCACCGCCGCTCCGCTCCTCCCCACCACTGTGTACCGACGTAGCTGCAGAGATGATGTGCCCGTATACCCATGTGATCGCTGCAGCCAAGCACTGGCCTCCGCGATCCTGTGCCGTATACCCACTGAGACCAGTGATTGGCCGCAGCGATCACGTGGGTATACGGGCACATCATCGCCGCAGCTATGTCAGTACACAGTGGTGGGAAGGAACGGAAGCGGAGACGCTGGAACGATGGGTATCCATGACCTGGAAAACCCCTTTAGGGGGAGTTCACACTGAGTTTTTTGATGCGGAAACCGCGTCGGAAAACGCGCCAAAAAAGCCTCCCATTGATTTCAATGGGAGGCGGAGGCGTTTTTTTCCCACGAGAATCATTGTTTTCCTTGCTCTTCTTTATACGATCCGCATTTTGCGGATGACATTTCATCCGCAAAATACCGTCCACGGTCCGGGAATTTACGGACCGGAAAAATACTACGTTGGTGTGCGCGAGGCCTTATCTCAGAGGGAATACCAGTATTTAGAAAATCAGATGTCAGGAGAGGCGACAGAATCAAATCTGATCATCCAGAACAAGATTTAAAAAAAAAAGAAGAGCAAAAGAACCAACAAGGAGATTCCTCTGACTGCAAAAATAAATAATAATAATAATTAGAACTATTCTGACCATTCAATAATTCAGAAAGTATCTGATAATCCGGTAACATATAAATATATAGAGAGAATGTATTTATTGATCTATGATACAGATATCAGTGCTATAGAAATAATACAAATCAATAAACGGACAGCCGGAGCTGTAAACGCGTCAGTCGGCGCCGTCCGTATTGTCAGCACGGTGCTCGGTGCACGGTGGAGCCGCCATACTGTCACCTACCTCCCCTCACAAGCTGCTACATCCAGCCGCCACCGTCTACTGTGTACACCGGAAGTGACGTGTCACGTCATCACGCCACTCCCATACCTGTAGTCTCTGCGAGAGCAGAGCAGTGATTGGCTGTTGCCAGGACGACGCGTCGCCGCTGAGTAGTAAGGAGCACGCAGACGTCAGTCAATGTTCTGTAGTAGAAAGATGGAGGATTCCGCTGCACCGGGACAGGAGAGACGATGTGATGAAGGGAGCGAGTGACGGATCTAATGCCCAGAGAGGGAATATATGTGGGATTTCTAGCACTGTATGGGGGTATATTTATCAGCACATGTGGGCGTCTCTGGCACTGCATGGAAGTACATATGGCGCTGTGTGGGGGATACTTGGCACTGTATCGGCATATATGACACTGTATGGGGTGATCTGGCGTTATGTGGGCACTGCATGGGGTATGCATGGCACTGTATGGGGGTCTCTAGCATTGTGTGGGGTATACATGGCACTGTATGGGGGTCTCCAGCATTGTATGGGGTATACATGGCACTGTATGGGGGTCTCTAGCATTGTATGGGGTATGCATGGCACTGTATGGGGGTCTCTAGCATTGGATGGGGATTTCTAGCACTATGGTGGGGCATCTTTATCACTATATGTAGGCATCCCTGGCACTGTTTGGGGGCATCTCTAGGAGCCATGTGCTGCAATGTCCAGCACTATATAGGGTGTATCAAGCTCAGTATCTGGTACTGTATAGGGGGTCTCCGGCACTATATGAAGCCATTTATTTCACAGTGGGGGCACCTCTCTTGCATTCTGGGGGCACCTATGGCAGGCAAAGAGCACATGTTGTACAACAAGCACATGACATGCATTGCGTCTGCTCCGGCCACCGGGGTCCTGAATATTTCAGGATATACAGGCGTAGAGGGCACTGGGCATTGTGTCACCCGAGTTATTTTTCTTAAGCTGAAGTTCTGGAGACTCTGAGATCTTAGGCTTTGTTCACATCTGCGTTGGGACACTTCATGGGTTCCGTCGGACCTTTCCATCAGGGGAACCCAAACTGAAACACATGAAAACCATGAATAGCGCGACTACGGTATTAATTCAGTCAAAACCTTTCCACAACGGTGACAAACGGAAACCATTTGCACCGGATCCGTCACCATTGAAATCAATGGTGATTCAAACGGAAGCCTCTGGTTTGTTTCAGTTTGTATTCCGTTCATGGGTTCCCCTGACGGAAAGCCCCGACGGCACCCATGAACGGAGTCCCGACGCAGATGTGAACGAAGACGGAATTTTGAGGCAGATTTTCCTCTTATTGCACGCCAATTTTCGTGGTGTTTTTCGCCCGCGGCCATAAAATGCAGCGAAATACGCTGTCTCTGCCTCCCATTGATGTCAATGGGAGGTTAGAGGCGTAAACGCCCGAAGATAGGGCATGTCCCTTCTTTTTCCCGCGAGCCAGTTTATCCGCTCGCGGGAGAAAAACACCTCCGTCTCCCATTGAAATCCATGGGATGCATTTTCGGCCGTTTTTTGGCACGTTTTGAGTAAAAAAAAAACTCTGTGTGAACTCCCCCTTACAGGTACGTGTGAAATATTGTTATTCAATGAAAAGCCGCAGGAAATGTGACAACTTTTTTTTGTCATCTTGAAAACTCATACTGGTGATGCGATACCTGAACATGACTTAGTAAGGCCTCGTGCACACGGCCGGCCGCAGACACCCGCGGGCTGCATTTTCGTGCCGTGCTCCCCTAGAAGGTATGGGAGCACGGCCCGCAAAAAACAAAAAGTAGGACTTGCTCCATATTTCCCGGCACGGACACCCTTCTGTAGCGATACGGAAAGGTGTCCGCGGCTAATAGAACCGGGCAGGTCCGTAATTGCATTTTTTTTTTTTACGGTCCTGTGCCTGGGGGAGTGAATACCCAGATGGTAGATTTAGAGGATCAGGTAGCTACTACCTGGAAGGATAAAAGCAGCCTGGTCTAAGGCCCCATACACATGGAAAACCAATCATCAGTCTTCAGGCAGGGATGAGCTGCAATGACAGCCACAGACCATGGACAAGAGTGGCGCTGTTTACAGAAATAAAAGCAGACCCTTTGTTCTAATCCCAGATAACCCCTCCAAACTATCCTGTTTGCCTCAGGCCTCTTTTCGTTCATATGAATGTTGGTGTGATTTCCATGTGTCATCTATTTTTTCTGGTCCGTTTTTCTCCTCTGCAAGCGTTTCCTGTTTTGTTTTTTTTTTAATTAGCAACTGATTCGTGACAAATAGCCCGCACACCGATGTCGTCCATGTCCTGCCATTTTTTTTCATGCACCCAATGGGTGAGTCTGGCCCGCAAAAATGGACCAGAATAGGGCATGCAGTAGATTTCCCGCAACTAACACGTTTGGTTAAAAAGAATGGATGTGTGAATAGCCCCATTGACTTTTTGGGTCTACGTGCTGTCCAATGTTAGAACGTAAGGCACGCGAAAGAGAAACATGTTCGTGTGACTAAGGCCTAATGCACAGAACCGGCCGGGTCCCGTCCGTGATCCGTGGAAAGATAGGACATGTCCTATCTTTCCACGGATCGGAGAGTCCGTTTTTATGGACGAGATTCACCCGCTAAAGTCAATAGCTCCGTAAAAACGATTGAATGCCTTGAAAAACGGCCCCAGTGGCACTCGTTGGTGTGCAACTCCACTTAGTGGGTGCCAGGATGCCACCTCCGCCAAATAAGAAACCTTGTTTTTGGTAATTAACACTTCTAGGTTGTTATTGCTCACAAGAGTTACAATCTGTGAAATACAATAGCAGTAAAATTCAATATGTATGGGATATTGCAAATCAAAAAAGTGCCCCTAGTCCTCACAACACTTACCTTCCCACTGGCCTACGTCTTCAGATGCAATAAGGAAGAGTGCGCGGTCCCGGCTGTTCTTTCGCAGGGACCGCGAATGCGCGTTACTGGCCGTATAACCGAACAGCCCATACATGGCACGGCCCTAGTGACGTGTCGTATACCAAGAAGAAACTTTGAACAGTTTGACCAAGTAATAGGTATACGGCTGGTAAACACAGCGGGCAAAGAGTGTGACGTCACCAGTCATGTGCCCCATGGCAGCATCGGGAAACGGGGCTAGTTTAGATACAGTAAATGCATTGCAAATGTAATCACATTCCCAGGTTAAAAGCACTGACATGAAAGTTTTGACTCAGAAAACCCCTTTAATACTTCTTTTCAACAGGAAAAACAAGGCGCTAACTGGTACCACTTGACTCGATTATGTAGAGTCCAATTATGGGATGCCAACTGTGCCCTGATAGGGTATGTTAAATGGGTTGTCCAGACTGGGGGCTGTTTTATATACTGATTACCTATCCACAGGTTAGTATATGATAGATGGGAGTCCGACACCCGGACCCCGCACCGATCAGCTGTTCCGGCTGCCTCCAGGAACCGTAAGCTATGTAGGGTCGTTGCCGGAAGTAGAATGCTCCGTACACTGTATAGCGGCCATGTTGGGTTACTGCAGCTCTATTCCTATTTAAGTGAATAGGAGCAGAGCTGCAGTAGCCCAGCATGGCCGACACACAATGGTCAGAGGCATCTGTTTCCAGCACCGACCCTGCATAGTTTCCGGAAAAGCATCATCGGTGCAGAGTCCGGGCGTCGGACCCCCACCGATCATATACTGCTGACCTATCCTGTGAATAGGTCATCAGTATAAAAAAAAACATCCCGAAACCTGGACAACCCTTTTAAGAGGAATTGTTCATACCAGGCATCCTCTATAGGGGTTTTCACTTTTCTGCTTTTTCAGTTTTCAAACAACGAATGGAGCGAAAGATGCAAAGACGAGTAAGTGGACGTGACTTCGGGTCTTAAGACATTTATTATTTTTTTGCGGAGACTGAAAAGTAAAAATGTCAAAAAAAACAAATGGGAAAAGAATAAAACATTATAGACCTTCCTAAAGACTTCCGACACTAGAGGTACTTGGGCGTTACCGGTCATCATTCACCTGCATGATGCCTTTCCTGATGTCTTTGGAGCAGTGGCCTCTGGGAAAACTTCTTCTTGCATTTATCACAGCTATATGGCTTCTCCCCGGTGTGTTTCCGTTTATGTAACACAAGGTGGGTGCTGTGCTTAAAGGCCATGCCACATTCTTTGCATGGATAGGGTCTTTCTCCAGTATGGGTCCTTTGGTGGGTGATCAGGTGTGAACTAGTTGAAAAGCCCTTTCCACATTCAATACAACCATAAGGTTTTACACCCGTATGTGTTCTTTTGTGCGTAATGAGTGAAGAACATTGCGTGAAACTTTTCTTACAGTGGTCGCAGACGTAAGGTTTCTCCCCAGTATGAGTTCTCAGGTGAACAATTAGATAATTACTAATGCTGAAAGTTTTGTCACACTCCGAACATTTATACGGCTTGTGCCCGGAATGAATTCTCTGATGTTTCACCAAAGAGGAACCGTCACTGAAAGATTTGCCACAATCAGGACAGGAAAACGGTCTCTCCACAGCATGGATTCTTTCATGTCTCCTCAGATGACACCTTTGTGTGAAAGACTTATCACATTTCATACAGATATAGCAGGACACGCCTGTATGTAATTTTTGGTGTTTGACCAGGGTCGATTTCTGCTTATACTTTTTGTTACATTCACTACAACAGTACAGCTCACGCGTTTTGTCATAGTTCAACTTCACCGGTAAACTTTTCTTCCTCTTCAGCTGTCTAATTTCATCTTCGAAAAACATGGAGTATTTGAATGCAACTCTGTCTCGAAAGTTGTACCGACGCTTGGTGGCCATGGTGTCCTCTTTCAATGGAGCGTGTAGATCTTCTTCCAAGACCTCTATCAAATGTATACCTTCTACTGCCAATCCGTCAGGTGTAAACAACGATGTATGCAGCTCATCGGTGGAGGTATCTACAAAAGGTATACACTGTGAGAACCAGGTCAACTGAAAAGTAAACCGGGCAAAATATAGACACTTCAAGAAATTGGGGAATCAACAAGTTCGAACTAAACCGTCGAAGAAATACCATGCAAATCTATGGACGCCGTCAATCATCTAAAGCAGAGTCGGGATAGAAAACAGTAAAACCAATAAAGTGTGGATTTAAGCTGGAACACTTTGCCCCAATCTGTTCTGTTCCGATATTTCGACTATTAGGAACCTGGTCGAGAGTGGACCATGTCCTACAAGATATTTAAGGGAATGAAGAATTGTTCCGACACATGCAACTCCCAGCTGGTATCATAGGGAGAAGCAGCTGGCGGCACACATGTAAGGCTGGGTTCACACGACCATGTTACGGCCGTAAAGGATGGAACGTATTTCGGCCGCAAGTCCCGGACCGAACACACTGCAGGGAGTCGGGCTCCTAGCATCATAGTTATGTATGATGCTAGGAGTCCCTGCCTCTGCGTGGAACTACTGTCCCGTACTGAAAACATGATTACAGTACGGGACAGTTGTCCGGCAGCGAGGCAGGGACTCCAAGCGTCGTACATAACTATGATGCTAGGAGCCCGGCTTCCTACAGTGTGTTCGGTCCGGGACTTGCGGCCGAAATACGTTCCGTCTTTTACGGACCGAACATTCTCGTGTGAATCCAGCCTAATATTACATGCCAGTTATTCAAATAGATGGCCAATCGAATAATATATGGATATGCCAGAGCCTTTAGTGCAAGGACCACACTTGCATTGCGGCTGCCGCTCTGCATCATAAAGGGAGATCCTCAGTGGAGGACCCCCCTCTATCATGTTCATAAGTCCTAATAGGGCATATGGAAAGGATTTGTCTTGATGAGACAACCCGTCATGTGTATAGACAGCTTTGTGTAGAGGCAAAGCATTCCAGATCATAGGTGCAGCTCAAGAGACGCCCAGTCTTAAAGAGTAACTAAAGTCTTAAACTTTAGACATGTCATAGTGACATGTCAGAAGTTTTAATCAGTGGGGGTCCGAGCAATGAGACCCCTCACCCATCGCTAAAACGAAGCTGCAGAAGTGCTCGGGTGAGCATTGTCGTTTCGTTTATGATCGCCTTTCCCTGAAAAACCGAGCAAGCAGTGTACGGACTCATAGACTTTCTAATGAGTCCGTACACCGCTCGCTTGGCTTTCCGAGAAAAGACGTTTAGAAACTACGCAGCGCAGCACTCACCAGAGTGCTTCTGCAGCTTGGTTTGAGTGATCGGTGGGGTTCCCATTGCTCGGACCCCCCACCGATCCAAACTTCTGATATGTCACTATGATATGTTAAAAGTTTTAAAAAATGTTTGTTACCCTTTAAGAGGTTGTGATGAGGGAGGACAGTAGCTGTAGGTCATTGGCTGAATGGGGTGAACGAGTAGGTTTGTAGACATTGATGGGAGAAGAGATGTAGACAGGTGCAGCATTGTGGACAGCTTTATAGATGAAAATGACATTAGGCAGCTGAGATATCGAGGCAACAAAAGGAACTCAAGATCTCTTAATGTTGTTAGGAAGCAAAGTCACAGGCACTGAGCACAGTAACTGGTGTCTGCCATCAATGTCAGATCTGTGAGGGTCCGACTCCCAGTACCCTATCGATTAGCTGACTGAAGAGGCTGCAAAGCGCCGGCAAGCGCATCGTCCCCTTCATTCACTTGATTGGACTGAGTTGCAGTGAGGTGCAATACCAGGCATAGCCACTACCAAGTGTACAGTGCTGTGCCTGGTAAACAATGAAGAGCATAGAGCGCCACAGTCCCTTCAGTCAGCCGATTGTGGGGGTGCTGGGAATTGAAAATCCACTGATCTGATATTGATGGCCTCTCATCAATACTATAGTCCCAAAAAAACCTCTTTAAAGGGGTTATCCAGGATTTTAAAATTGATGGCTTAGCCTTCGTGTCTATGACCTTAGACCTCTATCCTTAGGATAGGCCATCAATATAAGATTACTGGGGGTCCGACTCTCGGCACCCTGGCCAATCGGCTGTTTCAAGGGGCTGCAATACTTACAAGAGCGCTGCAGCCTCTTCATTGTTTAGATCGGTTTCGGTCTGGTCAAGCAGCTGATTGGCGAGGGGGAAATGAGTCAGACCCCACTAATCTAATATTGATGGCCTATCTTAAGGACCTAAGGATAAGCCATCAATTTTAAAATCCAGGATAACCCCTTTAGGGGCAGTAACATTCTTTGTGACTAAATGGGCAGTGCTGCATATAATCTAAACCACCCACTTACCCATGTACACAAGAGAGGGACCAGGAGGGACAAAACTCGAATAGGCAAGAATTCAACAATGCATAACTTAGGCTTCGTTCACATCTGCGTCAGGACTCCATTCATGGGTTCCCTCAGAGCTTTCCGTCAGGGGAACCCTTGAACGGAATCCAAACGGAAACCATAGGTTTGCATCACCATCGATTTCAATGGTGATGGATCCGGTGCAAATGGTATCCGTTTGTCACCGTTGTTTAACCCTTTCCCGGCTTTTGTCGTATGGATAAGTCATGGAAAGCCAGTGGTTCCCGCATTTTGTCGCATCCATACGACAAATGGATGGCACCGGCTTAGAAGTGGAGTCGGTGCCATCATCGCCGGATGTCAGTGGTGTATTACAGCTGATATGCGGCTGTAATGGCGGGGACAGAAATTAGCTTCGATCCCCGCCATTAACCCCTTAAATGCCGCAAAAAGCGATCGCTGCATTTAAGGAGTTTACAGCTCATCGGAAACCCCAGCAATGAAATTGCCGGGGTTCCGGTGGCTGCAATGGCAACTGGAGGCCTAATACTGGCCTCCCGGTCTGCCTAGCACGGATGTCGTTCAGGCCCCACACGGAGGCGGGACCTGAAAGGCTTCTGTAGCCGATGGCAAGATGGCGCTGGCTTAGTAGCTGAGCTGGCGTCATCAGCTGTGGATGTCAGCTGTATTTTACTCTAATAAATTCTATGAAACGCCTGTGGGGTCAAAATGCTCACTACACCACTAGATGAATTCCTAAATGGAGTCACTTTTGGGCGTTTTCACTGTTTTGGTCCCTCAGGGGCTCTGCAAATGCGACATGGCCTCCACAAACCATGCCTGCTAAATTTGAGCTCCAAAAGTCAAATGGCGCTCTTTCCCTTCTAAGCCCTGCCGTGTGTCCAAACAGCCTTTTATGACCACATGTGAAGTACTATTTTACTCGGGAGAAATTGCTTTACAAATGTTGTGGTGTTTTTTCCCCTTTGGTCTTTGGGAAATTACCTACATTTTATTTGAAAAAATGTAGTTATTCATTTTCACGGCCTACTTCCAACAATTTCTGCAAAAAAACTGTGCGGTCAAAATGCTCACTATACCCCTAGATAATTTCCTTGAGGGGTGTAGTTTCCAAAATAGGGTCACTTGTGTGTGTGTGTGGGGGGGGGGTTCCACTGTTTTTGCACCGCAAGAGCCTTTCAAACCTGACATGCTGCCTAAAATATTTTCTAATAAAAAGGAGGCCCCAAAATCCACTGGGTGCTCCTTTGCTTCTGAGGCCGATGCTTCAGTCCATTACCGCCCGAGGGCCACATGTGGGATATTTCCTAAAACTGCAGAATCTGGGCAATAAATATTGAGTTGTATTTCTCTGGTAAAAACTTCTATGTTACAGAGAAAATGGATTTTCAGACAAAAAAAATATATTTACATTTGTAAATTCCCCCTCTACATTGCTTTAATTCCTGTGAAACGTCTAAAGGGCTAAGAAACTTTCTAAATACTGGTTTGAATACTTTGAGAGGTGAAGTTTTTAAAATGGGGTGACTTATCGAGGGTTTTTAATATATAAGGCCCTAAAAGTCACTTCACAACTGAACTCGTCCCTGTAAAAATAGCCTTTGAAATTTTCTTGAAAATGTGAGAAATTGCTGCTAAAGTTCTAAGCCTTGTGAGGTCATAGAAAAATAAAAGGATGTTCAAAAAACGATGCCAATCTAAAGTAGACATACGGGGGATGTAAATTATCAAGAATTTTGTGTGGTATAACTGCCTGTCTTATAAGCAGATACATTTAAAATTTAGAAAAATTCGAATTTTTGCAACTTTTCACAAAATGCTGGCGTTTTTTTTTCTATAATTTAATACTGAATGTATCGGGCAAATTTTGCCAGTAACATAAAGTCCAATGTGTCACAAGAAAACAATCTCAGAATCGCATAGATAGGTAAAAGCATTTTGACGTTATTACCACATAAAGTGAAACATGTCAGATTTGAAAAATGAAGCTGTCAGGAAGGTCAAAAGTGGCCAAAGAGGGGAAGGGGTTAAAGGTTCCGAGACAACGGAGACAAACGGAAACCATTTGCACTGGATCCGTCACCATTGAAATCAATGAAGATGCAAACCTACAGTTTCCGTTGTTTTCAGTCAGGGTTCCCCTCACGGAAAGCTCTGACGGAACCCTGACGCAGATGTGAACGAAGCCTTAGAAACGGTTATGTGGTCTAGCGACCAAAAACAACAAAAAACTAGAAACTCACTCGTTGTTCTGAGGTGTCGTCCCTTGTCTCTTAGCGTTGGGTCTTCTCCTTGCTCAAGGCTTGATATTAACTTGGGTTTTTTATTACAGCGCCCTGGAAAATGGAAGTGTTTGTGTAGTAAAACCAGTACAGTATCTGCACTCCTTTATCTTCTACTCTACAAATGACATATGGGACAAGTTTCCATAACCTGTAAATAACATGGACAGAGAGACCAGGCTGTATATTACCATCTAGGTCTGCTGTGCTGGGAAATCACTGCACGAGGCCACCAGAAGTGGAAAACCACATGGTCATAGACACTGATGGGTGCAGCAAATGTATACACAGACATGGAGGGTTAGGGTATGTTCACACAGGCTATTTTCAGGCTGTAAACGTCCTGAAAAACGGCTGAAAAAAATCGGAAGCAGAACGCCTACAGACATCTGCCCATTGATTTCAATGGGAAATACGGCGCGTAAAAAGACGCCCCATAACAAGAAGTGCATATGACTTCTTGAGCCGTTTTTGGAGCTGTTTTTCATTGACTCAATAGAAAAAAAAAAAAAGAGCTCCAAAAACGGCCGTAAAAAACGTTGCGAAAAACGCTGTTTTCCCTTGAAAACAGCTCCGTATTTTCAGCCGTAGTTTGTTAAGCGTGTGAGCATTCCCTAACATTTCTAGCAGTGCTCTCGAACAAAGGACAGTGGCATCACAAAACCTGGAGTTACAGAGAAGAGTTGGCACATTTTTACCGCAGGTGTATACATCCGACACTCGCCGTGCAGTCGCCTTTACAGACATTTGTGATAGAACGGGTCGTTGTAAAGACATCACTGAATTCCAGCGCGGTCCTGTAATAGGACGTCACCGATGTAACAAGTCAGTTTGGGAAATTTCTTCCCTCCTAGATATTCCACCATCATCTGTGAGTGATATTATTGTAAAGTGGAAGCATTTAGGAGCCACAGCAACTCAGCCACGAAGTGGAGACCACGTAAAGTTACAGAGCGGGGTCAGAGTGCTGAGGAGCATAATGCATAAAAGTCACCAATGCTCTTCTGATTCAGTAACTGCAGCGTACAAAACCTCCTCTGTCATTAACATCAGCACAAACACTGTGCACCCGGAGTTTCACAGCACGGGGGCCGAGCAGCTGCATGCCAGCCTTACATCACCAAGCACAATGCCAAGCATCGGATGGAGTGGTGTAAAGCCGCCGCCGCTGGACTCTGGAGCAGTGGAAACGTGTTCTGTGGAGTGATGAGTCACGCTTCTCTATCTGGAGTCTGATGGACGAGTCTGGGTTTGGTGAATGCCAGGAGAACGTTACCTGCCTGACTGCATTGTGCCAGCTGTAAAGTTTGGAGGAGGAGGGTAATGCTATGGGGTTGTTCTTCAGGGGTCGGTCTAGGCCACTTAGTTCCAGTTAAGGGAAATCTTAAGGCTATGTTCACACTCAGTGTCTAAAAACGTCTGAAAATACGGCGCGGTTTTAAGGCGAAAATAGCTCCTGATTTTCAGACATTTTTGTAGCAACTCACGTATTTTATGGCCATTTTTGGAGCTGTTTTTCAATGGAGTCAATGAAAAACGCCTCCAAAAACGTCCCAAGGAGTGTCCTGCACTTCTTTTTCGCGGGCGTCTTTTTACGCGCCGTAAAATTAAGCCTCGTGGGAACAGAACACTGTAATTCCCATTGCAAGCAATGGGCAGATGTTTGTAGGCGTAATGGAGATGTTTTTTCAGGCGTAATTCGCCTGACTCCATATTAATGTGTATGGTGAATTGTGGAGGTGTCCCTATACTTTTGGCCATATAGCGTATGTGAATGAATACATTGGACGTACCCGGGGTGCAGAAGGTTTGGTAATTATCCATCATGACTTGTCGGTAGAGCTCCTTCTGTTCTTCTTCTAAACATCCCCATTCTTCCGTTGAAAAATATACGGCAATGTCTTCAAACTCTGCCAGAGTCTTAAATATACAATAAAACTTTATTTAAAAAAAACAAAACATACATAAACGGTTTGGTTAAAGGGGTTGTCTATGATTAGAAAAACATGGCGGCTTTCTTCCAAAAAAACAGTGCCACACCTGTCCACAGGTTGTGTATGGTATTGCAGTCGGCCCCATTCACTTCAATAAAGCTGAACTGCAATACTGGACACAACCCATGGACAGATATGGCGCTGTTTCTAGAAGAAAAAATTCATGTTTTTATAGTTCTAGACAATCCCTTTAAAATGGGTTGTCCAGGCTTAGGGAATGCTTTTATACTAATGGCCTATCCACAGTACAGGTCATCAGTATATGATTGGTGGGCCACCGATCAGCTGTTCCGGCTACCCCCCCCCCTCCCGTCACCAGAATCTATGCATTGGTGGTACCAGAAGAGTTGACTCCAGTCACAGTACAGTGGCCTTGCTGCAGTAACTCAGTATGGCCACTATACCGTGACTGGAGTCATCTGCTTCCGGCACCGACCCCTGCATAGCTTCCCGCGCCCAGAGGCAGCCGGAACAGCTGATTGGTGCTAAGCCTAACCCCACCAATAGAACCCAAAAAAATTTAATCATTCCATGTGCCACGCTTGTCAACAGGCTGTGTTTGGTATTGCAACTCAGCCCTGTTTATGTCAAACAGGAAAGTTTTCAAAGCTTGCAGGATCCTTTTGAGACCTCAAGGTCTCAATATCCTATGAAGGGATCCTAAAAGCCCAAAATGCTTTATAACGGGACCACGGAGATCCAGAGGTGTCAATCGGTAAGAGAATTACTGGAACTTTTTGTTTTCCAATGAATGAAATAAAATGCACATAACCTGTAGAGGGGTCTTCTTTGACTTGGTAGGAGCCTTCCTTAGTGGAGGGGTCTTCTTTAATCTCCTCATTCTTCTGTTCTTTTTATTGGACATCCTGAAGCGGGTCTATATAATACATTGGTATAAATTATAAAAACATTAAAAAAAAACGGAAAACCGTAGCGGATAAGGGTCTATTCACACTGGGATTACGGGCGCAGCCGGCCACCCGCATTTTCGGCCCGTGCTCCTATACAAAGTATGGGAGCACGGTCCCAAAAAAGCAAAAGATAGGACATGTCCTACGGTATCTTTTGCGGCGGCTTTCTATGGTAAATATAAGGGAAGAGGTTTTCTAAAAACAAGAAAACCCACTGAGCCTCCTCCATATCGCAAAATAATTCACTTTGCAATATACCTACTTTGGAAATTGTACCCCAGTCCCCTGCCCAAGTGGCCTCCAGCTTGGGCAGACCCGGCTGTCCATCTATTACATGATTGGCCAGCATGTAATACTACATTTATCCTGCAGAGGCCGCTCCAGGAGAAATGTATGGCTGGCAACTTTCCCTGGTAATAACGCCTGATCGCCGGGGTTCCGGGAACAGCAGATCGCCATTGTTAACTGTAGGGAAGTGGTTGTCATGACGAGACGGGAACTCTGTAACTAGAGGTGTGGTGAGAATATAAGAATTTTTTTTTTTTACGTTTTGAGTCCCCCACCTATGCTGAGAACTGGGTCCCCCCGGCTCGTCTGATGATATGGCCGCTGCATCCAGGCAGAGAATGAATGAATGAAGAGGTGGCCGCACATGTACACAGCTCTCTCCAAGGGCCTGTTCGCACCACCTTTTTTACCCTACGTTTAGCGTGTACGTCGGGAACGCTCCAGGCGTACGTTAAACATGTCCATACAGCTCTATTAGCCCGATGGAGGCCAAAAGAAGTCGGTAGACCTTTTTTTTTTCCGGAGTATGGAATAACATAGTATAGTACGCTACTCCATCCGGGGGGGATCCCGCAAAAAACCACATACCGCACGGTACATTTTTTAACATGGTAGCCTATGTGTGACCATACATGACAGGTATACGTTAAACGTATACCTTGGGAGCTTCCCCAGGGCCGAAATCCCTGTGAAAATAATCAGATCGCACAGGAATTCCGGCCCTGGGGAAGCCCCTGATGTCACTGTCCATATATGGAAAGTGATGTCAAGGGCTTTCAACTCCAGTAACAGGAATCCCTGGCCAGAGTGTTGCTGGCATCTTAAAGCTCCCAAAGTCACTATTCATATATGGACAGTAACATCAGGGGGTCCTTACAGTAGCGGAATCGCCAGCCAGAGCAATGGGGGTCCTCCCTGGGCACAGCGCTTCAAGTAGTGCTGTGCACCGGGAGTATGGGCTACGTATTCCAATGGGATACGTCTCTACCTTCCAGAGCACGCTGCGTGGAAAAAAGCGCCACTGACCACAAAATCGCCTAAAAAACGCCACAAACCAGCGCATTTTATACTTTACTATAGACTTTAAAGTGTCTCATTTCTGATCCGACATGGCGTATGAAGAGGCTCTAGTGCACGCCGTGCGGTACAATTGCCGATACAGACGTGCGATGCACACAGAGAATGGCGCAGGGTCGTATGATGATTAATAGGATCGCTGCACCATACTCTCCGTGTGTCATACGGTTGCCACGGAAACTATACCGCACGGCGTGCACTAGCGTCTCTCGATGCCGATAGGAACACTTTAATGTAACATCTGGGCGCACTCAAAAAAAAACGCCGCTAAAAACGTTTGTTTTTTTTCAGGCGGAAAAATCGGCCTCAAAATTCCTTCAGGAATCTGCGTGCACTCTCTTTGCCGCGTTTTTCAGCCGCGGCCATTGAGCGCCGCGAGCAAAAAATGCAACGATAACCGCTTTCTCTGCCTCCCATTGATGTCAATGGGAGGTCAGAGGCGGAAACACCAAAAGAAAAGGGCATGACGCCCCCAATGGGAGGCGTTTTCGGCCTTTTCTTGGCGCGGTTTCCGCATCAAAAAAAGCGCCAAAGAACTCTGTGTGAACAGGGCCTAAGGATGTGTTCACACAGAGTTTTTTGCAGGCAGAAAAATCTGCCTCAAACTTCCTGAAGGCGTTGAGCGCGACGGGCAAAAAACGCCGCAAAATACGCTCTTTCTACCTCCCATTGATTTCAACGAGGTCAGAGACGGAAACGCAGGAAGAGCATGTCGCTTTTTCCCGCGAGCGTTTTTTCTGAAAATTCAACCAACGGGAGGCGATTTTGGACGTTTTTTTTGTATGGTCTCCGAAGCAAAAACAGCGGCAAATAGTTTTTTTACATTGATTTTCACTGGGAAACCGCGTCAGAATCAGTGGCAAAAAATGTCCAAAACCGCCTCCCGTTGATTTTATTTTTCTTCCGCGGCGGTTTTTAGCCTCGCCCTTTTTACTTCTGACCTCCCATTGAAATCGATGGGAGGCAGATAAAGCGTTTGCGCTGCGTTTTTTGCCCGCGGTCGACAAACTCAGCGAAAAACACGGTGAAAATTGCGGCAAGAATTTGCAGGCGGGTCAAAATCAGGCTCAAAATAAGGTTACCGCTGTACACAGCACTTTCAGGAACGACGCCATGTTTTTTGGGGCGTTTTTTTCCGAATAAATCACATGAAATACAATGTGAAAAAGTCACATAAAAAAAAAACGCATGGACCAAAACACGCCATTTAAAAAAAAAAAAAAAAGACAGAATTTCCGTTTACCAAAACAATCTTTTTTTTTTTTTTAAACGGCGGCTATTTTCTTCAGCAGACTTAGCTGCGTTTCCGCAACGAATCCACCGCAAAATCTGCGTTGTTCATACAACCTCAATTTTGCGCCGGTTTTTTTCCCGCTACACATGCATGGGGTTTTACAGTATTGTACTGTAAAACGACGCGGATAGTCGGTGCGGAATCCGTACGAAAAAACGTACGGCAATTGCAAAATGTCTGAACTCACCCTCGAAAATAAATAAATAATAAAAAGAAAAAATATCACAGCAATAATAACACTCACGGGGTAAAAGCCGCATTGGAATGCCCCGGTTGCAAGGGTTAAATCGGATGCGGCAATTTAGTCGCGTAATTAGCAGCAGCGAAAGGGTTACTCCTCACCGTACAAGACACGGAATAGAGCCGGCAGCACTGCAGGTGTTAACTACAAGGGACTTCCGTCGTGACTGTCCCCGTCTCCGGTGTTTGCAGCGGAAGGTCCGGACGCCATTCTCTCACCGACCTCACTACGAGACACCCAGCGCCACTGTCACCGTGTAAACAGGAAGTGACGTCACGCGGCCGCGCGCAGCGCCCAGTCCTCCAGCCAATGTGAAACGAGAGACGTGATTGGCCGTTACCAGGACAACAAGACGCTGCAGTTGCGGTCCCATTGTCATGAATGGACAAATTCAATGTAATCAATGGAGGACTAGTAATAAAAATAAGAAGTGCTGTGGCCGATAACAACCAATGACCACAAATTTTCACACATAAATGTTTTTTTTTTATCAGCAGTAAGATAGGAGGCTCCTATTTAGGTGTCTGCGAAAATTGCGCAAAAGTACGCACATGGCGGGATACATTTGGCGCAACTTATTAGGATTTTTACTAACGACGTCTCGTGGGTGATGTAAATTTACAACAACAGTATGCGCCAAAAAATGGTGCATGTTTTTAATAAATTTTGCGCATTTTGTGACTTAGCCACGCCCCTTTTATGACGCTTTTTAAAACTTTGGTGTGTAAAATAAATAATACATTTGGCAAGCGCCATGTACACCATCTTGTTGGCGTGACGTATTAATTTGGCTTCGGAAGTGACCTGGAGGGAAAAAATACATACGGCACTCATACTATACTTTTGAGAATAGCTTTTATTTGGGAAATGAATTTGCACATACACTCACCCCCAAATACTCATCCCTCATAGCAACAAACAGAGTCATCCCATTCACAGTTGCAGAGTGTGCCTATAAATAATGTCAGAGTGCCCCCATAAGTAGTAAGAACCAGAGAGTGAGTGTCTATATAAAAAGTAACAGCCAAAGAGTGCCCCATATAGAGAATCATCTATAGAGTGCCCCCATAAACAGAAACAGCCAGAGAGTGCCCCCATATAGAGAATCATCTAGAGAGTGCCCCCATAAACAGAAACAGCCAGAGAGTGCCCAATAAATAGTAACGATTAGAGAGCACTTCCATAAACAGAAACAGCTAGAGAGTGCTCCTATAAATAGTAACAACCAGAGAGTGCCCCCATAAACAATTACAGCTGGAGAGTGCCACCATAAACAGAAACAGCCAGAGAATGCCCTCATAAACAGTTACAGCTAGAGAGTACCATAGTTGCCAACAGTCCCGAATTCGCCGGGACTGTCCCGAAATTACAGAGACAGTCCCGGCAAATTACTGTCCCTGGACGTGTCCCCGCAACTGCCTTTTCAATTGTATCTGCGTCCTCAGGAGGCAGATACATTTGGATATTATGGCAGAGCAGGAAACTATCCGCTCCCTGCTCTGCCATTCAGCTCTCTACAGGGGGTGGTTGTCACTATCTACAGTGGTGTGTGTGTTGGCACTATCTATAGGGGGTTGTGACACTCTATAGAGGAGGTGTGGCACCATCTATAGGGGGTGACACTATAGGGGATGTGGCACTATATATAGGGGTGTGTGACACTATCTATAGAGGAGGTTTGGCACTATCTATATGGGGTGACACTATAGGGGATGTGGTACTATCTATAGGGGTGTGTGACACTATCTATAGAGGAGGTGTGGCACCATCTATAGGGGGTGTCACTATAGGGGGTGTGGCACTATCTATAGTGGGTGTGACACTATCTATAGAGGAGGTGTGGCACTATCTACAGGGGGCACTCTGGCATTATCTACATAGGGCACTTTGGCATTATCTACAGAGGGCACTCTGGCACTATTAACAAGGCACTTTGGCACTAACTACAGGGGTCACTGTGGCACTATCTACAGGGGTCACAGCGGCACTATCTACAGGGGGGCTGTGTGGCTCTATCTACAGAGGGGGTGTGTGGCTCTATCTACAGAGGGGGTGTGTGGCCCTATCTACAGAGGGGGTGTGTGGCTCTATCTACAGAGGGGGTGTGTGGCCCTATCTACAGAGGGGGTGTGTGGCTCTATCTACAGAGGGGGTGTGTGGCTCTATCTACAGAGGGGGTGTGTGGCTCTATCTACAGAGGGGGTGTGTGGCTCTATCTACAGAGGGGGTGTGTGGCTCTATCTACAGAGGGGGTGTGTGGCTCTATCTACAGAGGGGGTGTGTGGCTCTATCTACAGAGGGGGTGTGTGGCCCTATCTACGTTTTTATATATGCATTTTATATATACAAAAATAGAGAAGTATGGAACATATACAGTAATGTTCAATATGGTAATTACATAATGTCAGTACATTTATGAGATAGAAATACTAAATGATCCATTCAAAACAAGCATGTAGTCCACCTTTATTATCATAGGGAGGGCTATTACTATACATTGCTGGATTCTCCATACTGACATTTGACGTCAGCTAATTGAGAAATCCTCACTCCTCCTCTCTTTTTTCAACTGTCATCCCGAAAAAAACTTCCTTGCTGTTTTTCCCCCTGGTCTTTCAGTGTATAAAAGGATGCTTCTTTTTGTGTATTGCCGTATGAGCCTGAGGAAGGGACCTGTCCGGTCCTGAAACGCGTAATGTTATTTGCAATAAAAATACCAAATGTTAAATACTTTTGTGTCAAAAAAGACAAAAGTATAGAAGGTATGATACCTTTATTGGCTAACCATAAAAGTTCTATATGCGGCTTTCAGAGCACAGAGGCCCCTTCTTCAGGCAGTTTACAAATGAATGACTTAGAAAAAAGCACAACATTTAGATGTTACACAAAGACAATTAGTACATGAGGTGATACATCATTAAGATAAGCCGGGCAATAAAACTGAGGTTATAGGGGTGATGACTTAGGAGTTAAGGCATCTGGAGTCAGTCTGATGGGGGACGTGACGTGTGTCCATGTAGTGGCTCATAAATCCTGGTGTTAGATTGAGGCCTTGTGTCAATGACTGGAATTTTATCATCATCTTGAATTCCCAAATTTTTTTTTCTCTGTTGTTTTTAAAATGACCCTTTAGAATGAGTACCTTTAGATCTGCCAAACTGTGGTCTGGTCCAGAGAAGTGTTTTCCCACGGGTGTATCCACCTCCTGTTTTATTGTATGTCTGTGAAGATTCATCCTGGTTTGTAGTTTTTGTATTGTTTCTCCAATGTAGATTCCTTTATTGATGCACCTTGTACACAGGATCATGTACACTACATTGGAGGATGTACAGGAGAACGTGCCAGTGATTTTATAGTCCTGCTGCGTGTTTGGTATCTGGATGGTGTTTGATGACCAGATGTTGGTACAGGTCTTGCATTTTCTACTGTTGCAAGAAAAGTGCCAGTCTCTGATGGTGGTGAGAGGACACTTCTGACCAGGAGATTCCTTAGGTTTGGTGGCTGTTTGTAGGCAAGGAGTGGTAAATCTGGGAATATTTCCTTCAGTTTATTGTATTTGTTAAATATAGGTTGGAGATCAGCAGCAATTTTCCTCAAGATGTTCATTTGTGGGTTGTATATGACCACTAGGGGCACCCTGCTGTTGTCTTCCTTCTTTTTGTACTCCAGAAGATTGCTCCTTGGAATTCTTGTTGCTCTGTAGATCTGATCATCTATAATCCTTGGATGGTATCCCTGTTGTAAGAATGTATTCCTCAGTGATAGCAGGTGTTGTTTTGTGTCTTCACAGTCTGAACACATCCGTATGTATCGCAGAGCCTGGCTGTAGATGATGGATTTCTTTATGTGTCTCGGATGGAAGCTGCTCCATCTCAGAAATGCTGGACGGCCTGTAGGTTTATGGTAGATTGTTGTTTGTATGGTATTGTCTCTCATGTATATGGTCATGTCCAGAAAATGTATTTGAGATGTAGAGTAGTTGAGAGTGAGTTTGATGGTAGGATGGAACTTGTTGAAGTTTTTGTGGAAAGAAAGCAGTTCATGTTCAGAGCCGGTCCAGATTATCAGCAGGTCATCAATGTACCGGAAATATGCTAGAGGTTTAGTTTTGCAGGTTGATAAAAACTCTTCCTCTAGTTTGGCCATGAACAGGTTAGCATATTGTGGTGACATTTTGCTACCCATAGCGCTTCCCATACATTGCAGATATATGTCTTTGTCAAATAAAAAATAATTGTGATGGAGTACGAACCTGATGAGTTGTAGGGCTGGCTCTGTCGCTAGATTGTTCTTTTGAAGAAAGTGTTGGCATACGGCTATGCCCTCCTCATGGGGGATGTTAGAATATAAAGATTCCACATCCATAGTTGCCAATATTGTTCCCTCTGGTAGTGGACCTAGGGCTGAGAGTTTGCAGAGGACGTCTGTGGTGTCCTGAACATAACTGGGTGTGCACCTCACCAAGGGCTTTAGAAGATTTTCCACCCAGCCAGAAATGTTCTCAGTTAGAGTCCCAACAGCTGAAATGATTGGTCTCCCTGGATTGCCTTCTTTATGTATTTTAGGTAACATGTAGAATGTTCCCATTCTGGGATTGTCCGGTATAAGGTCCATTAAACTGTCTGATACAGCGTTGAAATTATTGATGATATGGACAAGTTCTACTGTGTATTGTTTGGTGGGGTCTTCATTAAGCCGGGTGTAGTATTTTCTGTCTGAGAGTTGTCTGTGTGCCTCCTGGATATAATCGGATGTATTCAGAATCACTACAGCGCCTCCTTTATCAGCTGGTTTGATGATGATGTCTCTCTTGGATTTTAGTGATTTTGTTGCATTCCTTTCCTCCATGCTGAGATTGTGTGTTACTTTGTGTTGTTGGTCCAAGATCTCAGATTTAACTTTTTTTCTGAAGCAGTCTATGTAGTAATCCAGAGTTTGATTGTATCCAGGTTGTGGTGTCCAGTTTGTCGCCTTCTTCTTTCTTGATGTTTCTTTTCCCATCCCGGCTTGTGATGTCATATCTGTTTTGTCAGAAAATAATTCTTTCAGCCGCAATCTGCGGAAGTATTCCTCCACATCACTGCAAAACTGGGCTCTGTCAAGTGTTTTAGTGGGACAAAATGTAAGTCCTTTAGATAGAACATTCATTTCCATTTTGCTTGGTTCATACTGAGAGAGGTTTACAACAGAGGATGGTATATCCAAATGGTTATGTGGATTTTGCTTTCCTTCTTGTATTTTGAGACCCGATTTCTTCCTTAGTCTGTGGAGTTTCTTTTGTTTGCAGATGATAAGTTGATTTTGTAATTTATTGTAGAATTCCTTTAATACTTGCTTGGTTAGACTTGATCCAGGTCCTTGTATTGTATCACTTAGGGAATTAATCTAATTTTGGATGTTTCTTTTCTTGTTGTAAAAAAATCCAATAAAGTGATTCAGCAGTCTTTCCGATGATCTGTAGCAAAGTTTCTGTGAAAAGTGAGTGTTGTAGGTATATTCCGTTGGGTTCTTGATCATGAGGCCTTTGGGGATAAGATTCTCCTTTTTGCATCTGGTTAGGAAGAATATGTCGCTATTGAGTTGTGCCAGTTTCTTCAGTAGGTTTTTAAGATCCATTTGTGTTCGGTACATTGGGGTATCCTCCATTTTCACGAAGTACCGAAACATATACATCGATTGAGTACTTACCTGTCAGGTGCCGTGTCCCGAATGCTGCAAATTTTCTTCCCCTTCTTGTCTTACTATCTACAGAGGGCATTGTGACAATATCTACAGAGGGCACTGTGGCACTATCTAAAAAGGGTGTAGATGGCACTATCTACAGAGGATCGTGTGGCACTATCTACAGGGGCGGCATGTGGCATTATCTACAGGATGCAGTGTGTGGCAATATCTAGAGGGAGCTGTGTGTGTAACATTATCTACTAGGGGGCAGTGTGGGGCACCATCTACAAGGGGCACTGAGTGTGCCCCTATCCATGCTGGTTTTTACGTTACCAGTAGTGGTCAGCACATATCGCCTAGTCCTAGTGATAAAGTGAGACATCACCTGCCACCATAGTAGTTGTCAGCCAAACTAGTGCAGACATTTTTGTTTGGTTATTTGTATGTAGAAATTCTGGAAAGATAGCCACGCCCATTAGCCACACCCACCAGATAAGCCACATCCCATATGACACACCTACCAAAGAAGCCACACCCTAAGTTTCCCTGGAATTTTTTTTTTAAAATGTTGGCAACTACAATATGAGCAACTAAATATCAGTTTTTTTCATCATAGTCCTGATTATTTCAGCTTTGCCTATTTCGGGTGCACATAGTTAAATATAAATAGGATTTGCAGGTTCTCTGAATCACATTTCATTCCAGTATCACATATCTCCGCACATTTTAGCCATGGAATGAATACAAGTAGAAAAAGTCAGAGACCATTCAAAGTGATGTCTGTCACCAGTTTATTAATTCTTTATCTCCTAACTAATCTAATAGGCACTTTGCTGCTGATAACTACGGTGTCATTTGTTTAAAAAAAACAAAAAAAACATTTATTATTTGAAAAGTTATGAGGATTTTTCTAAATATGGTAATTTGTCTCTAGTAGCCAAATAGGAGGTGACTCTTTCTTTTCCCTCTGGGCTGTGTAATATTTTCTATATGACACTGTCCAATCAGCATACAGCTTCTTCCCCTTCCCTGACAAGCAACACAGCGATCATATAGTATACAGCTTCCATTCCTGACTGTGTATTCAACGCTGTTGTCTATTCAAGCGATACCTCCTAGAACTGTGGCATATGAAAGATTAGAATCTCATCTTTCATATGCCACCAGGACCGCTGTTCTAGGTGGTCCACAGCCGGAGATATGGCTATTTGAAGTGATCCCCCTTCCCTCCAGCCTCAGTCTCTCACACTGTGTGAAGCAGCTACATGCTGATAGGACAACGTCAGAGGCTGTGAGGAGGCTCCACCTCAGGAGAATCGCTGGTGGTGACACCCACTTGTCTAGTATAGGCTCATTTGCATATTTAGAAAAAAGCTCATAATTTTTCAAATAATCAACTTTTTGGGACACAATTTTCATTATCATTGTCAGGGTGACTGCGCCCATTAGCTAGGAGATAGGGCATTACTAAACTAGCAAGCCCCGCAATGTAACCGCCGGTGTAATGTAGGGAGCATCATGACGGAGGGAACATTAGCGGGAGATATAAGGTGATATTTGAAGAGTTGGTTGTAATGGGTTAACACGGGGTAATGTTTTGTTTGAGGAGAAGTTAGGGTATGTAATAAAAAGGGGGGTTGAGGGAGATAACAGTCCTTTTATCCTGGGAGCTGCAAGGAAGAAGATTCCCGCCCTTCAAAAATCCTTCAAGAACAAACAAAAAACAAAAAGAGGTTTGCAAAAATGAGGTTGTGAGTGTACATTTCATGTTTTGTTGCTTTCATCATGGCAGATATGTCCATGGCAATTTGGGACCTTATGTTTTGTGCGGTTATTTTTGTTGATGCCAATTTATCTTTGTTGCAGCAGCTTGGAAGAAAGGGGTCCTTAACCCCTTCCCGCTATGTGACGTAATAGTCCGTCACAGGAGTTGTCCTGTTAACGCAAACTGACGGTCTATTACGTCACAGCATTAACAGGGCACTGTGTCGGCAGACGCGTCTGCAGACACAGTTTCAAGGCCAGGACCGGTGCTAGCCTCTGATCCAGCCGATTAAGCCCTTAGATGCAGCCCTCAAAACCGAGAGCTGCATCTATGGTCTTTACAAGCTGATCGGAACCCTGCAATGAAATTGCGGGGTTCTGATGACTGCTCCAGCAGACCGGAAGCCTAACAATGGCCTCCTGTCTGCCTAGAACGGAAACCTGCTAGGTCCCCCAGAGGCAAGGCCTAAAAGGCGCCTGGCCGCAGTTTCAAGATGGCGCAGGCTCAGAAGCCGAGCCTGCGACATCAGCCGTTGGTGTCAGCTGTATGTTACCCCTCAGGGGCTTTGCTAATGCGACATGACACCCAAAAATCATTGCCACAAAACTTGAGCTCAAAAAGCCAAATGGTGCTCCTTCCCTTCTGAGCCCTGCCGTGTATCCAAACAGCAGTTTATCACCACATATGGGGTATTGCTGTAATCGGGAGAAATTGCTTTTCAAATCTTGTGGTGCTTTTTCTCCTTTATGCCTTGTAAAAATAGAGACTTTCTTTGTTTTACTGGAAAAAAATGTAGGTTTGCATTTTTACAGCTTCATTCCACTAAATTCAGAAAAAAAAAGTGGGGTCAAAATGCCCACTATACCCCTTGATAAATTCCTTGAGGGGTGTAGTTGGCCAAATGTTGTCTTTTTGGGGGTGTTTCCACTGTTTTGGCACCACAAGACCTCTTCAAACCTGACATGGTGCCTAAAATATATTCTCATAAAAAGGAGGCCCCAAAATCCTCTAGGTGCTCCTTTGCTTCGGAGGTGTGTGTTTCAGTGAATTAGCAAACTAGGGCCACATATGGGATATTTCTAAAAACGACAGAATCCGGGCAATAAATATTGAGTTGCATTTGTCTGGTAAAACCTTCTGTGTTACAGAAAAAAAAGGATTAAAAATAAATTTCTGCAAAAAAAATTACATTTGTAAATTTCTTTCCTACTTTGCTGCAATTCTTGTGAAACTCCTAAAGGGTTAATAAACTTTCTAAATACTGTTTTGAATACTTTGAGGGCTCAGTTTTTAAAATGGGGTGATTTATGTGGGGTTTGCATTACATGGGCCCCTCAAATCCACTTCACAACTGAACTGGCCCCGGGAAAAATAGCCTTTTGAATTTTTCTTGAAAATGTGAGAAATTTCTGCTAAAGTTCTAAGCCTTGTAACGTCCTAGAAAAATAAAAGGATGTACAAAAAACAATATCAATCTATAGACATATGGGAAATGTTAATTAGCATTTATTTTGTGTGGTATAACTGCCTGTCTTACAAGCAGATACATTCAAATTTAGAAAAATTTAAATTTTTGCAGTTTTTCGCTAAATTTTGGTGTTTTTCACAATAAAATACTGAATGTATCGACAACATTTTACCACTAACTTAAAGAATAATGTGTCACGAGAAAACAATCTCAGAATCGCTTGGATAGGTAAAAGCATTCCGAAGTTATTACCACATAATTTGACACGTGTCAGATTTGAAAAATGCCAACTAGTCCATGTCCTTAAGGGGTTGAAGGCAGAGTGGAAAGAAATTAAAGTTATTTAATTGGTTTATGGAGTTTTGGGCCTGGGTGGATCACTCGGTCTGGATGGTTTAATTCCTGTGGGCAAGGTCTCCACGGAGGGTTACAGGTCTTAATGAAAGTTGGTGTCCTTAGGTCAGGTGCAGAACGGCTGAGGGCAATGTAAAGACCTGCTTAACAATAAAAGGGGGATATGCCTTCAAGGACCTCTGAACTGTAGTCTTATTATATAAAATTATATATCAAGTTTATTATAGTATTTATCAACTGGATTGTAATCTTTGTTATGTTTGTTTAATAAAAATGGCTGCTGATGCCTTTTTACCAAAAAGAAGTTGTCTGTGTGGTTTATCATAGGCGTATAGGTTATAGAGCATATATAGTCAAGTGACAATTAATTTAGGAGACAATCTCATTTTCTATCTGGCTTCAACCTCTTGTGACATTTGTGTCTTCTACTATCTGAAAATTGTAAACAGAGGCTTTATATTGATCTACCGAAAATATTTCTCAAAAACTTTCACAGCGATTTCTTAGCTATTTTTTAATGAGTGACAAAAAGCTGACGTGTATCCCTAGCCTAAGGGTACCCATACAAGCTGTGGCCAAGCTATGGTAGTCGCCACGAGGCAAAACCCCACACGGTTTATCGCAAATTGATGCGTTTTTGCACTTGAGTTTTTTTTAGCACAACCTTTATAAATGAAGCATCTTAACTATGTTCTAATCATTTGTACCTGATCTGGTAATTTTAGGTCTTCAAAGCAGTGTTAAATTTACTATTAAGAAAATGGTATATCTTTGAAGTTTTGGTTTAATAAATGATCATATGCAATATTGATATATTAAAATGGCCCTCCAGCCCAAAAAAATAATAATATCTCTACATTGCAAATGTGTAGTAAACTTTCCTGCTTCCCCGCTCCTGAATTATCTGGCCTATGTTCCGATCCCTGGCTGATCAACGTCATCATCGCTGGTTTTTCGGAGGGCACTAGAGGGAGCGAGGGCGTGTCTCAGACTTTCAAGGAAGATCTCCATAGGAAATTTTGAGACAATAGAGGCCATGTTGGATACAAGTGGGAGACCGTAATACAGGAACGGAGGTCGAATGATTCTGGAGCGGAGCAGCAGGTAAGTTTATTATACATTTGTAATGTATAGTCAATTATTATTATTTTTGGTCTGTAGGTCGCTTTAAGAAATAGAAAAGTACATGTTTAGCAAGTTACATTCCTAATAAGTTAACCTTTAGGGTTTTTTTTTTGGCATTATGTTCCAAAGGAAAGTCAAACATTACTAAATATTTTATCTGTTATGTGATATTTATTCTCCAAGATTATTAACAAGCACACAATGTAATAAACAGAAATGTGAGCAGATAAAGCAACATACTGGATGCAAATGATCCTTTATCGATTTGACTTCTGTACAAAATATTTAATAACAACCTGTAAACCCCCCCCCCCCCACCCCACAAAACTCACACACCAATGAGCTATGACAGAACATCTACAAAAACCCCCAATTAGCTGCTAACTCTAAAGTAAATATAACATAAAGCGCATATAAAATGATTAGCATATTATTAGAAAACAAATAAAATATATTGAGTCACATCATATATCATGAATAAAACCTGCACTGGTGATGACAAGGCATCATGGTCCCACACTTTTAGGAACTTTTTGTTTTATCAATTTAGGTAAAGGTTATTTTAGTCTTTTTTAGCATGTTAATTAAGTGACTATAATGTTTTTACTTTTTTACTATCTATCTGATTTTTTGCTGCGTTTTTTTCCCATGACCAATACAGATTTCTTTTTTTAACTAATTTTTACTCTAAGTTTTTGCTTTTTTTAGATTTATTTTGTTTTAGAAACATTAGACTTATAGTTTGTAAAAACAGTAAAGGATATATGCTTTTTTAAAATTACAGCAATTTTTTTCTAGTAATCATATAAAACACTAAAATAGATTTTATATCTATATACGCTATTAACAGCAACATAAAAACAAATTACGTATTTTCTTTTAAAACATTTTCTTTATGGAAAAAGTAGTAAAACCTAAAAACAAAACTATACATATTTGGTATCTCCATAATCATACCGACACATAGAATAAAGTAAGAATGTTATTTATTCCACACTGGGAACGTCGTGCATTTGAAAGGCAAAAAACAATGTCAGAATTATTTTTTCCATTCCCCTCCCAAAAAAAAGGTAATAAAACTTAGTCAAATTCTATATACCCTAAAATGGTGTATAGTAGAATTGTCTGTTATCCAGAAGAAAACCAATTTTGGAATAATTCTTGAAGTGCCTTATTCAGTTTACTGTTTCCCTTTATAAGAACCAAAGGCATGAGTATGCTACTGATGGATGAGAAAACGAGTGAAATATATGGAGAAATATAAGTGATATTTAAAAAAAACCAGTGTAGCCCCGAAAAAAAAATTAGAATATTAATTGCCAATAGAGATAGAATGGTCCTAATAGCACGGAGGTGGGCATTACCATTGGGAGTGTTTCTGGATGCTTTACTATTATCCCTCATCTTTTTCATGTGTCTATAGAGGAAAAAAACAATGGTCAAGGATGAAGTATATGAAATCATAAATGAGATGGAAAATGTTGCACTGTATAAATTAATGCGTGGTATATACTTTCCATACATCTTCAGAGATCCTTCACCCTCATCTTCAGTAAGGGTGGTATTGGATGAAAGGACTTTTGAGTTGGTCCACACTGAGAAAAAACTGGATAAAAATGACTCTAGGACAGTGAATATGAAAAGCCATGTAAAAATTTTTGGAAATGTTCTCTGTAGGTAAATGTAAAATCGTTGGTTAATCTTCACAATTTTCAGACAGAAGTATACACTGAGCCAGGTGGAAAACCAGATGTTGCTGGAGAAGATAGTCAGAATCAAAACTAAAAAGCATTTATTGGCTGTTTCAACAGATATCTCTATCGGCCTTAGTGAGAAAAATATACTTTCTAAAATATTCAAAATCGTGTATGAAATATTGAATACAGAGATGTTACAAATGAGCCAATCCCCTAAATGAAGTCTTCTTGACTTGGCTACATCCAATGCAATCACCAAAAGGATGAACATATGTCCCAAAGTAGATACGATTACAGCGCATACATCAGCGAAGACAGTCAAAATAGTTTCGATTGACATTTTGCATCAATGGTCCAGTATCACGGTATACAAGCTTGTTGTTTAGTCCACTAGTAAATCAGATAATATTTTGTCTGCAATATATAACGAGCTATGATGTGCATAAATGTAACGTAACACGCTCATGTGGAAAATAATACATGCACAAAGAAAGTGGAGAATGGCCATCCAAGAAAATTTGCATTTGTTCTTTTCCTGCAAATTCACGCTGATAAGTTTTAGAAATATTTGACATGGAACTAAGGGTGGCATTCTATGTCATTAACCTGTCGAAAAATGGTAGAAACTGTAATGATGGGGGGGTAGGGAAACAGACAAGTGAGCCCTAATCTACCCGCCACTCAGTCCCTGCCTACTGGCAACGACCCGCCCTAGGCGACGGGGTACAACTGGGCGACGGTCCCTACGCTCAGTAAGTGCACGACAGACAAACAGACAAGGGTACACAAAGCTAAGGGAATTGGGGCAGTTGCCCATGGCAACACCGTGAGCAACAAGAGTAGTGAACGAGCCGAGTCAAACCAGGAGTGTACGAGGTACCAAACGCAGAGCAGGAGAGTAGTCAGTAAGCCAGAGTCAGTATGAAGCAGGGTCAAATAGTTAGAAGCTGCAGCAGGGCCTGGAAGCCACACGAGAAGAATCACAAGCAAAGGAGGAACAGGAAAGGCAGGTATAAATAGACAGAGGGCGGGAGCTAGCTCCGTCTGGCCAGGCTGCGATAGGCTCTCCCACTCCTAAGCCTGCCATCCTGAGTGGTGGAAGATGGAGTCAGTGTCAGAGACATAGAGGCAAGTGCAGACTGATTACCTATGGGCGTATATACAGAAGTTGTGCCTGGCAGATCCTTTACAGTACCCCCACCTTTAATGAGGGGCCACCGGACCCTTTCTAAGTGGACCTGGTTTATTGGGGAAACGAAGGTGGAACTTCCTGACCAATACCCCAGCGTGAACATCCCGGGCAGGTACCCAAGTTCTCTCCTCAGGCCCGTATCCTCTCCAATGGACCAGGTACTGGAGGGAGCCTTGGACCATCTTACTGTCCACAATCTTGGCCACCTCGAATTCCACCCCCTCAGGGGTGAGAACGGGGACAGGAGGTTTCCTCGAGGGAGCCAAGGACGGGGAGCAGCGTTTAAGGAGGGAGGCATGAAACACGTGTATTCGAAAAGATGGGGGCAACTCCAGTCGGAAGGAGACAGGATTGAGGACTTCAATGACCTTATACGGCCCTATAAACCGGGGAGCAAACTTCTTGGACGGGACCTTAAGGCGCAAGTTCTTAGACGATAACCACACCAGATCCCCGACCATAAACAAGGGGTTAGCAGAACATCTTCTATCAGCCTGAGTTTTTTGTATGCTCTGGGACGCCTCTAGGTTCTTCTGAACCTGGGCCCAGACTGTGCACAGTTCCCGATGAACGACCTCTACCTCGGGATTGTTGGAACTACCAGGTGAAACGGAGGAGAACCGTGGATTAACCCCAAAATTACAGAAAAAGGGGGAGACCCCTGACGAGTTACTGACCCGGTTATTAAGGGAAAATTCGGCGAGGGGAATGAATGAGACCGAATCATATTGACAGTCAGAGATAAAACACCTTAAATATTGTTCTAGAGACTGATTAGTCCTCTCGTTTTGGCCATTAGTTTCAGGATGGAAGGCAGAGGAGAAGGACAGATCAATCTCCAACTTTTTACAGAAGGCTCTCCAAAACAATGAAACAAATTGTACCCCTCTGTCCGAAAAAATATTGACAGGGACCCCATGGAGATGCAGGATTTGTTTGACAAACAAGATAGCTAACGTCTTAGCATTGGGTAGTTTCTTGAGGGGCACAAAGTGGCACATCTTACTGAAGTGGTCTACTACAACCCACACCACCGACTTGCCTTGAGATGGAGGCAAATCGGTGATAAAATCCATGGAGATATGGGTCCAAGGTCTCTGGGGAATGGGCAAAGAACGTAGTAAGCCCGCTGGTCGGGACCTGGGAGTCTTGGACCTAGCACAAACCTCACAAGCGGCGACGTAGGCCTTAACGTCTTTAGGCAACCCAGGCCACCAATAGTTTCTGGCAATGAGGTGTTTGGTACCCAGGATGCCTGGATGACAAGATAGTGCGGAGTCATGATTTTCCCTAAGTACCCATAGCCGGAATTGCAGGGGAACAAACAGCTTGTTCTCAGGAAGGTTCCCGGGAGCTGAACCTTGATCAGCCGCAATTTCAGAGACTAAATCAGAATCAATAGAAGAAATGATTATACCAGGAGGCAAAATACAAGCAGGATCTTCCTCCGAAGGAGGGCCGGCCATGAAGCTACGCGACAGTGCATCGGCCTTAATATTTTTAGACCTAGCCCTATAGGTAACTAAAAGGTTGAATCTGGTAAAAAATAGCGCCCATCGAGCTTGTCTCGGGTTTAGCCTCCGGGCAGATTCTAGGAAAAGCAGATTCTTGTGGTCAGTAAGGACCGTTACCTGGTGCCTAGCCCCCTCCAGGAAGTGGGGCCACTCTTCAAATGCCCATTTAATGGCTAAGAGTTCGCGGTTGCCAATATCATAGTTACTCTCAGTGGGCGAAAACTTCCTGGAGAAGTAGGCACAGGGACGGAGATGGGTGAGGGACCTGGTACCCTGGTACAAGACAGCCCCCACTCCCACCTCGGATGCGTCAACCTCCACGATAAATGGCTCCATTTGGTTGGGCTGAACCAGCACCGCGGCCGAGATAAAGCACTTCTTAAAGGGATCCTGTCATCAACATCTTACCTGTTAAACTCGCCTGACCCCTCAATGGCCGCAGCTGTCCAGAGTTCATTCCTGTTCTCTTCTTTCCTGAAGTCCTCCTCTGTCAGTAAATATAGTCGTTTAAACTTTTCCCGCCTTTTATGGTAATTATTTTTCCCTCTGGGATGCAACTTTTTAACCACGCCCACTGCCACCACCTGTCCGGCCCTGACTGGCTAAGGAGCTGTCAATCAAAAAGAAGGAGGTGGAGTCCACTCTGAGATGCTGGAGGAATGAAAACCTGACTCTTTTCAGATGAAGATTTGACTCTTTTCTGCTCATTTGCATACAGCATGGGACCACTGAAAAACAGAATACTAAAGCTACAGAGCTTACTTAGAACATATTTATAGCTTAGATGACAATGATTTTTCACCCACTTTCACCAGGTATTGCTGGCTTTATAGCTAAAATGCTGGTGACAGGTTCCCTTTAAGGACCTCAAAAGCCTGGACAGCCTCAGGAGGCCAGTGGAGGAGATCAGCACCTTTGCGAGTGAGGTCCGTAAGAGGCTTAGCGATGACCGAGAAGTTAGCAATAAATCTCCTGTAATAATTAGCGAACCCCAAGAAACACTGTAACGCCTTCAGGGAGGCAGGTTGGACCCATTCCGCCACAGCCTGGACCTTGGCGGGGTCCATGCGGAATTCATGAGGAGTGAGTATTTGACCCAAAAATGGTATCTCCTGCACCCCAAACACACATTTTTTGGTCTTCGCAAACAGTTTGTTTTCCCGAAGGACTTGGAGCACCTTCCTTACATGCTCAATGTGGGAGGACAAGTCCTTGGAAAACACAAGTATGTCATCAAGGTACACTACAAGAAGTGCCCCCAGGTAATCTCTTAAAATCTCATTTATGAAATTCTGGAAGACCGCGGGAGCATTACACAACCCAAAGGGCATGACGAGGTATTTGAAATGACCTTCGGGCGTGTTAAACGCAGTCTTCCACTCATCCCCCTCTTTGATGCGGATAAGGTTATACGCCCCCCGTAGATCAAACTTAGAGAATCATTGGGCCCCCTGAACCTGATTAAAGAGATCAGGAATCAAAGGAAGGGGATACTGGTTCCTTACAGTGACCTTATTCAAGTTACGGTAGTCAATGCATGGCCTAAGACCACCATCCTTCTTCCCTACGAAGAAGAAGCCAGCACCTACCGGAGAAGTAGAGGGGCGAATGTAACCCTTGGCCAGGCATTCCTGGATATACTCTCTCATGGCTTCACGTTCGGGACAAGAAAGATTAAATATCCTACCCTTAGGAAGCTTAGCTCCTGGTACCAAATCGATAGCGCAATCGTATTCTCTATGAGGAGGTAACACTTCGGAGGCCTCCTTAGAGAAAACATCAGCGAAGTCCTGAACAAACTCAGGTAGCGTGTTCACCTCCTCAGGGGGAGAAATAGAATTAACAGAAAAACATGACGTCAAGAATTCATTACCCCATTTGGTAAGCTCCCCAGTATTCCAGTCAAACGTGGGATTATGCAACTGCAACCAGGGAAGGCCTAAAACCAAATCGAACGATAATCCCTGCATCAACAGTACAGAGCACTGCTCCAAATGCATGGAGCGAACAAGGAGTTCAAAAACAGGGGTATGCTGAGTAAAATAACCATTAGCAAGAGGAGTGGAGTCGATACCCACTAATGGGACAGGTTTAGGCAAATCAATCAAAGGCATAGCTAGAGACATAGCAAATTCCACAGGCATGATATTAGCAGAAGACCCTGAATCCACGAAGGCACTGCCGGTAGCAGACCTACCACCAAAAGAGACCTGAAAGGGAAGCAAGATTTTATTACTTTTCATATTTACGGGAAATACCTGTGCGCCCAAGTGACCTCTTCGATGATCACTTAGGCGCGGAAGTTTTCTGGCTGCTTATTCTTACGCCTAGGACAGGTGTTCACTTGATGCTTGTCATCCTCACAATAGAAGCAGAGACCATTCTTCCTGCGGAACTCTCTACGTTGTCGGGGGGACACGGAGGCCCCGAGTTGCATAGGTACCTCCGAGTCTTCCGTGGAAGAGCGAAGCAACGGGACCTCGGGAGGCATCATGGGGGAGTCAGAGGAGAAAACACAAAAACGTTCAAGTTGTCGTTCCCTGAGACGTCGGTCAAGTCGTACCGCTAAAGCCATAACCTGGTCTAGGGAGTCAGAAGAGGGATAGCTATATAGCAGGTCTTTCAGGGCGTTCGACAGACCCAACCTAAACTGGCACCTTAAGGCAGGGTCTTTCCACCGAGAAGCTACGCACCACTTCCTAAAGTCAGAACAATACTCCTCAACAGGTCTCTTACCCTGACGTAAGGTCACCAGCTGACTCTCGGCAAAGGCAGTCCTGTCAGTCTCGTCATAAATGAGTCCGAGAGCAGAAAAGAAAAGATCAACGGAGGAAAGTTCAGGGGCGTCAGGAGCCAAGGAGAAGGCCCATTCTTGGGGCCCTTCCTGGAGCCGGGACATAATTATACCCACCCGCTGGCTCTCAGAACCTGAGGAGTGAGGCTTTAAGCGAAAGTAGAGCCTACAACTCTCCCGAAAGGAGAGAAAAGTCCTCCGGTCCCCTGAGAACCGATCAGGCAACTTGAGGTGGGGTTCAAGAGGTGAGGTGAGGGGCACTACCATGGTAGCGTCAGGCTGGTTGACCCTCTGAGCCAGGGCCTGGACCTGTAGGGAGAGACCCTGCATTTGCTGAGCCAGGGTCTCAAGGGGGTCCATAGTAGTGTGAGGGACCAGGGTAGCCTAGGTATATGGCCCTAGGCGATGGGGTACAACTGGGCGACAGTCCCTACGCTTAGTAAGTGCACGACAGACAAACAGACAAGGGTACACAAAGCTAAGGGAAATGGGGCAGTTGCCCACGGCGACACCGTGAGCAACAAGAGTAGTGAACGAGCCGAGTCAAACCAGGAGTGTACGAGGTACCAAACGCAGAGCAGGAGAGTAGTCAGTAAGCCAGGGTCAGTATGAAGCAGGGTCAAATAGTTAGAAGCTGCAGCAGGGCCAGGAAACCACACAAGAAGAATCACAAGCAAAGGAGGAACAGGAAAGGCAGGTATAAATAGACAGAGAGCGGGAGCTAGCTCCGTCTGGCCAGGCTGCGATAGGCTCTCCCACTCCTAAGCCTGCCATCCTGAGTGGTGGAAGATGGAGTCAGTCTCAGAGACATAGAGGCAGGTGCAGACTGATTACCTATGGGCGTATACACAGAAGTTGTGCCTGGCAGATCCTTTACAGAAACAATATTTCCTAAAAGTTTCTCTGGCCCACTGGTTGAAGGATTCTGACACTATTCAAAGCCGGTGATACAATGGGAGAATCCTTCAACTCCGGGACTGCAATATAGTCACCCAAGCCAACCAACATAACCTGATGGAAAGCAAGCATGGCAGTACAATCTAGAGTTTGCTATTAACTATTACTAAATTTGGTGGATGTTGAGAATACTATTTAAATAAAAATGGTATAAGGTGACATAGACATAAGGTGTCTACTTTGTTTCACAGGCCCCACTTCCGAAATGTTCCCACTGAACCAAAGTATAAATTATAATGTTATCCTCTACTAACCCAAATTTATTCTCCAAGTATTAGAAAAGTGCTGGCCCTGTAAAAAGTAATTAAAGGGGTATACCCAGGGCCACACCTGCCATGAGGCGAGGTGAATTTCTTACCTCAGGTGGTGGCCTGCTGTCTCAATGACGGGGTGTCAGCAGCACCACTGATCCATCCACCGCCACCCGCTCCTGCACTGCAATTGTATCTGAGTCTAAAGGACAAAGATACAATTGAATGGAGCACTAGCAATGGCAAGACAGCGCCTTTGAATGACGGAGTTGGCACGATGATGTCGTTGCGCTACTTGCGTTGTTTAACTGCAGCAGACCTAAAAATAAGACCAGGTCTGCATTGCTAGAGGACGGCTCCCAAACGGGATCAGGTGAATATGTAAAGATATTTTTTTCAGAGTTATCAGTGTGAGTGGCTCTATCTACAGGGGTCTCCGTCTACAGGGGGCTCTATCTACAGGGGAATCTATGGGGAGCACTATCTATGGGGGGGCCCTATGGGGCATTATATACATCGGACACTATTGGGGCAGTATCTACAGTAGGCTCTATGGGGGCACTATGTATGGGGGAACTATCTACAGGGGGCTCTATAGGGGGCACTGTGTGTGGTGTTTTACAGTGTGTGACACTATTCTATGGTGCTATTTTAATTAGGGATACAGTGTAAGGTGCTATTAAAATTAGAGGTGCAGTGTATGGTGCTATTATATTTAGGAACGTAGTGTGCAGCACTAAGAGAATTTTATCTTTATTTATAGGTCCCGAAATGTTTGAAAAGTGAGAAGCTGAAAACATCTGAGCTGCAAAATGGGCAGTGGCTGTGAAATGTCATCATGGAGGTCTAGAACGGATAGAGAAGAAAAGAGAATAAGAAAGACTAGAATCTGAGAAAACGTCACCTGTTCTGGTGCTATATATAAGTGCTGAGCTTGGTATGGTGCCGTGTTTATTTACTAAGCTTTGTTCTGGTACTGTATATATGTAATTATCTTGGTTCTGGTGCTGTATTTATGTGCTGAGCTTGGTTATGGTGCTGTATTTATATACTGAGCCTGCTTCTGGTGCTGTATTTATGTACTGAGCTTGGTTCTGGTATTACATATATGTACTAAGCTTAGTTCTGGTGCTGTATTTATGTACTGAACTTAGTTCATATGCTGAATATATGCACTGTGCTTGGTTCTGGTGCTGTATGTATGTACTGTGACTGGTTCTGATGAAAAGGATGAAAATGTGCCCCGAAGTAGATACAAGGTATACATCAGCGAAGACAGTCAACATTTTTTCAATTGACACCATTTTGCTTCAATGGTCCAGTATCACGGTATATGAGCTTGTTGTTTAGTCCACTAGTAAATCAGATAATATTTTGTCTGCAACATTTAACAAGCCATGATGTGCATAGATGTCTTTCCCGTGACTTTTAACGCATGAAATACACAATGGCTAGATCTCTTATCTTGACTCTTTCAATGACTTTTCAATGGCTTTTGTCGTGTGATATCACGCGGCAGCAAGTTATCAGAATCAAGTTAAAGATGGCTACATCTGTAAGGCAACACGTTCATGTGGAAAATAATACATGCACAAAGATAATGAAGAATGTCCATCCAAGAAAATTTGCATTTGCTCTTTTCTTGCAAATTCACGCTGATAGTTTTAGGTTTTAGAAATATATGACATGGAACTAAGGGTGGCATTCTATATCATTAACTTGTCGAAACATTATAGAAAATATATTTCTCTTGCTCGAATATGTGAAGTGGTGTTTGTTCAGCTCAGGAAGTGCGCATAGGAGAGACCACCGCTACTGAACACCAGCTTAGTGGGAATGCACACAGGACGGCTGCCAACCTTTCCTAACTTTTTCTTTTACAGAGCGGTTACTGAACTCCATCCTTGTGGTTGCTGATCACCAAGAGAGAGCAGTACTTTAATATGCGCTTGGCAGTGCTGAACTCGAGGAGAGAGAGCAGTGCTGTATTGTGTGCATGCCAAGTGTTCAGCAGCGACAAACACAATGAAGCACTGCTCTTTCTCCCTGTTTTCAGAGCCGCCAAGCACACAACGATGTTGGGCACCTGAAGAAGGATGAGTACCAGCAAACCTTGCCCCACGTTCTGACTGTGGCAATGGTGCCACAGGTTGCTGATCCCTGCCCTAGTATAATGCAGAACTTGTAGGGAATTTACAGACTGCCCTAAACTATCATTTAATGCTGGTCTCTGAACAGATTGAGCTTTGGTAAAATATCTATCATACATAGTGTAATTCGCCTTTCACAATAGATACATATATTAAGCTATAATATAGTGCTTTTACTGCAGTCCTCCTTCAGTAATTTTAGGGGCTCATGCACATGGCAAAGCCGTGTGCATAGAGGCTGTATAGTAGTGCATGGAGGCTAAGCAGTTCCTTAGTATGGAGCCACACAGCCTCCATGTGCTGCCATGCGGGCTTTAAACAAACTATTGACTATTGTTCTCCAGATGGCTTCTTATCTACAAGAAACTGTTCATTTTCTGATTTAATACATGTTCTTCTCAAGGTTGCAGTCTTCTGAAATGCTTATAGGGTAGAATACCTCTATACATACAACATCTGATAGAACATTTAAAAAAATATATATATTTTGGATTTGCGAGGGATCAGACTGAAAAAAAACACCACAGTAGAGGCCTAATGCATCTCAATGGTAGCCCTTCTACAGATCCATGCAGAGCCTTAAAGGGGTTGTCCCAGAGTAAAAAATTAGCAGCTATCCACAGGATAGGTGATAATAGTCTGATCTATGGGGGCCTCACCGCTGTGGGCCCAACCGATCTTGAGAAAGGGCAAACAGAACCCCCCTTTTCTTCTCAATGCACCAACCACAGTGAGAAGCAGCTTATATATAGCAGTGGTCGAGCAAGTGCCCGCCGCTCCATTAAATCTTTATGAGAATGACGGAAACAGCCGAGCACTGTACTCATCTGTTTCCGTCAGTCCCAATGACTTTGAACAGAGTGGCAGCACGCATGCTCGACTGCCGATCAATTCAATGTGCTACTTATTGCGGTCGAGCAGTAAGAAGGAAAGTTTTCGTGATCAGTGGAGGTCCCAGTTGTGGGGCCCCAGCGCTCAGACAATCATCACCTATCCTGTGGATAGGTGATCATTTTTGAACCTTGTAATACCCCTCCCCTTAAATACGGCCTTGGGCATGAGTCCTTGCAGTGCTCAATTTATATTTATAGATAAATATTATCAAAGGGTTTGTCTCATGAAGACAACCCCTGTCCATATGCCCTGTTAGAACATATGTACAGCATAACTTATTTTCTCTGGCTAGGGGCCCTTCTCTTTGAGCTAGAGCAAACCTCACTCTGGTTGACTCACCAATCCATGTGTTACATGGACTACATGGTCAGCTATTCTTTTGAATGGCTGCAATACGATATTACCCTACCGCTGCATCAGCCGCTCCAGTGACCCATATTAGCTTCCCTGGCAATAACAGCTGTTTGGGGATAGAGAAGCTGGACTCATGTCGATCAGTTGATCACCAGAGCAGCTTCTATTTAAAAAGGGGTTGTCTTCATGAGACGACCCCTTTAACCAATATTAGCCAATGTTGTATTGGGAGGTGAATGTGGTAGTGTTGCTATGGGACCTCTATAAGGGAAGAGCTTTAGGATCAGTTAGGGACTTTTTTTGGTGTGTGAGTATGAGATTCCCACCCTATTACTGTTACTTCTCTAAGTGATTGTAAGGTTTGATCACAACACTTCACACACACATAGCCACTACTTTATAGCAACAAATCTACTGGAGGGGCATAGGCTGTGTGGCAGGTCCCCAATTTGGATGGACCTGTGTAGTCACAAAAGCTGCTCGAGTGACCAGCAGCTAACTGGGGCTTTAGCTGCATACAGGTGTGTCCTGTCTTGTGTGTGAGGTGTTGCAATTGGTTGGGCTTCCCAATTTATACAGTGTTAACAATAATAAAGCATGGTGTCTGCTTCAATGCTTTGGCACATACAATTGTCTGTTCTATTTATTAAAAGGTAATAAAAAGGTAGGCTTGACTTGTGCATACGCTAAGCATTACGTGGAACAATATGTATAAAGTAGGATAGGAAGGAGACTAATCGCAGTAGATGAGGAGATACCTCTACCAACAATTGCAAGAAAACACATTACTCCAAGAGAATGTTAAAAATTAGATGGCAACTAGGGTTTTGTCTACTTTTGGGGCTGTCTTATTATACTGATAAGCCATACACAAGAAAGGGCATCATTATATGATCCGTGGGGGTCCGACACCCGAGCCCCAAACCGATAAGCCATTCTAGCTGCCTCCATGTGTCAAAACCTATGTAGGGATCGGTGCTGGAAGGAGAATGCTCCGACCACTGTATAGCAGCCATGCTGAGTTACTGCAGCTCTAGGACCAGAACTGCAGTACTGCAGCATGGTCGCTATACACTGGTCGGAGCCTTCTGCTTCCGGCACCTACCCTTGCATAGCTTCCAGCTGTTCGGTGTGAGGTGCGTGTGTTGGACCCCATCGATCATATACTGATGGATAGGTCATCAGTATAAAAAACAGCCCCAAATCTGGACAACCCCTTTAATGTCAAAATCTTGCTAGAAAAAACTAGTTGGTTTGAGGCCTTTTTGCTTTTGGAACACTTTGTTCTAGTTGATATTGGCAAAACACAATCCAGTTGAAATCGATAGGATCAGTTTTGGTACATTTCCTGACCTTTTTTTTGTGATAAATGACGGAAGCCTACTTGAGAGCTGAACAGGTGTGAACACAGCGTTAGCCAATTTAAGAAAGTTTTTGGCGCAAATTGGCTCATGTGGTATAGGGTAAATTTAGGTAACATTTTTGTCTATTTTCCTCCACACCACCCTTCTCTTTCCTTGTTTAGTTTGATGGACATATGTTTTTATCGTGAATACTGTGTCAGGGTAAGACATATTACAACAACAAAACAGAGAAGAGATGCAAGACTGCTGCAAAAAACACCTAACTTGATCCCATTTAGTATGGAAATTTTTGTTTTTTACTGTAGTTGCTCAGCAAAACTGTACCATAATGTTACATTTATACATAATTTCTGACTGCATTTATACATTCTAATTGCTCGTATTTTTTTCTTACTCTTTGGCTTTAATGATAAATTAAGTTTTACTACTACTACAAAAATAATGCAGTTTCTAATGTAAATCATCGTCATGATAACCACTTCAACCTCCCCCAATGCTTCTAACAGTCGACGTGTTAAAAGGGTTTTCCATTGAACAGAAATTGATGTTCTATCCTCGGGATAGGCCATCAATATCTGCTTAGTGGGGGTCTGATTCTCGGCACCCCCGCCGATCAGCTGTTTTTTAGGGACCAAGAAGCTCATTCATAGCGCTGCTTCCCCTTTATTTCTGTCATTGCTCATACTGTGAAACGCCGACACACTTGTAGTGGCGGTTCACAGTATTACAGCCTCCTCCTATTCAAGTGAATGGGAGAAGGATGTAATACTGTGAACTGCCGTTACAAGTGTGTACATTTTCAGGCACTGTTTTGGGTTACAGATAAAGGCCCTATTTACATCATATCAGTGATGTACGTTTCACGGCACGGGGTGTGGACCCACTGTGCTGTACCGCGTAGCAGGATAGTAGCTGGCCAACTAGGTACAAAACAAAGTCTATAGTCCAGAAAGGGTACCTGAGGCACTGTAGACAGTAGCGGAGACAGAACTTGACTTTCACCATAGACGGCACAGTAGATGCAGTGGAAGACACGACATGACTTTCACTGTAGATGGCACAGTAGATACGATAGCACGGGATACAAGGTACAGGCAGCAGGAATGGGTAACACTGGGAACTGGAAAACACTGGGAGACCATTTGCAAGACAAACTTTAGGTATACAACAACGCTCAGGCAAGGAACAAGTGGGCAGAGCCCTTTTTATAGTCCGGCAGCATTCTGGGCTAATTACTGATAATAGACAGCTTTACGCGTACTGGCCCTTTAAGGCCGTGCATGCACGGGCCCCGCGGGAACCAGTCACAGAACCCGGAAGTGAGTGCTGGCGTCTCCCTGGAGGGAGATGCCGCTGGGAACACAGACGTCCATGGCCGGAGCGTCAGATGGTAAGTCTGAACGACGATCCGCACCCATTGACGTTACAAGTATATCCATAGTGCTCTATGAACCTGCAGAATTAATACTGCAAAAACAGGTATAGAATAGTATAGTAGACTAGGATATTCCATACAACGATATACTGTGCGTATGCGCTTTTACAATGGTAGCCTATGGAGACGTATCTTACTGTTTTCCTAAAGAGTGGGATATGTCCCAGCCTTTCGTCAAAGGTAAATGTCAGGAGCTTTTACCAGCGTATACATCATACCGATGGTCAAAGCATGATGTAAACAGGGTCTAAGTTGGCATTTAATTTATAGTGAATATTTAGCGTGGATTGCCTAAAAAATATTTCCTCCATTGTTTTTTTTAATTTATTTATATATATTTTTTACACAGTTCATCATAAAGATTTAGGTAAATATGTTGTATGGTTTGTTATGTTTTGGTGACAACAAATATGTAAACCCTTTTTAAATCCCACAGGGGACTTTAATATTTCTTAACTGTAATGCACTGGCATATCTCTAATTGCCGGTGTGCCTGTGCATAATAATAAGGACAGGCATCTGTTAGGGCATACCTAAAGTATTTCCTAAAATATAATGTTACAGGACAGACCTGCGGAAAGTTACTGCAGGAGTGTTATTCACAGTTCAATTAACTTTGAGGTGCTGGAACTACCTCCCGCTGATGTGGGAATGGGTTTAATTTTCATATTTAGTAAAATGAAGTGCCTAGAGTCATTAAATATCCTAGGGACAGTAATTATTTCCCTTAATAACAAGTTTCCAAGGGACTCTCTACACAATACTGTACATTATATCTGAAATACCAAAGGAAATAACAAAATGACTGCACTGGGCTGTACAACAGAATTTGGCAAATTGATTTTCTCTTCTCTGACATCACTCAGTGCTTTGCTGCTATTGGCTGAAGCTGCACCTCACAGACTTCCTGATTTGCCCACCTCTGCTCACACTCTACATAATACTGGTAATACTGATAGATCTCTACCTCACTTTAACTGCGTCCTGTATTTGGACCAGCGATCAGATGGAAGTAGCTTACATGGGGGAGAGAGCTCTCAGTATTTACAATATTTTGTGCAAAGTTAATGCAGGGGTGGGAAGAGCAGGAAGTATGTTAGTTACCTCATCAGCCAATAGCTGCAGAGAAGGAAGTGATGTCAGAAAGGGGGCATTATTTTGCCAACTTCTCCTGTACAGCCCCGTAACATGCAGCCATTTTGTTATTTCATGTGGTGTTAATGACCTATAGTGTACAGTGAAACTTGGAAACTTGCATTTGGGTACCAAAGAGAAGGAATTACCGACCCTGGTGGGTTACATGTCCCTAGCAGGTCTATTTTGCTACATATTAAAAGTTAGCGATAATAGATAACAAAGTAGTTGATTAGCTAAGAGCAAACCAGAGATTCTTGAACTTTAGAAATAATAAAAAAAGTTAGCAGGATAGGATCAATCAGTTAGCTTCTTAAAGGGCTATTTCCATCACAGACATTTATGGAATTTCCACAAAATATACCATAAACATCAGATAGGTGCAGGTTTTTGCAATTCACTCCTATCTGGAAATATACGGATATCCCACCCAGAGGTGGGACCAACATCTATCAGACATTTATGGCATATCATAAGGATATGCCATAAATGTTTGAGATGGGAATACCCTTTTAAGGACAGATGAAATCCTTGTATGCTTTACTGCTTGCCGACCTATGACGAGCATGCTCGTCATGAGCACCAGGATGTTGCTGCATCAGGATGACTATAATTGTCTTGCTGATCGCACGGGCACAAGAAGTGTGCCCATGCGTTCAGAATCAGGTCAACAGCTGTAATACACATCTGCAGCCCTGCTCTAAAGGCGGAGATCAGGGAAACCTCTCATCTCCACCGTTAATCCCTTAAATCCAATTAAAGGAAAAGAGTGAAGGGGTACCCCCCTTTGATCGCATCACAGGGAAGATATCGAGGAACATACCTTCTATTGGCAGGCAGCTCAGGGTCCATTGAAGGACCCTAGGGCTGTCTGACTATATTTCCTGTTGTTAGGGATACTTAGGTATGCCCTATTAACTGCCTGTGTACTATCAGTAGACAGGCTACTGTACTGGCATATAGATATATGCCAGTACATTAAAGTTAAAAAATGTAAAATAAAAATCCCCCTATCTGATTGAGAAAAAAAGTAAAATTCATAAAAAGTAATGTTAAATAAAAACATCTGTATAAAAATATACACAAATGCACATTTTTTACAATAAATTAACTTTATTAGATATAAGTCCCAATACATAAAATATTATACACATATTGGTATAGTCAAGACAGTAACAACCTGCACAATAAATTAGTAGCGTCATTTATGATGATCGGTGTATGCTGTAAAAAAAATGTAAAAACTGCAGCGGAACTTTTTTTATGCATGTTTGCCAAAATAAAACTTGCTATAAATTAAACGCTGATGTATTTGTACAAAAAAATGGAACCTTCATAAATTACAACTTACCACAACTTACCACAACTTACCACAACTTACCACAAAAAAACAAAGTTTCATTCAGCTATGTCGAACAAAAAATGTAAAAGTTATAAGCGCCGAGATACTAAGAGAAAAAAAAACAAAAAATTGCTGTGGTCCTCAAGGCCAAAATGTACCCCCTCCTTAAGGACTTAAGGAGGCAGAGAGATGGAAGATTTTGGTGAAATTGAGACAATGGCTGGCAAGGGAATAAACAAGACAAGAGAGAATCAAGAGGACAGGTAGAGGGGCATATAGAAAAGCTTATCAATATGTTGTGCAAGAGTAGCAATGTAGTATACTTTGAAATGCCTTATAAAGTTTGTGGTTTCCTCTTATAAATACAATAGGGCTGAGCACATAACTAACAAATGTACAAAAACATACAATATACTCAAAAAATTGCTTATTGATAAAAATAAGCATATGCAACCCGGCAATGAAATTGAGACTGTTGACCACCAAGAGTGAGATAATAATCTTTATAGCACGAACATGGGCCGCCATACTTGAAGTTCCAGTGCCCATAGCATTGCCCTTCATCCTTTTCATATGTTTATAGAGAGAAATGGTAATGCTCATTACGGATATCAATAAAATAAAAAAAGATAAAGCAAATAATGTAGTATAAGGTTCAATTGATGAAATACACTTATCATACATGATCAATACCTCCATCAGATCACATTTAGTTGAAGTGATATTTGACGATAAATCTTCCACATTTATCCACACTGAAAATACACTTTGCATAGAAGATTCCAAGAGAGTGAAGACGAAAATCCATTGAAATATTTTGGGAAATGTCCTCTGCATGTAAATGTACATCTTGTGTTTGATATTCACAATTTTCAGGCAGAAGAACATACAGAGCCAGGTGGAAAACCAGGTACTGCTGCTGGTAAACATTATATGTAAGCATTGAAACCATTTATTGGCTAACTGGTTGGGCTGATCTCTCCATAATAAGGTAAAGACGTCTTGAGCGACATTCAAGAATAAAAATAAAATGTTGAATGCGCAGATGCTGCATATGAGTTGATCACTCAACTGAAGCTTTCGTGTATGGACTACATCCATGGCATTGACCACAAGGACGAAAATATATCCCGGTACAGCAAGAAGAACAGTGGCTCCATCAGACAATACAGTTAGCAAGAAAATGTTCACGGGCATGTTGGTTGAGGGTGTAATGTCCAAGAGTTATGTGTTATGTAATAGAAGGTCCTATAAGTAGACATATGTTGCTTATGTTGAACATCTATTGCAAATTACACCACATGTTATATGGGTTGGAAATTTGATTGGCAAAATATGTAAAGTAGATTTGGAACTCAATATCCTGGTGCCTCGGAAACAAATATGAAATTACATTCATGGAAAAATAAAGACATTTTGTCCCATTGGGTTAACCATGACATGACTTATCTCTTCTGTAACCATACTTGTGATTTACTTTCCTATGCCTTTGTCACTCCCATTAATACCAAATTTAACAAAATTGCATTAAGCTGTGGCGGCCATATAATAGATTGTGATCTGCTGTTAGACCTCAGGGGTGGGATCAGTAGATTTTGATTTTAGGTCACCAAACTGCCTTGTCGTAGGATTTGTACATATGTATCACACCCCAAAAATATGCCATAGGGATTTTTGATTGTGAGCCCTAATAGTAGATTACCTAACTACTCAAAGGCTCTGTTCACATTTGCATCAGGGGCCTCCATCACAAATCCAGCCTAGTTTATTGTTTCCAGTAAAATCCTCAAAATAAAAAAATAGATGCATTGGCCGAAAAGTCAAAGTTGTATAGGAGGCCTGTGTAGGATCTTATGTAAATGCAAAACCATATTAATAATTATTACTATTACTATTTTGTAGTTGTTAATGTTTTCATTAGAAAGTGGATCCTAAAGTCACAAATGGTTTGGCACTGGCTAAATTGAAATTTTCCGGTTCTGCACCCTAAATCACCCACAAGAGGTTATGGATTGTTCCAGTCGAATTCCCAGGTCACGGTCCCCAGAATAGTCACTAATTTGCAGACTGAGCGCTGTAGGATTGCAGTAATGAAACAGGATCAGGGTCAAGTGAAGCCATTGGGAGAGAGGTCAGGATGCGACAACTAGAGGAGAAGACAGGCCAGGGTTTGGAACTAAAAGATTGCACTACAAGCGTACCAGAGAACAAATCTAAGGGAGTAGAACAAAGGCGAAATCTAGAGGCAAGACATAGTTCAAGGTCAAATTCAAAGTCAGGGTTAAAATACAAGTAGCAAGCTTAGAGGGAATGTACCTTATTCACAGGCAAGGGTGTCCAGGCTGATGTTCTCCTTTTTAAAACAGCCGCGTTTGAGGTCATCAGAATGGAGTGGATGTCAAGTCAATCCGATGTGGCCACGACTGTGTGTAGGGAGAGATGGATAGCAACCCTGTATCTGGGTGAGGTGGGTAACAGTTGTTAATATTGCAATATTTTTGTCATTCCAATTAAATAAATATTGCAAAACTGATTTATTTTTTTGGGTATCTTACATAAATGCCGGATGTTCAGTATTTTCCATTGTAGATGATGGTAGTGTAACCTATACTGATTTGCAAAACATTGTGGAGCCGAGATATCATTACACGGCTATTCATTTGCATTCTTCTTCAGTTTGATATCATTTAGTGTCAGACTGATTTTTTGTCATAAGAACATTTTACAAAATCAACATCAGATGGAAAAAGGAATGATAAAATATATAGGAATGTAAACCATGCACAGACCGACATGAAAATTTGTCATGGAAGGACAAGGTATAAGATAAGCAGTGGATTCAATGGATACATTCATTATAACAAGTGGTTAATAATGCATTGTACAGCTTGCTTGTTGACTAGTTATTAACTAAAGAAGTTTTCCCACACAAGTGGCTTATGGCATGATGATAGGGTCATGTTTTAAGCATACAAGTTTGTGTTTTCCAGAAAAAAACTAAAAAAATTACAAAAAATTCAAAAAGTAGTATGCAACTAAAAACCGTACAGTCATTGACTTTTATTGTAAAAGAAAAAAAAAAGACAATATTGTAGTATTTTTGCATCGAATAGTGTAGCCGCCAACAATATTCTATACAGCATAAATGTCAGTGGAATAATCTAAATCTAAATGTGACGGTAAACAAATAAAACAATAACTTGGTGTCATGGTGGACATCAATATACAGTAAAGATAATTAATTGGTGCTTGACTTAACACTTTTCGGCAATATTTTTTTTCTTTTAGTATTGAAAGTATAAACACAAAGATAAAGATCAATACAGGATCGAAATACAATGTCCAAATACACATGTCCAAGATAAAAAAAAAGAAAGAGAAAAAAGAAGAAAATACAATACAGTCTAGTGCAAACATTGCACCTTTTAGATAATCTAAGTTGTGATATACAGACTTGCGTCAAGTAATAAGCGTTTGTAACAATGTTATTGTGTAAATCAAGATTGGGGAAATCTAGATAATCTTAGCCATACAACAAGATTTAGAACCGTTCAGGGGGGCTGTCTCAAGACCCCTACGGAGCCCTTCAGGTTTTCTGTATGGTACCATGTGGAATATTGAAATTTTGTCATGAATTCTTTAATTTCAGATTGAGTGAGATGCGTGGTAAGAAATGGTTTCCATTTCTTAACCCCTTAATGACCGGGCCTAAAAAGACCTTAAAGGGAAGGTGTCATGACGTTTTTTTTTTTATCATATTGCTTTTAATATGATATTAACATAAATTTTATTTATTTGTGTTCTCATGTTCTACTTTTTACTTTGTTCTTACTTTTACTTCACTATGGGGGCTGACATTTTTTTTTCATCTCTGTATGTGTCGATTAATGACACATACAGAGATGGAATACGGCACATACAACCCCATAGAGAATGCGAACGGGAACCGTTTCATTCCCTGAAGCGTACGCCGTCTGTGTGGAAACGGCACATGCGCCGCTCCCACACAGACCAAAACAAAGCTCGTTCGCAGAGTGAAATCCGGTGCCATTTTCATGTGGACCAGAAGCCGTTGCCGGACAGTAAGCTGACAACTTCCGGGCGCTGCTTCTGGCCATATGTTCAAGGAAGCGAAGGCGCAAAGAATCGGAGCGGAGGTGGCAGCGGCGGCAGGAGAAGGTAATTTATGTTCGTGTATGTGATGTGTGTATTATGTTCGTGTATGTTTGTGTTATACTGTCTGCTGAGCACTGCATCTAATCCTCCTACACTGTGCAGTCGCTCAGAAAATGGCGGCATGCAGTGTAGGAGGTTTGAGGATTCAAACCCCTCCTCCTGGCACTAAACAGAATAAGGGAGGGGGGATTGTGTGAGGACACTAGAGAGAGTGTGTCTACCCCAAATTTGCAGCATAAAGCAATGAGGTTGCTTTACCACATTGACCATGCTGCAATTTTGGGAACTGCTCCCTCTAGAGACCAGCACATGGAAATGTTCTAAATTAGAATCTACTTTATAATATTTCCTGACTTGTGAAAAAATTAAAAAAATTAAAACAATGTGTAATCACTTGAATAATAATTGTTTAACGGAAAAAAAAAATTTCTAGCGACACATTCCCTATAATGACCAGCTACATTTTTCTATTTTTGCCTCTTTGCCTTTCAGCAGTCATATCTTTTTTTATTTTTTCATTGACTTGGCTGTATGAGGTCTTGTTTCATGCGAGAGGAATAGTATTTTTTTTCCACGCAGTTTGGGGGTAAAAAAATTGTTGTTTTTTTTACAGCATGAATATAGGAAAAAGCGATTCTTGGCATAGTTTTTCTTGTTTATTTTTTATCCCGTTCACGTTTCACGCTAAATAACCCGTTCAACTAATTTATCAGGTCATTACGGTCGTGTAGATACCTAATATGTGTAGGTTTTTTGTTTTTATATAATGTGGGGGCAATAAAACATATTTTATGCAAAATAATTACTTTTTTGTGTTTTTTTATTTTTTTATTTTTTTGTTACTTTTTTTTAAAATCCCATTAAAGGATAACTTTATTTATAACTTTATTTTTTAACTTATAATGTATTAGCATACTCCTGTATGCGAATATATTACACTATGTCACTATGACACAGGCTGCTGTTAGGGCAGCACATAGTGTGCCCGAACAGCAGGCAAACGGAACAGACAGCCCTGGGATCCTTTGTAGGTCCCCAGGGCTGACTGCAGAGGGATTCCCCGGTCTTTGATCACATCACCGGAATCCCATTGATCCCATTGAGGAGGAACTTAGGGTTTGGGACCCCCGTTCTCTCGATTGGTGGGTTGTCCCAGTGGTGTGGCCCCCAGCGATCAATTTATGATTTTGGGAATACACCTTTAATAAAGCATCTCATGCCATTGGAGGATGGCCTTTCAGGCACAAAAGTCAACTTGATCTGGATGTATCGAATCCAACCGTTTCACCCTGTGCCTTTTAGCTATAATTTTGCTATAAAATACTTTTATGTCTATATTTAACAAACATATTGGCCTGAAGTTCTCCTGAACATTGGTTTTTGCCTGGTTTAGGCAAAGTTATAAGTATGGCTGCCAACATCTCCTTTTGAAATGTGCCATCTAATATTTGTGTTACGTAGAGGGCTAAAAAAATGTTAACAGATTTTTGATAGTAGGAATTTTATATATTATCCGGGCAAAGTGATTTTTATGGTATATTAAAGATTTCACAACTTTAACCATTCCCTCAATGGTAAATTATAATTAAAGTTTACCAAATTGCTGCTTACTCAGAGAGGGTCAAGGTAATAAGTGCAAAAAATAGCTCGTTGCCTCCAGGAAGGGCTGGGGTGTATTAATGTCAACACCTAAATTATACAGTGAGTGGTAGTAATTCCTGAAATATTAAGAGATATGTAGCAGGCTGATAATTTTGATAGCTTCTATCTTTAGCTATAGAGGTTACTTATTTTGGTGACTTATTTTCTGCTTTGTTGTTATAAAATTAAGAATTGAATTTGTCTTTCTTGTGCATTGTCATGTTAGTATGTTTGCATGGTCTGTAGTTGGTGTCTAACTGTCAAGGTCTGGAAGCAGATTCGGTGTCCAGTGTCTGAAACAATCTAAAAGGTGGGTGATATTAGTAAGGGTACGTGCACACACACTAATTACGTCCGTAATTGACGGACGTATTTCGGCCGCAAGTCCCGGACCGAACACAGTGCAGGGAGCCGGGCTCCTAGCATCATACTTATGTACGATGCTAGGAGTCCCTGCCTCGCTGCAGGACAACTGTCCCGTACTGAAAACATGATTACAGTAAGTGACAGTTGTCCTGCAGCGAGGCAGGGACTCCTAGCATCGTACATAACTATGATGCTAGGAGCCCGGCTCCCTGCACTGTGTTCGGTCCGGTACTTGCGGCCGAAATACGTCCGTCAATTACGGACGTAATTAGTGTGTGTGCACATACCCTAAGAGTAATCAAGTAACAGTCAATCAGGGGTACTTCGAACTGGTTGTTAAATGACAGCCGATTTGTGGCACCTGGGAGAAGCAGGTTCCTGACCAGGTCCTCCGTACACTGTCTTTAGGATGCAGATACATTTGATAAACCTAACCTATGCTGGCAAGTGAAAAGAACCGTCAGTCCCCTACCACGTCATTTGGTGCGTTTCTGTAATGCTACCACTGGAGCATGCCTGGTGCTGTGTTCATGTACTGTTATAATTACAAATTGCCCTAGGGCAAAAAATTACCTATTGTCCACTTCAAGTATTATATAAAACGTCCCTTTAATGAAACCAAAATATAACTCAAAACAATCCTTCACCAACGAAATAATTAAAAACTCATTGATGATCCCTGCCACATTGATTTAGTTTTGTATAAATATCAGTGTGTCATATATTGGATCTGACAGCTGATCGCAGATATCACAGATCACAGATATTCTATAGGAAGCTCTATACTGAACCAATCAGCTCCAACTTATGATACACTGATATTTATACAAAACTAAATCAATGCAGCAGGGATTATCAATGATTTTTTTAATCAGTTCTTTGGTGTTTATAGTTAGATTTTTGAGGACAATAGCTAATTTTTTGCCCTAGGGAAATTTGTAGATATAAAAGTTTTATATACCTTACCACTCATGTGAGGTCAACTGTGAATCTTGTTTGATTTTGTTATGTACTGAGCTTGGATTTTGTGCTGCATGTATGTAATGACCTTTGTTCTGGTGCTGTATGTATGTATTAGTCTTGGTTTTGGTGCTGTATTTATGTACTGAGCTTGGCTATGGTGCTGTATATATTTACTGAGCTTTGTTCTGGTGATGTATCTATATACTGAGCTTAGTTCTGGTCATGTATCTATGTACTGAACGTGGTTCTGCTGTTGTATTTATTTTACTGAGCTTGGTTCTAGTGATGTATCTATATACTGAGCTTGGTTTTGGTGCTGTATTTATGTACTGATCAAAATTGTTACTAATTAGCATCCAGATATGTATACTTTAGATTGGTATCATTTTTTGAACATCCTTTTATTTTTCTAGGACGTTACAAGGCTTAGAACTTTAGAAACAATTTCTCCCATTTTCAATAAAATTTCAAAAGGCTATTTTTTTAGGGACCAGTTCAGTTGTAAAGTACCTTTGAGGGCCTTATATATTAAAAACCCCCAATAAGTCACCCCATTTCAAAAACTTCACCCTCAAAGTATTCAAAACATCATTTAGAAAGTTCATTTTTAATCCATTGTTTTGTAACACAGTAGGTTTTACCAGAGAAACGCAACTCAATATTTATTGCCCTGATTCTGCAGTTTTAGGAAATATCCCACATGTGGCCCTTGTGTGGTAATGGACTGAAGCACCGGCCTCAGAATCCAAAGAGCACCAAGTGGATTTTGGGGCCTCCTTTTTTATTAGGAAATGTCAGGTTTGAAGGGCTCTTGCGGGCTCTTCCTATTTGGGAAAATACACCCCTTGAGGAAATTGTTTAGGGGTATAGTGAGCATTTTTACCCCACAGGTATTTTGCAGAAATTATTGGAATTAGAAAATGAAAATCTACATAGCAATTTTTGTCTCATTTCCAAAAGGACTAAAGGAGAAAAAGCACTGCAACATTTGTAAAGCAATTTCTCCCAAGTAAAACAATACCCCATTATGTGGTCATAAATGGCTGTTTGGACACACGGCAGGGCTTAAAAGGGAAAGAGCGCCATTTGGCTTTTGGAGCTCAAATTTAGCAGGAATGGTTTACGGATGCCATGTCGCACTTGCAAAGCCCCTGAGGGGACAAAACAGTGGTAACCCCCCACAAGTGACACCATTTTGGAAACGACACCCGTTGAGGAAGTTATCTAGGTGTATAGTGAGCATTTTGACCCCACAGGTGTTTTTTGCAGATATTTTTGGAGGTAGGCCGTGAAAATGAAAATCTAATTTTGCTAATTTTTTTCTCATTTCCACAAGGACTAAAGGAGAAAATAACTGCAACATTTGTGAAGCAATTTCTCCCGAGTAAAAAAAATACCCCATATATGGTCATAAACTGTTAGACACACGGCAGGGCTTAGTAAGGAAGCTCAAATTTAACAGGAATGGTTTGCGGAGGTCATGTCACATTTGCAAAGCCCCTGAGGGACCAAAACCGTGAAAACGCCCAAAAAGTGACTCCATTGTGGAAACTACACCCCTTGAGAAATTCATCTAGGGGTGTAGTGAACATTTTGACCCAACAGGTGTTTCATAGATTTTGTTAGGATTGGGCAGTGAAAATAAAACAAATCCTTTTTCTTCAATAAAACGTAGCTTTAGCTCAAATTTTTTAATTTTCTCAACAAGTAAAGGAAAAAAGGAACCCCAACATTTACAAAGCAATTTCTCTAGAGTACGTAATACCCCATATGTGGTCATAAACTGCTGTTTGGACACACGGCAAGGATCAGAAGAGAAGGAGCGCCATTTGGCTTTTGGAGTACGGATTTTGCTGGATTGGTTTCTCGGCACCATGTCGCATTTGAAAAGCCCCTAAGGTACCAGTGCAGTGGAAACTACCCAAAAGTGACTCCATTAAAGATGCTCTGTCACCACATTATAAGTGCCCTATCTCCTACATAAGGAGATCGGCACTATAATGTAGGTGACAGCAGTGCTTTTGATTTAGAAAAACGATCTATTTTTACCACATTAAGAGTGATTTTTAGCTTTATGCTAATTAGTTTCTTAACGCACAAGTGGGCGTGTTTTTACTTTAGACCAAGTGGGCATTGTACAGAGAGTGTATGATGCTGACCAATCAGCATCATGCACTTCTCTCCATTCATTTAGTCAGCGCATAGTGACACTACGTTGTTCACTATGTGCTGTGTTATACTGACATATTAACGTTACTGAAGTGTTTCAACAGTAAATAGACATTCCTTCCAGCCAAGACAGGATGTCTATTCACAATCCTGATACTTCTGTAACGTTTCTGTAGTACTTACAGCAGAGCAAAGCGTAATCTCGCTGTAACCTGTCATTTACAGCGTGATCTCGCGAGATTACACTTGCTCTGCTGTAAGTACCACAGAAACGTTAACGAAGTGCTGGGATTGTGAATAGACATCCCATCCTGGCTGCAAGGAATTTCTACTCACTGTCTAAACACTTCAGTAACGTTAATATGTCAGTATAAGACAGCACATAGCGAACAACACAGTGTCACTATGCGCTGACTAAATGAACGGAGAGAAGTGCATGACGCTGATTGGTCACTGATTGGTCAGCGTCATACACTCCTCTGTACAATGCCCACTTGGTCTAAAGTAAAAACACGCCCACTTGGGCATTAAGAAACAAATTAGCATAAAACTAAAATCGCTCCTAACGTGGCAAAAATAGATTGTTTTTCTAAATAAAAAGCACTGCTGTCACCTACATTATAGCGCCCATCTCCTTATATAGGAGACAGGGCACTTATAATGTGGTGACAGAGTCTCTTTCATGAAACTACACCACGTGAAGAATTAATCTAGGGGTGTAGTGAGCATTTTAACCCCCACAGGTGTTTCATATACTATTAGAATTGGGCTGTGAAAATAAAAAAAATAAACCTTTTCTTCAATAAGACATATCTTTAGCTAAAAAAAAAATAATTTCCCAAAAAATATAGGAAAAAAAGCACCCCAGCGTTTGTAAAGCAACTTCTCTAGAGTACGGCAATACCCCATATGTGGTCATAAACTACTGTTTTGGCACACGATAGGGCTCAGAAGGGAAGGTGCTCCATTTGGCTTTTGGAGTGCAGATATTGCTGGATTGGTTTCCTGGGCACCATGTTGCATTTGCAAAGCCCCTGTGGGACAAAAACAGTGTAAACCCCCCAGAAGTGACCCCATTTTGAAAACTACACCCTCAAGGTATTCACTTAGGGGTGTAGTGAGCATGTGAATTCCGCAGGTGTTTTGACGAAATTAGTGTGCACTCGATGTTGCAGATTGAAAATGGGATTTTTTTGCATAGATATGCCAATATGTGGTGCCCAGTTTGTGCCTCCATACCAAGACAGCTGTCTAATTATTATGCTGTGTTTCCCGGTTTTAGAAACACTCTACATGTGGCCCTAATCTTTTGCCTAGACATTTGACCAGGCTCAGGAGTGAAAGAGTATCATGCAAAGTTGAGGCCTAATTTGGCAAGTTACAAAGTGATGTGAAATAATAAAAGAAACCCCTGAAAGTGAACCCATTTAGGAAACTACACCCCTCAAGGCATTTATTAAGGGGTGTAGTGAGCATTTTCACCTCACAGGTCTTTTCTATTCCATAAATGATTGCGCTCTGGATGGTGCAAAGTAAAAATGAAAATTTTTCCCTAGATATGCCATTTCAGTGGTAAATATGTTGTGCCCAGCTTGTGCCACTGGAGAAACAGACCCCAAAAATTGTTAAAAGAGTTCTACCGGGTTTGGCGATGCCATATATGTGAAAGTAAACAGCTCCATGGGCACATATTAGGGTTCAGAAGGGAGAGAGCACTATTTGGCTTTTGGAGCGTGGACTTGCTTGGTAGTAGTTTTGTTTGGAGTTTTACTGGTATTTCAGCTTGTAATGTGGGGGCACATGTAAACTGGGCAGAGTACATCAATGGCAGGTGGTATAATAATGGGGTTAAATAATCCATAGATTTGTGTTATGTTAAAGCAATCCTTCATGCACAGGCCGGTGTCACACTGATATATGGTGTCTGTAAAGGATTTACCAGACACAGCTTCTGTGTCGATGCCCGTAATTAATCAGTTTGCATCTGCTCCTAGGTCTGATAGAGTGACTCGATCTGCTACCACTCAGGCTGCCAGGCTGAGGAGTGCGAGAACACAGCCTGGCCAGACGGAGCTAGCTCCCGCCCTCGGTCTATTTATGCCTTCGTTTCCTGCTTTTCCTTTGCTGTGATTCTGTCTGGTTTCCTGGCTCTGCTGTTCCTGCTTGTACTATTGACCTCTGCTTCTATTTGACCCTGGCTTTACTGACTACTCTCCTGCTCTGCGTTTGGTACCTCGTACACTCCTGGTTTGACTCGGCTCGTTCACTACTCTTGTTGCTCACGGTGTTGCCGTGGGCAACAGTCCCATTTCCCTTAGCTTCTGTGTACCCTCGTCTGTTTGTAGTACACTTATTGAGCGTAGGGACCGTCACCCAGTTGTACGCCGTCGCTTAGGACGGGCCGTGCAAGTAGGCAGGGACTGAGTGGCGGGTAGATTAGGGCTCACCTTTCTGTCTCCCTACCCCGACATTATATAATCACAAGCCCATATACCTTTTCTACCCTGGTTCCTACACTACTATGGACCCCTTTGAGGCCCTGGCTCAGCAAATGAAGGGTCTCTCCCTACAGGTCCAAGCCCTGGCTCAGAGGTGCAACCAGCATGATGCTACCCAGGTAGTGCCCTCCACCTCACCTCTTGAACCCCACCTCAAGTTGCCTGACCAGTTCTCTGGGGAACGGAAGACTTTTTTCTCCTTTCAGGAGAGTTGTAGGCTCTATTTCCGTCTAAGGCCCCACTCCTCAAGTTCTGAGAGCCAGCGAGTGGGTATAATTATGTCCCGGCTCCAGGACGGCCCCCAAGAATGGGCCTTCTCCTTGGCTCCTGACGCCCCTGAACTTTCCTCTGTTGACCTTTTTTTTTTCTGCTCTCGGGCTCATCTATAACGAGACTGACAAGACTGCCTTTGCCGAGAGTCAGCTGGTGACCTTACGTCACGGTAAGAGACCCGTTGAGGAGTACTGTTCAGACTTTAGGAAGTGGTGTGTAGCTTCTCGGTGGAATGACCCTGCCTTGAGGTGCCAGTTTAGATTGGGTCTGTCGAACGCCCTGAAAATCTGTTAGTTAGCTATCCCTCTCCTGACTCTCTTCATCAGGTTATGACTTTAGCGGTACGTCTGGACCGACGTCTCAGTGTACGACGACTTGAACGTTTTTGTGCCTTCTCCTCTGGCTCCCCTATGATGGCTCCCGAGGTTCCGTTGCTTCGTTCTTCCACGAAAAACTCGGATGAACCAATGCAACTCTGGGCCTCCGTGTCTCCCCAACAACGTAGAGAGCTCCGCAGGAAGAATGGTCTCTGCTTCTACTGTGGGGATGACAAGCATCAAGTGAACGACTGTCCTAGGCGTAAGAATACTCCAGCCGGAAAACTTCCGCGCCTAAGTGACCATCGGGGAGGTCGCTTGGGCGCACAGGTATTTCCCGTAAATATGAAACCTAATAAGATTGTGGATTCAGGGTCTTCTGCTAATACTATGTCTGTGGAATTTGCTATGTCTCTAGCTATGCCATTGATTGATTTGCCTAAACCTGTCCTGGTAATGGGTATCGACTCCACTCCACTTGCTAATGGTTATTTTACACAGCATACCCCTGTTTTTGAACTCCTTGCTGGCTCCATGCATTTGGAGCAGTGCTCTGTACTGGTGATGCAGGGATTATCGTCCGATTTGGTTTTAGGCCTTCCCTGGTTGCAGATGCATAATCCCACGTTTAACTGGAATACTGGGGATCTTACCAAATGGGGTAATGAATGCATGACATCCTGTTTTTCTGTTAATTCTATTTCTCCCCCTGAGAAGGTGAACACGCTACCTGAGTTTGTTCAGGACTTCGCTGATGTTTTCTCTAAGGAGGCCTCCGAAGTGTTACCTCCTCATAGAGAATACGATTGCGCAATCGATTTGGTACCAGGAGCTAAGCTCCCTAAGGGTAGGATTTTTAATCTCTCTTGTCCCGAACGTGAGGCCATGAGAGAATATATCCAGGAAAACCTGGCCAAGGGTTACATTCGCCCCTCTACTTCTCTGGTAGGTGCTGGCTTCTTCTTCGTAGGGAAGAAGGATGGTGGTCTTAGGATGTGCATCGATTACCGAAACTTGAATAAGGTCACTGTAAGGAACCAGTATCCCCTTCCTTTGACTCCTGATCTCTTCAATCAGGTTCAGGGAGCCCAATGGTTCTCTAAGTTTGATCTTCGGGGGTCTTATAACATCCGAATTAAAGAAGGGGATGAGTGGAAGACTGCGTTTAACATGTCCGAAGGTCATTTCGAATACCTCGTTTTGCCCTTTGGGTTGTGTAATGCTCCCGCGGTCTTCCAGAATTTCATAAATTAGATTTTAAGAGACTACCTGGGGGTATTTCTTGTAGTGTACCTTGATGACATACTTGTGTTTTCCAAGGACTAGTCCTCCCACATTGAGCATGTCAGGAAGGTGCTCCAGGCCCTTCGGGAAAACAAACTCTTTGCTAAATCCGAAAAATGTGTGTTTGGGGTGAAAGAAATACCATTTTTGGGTCAAATCCTCACTCCTAATGAATTCCGCATGGACCCTGCCAAGGTTCAGGCTGTGGCTGAATGGGTCCAACCTGCCTCCCTGAAGGCGTTACAGTGCTTCCTGGGATTTGCTAATTATTACAGGAGATTTATTGCTAACTTCTCGGTCATCGCTAAGCCTCTTACGGATCTTACTCGCAAGTGTGCTGATCTCCTCCACTGGCCTCCGGAGGCAGTCCAGGCTTTTGAGATCCTTAAGTGCTTTATCTCTGCCCCAGTGCTGATTCAGCCTAACCAAATGGAGCCATTCATCGTGGAGGTTGACGCCTCCGAGGTGGGAGTGGTTGCTGTCTTGTCCCAGGGTACCAGGTCCCTCACCCATCTCCTTACCCTGTGCCTACTTCTCCAAGAAGTTCTCGCCCACGAAGAGTAACTATGACGTGGGCAACCGCAAACTCTTGGCCATCAAATGGGCATTTGAAGAGTGGCGCCACTTCTTGGAGGGGGCTAGGCACCAGGTAACTGTCCTTACCGACCACAAGAATCTGCTTTTCCTAGAATCTGCCCGGAGGCTAAACCCGAGACAAGCTCGATAGGCGTTGTTTTTTACTAGATTCAACTTTGTGGTCACCTATAGGGCTGGGTCTAAAAATATTAAAGCTGATGCACTGTCGCGTAGCTTCATGGCCAGCCCTCCTTCGGAGGAAGATCCTGCTTGTGTTTTGCCCCCAGGTATAATCATATCCTCTGTTGATTCTGACTTAGTCTCCGAAATTGCGGCTGATCAAGGTTCTGCTCCCGGGAACCTTCCCGAGAACAAGCTGTTTGTTCCCCTACAATTCCGGCTAAGGGTACTCAGAGAAAATCATGACCCTGCGCTATCTGGCCACCCAGGCATCCTGGGTACCAAGCACCTCATTGCTAGAAACTATTGGTGGCCTGGGTTGCCTAAAAACGTTAAGGCCTACGTTGCCGCTTGTGAAATTTGTGCTAGGTCCAAGACTCCCAGGTCTCGACCAGCGGGCTTACTATGTTCTTTGCCCATTCCCCAGAGACCTTGGACCCATATCTCCATGGATTTTTTCACCGATCTGCCTCCATCTCTAGGCAAGCCGGACGTGTGGGTTGTAGTAGACCGCTTCAGTAAGATGTGCCAGTTTGTGCCCCTCAAGAAACTACCCAATGCCAAGACGTTAGCTAACTTGTTTGTCAAACACATCCTGCGTCTCCATGGGGTTCCTGTCAATATTGTTTCTGACAGAGGGGTACAGTTTGTTTCATTGTTTTGGAGAGCTTTCTGTAAAAAATTGGAGATTAATCTGTCCTTCTCCTCGGCCTTCCATCATGAAACTAATGGCCAAACTGAGAGGACTAATCAGTCTCTAGAACAATATTTAAGGTGTTTTATCTCCGACTGTCAATATGATTGGGTCTCCTTCATTCCCCTCGCCGAATTTTCCCTTAATAACCTGGTCAGTAACTCGTCAGGGGTCTCCCCCTTTTTCTGTAATTTTTGGTTTAATCCATGGTTCTCCTCCGTTTCACCTGGTGGTTCCAACAATCCCGAGGTAGATGTAGTTTATTGGGAACTGTGCACAGTCTGGGCCCAGGTTCAGAAGAACCTAGAGGCGTCCCAGAGCATACAAAAGACTCAGGCAGATAGAAGACGTTCTGCTAACCCCTTGTTTGTGGTCGGGGATCTGGTGTGGCTATCTTCAAAAAATGTGCGTCTTAAAGTTCCGTCCAAAAAATTTGCTCCCTGGTATATAGGGCCGTACAAGGTCATTGAGGTCCTTAACCCTGTCTCCTTCTGGCTGGAGTTACCCCCGTCTTTTCAAATACACGACGTGTTTCATGCCTCCCTCCTCAAACGCTGCTCCCCGTCCTTGGCTACCTCGAGGAAACCTCCGGTACCTGTTCTTACCCCTGAAGGGGTGGAATTCGAGGTGGCCAAGATTGTGGATAGCAGGACGGTCCAAGGCTCACTCCAGTACCTGGACTATTGGAGAGGATACGGGCCTGAGGAGAGGACTTGGGTACCCGCCCGGGATGTTCACGCTGGGGTATTGCTCAGGAGGTCCCATCTTCAGTACCCCAATAAGCCAGGTCCACCTAGTAAGGGTCCGGTGGCCCCTTATAAAAGGGGGGTACTGTAAAGGATTTACCAGACACAGCTTCTGTGTCGACGCCCGTGATCGATCAGTCTGCATCTGCTCCTAGGTCTGATAGAGTGACTCGATCTGCTACCACTCAGGCTGCCAGGCTAAGGAGTGGGAGAACCTATCACAGCCTGGCCAGATGGAGCTAGCTCCCGCCCTCGGTCTATTTATGCCTTTGTTTCTGCTTTTCCTTTGCTTGTGATTCTGTCTGTTTTCCTGGCTCTGCTGTTCCTGCTTGTACTATTGACCTCTGCTTCAATTTGACCCTGGCTTTACTGACTACTCTCCTGCTCTGCGTTTGGTACCTCATACACTCCTGGTTTGACTCGGCTCGTTCACTCCTCTTGTTGCTCACGGTGTTGCCGTGGGCAACTGCCCCATTTCCCTTAGCTTCTGTGTACCCTCGTCTGTTTGTCTGTCGTGCACTTATTGAGTGTAGGGACCGTCGCTCAGTTGTACGCCGTCGCCTAGGATGGGCCGTGCAAGTAGGCAGGGACTGAGTGGCGGGTAGATTAGGGCTCATATGTCTGTCTCCCTACCCCAACATTACAGCGTCCTTTCTTATCCCCCTTTTGGTCAACACTTCGCACTTTTGCAGTTTGGGGGATTTTGCTGGGAAACTGTTGTAATGGTATAATACGGGCACCCTCGCTTCCAGCAGATATGTTTGGGTCCTACCCTTCCTTGTTCCCTAATATTAGGCCCTTGATAAATCGCCTGAAGAAATGTTCCCCTTGGGCCGGCACAACTGCATATGTTTTATTTCCTGATTTATGGAAGCCTTAACTAATTAATTTTTTCATAGACGTAGTGGTATGAGGGCTGTTTTTTTTGCTTGATGCGCTGAAGTTATTATTGGTACCATTTTGGGGCACATGCGACTTTTTGATCACTTTTTATCCTATTTTGTGGGAGGCAAGGTGACCAAAAAACAGCAATCCTGGCATAGTTTTTTTAGTTTTTTTTTTATACAGCTTCCACCATGTGTTATAAATTACATGTTAACTTTATTCTGCGGGTCAGGAGGATTATAGCACTTTTTTTATGTGTTACAACTTTTTGCAGAATAAAATTGCTTTTGTAAAAATAATGTATTTTTTTCTGTTGCCATGTTGTAAGAACTATAGATTTTTTATTTTTCTGTCGATGGAGCTGTATGAGGGCTTGTTTTTTGCAAGGTGAGCTATAGTTTTTATAGGCACCATTTTTGAATACATGCGACTTTTTATCACTTTTTATTCCAATTTATGTATGGCAAAGTGACAAAAAAACTTTTTACGGGTTTTTTTACGCCATTCACCGCGTGGAATAAATAACATAATATTTTGATAGTTCAGTCCGTTACGGCGTGACGATACCAAATATGTATGGTTTATTTATTTTTTCAATAATAAAGAACTTTATAAGGGAAAAAGGTCAATTGTGTTTTATTTTACTACTTAAAACTTTTATTTTACTTTTTACAACTTTAATTTTTTCCTTTTTTATTTTTTATTTTTTTTAAACTTTTTTTTTAGTCCCACTAGGGGACTTGAAGGTCCAACTGTCAGATTATTTTTCTAATACATTGCACTACCTATGTAGTGCAATGTGTTAGATCTGTCTGTCATTCATTGACAGCAAGCCGATTAGGCTTCGCCGCCGGGCGGGGCCTAATCAGCTTCCGTAATGGCAGAGCAGGAGGCCATTGTTTGGCCTCCTGTTGCCATAGCAGCAGTCGGCAGCCCTGCTATGGCATGGCAGGGCTGCCCATCTGCTACCAACCACAAAGATGCAGCAGTCGCTTTCGATCGCTGCATCTAAGGGGTAATGGCAGGAATCGGAGCTAGCTTCGATTCCTGCTGTTACAGGTGGATGTCAGCTTTACATACAGCTGACATCCACCGCTAATCATGCCAGCTCAGCTCCTGAGCCGGTGCAATCTTGCCGGCAGCTACAAAAGAATTTTAGGCCCCGTCTCTGTACTAGCTTTCCATGACGTATCCATACGACAAATGTCGGGAAGGGGTTAAGGACCAAGCATTATTTTTGTTTTTGCTTTTTTTTTTATCAACACATTTCAAGAGCCGTAACTTTTATATTTTTCCGTTGATTGAGCTGTATGACGGCTTATTTTTTGTGGTGCAATTTTTACTTTTCATTGGCACTAATTTGGAATACATATAATTTATTTTGCTTTTTAGGGGAAATTAAAAGAAAAACAGCAATTCTGTGTTAATTTTTTTTTTACTTTATTGTAAGGGCCGGTATAAAATATATTTTATGGAAAAGTCATTTTTAGGTCGCCACATTTCAAGACCCATAACTTTTCTATTTTTTTATGACCGCCATTTGAAGGCTTATTATTTTGCAGGATGAATTGTAATTTGTATTGGTATCATTTTGGGATACAAATAATTGTAATTCATATACACTAAAATAATACATATGCTATAAATTATTTAATGAAAACAAGTGCATTTACTATGTAGGGACATTTTTTTTAATTAAACGTTAATAAACTTTATTTAACTTTTTTCTAAGTCCCATTAGGGGACTTGAATCTGCGATCATATGATCACATATATAATTACCTAATAGACTTATACCTATGGCAGACCTGCAGATCTTTGTTAGACACCCAATTGCCATGGTAACCCTTCGACACTCCACAATCGCGTTGCATGGTGCCCAAAGGAAGATAGAGGGAAACCCCTCCCTTTATCAAACACCTTCGATGCAGCTGTGCCTTTGCTGTTGATCACATGGGCACAGCTTCTGTGACAAAATGATCATTATAACATACCATGGAGCTTCTATTTAAGGCAATCGACGCCCTAAAAAAAATTACAATAAAGTAGAACCCCCCCAGTCTCACCTCTGGGATACACAGACTTATTACCTCTTATATTATTTTAAAATTGTTGTTACCCAAATGTAGTACTGGTTCTTGTTAAGTAAACATTTTATCAAGGAATAAAATCCCTCCCCTTCAAAAACCTTCTCCCCTATCTAAGGAAAACCTAATTAGTAAATGAGCAAAATTCCACTAAAGACCAAGAACATACAATGTAATGTAAAAAAAAATGTTTTTTATGTACATTTAGTGTGATTGCAGGCTAAAGAATACTGTGACCTACGTTGTAAAGATTGTGAATCTAACTGTAACAGAGAAAATGATAGCATTTTAGGTATTAATAAAAAGTTTTAACAAGTTTATGATTTGACACATTTACACAAAATTATCAGTATGTAAAATAATGTCAGTAGACCATGAAATGAATTGCTGAACGAATTGAAGAATATCTCCATGTTGTCACCATGAGGTCACATTTAAAGATAATTGTACATCGGTAACAGGCATATACCTGCTCCAGGCTCTTCTTCTGACCATTACAGATATCTTTATTTCTGCTTTGTGATTGGATAGATTTCTACACTTTACATGTATATAAGGCGTTCCTGACATGTAGGTTAGCATTCATCCGTACAAGGAACAAATCCTTCCAATATTGTAGAGATATCTCAGCAACATGGGTGAGAAGATCTGCCTCCTCCTCCTGCTATGTGTAGCGGGACCTGTGACAGGTGTACCTCTATCTCCATCATTACCGGTAAGATAACTAATTTTTCAGCATTAGAAGATTGTCTTCTACTATGTCTTCCCAGTCTCCCTTCCCTGTATATGTAGTGTATGTATGTGTATATATATGTATATATATATATATATATATATATATATATATATATGTAGCATTCAGTGGATAACACTGTACTCTGATTGAAACAAAAAATTAAAATCCTAAAAATGTTATGTTTTATGTGTCCAGTGATTCGATTTGAGTTTTTTTGGGATCTTTACTTCTTCTCTTCTCCCCCAGTACTCGTAAGTCCTCCATGACTTTACAACTTCTCATTCTGAAACTTTTACATTTCTAATTCCTCTTCTTTTGAATAACCAGGCAATTCAATTTCTCTTATTCTTAATGGATATAGTTGGCAAAATGTATTTTTTATTATCTTCCTATTTTACTGAAGACTTTTCTTTACACCCAATAAACATTTCATGTTGGGAATTGTAGTACATAAAAATCCACCATGTAATTAATCTTAAAGAAATGCTTCATTTCTTACATAATACATTTTTTGCATAACTTTTCTATATATGACACATATTTGAAGTGTTAGTAATGATTACAAATATTTCTTCTACAGCTTTCCATACCTGGCCTAAATGAATATGGTAAGAACTTCCTCACTGTTATTTGGGTTATTCTGCAATGACTGCCATCCTATATTCTTCAAACATATCTTCAGCCCTTTGTTTTATATTTATTTGCTAGACTTGTAAACAGTGAACAAAATATATTTATATTTAACTTTTAGAATCCCCTACACATAAGCTGAGTAATTATTCTTGCTTAGTACTAACGATCTAACTATATAACTAACTAACAAAGAAATTATTATTGAAAAATCTGATTAATAATGCAACCTGAGGTGGGGTGTGGAATTATGTGACTGCTGCCAAGCTGCTCATTCCCTTCTCTGATGTCATCAGAGACAATCCAGTTTAGAGCTGATCTGTCATTCCTGTCAGTCTGGTTGCTAAGGATGCATTGCTTAGAAACCAAGGTCTGTTAAATGGTCCCTATTATCCTGTTTGTTTCAAAATAATCTGCTTTTCAGTTAAAGACACTGAAACTAAAATTATAGTAGAGAAGGGATAATGAATCTTAGTAGGAGTTACATAATACCATCAGTGTGATGTCATCAACATCCAAAATCCCTCATATTTTATCTGTAATTAAATATCTGAAACTGAGATATGAAAATTGTCTTATTCTGGATAAAACTATATGTAAAAAAAGATGTGGTATAAATGTCCTAACAAAATGTAATATATCATATTGTTTGCGCTTCTACTTTTTTAAGTCAAAATTTATATTATCATTGATGGTGAATGGTAGTGGTTACATTGAATGGTAGAATTACAGATAATAGAGAATTACAACTACCAGTAGTATTAAGCTATAGATATAAAAAGTGAGTGGATGAAGATTATACCAGATACCAGATTACCACATTATATACCTCCTTATATTAACAGAAGTTAAGAATGAAGAAGAGGATCCAGGAACATTTGGCAGAATAATTGAAGCCAATAAAGGTAACAGCATATTGATAATTTTCACCATTAAATAGAAGTGACACATTACATATATATTGATAATTATAAATGTAGTAATGATTTTAGTGATGAGAGAAGCTTCTGCCCCCCCCCTTTGGAAAACTAGAGTGGTACAGGAACTTCTGAAGCCTGTGATGGGTGACACATAGATCTCCATAGACTCAAGTAGAGAAAGCGTGTCACCGAGTCAGATTCTCACTTCTGCTAAGCAACCATCTAAGTTTGATATATAGAGATAGAGGCAGATAGAAAAATATCAGGTGAGAGACTGACACATGGAAACCATAATGGTAGACATGGGAAAGTTCAGTTTTGGCCAGAGTGTCCCTTTAAGATGACTAAACTTATATAGATTGTACAATAGTCTCTCAATGTTTACATGCACTTTCAATCACCATCATACCCTCTATTAACCCCAACAATATGGTGATACATTACTGGACCTTACTGAGAACACATTGAGAAAACATCTGTGTATAGAGTGGTCTATAAACCTTAAACACATAGTGGAATAGGATATAAAGCAGTATTATACAGAGTAGTTTCCTTCAAAATTGTTCATCATTCCTCACAAGTTAAAGTTAAGGTCCAGCCATTGATTCATCTCTATCTATGTTGTCCATGAGACTTAGTATGATGGTATTGTTTTCTTTGTTTAGAAATCACCATGGCCATAAAAGAAGGAGACATATTGATACCAACTGGACGCAGTGCTATAAAATGTAAAGGATGCCTGTGGCCCATATCAGCAGATGGGACTGTCATTGTGCCCTACAATCTCTCCTCTGATTATAGTGAGTGTTTTTCTTATTTATACCTAAGGTGGCCATGATAACTGTCCTACAATACATTCATTATTTGTTCTTTTATCCTCAGATAATTGGCAGCGCAACTTGTTTAAGACTTCCATGGAGGAATTTGAAGCACTTACCTGTGTGAGGTTTGTACCTCGGACAGCAGAGAAGGATTTCCTCAACATTGCGTCTTCAGGCGGGTAGGTTCTACTATTTAAGCTCTGAGATTTTAGTAATAAAACTTTACACTAGTTCATACAGAATATTATAAGCTATCATTATAAACATGAAATTAATTGAAGCATTGGGAATTATATCTCTTCTACTAATTCATTTAGGGAATTCCTAAATTGTTTGAGGCTTGGTAGGCAAGAATCCCCAATGTAGTATTATTTGAATATATCGATTTTAATTTCAGAATCTGATCATTTCTGATCAAAAGAGCTTAAAGGTGTTGTCTAGTTTAGAATAGCAATTTACATATACTCTGTTAGGGAATTCTGAGCTAATAAATAGGGATCCCCAGTACAATATCCTCATCTATGATCCAGAGGGCAGATCAGTTACAAATAGCATTACTTGTTCTGGAGGACCTGTCCCATATTATACAGTCAAACCACTGATATGAATGGGTGCGGTAAAATGCTTGATTTTCCCAGTGGTGGTGCTGCAGGAAAATGTAACACTTACTGCTAGGTTCCTGATTGCTGGGGTCCAAGCATGGAAACACTTTGTAATTATTTGTTTGCTAGAACTCCTTTAACACAGGGATTGTCTAAAGGGAACATCATCTTAGAGAATTTGTCTTATGACGGTAGAATGCAAATATATATGGAAGCGTGTATTTTCCTTCTGACGATAAACTTGTAGTCTGAATATTAACATATACTTATTATACAATAGAGAGTGTCTCTAGATATTTCTTGTAGAAAGCTAAGGGGATGTCCTATTTCAAATTTAAGAGCTAGATAGTAAATCTCTCCCACTTGTAAAGTTGAACCTACACAAAAAGGGATTTCCTACTCTATTCCCTTCTCTATAATCATGAGCAAGAGACATGCAGAGATCAACTCCGACTCTGACAGACCCAATGTAACCAAGTATTAGTGATTACCTATGTCTCTCCTGTAATAATGCCGGCTTATTTCTTATATATTATGATTAAATTCATTGCCCTCAAATTTATAATAAAATGTTATTTCCTATATATTTTCAGTTGTACAGGATATATCGGACGAGTAGGTGGTAAACAGTATGTTGGATTAGGTAGAAGTGGTTGTATGTACAGAGGAATTATACAACATGAGCTCAACCATGCCCTGGGCTTCTACCATGAACATACGAGGAGTGACCGGGATGACTATGTCACCATCATGTATGAGAATATTTCACCAGGTAATGCCCTCACCATAAATATATAAATAATTCATCTCATGATACATTTTATATTGTTCTTATTACAACAATGAGACTAACAATAGACATTTCTTGTCTTAAAGGTGATACTGGAGACTTTAACAGGCAAGACACCAATAATCTTGGTCTGGCGTATGACTATGGATCAGTGATGCATTATAACAAGTAAGTTCATTGTTTACTGTAACCTGTAATAATAAAGAATTATATAAAGTCATAACATTATTATTATTATTATTATTATTATTAATATTGTGTTCTATGATGTATCTTTGTCACAATCTCATGTTTTGTACTTTCTCATTGTCTCCTGTATCTGACAGGTACGCATTCACTAACCATTCAGGACAGCCCACCATTGTGCCCAAGCCGGACCCAAATGTCCCAATCGGACAAAGAGATGGACTGAGTGTTCTAGATGTCGCTAAAATTAACCGTCTGTATAAATGCAGTAAGTTCCTGAAGGTCTAGAGTCTTCAAAAAGTTGTATCCAAGATCTGTCACCTTTATACCTTAGAACCATAAGGGACCAATAAATAAATTTTTCTTACATATGAACAGTCAATGATTTATTTTCTTTTTCTTTTTATAGATGTTTGTTCAAATGTGCTTAGTAACAATGCTGGAAGTCTGACCTCAGACAATTACCCATCAGCCTACCCAAATAATGCCAACTGTGTTTGGCTGATAAGAATACCATCAAATCAGGTACAGAAACGCAGAACTATATACATGGAGCCAAAGTTTTATAATACTTAGACTTGTATCTTGAATCCAGTCTGGAATAACTAGGATTACTGGGGTTTGCCCCTCATCAGTCTAATCAGTATTTATATCCATATCTATACTTCTATCTGATTTCCTATGTGAATGATCCCTGTGATATTATTTATCATCTAGTTGTCTAATGTGATGAATTTAAACTATCCTCCATGATTTTTAATTCTTGTTATGTACGTACTCATTTTCACACATCTGAAATAGAGTTAAGTCGCTTTAGGGGGTCTCTATTATTTGTACTTTATTTTTTTACTACCGTCGTTGGGGGTTCACTCAGCTGATCTGACATCTGCTATTTATATATTTCTTTTATTTTTAGGTTACATTGAACTTTGTGGCATTTGATGTCCAGTCATCTCCTAATTGTTTATCTGACTATATAAAGATTTATGATGGACCCACTAAGACATATCCTCTGTTGTTGGACAGAACTTGTGGATCAGGATTGATCCCTCCAATTATTGCCTCAACTAGCCAGTTACTGGTGGAGTTTTCAAGTGATAGTAGTGTTACCAGGGCTGGCTTCAGTGCTTCATACAGCTCAGGTACAGTATTAGATTCTAATTCTTGTATTATAATTCAATATATTGTCATTGTGGTTCAGTTCCACTACTTAAAGAAGTTTTCCAGGAATTTATATTGATGGACTCTTCTTATGATTGTCCAACCGTTTGTGATCAGTGGGAGTCTGATTTCACTAAGTGTTAAAAACAAGGCTAGGTCTGACCCATCATAATTTTATGAGTGTGGAAGATTCAGGAATGTGTCCTGTTGATGAATCTGGCACATTCTGCAGACTCGCACACCATTTATACATTGCACAATTATGAATACATCTTCTCCATTGTTTACACATTTTTTTTTATCAACTTACTACTTTAAAACATATTCTCACCAGTACGATGTGGAGGAACATTCTATACACCGGACAGAAACATTACATCCCCCGGTTATCCCAATGCCTATGCTCCAAACCTGAACTGCGTCTACACAATCACAGCTCCTGTTGGACAAAGGGTAAGATCTTTTTAAGATGTAATCTATCTAATAATGAGATATAAATTTCATTTATAATAGCCAAAATATTATAAAGTATCAAAGAAAAATCAATTTATGAATTATCCACATGATTTTCACACCGTTTGACAATTTACTATCATGTATGGCTTATTGATAATTGATCTATTATAGCGTCATCCGATATTCTCTATTACAGTTGTGTTACCTTGGATAACTACAATGATTGCTACCTATCTTTACAGGTTTCCCTGACTGTTAATGATTTCCAGACGGAAAATGGCTATTTCTGCTTCTCTGATTCTTTAAAGATAATGGATGGGTCCAGAGAAAAGGGTCCATTCTGTGGTAACTACATGATTCCTACCATCACATCTACTGGGACTACCCTGGTGCTGACATTTGTTAGTGATGTCACCGTTCAGATGAGAGGCTTCCAGGCATCATATATATTCAGTGAGTATTACAGTCTCCTCTATATTACTTCTTCACATACATAGCACATATACTGTTTATCTCCCAAGTGAAGCAGACATACAACTAGAAATGAAGAATTAATTCTACAGTCCACAGTCCAATTGTATCCTCTATTTAAGACCTTGATGCGGGTCACATGGGAAGGGGCTGACATGCTACAATCTTTACACAGAAGGAACATGAGTAAGACAAGTAGAAGCTTTTATGACAACTTATTCTTCTAGAAAACACAAGTTACCAATAACTGTTATTATAGATCTTTAGACCTTTCAGGGTTTTTATTATAGACTTTTATGACAGGTCAATTATAAATTGCATCACAGTGACATTTACAGATGAGGTCCCCAAAATTTGGATACAGGCCTTGACTTATGTAGACATGTCCTTATATTAAGAACCATCTCTTCATCGACACCAATAAGAGTAATGGAATCCTATGAATTCTCTTAGTCGATTGATAAATTTGAATCCTATATATAAATTGTAACACTTGCATAGATTTCAGAAACTGAATGGACAAAATATATTTACAACATGTTTGGATTTTTATTTGAAGTATTTTAAGTAATTAAAGGGGTTGTACACCTTGGTCAATATTTTTTTTTAGAAGTGTTACCTATTGAAAAGAAGATTAAAGAATTTTATATTGGCAGAGCTTCTGTATCAAAGAGAGCAGCAAGTGCTCAATTGCCCTACAGCAAACCCGCAGGCGAAATGGAGCATTACATTATTTTCTTTGACAATCAATAAGCTGTCCATGCAATACATAGTAGTTCAAGATCCTCCAGGCTGAGAGACACTATAAGGCCTTGTTCACACATTGCAGATTTGCTACAGATTTTACATGTATTTAAGTCAAAACCAGGAGCGGAACCTAGCCAACTGCCAACTAGCCAACTGTTATTTCTGCTGATTCATCGATTGAAAATAACAAGGAATAAATTATAGAAAGAATTTTACAGATTTGGTTTTCTAATGAATCTTTATTTCTCTTCTCTACAGTATAACTGGAGATCACTACACACCGGAATATAATACAATTGTAATAATTCATTCTGGAAATGACTTATTACTGAAGATAAATTCTCTTATTGTTCTTGACTTTCTTTTATTTTAGCAAATTGTAGCTGTGATTAGGAAATTATTTCATATGACTCCCTGTTTCTTATTTGTTTGGAAAATAAAGTTTTTATTGCATCATCTATAATATTACAATCCAGATTAAATTTTTTTGAATGCATGAATATGTATGTGGTGATATAAAGGTGTATTACATAGCCTGCCATGTCTGAAGAATTTCTAATTATAATGACTTATAGATAGGAAATTTGATCGTTAGATAGATAGATAGATAGATAGATAGATAGATAGATAGATAGATAGATAGATAGATAGATAGAAATAAAGATAGAGAGATAGACATATAGATATAGACATATAGACAGGGAGATATAGACAGAGAGATATAGACAGAGAGCTATAGACAGAGAGCTATAGACAGAGAGATATATAGATAGCGAGATATAGAGATAGAGATAGAGAGATAGAGAGATACATAGATTCCTTACAAGGAAGCCTTACAAGGTGGCATTATAGATGAAAAAACATCCTACTTAGAGAGTTTGCTACTAGTGCATTCTCCTATATACAAGAGACCTCTGACTTCTTGAATAAATTAAAACAAGTTGAGATACAACAAGGCCAGAAGATTATATTAGCATTCTTCGATGTCTCAAGTTTATATACGTCCATAGAACATTACAGAGGCCTACAAGTCACCGCTAAATATCTTTCAGAATCTAAATTTTCATTAGAAGCTCAACAATTTTTCTTAGATCTGTTAGAAATCATATTGACAGATAATTACTTTATTTTCCGAGATGACTACTTCATACAAATTCAGAGAACAGCCACAGGGTCAGGTACTGAGGTGGTGGAGATACATAGACGACGTCTTCCTCATTTGGTTGGGCAGCGGCAGAGAACTGCAGCTGTTCCATTATTTTCTCAATACAATTGATCCTGCTGTAATGTTCACTCTCATGAGCTCTGATGTATGCATACAGTTCCTGGATGTGCAGGTCAATTACCATAATGGAGTCTTGACCACAGAACGGTATGTTAAGCCAACTGATAAGAATACTATACTGACATACAATAGTAATCATTCAAGGTCGATGGTCAAAAGCCTTCCAGTAAGACAATACATACGGGCAAAGAGAATTATTAGCACAGAAGATAAAATAGAAGAAACACTTCGGCACATGGAAAATAAGTTCAGGCACAGAGGCAGTTTCTTCTCTTAAACGACATAGAGAAACGGTAAATAAGATCAGTAGAGATACACTGTTGACTGCTAAAAATCACATTGTAAAACCTGCCCGTATACCATTAGTCACTACATATGCAGAACATAGCCAGTCTTTAATTAAGATCATTCTTAAACACTGGCCAATGTTACAAAACGGTCTACCACACATTTCCGAGATCAACAGTGCTCCCCTGTTCTCATACCAAAGATCACCAAACTTACGAGATAGATTGGTAAAATCAGACATGGGCACGGGTAGAAAAGATAAACAGACTTATCTCACATAGAAAAACACCGGTTGCTACCCCTGCTTAAATTGCATCAACTACTCCTTGATACAGAAAGGATCAAAATTTACACACCCAATGACAAAATGCGCTTATGAGATACGATTCTATCTGAACTGTGTCTCAGATCAGGTTGTATATGTCTTGGAATGTCCATGTCACCTCTTATATGTAGGAGAGACCTCACTTGAATTAAAGATAAGATTGAATCAGCACAGATATAGCATCCACAAGAAACGTCTGGACCTTCCAGTGTCCAAACACTACACGGAGGCAGGACACTCAGAGAAGGAACTATCAGTTTATCAGGTAGATCATGTCCCCATGCCACGTAGAGGGGGTAATCAAATCAAATTGTTAAAATACAGGGAACTGCAGTGGATCAAGAGGCTACATACGTTAAAACCACATTGATTAAATATTGATTTTATTACACATGGCATCTATTAGGACCTGACCTGCCCTCAGGTCAGGGTAGGCTGACATACGTTCTTCATGTATTCAATTTAGTGTACAATTTTAATTGTCATAACATCAATATTATCTCTTTCAGATAACTTCATCATTAGCCTAACAAGTTCTACCCATGTACACTTTGGACCCGTTGTTTTGGTGTGTTATATATATCTAAACCGCCAACATCGCCATCGATATTTAAATATATACATAATTATTATGTATATGTACCTTATCCTAATGGGATGATATTACAAAAAATTTTTTTTGCTCATCACAAAAATATCATGATACATAAATTAAGCCTCTATTCACACTGATGTTGTTCTTATGCTGATTTTTTACCTACATTTTTTTCACTTAATTTTTTAAATTTTTTTAATTTCATATCTTATACATATATGACCCATATGGTACAATACTTCTATACAATTGACTATACCATCATACTGAGATAGATCCACTATATTATGACAAAATGTGATCTATGTTTAGATTATATTATAAAAAGCACTACATATTCTCAAAATCTTAGAATTGATCTAAAAACTTGTTCTAAAATGTATATAACAACTGATAATAGTGCTTTGTTTAACCATTCTCCCGATTAAACCACGATATGATGCTTAAATGGACATACATAAATCTTCAGGACGCCGGAAGTCTACACACAATAGGAAACGGATCCAGAGAGTAACATGGTATAGTTTTTAATCATTCACACATGTTAATGTTCAACAATGTATACACCAATCAAGCACTTTATGCACTTTAGCTATGTATGAAGAAATGTTTTTAATCACGAAAGTGTAAACCAACCACTGTTGAAATGATACATATTTTGTAACACAATGTCAAAGTAATGAATTTATTACTATTTGGAAGTTTGTATTAATCACATGTTAATGGGACAATGTGTCAGTATGCTTGAAAAAGGCTCATCATATAGGGCCGAAACGTTGCACAAGGGTAAATAAAAAAACAATTTTTCACTTTTGAATCAGCGTGTTGTCTATTTTTTGATATATTAGATAGATAGATAGATAGATAGATAGATAGATAGATAGATAGATAGATAGATAGAAAAATAGAATCCAGCAGCACAGGCTTAAATGAAAGGGGGTGCAAGCCTTAGGGAACTGACCACTGTCCCTCTAGACAAAAAGCAGTAAATAGGCAGCACTCACAAAGGCTTATAAATAAAAAAGAGGGTGCTTTATTGACCCCAAAAGTGCAACGTTTCGGCTCACACAACCTGAGCCTTTCTCAAGCAGGAAGCTTGAGAAAGGCTCAGGTTGTGTGAGCCAAAACGTTGCACTATTGGAGTCAATAGAGCACCCTCTTTTTTCACTATAAGCCTTTGTGAATGCTGCCTATTTACTTTAGATAGATAGATAGATAGATAGATAGATAGATAGATAGATAGATAGATAGATAGATAGATAGATAGATAGATAGCAGTGTAGGGACCCACCTTATTGAGGTCGCCTTGTCGTGGCAGGTGTGCTCACACAATTTAATCAAAATGTGTGCCAAGAAGTTGGCATTAGTGTTCACAGAGTGCTGTTGCCATTTTTTAATATTAGATAGATAGATATGAGTAGATAGATAGATAGATAGATAGATAGATAGATAGATCCCTATTGGAATTCATCACTAAGTTGACCAAGGAGACCATGAAAGACACATACTCCCCCTGTCCTTAGTTACTGCTCTAAGTGTCAAAAGTAAAATGCAACTGGACAGAGACAGAAATATGAAGTCAGAGTCATACACTTTTCTTTACAACGCCCACTTGGTGAACAGTAGAAAAACGCCCAGTTGGTCATTAAGAACAAATTTCTATAAATCTTAAAATGTTCGTAACTTGGTCAAAAATAAACATAAAAAAAGAAAAAAAAAACAGTAGTTATCTACAGTAAAGCACCTATTAGATTAGGTAGGAGATAGGGCAATTCTAAACTGGTGACAGAGCCTCTTTAAGTATTGGAACTGGACTACAATTGCGATAAATTGGATTATAATACAATAATTAGGATCTAATACTGTACTTGAGCTGTATGAAGCCAGCCCTGGTAACACTACTATCACTGGAAAACACCAGCAGTAACTCGCTAGTTGACGCAATAATTGGAGGCATCAATTCTGATCCACAAGTTCTGTCCAACAACAGAGGAGATTTCTTAGTTGGACCATCATAAATCTTTATATAGCCAGATATACAATTAGGAGATGACTGGACATCAAATGCCACAAATTTCAGTGCAACGTAAAAATAAAATAAATATATATATAATAGATGTTAAATCAGCTCGTGATCCACCAACGATGGTAGTAAAGAAAAAGTTAAAATAATAGAGACCCCTAGAGCGACTTAACTCTATTATAGATGTGTGATAATTACCTTAAAGAGGCTCTGTCACCACATTATAAGTGCCCTATCTCCTACATAAGGAGATGGGCGCTATAATGTAGGTGACAGCAGTGCTTTTTATTTAAAAAAAACGATCTATTTTCACCATGTTATTAGCGATTTTAGCTTTATGCTAATGAGTTTCTCAATGGGCAACTGGGCGTGTTTTACTATTGACCAAGTGGGCGTTGTACAGAGGAGTGTATGACTGACCAATCAGTGACCAATCAGCATCATACACTTCTCTCCATTCATTTAGTCAGCGCATAGGGATCCTTTTAGACCCTTATGTGCTGTCTTATACTAACACATTAACGATACCGAAGTGTTTAGACAGTGAATAGACATTCCACGGGATGTCTATTCAAAATCCCGACACTTCGTTAATATTTCTGTGGTAGATACAGCAGAGTAAGCGTAATCTCGTTGTAACCTGTCATTTACAGCGTGATCTCGCGAGATTACGCTTGCTCTGCTGTAACTACCACAGAAACATTAACGAAGTGTCGGGATTGTGAATAGACATCCCGTGGAATGTCTATTCACTGTCTAAACACTTCAGTATCGTTAATGTGTTAGTATAAGACAGCACATAGTGATCTAAAAGGATCCCTATGCGCTGACTAAATGAATGGATAGAAGTGTATTACACTGATTGGTCAGCGTCATATACTCCTCTGTACAACGCCCACTTGGTCAAGGGATGAGGGGACAATCCGCAGTAATCCCAGTTAAATAATACAATATATATATATATATATATATATATATATATATATAAAATACAATATATACAGTGAAGGAAATAAGTATTTGATCCCTTGCTGATTTTGTAAGTTTGCCCACTGTCAAAGACATGAACAGTCTAGAATTTTTAGGCTAGGTTAATTTTACCAGTGAGAGATAGATTATATTTTAAAAAAAACAGAAAATCACATTGTCAAAATTATATATATTTATTTGCATTGTGCACAGGGAAATAAGTATTTGATCCCTTTGGAAAACAAGACTTAATACTTGGTGGCAAAACCCTTGTTGGCAAGCACAGCAGTCAGACGTTTTTAGTAGTTGATGATGAGGTTTGCACACATGTTAGATAGAATTTTGGCCCACTCCTCTTTGCAGATCATCTGTATATCATTAAGATTTCGAGGCTGTCGCTTGGCAACTCGGATCTTCAGCTCCCTCCATAAGTTTTCGATGGGATTAAGGTCTGGAGACTGGCTAGGCCACTCCATGACCTTAATGTGCTAATTTTTTAGCCACTCCTTTGTTGCCTTGGCTGTATGTTTCGGGTCCTGGTGGAGGGAAGGAGGTTGTCACTCAGTATTTGACGGTACATGGCTCCATCCATTCTCCCATTGATGCGGTGAAGTAGTCCTGTGCACTTAGCAAAGAAACACCCCCAAAACATAATGTTTCCACCTCCATTCTTGACAGTGGAGACAGTGTTCTTTGGGTCATAGGCAGCATTTCTCTTCCTCCAAATACGGCGAGTTGAGTTAATGCCAAAGAGCTCAATTTTAGTCTCATCTGACCACAGCACCTTCTCCCAATCACTCTCAGAATCATCCAGATGTTCATTTGCAAACTTCATACGGGCCTGTACATGGGCCTTCTTGAGCAGGGGGACCATGCGGGCACTGCAGGATTTTAATCCATTACGGCGTAATGTGTTACCAATGGTTTTCTTGGTGACTGTGGTCCCAGCTGCCTTGAGATCATTAACAAGTTCCCCCCGTATAGTTTTCGGCTGAGCTCTCACCTTCCTCAGGATCAAGGATACCCCACGAGGTGAGATTTTGCATGGAGCCCCAGATCGATGTCGATTGACAGTCATTTTGTATGTCTTCCATTTTCTTACTATTGCACCAACAGTTGTCTCCTTCTCACCCAGCGTCTTACTTATGGTTTTGTAGCCCATTCCAGCCTTGTGCAGGTCTATGATCTTGTCCCTGACATCCTTAGAAAGCTCTTTGGTCTTGCCCATGTTGTAGAGGTTAGAGTCAGACTGATTAATTGAGTCTGTGGACAGGAGTCTTTTATACAGGTGACCATGTAAGACAGCTGTCTTTAATGCAGGCACCAAGTTGATTTGGAGCGTGTAACTGGTCTGGAGGAGGCTGAACTCTTAATGGTTGGTAGGGGATCAAATACTTATTTCTCTGTGCACAATGCAAATAAATATATATCATTTTGACTATGTGATTTTCTTTTTTTTTTTTTATATAATCTATCTCTCACTGGTAAAATTAACCTAGCCTAAAAATTCTAGACTGTTCATGTCTTTGACAGTGGGCAAACTTACAAAATCAGCAAGGGATCAAATACTTATTTCCTTCACTGTATATAAGTAGGCTGATGGGTAATTGGCAGATTTCAGACTTCCATTTTTGTTATTAAGCAAATTAGCACACACATCTATAAAAATAAAGAGAAAATAAATCAATGACTGTTCATATGTAAAACAATGTATTTATTGGTCCCTTATGGTTCTATAGTATAAAGGTGACAGATCTCGGATACAACTTTTTGAAGACTCTAGACCTGCATGAACTTACTGCATTGATACAGACGGTTAATTTTAGCGACATCTAGAACACTCAGTCCATCTCTTTGTCCGATTGGGATGTTTAGGTCCGGCTTGGGCAAAATGGTGGGCTGTCCTGAATGGATAGTGAATGCGTACCTGTCAGATACAGGAGACAATGAGAAAGCACGAAACATGAAATTGTGACAGAAAGATACATCATAGAACAGAATATTCCAGAATTGTAGAATGATTCTTGACTTTATATAATTCTTTATTATTACAGCTTACAGTAAACAATGAACTTACTTGTTATAATCACTGATCCATAGTCATACGGCAGACCAAGATTATTGGCGTCTGCTTTGTCAAAGTTTCCAGTGTCCCCTTTAAGACAAGAAATCTCTATTGTTAGTCTCATTTTTGCAATAAAAACAATATAAAATGTATCATGGAAGGAATTACTTATGTATTCATGGTGAGGGCATTACCTGGTGAAATATTCTCATACATGATGGTGACATAGTCATCCCGGTCACTCCTCGTATGATCATGATAGAATCCCAGGGCGTGGTCGAGCTCATGTTGTATACTTCCTCTGTACATACAACTATCTATATCTACTCCAAGAAACTGATCACCACCTTCTCGTCCCACAGATGATGCACACCTGAATATATATAGGAAATTAATCATAATATATATGGAATAAAGTCGGTATTATTACAGAAGAGACATAGGTAATCACTAATACATGGTCACATTGGGTCTTTTAGAGTCAAAGTTGATCTGTGCATGTCTTTTGTTTCTGACCATAGAGAGGGGCAAAGAGTAGAAAATATCTTGATATGACATCCATATTCTATAATACCAGTATATGAACAAGGATAGTCTGGAGTGGACAACCCATTTAATATTTTAGTTAGATAGACAGATATTCTTAATGATAATAACAGGTCAGTATTATAATGTGTAGGTTCAACTTCACAATTGGGAGAGATTTCCTATTCGGCTCTTGACTTAGTAAGGAATGTGATTGCCCTCAGCTTTTAACAAGAACTGTCAGGAGACACTGACTATTGTATGATAACAAGTCTTTGTCAATGGGTAGACTACAAGTTCATAGGCAGAAGAAGAATACAGGCTGCCATAGAAATCTGCATTCTACTGTCATAAGATAAATTCTTCTAAAAAAGATCATTCCCTTTGGACAGTCCATACGTGGTAAAAGAGTCCCTTGACAATAAATGGATCACAAAGTGTTCCCTTGCTTGGACCCCAGCGATCAGGAACCTGGCATTAGGTGTTCAATTTCTCTGCAGCACCACCACAGGGGAAATCAAGCATTACACCGCACCTATTCAAATCTGTGGGTTGACTGTGTAATATAGGACAGGTCCTCTAGTACCAGTAATGCTATTTGTTACTACTCTGCTCTCTGGATCATAGATGAGGATCCTGACCCACACCCATTCAGCTCAGATTCCCTACTAGAGTATATGTAAATAGGTTTCATAAACTAGACAACACCTTTAAGTTCTTATGATCAGAATGTTCTGAAATGATAGTCAAATAATAAGACTACATAGGGGATTCATGACTACCAAGTCTCATACAATAGGAATTCTCCCAATAAATTAGTAGAAGAGATCGAAGATCCATAGCTACACTTGATATCAGACCTATAATGATAAATATAAAGGTATCAATATGTCTCCTTCTTTTACGGCCCTGGTAATTTCTAAATGAATAAAACAGTAAAATCAATACGACTAATTACATATATAGCATCTCATCTACAATTGACAATGGACAACATAGAGACAAAGGTATAAATGTTTGGACCTAAACTTTGACTTGTGAAGAATAATGAATAATTTAAATAAATTTACTTTGTATAATACTGCTTTATATCCTATTCCATTATGTGTTTGAGGTTTATGGACCAGTCTATACATAGATGTTTTCTCAATGTCTTCTCAGTAAGGTCCAGTTATCACCATATTGTTGCAGTTAATATAAGACATGATGGTGATTGAAAGTGCATGTATACATTGAGAGACCTTCCTACAATCGACATAAATTGAGTCATCTTAAGTTACTTGCTTGTTCAGTGTCTGGGCAGAGATTTCTTTGTTGATTTGATGTCCAGGAGGCGCAGACTTTACACAAGACACTGCACAGTACTATGAACTATCTGTCCCACCACTAAATTATGATTGCAACTCTTAGCTATAAAAAAGGCTGTGTCTCAATGTCAGTACATGACAGGCAATTCAATATGTTTAGAAAGTTACTCATCTTTGTATGTTTGTTACGTTTGTTACATTCGTGCATGGTGTAATGCTTAATTTCTGCTGTGGTGGCGCTGCAGGGAAATATAACACCTACTGCCAGGTCTCCCCACAGATTACAGCTGATCACTGGAGGTTCCAGGATGGATATACTTTGTTAACAGTTTATTGTTAAGGGACCTTTCTAAAAAGTAGGCATTGTCCAAGTGGACAACCCCTTTAAGATTTGTGGACATACACTTTAAGCCTATTGTTTTTTAGATACCAGGAAGATAAGTTAGGAAGTTAAGCACACTAATGTATATTATTTTAGAAGGTCAACACTAGACTAAAGGCCCTTTAACATGGGTTAATTATTGGGCAAATAATCGTTCATAGACCGCTCATTGCTGATAATTGCCCTGAGTAAGCAGTGCAGTGCTCTGCAGATGAACGAGAAAACGCTTATTCATCTGCTGATCGTTTTTAAAAATGTAAACATTATCGTTGTCGGCAGCACATCTCACTGTGTAAACAGGGCAACGATCAGCAGATAAACAAGCAACCGCTCATTCACCTGCTGGTCGTATCGTTTTAAAAAATTAAAATATTATCGTTGTATGGGGATGAGCGGTCTGAGTAATGAGCGCTCGTACTCATCCATAACTCCTTGTGAAAGGAGCAAACAAGCGCCGATCAACGGTCTGTATCATTGATCGACCCTTGTTTACACGGAACTTAAGAGGAACTTTAAAGTCTTTTAGGTATTTCCTTAAGACATCACTTAAATTATTGCAAATCACAAGGTTAAAATATATGTAATGTGTCACTTCTATTTACTTGTAAACATTATCAATATGCTGTTACTTTTATTGGCCTTAAGTATTCTACCAAAGGTTCCTGAATGTTCTTCTTCATCCTTATCTTCCGTAAATAGAAAAATGTATATAATGTGGTAATCTGGTATCATACATTTATCTTCAACCGTTCACTTTTTAAATATATAACATAATACTAGGTGTAATTCTACTATTATCTGTAATTTTACCATTCAATGTAAGAATATTTACCATCAATATTAATATGAATTGGGACTTGTTCTATAATTGTTCAGTGAAAAAGTAGAATTTAATATATCTTATATTGTTAGGAGGTTTATATAACTTCTATTTGATACATAGTTTTAGACAGAATAAGATAACTCTCATATCTCAGTATCAGACATCTAATTATGAATAAACTGTATGAAGGATTTTGGACATTGATGAATATCAGACTGATGGTCTCTGCAGGAAAAGACCTTATATAAATCCTACCAAGACTCACAACTCTTTCTCTGTCACCAGCTCTGTTGCAGTGTCTTGAGTTTAAAACATGATTATTTGACACAGACTGGTTGCTAGGGACACAGTGTATGACAAGTCTATTCAAAAGACCATGGTTGCTATTCAAAGAATCCCTAGTGACTAGATTGTCAGATATAACAGATCATCTGAAAGCTGGATTGTCTCTGTGATGACATCAGAGAAGGGAACGAGCAGCTTAACAGTAGTCACACCATTCTACTCCCTATCTCTGATTGCATTAGTAATCAGATTTTTTGGCAGAGAACCTGTATAATGTGACATTTCAAAAGACTTTACATGGCCCAAAACTATTTAAAGTCAGAACATTGGCGGACATAACACATGTGCAAACTGTTCAGCTGCATAAGGCCCCAGTAGGTAAGGGGCCGATTGCCACTTTAAAAGCAGCTGGCAGCTTCCTAGAGTTTATTAGTTTGCATGTAAGGGTCTGAGCTAATGAATTTCATATCTCACAATTTGTAGTGGATTTTTTTGGGAGACATAAGAGGGTGCTCTATAATGAGTTATTAGTGAGCAAGTTCCCCATTTACTTTTCTTGCACAGGGGTACTCCCCTGTCTCTGTCCTCCCCTGGAGAAGAATATAATGTAATCTTACCTGGGTCAGACCTTGCAATTTTCATGATCCCAGTTAATGTATTTTCTGTTGAAGTAAATGAGAAATATTTTGACGATTAAATCAACCACTGATGATTAACCAAGGCTTTGTCTTGGAGAAAACTCTCAAGTTTTGTGGTTTGAAAGAAATACATTTTGAGGAATGGCAGAATTTGGACCTGCAATCTCCTTATGTCAATGACCTTTATCACAATCATGATGTTTATGGTGCCTTCATTTTGATCAAAGACTAGGGTTCCGCTCCCCATCCAGTGGCTTGAGAGCCACATGACGTTCTTGGGGGTCCGTGCATGCGGTTCTCCAGCTTATGGCAGCTGTAGATAATGTTGTGTACTGGTGGCGCTGGGGATTTCTTAGCATTACTAGAACTTAGTGCTAAAGCAAAAGCGATATCACTGAGAGTTAATCACTAGGGTAGAAGCCATATTAATCTGTTATATCTGTACTTGGCTTTTGTAATGATTTAAAGGGGTTTTCCCATGAGGGACATTTATGATATATCCACAGAATATGTCGTAAATATCAGATAGATGCAGGTCCCACCTTTTGACCCGCACCTATCTCTAGAACGGGGTCCTTTAAACCCCATTCTAGCTTTTTGTGCTCCCACTGACTCCTGGCCACTTCCTTATTATATGGTTGGGACATGGTCGGGAGTTACGGAAATAGCGTAACTCATTGAGCTATGCTGTTTCTGTAACTCCCATAGTAGTGAATGGCAGTAATGGAAGCAACGTAGCATGCGAGCTAGGTACCCTGTTTCCTTAACTACTATTCAGTTTTATGGGAGTTAAGAAAACAGTGCAGCTCAATTTTTATTCTAAATGTATTCTTACTTTATGTAACAAACATTGAATGTACACTGAGCTATGCAAACTTCTCAGGAAATGCTTTAGCTGACAAAGTGTTAAATATGCTGTACTTTTAAGATAACTGATAAAGTGTGCGGAGGCAGGTGTCACGAAGGGTCTGTTGACCCACTGGGCCGTACCGCATTGGCAGTAAGGCAGCTGGCCAACAGGGAGCAGGTGAAGGTCTATAGTTCGTATAGGTAACTGTGGCAGTTCAGACAGCAGCAGGGCAGGCTCGGCTTGGACTAGGCCGCAGGTAGATATCAGGCGAGGTGAAGCAGGTCAGACATGGATACAGCACGACACAACTTTGGCACAGCACAGTGCTCGACCAGGATGGTATGGAAATGCAAGGAACAGAAACAGGAACTGGAACAGGTACAGAAACAGGAAACAGGAACTGGAAAAGGTACAGGAACAGGAACATATTAGGAGGCCATCACATACACAAACTAGGGAACACAACAAAGCTCAAGCATAGAACTAGGGGGCTGGACCCCTCTTATAGTCCAGGGTACTCACGGGTCAAAGTTCATCAACAAGGTTCGGTGCGCGTGCTGTACCTTTAAGAGCGGGCACGAGATCCGGCTGAGGTGAGTGGACGCGAGCGCTGGCGTCTCCTGAGGAGGAGGCTGGGGCCAGCGCTTGCCAACTCATGGCTGTGGCTGTCAGAAGGGGAACGGAGCTGACAGCCCGCAGCCACGGACATTACAGCAGATTAATTTCTCAATATAGAGATTGGAATCTCCAGAGGAAGTTCAACTGTGGCCTAGTTTCATACTGAAATGTTAAACATTCTATATGACAGGAAAACCACAAAATGTCTTTAATTAGTCTGGGTTGCAATACGCCTTGATAAGTGTATATAAACCAGGGAGTATGTTATGAAACTCAGACAAACTGCTGATCTACTGCTGTTTGTCTCCTTGCTGACAGGAATAAAAGCCGTGCTTTTCAACTTATTCAGATGACTCCTCTTTTAATAAGAATACAAAATTCTCCTCTCATCTTGGTTCTTAAACCCGGAATCAAACACCTCCAGACCCTCGTCCACCCAAGGACTGCTCACCGTGCACAGGGTGTGTCATCACTAGACTGACTAAATTCAAAGACCTCCGGTTGAATTGCAGTTAAACAGAGGCCAGTCAGACGGAGGGACGAGGTGGAGTGACGGATTCTGAAGAACGTAGTAAGGAGAATCGAGGATTCAAATTTTCATCTGAATAAAGTGAAATGTTAAATACTTTTGTGTCAAAAAAGACAAAAGTATAATAGGTATGATACCTTTATTGGCTAACCATAAAAGTTCTATATGCAAGCTTTCAGAGCACAGAGGCCCCTTCTTCAGGCAATTTACAAATGAATGACTTAGAAAAAAGCACAACATTTAGATGTTACACAAAGACAATTAGTACATGAGGTGATACATCATTAAGATAAGCCGGGGCAATAAAACTGAGGTTATAGGGGTGATGACTTAGGAGTTAAGGCATCTGGAGTCAGTCTGATGGGGGACGTGACGTGTGTCCATGTAGTGGCTCATAAATCCTGGTGTTAGATTGAGGCCTTGTGTCAATGACTGGAATTTTATCATCATCTTGAATTCCCAAATTTTTCTTTCTCTGTTGTTTTTAAAATGACCCTTCAGAATGAGTACCTTTAAATCTGCCAAACTGTGGTCTGGTCCAGAGAAGTGTTTTCCCACGGGTGTATCCACCTCCTGTTTTATTGTATGTCTGTGAAGATTCATCCTGGTTTGTAGTTTTTGTATTGTTTCTCCAATGTAGATTCCAAGTATTTAACATTTCATATTGTCTCTGGCTAACACGGTACTACACAATTTTTTACTGTACTTCGTGCATCTGAATAAAGGTAATACAATATTTTGTTTTTATATATATATATATATATATATATATATATATATATATATATATATATATATATATATACTGTATATATATATAAACGAGGAAATAGACGCAGCAGTGCAGGAGTAGTTGCAAAGGTAGTGGCTTATTCATCCATGTACAAATATAGCTATGTTTCAGTCCTCTCAGCAGGACCTTTGTCAAGCAATGATGGTATGTGTCAATCAGGGTTTTATACCCTCCACTTGTGAATACATACTTAGTGATCATTGCATCAGAATTATAAAAAGTATACAAGAAAAGGCATTTAAAATACATTCAAATTGTGCATATGTTACATACATATATCATACATACACTACCGTTCAAAAGTTTAGGGTCACTTAGAAATTTCCTTATTTTTGAAAGAAAAGCACAGTTTTTTTCAATGAAATAACATAAAATTAATCAGAAATACACTCTATACATTGTTAATGTGGTAAATGACTATTCTAGCTGCAAACGTCTGGTTTTTAATGCAATATCTACATAGGTGTAAAGAGGCCCATTTCCAGCAACCATCACTCCAGTGTTCTAATGGTACATTGTGTTTGCTAACTTTGTTAGAAGGCTAATGGATGATTAGAAAACACTTGAAAACCCTTGTGCAATTATGTTAGCACCGCTGTAAACAGTTTTGCTGTTTAGAGGAGCTATAAAACTGACCTTCCTTTGAGCTAGTTGAGAATCTGGAGCATTACATTTGTGGGTTCGATTAAACTCTCCAAATGGCTAGAAAAAGAGAGCTTTCATGTGAAACTCGACAGTCTATTCTTGTTCTTAGAAATGAAGGCTATTCCATGTGAGAAATTGCCAAGAAACTGAAGATTTCCTACAACAGCGTGTACTACTCCCTTCAGAGGACAGCACAAACAGGCTCTAACCAGAGTAGAAAGAGAAGTGGGAGGCCCCGCTGCACAACTGAGCAACAAGACAAGTACATTAGAGTCTCTAGTTTGAGAAATAGATGCCTCACAGGTCCTCAACTGGCAGCTTCATTTAATAGTACCCGCAAAACGCCAGTGTCAATGTCTACAGTGAAGAGGCAACTCTGGGATGCTGGCCTTCAGGGCAGAGTGGCAAAGAAAAAGCCATATCTGACACTGGCTAATAAAAGGAAAAGATTAATATGGGCAAAAGCACACAGACATTGGACAGAGGAAGACTGGAAAAAAGTGTTATGGACAGACGAATCGAAGTTTGAGGTGTTTGGATCACACAGAAGAACATTTGTGAGACGCATAACAACTGAAAAGATGCTGGAAGAGTGCCTGACGCCATCTGTCAAGCATGGTGGAGGTAATGTGATGGTCTGGGGTTGCTTTGGTGCTAGTAAGGTGGGAGATTTGTACAAGGTAAAAGGGATTTTGAATAAGGAAGGCTATCACTCCATTTTGCAACGCCATGCCATACCCTGTGGACAGCGCTTGATTGGAGCCAATTTCATTCTACAACAGGACAATGACCCAAAGCACACCTCCAAATTATGCAAGAACTATTTAGGGAAGAAGCAGGCAGCTGGTATTCTATCTCTAATGGAGTGGCCAGCGCAGTCACCAGATCTCAACCCCATAGAGCTGTTGTGGGAGCAGCTTGACCGTATGGTACGCAAGAAGTGCCCATCAAGCCAATCCAACTTGTGGGAGGGGCTTCTGGAAGCATGGGGTGAAATTTCTCCCGATTACCTCAGCAAATTAACAGCTAGAATGCCAAAGGTCTGCAATGCTGTAATTGCTGCAAATGGAGCATTCTTTGACGAAAGCAAAGTTTGAAGGAGAAAATTATTATTTCAAATAAAAATCATTATTTCTAACCTTGTCAATGTCTTGACTATATTTTCTAGTCATTTTGCAACTCATTTGATAAATATAAGTGTGAGTTTTCATGGAAAACACATAATTGTCTGGGTGACCCCAAACTTTTGAACGGTAGTGTATATATGTATATATATATATATATATATATATATATATATATATATATATATATATATATATAATAACATTTGTTTTTTGTAATGAAATTGTTGGGTATCTACCGTTGACAGCAGCGGCTTTGTTTCTTAATATGACGATATTGCCGATTAGTTGTGACTCCCATACTGAGATCCCACTTGTTTATAAATATATGAAAAAATGTCCTTTATATAATATACAATAGACCGTTATGTTTGCTCAAGGTGGCTTCTGCACGGAGGTGGAGAATATGTACCTGTAGCTCTCATGGAGCTTGCTTGATGTACCACGATATACGTGGACAAGATGGCAATGAACCGGTTTTAATTATTGCTGTACTTTAATAAATTAAAAAACGTAAATAAATTGTGTTTTTTGTCTCTATTGGAGGTTTGCGCATTTTGCGTATATAACACATAGTGTTTTGACAGTGTTGCCTAGGCACTGGCTCACGCTAAGCGAGCATTGGCTAAACGATAGGGATGCCATGACAACAGAGGATGCTTTGATTTCATTGGTTAGCGCTGCTGCCTCTGATAGATGCCTTTCAATTAGTCTGTGAATAGGGATATTATTCCCAATATGTGTACAGGATTATACGATTGGTGAGTGTTTCCTCCTCCTTATGAATATTCATGAGCTTTTCTGACAGTTGATGATTTTTTAAGTTTTATACGATGTATTTTCACTGTGCACTTTATTTGATATATGTATGATATATGTATGTAACATATGCACAATTTGAATGTACTTTAAATGCATTTTTTTGTATGCTTTTTACAATTCTGATGTAATGATCACTAATAGAGATGAGCGAACCGGGACAACCGAACCCGGTTTCGGTCCGAACTTCCGGTAAAGTTCGGTTCGCAGCGAATCCGAACTTCACCGAGTTCGGCCGAACCCGTTTTGACCGAACCCGGTCAAAAACATTATACAAATCGGCAGCCACTTATCTCTATCAATCACTGATAGAGAAAAGAGGCTGCTGATTAAAAATAAAATAAAAAGCATTTCATACGTACCCGGTCGTTGTCTTGTTGACGAGTCCCTCTTCTTCCTCCAGTCCGACCTTTTCTGACGCGGCAGCCTGTGATTGGCTGCAGAGGCCTCTGCAGCCTGTGATTGGCTGCAGAGGCCGCGGCAGCCTGTGATTGGCTGCTGCGCTCACATGGGCTGCATCGTCATCAAGGAATGTCGGGCCGGATGTCGAGAGGGACGCGTCACCAAGGCAACGGCCAGGAGACCGGACTGGAGGAAGCAGAAAGTTCTCGGTAAGTATGAACGTCTTTTTTTTTACAGGTACTGTGATCGGTAGTCACTGTCCAGGGTACTGAAACAGTTACTGCCGATCAGTTAACTCTTTCAACACCCTGGACAGTGACTATTTAGGGTATGTGCACACACACTAATTACGTCCGTAAATGACGGACGTATTTCGGCCGCAAGTACCGGACCGAACACAGTGCAGACTGAGCTACGTAATGGTAAGAACAGAGTTCACAGCAGCACAGAGTATTTCAGGAGAGGAGCGTGCAGATTCAGTGCTGCTGTGAACTCTGCTCTTACCATTACGTAGCTCAGTCTGTTACCTCTCCTCCACTCCTGTCCTCAATAACACCTTCACATGATTGGCAAGTCACCACCCCGCACAAGATCCGCACACTCATCTCCTGAAATACTCTGTGCTGCTGTGAACTCTGCTCTTACCATTACGTGGTGACTTGCCAATCATGTGAAGGTGTTCTGGAGGACAGGAGTGGAGGAGAGGTAACAGACTGAGAGCTACGTAATGGTAAGAGCAGAGTTCGCAGCAGCACTGAATCTGCACGCTCATCTCCTGAAATACTCTGTGCTGCCTTAAACTCTATGGACAGGTCAGGATCCTGTTTCTTTTAAATGCTGCACTGTAGCGCAGCCTTATATAGTGGATCGAGCGGGTTCCCCAGCAGCATTTAAAAGAAACCGTGTTTGTGTATGTGTGTGTTTGTGTATATATGTGTGTTTGGGTATGTGACTTTGTCTGTTTTTGTTTTTATATGTGTGTGTGTATTTATGGGTGTGTTTGTGTATATGTGTTTTGTGTATATGTTTGTGTATATATGGGTGTATTTGTGTATATGTTTGTGTGTAGATGTTTGTGTGTGTTTTTGTATATGTGTATATGTGTGTATATGAGTGTGTGTTTGTGTGTATATATGGGTGTGTTTGTGTATATGTGTTTGTGTATATGTGTGTTTGGGTATGTGTGTTTTTGTTTGTATATGTGTTTGTGTATATGTGTTCGTGTATGTGTGTATAACTGTGTGTGTGTGTTTGGATATGTGTGTTTTTGTTTGAATATGTGTGAGTTCGTGTATATGTGTGTGTTTGTCTGTTTATGTGTGTGTATATCTTGTTGTGTTTGTGTATATATGTGTGTGTCTGTGTATGGTTGTTTGTTTGTGTGTGCGTGTATATATGTGTGTAGGTGAGTAGAAGTATTGGTATTGTTCACATTGATAACTGTTTTTTTATGTTGTTGCAGATTTTGATGTACCGATTGGACTACATCTTCGATTCGTTGGACTACTGCGTAGATCTACGTTTTTTCAAATTTTAATAAAATGGTTAACGAGGGTTTTGTTGGGGATTTCTTATTTCAATAAAAAAGAATTGTCTTTGTGTTTTTTTTTCAAACTTTATTAGTGCCTAGATAATGGCAGTTGGCTGATTGACAGCGTCCATTATTAAGGCGGTTCTTAGTGTTAGCCGGTGCAGAGGCTAGCACTAACCACCCATTATTACCCCGGTACCCACCACCACCAGGGGTGCCGGGAAGAGCTTGGTACGATCCAGTACCCGACCATCTGTTGTGATGGTCGGGTACTGGGGCGGCCGTAGGCTGGTATTATGAGGCTGGGAAGGGCCAAAATCAGTGGACCTTCCCACCCTTGTAATGCTAGGCTGCTGCTGCTGTGTTGTATCGGGCTGGTTATAAAAATGGGGGGGACCCCCACGTCGTTTTTTTTTTGGAATTTAACAAATTTAGCAATAGACGGGTCCCCCACATTTTTAATAACCAGCCATATACAAGGCCGCAGCAGTCTGGCATTACATGGGTGGGAAGGGCCACTGGTTTTGTCCATTCCCAGGCTAATAACACTGTGTTGTATGTGGCTGGTTATGATAAATTGGGTGGAACCCCATGTCTTTTTAAAAAAAAAAATGTAAATAAATAAATAATTTAAAAAAATGACGTGGGGTCCCCCCCCACTTTTATAACCAGCCAGATACAACACAGCAGCAGCAGCCTAGCATTACAAGGGTGGGAAGGTCCACTGTTTTTGGCCCTTCCCAGCCTCATAATACCAGCCTGCGGCCGCCCCAGAGCCCGACCATCACAACAGATGGTCGGGTACTGGATCGTACCTGGCTCTTCCCGGCACCCCTGGTGGTTTTGGGTACCGGGGTAATAATGGTGGTTAGTGTTAGCCTCTGCACCGGCTAACACTAAGCCTCGCATTAGTAATGGATGTTGTCACTCAGACAGCGGCCATTACTAAAGTGGTAATAATAAAATTTGAAAAGAAAAAGACAAAGATATAGATAAAATATTTTATTGAAATAAAGCACCCCCAACACAACCCTCATTAACCATTTTATTGTAGAAAAAAAAAACGTCATCTAAGTAGTCCTCGAAACCGACGTAGTCCAAACACCAAACCTGTAAAAATGAAATAAAACATGTCGTAGGCTTAGATTCAGTTTAATGTGTGATACTGACTGTTATACCATGTATAGAAGCCTCCCGTGAAGTTGACTTAGATACAGGGCGCCAGCAGACAGTATCATACATGGCCATACATACATATATACAAATATACATACATACATATATACAAACATACATACATATATACAAGCATGCACATATATACATACATGCAAACATACACACATATATACATGCAAACTATCATACATACATGCATACACACACACATGAAAACATACATACATACAAACAAACATGCAAAGATACATACATACATATATACAAGCATGCACAAATATACATGCAAACATAAATACATGCAAACATAATTAAATACATGCACATATATATAAACATACATGCAAACATACATGCAAAAATAAAAACATGCAAACATACATACATGCACATATATACATACATACATGACAACATACATACAAACATACATGACAGCATACATACATGCAAACATACATACATGCAAACATACATACACACATGCAAACATATATACATGCAAATATACATACAAACATGCACATGTATACATACATGCCAACATACATGCAAACATACATGCACATATATACATACATACATGACAACATACATACATGCAAATATACATACATACACACATGCACATATATACATACATGCCAACATACATGCACATATATACATACATACATACATGACAACATACATACATATATATATATATATACACACACATGCAAATATACATACAAACATGCATACATACATGCAAACATACATTCATGCAAACACACATACATGCAAACATACATACATACAAATATACATACACACATGCACATATATACATACATACATGACAACATACATACATACATGACAACATACATGCAAAAATACATACATGCAAACATACATACATACATGCAAATATATACATGCAAATATACATACAAACATGCACATATATACATACATGCCAACATACATGCACAGATATACATACATACATACATGACAACATACATACATGCCAACATACATACATACATACATACATACATACATACATACATACATACATACATGCCAACATACATACATGCCAAAAAATAATAATAATACGTTCATACTTACTTTCCTCCTGTCCGGCCTCCAGCGATGACGTTTCATTCATGTCGCCGCTGCAGCCTGTGATTGGCTGCAGAGGCGGTCACGTGGGATGAAGCGTCATCCTGACGTGCGTGACCGCCACTACAGCCTGTGATTGGCTGCAGCGGCGAAAGGGATGAAACGTCATCGCTGGAGGCCGGACAGGAGGAAAGTAAGTACGAACGTATAATTTTTATTTTTTTATTACATTTAAAATAGTATTTTCCGCGCGCCGAGCATGTACTGTGAAGGTTGCTGAAAGAGTTAGTGCAGCCCATTAACTCTATCAGCACCCTGGACAGTAGCATGCTCGGCGCACGTAAGTGACAGGTTCGGTCAGAACTAGTTCGGTCCGAACCGAACTTTTTTGTGAAATTCGGCGAACTAGCCGAACCGAACTTTTGATAAGTTCGCTCATCTCTAATCACTAATGATGTATTCACAAGTGGAGGGTATAAAACCCTGATGGACACATATCGCCATTGCTTGACAAAAGTCCTGCTGAGAGGACTGAAACGTAGCTATTTTTGTACATGGGTGAAGAAACCACTATTTTTGCAACTACTCCTGGAGTGCTGCGTTTATTTCCTCATTTGTGTATCCAGTTTAGGACCACGTGGATGACGGTCAAGGACGCATAGCACCGTGATACTTTGATTCTCTGAAGTGCTGCTTTTTTCTACCTACTATATATATATATATAAATATATATATATATATATATATATATATATATATATATATATATATATACTGTATATATATATATATAAAAAAATATTATTATTTTACGTACGCTGTTTCCTTAACTACTATTCAGTTCTATGGGAGTTATTAAAACAGCGCAGCTCAGCGAGTTACGCTGTTTCCGTAACTCCCGACCATCTAATCATTAAGTGGCCGGGAGTCAGCGTGAGCACAAAAGCCAGAACGGTTTTTAGGGGACCCCATTCTAGGGATAGGTACGGGTTTCAGAGGTTGGACCCGCATCTATCTGACATTTATGACATATCCTGTGGGTAGCCTCAGAAAAAGCGTGGTTGAACAGCAGCACACGTCTCCCAAATTTCAATCAATATGTTCTTTTATTGGTCAAACATCAAGTAAAAAATGGCAATGTTTCGACCCGTGACAAGTGTCAGGGGTCGAAACGTTGCCATTTTTTACCGGATGTTTGACCAATAAAAGAACATATTGATTGAAATTTGGGAGACGTGTGCTGCTATTCAACCACGCTTTTTCTAAGGATTACATTACGTCAGACTGGGTTTGTCTGATCTTACAGCGTGACACCGCTCCTGATATCGGGATTTGTGCTGCTTCAAATATTTTATTTTTGGATTATATTCTGTGGGTATGTCATAAATGTCTCTGATGGGAAAACCCTTTTAATTATCAGTGTGGCTCAACACCATCTGTTGTATTTGAAAGCGGTTTGTGACCTACAAAAGGCTTGAGACCTCTTGACTAGGGGGTCATGTATCAATAAAATGACTCCAGTTATCTGACTTAGTAGGATTGAAAGAATAGTGTTCGGTATGAACATTATATATATATTTTTTGTGCATCTTACATAAATGCCGGATGTTCAGTATTTTCCATTGTAGATGATGGTAGTGTAACCTATACTGATTTGCAAAACATTGTGGAGACGAGATATCATTACATGGCTATTCATTTGCATTTTTCATCAGTTTGATATCATTTTGTGTCAGACTGAGTTTTTGTCATAAGAACATTTTACAAATTCAACATCAGATGGAAAAAGGAATGATAAAATATTTAGCAATATAAACCATGCACAGACCGACATGAACATTTGTCATAGAAGGACAAGGCATAAGATAAGCAGTGGATTCAATGTATACAATAATTATAACAAGTGGTTAATAATGCATTGTACAGCTGGCTTGTTGGCTAGTTATTAACTAAGGAAGTTTTCCCACACAAGTGGCTTATGGCATGATGATAGGGTCATGTTTTTTAATAAATTCATTAAATTAAATTTTTTCTTTTAAAATAGGAAGGGAGGGGTATGGAAGGAGAGTACAGAAAGGAGGGGAAGAGGGTCCTGTTTTAAGCATAAAAAAATATATATTTTCTAGAAAAAAAGAAAAAAAATGCAAAAAGTAGTATGCAACTGAAAACCGTACAGTTTGATACATCTATCATTGACTTTTATTGTAAAAGGGAAAAAAAGACAATATTGGAGCATTTTTGCATCGAATAGTGTAGCCGCCAACATTATTCTATACAGCATAAATGTCAGTGGAATAACTAACAATCTAAATGTGACAGTAAACAAATAAAACAATAGCTAAGTGTCATGATGGACATCAATATACAGTGAGGATAATGAATTGGGGCTTGACAACACTTTTCTGCAATATTTTTTATGAATCCAGGGATGTAACTACAAAAGACTGGGCCCCATAGCAATCTTTTTACTGGGTCCCGCCTCACCTCGGTGCCACACACAGCTCTCTGTAGATGACGCCACACACAACCCCTCTAGATAACGCCACACACAGCTCCCTGTCGATAGCGCCACAAAGCCCTCTTCCCCTTGTAAATAGTGCCACACAGCCCCCCAGTATAGTGCCACACAGTCCCCCCTTATGTATAGTGCCACACAGCCCCTTGTATATAGTGCCACATAGCCCCCCTTGTGTATAGTGCCACACAGCACCCCTCCCTTGTATATAGTGCTACACAGCCCCCCTTGTATATAGTAATATACAGCAATCCCCCCTTGTATATAGTGCTACACAGCAATCCCCCTGTATATAGTAGTACACAGCAATCCCCCTTGTATATAGTGATACATAGCAGCCCAAACTAAAAAAAAAAATATTGTGCTTACCTTGCCCCATTCCAGCGATGGAGGGACCGCTGCAGAACCTCCAGGCAGGACGCTTGCGCAGACAAGCGTTATGCAGTGACATCATCACGCCGGCCTGTGCAGGGAGTCTTCCCATCGCTGTATAGGCTGCAGGCCTAACGTGGCCTGCAGCCTATAGTATTCATTTGCATCTACATCCTGAGGATGCAGCTACAAGTGAATTTGGGTGTCGCTAGCACCGGTGTTCCCTCTGGTGCTAGCGACACCACAGAGCATGAGGGGGCCCGCGCTGCCCGACCCATAAATGTTATGGGCCGGGCGGCACAGGCCACCTTGTGCTTCCGTATCAGGGGCCCTAAGAGGATGGGGGTCCTGGGAAATTGCCCCCCCTAATTCCAGCATGTAGCCTAGTAAATGGCAGAGTAGGGAGATAACGCAGATACTATTGAATGTGGCGTCGCTACCGCTGTGGCCAACAGGTATGGGCAGGGCCGTGATGGCAGGTGGCACGGCCCCCTCATGTCACGGACCCCATAGCAGCTGCAATGGCTGCTACAGCAGTAGATACGCTACTGGATGAATCACCAGGAATCAAATCTGAAATTTAGAAATCTAAGAAGTTTTCCTTTATTTCAGAGACTAACACCTACTGGGATTAAATAAAGAGATCTACTTGAAATCTTATAAGAGACAATTTTTGTGTACATTGAAGAGAGGGGATCCCATAACAAAGATAACAAAGACTAAAATCCTCCCCTCAAGTATGTGTTCCCTCCAAAACAGCTAATTGGCTTGATACCCTTGACCAGGAGTTTTTGGTGTACACATTCCACCAATGGCTTTATGACCCTTGCAAAAATAAGGGCTGACAGGCGGCACCTCTGTCTCGTGCTTTTGCAGGAGATCCATTAGTTAGATATCCAGCACAAGGAGAAAACTGGAGCAAATGTATTATGACATTACTAAAAATGTTGTGAACTCAGTGAAGTGAAAATTACTTAGTAACTAGGATAAATGCCTACAGTATACATGGTCCAATGTATTCAATGCTAGTAGCAGAGGGGACGGTTGAATCTCTACATAAAATTAAAGAGGTATTCCCAAAATCATAAATTATCACCTATCCACAGGACAAGTGATAATTTTATAATCGCTGGGGGTGCCACCGCTGGGACCCCCACCGATCATAACAACGTGGGTCCCGAACACCAAGATCTTTCTCACTGCTCCACTGCAGTAAGGGCAGCTTGAATGGAGTGGCAGTCAAACATGCACTCGCCGCTTCATTCACTGTCAATGAAAGTATTGGAAACATCCGAGTTCTGAACTCAGCTGTTTCAACCATTCCGATAGACATTTAATGTCTGTGATTAAACAGTTCTAACGATTGGTGGGGGTCCCAGCAGTGCGGCCCCCAGCGATAAAAAAATGATCACCTATCCTATGGATAGGTGATAATTTATGATCTTGGGAATACCCTTTCAATAAAGCATCTCTTGCCATTGGAGGATGCCAGCCGTTTCACCCTGAGCCTTTTAGCTATAATTTTGCTATAACATACTTTCATGTCTATATTTTTTTTTTTAAACTCGTTTTATTTAGAAATACAGTACAAATGTATACAAGTCACAGCAAACATTACCAAATGCGACATCATCACATTGAAGAATCAGAATAAAAGCATAAATACAAATACATTGAAGAATGTCTCGAGCACGAGAAATACATTAACAACCACCAAGGTAAGTATCCCACATTCATCCAGCGGATAGTTTCCGGGAAGAGAAAGAAAAAAAAGAAAAGGAATCACACCAATGCGGAACATTGTACAATGTAAATCAGGAACAGACATGGCTCAAACATAAGGAAATATACACACTAGTAACCCTGCAGTATGGAGTCTCTCAAATCCACATATCTATGCGGACCGTAATTAGTAAGCGGAGAGTCACACCAACTTCCCCAAATCTTGTGAAATTTATCCACACAACCTCTACGTCTATAGAGAACTTTTTCATAGGGGAGAATGGAGATTACCAAAGATTTCCATGTGGATAATCTGGGTGGTCTAGGATCCATCCATCGCATGGCAATGGTTTTCCGCGCCATAAACAACACTTCTCTGATGAAAATGCTAGTATATTATGACCATTGACCGTCCGGTAAAATTCCAAACAAGCATACCTGTGGAGAATTTGGAACCAGACCCCGTATTACCCCTTGCACCACCTCCACCACCTCCCTCCAAAAGGACGAAACATGCTGGCAAGCCCAGATCATATGCCAGAAGTCTGATCTATGGTAACGGCACCTATGACATTCGGTACTCGGGTATCTTCCCATTTTGTACAACCTCACAGGTGTGAGCTAGCTCTGATGAATAATCGATAGCTGTATCATTTTATTATTAGCTGCCGGTGAGACATTAAGTGGAGAAGAAAGTACCTCTCCCCATTCATCATCTGTCAAATCAGAAATCTGGGCCCGCCACCTGTCCCTCACCGTCAAAAGTGACGAAGCCAGCATAGTTTGAATAAGAGAGGTGTATATGGCCGAAATCAGGCCCCTCGGCCCCTGGGATTTAAAAATGCCAATCAATGGAAACTGAGAAATCTTAACGTCTGAGACCGGGTACTGGCTGTTAATAGCATGACTTAACTGCAAATACCTGTAAAAAGCTGCCTTAGGCAGGTTAAAATCAGATTGCATCTGCGTGAATGACCTAAATACATTGTCGAGAAATAAATCGCCTACAGTGCACACCCCATAACTTTTACAAAAAGATGGTTCCAATACATCAGTTAAGTGCGTATGAAGCGGATTTGACCACAAGAGCATGTCTATTTGAACATCGCTGAAACCGTATATACTTTTTGCCGCCGTCCATACTTGCAACGCCACCTTGTGTATAGGCAACATATTTCTCAAGACCCCTGAAGGACTCTCCAGCACCGGCCACAGATGTGATAATTGTAAGAAAGCCGCCAAGTGATGTTCTCTATTTGGTAGGGAATTATTGGCCACCCACAGCGAGATGTATCTCAGTTGTCCCGCCAGGTAGTATAAAGATAAGTCAGGTAGGGCGGCACCCCCCAATATTTTGGGTCTCTGCAAGGTAGTCAAACTCAGTTTCGAACGGTTAGATCCCCATATAAAGGCTGGAAATAGCACATGCAACTGGTTAAAAAAAGATTTATACACTGGGGTAGCTGCGTGTTCAAGGATATATAGACATTTCGGCAGTATAACCATTTTAATGGGATTGATTCTACCAGACACTGCTAAGGGAAGCGAACTCCATACTTTAAATTTGTTTTTAACATAAGGTAGTAACGGCAGTACATTAGCAGCATGATCCTCCTTATGATATCTATTTATGATAATACCCAGGTATTTGAATCTGGATACTACTTTCAGGCCATGTACAGTGTCCGACCATCCCACCCCCTGCAATGGCATAAAATAAGACTTACTCCAATTTATACGCAAACCAGAGAAATGTCCAAACCTATCAAGCGTATCTATGGCCAATGATATAGAAGTCTGTGGATCAGACATATACAAAACCATGTCATCTGCATATAAACTAATCCTGTCTTCCCTAGGTCCTACTATAATCCCACTATATTCTGAATGATGTCGAATACGAATCGCCAATGGCTTAATAGCTAGGGCAAATAGGAGTTGGGAAAGAGGGCAACCCTGCCTAGTACCCCTATGCAAAGAAAAGTATGGGGAGAGGATACCATTAATCAATATTTGCGCTTTTGGTGATGCATATAGAATGGAAACCCACTTGATGAATTGCGGGCCAAATCCAAATCGTTTCAACGTTTCCAGCAAATATGGCCATTTTATCGAGTCGAAGGCCTTTGCCGCATCCAAGATGCCAGTGCCCAATCAGAATTAGTGGCCACCCCTATTTGAGTAAGTACTTGTACTTTCCTAATATTATCGGACGTGGATTTCCCTGGCATGAAACCTGTCTGATCCATATGAATCACCTGCAGAATTACTTTATTGAGTCTATTAGCCAAAACCTTGGTAAGCACTTTATAATCATTGTTCAACAATGAGATAGGGCGGTATGAACTACATTCAAATTGGTCTTTATCTGGCTTCAACAGAACTACAATAGTGGCATCGTACATGGTGACCGGCAATTTCCAAGCATCCAGAGCATAGGAATACATGGAGCATAAGGAGGGGGTGAGCTGATCGGAATAACTGACATACACCTCTATAGGGATTCCATCCGGGCCCGGTGCTTTGCCTTTAGACATATTACGCAATGCCTGGAGAATTTCATCCTGGGAAATACTTTGTTCCAGGGCTTCTCTCCCTTCTGCATCTAATGTAGGAAATGGAATACCATCCATATATGACATAAAGTCTGCTAAATCATAGGTAGACTGAGAGGAATAAAGGTCCTGGTAAAATTCTACAAATCTAGCAGCTATTCTCGGAGTATCCGTCAAATAGGATCCAGTATTATCCCTAATCTTCAAAATAGCTGGACTCTGAGAATTCCTATGCAACAAGTGGGCCAAAAGTTTACTGGATTGATTGCCCAGTTCGTAAGAAGTTTGTTTGACAAAGAAAAGTTTCCTATTCGCTTTTTCTTGCAAAAATAAGAGATACCTCCTTCCCGCCTGTAACCACAAATCTCTATTTTCTACAGTGGGGTCAGCTACATATTGCTCCTCCAATGTTCCACACTTTTGCGACATATCTCTCTCATCCCTGCAGGACTCACTCTTTAAATAAGAAATGGTAGAACGGAGACATCCCCGAAGATACGCCTTCATGGTATCCCATAAAATACTCAGATCCTCAAATGGTCTATGGGCCTCACTAAACACCTCTAACTGATCCGGTATACGATCCTGTGTGCCTATCAGATTCAGCCAAAAGGGATGAATCTTCCATCCCTTGGGTGTCAAGGGCCCCGGAAGACTAAACTGCAATATCACAGGAGAATGATCCGATACCCCTCTAGGTTTATATCCCACCATAGTTACCAATGGGATCAGGGGGGAATTGCCAACTATATAATCAATGCGAGATAAAGAATTCCTGCCCAAAGAGTGACAAGAGTACGTTTTAGCTATGGGATACTTATATCTATAAATGTCAATCCATCCCAACTCGTCTATCAGTGAGCTCAACACCGAGGGTTCTGAAGGGACACAATCAGATAATTGTACATCTCTGAATGTGTCCAAACGTGAATCCATTATCATATTAAATTCGCCCATTCCCAAAACAGATAGTTTGCTGCAAATGCAGCAGCCTGTTGTATCACATATAAAGAACCCGGCGGCGGAATATACATTCCCAAGATAACATACAGCATATTGTCAATATGAGGATGTATGAAGACATATCTGCCATCCTTGTCCACCTTGGTGGCGACCTCTTCCCACCACAAGGTTTTATGCACTAGAACGGACACTCCTCTTGAATAGGAGTTATGCAAGGAGTGCCTTGCCCATTGAACCCAAGGCCGCTGTAGCACCCTGACCTTTTCAGGCACTAAGTGGGTTTCCTGTAGACATAATATATGGGGGTTGTGCTTTCTAATCTGAGCAAACAAAATAGCTTGCTTCCTGGGACTACCCATGCCTCTGACGTTCCAGGACATAACAGTTATAGATGACATTGTACGAGACATAAAGATAGTAGGAACCGCAGCTCCCCTCTTCTAAGGAAATAACCCCGCGACATATCAGCAATATTGTCTGCCGTAAAGTAAGACGTCAGTAGCGTCATCTGCACACATCTGCACCTGTAATGTTGCATGTTTACACCTATATAAGGCACATTCATGTAACCATAGAAAATAACAAACCTAAACAATAGTAACTGGACCGACAATGCATGGTGTAATAGAAAGCATTGTCGACACATGCCTAAAACTGTGGCACGTACGAAAAAACGGGGAATGCCCCATGCCATATAATGACTTGTTGTTCTTCCTGAAATCAAACAATTAGCAATATACAGGAACAATGTATCGCCAATAGAGGAACACGGGCGAGATCCACATATACAGAGCAAGTAACAGTACACTACCACAATAGATCCAGCATCGAAATATAAACAAAACATATGGCAGTGGGGGACGTCCAGCATCTATCTTGTACCTGCTCCCAGTCAGAACTCCACCGACCCCACTCAGTCCTATCCAGAGATACAGTTTCATGTCACAGCATCCCAAAATGGACCGAGTAAGTCAGTCTGGATCAGAAAGACAAAAAGACAGTCCTTCTTCCAAGTAGGATTAATGGCGGCGGGGCAGGCGTCTGCTTCTCACCCATTCATCTGCTTCTTGCGGAGTATTGAAGAAAATGGAGCGATCCTCATCCACCACCCGCATCCTAGCAGGGTACATCATGGAATATTGAATATTCAACTCTCTCATTCTTCTTTTGACAGCCATGAACGTCACTCGCCTTTTTTGTAAATCTGAGGAGAAATCCGGAAAAATGGACACAGCAGCTCCATTGAACTTAATCTCCGGAAGTCGTCTAGCCAAACGTAATACCAGATCTCTGTCATTGCAATTCAGCATTCTGGCAAGCAACGGCCTCGGAGGGGTCCCTGGCAGCAGAGGCCTAGCCGGCACTCTGTGTGCTCTTTCTACTGCAAACGCCAATGAAAAAGCTGCATCCGGGAGCAGATCCCACAGCCACTTCAGGATAAATTCCCCTGGGTTTTGACCCTCAGCTCTTTCATGTAGACCTATGATCCTTAGGTTGTTTCTACATAGCCGGTTTTCAAGATCATCTGTCTTCTGCTTCCACATTTCAGCAGCTGATTCCAAGTCTGCAATGGCGTCCGGTATAATAGCCGTCCTGTCCTCCACTCCAGGGACCCTGTCCTCCACGTGAGTAATGCGTTCCCACACGTTTTGCATATCTTGTCTAAGGAGACCGACATCAATCTTAACCTCCTCCATCTTCCCAGTCAGAGAGGTCTTACACGCGGCTATTGCCGCCAGCAATTTATTAGTCACCTCTGTCAAAGTGAGATCCGGAGTTGTTGCAGCATCTGTGGCTGTGCTGGCAGAGGAGACAGTGCTAGCAGCACGCTGTGTCTCAGGAGTGCTGTCGCCATCTTGGGTCTCACTCCTAGCGTACTCCTGCAGATTTTCATCCGCCTATTTCCCTCTTGTTGGACTCATTTCTTTCCTCCTGACTGCCCTCCGTCTCCCGGACCTCCTGGACGTAATTGTGGAAGATCAGGATAAGGTCAGGATAACTATGGCACGAGATCACTGCGGAGCTACAGACTCATGCGACTGTTCCCGCTACTCGCCAAGCCATGCCCCCCTTTCATGTCTATATTTAACAAACATATTGGCCTGAAGTTCTCCTGAACATTATTTTTTTATGCCTGGTTTAGGCAAAGTTATAATTATGGCTGCCAACATCTCTTTTTGAAATGTGCCATATAATAGTTGGGTTATGTAGGTGGCTAAAAAAATGTAACACATTTTTGATAGTAGGCATTTTAGATATTATCTGGGCAAGGTGACTTATGGCATATTAAAGATTTCACAACTTTTACTTTTTCTTTAATGGTAAATTATAATTAAAGTTTACCAAATTGCTGTTTACCCAAAGAAGGTCAAGGTAATGAGTGCAAAAAATAGTTAGTTGCCTCCAGGAAGGGCTGGGGTGTATTAATGTAAAAAACCTCAATTATACAGTGAGTGGTAGTAATTCCTGAAATATTAGGAGATATGTGGCAGGCTGATAATTTTGATAGCTTCTATCTTTAGCTAGTAAGGTTACTTATTTTTGTGATTTACTTTCTGCTTTGTTGTTATAAAATTAGGAATTGAGTTTGTCTTTCCTGTGCATTATCATGTTAGTATGCTTGCATGGTCTGTAGTTGGTGTCTAAGGCCCTTTTACACCGGCCGATAAGTGGCTGGTGCAGCGAGTGTCGATCAATAAGGTATCGCTGATCGGCGCTCGCTTGCTCCTGTCACACAGAACGATGGATGGGGGCGAGCGGTCGTTACTCCGATCACTCGTCCCCATCCATTATTATTATTATGTCGGTAGTGCGTCTCCCTGTTTACACAGGGAGATTTTCTGCCGACAATGATAATCTTTTACTTTTTTTAAACGTTACGACCAGCAGGTGATCAAGCGTTTGCTCGTTCATCTGCTGATCGTTCCCCTGTTTACACATGGCAATTATGGACAGCGGGCGTTATATTGATGCTCGTCTGCACGATTATCGTCCTGTGTAAATCCCCCTTTACTGTCAAGGTCTGGAAGCAGATTCGGAGTCCAGTGTCTGAAACAATCTGGAAGGTAAGAGATATTAGTAAGTGTAGCCAACTTAAAGTCCAGCAGGGGTGGGATCTTGCCGGTTCTCGCCGGTACTCCAAACCGGTTGTTAAATGACAGCCTATTTGCGGAAATTGGGAAAAGCATGTTCCGACCAGGTCCTCCGTGCACTGTCTTTAGGACACAGATACATTTGAAAAACCTAACCTGTGCTGGCAAGTGAAAAGAACCATCAGTCCCCTACCATGTCAATGGGTGCAATTCTGTAATGCTGCCGCTGGAGCATGCCTTGTGCTGTGTTCATGTACTGTTATAATTCATGTACTGTTATAATTACAAATTGCCCTAGGGCCAAAATTTACGTATTGTCCACTTCAACAAGTATTATATAAAACGTCATATTTATGAAACCAAAATATAACTCAAAAGAATCCTTCACCAACTAAATGATTAAAAACTGCTGCATTGATTTAGTTTTGTATAAATATCAGTGCATAACAGCTATTCTATAGAAAGCTCTATACTGAACCGAGTTTTTAAGCAGTTCTTTGGTGAAGTTTTGTTTTTAGTTAGTGTATATTTTTGTGGACAATAGGTAATTTTTGGGCCTAGGGAAATTTTTATATATAAAAGTTTTATATACCTTACCACTCACATGGGGTCAACTGTGAATCTTGTTTGATTTTGTTATGTACTGAGCTTGTTTCTGGTGCTGTATCAATGTACTGAGCTTGGATCTGGTGCTGTATTTATATTTATGTACTGAGCGTGGTGCTGTTACTGTATTTATGTACTGAGCTTGATTCTGGTGCTGTATTTATGTAATGAGCTTGGATCTGGTGCTATATATGTACTGAGTTTTGTTCTGGTGCTGTATATATGTGCTGAGCTTGGTTCTGATATTGTATTTATATACTGAGCTTGGTTCCGTTGCTGTATATATGGATTGAACCCTGTTCTGGTGCTGTATTTATGTACTGTGCTTGGTTCTGGAGCTGTATATTTATGCTGAGCTTGGTTCTGATACCATATTTATATACTTAGCTTTGTTCTGGTGCTGTATATACGTATTGATCTTTGTTCTGGTACTGTATTTATGTACTGAGCTTTGTTTTGTTGCTGTATTTATGTACTGAGCTTGGTTCTGGTGCTGTATATATGTGCTGAGCTTTGTTCTGGTGCTATATTTATGTACTGAGCTTTGTTTTGTTGCTGTATTTATGTACTTAGCTTTGTTCTGGTGCTGTATATATGTACTGAGCTTTGTTCTGCTGCTGTATTTATGTACTGAGCTTCATTCTGGTGCTGTATATATGTACTGAGCTTAGTTCTGGTGCTGTATATATGAACTGAGCTTTGTTCTGGTACTGTAATTTTGTACTGAGTGTAACGACCAGCAGGTTTGTGAACCCACTGGGCTACTCCACCAGTTTGGCTTAGGGCCACCTCTAAGGTTGTTGCCTAAGCAGCCTTCCCAGTTTTTGCCCTTTAACCCCTATACAGGGATCTGGACTTCATTGCGGGGAAGCTGCCAGGTCTCTACAACTTGAAGTGGTCCCGGCGGAGTAGCTGCTGGCCAGACAGATACGAGACAGGCACAGTTAGATGGTTCCATGATGGATAGAGGCTTGACTGTGGGTCACAGGTAACAGGTGGTTAGCAGAGAGCAGTACATAGCTGGTCACAAGTAGATAGCAGGTAACTGGACACAGGCTGGTAGCAGATTACTGAATGCAAGCTGGTAGCAGATTACTGGATACAGGCTGGCATTGGGTAGCAATAGCAGACAGGATGCACGCTGGAAAAGGACAACTGGATACAAGTTGATAACTGCTTGCAATAGCAGACTGGATCTGATGCATACAGGAACGTTTGCAAGATAACTCTAGGCTGTTCCAAAATTGCTCAGGCACCTGTGAGATAGTGAAGGTGCCTTACATAGTCCTGTGGAGCAGCAGAGATGATTGGATGAATTTTGCGTGTGCTGGCCCTTAATTTCTGGTCCTGAATATATGTACTGAGCTTGTTTCTGGTGTTGTATATATGTGCTGAGCTTGTTTCTGATACTGCATTTATAAACTGAGCTTGTTTCTGGTGCTGTATATAAGTACTGAGCTTTGTTCTGGTGCTGCATTTATTTACTGAGCTTTGGTTCTGGTGCTGTATATATGTTCTGAGCTTTGTTCTGGTGCCGTGTTTATTTACTAAGCTTAGTTATGGTACTGTTTATATGTAATTATCTTTGTTCTGGTGCTGTATATATGTTATGAGCTTGGTTATGGTGCTATATATATGTACTGAGCTTGGTTCTGGTACTATATTTATGTAGTGAGCTTAGTTCTGGTGCTGCATATATGAACTAAACTTTGTTCTGGTACTGTAATTATGTACTGAGTGTAACGGCCAGCTGGTTTGTGGACCCGCTGGGTTATTCCACCGGTTTGGCTTAGGGCCACCTCTAATGTTGTTGTCTAAGCAGCCTCCCCAGTCTTCACCCTTTAATCCCTATACATGTATCTGGACTTCGCTGCAGGGAGGCTGCCAGGTCGCCAACTCTTGAGGTGGTTTCCGGCAGTGTAGCTGCTGGCCAGACAGATACGAGACAGGCACAGGTAGATGGTACCTTGATGGATGGAGGCTCGACTGTGGGTCACAACCGACAGGTGGTTAGCAAATAGCGTAACGCAGGCAGGTAGCTGGCAGCTTGTCACCAGTAGGTAGCAGTTAACTGGACACAGACTGGTAGCAGATTACTAGATGCAGGCTTTTCCAAAATTGTTCAGGCACCTGTGAGATAGTGAAGGTGCCTTACTTAGTCCTGGGGAGCAGCAGGGATGATTGGGTGAATTTTGAATTTTGCGTGCGCTGGCCCTGAATTTCTGGTATTGAATATATGTACTGCACTTGGTTCTGTTGCTCTATTTAAGTACTGAGCTTGGTTCTGTTACTGTATTAATGTACTGAGTATGGTTCTGGTGCTGAATATATGTACTGAGCTTTGTTCTGGTGTTGTATTTATGTACTGAGCATGCTTCTGATGCTGTTTTATGTACTGAGCTTGGTTCTGGTGCTGGATATATGTGCTGAACATGGTTCTGGTGCAGTATTTACATACTGAGCATTGTCCTGGTACTGTATATATCCACTGAGCTTTGTTCTGGTGCTGTGTATATGTACTGAGCTTGGTTCTGGTGCTGTATTTAAATACTGAGCTTTGTTCTGGTGATGAATATATGTACTTATCTTGGTTTTGGTGTTGTATATAAGTACTGAGCTTTGTTCTGGTGCTGTATATATGTACTGAGCTGGGTTCTGTTGCTGTATTTATGTACTGAGCTTTGTTCTGGTACTGTATTTATGTTATAAACTTTTTTCTGGTGCTGTATAGATGTAATGAGCTTGACAGATAATTTTTTATACTGCATTTCAGATATTCCGCACATGTGGGAACCTACATTGATGATCAAAACAAAGTAAAGTCACCATCTAAAAGCGCTCCTGTACCTACCATAAAATTGTATTTTACAAACTTTTCAATAAATATTGTTTCACATAAAGGAAGTATATGTTAAATAGGAGATATTCTGCATCATTAGCAGTAGAGTTTAAAGAGGCTCTGTCACCAGATTATAAGTGCCCTATCTCATAATCTGATTGACACTGTAATGTAGATAACAACAGTGGTTTTTATTTTGAAAAACGACCATTTTTGATCAAGTTATGAACAATTTTAGATTTATGCTAATTAGTTTCTTAATAGACAACAAGGCGTGTTTTAACTTTTGCCAACTGGGCGCTGTGAAGAGAAGTGTATGACGCTGACCAATCAGTGTCATACACTTCTCATTATTTCAGTCCATTGTTATAGTGTGATTGTGCAGTGGAAGAAGCTGGGCTGGAACAATGAGAAGTGTATGATGCTGATTGGTCACTGATTGGTCAGTGTCATACACTTCTCTTCACAACACCCGGTTGGTAAAAAGTAAAAACACGCCCAGTTGTCTATTAAAAAACGAATTAGCATAAATCTAAAATTGATCATAACTTGCTAAAAAATTATAGTTTTTCATAATAAAAACCACTGTTGTTATCTACATTACAGTGCCGATCAGATCATGTAGGAGATAGGGCACTTCTAATCTGGTGACACAGCCTCTTTAAGAGTAAATATTGTCCCAAATGTACGAAAGGCTACAGAGTCTTTGATAGAAATTAGGATAAATTTTTCCACCAATTAATTGGATTTATCCCTATAAGGTTTGACATATTTTGGGCTTTGAAGACCAAGCAAAATTTTTACTTTCGTTTTTTTTATCGACGCATTTTAAGAGCCGTAACTTTTATATTTTTCCGTTGATTGAGCAGTATGAGGACTTATATTTTGTGGTGCAATTTTTACATTTTAACGGTACTAATTTGGGGTACATATAATTTATTTATTAGCTTTTTATAAATGGTAAATGAAAAGAAAAACAGCAATTATGACATTTTTTTTCTACTTTATTGTAAGGGCCGGTATAAAATATGTTTTACGGAAAAAAAGTGATTTTTAGGTCGCCGCATTACAAGACCCATAATTTTTTTTTTACTTTTCTATTGACATTTTTTTCAGGATGAAAGTTGTAATTTGAATTGGTACCATTTTGGTTTAGAACTTATTTTAATTCATATGCACTAAAATAATACATGTGCAATAAATTATTTCATTAAACAAGGGGATTTACTTTGCAGGGACATTTTTTTCTAATAAACTTTAATAAAGTTTTTTTTATCTTTCTTCTAAGTCCCATCAGGGGACTTGAATCTGCGATCATATGATCACAAATATAATGCTTTAGAATACTTAGTATGCAGCCGTGCTCTTGCTGTTGATCACGTGGACACAGCTTCTGTGCCATACGATTATAACTGTACATTATACAGGTGTACGTCATAGAGCCTTTATGTAAGAAAATTGATGACGTACAAAAAAATTAGCAACCCCCCCAACCCAGTCTCAGCTCTAGGATACACAGACTTATTACCTCGAATATTAATTTACATTTTTTGTTACCCAAATGTAGTGCTACCTCTTGTTAAGTAAGCATATTATGAAGGAATTGAAATCCTCATCTTCGAAAACCTTCTTCTTAAGGAAAAACTAATGATTAAAATTCCACTGAAGATCAAGAACATACAGCGTAAAGTAAAAAGAAGGAAAGTTTTTGAACATTATGTGTGATTGCAGGCTAAATAATACTGTGATCTACGTTGTAAAGATTGTGAATCTAACTGTAACAAAGACAATGATACAATTATAGGTATTAGTAAACAGGTTTAACAAGTTTCTGATTTGACACATTTTCACAAAATTATCAGTATGTAAATTAATGTCAGTAGACCATGAAATGAATTACAGTCCGAATTGAAGAACATCTCCATGTAGTCACCATGAGATCACATATAAAGATAATTGTACATCGGTAACAGGCATATACCTGCTCCAGGCTCTTCTTCTGACCATTACAGATATCGTTATTTCCGCATTGTGATTGGATAGATTTCTACACTTTACATGTATATAAGGCATTCCTGACATGTAGGATAGCATTCATCCAGACAAGGAACAAATCCGTCCAATATTGTAGAGATATCTCAGCAACATGGGTGAGAAGATCTGCCTCCTCCTCCTGCTATGTGTAGCAGGAACTGTGACAGGTGTACCTCTATCTCCATCATTACAGGTAAGATAACTCATTTTTCTGTAGATAGAATATATATATATATATATATATATATATATATATATATATATATATATAAATAAATAAAGATACTATTGTAGGATTGAAACATCGCTTTGTGTTTGGCTGAATAAACCACCATTTTTTCACATCGGAGTGCTGCAAGTTTTCTCTTTCTATGTTTGATATTCCGTCCCAGGATCAGGACGACTTCCTGGGCACCCGTATTATAGATTTTTGTGAGTGCTGCTGCTTTCTGCTTTACTATATATATATATATATATATACATATAGATAGATAGATAGATAGATAGATGGATAGATAGATAGATAGATAGATAGATAGATAGATAGATAGATAGATAGATAGATAGATAGATAGATAGATAGATAGATAGATAGATAGATAGATAGATAGATATCTATATATATATATATATATATATATAAACATATATCTGTATATCTATATATATATATATATCAATATCTATCTATCTATCTATCTATCTATCTATCTATCTATCTATCTATCTATCTATCTATCTATCTATCTATCTATCTATCTATCTATCTATCTATCTATCTATCTATCTATCTATCTATCTAGGAAATACAAAGAAGAACCGCACCACAAATCTTGAAATAATCACCTCTATCAGGGGTTTCGTGTGTGCAAGCCTTCAGACCACGACCAATAGTCCAAATTTAGGAATGCAAAAAATAGGCAGCACTCTACAGCATAGTAGTTCATAAAAGTGAAAAACTTTTATGCACCCATATGTAAGATTGCTACGTTTCAGTCCCAATCTAGACCTTTCTCAAGCAGTGCTTGAGAAAGGTCCAGATTGGGACTGAAACGTAGCATTCTTACATATGGGTGAATAAACGTTTTTCACTTTTCTGACTACTATGCTGTAGAGTGCTGCCTATTTTTTGTATGTCTATCTATATATATATAAATATATATATATATATATATATATATATATATATAGATTGATTGATTGATAGATAGAAAGATATATATATATATATACAGTGAAGGAAATAAGTATTTGATCCCTTGCTGATTTTGTAAGTTTGCCCACTGTCAAAGACATGAACAGTCTAGAATTTTTAGGCTAGGTTAATTTTACGAGTGAGAGATATATTATATTTAAAAAAAAAACAGAAAATCACATTGTCAAAATTATATATATTTATTTGCATTGTGCACAGGGAAATAAGTATTTGATCCCTTTGGAAAACCAGACTTAATACTTGGTAATGGATATAGTTGGCAAAATGTATTTTTTATTATCTTCTTATTTTACTGAAGACTTTTCTTTACACTCAACAAATAATATATGTTGGGGATTGTAGTACATCAAAATCCACCATTTATTTAGTATTAAAGAAATGCTTCATTTCTTACATAACATATTTTTGGCATAGATCCTTTTCTATATATGATACATATTTGAAGTGTTAGTAATGATTATAAATATTTTTTTCTACAGCTTTCCATACCTGGCCTAAATAAATATGGTAAGAACTTCCTCACTGTTATTTGGGTTATTCTTCTATTTCTGCCACCCTATAATCTTTAAAAGTATATTTAGCCCTTTATTTTATATTTGCTAGACTTGTAAACTCTAAACAAAACAATCTAAATGGTTCGCATATTTCTATTTAACTTTTATCTACCCCTACACATTAGCTGAGTAATTATCTTTACATAGTACTAACTAACTAAAATGTATTCTTAAAAAAATCTGAAAACGAATGCAACCTGAGGTGGGGTGTGGAATTATGTGACTGCTGCCAAGCTGCTCATTCCCTTCTCTGATGTCATCAGAGACAATCCAGTTTAGAGCTGATCTGTTATTCCTATAAGTCTGGTTACTAAGGATGCATTGCTTAGGAACCAAGGTCTTTTAAATGGGCTCGTCAGACAGAGTGTCCCTAGTAACCAGTTGGTTTCAAAATAATCAGTTTTTTCAGTTAAAGACACTACAACTGAACTTATAGTAGAGAAGGGATAATGAGTCTTAGTAGGAGTTACATAACACCATCAGTGTGATGTCATCAACATCCAAAGTGCTTCTTATAATTCATCTGTAATTAAATATCTAAAACTAAGATATGAAAATTGTCTTATTCTAGATAAAACAATATGTAAAAACGATGTGATATCAATTTCCTAACAAAATGTAATGTATCATATTGTTTGCTCTTCTACTTTTCTAATAGAACAAGTCACAATTTATATTATCATTGATGGTGAATGGTAGTGGTTACATTGAATGGTAGAATTATAGATAATAGAGAATTACAACTACCAGTAGTATTAAGCTATAGATATAAAAAGTGAGTGGTTGAAGATACATATATGATACCAGATTACCACATTATATACATCTTTATATTAACAGAAGTTAAGAATGAAGAAGAGGATCAAGGAACTTTTGGCAGAATAATTGAAGCCAATAAAGGTAACAGAATATTGATAATGTTTACCATTAAATAGAAGTGATACATTACATATATTTTGATAATTATAAAATGTAGTAATAATTTCAGTGATGTCTTAAGAATCCCCTGTAATACATTCAGTCTATTATTAGCCTAGAAAAATTATTAGGAAAATATTGTAATGTTCTTAACATTAGTTAAGCAATAATCATCCCCGTATCGGAAGAATCATAAGCTTAAAGGGCATGTCAAACAATCTTAATTACTTGGTGAAAGCGCCATAATAGTAAATCACGGAAAGGAGTTCCCAAAGGAATGTCTGAACCTCCGGGACTTCTTTAAAGAAGACCTCCAGTGGAAATACAATTTTCCATGTCTGAATTCCCCAACTGACTGTATACCTACTCTACACTTTTTATGCATACTGTACTTCCTTTTTGAACTGCTGCCTTGTCTGTGCTTAAAAAAAGCCTCCATCTTGATTCTTAGATTTCCACAGCTTTCTCTTCCTCTCTGCTTTGCTATCAATCTCATGATGCTTCAGCACAACATCACATGACCAGCTAAAGACCATACCATTACTGCATGCTGGGGACACTGTGATTATCATTCTCTCTATATTCTTCTAAAAAAGCAGAGAAACCATAAGTATATAGAAAAGGAGACTGCACTATATTCTTCTAAATTATACCTATGTGACAGGAACCTGTCTAAGTATAAGTGGCAGCTGATGAGAGAAGTTTCTGTCCACTCTTGTGCAAAACTTCTGTGGTACAGGAACTGCTGAAGCCTGTGATGGGTGACACATAGATCTCCATACAATCAAGTAGCGAAAGCCTGTCACCGAGCCAGATTCACACTGCTGCTAAGCAACCATCCCAGTCTGATATATAGAGATAGAAAAGATTGAAAAATATCAGGTGAAAGACTGACACATAGAATACCAGAATAGTGGACATGGGAAAGTTTAGTTTTGCCTCGAGTGTTCCTTAAAGATGACTAAACTTATATAGATTGTAGAATAGTCTCTCAATGTATACAAGCACTTTCAATCACCATCATACCTTATATTAACCCCAACAGTATGGTGATAACATTACTGGACCTTACTGAGAATACATTGAGAAAACATCTTTGTATAGATTGGTCTATAAACATCAAACACATAATGGAATAGGATATAAAGCAGTATTATACAAAGTAGTTTCCTTCAAAATTATTCATCATTCCTAACAAGTTAAAGTTAAGGTCCAGACATTTGTTAATCTCTCTCTCTATGTTGTCGATAAGACTTGATACCATCATACTGTGGATTAGATGTTATATACCGAATTATTGGTCTTGTAAAGCATAAACATAGCATTTCATATTTTACTGTTTACTTCATTTAGAAATCACCATGGCCGTAAAAGAAGGAGACATATTGATACCATCAGGACGCAGTGCTATAAAATGTAAAGGATGCCTATGGCCCAAATCATCAGATGGGACTGTCATTGTGCCCTACACCCTTTCCTCTAAATATAGTGAGTGTTTTATTACTTATACGTAAGGTGGCCATGATAACTGTCCTATTATACATTCATTATCTGTTCTTTTATCCTCAGGTAACTGGCACCGCAACTTGTTTAATACTTCAATGCAGGAATTTGAAAAACGTACCTGTGTGAAGTTTGTGCCTCGGACAGCAGAGAAGGACTTCCTCAACATTGGGTCTTCAGGCGGGTAGGTTCTACTATTTAAGATTTCTCAAATTTCTTACATTAGATCATGCAGAATATTATAATTTATCATTATAGGTCTGAAATCAAGTGAAGCTATGGATCTACTTTCTCTTCTACAAATTTTTTTGGGAAATTACTATTTGTATTAAACTTGGTAGTCATGAATCCCATATGTAGTCTTAGTATTTGACTATATGAGTTCAGAACATTCTGATAATAAGAACTTAAAGGTGTTGTCTAGTTTATAAAACCCATTTAAATATACTCTAGTAGGGAATCTGAGTTGAATGGGTGTGGGTCAGAATACTCATCTATGATCCAGAGCGCAGAGCAGTTACAAATAGCGTCACTTGCTCTGGAGGACCTTTCCTACATTACACAACCCACTGATTTGAATGGGTGTGGTGTAATGCTTGATTTCCCCTGTGGTGGTGCTGCAGAGATATTCAACACTTACTGCCAGGTTCCGTTTATTGTCAAGGAAATATTTTTTTCTACTAATTCATTTGGGGAATTGCGATTTGTATGAGGCTTGGTAGTCAAGAATCCCCTATGTAGTCTAATTATTTGACTATATCGATTAAAGGGAACCTGTCTCCAGCATTTCACCTATTAAACCAGCAGTACTTGGTGGAATTAGGTGAAAAATTATTTTTATGTAACTTATAATTATATTCTAGGTAGGCTCTGTAACTTTAGAATTCAGTTTTTTAGTGTTACCATGCTGTTAGCTAAATATCATAAAATAGTAATTTCTTCGTTCGAAAAGGGTCACATCTTCATTCCCCAAGCCTTTCCGAGTTGACCTCGCCTTCTTACTTTTGATTGACAGCACCTCGCCACTCCACAGCACACACAAAATCCTGTGCTTGCGCATCAATGTCTTGTTCTGGTTCATGTGCACAAAGGTACGCCATAGCGGCGCCTACGCAGTAACTAGATTTAAGGCTCGGACGAAGCAGGGAAGAGTAACGGACCATACATGATGGGCGCATGCGAGCTATCTCAGATGAAATTTCTGCATTCTGGGCAGACCAGTTTTTTGGCGGTGGGCGGGCATAAGAAGAGGAGCGAACTAGACTGCTGGATTGTTAGCATTATAGGCGCATAATGTTTGCAGACCATTATTTACGGACTAGGATGAGTTTAGGAGAGGGGATAACGACAATGAACTTTTGACAGCAGCTGCCAGCGAGGGGTGAGTAGAGTTCAACAGGTGAAATGCTGGTGACAGGTTCCCTTAAACGGGGTTGTCTAGTTTAGAATAGCAATTTACTTATAGTCTGTTAGGGAATTCTGAGTTGATAAAGGGGGATCCCCTATACAATATCTTCATCTATTATCCAGAGAGCAGAGTAGTTACAAATAGTGTTATTTGTTCTGGAGGATCTGTCCTATATTATAACGTCAACCCACTAAAATGGATGCAGGGTAATGCTTGATTTCCCCTGTGGTGGTGCTGCAGGAAAATTTAACACTTACTGCTAGGTTGCTGATCGCTGGGGTCCAAGCAGGGGAACACTTTGTGATTATTTGTTTGCTACAACTCTTTTTACACATAGGGATTGTCCAAAGGGAACATGCTCTTAAAGAGAATTTGTCTTATAACAGTAGAATGCAAATATATATATGTCAGTCTATTATTTCCTTCTGACTATAAAATTGTAGTCTGAATATTAACATATACTTAATATCATACAATAGAAAGTGTCTCTAGATATTTCTTGTTGAAAGCTAAGGGGATGTCATATTCCAAAATTAAGAGCTAAATATTAAATCTCTCCCAGTTGGAATGTTCAACCTAAAAATAAAGGGATTTCCTACTGTATACCCCTCTCCGTAATCAGGAGACATGCAATGATCAACTGCGACTATTACAGACCCAATGTGACCATTAATCAGTGATTACTTATGTCTCTTCTGTAATAATACCGGCTTTATCCTTATATATTATGATTAATTTCATCATTCTCTAATTTATAACAAAATGTTATTTCCTATATATTTTCAGTTGTACAGGATATATTGGACGAGTAGGTGGTAGTCAGTTTGTTGGATTAGCTATAAATGGTTGTATGTACAAAGGAATTATACAACATGAGCTCAACCACGCCCTGGGCTTCTACCATGAACATACGAGGAGTGACCGGGATGACTATGTCACCATCATGTATGAGAATATCTCACCAGGTAATGCCCTCACCATAAATACATAAGTAATTCCTCTCATGATACATTTTATATTGTTTTTATTACAACAATGAGACTAACAATAAAGATTTCTTGTCTTAAAGATGAGACTGAAAACTTTGACAGGCAAGACACCAATAATCTTGGTCTGGCGTATGACTATGGATCAGTAATGCATTATGACAAGTAAGTTCATTGTTTATTGTAAACTGTAATAATAAAGAATTATATAACGTCAAAAGTCATAATAAAATTCTGAAATATTCTGTTCTATGATGAATCTTTCTGTCACAATCTCATGTTTCGTGCTTTCTTATTGTCTCCTGTATCTGACAGGTACGCATTCACTATCAATGCAGGACAGCCCACCATTGTTCCCAAGCCAGACCCAAACGTCCCAATCGGACAAAGAGATGGACTGAGTGTTCTTGATGTCGCTAAAATTAACCGTCTATATCAATGCAGTAAGTTCCTGAAGGTCTAGAGTCTTCAAAAAGTTGTATCCAAAATCTGTCACCTTTATACCATAGAAACATAAGGGACCAATAAATAAATTTTTTATTACATATGAACAGTCAATGATTTAGTTTCTTTTTCTTTTTATAGATGTTTGTGCTACTTTGCTTAATAACAATACTGGAAGTCTGACCTCAGCCAATTACCCATCAGCCTACCCAAATAATGCCAACTGTGTTTGGCTGATAAGAACACCATCCAATGTGTGTTAATGTGATTTTAACTATTAGATTTTAGGGCATGTCAATTAGTGTAGGAATGAGGGTTTAAATATCAGATGACTCCTCACAATTCTTGACAGTCCAGTAAGGCACCAAGAATAGAACTCACAGAAAAGTTGATATGTCCCAGGAATAAGAGCTCTATTATACCTTAAGCAATCGATATTAAGGCCTCATGCACACGACCGTGTTTTTGCGGCCGCAATTCTCCCGAAAATCCACGGGAGAATTGCGGCCCCATTCTTTTCTATGGGGCCGTGCACACGACCGTAGTTTTTGCGGTCCGTGCACGGCCCGGGAACCCGGACCGCAGAAAGAACGGGCATGTCTTATTACGGCCTGGTTCTGCGGTCCGGGCTCATTGAAAACAATGGCCGCGGCCTTGTGCATGTCCCGCGATTTGCGGGCGGCCTGCGGCTGACAGTCCGCTGACAGTCCGCAGCCGGCCGACCCGAAAATCACGGCCGTGCACACGGCTACGGTCGTGTGCATGAGGCCTAATAGTCCTGACTTCCTTTCCCTGCCTCTTTGGTCATTTTACATAAACTAAATAAACTAAATAATACGATCGGTACAAATAATTACATATCCTCTAATCGAACTATCCATGGCTTAAGTTTAACATACACGGGCACAATAATCCCAGGGATCTGTCCAATTATCATTCTTGTCCTCTGAGGATGGAGGGCTGTGGGTAGATGGCCCTGGCCTCCATCTTTCAAACCCACTTTGAGCAATCATGATATTTATCACAAAGTTTGGATTCTCTGCAGTGTTGTACACTCAGTCACCTCGGAAACAAGGCAGCATTCTTTCACGGACCCTGACTCTCAAAGGATCCTAAATGCTACCCCTCCCACTAAATTCAATCCAGGACTGCACTAACTATGACACGTTTCATGTCTACAAGGAAACCAGTCTTCACTGTAGCAATCTAAGTGGCCCACTAGAACACGGATCCTTCTAGATCCCACCAGCCCCCCACTGGTTTAAAAACAGCACTGTTAACCCTCTCACTGATTACCACACCCGGGTTTACCACTTTCACTGCCCAAGCAGACTTACCAGAGCTATCCGCTCAGGCTGATAATGCACTACACGCTTCACAGCTTCAGCGGTGGCCTGCACAGAATGCTTGCCAGCCAACCTCATCTAGAGCCTGCCTGTATAACCTCAAAACCACTGATGATCACTTGGCTAACTCACCCTGCACTACATGACAGTCGTTCCACACTCCTCTTGGCAAAACAGCTGTACTTCTTCCTGCAAGGACTTGCTCACTTCTCAGCAGGTGACCTATTTCTCAGCTCCGCAAAGGCCCACATTATCTCTCACAACCTACCGTTCCCCACCCCGGCAGCTTGACCCTCAAGTCTCTGTTGGGTTAATGCATAGGGACCAGCTCGCTCTTAATGGCAACCAGGTCCCGGTCTGAATTGAGCAAAAAACAAACAGACAACACAGACCAAAAACACTGAGGTCTAACATCTCTCGTTGTTCTCCTATTCTCCTATTGGCGCCACACTACCTACTTACATGGGATCTCCCTTGCTCTTGCTTGTCTGCGTGGTGATGCAGTGCTAATGTTCCCCTGCTGGGACACCCAGCAATAAGGTGTTATCTGTAAGAAGACCTGGCAGTACAGGTTCAACTTTCCTGTAGCACTACCACATGGGTAATTAAAGGAACAGTGTCATCACAAATAATTTTTTTATATGTTAAAGATGTTAGTGCCTTAATATAAACGTTTATTTTCATTTGTGTGTTTGTGTTTTACTGTTTCTTATTTTTACACTTTTTCTTCCCTATGGGGGCTGCCATTTTTTGTTCCATTTCTGTGTGTGTCGATTAACGACACACACAGACATGGAACACGGCAGCCACAGTCCCATAGGGACTGTGAACGGCTCCCGTCCCATTGACTGCCGTGTACGGCGTCTGTGTGGGAACTGCGCATGCGCCGCTCCCACACAGTCCTATTCGAAATTGGCGCCGTCCGGCGCCATTTTCCTGTGGACCGGAAGTCGCGGCCGGACAGTAATATTACTACTTCCGGTCGCGGCTTCCGGACTTGTGCACATGGAACAGCGGCAGCAAAGGGAGCGGACGGGCCGGAGGGAGCCGCGGCGGCAGGAGCAGGTAAGAGATTTCAATGTATGTTAGTGTTTGTGTGTGTTTACTACTGTATGTAAACCTACTACACTGTGGGTTACCTCAAAAAATGGCGACACACAGTGTAGGAGGTTAAACCTTTCAAACCCCTCGTTTATCCCGGCACTAGCCAGGATAAAGGAGGGGGGGATGCTGAGAGCTCACTAGAGCGAGGGCTTTTAACCCAACGTTGCAATGCTGCAATTTTGGGAACAGCTCCATCTAGTGACCAAAAATGGGTAGTATTATAACTTAGAAATAATTTATAATATTTCCTGGACTCGTGCAAAAAAATAAAAAAAATTTGAACAATGTTTAATCACCCACACACTAAATGTTTAATTTTTTAAAAAAAAACATGTTTTTCTGGCAACACATTCCCTTTAAGCATTACAACATGTTTATTCAAATCAATGGGTTGTCTGGGTAAAGCAGAACAGGACAGCTCCTCGAGAGTTAAAGATGATCTTTGTAACTGCTCTCCACTCTGACCAAGAGATGAGGATCCTGAACAGAGGACCCCCCCCTTCTATCAACTCTAAATTCTATAATACGGTATATGAAAATAAGTTTTCTAAGTAAGACAACCCAGGCAGTTGTATGCAATTGTATAGGCATACATATGCTCATGTCTGGGCATGAATTTGGCAAGTCCTGTCGAATCTAATTGCCAAATGCGCTATACATCTAGTCACGACTTAGACACGGCTACTTTGGACCTTAGTTTATTTTTTGGGAGCCATTCAGAGATGCACTTGCTTGTGTGTTTCGGATCATTGTCCTGCTGTATAACCCAACTGGGCTTGAGCTTTAGGTCACAAATTGACAGGCGAACATTTTCAGGATTTTATGATAGAGAGCATAATTCATTGTTTAATCAATTACAACAAGTCATTCTGATCCTGCAGAAGCAAAGCGTCCCCCGGCCATCACACTATCACCACCATGTGTAACGGTTTGTATGACGTTCTTATAGTAAAGTGCGGTGTTAGCTTTACAAACGATGTACCGAGACCCATGTCTTCCAAAATGTTCCACCTTTGACTCATCAGTCCTCAAACATAAGTCTTAGGGAACATCAAGTGATGCCTGCAGCTGTTCATCTGGGTTCTTTTGTGACCTCCTTGATGAGATGCGAAGGTTTACCACTGTTCCAAGTTTTCTCCAGTAATGGATAATCGCTCTCACTGTGGTACACTAGAGTCTCAGAGCCTTAGCAATGGTTTTGTAACTATTTCCAGACAGGTTGATTTTAATGACTTAATTTAGCATCTGTATTTAAATCTCTTTAGAGTAAGGCATCATGTGCAGGTTTTTGAGACCTCCCAGCTGGCTTCACATTGGCAGGCTGGTAATATTTATGTGGTTTAGATTCAATAGGTTTGGCGGTAATCATTGATGTGGCTAGGGAAATTGAATTTGGTTAACTGGTTGATTTAGTAGCTAAGGGGGCAATTACTTTTTAACGTAGGGCCAAGTAGGGCCAAACAGCATTTTTCCTTCAATAAAAAAAATCATTATTTAAAACAGCATTTTGTGTTTTCTTTGCGTTATGTTTGTCTACTAATAAAAGAAGTTTAACGATCTGAAAGATTTAAGTGTGACAAATTCTAAAAATAAACAAAATTGGGTAGGGGCAAATACTTTTTCATAGCACTAGAAATATATATATATATATATATATATATATATATATATATATATGTGTGTGTGTGTATATATATATATATATATATAATGAGAAACTGACAAAGAAAAAATGATCGACTTGAAGCACGTGAAATACAAAAAATATATATACAATTTTTATTGAATAGTGACATGAGACAAGTAAAAAGATGGAATAAGGATAAGTCACACAATAAAAAAGGACGTCACATCAATCATAAATCAGATGTGCTAATTTGGTCAACATGTTGGAAACAATAAGGTATTATGGCAGCAAATAGATAAATAGCAGCATACCTGGCTAAAACACATATATGCATATATTTCGTACAGTAGTGGCGATTTGAGTAAAAAAGAAAATGTATAAACAACGCCAACAGGATACAATAGTATAGAGCAGTGTTTAGGTGTGCAAAAGCTGGTTTTGAAGTGTAATCAAAGAGTTATAAGCAAAGTTTTGTGCAAGCTGCTGAAGATGGCAAGTATTTGTTCAACATACCAGTAGACATTGTGATGCAAAGATGGGACGTCTACACCCGACGCGCGTTTCGGCACCTGCCTTCGTCCGGGGTTGGGGTCAAGCTGCTCGTGCCCACTCTTATATACTGCGCATCCCAGGTGTTATGAGTCAAGAGGAGGAGGTGATATGACCGGATGGAGGATAGGTGGCGTCTGATGCGGGGTACAAAGATGGCGCTGCCCCACTTCCTGTACTGCGTCATCAGAGAGGATGTGGGGCGGCGAGGACTGACCGCGCCCCCCACAGCCTGCTCCAATTAGAGACAGCAGACGGAATGAGCCAGGACCACTCCCCCCCCCCCCGAGAGTTTAGTTTTTTTGCTTTCTCAAACTGCATCAGCGCACCCTCTCATCGTGCCTACGTCACCATAAGATGAAGAGAAATGTAGTTAATGGATAATATGATAAGAGTATGTCTGCACTGATTACCGTGAACAATGGAATGTTGTGTGAGCAGTGAGAGAAAAGGAAGGGAGGGGGAGGGAGGGAGGGGGACGGCAGTCTTGGTATGCCGTGTGAGTGTAAATAAACTGTGATGACAAGGGAGTGAGAGGAGATGCCCTGATGGATAAGAAGGGTGATGGTGGAAAATATGTGGTGATATGTGTGTGTGGTGACATAAAGAGGGAATGCATAAGAACAAAGGTGTGAATGAATGAATATAATGAATATAGGACGGTCCAGTATTAGTAATAACTAATATATTAATTATGGGACCGATGGTGGTGAATGAAAAAAAGGAAAAAAGACCCTCAAACATCATGTGAACGTAACATGATAATGAATTAAATAAAGTGAGTGAATAAGAATGAATAAGTGACACAAGGTTGTTATAATATGACAATTAATAAATAAGACCATGACAGAATATTATATTCAATCATCAAAAGCTTTATAAAAACTGGTTAAAAACTCGTAATGTGAATATCAATAGGTGTATAAAAATACAGGGAAAGTGCATTATAAGATACATACTGGAACAATATGTTGTAATATGACATATGTATTAAAAACAAGTAACCACAATGAATGAGTATAATATGAATGTGTCAACGAACAATTCAATGTAATGTAAAATATACATACATAGAGGATATGTAGAATTTATTGTAATAATGCAAAATTACATAATAGCGGAACACACAAACATAGCATGCAGGACGATACTAAGGAATTCTTCCTTTGTCCTGTTAGATATGATCCCCTTAGTAACCTCCTCAGATAGACTCAATAGGTGATGCGAAGTTCTATATATATGAAAAAAAGGATGGACAAAACGAGAGTAGTTAGTACTATAAAATAACACAAATATAGAAAAGATTAAAAAACCAAGACCCACTGCGGAGTCAATGGTTACAGAAACGGAGTGTAGCTCAGAGATTCATTTAGCCCATGTGGAAACATTGTCCCAAGGGTCCATATCCAGCGAGTCTCGCATTGTGCAAGTTTTTGTTTAATAGCACCTCCTCTCATACCACATGTAATATGGTCGATTCCCCTCAGGATAAGAATTACCATCCACACCCTCATTGGATTGCGGACTGTCCACTGCATTTTTCTGGGAGAGAGCCCATACTGAATGATATTGGACTGTTACCAGTGCTGTCTGAGCAGTAAACTTCACTGTACTTTATATTTGTTATTTAGGGTATTTGTTGGATCATACCCAATTTAGTTTTGCCTGCTCCGGTCTGAGAGAGATTTTGTGGGTATTTGAGCCAAGAGAAACCACCATTATATTTACTTCTATACATTACATGGACAGCCTGAGGAACTTCAATGTGTAATGCTACATTTCCCCTGCGGTGGTGCTGTAGGATAGTTGAACACTTGCTGCTCCCTTTCATACAGAGGGTCTAACAATGGGATATACTGTAATTTTCCTATCAACAGGAGACACATCTAACACAAAAGGATTGTTCAAACTGGACAACCCCTTAAATTACTTGTAAAAAATACATATCTAAACATTTCATAAATAAATTTTGTCCACTCTGTTTCTAAAATCTAAATAGGTTTTAAAAGTTTAGACTTCAATTGATTATTGATCAATTGACTGAGAGAATTCATAGGTTTCCATTACTCTCATTGATGCCAATGCAAAGATGGTTCTTAATACGAGGACATGTCTACATAAAAGTCAAAGTTAGAATCCAAATATTGGGGTCCTCAGCTGTAAATATGGGGTCATCACTGTGATGTGATTTATAATTCACATTTATAAAAATCTATAATCAAAACCCTTAAATGTATAATAATAGGATCTATAATAACAATCATTTTTTAACTTGTGTTTTCTAAAATAATAAGTTGTCATAAAAGCTTCTACTTGTCTGACTCAGGTTCCTTTTCTGTGTAAAGTTTGTGGCATGTCGGCCCCTGCCTATGTGACCCGCATCAAGGTCTTTACTGGAGGATACAAGTTGACTGTGGCAGTGGAATTAATTATTCATTAATAGTTGTATGTCTGCTTCACTTGGGAAATAAATAGTATATGTGCTATGTATGTGAAGAGGATATATAGGGGAGACTGTAATACTCACTGAATATATATGATGCCTGGAACCCTCTCTTCTGGACGCTGCTATCACTAACAAGTTTTAGCTCCAGGGTAGTCCCAGTAGAGGTGATGGTAGGGATTGTGTTGTCACCACAGAATGGACCCTTTCTATGGACCAGTCCGTCATCTTTAAATAGTCATTTTGGCAGAATCTAATATTTTTCAACTGGACATCATTAACAGTCAGGGAAACCTGTAAAGATCACAATCATACTATGTAATTATCCAAGGTGACACAATTGTAATAAAGAATATCGGATGACTCTATAATATATAAATCATCAATAAGCCATAAGATCGATAGATAGATAGATAGATAGATAGATAGATAGATAGATAGATAGATAGATAGATAGATAGATAGATAGATAGATGATAGATAGATAGATAGATAGATAGATAGATAGATAGATAGATAGATAGATAGATAGATAGATAGATAGATAGATAGATAGATAGATAGATAGACAGATAGATAAATAAATAAATTTGGAGACACTATATGTTGTATCTGAGATTGATATCCTGAGCAATGTAATATGTCAACGTTGTAGGGTAAATATTTCTAGGGCATGAAATTAAGTGCAAAATCCAGAATTATTTTTGGGCTCTATAGATAATCTTAAAAGAAAGAAATCTTACCCTGTATCTAACAGAGGCTGTGATTGTGTAGACACAGTTCAAGTTTGGAGGATAGGCATTGGGATAACCATGGGATGTAATGTTTTTTTCCGGTTTGTAGAATGTTCCTCCACATAGTGAGAGAATATATTTGGAAGCAAGTAACCAATTTAAAAAATGTATACACAATGGAGAAGATTTATTCATAATTTCACAATGTATAAATGGTGTGTCAGTTTCTTTTTTACAAGGGCATCATTCGCCAGATTTATGGACAGGACACCTGCCCTTTTGATGAATCTGCCATTACCATAAAAAAAAGACATCAGGTTGGACTTAGCCTTGTTTCCAATACTTAGTGTTGTCAATAGTCAGTTTCACAATTGGGAGAGATTTAAGATTCGGCTCTTAAGTTAGTACATAGTTAGTACAGCTGAAAAAAGACACATGTCCATCAAGTTCAACTAAGAGATGGGAAAAGGGAAGGTAAAAATTTCTACACATAGGAGCTAATATTTTTTTGTTCAAGTAAATTATCTAAGCCTTTTGTAAAGCCATCTACTGTCCCTGCTATGACCAGCACCTGCGGTAGTCTATTCCATAGATTCACAGTTCTCACAGTAAAGAAAGCTTGCCACCTCTGTAGGTTGAATATTTTTTTCTCCAGACGGAGGGAGTGCCCCCTTGTTTTTTGAGGGGGTTTTACATGGAACAGGATTTCACCATATTTTTTGTATGTGCCAGTAATATATTTATATTAGTTAATCATGTCCTCCCTTAGTCGTATTTTTTCAAGGCTAAATAGGTTTAGTTCTTTTAATCTTTCCTCATAACTTAGATTCTCCATGCCCCTTATTAGCTTTGTTGCTCTTCTTTGTATTTTTTCCAACTCCAGGGCATCCTTTCTATGAATTGGAGCCCAGAACTGAACTGCATATTCTAGATGAGGCCTCACTAATGCTTTGTAAAGTGGTAATATTACATCCCTGTCCTGCGAGCCCATGCCTTTTTTAATACACGACAATATCTTGCTGGCCTTTGAAGCAGCTGATTGACATTGCATGCTGTTATTTAGTTTATGATTTACAAGTACACCCAGATCCTTCTCAACAAGTGAATCCCCCAGTGTAGCTCCCCCTAGGACATATGATGCATGCAGGTTGTTGGTACTCAGGTGCATAACTTAACATTTATCTACATTAAACTTAATTTCCCTATTGCATGCCCAAACACTTAGTTTGTTTAAATCCGCTTGCAATTCACGGACATCTTCCATAGACTGAACTATATTACATAGCTTGTTGTCATCTGCAAAAATAGAAATAGTGCTATTAATCGCATCCCCTATATCATTAATAAATAAGTTGAATAATAGTGGTCCCAGCACTGAACCCTGCGGTACACCACTTACAACCAGGGACCTTTCAGAGTAGGAATCATTGACCACAACTCTCTGGATACGGTCCTTGAGCCAATTCTCAATCCAATTAAAAACTATACTATCTAAATCTATAGTCCTTAATTTACCCATTAGACGTCTATGAGGGACAGTGTCAAATGCCTTTGCAAAGTCCAAAAACACTATATCCACAGCGGCCCCTCTGTCCACCTCTTCATAAAAACAAATCAGGTTAGTTTGACAACTTCTGTCCTTAGTAAAACCATGCTGGCTGTCACTTATAATACAATTTTGTGTCACATAATCATGTATATAGTCCCTCAATAGCTCCTCAAACATTTTCCCCACAATGGATGTTGAGCTTACTGGTCTATAATTACTCGGGGAAGAACTAGAGCCCTTTTTGAAAATACGCACCAAATTTGCCCTGCGCCAGTCCCTTGGAACTATACCTGTCACTAGAGAATCTCTGAATATTATGAAAAAGGGGACAGAAATAACTGAACTATGCTCTTTATGAACTCTAGGGTGTAACCCATCTGGTCCCGGGGCCTTGCGCACATTTATATTATTTTATTTAGCTTGGACCATATCTACATTCATCCAATTCAGTAATTCAACTGATATATTAACAGCACTGGCGCCGGCTATATCAGCCGCTCTTTCTTCTGTTGTATATACAGAGCTAAAGAACCCATTTAGTAACTCTGCCTTCTATTGATCCCCTGTAACCAACTCCCCATTACCACGATTTAGGGGTCCTACATGTTCAGACCTTGGCTTTTTTGCATTTATATACTAGAAAAAGTAAGGGATGTGACTTGCCCTCAGCTTTTAACAAGAACTGTCAGGAAACACTGACTATTGTATATGATAACAAGTCTGTGTCAATGGGTAGACCATAAGTCCATAGACAGAAGGAGGAAGATATCTGCATTCTACTGTCATAAGACAAATAATCTTATAAAAAAGATGGTTCCCTTTGGACAGTCCCTACCTGGTGTGAAGGATGGTCTATTTGCTAATATTCTCTGTATCAAATTACATTATGAATGATCAAGCAGGATGCCGCATTACTAAGATATGTATTCTCCATTATTTTAATGACCTTCCCTCTACATAGTTCTGCTCAAGTCTCAAAGAAATGTGTTATCTTTATGTAATCATTATGTGGCCTTCATGCATCCATGGCTAGCGGGTTGGCTGTACGCCCAGACATAAAATGGAAATATTTGTCGTTATCGCAGCAAACTCCCTCATGGGAAAGAACAGTTAACACCACTCCATTGTATGCTTGTCTCCAGATGTTACCTTATGTCAACATTTTAATGAAGAATTATAATTATGTACTTGAAATATACTTATGCTCTGCTATTGGCTGAATAAGAATAATTGTCACATTGCCTCTGATTGGTTAACCTCAGGCCTTCACCCCTTTTGAATGATATTATTGTAATTGAGTTTGGCAATAAACCCCCAGAGGAGTATTTTGAGCATACCAGCAGCGTCTGTGGGTTATTTCCCCTTTCTTGATATATACACTCCTGGCGTGAGTGTCTGTTTGGAACACTCATCTAAATTTCAGTCTAATATATATTTTGAGCCATTAACGTCCATGACACTGGAAAAAAAGAGTCCCTTGACAATAAACGGATCACAGAGTGTTCCCTTGCTTGGACCCCATCGATCAGGAACCTGGCAGTAGGTGTTCAATTTCTCTGCTGCACCACCACAGGGAAAATCAAGCATTACACTGCACTCATTCAAATCAGTGGGTTGACTGTAATATAGGTCCTCTAGAACATGTAACACTATTTGTTAACTGCTCTGCGCTCTGGATCATAGATGAGTATCTTGACCCACACCAATTGAACTCAGATTCCCTACTAGAGTATATGTAAATGGATTTATAAACTAGATAACACCTTTAAGCTCTTCAGATCAGATTGTTCTGAACTGATATAGTCAAATAATAAGAATACATAGGGGATTTATGACTACCAAGTCTCATACAAATAGGAATTCTCCCAATAAATTTATACAAGATTTCAGACCAATAATGATACATTATAATATCCTGCATGATCTAGTGTAAGAAATTTGACAAATCTTAAATAGTAGAACCTACGCGCCTAAAGACGCAATGTTGAGGAAGTCATTCTCTGCTGTTCGAGGCACAAACCTCACACAGGTAAGTTTTTCAAATTCCTGCATGGAAGTCTTAATCAAGTTGTGGTGCCAATCACCTGAGGATAAAAGAACAGATAATGAATGTATTGTAGGACAGTTATCATGGCCACCTTAGGTAAAAATAATAAAACACTCACTATAATCAGAGGAAAGGGTGTAGGGCACAATGACAGTCCCATCTGATGATTTTGGCCACAGGCATTCTCTACATTTTATAGCGCTGCGTCCTATTTGTATAAAAATGTCTCCTTCTTTTACAGCCCTGGTGATTTCTAAATAAAGAAAACAGTAAAATCAAGACCAATAATTATATATATAGCATGTCATCTACAATTGACAATGGACAACATAGAGACAAGGGAATAAATGTTTGGACCTAAACTTTGACTTGTGAGGAATGATGAATAATTTAGAAGAAATGTAATTTGTATAATACTGCTTTATACCCTATTCCATAATGTATTTTAGGTTTATAGACCTAGCTCTACACACATTTTTTTTCAATGTGTTCTCAGTAAGGACCAGTTATCACCATATTGTTGGAGTTAATACGATATGATAGTGATTGAAAGTGCATGTATACATTCAGAGACCTTTCTACAATCTACATAAATTGAGTCATCTTAAGTTACTTGCTTGTTCAGTGTCTAGGCAGAGATTTCTTTGGCGATTTGAAGTCCAGGAGGCGCAGTTTTTACACAAGACACTGCACAGTGATATAAACTATCTGTCCTACTAAATTATAATTGCAATTATGAGCTATAAGAAAGGCTTTCTTTTAACATCAGTACATGTCATGCAATGCAATATGTTTGGAAAGTTACTCAACTTTGTATGTTTGTTACATTTGTTACATATGTGCATGGAGTAATGCTTAATTTCTGCTGTGGTGGCGCTGCAGGGAAATATAACACCTAATGCCAGGTCTCCCCACAGATTATAGCTGAACACTGGAAGTTCCAGCAGGGGTATACTTTGTTAACAGTTTATTGTTAAGGGACCTTTCTAAAAAGTAGGCTTTGTCTAAGTGGACAACCCCTTTAAGATTTGTGGACATACCCTTTAAGCCTATTGTTTTTTAGATACCAGGAAGATAAGTTAGGAAGTTAAGCACACTAATGTATATTATTTTAGAAGGTCAACATTAGACTAAAGGCCCTTTTACATGGGTCAATTATCGGGCAAACAATTGTTCATAGAACGCTCGTTGACGATAATTTACCAGCGTAAACAAGGCAGTGCTCTGCAGATGAACGGGCAAACGCTTGTTGTTCTGCCGATCGTATAGTTTTTAAAATTTTATCGTTGTCGGCAGCACATCTCCATGTGTAAACAGTGAGATGTGCTACCAACATAATAATAATGTATGTGGACGAGCGATCTGAGTAACGAGCACTCATTCCCATCCATAACTCCTTGTTAAAGGAGCAAATAAGCGCTGATCAACGAGCTGTCAGAGGATTAAAATATATGTAATGTGTCACTTCTATTTACTGGTAAACATTATCAATATGCTGTTACATTTATTGGCCTTAAGTATCCTACCAAAGGTTCCTGAATCTTCTTCTTCATTCTTATCTTCTGTAAATATAAAAATGTATATAATGTGGTAATCAGGGAGTAATAGATTTACCTTCAAGCGTTCACTTATATAGACTTTAGATTGTCTCTGTGATGACATCAGAGAATGTTAGCTGCAGTCACACCATTCTACTCCCTATCTCAGATTGCATTAGTAATCAGATTTTTTGGCAGAGAACCTGTTAAATTTGACATATCAAGAGACTTTACATAGCCAAAACTATTTAAAGTCAGAACATAGTCAGACATAACACATGTGCAACCTGTGCAGCTGCATAAGAGCCTATTAGGTAAGGATCCCATTGCCACTTTAAAAGCTGCTGGCAGATTCCTAGAGTCTATTAATTTGCATGTAAGGGTCTGTGCTAATGAAGTTCATATCTCAAAATTAGTCGTGAATTTTTTGGGATACATTAGAGGGTTCTCTATAATGATTTATTAGTGAGCAAGGAGCCCATTTACTTTTCTTGCATAGGAGTACTCTGCTGTCTCTGTCCTCACCTGGAGAAAAATATAATGTAATCTCACCTGGGTCAAACCTGGCAATTTTCTTGAGATCAGTTAATGTATTTTCCGTTGAAGTAAATAAGAAATATTTTGATGATTAAAACAACCACTGATGATTAACCAAGGCTTTGTCTTTGAGAAAACTCTCAAGTTTTGTGGTTTGAAAGAAATACATTTTGAGGAATGGCAGAAATTGGACCTGCAAGCTCCTTATGTCAGTGACCTTTATCACGATCATGATGTTTATGGTGCCTTCATTTTGATCAAAGACTAGGGCTCTGCTCCCCATCCGGTGACTTAAAAGCCACATGACGTTCTTGAGGTCCCTGCATTCAGTTCTCCAGCCTATGGCAGCTGTAGATCCTGTTGTGCACTAGTGGCACTGGGGATGTCTTAGCATTAGTAGAACTTAGTGCTAAAGCAAAAACAATATCACTGAGAGTTAATCACTAGGGTAAAAACCATATTAATCCGTTATATTTGTACAAGGATTTTGTAATGATTTAAAGGGGTTTTCCCATGAGGGACATTTATGACATATCCACAGAATATGTCTTAAGTGTCAGATAGATGTAGGTCCCACCTTTGGGACCCGAACCTATCTCTAGAACTGGGTCCCCTAAACCAGTTCTAGATTTTTGTGCTCACGATGAGTTCCGGCCACTTCCTGATTGTATGGTTGGGACATGGTCGGGAGTTACAGAAACAGCATAACTCACTGAGCTACGCTGTTTCTGTAACTCCCATAGTAGTGAATGGCAGTTGCGGAAGCAACATAGCATGCGAGCTAGGTACGCTGTTTCCTTAACTACTATTCAGTTCTATGGGAGTTACGTAAACAGCGCAGCTAAGCGAGTGTTGGGAACGTTTTATTCTAAATTTATTCTTACTTTATGTAACAAACGTTAAATGTGCACTGAGCTATGCAATCTTCCCAGGAAATGCTTTAGCTGACAGAGTGTTAAATATGCTGTACTTTTAAGATAATTGATAAAGTATGCGGACGCTGTTGAATGTCTCAATATAGAGATTGGAATCTCCTGAGGAAGTTCAACTGTGGCCTAGTTTCATACTGAAGTGTTAAACATTCCATATGACAGGAAAACCACAAACTGTCTTCATTTAGTCTGGGTCGCAATACGTCTTGATATTTGTATATAAACCAGGGCTTATGTTATGAAACTCAGACAAACTGCTGATCTACTGCTGTTTGTCTCCTTGCTGACAGGAATAAAAGCCGCGCTCTTCATCTTATTCAGATGACTCCTTGAACCTCTTTTAATAAGAATAGAAAATTCTCCTGTCATCTTGGTGCTTTGACCTGGAATTCAACACCTCCAGACCCTCGCCCACCCAAGGACTGCACACCGTGCACGGGGTGAGTCATCACTAGACTCACTAAATTCAAGACCTCTGGTTGAATTGCCATTAAGCAGAGGCCAGTTAGACGGTGGGACGAGGTAAAGTGACGGATTCTAAAGAACCTGAGAATACGGTTCATGAGGTTAGAAGTCCATAGCCTGCGTGAGGAGGCTACAGGAATAAATAACTCTGTGCAGCGCGTTAAAGATAAAGTACTTGGAGATTTGGAGTATCTCTTATGGATTAAGGATTATAGAGTATTAAGATTATTTGTTTAATAGAGTTTAAGATTGTAATTAAAAGTATTGGATGATTGAGATAAACTAAATCCAAATTTAAAGAAAGATAAAAACTTTCAAACTGTTGTGTAAAGACTTATCCAGGACATCTGCTGCTGGCTTGACCGGCCTTATTGTCCCAGGATGCCCTTGACACCAGAAGTTTTAAGGTAATCAAGTATTTCTTTGGTGAAGTTGAAAGAAATGATTGTTATAGATTAAACATATATGAGACTCCTTGACTGTGAAGATTGAATGTATCAGGGTTAAATAAATAAAACCCTGTGTGTATAAGGGAGTCCAATTAGGAATGGTCCTTGGTAAAATTGTTACAAGGACAAATTAGTAAGAAAAATACTGTTAAAACATACAGCAAGATTAAGTATATGACTGATCAACATAATACTTGTGAATGTTGTTGTGAGCGTTGTGTGTGTACTGTGAGTTTGGTGAAAATACATTGTGGTCACATATACTTAGATAGTATACACTCAACAATATATCACAGACCTCCGATATACCACGGAGATATAACCATAATTACCCTTTGTTGCCATGAAATAACATCTCCAGAATTTATCGGTTAAAGGTGGCAAGAAACATTGAAAAAAAGATATTTAGGACATAGTGTAATCTCTGAAGACTATTTAGATCTGGGATATTAATGAATACTACCGAACAATGTCTCTCCAATCTGAAGTGACTTGACGCATACTCTCCAGAAGGATTTATATTGATTATTTTGGGTATTGTATTCTTTGCAATATTCTTGCATCTCCGGGTTGTCAGAAATATTAATAAGGGTCTTCTACTAACTGCATTACTTTACATTTTCTGTCCAGAGTGTAAATCTGGATTAATGTTAGCTATTTCTTCAGAAGGTTGGAGAATAGTCAGAATAATTGATAAAGGATACGAAGTTAATCAAACAGGATTTGGTTCCTTAATAAAGAATCTTTCAATATTTAAAGTGTTTAGATTGAATATACATAAGACTCCTACTCTAGAAAAAACTATTGCCACATTATTAACGGATCTACAAGAAGGCAAACTGTATATCCCTAAAGACGCCCCATTTAGGTGCCTATTAAATAGAGAGGAACCCGAGACATATACTGAAATTGCTAAATTAGATGTCCTTTCAAAATGACACCGCTTGTAACATGTATAACGTATCAGGAAAAGCTTAAGGATGTGGTTGTGTTGTTATAAGTAAACAAATATTCCTTTAGGCGGGGATGTTAAGTATATATACAAATGAAATGTGGAGAATATAAAGTATGTTGATAAGTGGTGTGTCACATTTGGATTTAAAGAAATGTTGAGTGTAATTGAATGTGATAATTTAGTGAAGGAAATTTCAAAGTGTGATGAGAAAAGGAGAAGAAATTATGGTCTTGATTGTGCAAGACAATGGTTGAAAGAATCTCGGAAAAGGGAACAAGGTAAAAAAAAAAGGAAAGACAGGAAATGTTGCCTCTATGTGATAAGGAAGATGAGAATTGCCTAATTCTGTCTAGACCTCTCCCATACCAACCCAATGTCGGAGCACAAGCTCCACTCTTGCAAAATAGCGCAGCTAAGCGAGTGTTGGGAAAGTTTTATTCTAAATTTATTCTTACTTTATGTAACAGACGTTAAATGTGCACTGAGCTATGCAAGCTTCTCAGGAAATGCTTTAGCTGACAGAGTGTTAAATATGCTGTACTTTTAAGATAACTGATAGAGTGTGCGGAGGCAGTTGAATTTCTCAATATAGAGATTGGAATCTCCAGAGAAAGTTCAACTGTGGCCTAGTTTTATTCTGAATTGTTAAACATTCTATATGACAGTAAAACCACAAACTGTCTTCAGTTAGTTTGGTTCGCAATACGTCTTGATATTTGTATATAAACCAGGGCTTATGTTATGAAACTCAGACAAACTGCTGATCTACTGCTGTTTAATTCCTTGCCGACAAGAATAAAAGCTGCGCTTTTCTACTTATTCAGATGACTCCTTGAACCTCTTTTAATAAGAATAGAAAATTCTCCTGTCATCTTGGTTCTTCGACCTGGAATCCTACACCTCCACACCCTCGTCCACCCGAGGACTGCACGCCGTGCACGAGGTGAGTCATCACTAGACTCACTAAATTCAAAGACCTCTGGTTGAATTGCCGATAAGCAGAGGCCAGACAGGCGGTGGGATGAGGTGGAGTGACGGATTCTAAAGAACGTAGTAAGTCAAATCGAGGATTCAAATTTTCATCTGAATGAAGGTAATATAATTTTGTTTTTATATATATATATATATATATATATATATATATATATATATATATATATATATATATATATATATATATATATATGTGTGTGTGTGTGTGTATCTTTATTATTTTTCATATTTAGATGTAAGGTTAAGTTATAAAAAGTTAAGGTAGATGTTAGGTACTAAGAGAAGTCTTAGTTATATTAAAAAAAGGTCTTAATATAAAAACCTGAGAATACGGTTCTTGAGGTTAGAAGTCCATAGCCTGCGTGAGAAGGCTACAGGAATAAATAACTCCATGCAGCGTGTTATAGATAAAGTACTTGGAGATTTGCAGGATCTCTTATAGATTAAGGATTATAGAGCATTAAGATTATCTGTTTAATAGAGTTTAAGATTGTGATTAAAAGTATTGGATGATTGAGATAAACTAAATCTAAAGTTAAAGAAAGATAAAAACTTTCAAACGTTGTGTAAAGACTTATGCAGGACATCTGCTGCTGGCTTGACCGGCCTTATTGTCCCTGGATGCCCTTGACACCAGAAGTTTTAAGGTAATCAAGTATTTCTTTGGTGAAGTTGAAAGAAATGATTGTTATAGATTAAATATATATGAGACTCCTTGACTGTGAAGATTAAATGTATGAGGGTTAAATAAATAAAACCCTGTGTGTATAAGGGAGTCCAATTAGGATTGGTCCTAGGTAAAAATGTTACAAGGACAAATTAGTAAGAAAAATACTGTTAAAACACACAGGAACATTAAGTATATGACTGATCAACATAATACTTGTGAATGTTGTTTTGAGCATTGTGTATGTACTGTGACTTTGGTGAAAATACATTGTGGTCACATATACTTAGATAGTATACACTCAACAATATATCACAGACCTTTGATATACCATGGAGATATAACCATAATTACCCTTTGTTGCCATGAAATAACATCTCCAGAATTTATCGGTAAAAGGTGGCAAGAAACATTGAAAAAAAGATATTTAGGACATAGTGTAATCTCTGAAGACTATTTAGAGCCGGGATATTAATGAATACTACCGAACAATGTCTCTCCAATCTGAAGTGACTTGACGCATACTGTCCAGAAGAATTTATATTGAATATTAATGGACCTACAAGAAGGCAAACTGTATATCCCTAAAGATGCCCCATTTAGGTGCCAATTAAATAGAGAGGAACCCGAGACATTTACTGAAATTGCTAAATTAGACGTCCTTTCAAAAGGACGCCGGTTGTAACATGAGTAACATATCAGGAAAAGCTACAGGATGTGGTTGTGTTGTTATAAAAAAAAAATATATTCCTTTAGGAGGGGTTGTTAAGTATATACACAAATTAGATGTGGAGAATATAAAGTATGTTGATAAGTGGTGTGGAAAATTTGGATTTAAAGGGAAGTTGAGTGTAATTGAATGTGATAATTTAGTGAAGGAAATTGAAAAGTGTGATGAGAAAAAGAGAAGAAATTATGGTCTTGATTGAGCAAGACAATGGTTGAAATAATCTCAGAAAACGGAACAAGGTAAAAAAAAAAGCAAAGACAGGAAATGTTGCCTCTATGTGATAAGGAAGATGAGAATTGCCTAATTCTGTCTAGACCTCTCCCATACCAACCCAATGTCGGAGCACAAGCTCCACTCTTGCAAAATAGTCACACCCAATCACCTCCCATACATATTACTCCCCCAGGCATCCTAGATGAAATTAACACATCTTCATTTTCTGAAACTGCTAAAACCCATCAGGTAACTCCTGTTATGTTACAAAGACATTCTGCTCTGACCACAAGGAGTGGATGGATTGGGCCATAGTACCCAAATCACCAGTGGTCTTGAGAGAAGGAGAGGGAGAACAATTTGTACCCATGGTTGAAGTTCCAGACCCTCAAGCTGGACAAACAATAAACAACATAGTTAGGGGACTAACCATGTATGTCTATAGACCTTGGACAGCCAAGGACGTGAAGAAAACCACAGAAGGCATTCCCCACCCAAAAGTGAATGTACAGGAATTTGAAGGATTAGTGAGAGGCTTATATCAGAGTTTCAGATCAAATGGTATGTTAGATGAAGAACAGTGGAAAGAGTTCATTGCCAATCATAGGAGGCAGTAGAAGGTTCTGACAGAAAGTTAAAATGATCAGGAATGTCAAAAGGAGGTTTTTTATATAGTTCAAGATGAAAAACTTTCATAGAACAAAATGCTGGCTGGTTAAAAGACCATGAACTGATTGGAAAAGCAGAACTATAGAAGAGTGTGTCTATAAATGCTGATATGAATAGTATGAGTATAAAAGCATAGATTTTGATAAGAGTGACTGTACTAGTGATGATTAAGACTAATACAGCTAGGTACATTGCAGTGAATAATGTGGATTATGACGAGAAATATGATGTAGACATGTATACAGTGTGTGTGTCGCAGACTAGTCTGAGGAGCAAATGAAATTGTGTACTGTTTGATGTGAGATGTTAAAAAAAATATTGTGTAAAAAGTCCTAGAACATTCAACTGGAGTAAAAGATTGTGTAAATGGAGTGGCTTTTTAAAGCACCTTATCTAAAAGGTTTAAGTAATTTAAGTTAGCTGTGTAAAGTCAGGTTTTAGAGTTATAAATACAGCAGTTTCCTTTCAGCATTTTGGCTTGCTGAGGCTTCTAGTTCAACAAGAAAAGAGAAGTTGTGAAAAGCGTGGTGGGCAGTGTGTAAGAATGTTAGAGGGAAGTAAATTGCTGCTCTCTCCCTCTCGCTCAAGTGAAATATTACAACAAGCCTGGTTTGGATAAAATACATTACTCATTTATTAGAAAGGAAACTGATAATTATGTATTTTTCTCTATCCCAGTATGTCCAGCTTGTTACCAATATTTTGCCTTCCCACATACAGGCAAACAATATGCTTGCACGGTGCTTCCCCATGGTGCAGCAAATTCCCCTGATATTTTCACCTGTACAATGAACGGCTTCTGGATAAGTGGTCCCCCAAACACTCCAGCACTTGTCTATTGCAATATGTTGATGATTTGCGTTTGTGCTATGTCATCCATTTTGTAAAAATAACAAATTTTTGTTCTCATCATTAAATTCTAGAATTAATTTGTGTAAAAACTGTTTAAACTTTCTTAGATGCCTATCAGATAAGGCTAGCCACAAACTGTAACGTTTGTTCCTATTAGATATGGCCCATCAGATATAGCTCACCCCAAATTGTCACACAGCTATAAATATGATGAGAACATTTATAATAAATCATGTGATAATGTATACTTGTCTTTTATGATGACTAAAGGTCACAGTCCCCTGTGACTGCGGAGAGGGGTGGGCATGGACAGAATGAGTATATAACATATGTATTGTTGCTTAATAAATTAGAGAAGGTGGGAAGAAAAAGGAGCAACAATCCAAAATGGATTATATATATCCACGGAAATATATATCTTACCTAGCAATCTTTTCAGATATGCAGCAATATTGAGCGATTATACAAGCCATGTCTCAACAGGGGGGATTGTAGAGAATATATCTAGGTTGTTCACGGCTTATGGGTTTAAAAACGACTCAAAAACTTTTTGTTTAATATGTTTGATTTGTGCAAAACACAATCCTCAGGGGAATGCAAAACCTAAGAAAGGACATTTCCCAAATCCACAATATCCATTCCAACACATTTGTATGGATTTCATTGAATTAAGCAAATATGAAGCGAAGAAATATTGCTTAGTGATTATTGATGCATTTACCAAATGGGTAGAAGTATTCCCAGCAGCTAGCCCAGATGCTATCACAGTCTCTAAAACATTGGTAAAGGAGATAATACCAAGGTGTGCGATACCTGAGAAAATATACAGTGACAATAGATCTAAATTTTGGAATAATGTCATTTCCTTACTAGCACAGAACTTACAAATAGAATTAAAAAATCACTGTGCGTACCATCCACAATCAGCAGGATTGGTAGAGAGACACAATGGGATACTAAAAAACAAACTCAAGAAAACAATGGAAGAGACTGGGAAAATTGGGTATATTGTTTACCATTAGTAGTCCTAAATATGCATTGGATTCCTACAACATCAGGTTTGACACCTTTTGAAATGATGTATGGTAAACCATTTGTAATACCACAGTTAAAACCATTCTCTAGTATGGATGAAGAGTCTGATTTAACACTTGCTGAAAATATGGCAAAAATGCTACCCAACGAGGAAAATTATGTCTCTAATTGTATTCCAGCTGACCATGTACCTGAACCTGGAAAGCCAGGAAATTGGATCCTGATCAAAGTTATAAAAAGAAAACACTGGTATCATCTTCGTTGGGAAGGACCATATCAGGTTCTACTTACCACACCGGCGGCCGTAAAGATAGCCGAACGTACCTTTTCGATACACTTATCACACTGTAAGGTAGTTAGGGAACTAACACTATCCTCCTAGGCTGTAAAAGACTGATTACAAAGGCTGGTCATTTGTTAGAAGTGACTGGTCTCAAACTTCAGCGAAGAAAACATCCAGAGCCTGGGAGGAGACAGGGCAAAATGTTATTAGTTATTCTAGGCATCCTATGGGGGACCAAGGTGTGTCAACCAAAGGTATGGGATCCCTGGGAAACCAGGTCAGGGAAAAGATCCCCTAAAGACTTATTTTGGAGGGTTAAATATTTTAATTTCACTGAAGGTGAGACTGAAACACATGAAATAGATTTCTACACTGTGGTTAGAGATCAATGCATGGATAGAAACACAGCTCACAAACTAACATATTCAGATAAGTACATTTGTACTATCTATGTAAATACCCTAGACTCAAGGAGATGTTCTTCATGGTCTTCGGCCAAATGGACCACAGCCCCTAATGATTATGGATATTCCATGATGTCTGCCATTAATCCCTCATTTAAAAGAAAGGTTAATTATTATTAAGAAACCTACCTCTCCCTGTTCCACCAACTATTACCAGCTGTTTTTGACTCTCCAAAACCCTAATAAAAAGGATAAGGGACTATATGCCACAGGAACTGATGTTTCAGGTACTGACTTAATAGGGCATTTGTTTATTGAAATTAAGCAAAAGGATGCAACTGAAAGTTCTTTAGACCCGAAGATAGACCTACCCTCCATAGTCTTTCTGGCCAACTTCACTTATGAAGATAAAATGGCATTAGAAACAGGTTACAGTGATAAAAATGAATGGTTAGCCTGGATGAGATACACGGCAATCCAATAGAACTAACTGTATCGCTTGCGCAAAAGCTAGGCCACATCTGGGTACTATACCTTTCAGGCTATCAGATAAGGAGAACCCACAAGGTCTGTAATGCATGTTATCTTTATATAATGCATCATATAATCCAGGTGATAAATTATATAAGACACTCTCTTTATTGTATCCACCTGTGGGGAGAGATGAAATCCCTCCCTTAGTAGATGCTTACCCAGGCAACTACACCTGCTTTCTGAGGAATGGGCAAGATAAGAAAGTAGGGAACATCACTGAAGAGTTTTGCGCCTCTAATTGGTTTACCAACCAGACAAGGGCAAGGACTGATCTCTGGTGGCTATGTGGAGGCAGGATGCTGAGACCTAGGCTACTGGCCAAGTGGCAAGGAAGCTGTACTCTGGTTCAGCTTCTGATGCCATTCCTCTTGTTTTCAGCCCCTGAGTTTCAGAGAATGTGAAAAAGCCCTGCAAGACTATCTGAATCGCTATAAGCGGTCTATCCCTGGAAGTTCCTTTGACCATAGAATATACATAGATGAAAAAGGAGTATCCCGAGCGGTGCCAAATGAGCTTAAGACCCGAAATCAGATTGCATCATGCTGGTGGTCTACGATAAATAAGAATGTCGACTGGATTAATTACATTTATCACAATCAAAAGAGATTTGTTAATTATACCAGAGATGCAATAAAGGACATTGCAGATCAGTTGGGACCTACATTTTTAATGACATGGCAAAACAGAATGTGCCTGGATATGTTACTAGCAGAAAAATGTTTGGTACCTTCAGTTGTACTTTTATTCCCCGTAATACAGCTCCTGATTGTAGTATTACCAACGCATTTAAGGACTCAATTCTCTGTCCAAAGAGCTTGCAGAAAACTCGGTATAAATGACATCTTCATTAATTGGCTTGAAGGATGTTTGGAAAATGGAGTAACCACATATATAGTCTATTGATTTCCTTAGCAACAGTGGCAGCCATACTTGTAACTTGTGGGTGTTGTTGCATTCTTTGCATAAGGGGCTTAATTCAGAGACTCATTGACACTTCAATTACTAAAACAATGTACCAAGAGATTTAAAGTAAAGACGTTTACGATGACTTGGAAACCCCCCATGACGACTATCAAGATTCTGAGGTATGAAAGGACTGGTGAAAACTTAAGGAGATGATCTGTCCTTAGTTTCATTCTGAAGTGTTAAACATTCTATATGACAGGAAAACCACAAACTGTCTTCAGTTAGTCTGGGTCGCAATACACCTTGATATGTGTATATAAACAAGGACTTATGTGATGAAACTCAGACAAACTGCTGATCTACTGCTGTTTGTCTCCTTGCCGACAAGAAAAAAAGGAGCACTTTTCAACTTATTCAGATGACTCCTTGAACCTCTTTTAATAAGAATAGAAAATTCTCCTGTTAGTGAGTTACGCTGTTTCCGTAACTCCCGACCATGTAATCATTAACTGGCCAGGAGTCAGCGTGAGCACAAAAGCCAGAACGTGTTTTAGTGGACCCCATTCTAGTGATAGATGTGGTTTTCAGAGCTGGCACCTGCATCTATCTGACATTTGTGACATATCCTGTGGATATGTCATAAATGTCTCTGATGGGAAAACCCCTTTGATAATCAGTGTGGCTCAACACCATCTGTTGTATTCGAAAGCGGTTTGTGACCTATAAAAGGCTGGAGACCTCTGGACTAGGGGGTCATGTATCAATAAAATTACTCTAGTTATCGGACTTTGTAGGATTGAAAGAATAGTATTCAGTATGAACATCATACATATTTTTTTGGCCATCTTACATAAATGCCTGATGTTCATTATTTTCCATTGTAGATGATGGTAGTGTAACCTATACTGATTTGCAAAACATTGTGGAGCCGAGATATCATTAAATGACTATTAATTTGCATTTGTCATCAGTTTGATATAATTTTGTGTCAGACTGATTTTTTGTCATGAGCACATTTTACAAATCAACATCAGATAGAAAAAGTAATGATAAAATATTTAGCAATATAAACCATGCACAGACCGAAATGGAAATGTCATGGAGTGACAAGGCATAAGATAAGCAGTGGATTCAATGGATACATTAATTATAACAAGTGGTTACTAATGCATTGTACAGCTTGCTTGTTGGCTAGTTATTAACTAAAGGAGTTTTCCAACACAATTGGCTTATGGCATGATGATAGGGTCATGTTTTAAGCATACGAAAAATGTGTTTTCTAGAAAAAAAAAATGCTAAAAGTAGTATGCAACTGAAAACTGTACCGTTTCATACATATATCACTGTCTTTTATTGTAAAAGGAAAAAAAAGACAATATTGGAGCATTTTGGCATCGAATAGTGTAGCCGCCAACATTGTTCTATACAGCATAAATGTCAGTCGAATAACTAACAATCTAAATATGACGGTAAACAATTACAACAATAACTAGGTGTCATGGTGGACATCAATATATAGTAAAGACAATTAATTGGTGCTTGACTTTTCACTGGGTCCCCCCTCTCCTTAAGGCCACACACAGCCAGCTGTAGATAGCGCCACACACAGCTACCTGTAGATAGCGCCACATAGCCCTCCTCACCTTGTAAATAGTGCCATACAGCCCCCTCCAGTATAGTGACACACAGCCCCCTTGTGTATAGTGCCACATAGCCCCCCTTGTGCATAGTGCCACACAGCAGCCCTCCTTTGTATATATTGTTACACTACCCCCTTGTATATAGTGCTGCACAGCAGCCACCCCATGTATATAGTGCTACACAGAAATCCCCCCCTTTATAAAGTAGTACACAGCAATCCCCCCCTTGTATATAGTGAAACACAGCAATCCCCCCTTGTATATAGTAATACACAGGAGCCCCCATCAAAAAATAAAAATATTGTACTTACCTTGCCCCGTTCCAGCGACAGAGGGAGCGCTGCACAACCTCCGGGCAGGATGGTTGTGCAGACCAGCGTGATGCAGTGACATCATCACGCTGGCCTGCGCAGGGAGTCTTCCTAATGTGGCCTACACCCTATAGTATTCATTTGTATCTGCGTCCTGAGCCTTTTAGCTATAATTTTGCTATAAAATACTTTCATGTCTATATTTAACAAACATATTGGCCTGATGTTCTCCTGAACATTGGTTTGTTTGCCTGGTTTAGGCAATGTTATAAGTATAGCTGCCAACGTTTATTTTTGAAATGTGCCATCTAATAGTTGGGTTATGTACAGGGCTAAAAAAAATGTAACACATTTTTCATAGTAGGCATTTTAGATATAATCTGGGCAAGGTGACTTATGGCATATTAAAGATTTCACAACTTTCACATTTTCTTCAATGGTAAATTATATGTAAAGTTTACCAAATTGCTGATTACCCAAAGAAGGTCAAGGTAATATGCGCAAAAAATAGTTAGTTGCCTCCAGGAAGGGCTGGGGTGTATTAATGTCAACACCTAAATTATACAGTGAGTGGTAGCAATTCCAGAAATCTTAAGAGATATGTGGCAGGCTGATCATTTTGATAACTTCTATCTTTAGCTATAGAGGTTATTTATTTTTGTGATTTACTTTCTGATTTGTTGTTATGTTTTTATAAAATTTGGAATTGAGTTTGTCTTTCCTGTGCATTATCATGTTAGTATGCTGCATGGTTTGTAGTTGGTGTCTAAGGCCCTTTTACACCGGCCGGCAAGCGGCCGGTGCAGCGAGCGCCGATCAAAGAGGTATCGTTGATCGGCGTTCACTTGCACCTGTCACACGGAGCTATGGATGGGGACAAGCGGATGTTACTCCAATCGCTTGTCTCCACCCATTATTATCATGTCGGCAGCGCGTCTCCCTGTTTACACAGGGAGATGTGCTGCTGACAACGATAATCTTTTACTTTTTTAAAACATTACGACCAGGTCATGATCATTCCCCTGTTTACACAGGGCAATTAACGGCAACGAAAATTATATTAATGCTTGTCTGCACGATAATCGTCCTGCGTAAAACCCTCTTTACTGTCAAGGTCTGGAAGCAGATTCGGAGTCCAGTGTCTGAAACAATCTGGAAGGTGAGTGATATTAATAAGAGGAGTCAAGTAAAAGTCCAGCAGGGGTTGGATCTATCCGGTTCTCGCCGGTACTCCGAACCGGTTGTTAAATGACAGCTTTTTTGCGGAACCTGGGAAAAGCAGGTTTTGACCAGGTCCTCCGTGCACTGTCTTTAGGACACAGATACATTTTAAAAACCTAACCTGTGCTGGCAAGTGAAAATAACCATCGTCCCCTAACACGTCATTGGGCGCGTTTCTATAATGCTGTCGCTGGAGCATGCCTGGTGCTGTGTTCATATACTGTTACAATTACAAATTGCCCTAGGGTCAAAATTTATCCATTGTCCAGTTCAACAAGTATTATATAAAACGTCACTTTTATTAAACCAAAATATAACTCAAAACAATCCTTCACCAACGAAATGGTTAAAAACTGACGCAATGATTTTGTTTTGTATAAATATCAGTGCGACACAGATATTCTATAGAAAGCTCTATACTGAACCAATCAGCTCCGACTTATGATACACTGACTACAAAACTAAATCAATGTGGCAGGGATCTTCAATGAGTTTTTAATCAGTTCTTTGGTGAAAGGTTGTTTTTAGTTATATTTTTGTGGACAATAGGTAATTTTTTACCCTAGGGAAATTTGTAGATGTAAAAGTTTTATATATCTAACCACTCATGTGGGGTCAACTGTGAATCCTGTTTGATTTTGTTATGTACTGAGCTTCTTTCTAATGCTGCATCTATGTACTGAGCTTGGATCTGGTGCTGTATTCATGTACTGAGCTTGGTGCTGGTACTGTATTTATGTACTGAACTTGATTCTGGTGCTGTATTTATGTAATGGGCTTGGTTCTGGTGCTATATATGTACTGAGCTTTGTTCTGCTGCTGTATTAATGTACTGAGCTTGGATCTGGTGCTGTATTTACGTACTGAGCTTGGTGCTGGTACTGTATTTATGTACTGAGCTCCTTTCTGGTTTTGTATTTGTGTAATGAGCTTTGTTCTGGTGCTGTATATATGTACTGAGTCTTGTTCTGGTGCTGTATATATGTGCTGAGTTTGGTTCTGATACTGTGTTTATATACTGAGCTTGGTTCTGGTGCTGTATATATGTATTGAACTTTGTTCTGGTGTTTTATTTATGTATTGAGCTTTGTTATGGTGCTGTATATATGTGCTGGGCGTGGTTCTGGTGCTGTATATATGTGCTGAGCTTAGTACTGATACTGTATTTATATACTGAACTTCGTTCTTGTGCTGTATATATGTATTGAGCTTTGTTCTGGTGCTGTATCTATGTACTGAGCTTGGTTGTGTTGCTGTATTTATGTACTGAGCATGGTTCTGGTGCTGTATATATGTGATGAGCTTGGTTCTGGTGCTATATATATGTACTGAGCTTGGTTCTGGTGCTGTATTTATGTACTGAGCTTGCTTATGGTGCTATATATATGTGCTGAGCTTGTTATGGTGCTGTGTTTATTAACTAAGCTTGGTTCTGGTACTGTATATATGTAATTATCTGTGTCCTGGTGCTGTATATATGTTATGAGCTTTGTTTTGGTGCTGTATATATGTACTGAGCTTGGTTCTGGTACTATATTTATATAGTGAGCTTAGTTCTGGTGCTGCATATATGAACTGAGCTTTGTTCTGGTACTGCAATTATGTACTGAGTGTGAGGACCAGCTGGTTTGTGGAACCACTGGGCTACTCCACCGGTTTGGCTTTGGGTCACCTCTAAGGTTATTGTCTAAGCAGCCTCCCCAGTCTTCACCCTTTAGCCCCTATACAGGGATCTGGACTTTGCTGCGGGGAGGCTGACAGATTGCCATCTCTTGAGGTGGTCCCAGCGGAGTATCTGCTGGCCAGACATACGAGACAGGCGCAGGTAGATGGTACCTTGATGGATGGAGGCTTGACTGCGGGTCACAGGTGACAGGTGGTTAGCAGAAAGCGGAACTCATGCAGGTAGCAGGCAGCTTGTCACAAGTAGGTAGCAGGTAACTGGACACAGGCTGGTAGCCGATTACTGGATGCAGGCTGGTAGCAGATAACTTCTTGCAATAGCAGACCGGATTTGGCTCATACAGGAACACTTGAAGGTTAAAGAGGCTCTGTCACCACATTATAAGTGCCCTATCTCCTATATAAGGAGATGGGCGCTGTAATGTAGGTGACAGTAATGCTTTTTATTTAAAAAAACGATCTATTTTCACAACGTTAGGAGCGATTTTGGTTTATGCTAATGAGCTTTCTTAATGCCCAAGTGGGCGTACTTTTACTTTCGGCCAAGTGGGCGTTGTATAGAGGAGTGCATGACGCTGACCAATCGGCATCATGCACTCCTCTCCATTCATTTACACTGCACTAGCGATGTAGGTATATCACTATGTGCAGCTACATACACAAGCCCTAACATTACTACAGTGTCCTGATAATGAATACACATGACCATCCAGCCTGGACGTCATGTGTACTCAGAATCCTGACATTTCTGACTCTTTTCTGTGAGATTTACAGCAACGGATACGAAATCTCGTTTACCTCGTAATCTCGCGAGATTTCGTATCCGTTGATGGAATCTCACAGAAAAGATTCAGAAGTGTCAGGATTCTGAGTACACATGACGTCCAGGCTGGATGGTCATGTGAATTCATTATCAGGACACTGTAGTAATGTTAGGGCTTGTGTATGTAGCTGCACATAGTGATATAACTATATCGCTAGTGCAGTGTAAATGAATGGAGAGGAGTGCATGATGCCGATTGGTCAGCGTCATGCACTCCTCTGTACAACGCCCACTTGGCCGAAAGTAAAATTACCCCCACTTGGGCAATAAGAAAGCTCATTAGCATAAACTAAAATCGCTCCTAACGTTGTGAAAAAAGATCGTTTTTTTAAATAAAAAGCATTACTGTCACCTACATTACAGCGCCCATCTCCTTATGTAGGAGATAGGGCACTTATAATGTGGTGACAGAGCCTCTTTAACTCTAGGCTTTCCAAAATTGCTCAAGCACCTGTGAGATAGTGAAGGTGCCTTGCATAGTCCTGGGGAGGAGCCGGGATGATTGGGTGAATATTGAATTTTGCATGCCCTGGCCCTTAATTTCTGGCACTGAATATATGTACTGAACTTGGTTCTGGTGCTCTATTTAAGTACTGAGCTTGGTTCTTGTACGGTATTAATGTACTGAGCATGGTTCTGGTGCTGATTATTTGTATTGAGCTTGGCTCTGGTGCAGTATTTATTTACTGAACATGGTTCTGGTGCTGTATTTATGTAGTAAGCTTGGTTCTGGTGCTGGATTTATTTACTGAATAGGGTTCTGGTGCTGTATTTACTTACTGAACATTGTCCTTGTACTGTTTATATCCACTGAGCTTCGTTCTGGTGCTGTATATATGTACCAAGCTTGGTTCTAGTACAGTATTTATGTAATGAGCCTGGATCTAGTACTGTGTATATGTTCTGAGCTTTGTCCTGGTGCTGTATTTATGTACTGAGCTTGATTCTGGTGCTGTATATATGTACTCAGCATGAATTTGGTGTTGTATATATGTTCTGAGCTTCGTTCTGGTGCTGTATATATGTACTGAGCTAGGTTCTGTTGCTGTTTTTATGTACTGAGCTTGATTTTGGTACTGTAATAATGTTATGAGCTTTGTTCTGGTGCTGTATAGATGTATTAAACTTGAGAGATTATATTTACATACGGCATATCAGACCTTTCACACAAAAGGGAACCCACATTGTTGATCAAGACAAAGTGAAGGGGCCATCTAAAAGCGCTCCTGTACCTACCATAAAATAATATTTTAGAATTTCTTCAATAAATAATGTTTCACATAAAGGAAGTATATGTTAAATAGGAGATATTCTGCATCTCTAGCAGTAGAGTTTAAGAGTAAATATTGTCCCAAAAGCTACAGAGTCTTTGATAGAAATAAGGATTAATTTTTCCACCAATGGATTAGATTAAACCCTTTAAGGTTTGACATAATTTTTATTTGTTTGGGGTTTTTTTCGACACATTTTAAGAGCCGTAACTTCTATATTTTTCCGTTGATTGAGCAGTATGAGGACTTATATTTTGTGGTGCAATTTTCACTTTTTAATGGCACTAATATGGGGTACATATAACTAAATAGCTTTTATTAGCTTTTTATAAAGTGGAAATTAAAAGGAAAACAACAATTCTGGCATTTTTTCTGTACTTTAGTGTAAGGGCCGGTATAAAATATGTTTTACGGAAAAAGTCATTTTTAGGTCGCCACATTTCAAGATCCATACATTTTTTAGTTTTCTATTGACTTAGCCGTATGAAGTCTTATTGTTTGCAGGATGAGTTGTAATTTGTATCGGTACCATTTTGGGTTAGAAATAATTTTAATTCATATACACTAATATAATACATATGCAATATTACATTTTTTTGTACTATACTTTAATAAACTTTATTTAACTTTTTTCTAAGTCCCACTAGGGGACTTCAATCTGCGATCATATGATCACATATATAATGCTTTAGAATACTTAGTATGCAGCCGTGCTCTTGCTGTTGATCACATGGGCACAGCTTCTGTGCCATACGATTATGCATGTAAGTCATGGAGCCTTTATATAAGAAAATTTACGACGTACACAAAAATTTGCAATACACAGACTTATTACCTCCACTATTAATTTACATTTTTGTTACCCAAATGTAGTACTACCTCTTGTGAAGTAAGCATATTATGAAGGAATTGAATTCCTCCAATTCAAAAACCTTCTACTTATGTAAGGAAAAATTAACTATTAAAATTCCACTGAAGATCAAGAACATACAGTGTAAAGTAAAAAAGAAGGAAAGTTTTATGTACATTATGTGTGATTGCAGGCTAAAGAATACTGTGATCTACATTGTAAAGATTGTAAATCTAACTGTAACAAAGACAATGATACAATTATAGGTATTAGTATACAGGTTTAACAAGTTTCTGATTTGACATATTTACACAAAATTATCAGTATGTAAAATAATGTCAGTAGACCATGAAATGAATTGCAGCCCGAATTGAAGAGCATCTCCATGTAGTCACCATGAGATCACATATAAAGATAATTATACATCGGTAACAGGCATACAACTGCTTCAGGCTCTTCTTCTGACCATTACAGATATCTTTATTTCTGCTTTGTGATTGGATAGATTTCTACACTTTACATGTATATAAGGCGTTCCTGACATGTAGGTTAGCATTCATCCAGACAAGGAACAAATCCTTCCAATATTGTAGAGATATCTCAACAACATGGGTGAGAAGATCTGCCTCCTCCTCCTGCTATGTGTAGCAGGACCTGTGACAGGTGTACCTCTTTCTCCATCATTACAGGTAAGATAAGTAATTGTTCTGCATTAGAAAATTGTTTTCTCCTCTTACAAGTCTCCTTACCATATAAATATAATTTTACTATAGTGGGGAACGAGAGAAGACATTAGGATAATTTATTTTTCTTTACTCTTCTTTAACTGCTATTGGTACATATTTGAAGAAGTTTACCCCTCAATGCTATCTCGGAGACATTCGTAGCGTTCAATGTATAACACCCTACTCTGATTGAAACACAAAATGAAAATCCTAAAAATCAAATGTTTTATGTTGTTGAGATACCAGGGTTTCTATTTGAGATTTTTGGGATCTTTAATTTTTCTATTCTCCTCCAGTACTCGTAAGTACTCCATGACTTTACAACTTCTCATTCTGAAACTTTTATCTTTCTAATTTATTTTCTTTTGAATAACTAGGCAATTAAATTTCTCTTATTGTTAATGGATATAGTTGGCAAAATTTATTTTTTATTATCTTCCTATTTTACTGAAGACTTTTCGTTACACTCAATTGTAGTAGTACATCAAAATCCACCATGTATTTAGTATTAAATAAATGCTTCATTTCTTGCATAATACAATTTTGGCATAGATTCTTTTCTATATATGACACATATTCGAAGTGTTAGTAATGATTATAAATATTTCTTCTACAGCTTTCCATAACTGGCCTAAATAAATATGGTAAGAACTTCCTCACTGTTATTTGGGTTATTCTACTATTTCTGCCACCCTATAATCTTTAAATGTATATTTAGCCCTTTATTTTCTATTTGCTAGACTTGTAAACGCAAAACAAAACAATCTAAATGGTTCGCATATTTATATTTAACTTTTATAAACCCCTACACATCAGCTGAGTAATTATCTTTACATAGTACAAACTAACCCAAAATGTATTCTTAAAAAAATTTGAACACGAATGCAACCTGAGGTGGGGTGTGGAATTATGTGACTGCTGCCAAGCTGCTCATTCCCTTCTATGATGTCATCAGAGACAATCAAGTTTAGAGCTGATCTGTTATTCCTATAAGTCTGGTTACTAAGGATGCATTGCTTAGGAACCAAGGTCTTTTAAATGGGCTTGTCAGACAGAGTGTCCCTAGTAACTAGTTGGTTTCAAAATAATCAGTTTTTCAGTTAAAGAAACTGCAACTGAACTTATAGTAGAGAAGGGATAATGAGTCTTAGTAGGAGTTACATAACACCATCAGTGTGATGTCATTAACATCCAAAGTGCTTCTTATAATTCATCTGTAATTAAATATCTAAAACTGAGATATAAAAATTGTCTTAAATAAAACTTTATGTAAAAACGATGTGATATAAATTTCCTAACAAAATGTAATGTATCATATTGTTTGCTCTTCTACTTTTCTAATAGAACAAGTCACAATTAATATTATCGTTGATTGTGAATGGTAGTGGTTACATTGAATGGTAGAATTATAGATAATAGAGAATTACAACTACCAGTAGTATTAAGCTATAGATATAAAAAGTGAGTGGTTGAAGATAAATATATGATACCAGATTACCACATTATATACCTCCTTATATTAACAGAAGTTAAGAATGAAGAAGAGGATCAAGGAACCTTTGGCAGAATAATTGAAGCCAATAAAGGTAATAGCATATTGATAATGTTTACCAGTAAATAGAAGTGGCACATTAAATGTATTTTTATAATTATACACATAGGAATGATTTCAGTGATGTTTTAAGAAACCCCTGTAATACAATCAGTCTATTATTAGCCTAGGAAAATATTGTAATGTTCTTAACATTAGTTAAGCAATAATCATCCCTGTATTGAAATAATCACAAGCTTAAAGAGCATGTCAACCAATCTTAATTACTTGGTGAAAGCGCAATAATAATAAATCATTAATAGGAGTTCCCAAAGGACGAGCACCTGTGTAATGTCTGCACCTCCTCGACTTCCTTAAAGAAGGCCTCCAGTGGAAATACAATTTTCCATGTCTGAATTCCCCAACTAACTGTATACCTACTCCACACCTTTTTATGCATACTGTACTTACTTTTTGAACTGGTGCCTTGTCTGTGCTTAGAGAAAGCCTCCATCTTGATTCTTAGATTTCCCCAGCTTTCTCTTCCTCTCTGCTTTGCTTTCAATATCATGATGCTTGAGCACAGCATCACATGACCAGCTAAAGACCATACCATTACTGCATGCTGGGGACACTGTGATTATCATTCTCTCTATATTCTTCTAAATAAGCTGAGAAACCATAAGTATACAGACAAGGAGACTGCACTATATTCTTCTACATTATACCTGTGTGACAGGAACCTGTCTAAGTATAAGTGGCAGCTGATGCGAGAAGTTTATGTCCACTCCTGTGCAAAACTTGTGTGGTACAGGAACTGCTGAAGCATGTGATGGGTGACACATAGATCTCCATAGAATCAAGTAGTGAAAGCGTGTCACCAAGCCTGAGTCACACTGCTGCTAAGCAACCATCCCAGTCTGACATATAGAGAGAAGCAGAAAGAAAAATATCAGGTGAGAGACTGACACATGGAATCCCAGAATAGTAGACATGGGAAAGTTTTGTTTTGCCCGGAGTGTTCCTTAAAGATGACTAAACTTATATAGATTGTAGAATAGTCTCTCAATGTATACAAGCACTTTCAATCACCATCATACCTTATATTAACCCCAACAGTATGGTGATAACATTTGGACCTTACTGAGAATACATTGAGAAAACATCTGTGTTTAGATTGGACTATAAACATTAAACACATAATGTAATAGAATATAAAGCAGTATTATACAGAGTAGTTTCCTTTAAAATTATTCATCATTCCTCACAAGTTAAAGTTAAGGTCCAGACATTTGTTAATCTCTCTCTTTGTTGTCCATAAGACTTGATACCATCATACTGTGGATTAGATGCTATATACCAAATTATTGGTCTTGTAAAGCATAAACATAGCATTTAAGATTTTACTGTTTTCTTCATTTAGAAATCACCATGGCTGTAAAAGAAGGAGACATATTGATACCAACAGGACGCAGCGCTATAAAATGTAAAGGATGCCTATGGCCCAAATCATCAGATGGGACTGTCATTGTGCCCTACACCCTTTCCTCTAAATATAGTGAGTGTTTTATTACTTATACCTAAGGTGGCCATGATAACTGTCCTTTAATACATTTATTATCTGTTCTTTTATCCTCAGGTAATTGGCACCGCAACTTGTTTAATACTTCCATGCAGGAATTTGAAAAACTTACCTGTGTGAGGTTTGTGCCTCGGACAGCAGAGAAGGACTTCCTCAACATTGGGTCTTCAGGCGGGTAGGTTCTATATTTTCTACTAATTCATTTGGGGAATTGCGATTTGTACGCGATTTGCAATTCGTAGTTAAGAATCCCCTATGTAGTCTTATTATTTGACTATATCGATTTTCATTTCAGAATCTGGTTATTTCTATTCATAAGAGCTTAAAGGGAACCTGTCTCCAACATTTCACCTATTAAACCAGCAGTACCTGGTGGAAGTGGGTGAAAAATTAGTTTTATGTAACTTATAATTATATTCTAGGTAGGCTCTGTAACTTTAGAATTCAGTTTTTTACTGTTACCCTGTTGTTAGCTAAATATCATAAAATAGTAATTTCTTTGTTCGAAAACAGTCAAATCTTCATTCCTCAAGCCTTTCCGTGTTAACCTCACCTCCTTACTTTTGATTGACAACACCTCGCCTCTCCACAGCGCACACGATATCCTGTGCTTGCGCATCAATGTCTTGTTCTGGTGCATGTGCACAAAGGTATGCCATAGCGGCGCATACGCTGTAACTAGATTTGCGGCTCGGACGAAGCAGGGAAGAGTAACGGACCATTCACGATGGGCGCACGCGAGCTATCTCAGACAAGATTTGTGCATTCTGGGCGGGCCAGTTTTTGGCGGAGGGCGAGCATAAGAAGAGGAGCAAACTAGACTGCTGGATTGGTAGCATTATAGGCGCATAATATTTGTTGACCATTATTTACGGACTAGGATGAGTTTAGGAGAGGGGAAAACGACAATTAACTTTTGACAGCAACAGCCAGCGAGGGGTGAGTAGAGTTCAAGAGGTGAAATGCTGGTGATAGGTTCCCTTAAATGGGGTTGTCTAGTTTAGAATAGCAATTTACATATACTCTGTTAGGGAATTCTGAGTTGATAAAGGGGGATCCCCTATACAATATCTTCATTTATTATCCAGAGCACAGAGTAGATACAAATAGTGTTATTTGTTCTGGAGGACCTGTCCTATATTATAACGTCAACCAACTGATATGGATGCAGTGTAATGCTTGATTTCCCCTGTGGTGGTGCTGCAGGAAAATTGAACACTTACTGCTAGGTTGCTGATCGCTGGGGTCCAAGCAGGGGAACAATTTGTGATTATTTGTTTGCTACAACTCTTTTTACACATTGGGATTGTCCAAAGGGAACATCCTCTTAAAGAGAATTAAGCTTATAACAGTAGAATGCAAATAAATATGACAGCCTGTAATTTCCTTCTGACTATAAACTTTTAGTCTGACTATTAACATATACTTAATATCATACAATAGAAAGTGTCTCTAGATATTTCTTGTTGAAAGCTAAGGGGATGTCCTATTCCAAAATTAAGAGCTAAATATTAAATCTCTCCCAGTTGGAATGTTCAACCTAAAAATAAAGGGATTTCCTACTGTATACCCCTCTCCGTAATCAGGAGACATGCAATGATCAACTGCGACTATTACAGACCCAATGTGACCATTAATCAGTGATTACTTATGTCTCTTCTGTAATAATACCGGCTCTATCCTTATATATTATGATTAATTTCATCATTCTCTAATTTATAACAAAATGTTATTTCCTATATATTTTCAGTTGTACAGGATATGTTGGACGAGTAGGTGGTAGTCAATATGTTGGATTAGCTATAGATGGTTGTATGTACAAAGAAATTATACAACATGAGCTCAACCACGCCCTTGGCTTCTACCATGAACATACGAGGAGTGACCGGGATGACTATGTCACCATCATGTATGAGAATATCTCACCAGGTAATGCCCTCAACATTAATACATAAGTAATTCCTCTCATGATACATTTTATATTGTTTTTATTACAAGAATGAGACTAACAATAGAGATTTCTTGTCTTATAGATGAGACTGAAAACTTTGACAGGCAAGACACCAATAATCTTGGTCTGGCGTATGACTATGGATCAGTGATGCATTATGACAAGTAAGTTCATTGTTTATTGTAAACTGTAATAATAAAGAATCATATAAAGTCAAAAGTCATAATACAATTCTGAAATATTCAGTTCTATGACGTACCTTTCTGTCACAATCTCATGTTTCATGCTTTCTCATTGTCTCCTGTATCTGACAGGTACGCATTCACTATCAATCCAGGACAGCCCACCATTGTGCCCAAGCCAGACCCAAACGTCCCAATCGGACATGGAGATGGACTGAGTGTTCTTGATGTCGCTAAAATTAACCGTCTGTATCAATGCAGTAAGTTCCTGAAGGTCTAGAGTATTCAAAAATATGTATCCAAAATCTGTCACCTTTATAACATAAGAATCATAAGGGACCAATAAATACATTTTTCATACATATGAACAGTCAATGATTTATTTTCTTTTTATAGATGTTTGTACTAATTTGTTTAATAACAATACTGGAAGTCTGACCTCAGCCAATTACAGATCAGCCTACCATAATAAGGCCAACTGTGTTTGGCTGATAAGAAAACAATCGAATGTGTGTTAATGTCGTCTTAACTATTAGATTTTAGGGCATGTCAATTAGGCAGGAGTCTAGGAATGAGGGTTTAAATATCAGGTGTCTCCTTACAATCCTTGACTGTCCAGTAAGGCACCAAGAATAGAACTCACAGAAAAGTTGATATGTCCCAGGGATAAGAGCTCTATTAGACCTTAAAGAGTCTCTCTCACCAGATTTTGTAACCCCTATCTGCTATTGCAGCAGATAGGCGCTGCAATGTAGATTACAGTAACGTTTTTATTTTTAAAAAACGAGCATTTTTGGCCAAGTTATGACCATTTTTGTATTTATGCAAATGAGGCTTGCAAAAGTACAACTGGGCGTGTTGAAAAGTAAAAGTACAACTGGGCGTGTATTATGTGCGTACATCGGGGCGTGTTTACTACTTTTACTAGCTGGGCGTTGTGTATAGAAGTATCATCCACTTCTCTTCACAACGCCCAGCTTCTGGCAGTGCAGATCTGTGACGTCACTCACAGGTCCTGCATCGTGTCGGCCACATCGGCACCAGAGGCTACAGTTGATTCTGCAGCAGCATCGGCGTTAGCAGGTAAGTCGATGTAGCTACTTACCTGCAAACGCTGATGCTGCTGCAGAATCAACTGTAGCCTCTGGTGCCGATACGATGCAGGACCTGTGAGTGACGTCACAGATCTGCACTGCCAGAAGCTGGGCGTTGTGAAGAGAAGTGGATGATACTTCTATACACAACGCCCAGCTAGTAAAAGTAGTAAACACGCCCCGATGTACGCACATAATACACGCCCAGTTGTACTTTTACTTTTCAACACGCCCAGTTGTACTTTTGCAAGCCTCATTTGCATAAATACAAAAATGGTCATAACTTGGCCAAAAATGCTCGTTTTTTAAAAATAAAAACGTTACTGTAATCTACATTGCAGCGCCTATCTGCTGCAATAGCAGATAGGGGTTGCAAAATCTGGTGACAGAGCCTCTTTAAGCACTCGGTATTAATAGTCCTGACTCTTCCTTTCCCTGCCTCTTTGGTCATTTTACATAAATTAAATAAACTAAATAATATGATCACTACAAATAATTACATATCCTCTAATCGAACTGTCCATGGCTTAAGTTTAACATACACGGGCACAATAATCCCAGGGATCTGTCCATATATCATTCTTGTCCTCTGAATATGGGGAGCTGTGGGTAAATGGCCCTGGCATCCATCTTTCAAACCCACTTTGAGCAATCATGATATTTAACACACAGTTTTGATTTTGCAGTGTAGTATGCTTTATGTAAAGGTCTTCAAAAACAGAACCTAGTATTTTGAGATCACAGCAAAAAGGAATTTTAGCAATTATTTATTTTCAGTGTTTTCTACTCTTGTCACAGATGGAAAAAAAAAAATAGAATTCTGATTGTACATTACACTTGTATTAAAGTAATTTTTTATGAATGTATGCACTTTTATCACAGAATCCTATGCGCACATAACTCCAAAATTATGCAAATCATTTACTCAGACTCCCACCCACCGTCAGCAGCAAATTGCAATCTATCCACAATACCTACTCTAGCCCTGCTCCAAGGTTCTTCCACTTTCAGGCCGCAGTTCCCTGACTCTCAAGGGTTTTACACTTGTCCACAGTTTTGTGACTCTCAAGTGCTCTGGTGTTTCTCTTGTCTAATAGGCAATCTCACTAGGAGAGCACAGACCACATTCAGGTCGACTTTCACACACTCAGTCACCTCGGAAACAAGGCAGCATTCTTTTGCGGACCCTGATTCTCAAAAGATCCTAAATGCTACCCCTCCTACTAAATTCAATCCAGAACGGCACTAACTATGAAACGTTTCATGTCTACAGGGCAACCAGTCTTTACTGTAGCAATCTAAGTGGCCCACTAGAGCACGGATCCTTCTAGTTCCCACCAGCCCCCCACTGGTTTAAAAACAGCACTGTTAACCCTCTCACTGATTACCACACCCGGGTTGACCACTTTCACTGCCCATGCAGACTTACCAGAGCTAGCCCCTCAAACTGACAATGCACTACACCCTTCACAGCCTCAGCGGCGGCCTGCACAAAACGCTCGCCAGCCAACCTTATCTAGAGCCTGCCTGTATAACCTCAAAACCACTGATGATCACTTGGCTAACTCATCCTGCATTACATGACAGTTGTTCCACACTCCTCTCGGCAAAACAGCCATACTTCTTTCTGCAAGGACTTGTTCACTTCTCAGCAGGCAACCTATTTCTCAGCTCCACAAATGCCCACGTCATCTCTCAAAACCCACGGTTCCCCACTCCAGCAGCTTGACCCTCAAGTGTCTGTTGGGTTAATGCATAGGGACCAGCTCGCTCTTAATGGCAACCAGGTCCCGGTCTGAATTCAGCACAGACCAGCAGCTCAACAGCTCAACACAGACCAACAACACTGAGGTCTAACACCTCTCGTTGTTCTCCTGTTCTCCTATTGGCACCAAACTATCCTTCTATATTGGATCTCCTTTGCTCTCGCTTGTCTGTGTGGTGGTGTAGTGCATCATCGTCCCCACGCTTGGACCCTTGTCAGCACCAGGCTCTTTGTTGGCCTAGCCAATCTTATTAATATTCCCTGTAACTGTCATTCACAAGACTCTCATTCCTTGTCCAGTTACAGTACCACATATATGCAAAGTGTAATGATGGGGGTAGAGAAACAGACAAGTGAGCCCTAATCTACCCGCCACTCAGTCCCTGCCTACTTGCAACGACCCGCCCTAGGCGACGGGGTATAAATGGGCGACGGTCCCTACGCTCAATAAGTGCACGACATACAAACAGACAAGGGTACACAGAAGCAAGGGAAAAGGGGCAGTTGCCCACGGCAACACCGTGAGCAACAAGAGTGGTGAACGAGCCGAGTCAAACCAGGAGTGTACGAGGTACCGAACGCAGAGCAGGAGAGTAGTCAGAAAGCCAGGGTCAATATGAAGCAGGGTCAAATAGTTCAAGAAGCTGCAGCAGGGCCAGGAAACCAAACGAGAAGAATCACAAGCAAGGAGGAACAGGAAAGGCAGGTATAAATAGACAGAGGGCGGGAGCTAGCTCCGTCTGGCCAGGCTGTGATAGGCTCTCCCACTCCTAAGCCTGCCATCCTGAGTGGTGGAAGATGGAGTCAGTCTCACAGACATAGAAGCAGGTGCAGACTGATTACCTATGGGCGTAGACACAGAAGCTGTGCCTGGCAGATCCTTAACACAAAGATAATAAGCTGTTCACAGAATGTTCCCCTGCTGGGACCCCCAGCAATAAGGTGTTATCTGTAAGAAAACCTGGCAGTACACGTTCAACTTTCCTGTAGTGACACCACATGGGTAATTAAGCATTACACCATGTTTATTCAAATCAATGGGTTGTCTTGGTAAAGCAGAACAGGACAGCTCCTCCAGAGTTAAAGATGATCTTTGTAACTGCTCTCCACTCTGACCAAGAGATGAAGATCCTGAACAGAGGACCCCCCTCTATCAACTCCAAATTCTATAATACGGTATATGAAAATAAGTTTTCTAAACAAGACAACCCAGGCAGTTGTATGCAATTGTATAGGCGTACATTTGCTCATGTTGGGCATGAGTTTGGCAAGTTCTGTCGAAAGTAATTGCCAAATGCGCTATGCACCTAGTCACGACTTCGACACGGCTACTTTAGATCTTAATTTATTTTTTGGGAGTCATTCAGAGGTGCACTTTCTTGTGTGTTTCAGATCATTGTCCTGCTGTATAACTCAACTGCGCTTGAGCCTAACGTCTCAAACTGAGAAGCAAATATTTCCAGGATTTTTATGATAGAGAGCATAATTCATGGTTTAATAAATGCCAATAAGTCATCCTGATCCTGCAGAAACAAAGCGGCCCACACCATCACACTATCCCCACCATGTCTAACTGTTTGTATGACGTTCTTATAGCACAGTGCGGTGTTAGCTTTACAAAAGATGTAACGAGACCAATGTGTTCCAAAACGTTCCACCTTTGACTCATCAGTCCTCAGACATAAGTCTTAGGAAACATCTAAATGTTTTTTGGCAAATACAAGATGAGTCTTTGTGTTCTTTTTAGTCAGCAGTAGGTTTACGCCTTGCAACTCTCCCATGGATACCATTTTTGCCATTGTCTTTCTTATTGTGGTATCATTGACTTTATCTGAGACACGTGAGGTCTGCAGTTATTTAGATGTTCATGTGGGTTCTTTTGTGACCTCCTGGTTGAGATGTCATGGGCTGTTGGTGATATTTTGGTAGGTCGGCCACTACTGGGAAGGTTTACCATTGTTCCAAGTTTTCTCCATTAATGGATAATCACTCTCACTGTGGTTCACTGGAGTCTCAGAGCCTTAGCAATGATTTTGTAACTGTTTACAGACAGGTTGATTTTAATGACTTAATGTAGTCTGTATTTAAATCTCTTTAGAACAAGGCATCATGTGCAGGTTTTTTATACCTCCTAGCTGGCTTCACATTGGCAGACTGGTAATATTTAATTGGTTTAGATTCAATAGGTCTGGCGGTAATCATTGGTGTGGCTAGTAAAATTTAATTTGGTTAACTGGTTGATATAGTAGCTAAGGGGGCAATAACTTTTTAACGTAGGGCCAGGTAGAGCCAAACAGCATTTTTCCTTCAATAAATGAAATTATTATTTAAAACAGCATTTTGTGTTATTTTTGTCTACTAATAAAAGAAGTTTAATGATCTGAAAAATGTAAGTGTGACAAATTTTAAAAATATACAAAATCGGGTATAAATATTCATCAGAGGCAGACATTGTGAGCTGGGTGAATGTGATTGTTTGTGGTTATTGTGTTATGTAGAGTTTAGGCAGAATGACCAAATAGGTAAGGGAAAGGAAGGCTTCAGGACAATTCACACAGACTGCTTAGGGTCTGATAGAGCTCCTATCTCTGGGACATATAAACACTTCTGTGAGTCATTCCTAGACCATTGTCAAATAGACATACCATTTAAATCTAATAGTTAATACCCAATTAACACACACCATAAATCAAGATGGAAAAACGGACCATAATTCTTATGTATAATTTGTATTTTGCCTAAATTAAACAGAACCGCCAGATTTAACAAAACACTTGTGGAAAATGTTGATAGTGAGGAGGACTCACTCTTCTCCGAACTCCTAGAATTGATGTAACCATCATTGCTGCTGACCCTCAGGGTGTCCAAGCAAATGCTTGGGCACCCTGTTGATGTGGTTGCTGATATTGCCAGTGGAGATAATAAAAAAGCTGATACCAGGTGCTATAGAAATATATGCTACATGTATGGTAGTACAGAAGTGCAACAAAGGCACTCACTTTTCTTCCTGCAGGAAATGTTGGGTGTTCCCTAGATATTTCTGTCTCTATCCAAACACATTTCACTGTTGACAGGGCAGTAAAATAACTAAGAACAGGGGAAGTATGTGTCTTTCATTTTCACTTGGTCAACTTAGTGATGAGTTCCAGTAGGGATGCTCCTCATTGGCAAGACTTTGAGCTACAGTGGTTAGATCACTACTCCTCCCAGTCTCCAACAACATGATAGTCACCTTATTCTGCTTTTCAAACATCACCTTATTATAAGAGTTTGGTTACCAGACCATGGCTAAGCCCTTGAGGCCAATATAGAGTAGCCACACAAACGGTAAATTGCTGTCATGCAACCAACATAAAGTTACCTCTGGCTATAGAAAAAAACATTACATCCCATGGTTATCCCAATGCCTATCCTCCAAACTTGAACTGTGTCTACACAATCACAGCCTCTGTTAGATACAGGGTAAGATTTCTTTCTTTTAAGATTATCTATAGAGCCCAAAAATAATTCTGGATTTTGCACTTAATTTCATGCCCTAGAAATATTTACCCTACAACGTTGACATATTACATTGCTCAGGATATCAATCTCAGATACAACATATAGTGTCTCCAAATTTATTTATTTATCTATCTGTCTATCTATCTATCTATCTATCTATCTATCTATCTATCTATCTATCTATCTATCTATCTATCTATCTATCTATCTATCTATCTATCTATCTAACAAAATGAAGAAAACATGTATACAGGTGCAAGAATGCCTGTGACTGAGAACAACACTTTACACAAGAAAATTGTGACAGTACTCTGCGAACACCAATGCCACCTAAACACTTTATATAAATAAATATGCATTGCTGCTGAATCTACTTACAATAGTGAGTTTCTGAGCGCACATTTTGATCAAATTGTGTGAGCCCACCTGCCACATACACTTTGAGATGGTTGGAACCAGAATTAGGCTAAATAAAATCACCCAGGGCAGAATGGGAGGACTGCAAGATCAAAAAATGGAGGCAGTCACTACCCCCACATATATGTAGTACACAACAGACAAGAAAGTTTGATCAGCACATTTCAAGAAAATGAAAAAAACAAATACGTGTATACAAGTGTAAAAATGCCTGTGAGCGTAGGAACACACCTCTTAGAAGTCGCCTTGTCGTGGCTAGTGGGTTAACACAATTTGAGCAAAATGTGCGCTAAGAACCTCACTATTGTTAGTAGATTCAGCAGCAATGTTTATTTACTTATATATAGTGTTTAGGTGGCATTGGTATCTATCTCATATCTATATATAATTAGAAATTCTACAGATATGACAGGCATTGTCAAACACTATCAAATTATCAGATACATATGCATACATTCAAAATAATTGAATATGGAACATAAAATTTTCTATAATGAAATAGGAAACTTTATTTCTCTAATCCTAACTACAATTTGCTAAAGTAAAAGAAAGTCAAGAACATTTAATGGAATTATCTTCAGTAATGATAAGTCATTTCCAGAATGAATTGTTAGAATTCTATTGTATTCCGGTGTGCAGTGATCTCAAGTTAAACTGTAGAAAAAAGATAAATTTGTAAACCAAATCTGTACAATTATCTATATTTTATTCCTTGTTATTATCAATAGTTGAGCCAAGCGTGCACGTGTATGGAGGAGTCAGGAGGAATAGCAGTCAGAGGAACAACCTATTATAAGTGTGTGGAAAGCTTTATAATGTCTCTCAGCCTGGAGGACCTAGCACTTCTATACATTACATGCACAGCCGCGGTGGTGCTGTAGGGTAGTTGAACACTTGCTGCTCCCTTTCATACAGAGGGTCTAACAATGGGATGCACTGTGATTTTCCTATAAACAGGAGACACTTCTAACACAAAAGGATTGTCCAAACTGGACAACCCCTTAAATTACTTGTACAAATACATATCTAAACATTTAAAAAATATATTTGTCCACTTAGTTTCTAAAATCTAAATAAGTTTTAAAAGTTTAGACTTCAATTGATTATTGATCAATTGACTGAGAGAATTCATAGGTTTCCATTACTCTCATTGATGCCAATGCAAAGATGGTTGTTAATACGAGGACATGTCTATATAAAAGTCAAAGTTAGAATCCAAATATTGGGGTCCTCAGCTGTAAATATGGGGTCATCACGGATGATGGAGGATCGAGGCTGAAGTGAAGGCTCTCTTGAGGCTAATAAATGCGGACTCTGACTCTGGAGTCCACACTTTGGCGTTCACACCCTTCTTGGTAAGGGACGAGATGGGGGCCGTCAGAGAAGAGAAGTTAGGAATAAACTGCCGGTAGAAATTGGCGAATCCCAGGAACCACTTTATGGCCCTTTAGCCTTGAGGACGTGGCCACTCCAGGACAGCTTTCACTTTCTCAGGATCCATCTTGAGGCCTTGATCCGAGATGATGTAGCCCAGGAAGGGCAGAGAACTCTTCTCAAAGACGCACTTCTCCAGCTTGGCGTATAAATGATTCTCCCTTAATCGTAGTAGAACCTGACGGACATGCCTCCGATGAGTCGTCTGATCTGGGGAGAAAATCAAAATATCATCGAGATAAACAACAACACAGACATAGAGTAGATCTCGGAAGATATCGTTAACGAACTCCTGAAACACTGCGGCAGCGTTACACAGTCCGAAGGGCATCACCAGGTATTCGTAGTGCCCGTCCCGGGTGTTAAACGCCGTCTTCCATTCATCACCCCGGCGAATCCGGACTAGATTGTAGGCCCCCCGCAGGTCTAGCTTAGAAAATTTTTTGGCTCCCCGTATGCGATCAAACAGCTCAGAAATGAGTGGCAACGGGTATTTGCTCTTGACTGTGATCAGGTTGAGGCCCCTGTAGTCATTGCAGGGACGGAGGGATCCGTCCTTCTTTTTAACGAAGAAAAATCCAGCCCCGGCCGGGGAGGAAGACTTTCGTATGAAACCCCTCTCCAGATTCTCCTTGATATAGGCCGACATGGATAGAGACTCTGACAAGGAGAGAGGATATACCCGTCCACGGGGGAGAGAGGCATTAGGAACCAGTTCAATGGGGCAGTCATAAGTCCGATGTGGAGGCAGCGTCTCAGCCTCCCTTTTGCTGAAAACATCTGCATACTGAGCAAATTGCAGAACAGGATTGATGGCCTTGGGCAAAACAAGGAAAGAAATTAATTCGAAATGCAGAACTCCAAACTGGATCTTCAACGGCTTGGTTTTAGAAATGATGGGATCAGGCAGAGGCAGTCCATTAACTGAGGCAACAGCCAAAGATGTGTCTAGGGGAATCTGTGGGTAACTGAAGATGATCCACAAGCTCTTTCTGGATGAAGTTTGCAGCAGAGTCAGAGTCAAGATAGGCAGAGACTTGATGCGTCCTGTCGCCGTATACTAGGGTCACAGGAATAGTCAATTTGGAACCGAATGCTCTATTAGGTTCCGTTCCACCTAGGGTTGTCTCTCCAACCAATCCTAGGCAAGGGGATCTCTCTGGCTTCTGGGGACAAAGGCGCACAATATGGCCTCCATGGCCGCAATACAAACAAAGTCCAGAAGTGCGTCTGCGTTGTCTCTCCTGCGTAGACAACTTGATATAATTCCTCTGCATCGAATCCTCTGGTGGGATGACTGAGGGGGATTGCGGAACAGCAGAATCCATCCCGGGAAGTTCTCTCTCCCGGAGAACCTCTTGGGAATGTTCCCGGATCCTCATGTCAACTCGGGAGGCGAGTAAGATAAGATCGTCCAGGGTAGATGGCAGATCGCGAGCAGCCAGCTCGTCCTTGATCCCTGAAGACAGTCCCTGCCAGAATGTAGCCACCAAAGCCTCGTTGTTCCAGGTCAATACAGCAGCCAGGATACGGAACTGGATGGCATACTCGCCCACGGAGAGGTCTCCCTGGTGTAGGGTTAGCAAGGATGCAGCGGCCGAAGAAACTCTCCCAGGTTCCTCAAAGATCGAGCGGAAGGTCTGTAGGAAGCACTGCAAGTCCCGGGTCTCTGGTCCCTGATGTTCCCACAGAGGATTAGCCCATGCCAGGGCTTTGCCAGTAAGGAGAGAGATGATGAAGGCGATCCTGACGTCATCCGAACAGAAGGACCTGGCATGTAGTCTGAAATGGATCAGGCACTGATTAAAAAATCCCCTGCAGGACCTCGGATCTCCGTCATAGCGTGGAGGTAGCGGCAAAAAACACAGGGGGTTGGTACCGGTACAGACAGGAAGTGTAGCAGGCGGAAATGCAGGAACGGGTGCGGTGATGACTGTGGTTGGAGCAAGCATCCGATGGGCTATGGCGTTCACCGACAGGGGGAGCTGGTCTTGTCGTGACTGGAGATCCTCCATCTCAGCCAGCATGGCTTGTGTCGTCAAAGTCTCAGGTTGACAAGCGGGGTCCATGGCCTGAGCGTACTGTCACGGAGCGGGTTAGTGGACCCACTAGGCCGTACCGCCGCAGCGGGGAGGCAGCTGGCCAAACAACAGGACACCCCAGAAATACAATGTCCCGCACAAGGGTATCTGAATAGTCCAGATGGTGGCCGCAGCTCTGGCACAGATGAGATGGGTGCAGCAGATGGCGCCAAACGTGGCGATGACACAGGAGCCGCAAGTTGCGCCAGACGTGGCGGACTCCTCCGGACGTGGCAGATGACACAGGACGTGGCGGATTCCTCCGGTTGTGGCAGAAGACACAGGACGCGGCGGATTCCTCCGGACGTGGCAGATGACACAGGACGTGGCGGATTCCTCCGGACGTGGCAGATGACACAGGACGTGGCGGATTCCTCCGGACGTGGCAGAATACACAGGACATGCCAAGACTCGATACTAAGGCACAGCACGGGAAACAGGAATGGGTAACAAGGCACGGGTAACAATTGGAATGGGAAATACTAAGGGACCATTTGCAAGACAGACTGGGAAAACTAACAACGCTCAGGCAATTATCAGAAGGCCTGGGGCCTTCTTATAGACCAGGAAATCGTGGCAGTTGATGATGATGACGACTTCCTATTTGCGCGCGCTGGCCCTTTAAGGCCGGGCGCGAGCGTGCGTGCGCACCCTACGGGACACAGCCGAACGGAGCGGAAGTGAGCGCTGGCATCTCCTAGGAGGAAGACGGGGACCAGCGCTCACGGATCCATGGCTGCGGGCGTCGGGAGGTGAGTGAACCCGACGGCCCGTGGCCATGGACGCTACACAGACCTTGGCTTTTTTGCATTTATATACTAGAAGAAGTAAGGAATGGGACTTTCCCCCCAGCTTTTAACAAGAACTGTCAGGAAACACTGACTATTGTATATGATAACAAGTCAGTGTCAATGGGTAGACCATAAGTCCATAAAAAGAAGGAGAAAGATATCTGCATTCTACTGTCATAAGACAAATAATCTTATAAAAAAGATGGTTCCTTTGGACAGTCCCTACCTGGTGTGAAGGATGGCCTATTTGCTAATATTCTCTGTATTAAATGACATTATGAATTATCAAGCAGGATGCCGAATTACTAAGATATGTATATTCCATTATTTTAATGACCTTTCCTCTACATAGTTCTGCTCGAGTCTTTTAATGAAATGTGTTATCTTTATGTGATCATCGTGCGTCCTTCGTGCATCCATGGCTAGTGAGTTGGCTGAACGCCCAGACATAAAATGCAACTATTTGTCGTTATCGCAACAAACTCCCTCATGGGAAAGAACAGTTAACACCACCCCATTGTATGCTTGTCTCCAGATGTTACCTGATGTCAGCCTTTTAATGAAGAATTATAATTATGTACTTGAAATATACTTATGGTCTGCTATTGGCTGAATAAGAATTATTGTCACATTGCCTCTGATTGGTTAACCTCAAGCCTACACCCCTTTTGAATGATATTATTGTAATTGAGTTTGGCAATAAACCCCCAGAGGAGTATTTTAAGCATACCAGCAGTGTCTGTGTGTTATTTCTCTTCTCTCTACATATATCGGTTTGAAATCTCCTGATTAGGATTCTGGATAAAGTTCCTGGCGTGAGTGTCTGTTGGAACACTCATCTAAATTTCAGTCTTATATATATTTTGAGCTATTGACAGTAATGGTGCCGAAACAACCCGTGAGATTGCTCGTCTGATAGCTTTTGCTGGGGAGGTCTGGCTTTACATCTGTGAATTACAAAAAAACACTGTAGGTAAGGAGCTTATTCTTACACCATTCACACAAGTATTGCATAAGTCTCGGAATTTAGCTGTCATGACGTCACATCTTCTGGACGGGGCATTTTATCCAGTAATGGTATGAAAGGATGGATCCAAATAGATATGTTGAAACTTTTTGTGTGATGAAAGATTGCAGGTGCGTACGTGATCTTGAGTTGTTGAAGATGTATAAATCTTGAGTTTCTAATATGAAAGACATGAGAATCTTTTTTGCCAACAATTACATTGTTAACCAGAAAAAGTTGTGAGAAGTGATGACCTCCCCCTTTGGAATGAGGTGACATAGTGCATGATTGAGAGAAATTGTATCTCACATGTGAAGTTTTTGAAATGAAAGGATTGTAGTTTGGACAGTGAGAAATTGCGGCTCTGTTGTAGTGTGTTATAGGTTATTTAGTTGTTGTGTAAAATCGTTAAGAATCAATAGTTATCCTGTTGCCTATTAGCTCTGAGATAGTGTCTGGTGAGGTACTGACTGTCTGTAGGTGACAGAAAAGTTGGATATTTGTAAATAATATCCTGTAGTACCACAAGGGCTTCAATGGCTGAGTCCTGATAATGGAGAATCCAGTGCAATAGGGCCAATTTTGAATGTTGTTGTAAAGGATCTGCCAGGCACAGCTTCTGTGTATACGCCCATAGGTAATCAGTCTGCACCTGCTTCTATGTCTGTGAGACTGACTCCATCTTCCACCACTCAGGATGGCAGGCTTAGGAGTGGGAGAGCCTATCACAGCCTGGCCAGACGGAGCTAGCTCCCGCCCTCTGTCTATTTGTACCTGCCTTTCCTGTTCCTCCTTGCTTGTGGTTTCCTGGCCCTGCTGCAGCTTCTGAACTATTTGACCCTGCTTCATACTGACCCTGGCTTACTGACTACTCTCCTGCTCTGCGTTTGGTACCTCGTACACTCCTGGTTTGACTCGGATTGTTCACTACTCTCCTGCTCAGCGTTTGGTACCTCGTACACTCCTGGTTTGACTCGGCTCGTTCACCACTCTTGTTGCTCACGGTGTTGACGTGGTGTTGACGTGGGCAACTGCCCCATTTCCCTTAGCTTTGTGTACCCTTGTCTGTTTGTCTGTCGTGCACTTACTGAGCGTAGGGACCGTCGCCCAGTTGTACCCCGTCGCCTAGGGCGGGTAGTTGCAAGTAGGCAGGGACTGAGTGGCGGGTAGATTAGGGCTCACTTGTCTGTTTCCCTATACAATATATAATATACCTAGGCTACCCTGGTCCCTCACACTACTATGGACCCCCTTGAGACCCTGGCTCAGCAAATGCAGGGTCTCTCCCTACAGGTCCAGGCCCTTGCTCAGAGGGTCAACCAGTCTGACACTACCATGGTAGTGCCCCTCACCTCACCTCTTGAACCCCACCTCAAGTTGCCCGACCGTTTCTCAGGGGACCGGAGGACTTTTCTCTCCTTTCGGGAGAGTTGTAGGCTCTACTTTCGCTTAAAGCCTCACTCCTCAGGTTCTGAGAGCCAGCGGGTGGGTATAATTATGCCCCGGCTCCAGGAAGGGCCCCAAGAATGGGCCTTCTCCTTGGCTCCTGACGCCCCTGAACTTTCCTCCGTTGATCTTTTCTTTTCTGCTCTCGGACTCATTTATGACGAGACTGACAGGACTGCCTTTGCCGAGAGTCAGCTGGTGACCTTACGTCAGGGTAAGAGACCTGTTGAGGAGTATTGTTCTGACTTTAGGAAGTGGTGCGTAGCTTCTCGGTGGAATGACCCTGCCTTAAGGTGCCAGTTTAGGTTGGGTCTGTCGAACGCCCTGAAAGACCTGCTAGTTAGCTATCCCTCTTCTGACTCCCTAGACCAGGTTATGGCTTTAGCAGTACAATTTGACCAACGTCTCAGGGAACGACAACTTGAACATTTTTGTGTTTTCCCCTCTGACTCCCCCATGATGCCTCCCGAGGTCCCGTTGCTTCGCTCTTCCACGGAAGACTCGGAGGTACCTATGCAACTCGGGGCCTCCGTGTCCCCCCGACAACGTAGAGAGTTCCGCAGGAAGAATGGTCTCTGCTTCTATTGTGGGGATGACAAGCATCAAGTTAACACCTGTCCTAGGCGTAAGAATAAGCAGCCGGAAAACTTCCGCGCCTAAGTGATCATCGGGGAGGTCACTTGGGCGCACAGGTATTTCCCGTAAATATGAAACGTAATAAAATCTTGCTTCCCTTTCAGGTCTCTTTTGGTGGTAGGTCTGCTACCGGCAGTGCCTTCGTGGATTCAGGGTCTTCTGCTAATATCATGTCTGTGGAATTTGCTATGTCTCTAGCTATGCCTTTGATTGATTTGCCTAAACCTGTCCCGGTAGTGGGTATCGACTCCACTCCTCTCGCTAATGGTTATTTTACACAGCATACCCCTGTTTTTGAACTCCTTGTTGGCTCCATGCATTTGGAGCAGTGCTCTGTACTGTTGATGCAGGGATTATCGTCCGATTTGGTATTAGGCCTTCCCTGGTTGCAGTTGCATAATCCCACATTTGACTGTAATACTGGGGAGCTTACCAAATGGGGTAATGAATGCTTGACGTAATGTTTTTCTGTTAATTCTATTTCTCCCCCTGAGGAGGTGAACACGCTACCTGAGTTTGTTCAGGACTTCGCTGATGTTTTCTCTAAGGAGGCCTCCAAAGTGTTACCTCCTCATAGAGAATACGATTGCGCTATCGATTTGGTACCAGGAGCTAAGCTCCCTAAGGGTATGATATTTAATCTCTCTTGTCCCGAACGTGAACCCTTGAGAGAGTATATCCAGGAATGCCTGGCCAAGGGTTACATTCGCCCCTCTACTTCTCCGGTTGGTGTTAGCTTCTTCTTCGTAGGGAAGAAGGATGGTGGTCTTAGGCCATGCATTGACTACCGTAACTTGAATAAGGTCACTGTAAGGAACCAGTATCACCTTCCTTTGATTCCTGATCTCTTTAATCAGGTTCAGGGGGCCCAATGGTTCTCTAAGTTTGATCTACGGGGGGCGTATAACCTTATCCGCATCAAAGAGGGGGATGAGTGGAAGACTGCGTTTAACACGCCCGAAGGTCATTTCGAATACCTCGTCATGCCCTTTGGGTTGTGTAATGCTCCCGCGGTCTTCCAGAATTTCATAAATGAGATTTTAAGAGATTACCTGGGGGTATTTCTTGTAGTGTACCTTGATGACATACTTGTGTTTTCCAAGGACTGGTCCTCCCACATTGAGCATGTCAGGAAGGTGCTCCAGGTCCTTCGGGAAAACAAACTGTTTGCGAAGACCGAAAAATGTGTGTTTGGGGTGCAGGAGATACCATATTTGGGTCAAATCCTCACTCCTCATGAATTCCGCATGGACCCCGCCAAGGTCCAGGCTGTGGCGGAATGGGTCCAACCTGCCTCCCTGAAGGCGTTACAGTGTTTCATGGGGCTCGCTAATTATTACAGGAGATTTATTGCTAACTTCTCGGTCATCGCTAAGCCTCTTACGGACCTCACTCGCAAAGGTGCTGATCTCCTCCACTGTCCTCCTGAGGCTGTCCAGGCTTTTGAGGTCCTTAAGAAGTGCTTTATCTCGACCCCGGTGCTGGTTCAGCCCAACCAAATGGAGCCATTTATCGTGGAAGTTGATGCATCCGAGGAGGGAGTGGGGGCTGTCTTGTCCCAGGGTACCAGGTCCCTCACCCATCTCCATCCCTGTGCCTACTTCTCCAGGAAGTTTTCGCCCACTGAGAGTAACTATGATATTGGCAACCGCGAACTCTTAGCCATTAAATGGGCATTTGAAGAGTGGCGCCACTTCCTGGAGGGGGCTAGGCACCAGGTAATGGTCCTTACCGACCACAAGAATCTGGTTTTCCTAGAATCTGCCCAGAGGCTAAACCCGAGACAAGCTCGATGGGCGTTATTTTTTACCAGATTCAACTTTTTGGTTACCTATAGGGCTGGGTCTAAAAATATTAAGGCTGATGCACTGTCGCGTAGCTTCATGGCCAGCCCTCCTTCAGAGGAAGATCCTGCTTGTATTTTGCCTCCAGGTATAATCATTTCTTCTATTGATTCTGATTTAGTCTCTGAAATTGCGGCTGATCAAGGTTCAGCTCCCGGGAACCTTCCTGAGAACAAGCTGTTTGTTCCCCTGCAATTCCGGCTATGGGTACTTAGGGAAAATCATGACTCCGCACTATCTGGTCATCCAGGCATCCTGGGTACCAAGCACCTCATTGCCAGAAACTATTGGTGGCCTGGGTTGCCTAAAGACGTTAAGGCCTATGTCGCCGCTTGTGAGGTTTGTGCTAGGTCCAAGACTCCCAGGTCCCGACCAGCGGGCTTACTACGTTCTTTGCCAATTCCCCAGAGACCTTGGACCCATATCTCCATGGATTTTATCACTGATTTGCCTCCATCTCAAGGCAAGTCGGTGGTGTGGGTTGTAGTAGACCGCTTCAGTAAGATGTGCCACTTTGTGCCCCTCAAGAAACGACCCAATGCTAAGACGTTAGCTACCTTCTTTGTCAAACACATCCTGCATCTCCATGGGGTCCCTGTCAATATTGTGTCTGACAGAGGCGTACAATTTGTTTCATTGTTTTGGAGAGCCTTCTGTAAAAAGTTGGAGATTGATCTGTCCTTCTCCTCTGCCTTCCATCTTGAAAATAATGGCCAAACTGAGAGGACTAATCAGTCTCTAGAACAATATATAAGGTGTTTTATCTCTGACTGTCAATATGATTGGGTCTCATTCATTCCCCTCGCCGAATTTTCCCTTAATAACCGGGTCAATAACTCGTCAGGGGTCTCCCCCTTTTTCTGTAATTTTGGGTTTAATCCACGGTTCTCCTCCGTTTCACCTGATAGTTCCAACAACCCCGAGGTAGAGGTCGTTCATCGGGAACTGTGCACAGTCTGGGCCCAGGTTCAGAAGAACCTAGAGGCATCCCAGAGCATACAAAAAACTCAGGCAGATAGAAGACGTTCTGCTAACCCCTTGTTTATGCTCGGGGATCTGGTGTGGTTATCGTTTAAGAACTTGCGCCTTAAAGTCCCGTCCAAGAAGTTTGCTCCCCGGTTTATAGGGCCGTATAAGGTCATTGAAGTCCTCAATCCTGTCTCCTTCCGACTGGAGTTGCCCCCATCTTTTCGAATACACGACGTGTTTCATGCCTCCCTCCTTAAACGCTGCTCCCCGTCCTTGGCTCCCTCGAGGAAACCTCCTGTCCCCTTTCTCACCCCTGAGGGGGTGGAATTCGAGGTGGCCAAGATTGTGGACAGCAAGATGGTCCAAGGCTCCCTCCAGTACCTGGTCCATTGGAGAGGATACGGGCCTGAGGAGAGGACTTGGGTACCCGCCCGGGATGTTCACGCTGGGGTATTGGTCAGGAAGTTCCACCTTCGTTTCCCCAATAAACCAGGGCCACCTAGAAAGGGTCCGGTGGCCCCTCATAAAAGGGGGGGTACTGTAAAGGATCTGCCAGACACAGCTTCTGTGTATACGCCCATAGGTAATCAGTCTGCACCTGCTTCTATGTCTGTGAGACTGACTCCATCTTCCACCACTCAGGATGACAGGCTTAGGAGTGGGAGAGCCTATCACAGCCTGGCCAGACAGAACTAGCTCCCACCCTCTGTCTATTTATACCTGCCTTTCCTTTTCCTCCTTGCTTGTGATTCTTCTCGTGTGGTTTCCTGGCCCTGCTGCAGCTTCTGAACTATTAGACCCTGCTTCATACTGACCCTGGCTTACTGACTACTCTCCTGCTCTGCGTTTGGTACCTCGTACACTCCTGGTTTGACTCGGATTGTTCACTACTCTCCTGCTCAGCGTTTGGTACCTCGTACACTCCTGGTTTGACTCGGCTCGTTCACCACTCTTGTTGCTCACGGTGTTGCCGCGGGCAACTGCCCCATTTCCCTTAGCTTTGTGTACCCTTGTCTGTTTGTCTGTCGTGCACTTACTAAGCGTAGGGACCGTTGCCCAGTTGTACCCCGTCGCCTAGGGCGGGTCGTTGCAAGTAGGCAGGGACTGAGTGGCGGGTAGATTAAGGCTCACTTGTCTGTTTCCCTACCCCCATCATTACAGTTGTTTTGAATAATCATTGATACACTTTTAGCAATCACTGCCAGCTTGCAAGATTATGTGTAACGGTCCTTAACAACCACCAATTATAGAAATTGTCAGACTGGCATAAGGTGGGAATCAGTGCAGATTGATTTCTAGCAAGCATTTGATAATCCGGCCTGGACTTTTCATGTAGTATAACAAACAAAGTCAGCCAGTCTGTGGTATTATAACATGAAACCACCTACTTGAATACCATTGAAAAATAACATCCTGTAATCAATGAAGGACCCTGACACTTACCCTAATTGCAAACTATGTTATAGTAATATAACTACCTACACAAGTTACAGTGAAAGACATTGGTATTGGCTGACACCCAGAGCCCCTAAAGAAATTTTAACCAAAATACATCACAGGCTGTATGAACCAAAAACTATACCTCGGTAGTGAGGGGTTTGTTGATGTTTTAAATGAATGTGACCAACTCCTGCTTGATTCAATGGAGGTTCACGAATGTGTATTGTGTTGAAGAATTTGCTCTTACAATTGTTGATTGGCAGCATTTTGTCTGTTCTTGATGTTTAAAACAGTGAGGAATCAGAGGAAAGGAGATCCTACTGCTAGAATGTCTGGAGGAATGACTTTTGATATACTATTGGTAAGACAGTCTAGAAGATAGACTGGTCTGAGATATCTGTCGGCAGACGTGGCCAGTTTGCCTGGAGTTGGGGGATTTACCGGAGATCACCCTACTGCTCTCCGACCATGGGGTCAGGAGAAAGTGAGACAAAAATGAAGGTCAGCCTTGGGGCATGGGTCCTGGCCATCATTATAGTAGAATGAGCAAAAGGAGCTGAGGCTGTTTATGTAAAGAATGTTAAAGAATGATGAGAGCTGGATATTATGATGCTGGAAGAATGTGAAGACAAAATAACACACTGTAAAAAAAAATTGTTGAAGAGGCTAGCAGCGGTAAGATGGTTGTTTGCATGTGATAAATAGAATGGTTTGTGGAAAGTTGAATAAGGGATGGTGGATGGCCAGGAGTTAACCTCTGTTAACTAGCTATAAGTTAAAATGACAATGTAAGTGATTACATGTGGTTACAAGAAAGTTGATGTGAGAAAGAACAATTTAAATACTGGTGTAAACATACATTTGCAGTGACTAATTTGGGTCAGAACGGGGGGAGTGTAATGTAAACGGGTGTGATGTGACATCTGTGTGATTTGTGAGACATGTGTGTAATATAACATGTGTGAAGTTTGAAACGAGTGGCTACAATATTGCAGATCTATATTGTATGCTCTTATTTTTAACAGCAGTACTGTCTAAAAATTTTTGTGTCTTGTGTATGGGGTTAAAATCAGTTCCTCTCCTCTGTGTATAGAAATGTTTCTTATGTCTGCGCATGCAATGTTGTCCGTAAGTACACCAAGTGAGAAAAATATTACAGCCGGCTGAATTTGTCTGCGAAAAGATAAAAGTTACATATTTATGTGTTATGATGTGATAAGATTTAATGTTGTAATGTTTTGAAGTTGAAACAAATGAATTAAAATACAAATATTGTGAGACACAGGGTCTTGAAAATGTATGTACCCCTACTGCTCCCTATTCTCACATATAGTTTATTGGCTTGCAGTAATTAATATTAGCAGATATATTATTTTTTGTTTTATTGGATAAATAATTACAATTGTTTTTTTGTTTTCACACATGCAGGCAAGGGGTATAGTACACCCTAAATGTCGTTTTTGAAAATGTGTGATGTTTTAACCCCTTCCCTCTTTAGCCACTTTTGACCTTCCTGACAGAGCCTCATTTTTCAAATCTGACATGTTTAAATTTATAAAAACCGAAAAAGGCCATACTTAGAAATGGACACAGCCAGGTCAGAAACGCTGATGAAGGAGAGTGAGCAGGTTTCAGGTTTCTCCTTCATCAGCGTTTCTGACCTGGCTGTGTCCATTTGTAAGTATGACCTTTTTCTGTGTTTTTGTATATGTCCCCTTGTTTTTATCGGTTTTGTATGTTTCAATTTATGTGGTAATAACGTCGGAATACTTTTACCTATCCAAGCGATTCTGAGATTATTTTCTCGTGACACATTGGACTTTAAGATAGTGGTAAAATTTTAGTCGATACATTTAGTATTTAATTGTGGAAAAACACCAAAATATAGTGAAAAATTGCAAAAATTAGCATTTTTATAAATTTAAATGCTTGTAAGACAGGCAGTTATAACACACAAAATTGTTGCTAATTAACATCCCCCATATGTCTACTTTATGTTTGCATCGTTTTTTGAACATCCTTTTATTTTTCTAGGACGTTACAAGGCTTAGAACTTTAGCAGAAATTTCTCACATTTTCAAGAGAATTTCAAAAGGCTATTTTTACAGGGGGCAGTTCAGTTCTGAAGTGGCTTTGAAGGCCTTATATATTAGAAACCCCCAATAAGTCACCCCATTTTAAAAACTGCATCCCTCAAAGAATTCAAAACAGCATTTAGAAAGTTTCTTAACCCTTTAGACGTTTCACAGGAATTAAAGCAATGTAGAGATGAAATTTACAAGTTTCGTTTTTTTTTGCAGAAATTCATTTTGAATCCATTTTTTTTGTAACACAGAAAGTTTCACCAGAAAAATGCAACTCAATATTTATTGCCAAGATTCTGCAGTTTTTAGAAATATCCCACATGTGGCTGTAGCGTGCTTATGGACTGAAGCACCGGCCTCAGAAACAAAGGCGCACCTAGAGTATTTTGGGTCCTTGTTTTTATTAGAATATATTTTAGGCACCATATCAAGTTTGAAGGACTCTTGCAGTGCCAAAACAGTAGTAACCCCCCACAAGTGACCCCACTTTGGAAACTATTCCCCTTGAGGAAATTATCTAGGGGTATAGTGAGCATTTTGACCCCACAGGTTTTTTTGCAGAAATTATTGGAAGTAGGACGTGAAAATGAAAATCTAAAGTTTTCCCAATAAAACGTAGGTTTAGCTAATTTTTTTAATTCCCACAAGGACTAAAGGAGAAAAAGCACCACAAAATTTGTAGAGCAGTTTGTCCCGAGTAAAACAGTATCCCACATGTGGTCATAGACTGCTGTTTGGACACACGGCAGGGCTTAGAAGGGAAGGAACGCCATTTGGCTTTTGGAGCTCAAATTTTGAAGGAATGGTTTGCGGAGGCCATGTCGCATTTGCAAAGACCCTGAGGGGACAAGACAATGGATACCCCCCACAAGTGACCCCAATTTGTAAACTACACCCCTTGAGTAAATTATCTAGGGCTATAGTGAGCATTTTGACCCCACAGGTTTTTTGCAGAAATTATTGGAAGTAGGACGTGGAAATGAAAAACTACATTTTTTCAAATAAAATGTAGGTTTAGCTAAAAAAAAATTCATTTCCACAAGGAAGAAAGGAGAAAAAGCTCCACAAAAGTTATAAAGCAATCTCTTTCGAGTAAAACAGTACCCCACATGTGATCATAAACGGCTGTTTGGACACACGGCAGGGCTGAGAAGGGAAAGAGCACCATTTGGAGCTCAAATTTATCAGGAATGGTTTGCGGAGGCCATGCTGCATTTGCAAAGCCCCTGAGGGGACAAAACAGGGGAAACCCCCCAAAATTGACCCCTTTTGGGAAACCATGCCGCGCAAGGAAATTATTTAGGGGTATAGTGAGCATTCAAATAAATGATCCAATTAAAAATCCATGGATGTGTGATAAACTTTGAAGCACTCCTTTATACACAGGCCAGGTTTTTCGGGGCAGGTGTCGCACTGATAAATGGTGTCTCGTCTTCTCCCCCTTTTGTAACAGACTTTGCACCTTTTTGGGTCCTTCCCTTTTTACCAGTGGAGGGGATTTCGCAGGGAAAGTGTTGCCCTTTTACAATACGTGGACCATCGCTTCTAGAAGTACTGGGGCCCTTCCCTTCCTGGTTCCCAAATACAAGGGCCTTGATAACGACCTCTTGAAAATTAAGGAATGTCCCTGTCCAGCCTGCACATTGGTATAGCACGTAAGCGTTATACAATGCCATCTGCACCATGTGCACGGCCAGATTTTTATACCACACCTTTGTTTTCCGCATGACACTGTATGGCTTTAGTACTTGATCAGCGAGATCAACCCCTCCCATGTACTTATTGTAGCCGAGGATGCAATCTGGCTTGGGGGTCATTGTAGTGCTACCTCGGACAGGTACAGGGGTGCTGCCGCTACCGTGTATTGTGGTCAACATAAGGACATCCCTCTTGTCCTTATACTTGACCAGCAACAAGTTATCGCTGTGTAGTGCCCTACTTTCTCCCTTTCTTATTGGTTGCCCAATCAGATTTTAAGAGAGGCCTCTCTGGTTTCTCACGGTGCCGCATGCTGAAGTATTTCTGGTGGAGAGGCATTTAAATAGTGGGATGCTGGTGTAGAAGTTATCAACGTAAAAGATGATAACCCTGGTCCAGCAATGGGTGCATCAAATCCCACACTATTTTCCCACTAACTCCCAGGACAGGGAGGCATTCTGGGGGTTCTATCCTGGTGTCCTTCCCTTCATAAACCCTAAACCTGTAGGTGTACCCTGAGCTGCTCTCGCACAGCTTGTACATTTTAATTCTGTACCTCGCCCTCTTGCTTTGCAGGTATTGGCAGAATTTTAGTCTCCCCTTAAAATGTACAAGGGACTCGTCTATTGCTTTGTTCTTTTCGGGGGTGTACACTTCTTGAAATTTGGTGCAGAAATGATCAATGACTGGCCTGATTTTGAATAGGCGGTCGTATGTGGGGTTATCACGGGGTGGCCACTGTGCATTATCACTGTAATGCAAAAATGTCAGAATTATTTCAAAACATGCCCGGGTCATTGCCATGCAATTAAATGTGGTGCTGTATAAAACGTCCTTACTCCAGTGTTGCCTAACTTCTGGCTTTTTTACTAGGCCCATATGTAGTACGAGGCCCCAAAATTTCATCATCTCTGCTGCCTCTATGGGGGTCCACCTAGCAAATGATGAAGTGGGGTTTTGGGCTAAAAATTGCTGGGCGTATAAATTTGTCTGGGCCACCATTACATTAACAAAATCCTCAGAGAAAAAGACCTTGAAAAAGTCAATTTCTATGAGGCCTGCAGTCTCTAACCGAATTCCTGAGCTCCCTGTGAAATCCGGAATGTGAGGCTCATAATTATCAGGGGATGGGTTCCACACGATATCATTAATTTGGGGGGTTGCCTGAGCTGATGTCCTGGGGCACCTTTGTGGAGGTTCCTCATCACTGGATGAGGATGATGAGGAGGAGCTCAAGAGGAATGGGGCAATTTCCTCTTCTCCCTCGCTGGCCGATTCAGTGTCAAAGGCCAGGATGGCGTATGCCTCCTTGGCTAAGTAGACCCTTTGGGATGATTGGGACATTTTTATTATGGGGGTATGTAGTGCTTCAACACGTGTAATAATTTATTTTTATAGAGGTAGTTGTGTGTGTTGTGCTTTTACACGTGTAAATGAAATTTATTGAAAAAATAAAAAAGGAAGAGAAGTAAAGGAAGAAAAATTCCTGACTACCTGACACTAACAAATAAATAACTAACGCTAACTAAAACGCAGTAAATAGACTCTAAAACTGTCGCTACGCTATAAAAAATGTAGTGAACGAACTTCAGTTAAAAAAACGGAATGTCCGTCATTAACTGACGTTAACTATAACGCAGTAAATAGACTCTAAAACTGTCGTTACGCTATCAAAAATTTAGTGAACGAACTTCAGTTAAAAAAAACCTGAATGTCCATCACTAACTGACGCTAACTATAACACAGTAAATAGACTCTAAAACTGTCGCCACCCTATCAAAAATTTTGTGAACGAACTTCAGTTAAAAAAAACCTGAATGTCCGTCACTAACTGACGCTAACTATAACGCAGTAAATAGACTCTAAAACTGTCGCTACGCTATCAAAAATTTAGTGAACGAACTTCAGTTAAGAAAACAGAATGTCCGTCACTAACTGACACTAACTATAAGCTGTAAATTTACTCTAAGGGTATGTTCACACATTAGCTGGCTTTTACGGCTGAAATTACAGACTGTTTTCAGGAGAAAATAGCTGCCTCGTTTCAGCCGTAAAAGCAGCTCCTCGTATTATGCGAGGCGTCTTTGACGCCTGTAATCTTGAGCTGCTCTTCATTGAGTTCAATGAAGAACGGCTCAAATTACGTTGCAAAGAAGTGCCCTGCACTTCTTTGCCAAGGCAGTCAATTTACGCGTCGTCGTTTGACAGCTGTAAAACGACGACGCGTAAATTACAGGTCGTCTGCACAGTACGTCGGCAAACCCATTCAAATGAATGGGCAGATGTTTGCCGATGTATTGTAGCCCTATTTTCAGGCGTAAAACGAGCCATAATACGCCTCGTTTACGCCTGAAAATAGGTCGTGTGAACCCAGCCTAAAAGTGTAGAAAAAATATATAGCTAAAACTTCTGCTATATATTTTTTTTACAAAACGAATGTCAGTAAATGTCCGCTACTCTAACGCCCTAAACTTACTCTTTTTTACAATTATATAAAATAAAAATAAAAAAGAGGCCCAAAATAACCTGCGTCAACAAATTACCACTGAGGCTGATTATAGACTCAGCACTCAGCAGCCGCAGGGCGCACACAAAAGATGGTGCAGTAAAGAAAAAAGGACAAAAAAATAAAGAAAACTTAGCCAAAAAATTAGCACAAATGCTGATCAGTGACGACGGTCACTGATCAGTGCTCAGCGGTCGCAGGATACACACACTAAAATGGTGTGTACAATGGGTACAAAAAAAAAACTGTGCAAAAAAAAATTACCACAGATGCTGATCAGTGATGGCGGTCACTGATCGGCACTCAGTTGCCACAGGGCACGCACTTGGAGACGGTGCAGAAAATAGAAAAAAAAAGTCCTGTGCCAAAAATTGAGCGCACAGAGCGATCAGTGATGGCGGTCACTGATCCGCACTCATCGGCCGCAGGACGTAAAAAGGGGGAGGGGGAAGGGGGGAAAGGGTACAGGGATAAGAAGTTGAGGAAAAAACCAAGTGCTGCTGCTAAAAAATACAAAAAATCAGCAGCAGCACAGATGATGATGATGGTTCACTGTTCTGCAGGAAGCAGTCAGATCAAGACGTCACAGCAGGATCGCAGCACAGAAGGCCTCAGATTCGGTAAGATGGCTTCACAGACGGTCAAACTAGCTCTCCTCACCGTTCCTAACCGGAATGAGGTGGGCAGGGCTGGTGGAGGGTGTGTCAAACACCCGCTATGGCTGCGATTGGTCGGTCGGTGCAGACCGACCAACCGTAGCGATCGGGGGGCTGGAATCACCGCCATTTTTTACATGGAACATGGTAGTGATTGGTGCTGTCCTAGACAGCACCAACCACCACCATATCACTGTGCCCTGTGGCACAGTAATTGGCTAAAGCCGCAAACTGCCGGAATTGGCCCGTCTGAATTGACCGGCCAATGGCGGCGATCGCCGATGTGGGGGGGGGAGGCGACACCCCCCTGGGCATCGTGTATAGATGGCCTGCTGTTATGAACAGCAGCCATCTTTACTTTAAAACGTTCTAATTTTTTTCTGTAACTGTTTTCCCGTTTGTCGTAAGTATACAACATTTTTGCGGGAAGCACTGGCTTTCCATGACGTATACTTACGACAAATGTCGGGAAGGGGTTAAAAGTAAATGGTTGTAAGTTATTTAAAAGATAAAATGTAGTTGTGTCAGGAGAAAGTCACTTTTGTTCCAGGCTATTGTGTATTTAAGGGGGCCAAACTAGTGCCCCCAGATAGAGTGACCGACCTTATTATGTTGAGATATGTAGTTTTGAACCCTGCTACATTACTTTCGCATAGTCCAAATAGGAGGGAGTAGTGAGGGGACTGATCAGGTACAATTTTGTTTTGTTTTGTATTTTGTTTTGAATTAATTAATTTGGTTCTAGGAGGTCTACAAAATGTGTATGAGACCACAATGAATAACCTAGATTAAATGTGTATGACAGTAACCCAGATTTTGAGTTTTTCTGTGTAGATGGTGTATGCTGTACTGTAGTCTCCACCCAACATGATGTCTTGTGTAAGACAACATCCCCCTCCAGTAAATCGGCACAGAAGGCCGAGGTGATGTCACTCACATGGGAAGGAGGCAAAAATTGTCTGAACATTGTTAATTTTATGCCAGATTTTAGTAAAATAGTTTGTTTTTGTATTAATCAGGTATTTACAGGACCTGATGGGGGTGGGATTTATAAGTGTTCTGGATTATCAGATGAATGTGTAAAAATAAAACTCCACCCTTTTGAAATAGTCTATCTATATGCGACATGGGTTTCCAATGTAAATTTGTAATACTTTAGCATATACAGTATGTACAAGACAGGATAGGAGGCCCAAGGTAAATTATCCAAAAAGCACTCTCGGGGGGCGTGGTCAACAGTTAATGGTGCCGGTCGCATAATCCCGGAGCTCCGTGCCCTGCCACACAGCAACAGCCGTAACTAGCACTCCCAGGTGCCCATCTATTGGGAAAAATAGACCCAAAGGGTCTGGACTCACCTCTGCAGTGCCTCATCAGGTTGATCCTGCTCCACCGACGTCGGACGGCTATTTTCTGCGGACACAGGCCGCTCCGCTCCCCCAGCTTTATCAGCCGCCATCTTTAGCTTCCTCGTGCCGGCGGATGGAAGAACTGTCTCTGCGGATGGAAGACATGGCTACCCAGCCTCAGGGTAAGCCACAGGGCCAGCAGGCTCCAGTGATTCCCCCTGGATCCCCTATATTAGCTAGTGCTTCACCTAACAGTCAGGGGAGAGACAGACCGCACTTGGATGGGGCTGCGGCCGCCATTCCACGTGGTGCATCAGTAGCGGGGGGCGGACCCTGCCCTTATGCTGACTGTTCCACCAATGTCACAGTCCCCAGGACAAGCAGCCCCTCTATTATTGGCTGCACCTTAGCCTCAGAGGTCTTCAGCCCAGCATAGGGAGATAGTATGCGGTTCCACCTATAGCTATTCCCAGCAGCCGTTGGTGGGGGATGATTTAGGGGGCACACCATCTTTAACCCCATGTGCTCAGATCCCTCTCTTGTATGCCTCTGATTCAGTCCAGTCTGATCCTATTTCGCCACCATCAGATATGCCTCAAATGTTGAGGGAATGCTTTTCACAGTTACCTACTAAGGATGACTTTAAGAATATGATACAAGATGTGAAGGAAGCATTTCGTTCAGAATTGGCGGTGGTTTCTCAGCATATGCACCAAATTGCTACAAGGGTGGAGTCTCTGGAGGACGATCAAGATGCTACTAGATGCCATGTTTCTGTCCTACAATCTACTATGTCCTCTCAGCTTGCGTCCATTAGAGACATGCAATTACATCGGGAGGATCTGGATAACAGGGGACGTCATCACAACATACGGATAAGAGGTATACCTGAGCCCTCGGGAGCGGAGGACCTTCATCTCATGTTAGAGACTATCCTCAATGACATTTTGGGTGCACCCCCTTCTCATAAAATACCGCTTGACAGAGCGCATCGGGCATTGAAACTAAAATCAATCACATCTCAACCCAGACATTTGTTGCGTTCAAGATTTCCGTACTAAAGAGGACATTATGCTCAAAGCCAGACAGCGTAAAAACTTGGCTTATGAAGGCACCCCGATCCAGTTGTTTCCGGATCTCTCCTGGATTACTCTACAGAAAAGATAACTGCTTCGTCCTCTTCTTGCTACCTTGCGTGACCATAATATTATCTACAGATGGGGTTTCCCGTTCTCCCTTACTGCTCGAAGAGATGGTGCCTCTGCAACCTTGCGATACCTGGGGGATTTGTCACACTTCTGTGATACCCTTGGTATACCTACACCCAAGATGCAAAATTGGGAGACCCCTCTGCCACCTTCTCCTCCGCCTCCAGTCTGGCAATCCGTCAGAAACAATCGGAGACTCTCTCCACGACAATCACCAAGTAGCAGATCCCCGAGACCTTATCCGAATTGATGGACGCTATGCTGTTTCAAGGCACTTGTGTGATTTATGTGAAGGGATCCTGGTCATTTATACCAGATGTTCTCTTTACCAGCTGAACTGTTTAGGCTGATTTAAGCTTATATTTCATGTTTCATCTTGTTTTTCTTTATTTCTTTAACCCCTTCCCGCCGCAGCCCTTTTTCAGATTTTCATTTTAGTTTTTTCCTCCACACATTCCAGAAGCCATAACGTCTTTATTTTTCCGTCAATATAGTACTACGAGGGCTTGATTTTTGCGGGACGAGTTGTCGTTTTTCGTAGCACCATTTATTTTGCCGTATAATGTACTAGGAAACGGGAAAAAAAATATTTGTGGGGTAGAAAATGAAAAAAACAGCGATTCCTCCATGTTTTTTTGCGCGCCGTTTTTACGGAATTCACTGTGCAATTGAAACAACATGTTAATTTTATTCTGTGGGTCAATACGATTATGGCAATACCAAATACATATAGTTTTTTCTATACTTTACTATTTTTACATGTAAAAACCTAAGTGTAAAAAGGAAAGTTTATTCTGCGTAGCCAAATTCCCAGAGCCACAACTCTTTTATTTTTCTGTCGATTAAGTGGTATGAGGACTTATTTTTTGCAGCATAAGCTCTAGTTTTTAATAATACATTTTTTATATAAATGCGATGGTTTGATCACTTTTTATTTCATTTTTTTGTGGGAGATGAGGTGACCGTGAGGGTTAAATAATGATATATTGTAATAGTTCAGACATTTGCGTACGCGGCGATACCAATTATGTTTATTAATTGATTTTTTTACTATGCTCTAGGGGGAAAATGGGAAAAGGTTTTTTTTTTAATTTATTTTTTTTTATTTTTTTTTTACACCAAAAAATACTTTATTTTACTCATTTTTACTTTTTTTTATTAGTCCCCCTAGGGGACTTCAACCAGCGATCATTAGATCGCTTGTACAATTTACTGCAATACTAATGTATTGCAGTATATCGTGACTCTGACAGGCACTTATTAAGCCCTGCCGGAGGCAAGGCTTAATAGGTGTACAAAGATGGCGGACCTGGGGGCGTTCATTAAGCCCCCAGGCAGGCATAGCAACCATCGCCCCCCCGCGATTGCATTGCGGGGGGGCCCGATGAGCTGTTAGAGGGGGTCATCACCCTCTTTCTGACGATTTAAATGTTGCGGTCAGTATTGACTGCAGCATTTAACGAGTTAAACTAGCGGGATCGCACTCGCGCTCGCTGTAACATACAGCCGACACCGTCATCGTATGGAGCGAGCTCACTGCGTGAGCCCGCTTCATACTTCCCATACCCGACTTTGGCGTATGGAAACATCAAATGTCAGGAAGGGGTTAAAGTAATTTGTGGCAGGGTAAGATCGGTCAAAGACAACTTAGCTCACTAACCTCTTTCTTGGCCTTTGAGTAATTTTAACGTACTCTTGTATCAGGAAATTTGATTGCTGAGACCCAACCTCCTCTTTGATTTGGGTATTATTTTTGTAGTTCTCCCTCTGTTTTTGGAGTGAGTTGCAAAAGTGTAATATTGTATTGCACGCTTGTATTTGCCTTAAAAAAAAATGCCCACTCCAGGGTATCATACTTCCCCTGGTAGTACATTTTGTTCTTTAACTGATGTGCATTGACTTCATGTATTTTCTTTTGTTATTACTGATATTTGTTTTGTTTCCCTGGTTTGTTTCTCTCCCAGTGTTTCTCCCTTCCCTTATACCTCTCTCCACAATAACAGATGAGATGACTTTGTGTCTTCCGCGGACCTCCTTGGATGAAAGGTATCATAGAGAACTGTTTGCTATGAGACTTGACAGAGACTGGCCTCGACGTAACTGTGAGTAGTATCCATTTGCACTTTTCACATTACTTATTTTTCTCCCCTACACCTATGACCATGGTTAAATTTGTCCCACACTCAATCTAAAGGGCCTCAACTCCAATGTGAAGAGACGCTTACTTCTTAAAGAGCTGAAATCGCTTGGAGCAGAGGTCGCCTTTTTACAGGAGACACATTTGGATTCTTCTGGTTCATTTAGTTTTGCTCAGGGGACATATCCTGTTGTATACTCTGCCTCTTCTTGTCGTAAGAGGGAGGGGGTTGCTATTCTGATTTCCATTACGTGTCCCATACAGGTACATACCTCACATTTAGATCCTGGGGGTAGATATGTAATCTTGGAGGGGACTCTGTCTGGCCAGCCCATTGTTTTGTGTAACGTCTACTCCCCCAATACAGCGCAGATCCCATTCCTCCCTAGGGGAGCATGGTTGGTTGGTGGGCACTCCACTCCATCTCCCACTCTCGCAGGACTTTCTACTCGCTTCAGGCAGCTGATTAGGGAACATCACCTCTATGACCTGTGGTGAGTTGATCATCCGGGCGATAGGTCTTATACTTTCTTTTCCCATACACATAACACTCATACACTCATACACATATAGATTATTTCTTTGGTAATGTCCCTGCCCTCCGTTTGCTTCAGATGGCGGTCATAGACCCCATCTCCTGGTCAGACCATGCGCCAGTTTCAGTAACTTTGCAGATAGGCAGACCCTCCACGAGAACATGTCATTGGCGTCTAAATGAAACTTTAATTAAATCCCCCACCCTTAGGGATGACCTGGCCGCCCACATGCATCAATTTTTCGAACTTAATGAGGTTTCGGTTCCATCCATTTCCACTCTATGGGAGGCCCATAAGGCGGTGATGAGGGGTCATTGCATGGCTATGGGTTCCAGACTAAAAAAAGGCTCTAAGGCCAAAAAGGAGGCTCTCCTTCGGAAAATTACTAAACTGGAGGGGCAAATGGGGATTAAGCCAACAGTGCCAACAAGTTGATAGAGGCTAGAGCGCAGCTTAAGGATTTAGCAATGAAAGGGGTAGAAAAATCACTTTTATACACGAAACAGAGATATTATGACAAGGGCAACAAAGCTCATTCGCTTCTAGCCCGTCTATTGAGGAATTAGGCGACTGCTCGCACCCCGCAAGCTGTTCGAGATAGCACAGGCCTCCTCCAACATCACCCAGATATGATAGCCACACTCTTCCATGACTACTATAAATCATTATATCATTCCCCTAGAAGAAGCCAGAATGCTGGCGAAACGCGCGTCGGGTGCTCAATCCTTTTAATCCTTCCCTGGTGTAACACATGGCCATATATGCCTGACAGGCCAATGAATTATTAATGCTTCCTACCTGGGTGACAGCAGTTTATTCAGCCGACAGTTAACAGTGCGGCTGTGCCATTCAGCCTAGCGTATCCTGCTGTCACATACGAGCGGCTGGTTGTACGCTTCTTCCAGCTGCCGTTCTAATCTGACCGCCGGTGCAATTGCCGTGCGGCTCCCTCATCACTGCTTACCCCGGTCACCCACGGGGACAGGGCTGCACACATAGCTCAGGTCCACTTACAGTGGATCTGCGCTTTGGCATATTATCTGTGCTGCGTCTGAGCTCACACTGGGCGCGAGCACAGCAAGGGAGATACAGCTGGTCTCCACGCTACTGCTCTGATCCACAGAGCGGCGGCGTGAGAGTGCAGCTGCTTGCTCATTACTCACACCTTCTGCGGCAATTGTGCTTGTAGGTACAGCAGGATTTCACCCTGAATCAGCCGTGTCCTACAGCAACATCACGGGCATGAGTGGTTTTCACTACTCTGACCCATGTGCTTTAGTGACAGTGCTGCTTAGCACAGCGCAATCTGCTGTCACACATGAGCGGCTGGCTATACGCGTCTTAGTTCGGCACAGCAGGGGATATAGAGCTTATCTCCAGGCTACTGCTCTGGCACACAGAGCGACGGCATGACAGTGCAGCTGTCTTCTTACTATTCACACCCTCTGCGGCAATTGTGTGTATGGATGCAGCAGGACATTCATCCTGAACCAGGAACATCACAGGCATGAGTGGCTCCCACTACTCTGACCCGTTTGCTTCAATTCTAATAAGGTTGCCGGCATCCCTACTGAAACCGACTAATTTAGTGCATAATAAATAATTCATTTACTACACGGTTTCTTATATAACAAGGACACACACAAGGTGTTTGCATATCACAGCAGCACAGCCTGAGTGGTTGTTTGTGCTCCTGGTCTGGCACACAATATACCTATGAGAGGGTAAGTCTCTAGACCCATGTTCACACTTTGCTGTAGTGCAGCTGCATGGTGGTGACACTAGCTACCCTGCTTCATTATTGCACTACCGCAGACCTGAGAATATAATTGCTGGTTTGGAAGCATAGTCACACGTGTTCTTTTTTGAACACTTTGTCATGAGTCCCAAACCATGACATCTTCAATATATATGGCCTAGGTATGTGAGTTTGGGGGTCACTCACACATACCTTTTACACCATCGGATATTTTACTGTTTATTTTCATTTCATTTAATGCATATTAATAAAAGTTACGTATTAATTTCAGATCACATACTTCTTCTTCTTCCTTCCCTAAATACATAGTTACTACAGGTGGTGCACACCAATGTGATCTGTTTACAACATTGTGAGATAGGTGGTCTTCCACTAGTTGCCTTGTTCCAATTATAGACCCATAGCTCTTTTGAACTCTGATTTTACATTTTTTACTCGCCTCCTTGCAAATAGACTTAATATCTGTCTCCCATCTTTGATTCATAAAGATCAGGTGGGCTTTGTGCCCCTTAGACAAGGGGAGATAACACACGGAGAACCCTTGATAATATTGATGCCTTTCAAAAGCAAGAGGACTCAGCGATCCTTCTTAGCCTGGATGCGGAGAAGGCGTTTGATCGCTTGGGATGGCCATTTATGTTTGAAACTATGAAGTAATTTGGGATTTCAGGTCCTTTCTTGACGGCTCTGCGTGGTCTTTACTCCAATCCAATGGTGGCGATTAAACTTCCGCATTCCACCTAACCCCTTTTCAGATTTGGAATGGAACGTATCAGGAATGCCCCCTATCCCCTCTTTTATTTGTGCTCTGTATTGAACCCCTTGCAGCTCAAATATGGCAAGCCATAGATATAGCAGGGGTCAAGATACAAGATAAAGAGATCAAGGTCTCCTTATTTGCAGATGACGTTCTCTTGACTATCACTAAACCTCATACATCCCTTCCTACCCTTACTACCGTTCTCCATAGATATGGGAGGCTTTCAGGTTATAAAACTAATACCTCTAAAACGGAAGCGCTCCCTCTTTATGTCCCACACCAAGAACTATTGCTCCTCAAACACAACTACACCTACAACCTGAAGGAGGCCTCCCTGACTTACTTGGGAGTACAGCTCACTCCCTCTTACACATTGGTTTACAAGGCTAATTTCCCTCCTCTTTTCGTGGAACTGCATAGACTTATGGCTGGGTGGGGTTCTCTCCCATTGTCCTTTTTTGGATGCATTGTAGCGGTCAAAATTACCCTGCTCCCTAAATGATTGTACTTCTTTGAGACCCTACCAGTGGCAGTACCTATGGGGGAACTGAGGGCAATGCAGTCTTCCATCCTTAGGTTCATATGGCACTCCGGCAGACATAGAATCCCAAAATCTGTTTTATTCTCTGGTCAATCTGCAGGGGGGTTGCCTGTTCCTGACGTTGTGAAGTACTACTGGGCGTCCCATCTTCATCCTAACTCTTTGTTATGGGGCGACTCGCTGGCCTTGCCTTCTTCGTCTCTGTTGGGTCCAATGCACTTTCAACGGGAGGTGTGGGAAGCTTGCAAAAAACGCTTTCGTTTTGGCATCAGGTTGTCCGCCTTTAACCTCGGTACTATATACTCCCACTATTCCAGGGGGTACTACCTCACGAGTGGTCCGATTGTGGACGGGGGCAGGTGTGTTCCACCTGGCCGATATGGTTGATCCTCATACGCTAGAGCTTCACCCGTTTCCATATTTCCAAAGGCATCATAACATCCCCTCTTCTACAGTTTTCCACTATCTCCAAGTTAGACATTACATGCAACAAACTTTCGAATTCACTTGGGTCACTACGCCTGCAAGCTTTGAAAAACTGTGTCGCCATTCTACCACTACTAAATAACTCATATCCGCTATTTACACAATACTGCTATCCCTGGATAACTCCCCTCCACCTGGACATAGATATATGTCAAAATGGGAGACACTGTTGAATAAATCCATCCCTTCCTCGTTGTGGCAGATCATTTGGTCACAAGCCGCTGAAACTTCTCTTTGTGCTACTTATAAAGAAAATCAATATAAATTTCTTATGTTTTGGTATCATACCCCTGCCCTCTTGCATAGCTTCAATCCGGGAATCCCATCGGATTGCTGGCGATGTAGAGACCAGAGGGGAGACCTGTTCCATATCTTTTGGAGATGCTCCCTGGTGCAACAGTTTTGGCTGGAGGTTAAGAATTTGATGGTGGTGGTGTTACAGCAGGATATTCCTCTATACCCTCTTCATTATCTCCTTAATGTCCTTCCTAGGTCCTTGGAGAAACCCCTAGCTCAACTTTTTTTTTTCTATTTTCTCCCCTCCCTTTTGTCTTTCTCATTGTGTCCTGTCTTGTCTGATTGGATTTTCTAATATGTCAATTGGATTGTATGGCCTGCCCATATGTCCTTATGTCTTGTGTGTATTTTGAAAACTTTTCCATAAAAATACAGTTGAAACCAAAAAGCACCCTCACCTTCTTGTTCATCTCAAGGAGCAAAGCTGGCGGTGCTCACTGAGCCTTGTAACCTGGCAAAAGGTAAAACGGCCGACATTTACACTGACTCTAGGTACGCTTTTGGCATCGCCCACAATTATGGGCCCATTGGTAGTAGGACCTTTGTTGGATCGTCGGGTCAGCCAATTGAGAGATCAAGAGATGACAGACCTGACAACAAGAGTATGTGCAGCCAGGTATCAGTAAATTGGCTTGTCCCTGGACTCAATTATGCCACCACTAGGCTTGTAGCAGCCTGAATGATGTGCACACGGCATGACATAGGTAAAACAGCAAAGGTACCTATGAAAAGTGCACCGTTGCCAGATTACTTGTTCCAGTGACTGCAGAACATACAACTACCCGAGGTAGGTGTGTAGGAGACGGTGCTCATATGTATAGACCTGTTCTCTGGGTGGCCTGAAGCCTGGCCAGTACCTTCCCCATTGCATAAGTTGTGTGTAGTGATGGGAATAGTTTTTTTTCCCAAGTATTGAACTGGTTTTTGTACAATGATTAAGATATCAGCAGTTCTCTAGAGGATTTTCCAAAGTTAGTTTGTTTAATAACTGTATTCAAGAAGTGCTGTGGGAATATTTAATACTGAGGTTATCTTTTATGTAAAGTTCTAGACCAGCATGCCTTAGCATTGGACAATTAGAGGCATGCGTCAGATAAATGATACAGAAGCGGAATATTCCCATTTGAAAACATTTTTTGTTGTGAAAGGAAAATTTTAGAGCAGAAAATTCTGTGCAGTATATAAAAAGAAGAAAAATCAGTTTGCAGGTATCACTTCTAGTTACTTCTTAATGTGAATGTTTAATGTAAAGATGTTATTTGTTAATCTTTATCTTCAACTGAATTATCTGATTAAGATCAATTAATGATAATGCGATGAAAAACATTGTTCTCCATCGGAAGTGTTCAACTGGGAGCGGAAGGCGTGAAAAAACAGATTCTAACAGAATGTGGATGGATAAACGAAGGTAAACCGGTAGCACCCAAGGCACTCTTGATGGCACTTGCATTGATGGTGTGTGGCCTCACATATGTTCCCAAGACTGCAAGGATCGATTTGGTAAGATCTAACTGGTATGTCCCAGGTTTTTACAGCTGTTGCTGCTAAATTCTGTTAGAGCTGTTTGATTTGCCTATAGAACAGCCCTAGCAGACTGGTGCCAACTTTATCATACCTGCCTCACATGAAGAGAAGAGACGAGACATTGAGAGGCCTTCCTATGCAATACAAATCAGAGTAAGAAAAAATTGGTTTGAGACACTTGTCAGATAAACATATGATATCTGTGTATATTTTTGTGGGTAGGAGCTATTACAGGTAATCAGCTCAAAACAATGTAGAAATAATGCTGAAAAGTGAGTGTAACACCAAGATCAAAATAAAATGTACCCAGTAACTACACAATTTCTAGGTGCCCTGTCCATTGGGACAGATACATTTTTCTTATATAAAGGTGTTTGTTTGATTTAGTTTAAGGGCCTGACATTGTTTTTGTATGTACTTAGAACAATTTTTATATTATGTAAATTTTATCACCAGATTGGCATTTATATTAACAATTGACAAGGGTTGGGTTCCTAGCAAGTGCCAGTAAACATGAACTATAAGACTTTAGCATGATGAACTCCATCACTGGGATGAGGCAGGCACAGCCTGAGCCAATACAATGTGTTTGCCATAAACTGACGGCAGTGTCACAATTCTAAGCAGCCGTGCAGACAAGCAACTTACCGGAGGAAGAGGACAGATGCGGAGGGTTTGAGGTAGTCACAATAAAACTCCACTACTTGGTCTATGTGGGATCTCACCCCAAGCTCACAACATGAGGTGCTGTGTACAACCCGCTGATGTACACTTAAAGAGACGGTGACAGATGAGAAGGACCAAGCCAAGTCATCATAACATCAACAAAGGTCAAAGCAAACGTCAAAGTAAAGCAAAACCCTGAGTGAACCCGTCAGCAGCATCTAAGTGTTTTAATAAGTAAGTGACCAGGAGGAGGGTAATAATAAATCCCCCACTGGACACCATCGTACCGTCTGACAACATAATTGTGTGGGTTACCCTAAGGGCGACAGTCAGTGAAAAACCGAAGATAGAAGAGGACGAAAATGTACAGGACCTGTCAATGCACTGGTGGGACCCTATACCCAAACCTGAGATTGGTGATTTTTATATTATTAGTTGTGGCCCTATTGATATATTGTTTGAGGTTTATAATCATAACATGTAATTTCTGTAATTTAATAAGAGAAAAAGGGGGGTTTGTGAACAATGGTCTATTTGCTTATATTCTCTGTATTAAATTACATTATGAATTATCAAGCAGGATGCCGAATTACTAAGATATGTAGTCTTCATTATTTTAATGACCTTTCCTCTACATAGTGCTACTCGATTCTCAAAGAAATGTGTTATGTTTATGTGATCTTCATGTGGCCTTCATGCATCCATGGCTAGCGGGTTGGCTGAACGCCCAGACATAAAATGCAACTATTTGTCGTTATCACATGGGAAAGAACAGTTAACACCACCCCATTGTATGCTTGTCTCCAGATGTTACCTAATGTCAGCATTTTAATGAAGAATTATAATTATGTATTTGAAATATTCTATGGTCTGCTATTGGCTGAATAAGAATTATTGTCACATAAACCCCCAGAGGAGTATTTTGAGCATACCAGCAGCGTCTGTGTGTAATTTCCCCTTTCTCAATATATATACTGCTGGCGTGAGTTTCTGTTTGGAACACTCATCTAAATTTCAGTTTAATATATATTTTGAGCCATTAACGTCCACGACACTAGAAAAAAATAGTTCCTTGACAATAAACGGATCACAAAGTGTCCCCTTGCTTGGACCCCATCGATCAGGAACCTGGCAGTAAGTGTTTAATTTCTCTGCTGCACTACCAAAGGAAAAATCAAGCATTACACTGCACTCATTCAAATCAGTAGGTTGACTGTAATATAGGACAGGTCCTCTAGAACATGTAACGCTATTTGTTAACTGCTCTGCGCTCTGGATCATAGGTTAGGATCTTGACCCACACCAATTGAACTCAGATTCCCTACTAGAGTATATGTAAATGTTTTTTATAAACTATATAACACCTTTAAGCTCTTATGATCAGAATGTTCTGAACTGATATAGTCAAATAATAAGACTACATAGGGGACTCATGACTACCAAGTCTCATACAAATAGGAATTCTCCCAATAAATTTATGCAAGAGATAGAAGATCCATAGCTTCACTTGATTTCAGACCAATAACGATACATTATAATATTCTGCATGATCTAATGTAAGAAATGTGACAAATCTTAAATAGTAGAACCTACCCGCCTGAAGACGCAATGTTGAGGAAGTCAGTCTCTGCTGTCCGAGGCACAAACCTCAGACAGGTAAGTGTTTCAAATTCCTGCATGGAAGTCTTAATCAAGTTGCGGTGCCAATCACCTGAGGATATAAGAACAGATAATGAATGTATTGTAGGACAGTTACCATGGCCACCTTATGCATAAATAATAAAACACTCACTATAATCAGAGGAAAGGGTGTAGGGCACAATGACAGTCCCATCTGATGATTTGGGCCACAGGCATTCTCTAAATTTTATAGCACTGCATCCTATTTGTATCAATATGTATCCTTCTTTTACGGCCCAGGTGATTTCTAAATGAAGAAAACAGTAAAATCAAGACCAATAATTATATATATAGCATGTCATCTACAATTGACAATGGACAATATAGAGACAAAGGTTTGGACCTAAATGTTTGGACCTAAATTTTGACTTGTGAGGAATGATGAATAATTTTGAATACATTTAATTTGTATAATACAGCTTTATACCCTATTCCATAATGTGTTTGAGGTTTATAGACCAATCTATACACACATTTTTTTTCAATGTATTCTCAGTAAGGTCCAGTTATCACCATATTGTTGGAGTTAATATGATATGACGGTGGTTGAAAGTGATTGTATACATTAAGAGACCTTCCTACAATCTACATAAATTAAGTCATCTTAAGTTACTTGCTTGTTCAGTGCCTGGCAGAGATTTCTTTGGCGATTTGAAGTCCAGGAGGTGCAGTTTTTACACAAGACACTGCACAGTAATATAAACTATCTGTCCTACTAAATTATAATTGCAACTCTGAGCTATAAGAAAGGCTTTGTATAAACATCAGTACATGACAGACAATGCAATGTGTTTGGAAAGCTACTCAACTTTGTATGTTTGTTACATTTGTTACATATGTGTAATGCTTAATTTCTGCTCAGGTGGCGCTGCAGGGAAATATAACACATACTGCCATATATATATATATATATATATATATATATATATATATATATATATATATATATATATATATATATATAAGTAGTTCAAACGTTTGGGGTCACCCAGACAATTTTGTGTTTTCCATGAATACTCACACTTATATTTATCAAATGAGTTGCAAAATTACTAGAAAATAATGATTTTCATTTGAAATATCAATTTTTCTCCTTCAATCTTTGCTTTCGTCAAAGAATGCTCCATTTGCAGCAATTACAGCATTGCAGACCTTTGGCATTCTAGCTGTTAATTTGCTGAGGTAATCGGAAGAAATGGATTGGCATGATGGGCACTTCTTGCGTACCATACGGTCAAGCTGCTCCCACAACAGCTCTATGGGGTTGAGATCTTGTGACTGCGCTGGCCACTCCATTACAGATAGAATACCAGCTTGCCTGCTTCTTCTCTAAATAGTTCTTGCATAATTTGGAGGTGTGCTTTGGGTCATTGTCCTGTTGTAGGATGAAATTGGCTCCAATCAAGCTCTGTCCACTGGGTATGGCATGGCGTTGCAAAATGGAGTGATAGCCTTCCTTATTCAAAATCCCTTTTACCTTGTACAAATCTCCCACTTTACCAGCACCAAAGCAACCCCAGACCATCACATTACCTCAACCATGCTTGACAGATGGCGTCAGGCACTCTTCCAGCATCTTTTCAGTTGTTCTGCGTCTCACAAATGTTCTTCTGTGTGATCCAAACACCTCAAACTTTGATTCGTCTGTCCATAACACTTTTTTCCAATCTTCCTCTGTCCAATGTCTGTGTGCTTTTACCCATATTAATCTTTTCCTTTTATTAGCCAGTCTCACATATGGCTTTTTCTTTGCCACTCTGCCCTGAAGGCCAGCATCCCGGAGTCGCCTCTTCACTGTAGACGTTGACACTGGCGTTTTGCGGGTACTATTTAATGAAGCTGCCAGTTGGGGACCTGTGAGGCATCTATTTCTCAAACTAGAGACTCTAATGTACTTGTCTTGTTGCTCAGTTGTGCAGCGGGGCCTCCCACTTCTCTTTCTTCTCTGGTTAGAGCCTGTTTGTGCTGTCCTCTGAAGGGAGTTGTAGGAAATCTTCAGTTTCTTGGCAATTTCTCGCATGGAATAGCCTTAATTTCTAAGAACAAGAATAGACAGTCGAGTTTCACATGAAAGCTCTCTTTTTCTATCCATTTGGAGAGTTTAATCAAACCCACAAATGTAATGCTCCAGATTCTAAACTAGCTCAAATGAAGGTCAGTTTTATAGCTCCTCTAAACAGCAAAACTGTTTACAGCGTTGCTAACATAATTGCACAAGGGTTTTCAAGTGTTTTCTAATCATCCATTAGCCTTCTAACACAGTTAGCAAACACAATGTACCATTAGAACACTGGAGTGATGGTTGCAGGAAATGGGCCTCTATACACCTATGTAGATATTGCATTAAAAACCAGATGTTTGCAGCTAGAATAGTCATTTAGCACATTAACAATGTATAGAGTGTATTTCTGATTAATTTAATGTTATCTTCATTGAAAAAAACTGTGCTTTTCTTTCAAAAATAAGGAAATTTCGAAGTGACCCTAAAGATTTGAACGGTAGTGTATACATATATATATATATATATATATATATATATATATATATACCGTATATATCGGCGTACAAGACGACTTTTTACACCCTTAAAAAAATGTCAAAAGTGTGGGGTCGTCTTATATGCCGGATATTGTCTACATTAGGGATGCACGTTGCAGCCGCACAGCTCAGTACAGTAACACATGAATGTATGGGAGCGCGGCTGCGGCTGTGTAATTCAGCCACAGCCCCGCTCCTGAGTCATGATAAGTTTGCTGGGTCAGGATGATGCAATGTGGCCAGCGCTGCACTAATGAGCGGCGGCACTGGAGACAGAACATGGCGGGCGCGCTACAAAACACCCCCATGTTCTGTCTTCAGTGCCTGAACTGCCGCTCATTAGTGCAGCGCCGGCCGCATCACCTCATGCTGACCGTGCGCACACTTCCTGTCAGGAGCGGGGCAATGGCTGTATTACACAGCCGCAGCCCCGCTCTATAACGGCGGAGATCAGAGAAACCGCTCATCTCCGCCGTTATTCCCCTGAATGCTGCGATCACAGCTGACTGCAGCATTCAGGGAAAAGTGAGAAGGGGGGATGCCCCTGGATCGCGTCACAGGGAATTCCTGTGACGCGATCGAGGGCCATACCATATATGGGCAGACAGCCCAGGGTCTATTGACGGATCCCAGGGCTGTCTTACCATATTTCATGTTGTTAGGACATACCCAAGTGTGTCCTAACAACTGCCTGTGTATTATCCGTCCACAGGTTAATGTACTGGCACATATCTGATATATGTCAGTACATTAAAGTTTAAAAATAAAGTAAAAACAAAGTATTGTTAAATTTTAAAAAAAATACACCTTCACCTTTTTTACAATAAACATTAAAATAAGTCTCAATACATAAAATACACACATTCAGTAATGGCGCGCACAACAATGTTTTTGCATCATTTATGATGTGTACGCTGTAAAAAAATTAAATAAACACGGCTTTCATTCACTTATTAATGTGAGGCGCGAGGTGCGATGAATTTACCCTCCATGTTCCTCACATTAATAGTAATTAACCCCATCATGTACCTCGCACATTAACCCAATATGACTGAGAAACATGATGGGATTAATTACTATTAATGTGAGGCGCGTTCAAAATTCATCACACGTCGCGCCTCACATCAGAAAACGGAAGAATTTTTTTTTTATTACTGTTGGCAAAAGTATCGAAATTGGTATCGAAATCGCAATACTAAACGAAGTATCGGTATCGAAGTCCAAATTCTGGTATCGTGACATCCCTAGTCTACATATTGTCTACGCACAGGTTGTGTGTTACCTTGTGAGCCTGCAGTCCGGTACACAGGCTCCCGGGATGCACGGAATCCGCCACGGATCTGAGGGAAGCCGGTATTAGCCGTCAGGGAACATCTCTGTAAGATCCTCTGGCCCGCCCTTTCCTATCATTCCCTGCCTCTCAGATCTCGCGCGATGAAGCAGCCTATCTGCGCATGCGCGAGTTCAAAGAGACAGAGAGTCCTGGGTCCTGGGTCCTGCCGCCGATGGCCATAGTGAAGCGCTCCTGCACGAAATGGTGAGTATATCTTAAATTCTATATTTTAAGGGTAAAAGTTGGGGGTCGTCTTATACGCCCAGTCGTCTTATACGCCAACATATACGGCCTGAGGCTTGATAAAGATCCTATTGTAGGATTGAAACGTTGCTGTTGTTCTTGGATTGAATAAACCACCACTTTTTTCACATTGGAGTGCTGCAAATCTTCTTTCTTTATATACCAATACACGTCCGAGGATCGGGACGTTTTGCTGGGCACCTGATCGATTGATTCCGTGTGAGTGCTGCTGCTTTCTTGTTTGCTATATATATATATATATATATATATATATATATATATATATAGCAACAAAGAAATGATCGCAGCACTCCAGAAGCACTTGCAATATATATATATTTTTCTTTCAAAAATAAGGAAATTTCTAAGTGACCCTAAACATTTGAACGGTAGTGTATATATATATATATATATATATATATATATATATAGCTATATATATATATATATATATATATATATAGCAACAAAGAAATGATCGCAGCACTCCAGAAGCACTTGCAATATGTATATATATATATATATATATATATATATATATACATATATATATATAGATAATGTAATACTACTGGTAGTTGTAATTCTACAATCATCTGTAATTCTACCATTCAATGTAAGAATATTTACAATCAATGTTAATATCAATTGTGACTTGTTCTATGATGTGTAGAGGTTCAGATAGCACCAGCTCGGGGAGGGGGGGGCGGTAATGCACGGATAGGGGCCCAACCCAATTCTGAATATTCTATATTGGTTCATTGAAAAAGTAGAAGAGCAAAGAATTTGATATATCTTATATTGTTAGGAGATTTATATCACATCGAAGGACCCAGATAGAAGTAAATGTGATTGTTGCTAGCCCCGTTCCCCCCTCCGGTGTTATCGACAACACCGGGCATTAGGGGGACCGTGCCTGCCGATCCATAAAGGTTGTGAGTCAGCTGCCTCTGCCCCCGTATCAGGGACCCTAAGAGGATGGGGGCCATGCACAATTGCCCCCTAATGCCGCTCCAACCTGTAGCCTAGTAAATGGCAGAATAGGGAGATAACACAGATACTATTGAATGTGGTATCGCTACCGCTGCAGCCACCGAGCATGGGGGGGCAAGACGGCAGGTGGCATGGGCCCCCTCGTGCCGTGGGCCCCCATAGCAGCCGCTATGGCTGCTACATCGATAGTTACACCACTGGATGAATCATCTGGGATTAAAGTCTGCAATTTAGAAAACTAAGGCATTTCCCTTTTCTTCAAAGACTAACGCCTATTGGAATTGAATAAAGAGACCTACTTGAAATCTTAAAAGAGACAATTTTAATAAACATAGAGGTATAAATTAAAGAGAGGGGCTCCCATAACAAAGATAACAAAGACTAAAATACCCCTGCCCCCGTATGAGTGCCGTGGTCCCTCCAAAATGGCCGATCGGCTGCGGTTCCGGGAGACAGACCCCCAACGATCAGATATTCATAGCCTATCCTGAAGATAGGCCATCAATTGCCATATGACAAGAAGACTCCTTTAAAGGGAATGTGTTGCCAGCAAAACATGTTTTTTTTTTTTTAGTTAAACAATTAGTGTGTAGGTGATTAAACATTGTTCTAATTTTTTTTATTTTTTTCACGAGTCAGGAAATATTATAAATTGGATTCAATTTATAATATTTCCCAGCACTGGTCACTAGATGGAGCAATTCCCAAAATTGCAGCATTGCATGTGGTAAAGCAACCACATTGCTTTATGCTGCAAAATTGGGAAAAAATCCCTCGCTCTAGTGAGCTCTCAGAATCCCCCCCTCCTTTATCCTGGCTAGTGCCGGGAGAAACAAGGGGTTTGAACGGTCTAACCTCCTACACTGTGTGTCGCCATTTTTTGAGCTAACACACAGTGTAGAAGGTTTACATACACTAGTAAACACACACTGAAACACGAACATACATAGAAATCACTTACCTGCTCCAGTCGCCGCCGCTCCCTCCGGTCCGTCCGCTCCGTCTGCTGCCGCTGCTCCATGTGCACAAGTTCGGAAGCCGCGACCGGAAGTAGTAATCTTACTGTCCGGCCGCAACTTCCGGTCCACAGGAAAATGGCGCCGGACGGCGCGCATTTCAAATTGGACTGTGCGGTAGCGGCGCATGCGCCGTTCCCACACACACGGCGTACACCATAGTGGATGGAACGGGCCCCGTTCGCATTCCCTATGGGACTGGAGCTGCCGTATTCCATGTCTGTATGTGTCGTTAATCGACACATACAGAAATGAAAAAAAAAATGGCAGCCCCCATAGGGAAGAAAAAGTGTAAAAATAGAAAAAAGTAACACACAAACACACAAATAAATATAAATGTTTTTAATAAAACCCTAACATAAAACTGATATAAAATAAAAAATTTTGGTGACACTGTTCCTTTAAGTAATTAAACGTCACTAGATTTGATTGCTATCTTCTGAATTGTTGGTAGAGAGATTTCTAGACTGGGCATTGACAAAATATCAGAAAGGCTGATCTTAATTCCAATGCCCTTGACCAGGAGTTTTTGGTGTACATATTCCACCAATGACATCATGACCCTTGCAAAAATAAGGGGTGACAGGCGACACCTCTGTCTCGTGCTTTTGCAGGGGATCGATTAGTAAGATATGCAACCCAAGGAAAATACTGGGGCAAATGTATTATGACATTACTGAACATTTTGTGAACCCATTAAAGTGAAATTTACTCAGTTACTAGGATAAATGCCCACAGTATACATGGTCCAATGCTTTCAATGCTAGTAGCAGAGGGGGATGTTTGAATCTCTACATTAAACTAAAGGGGTATTCCCAAAATCATAAATTATCACGTATCCACAGGACAGGTTATAATTTTATAATGGCTGGGTGTACCACTGCTGAGACCCCCACCGATCATGACAACGTGGATCTCGAACGCCCAGATCTTTCTCACTACTAGACCGCAGTACAGTGGAGCTTGAATGGAGTGGCAGTCAAACATGCGCTCGCCACTGTCAATGAAAGTAATGGAAACATCTGAGTGCTGAACTCGGCTGTTCCAATCATTCCGATAGACATTGAATGTGAGGAGGAACTCTTGGTTCGGAACCCCTGTTCTCACGATTGGTGGGGGTCCCAGCAGTGTGGCCCACAGCGATCAAAAAATGATCTATTCTGTGGATAGGTGATAATTTATGATTTTGGGAATACCCCTTTAATAAAGCATCTCATGCCATTGGAGGATGGGCTTCCAGGCACAAAAGTCAACTTGATTTGGATGTATCAAATCCAGTCGTTTCACCCTGAGCCCTTTAGCTATTATTTTGCTATAAAATACTTTCATGTGTATATTTAACAAACATATTGGCTTGAAGTTCTCCTGAACATTGGTTTGTTACGCTTGGTTTAGGCAATGTTATAAGTATGGCCCAACATATCTTTTTGAAATGTGCCATCTAATAGTTGGGTTATGTAGAGGGCTAAAAGAAATGTAACACATTTTTTTATAGTAGGCATTTTAGATATTATCTAGGGAAGGTGATTTATGACATTTTATAAATTTCACAACTTTCGCTTTTTCTTCAATGGTCAATTAGACTTAAAGTTGACCAAATTACTGATTACTGATAAGTTCAAGGTAATAAGCGCTAAAAATAGTTAGTTGCCTCCAGGGAGGGCTGGGGTGTATTAATGTCAAGACCTCAATTATACAGTGAGTGGTAGTAATTCCTGAAATATTAAGTGATATGTGGCAGTCTGATAATTTTGATAGCTTCTATGTTTAGCTATAAAGGTTACTTATTTTTGTGACTTACTTTCTACTTTGTTGTTATAAAATTAAGAATTGAGTTTGTCTTTCTTGTGCATTGTCATGTTAGTATGCTTGCATGGTCTGTAGTTGGTGTCTAACTGTAAAGATCTGGAAGCAGATTTGAAGTCCAGTGTCTGAAACAATCTGGAAGGTGGGTGATATAAGTAAGAGTAGTCAAGTAACCTTCCAGCAGGGGTGGGATTCGGCCAGATCTCCCCGGTACTCCAAACCGGATGTTAAATGACAGCCGATTTGAGTAACCTCTGAGACGCAGGTTCCTGACCAGGTCCTCCGTACACTGTCTTCAGGACCCAGACATATTTGAAAAACCTAACCTGTGCTGGCAAGTGAAAAGAACCATCAGTCCCCTACCACATTATTTGGTGCATTTCTATAATGCTACTGCTGGAGCATGCCTGGTGCTGTGTTCATGTACTGTTATAATTGCAAATTGCCCTAGGGGAAAAAATTACCTATTGTCCACTTCAAGTATTATATAAAACGTCCCTTTTATGAAACCAAAATATAACTCAAAACAATCCTTCACCAACAAACTGATTAAAAACTCATTGATGATCCCAGCCGCATAAATATAAGTGCATCACAGATATTCTACAGAAAGCTCCATACTGAACCAATCATCTCCAACTTATGATACACTGATATTTATACAAAACTAAATCAATAAATTTTCAATCGGTTCTTTGGTGAAGGGTTGTTTCTAGTTATATTTTTTAGGACAATAGGTAATGTTTTGTCTTAGGGAAATTTGTAAATATAAAAGTTTTATATACCTTACCACTCATGTGGGGCGAAGTGTGAATCTTGTTGGATTTTGTTATGTACTGAGCTTGGATCTTGTGCTGTATATATGTAATTATCTTGGTTCTGTTGCTATATATATGTAATGGTCTTGGTTCTGGGGGTGTATTTATATACTGAGCTTTGCTCTAGTGCTGTATGTATTTTACTGAGCTTAGTACTGGTGTTGTGTTTATGTACTGAGCTTGGTTCTGGTGATCTATCTATGTACTGATCTTGGTTCTGGTGCTTTATTTATGCACTGAGCTTTTCTCTGGTGATGCTTATATGTACTAACCTTGGTTCTGGTGTTGCATTTATGTACTGAGCTTGGTTCTGGATATGTATAGATAGATAGATAGATAGATAGATAGATAGATAGATAGATAGATAGATAGATAGATAGATAGATAGATAGATAGATACATAGATAGATAGATAGAAAGATATGTATGTGTGTATTTAGCTTGATTCTGGTGTTGTATATACGTATTGAACGTGAGATATAATATTGCCATACTGTATATCAGATTTTCTGCACAATGGGAACCCACATTGAAGATCCAGACAACAGAATGTCAACTATGTAAGTAGACCCCTTGGTTTTGTTTGCTATGGCTGTGGTTACTCCTATGGTTCAGTTGACCAAATCAGGGGCAATAACAAGGTTGAAGTGACCATCTAAAAGCGCTCCTGTACCTACCATAAAATAATAGTTTAGCATTTTTTCAATAAATATTGTTTCACATAGAGGAAGTATATGTTAAATATTAGATATTCGGCACTTTTAGCAGTAGAGTTTAAGAGTAAATATCGTCTTGATGTATCTAGCTTCAGCTTCTTAAGTTGAAAGGCTATAGAGTCTTTGATATATTTGAAATTAAGATTCATTTTTGTTTAGTGGGAAAAGTAAAAAAGTGTTTCTTGATCAAAGTTTATCACTCTTGAAGGAAAGTGATTTCTACCATGAAGTTCTGTTTTATAATTGGGACATCAAATCCCTTAGCATTGAGGCACAACAACTAACTGTGCTGAGTGCAAGACTGATCAATTCCCCACAATCCTCCATTGTGGACCTCATGGGTTTGCGGCCTACATGGCCAGGCTCAACACCACTTAGGAACTCTTTATGACATATGCCTGATTTACAGGGTTTTTCGACAAATAGATTGGATATAACCCCTTAAATTCTGGCATATTTTGAGCCCTTAAGGAATAAGCATTATTTTTTTTTATTTTTTTTTTAATCGACACATTTCAAGAGCCGTAAATTTTATATTTTTCCATTGATTGAGCTGTATGACGGCTTATTTTTTGTGGTGCAATTTTTACTTTTCAATGGCACAAATTTGGAGTACATATAATTTATTTAGCTTTTTATAAAAGGGAAAAGAAAAGAAAAACAGTAATTCTGTCTTAACTTTTTTTATTTTATTGTATGGGCTGGTATAAAATATGTTTTATAAAAAAAAAATCATTTTAGGTCGCCACATTTCAAGACCCATAACTGTAATGGCAGGGGGTAGGGAGACGGACAAGTGAGCCCTAATCTACCCGCCACTCTGTCCCTGCCTACTTGCAACGACCCGCCCTAGGCGACGGGGTACAACTGGGCGGCGGTCCCTGCGCTCAGTAAGTGCACGACAAACATACAAAGGAACACAAGCAAGGAAAAGGGGCCGTTGCCCACGGCAACACCGTGAGCAACCAGAGTGGTGAACGAGCCGAGTCAAGCCAGGAGTGTGCGAGGTACAAAACGAAAAGCAGAAGAGTAGTCGGTAAGCCAGGGTCTGTATGGAGCAGGATCAAAAATAGCAGGAGCTGTAGCTGGGCCAGGAAAACACAAGGAAAGAATCACAAGCACCGAGGGACAGGAAGTGCAGGCTTAAATAGACCGAGGGCGGGAGCTAGCTGAGTCTGGCCAGGTTACGATAGGCTGTCCCACTCCTAAGCCTGCCAGCCTGAATGGTGGAAGCAGGAGTCAGTCTCAGGGATGTATTCTCAGGTGCTGACTGATTAGTTCTGGGAGTTAACCCCGAAGCTGTGCCTGGCAGATCCTCTACAGTGCCCCCCCTTTTATGTGGGGCCACCGGACCCTTTCTAAGTGGACCTGGCTTACTGGGGAAACGCAGGTGGACTCTCCTCGGGCCCGTATCCTCTCCAATGGACCAGGTACTGGAGGGAGCCTTGGACCATGTTGCTGTCCACAATCCTGGCCACCTCGAATTCCACCCCCTCAGGGGTGAGGATTGGAACAGGAGGTCTCCTCGAGGGAGCCAAGGACGGGGAGAAGCGTTTGAGGAGGGAGGCATGAAACACGTTGTGTATCCGAAAAGACGGGGGTAACTCCAGCCGGAAGGAGACAGGATTGAGGACCTCAATGACCTTATAAGGCCCAATAAACCGGGGAGCAAACTTCTTGGACGGAACCTTGAGACGCAAGTTCCTAGACGACAACCAGATCCCCGACCATAAACAGGGGGTTATCAGAACGTTTTTTATCAGCCTGAGTTTTTTGTACGCTCTGGGACACCTCTAGGTTTTTCTGAACCTGGGCCCAGACTGTGCACAGTTCCCGATGAATGACCTCTACCTCGGGATTGTTGGAACTACCAGGTGAAACGGAGGAGAACCGTGGATTAAACCCAAAATTACAAAAAAAAGGAGAGACCCCTGACGAGTTACTGACCCGGTTTTTAAGGGAAAATTCGGCGAGGGGAATGAAAGAGACCCAATCAAATTGACAGTCAGAGACAAAACACCTTAAGTATTGTTCTAGAGATTGATTAGTCCTCTCCGTTTGGCCATTGGTTTCAGGATGGAAGGCAGAGGAGAAGGACAGATCAATCCCCAACTTCATACAGAAGGCTCTCCAAAACAATGAAACAAATTGTACCCCTCTGTCCAAAACAATATTGACAGGGACCCCATGGAGACGCAGGATGTGTTTGACAAACAAGGTAGCCAACGTTTTGGCGTTGGGTAGTTTCTTGAGGGGCACAAAGTTGCACATCTTACTGAAGCGGTCCACCACCACCCACACCACTGACTTGCCTTGGGATGGAGGCAAATCGGTGATAAAATCCATGGAGATATGTGTCCAAGGTCTCTAGGGAATGGGCAACGAACGCAGTAAGCCCGCTGGTCGGGACCTGGGAGTCTTGGACCTAGCACAAACCTCACAAGCGGCGACGTAGGCCTTAATGTCTTTAGGCAACCCAGGCCACCAATAATTTCTGGAAATGAGGTGTTTGGTACCCAGGATGCCTGGATGGCCAGATAGTGCGGAGTCATGATTTTCCCTAAGTACCCTTAGCCGGAATTGCAGGGGAACAAACAGCTTGTTCTCAGGAAGGTTCCCGGGAGCTGCACCTTGATCAGCAGCAATATCAGAGACTAAATCAGAATCGATCGAGGAAATGATTATACCTGGAGGCAAAATACAAGCAGGATCTTCCTCCGAAGGAGGGCTGGCCATGAAGCTATGCGACAGTGCATCAGCCTTAATATTTTTAGACCCAGCCCTATAGGTAACCAAAAAATTGAATCTGGTAAAAAATAACGCCCATCGAGCTTGTCTCGGGTTTAGCCTCCGGGCAGATTCTAGGAAAACCAGATTCTTGTGGTCGGTAAGGACCGTTACCTGGTGCCTAGCCCCCTCCAGGAAGTGGCGCCACTCTTCAAATGCCCATTTAATGGCTAAGAGTTTGCGGTTGCCAATATCATAGTTACTTTCAGTTGGCGAAAACTTCCTGGAGAAGTAGGCACAGGGGCGGAGATGGGTGAGGGACCTGGTACCCTGGGACAAGACAGCCCCCACTCCCACCTCAGATGCGTCAACTTCCACGATAAATGGCTCCATTTGGTTGGGCTGAACCAGCACCGGGGCCGAGACAAAGCACTTCTTAAGGACCTCAAAAGCCTGGACAGCCTCAGGAGGCCAGTGGAGGAGATCAGCACCTTTGCGAGTGAAGTCCGTAAGGGGCTTAGCGATGACCGAGAAGTTAGCAATAAATCTCCTGTAATAATTAGCGAACCCCAAAAAACACTGTAACGCCTTCAGGGAGGCAGGTTGGACCCATTCCGCCACAGCCTGAACCTTGGCGGGGTCCATGCGGAATTCATGAGGAGTGAGGATTTGACCCAAAAATGGAATCTCCTGTACCCCAAACACACATTTTTCGGTTTTGGCAAACAGTTTGTTTTCCCGAAGGACCTGGAGCACCTTCCTGACATGCTCAATGTGGGAGGACCAGTCCTTGGAAAACACCAGTATGTCATCAAGGTACACTACCAGAAAAATCCCCAGGTAATTTCTCAAAATCTCATTTATGAAATTCTGGAAGACCGCAGGGGCATTACACAACCCAAAGGGCATGACAAGGTATTCTAAATGGCCTTCGGGCGTGTTAAACGCAGTCTTCCACTCATCCCCCTCTTTGATGCGAATAAGGTTATACGCCCCCCGTAGATCCAATTTAGAAAACCATTGGGCCCCCTGAACCTGATTAAAGAGATCAGGAATCAAAGGAAGGGGATACTGGTTCCTTACCGTGACCTTATTCAGGCTACGGTAGTCAATGCATGGCCTAAGACCACCATCCTTCTTCCCCACGAAGAAGAAGCCAGCACCTACCGGAGAAGAAGAGGGACGAATGTAACCCTTGGCCAGGGATTCCTGGATATACACTCTCATAGCTTCACGTTCGGGACAAGAAAGATTAAATATCCTACCCTTAGGAAGCTTAGCTCCTGGTACCAATTCGATAGCGCAATCGTATTCTCTATGAGGAGGTAACACTTCGGAGACCTCCCTAGAGAAAACATCAGCGAAGTCCTGAACAAACTCGGGTAGCGTATTCGCCTCCTTAGGGGGAGAAATAGAATTAACAGAAAAACATGACGTACAACATTCATTACCCCATTTGGTTAGCTCCCCAGTATTCCAGTCAAACGTGGGATTATGCAACTGCAACCAGGGAAGACCTAGAACCAAATCGTACGATAATCCCTGCATCAACAGTACAGGGCATTGCTCCAAATGCATGGAGCCAACAAGGAGTTCAAAAACAGGGGTATGCTGTGTAAAATAAGCATTAGCAAGAGGAGTGGAGTCGATACCCACTACCGGGACAGGTTTAGGCAAATCAATCAGAGGCATAGCAAGGGACATAGCAAATTCCACAGACATGATATTAGTAGAGGACCCTGAATCCACGAAGGCACTGCCGGTAGCAGACCTACCACCAAAAGAGACCTGAAAGGGAAGCAAGATCTTAGTACGTTTCATATTTACGGGAAATACCTGTGCGCCCAAGTGACCTCCCCGATGATCACTTAGACACGGAAGTTCTCTGGCTGCAATCTTACGCTTAGGACAGTTGTTCACTTGATGCTTGTCGTCCCCACAGTAGAAGCAGAGACCATTCTTCCTGCGGAATTCTCTACGTTGTTGGGGGGACACGGAGGCCCCGAGTTGCATAGGTATCTCTGAATCTTTCGGGGAGGAACGAAGCAACGGAGCTTCGGGAGGCATCATGGGGGAGTCGGAGGAGAAAACACATAAACGTTCACGTTGTCGTTCCCTGAGACGTCGGTCAAGTCGTACCGCTAAAGCCATAACCTGGTCTAGGGAGTTAGAAGAGGGATAGCTAACTAGCAGGTCTTTCAGGGCATTCGACAGACCCAACCTAAACTGGCACCTTAAGGCAGGGTCATTCCACCGAGAAGCTACGCACCACTTCCGAAAGTCAGAGCAATACTCCTCAACCGTTCTCTTACCCTGACTTAAGGTCACCAGCTGACTCTCGGCAAAGGCAGTCCTGTCAGTCTCGTCATAAATAAGTCCGAGAGCAGAAAAGAAACAATCAACGGAGGAAAGTTCAGGGACGGCAGGAGCCAAGGAGAAGGCCCACTCTTGGGGCCCTTCCTGGAGCTGGGACATAATTATACCCACCCGCTGGCTCTCAGAACCTGAGGAATGAGGCTTTAAACGAAAGTAAAGCCTACAACTCTCCCGAAAGGAGAAAAAAACCCTCCGGTCCCCTGAGAACCGGTCGGGCAACTTGAGGTGGGGTTCAAGAGGTGCGGTGAGGGGAACTACCAGGGTAGCATCAGGCTGGTTGACCCTCTGAGCCAGGGCCTGGACCTGTAGGGAGAGACCCTGCATTTGCTGAGCCAGGGTCTCACGGGGGTCCATAGTGGTGTCAGGGACCAGGGGTAGACTAGGTATGGGCTTGTGATTATGTAATGGCAGGGGGTAGGGAGACGGACAAGTGAGCCCTAATCTACCCGCCACTCTGTCCCTGCCTACTTGCAACGACCCGCCCTAGGCGACGGGGTACAACTGGGCGGCGGTCCCTGCGCTCAGTAAGTGCACGACAAACACGACAAACATACAAAGGAACACAAGCAAGGAAAAGGGGCCGTTGCCCACGGCAACACCGTGAGCAACCAGAGTGGTGAACGAGCCGAGTCAAGCCAGGAGTGTGCGAGGTACAAAACGAAAAGCAGAAGAGTAGTCGGTAAGCCAGGGTCTGTATGGAGCAGGATCAAAAATAGCAGGAGCTGTAGCTGGGCCAGGAAACCACAAGGAAAGAATCACAAGCACCGAGGGACAGGAAGTGCAGGCTTAAATAGACCAAGGGCGGGAGCTAGCTGAGTCTGGCCAGGTTACGATAGGCTCTCCCACTCCTAAGCCTGCCAGCCTGAATGGTGGAAGCAGGAGTCAGTCTCAGGGATGTATTCTCAGGTGCTGACTGATTAGTTCTGGGAGTTAACCCCGAAGCTGTGCCTAGCAGATCCTTTACAATAACTTTTTTATTTTTTCATTGACATAGCCGTATGAAGGCTTATGTTTTTTGCAAGATGAGTTGTAAATTTGTATTGGTACCATTTTGGGGTACAAATAATTTTAATTCATATACACTAAAATAATACATATGCAATAAATTATTTAATGAACAAAAGGGGATTTGCTTTCTAGGGACATTTTTTTTAATTTCACTAATCTTTAATAAACTTTATTTTGCTTTATTTTACTTTTTTCTAAGTCCCATTAGGGGACCTGAATTTGCGATCATATGATCACATATATAGTTGCCTAACACACTTAGACGTATGGCAGACCTGCGGATCTTTGTTAGACACTTAACTGCCATAGTAACCCATCGGCACCCCACAATCACGTTGCAGGGTGCCCATAGGAAGACAGGGGGAGACCCCTCCCTTTATCAAATATCTTAGATGCAGTTTTGCCTTTGCTGTTGATCACATGGGCACAGCTTCTGTGCCAACGTGATAATTATGACATACCTGTACGTCATGCAGCCTTTACTTAAGGGAATCTACGACGTACAAAAAAATACAATAAAAGAATAAAGTAGAACCCCCCCCCCCCCCAGTCCCATCTCTGGGATACGCAGACTTATTACCTTTTATGTTATTATTATTATAATTTTTTTTACCCAAATGTAGTACTACTTCGTGTTAAGTAAACATATTATATATGAATCAAATACAATTCAAAAACCTTCTCCCTATCTAAGAAAATCTACTTATTAAGTTAACAAAATTCCACTGAAGACCAAGAACATACAGTATAAAGTAAAAAGAAAAAAATTAAGTACATTTTGTGTGATTTTAGGCTAAAAAATTCTGTGATCTACGTTGTTAAGATTGTGAATCTAACTGCAACAAAGATAATAATCAATTATAGGTATTAGTAAACAGGTTTAACAAGTTTCAAATTTTACACATTTACACAAAATTATGAGTATGTAAAATAATGTCAGTACACCATGAAAATAATTGCTGCCCGATTAGAAGAACATCTCCATGTAGTCACCTTGAGATCACATGTAAAGATAATTGTACATCAGTAACAGGCGTATAACTGCTCCGGGCTGTTCTTCTAACCATTACAGATATCTTTATTTCTGCTTTCTGATTGGAAATATTTCTACACTTTACCTGTATATAATGCGTTCCTGAGATGTAGGTTAGCATTCATCCAGACAAGGAACAATTCCTTCCAATATTGTAGAGATACCTCAACAACATGGGTGAGAAGATCTGCCTCCTCCTCCTGCTATGTGTAGCAGGACCTGTGACAGCTGTACCTCTATCTCCATCATTATCGGTAAGATAACAAATTTTTCTGCATTAGAAATAAATATATATATATATATATATATATATATATATATATATATATATATATATATGTATATATATATATATTTACAATTTTACTATAGTGGAGAACGTGAGAAGAAATTAGGATCAATTATTTTTCTTCTCTAACTGTTATGGGTACATTTTTTAGGAAGTTTACCCTTCAATGTCATCTCTGAGACATTCGGTAGCATTCAATCACTCTACTCCAATTGAAACAAAAAATTTAAATCCTAAATATCGAATGTTTTATTTTGTTGAGAGTCCAGTGTTTCTATATGAATTTTTTTGGGATCTTTAATTCTTCTCTTCTCCTTCAGTACTCGTAAGTCCTCCATGACTTTACAACTTCTCATTCTGAAGCTTTTATCTTTCTAATTTCTCCTCTTTTGAACAACTAGGCAATTACATTTCTCTTATTGTTAATGGATATAGTTGGCAAAATGTATTTTTTATTATCTTCCTATTTTACTGAAGACTTTTCTTTACACCAAATAAACATGATTTGTTGGGAATTGTAGTACATAAAAATCCACCATGTAATTCCTCTTAAAGAAATGCTTCATTTCTTACATAATATATGTTTGGCATAGATTCCTTTCTGTATATGACACATATTTGAAGTGTTAGTAATGATTATAAATATTTCTTCTACAGCTTTCAATACCTGGCCTAAATACATATGGTAAGAACTTTCTCAATGTTATTTGGGTTATTCTTCTATGTCTGTCTCGCTATATTCTTCAAATGTATCTTTAGACTTTTGTTTTTATATTTGCTAGACTAGTAAACTCTTAAAACATAGTTTCATATGAACAAAACATGATCTAAATGGTTCACATATTTATATTTTACTTTTATAAAACCTGCACATAAGCTGAGTAATTATCTTTACATAGTACTAACTAACTAACTAACTAACTAACTAACTAACTAACTAACTAACTAACTAACTAACTAACTAACTACCTAACTAACTAAGTATAATTGAAAAAGCTGATTACTAATGCAACCTGAGATGGGGAATGGAATTATGTGACTGCTGCCAAACTGCTCGTTCCCTACTCTGATGTTATCAGTGACAATCCAGTTTAGGCCTCATGCACACGACCGTAAAAACGCCCGTTATTACGGGTCGTAATCACGACCCGTAATAACGGGCTCATAGACTTCTATTGGCGACGGGTGCCTTCCCGTTTTCTCACGGGAAGGTGCCCGTGCCGTTGAAAAAGATAGAACATGTCCTATTTCAGGCCGTAATAACGGCACGGACAGTCCATAGAAGTCTATGGAGCTCTCGTAATAACGGGTGGCTACATGTGTGCACCCGTCATTACGGCAGCGTTGCTAAGCGACGTCAGTAAATAGTCACTGTCCAGGGAGCTGAAAGAGTTAACTGATCGGCAGTAACTCTTTCAGCACCCTGGACAGTGACTACCGATCAGTATAAACCTGTAAAAAATAAAAATAAAAGACGTTCATACTTACCGACAACTTCCTGCTTCCTCCAGTCCGGTCTCCCGCCCGTTGCCTTGGTGACGCGTCCCTCTCGACATCCGGCCCGAAGTCCTGGATGACGTTTCAGGCCATGTGACCGCTGCAGCCAATCACAGGTCAATCACAGGCTGCAGCGGTCACATGGACTGCCGCGTCATCCAGGGATGTCGGGCTGGATGTGAAGAGAGGGACGCGTCACCAAGACAACGGCCGGGTAAGTATGAATTTCTTTAACTTTTATTACAGAAAAGGCTGTCCCTTCTCTCTATCCTGCACTGATAGAGAGAAGGGGCTGCCGATTAGTGCAGTGCTATTTTACCGCTAAAAACGTGCCCGTAAATACGGGTGGAATACGGGTGACACCGGACCCATATTTACGGGCACGGGTTCGTAAATACTGGTGCAAAACGGGTGGAATACGTGTGACACCGGACCCGTATTTACGCCAGTATTTACGGGTGGGAAAAAATACGGTCGTGTGCATGAGGCCTAAGAGGTAATCTGTCATTCCTGTCAGTCTGGTTGCTAAGGATGCATTGCTTAGGAACCAAGGTCTTTTAAATGGGCTCATCAGTCAGTGCATCCCTAGTAACCAGTTTGTTTCAAACTAATCAGATTTTCAGTTAAGGACACTGCAACTAAACTTATAGTAGAGAAGGGATAATGAGTCTTAGTAGGAGCTACATAAAAGCATCAGTGTGATCAGGGCCGGCCTTAGGGTAGATGGCGCCCCGTGCAAAATTATCTTTCGGCGCCCCACGCCATTATAAAAAATGCCCCATAAAAAAGCATAATTCCTCCCCACAGTATAATGCCCTATATAGTGCCCCCACACAGTGTAATGCCCCTTTAGTGCCCCACACACAGTATAATAATAATATTTAATAATGTAATATATTATTACGCCTTCAAGGACACAGTATTTTGTCCTCTAATTGTGCCCACACAGTGTTATGCCCCCTAAGTGCCACACACATTATATTGCCCCCTGTAGTGCCCCTACACAGTATGATGTCCTCCACAGAGTATAATGCCCCCACAGCCCCCCTAGTAGAAAGTTCCCCCTGTAGATTGTGCCGTACAGCCTCCCTGTAGACAGTGCCATAATCCCCCACCTCCTCCTTGTAGACAGTGCCATACAGCCCCCATCTGCCCCTTGTAGAGTCATACAGCCCCCATCTGCCCCTTGTAGTGCCATACAGCCCCCCATCTGCCCCTTGTAGTGTCATACAGCCCCACCTCCCTCTTGTACACAGTGCCCCCCACCGCCCCCTTGTAGAAAGTGACATACAGCCCCCACCTCCCCCTTGTAGACAGTGCTATACTGCCCCCCACCTCCACCTGACAGGATCCTTGCGTAGGCCGGCTTGATCCAGAGATGTCATCACGCCGACTGCGCAGGGATCCTGTCCCTGCGCCTCATAGGCTGCAGGCGCCTCTGTAGCCTGTTACAGAGTTTCCCAACCTTTTCGGACTTGAGCCACCCCTGGAAAAAAAAAATTCCTCCTGGTCCCCCTACCAAAAATTGTTTAGAGAAAGACAGAAAACAGCTAAAAATAAGCACTACATTCTTAGGGTATGTTCACACAGCATTTTTTGGAAGGCAGAAAAAATCTGCTTTTGAATTGACAGCGTTATTTGATGGGGTTTGTTTAGCGTTTTTTTCTAAAGCTGTTGAAGCGAATGCAAAAGACGCAGCAAAAAAAGCTCCAAACGAGCGCCAAAGCTATTTTCTTCCTACTATTAATTTCAATTGGAGGTCAGAGGTGGAAACCACTTGAAGACCATCAGCCCCCCCCCCCACCACTCACAGTAAAATGACCATCAGCCCCCCACTCACGGTAAGGCTGGGTTCACACACACTATTTACGGACGTAATTCGGGCGTTTTAGCCCCGAATTACGTCCGAAAATGCGGCTCAAAAGCGTCGGCAAAGATCTGCCCATTCATTTGAATGGGTCTTACGATATTCTGTGCCGACGGTCATTTTTGCGCCCGCGTCAAAGAAAAGCCTGTCACTTCTTGAGACGTAATTGGAGCCGTTTTCCCTTGACTCCATAGAAAAACAGCTCCAATTACGTCCGTAATGGACGCAGCGAAAAGCGCCTGCACATGCCATTACGTCTGAAATTCCGGAGCCGTTTTCTCCTGAAAACAGCTCCGTAATTTCAGCCGTAATGGACGCTACCATGTGAACATACCCTAAAATGACCATCAGCCCGTCCACTCACAGTAAAACGACCATTAGCCCCCCACTCACAGTAAAACGACCATTAGCCCCCCACTCACAGTAAAATGACCATCAGCCCGCCACTCACAGTAAAACTACCATCAGCCCCCACTCACAGTAAAACGACCATCAGCCCCCCACTCACAGTAAAATGACCATCAGCCCCCCACTCACAGTAAAACTACCATCAGCCCCGCACTCACAGTAAAATGACCATCAGCCCCCCACTCACAGATGCCCCCTGTAGGTCATGCCACACAGCCCCCTTGTAGGTAGTGCCACACAGCCCCTTTGTAGGTAGTAGGGATGTCACGACACCTGAATTTGGACTTCAATACCGATACTTCGTGTAGTATTGCAATTTCGATACCAAAATGATACTTTGCCAACAGTAATAAAAAAAAGTTCTTCCATTTTCTGATGTGGGGCGCGAGGTGTGATGCTGAATTTAACCTCCATTTGCCTCACATTAATAGTAATTAACCCCATCATGTTTCTCAGTCATTAATGTGTGAGGTACATCATGGAGTTAATTACTATTAATGTGAGGCACGTGAAGGTTAAATTCATCATCACACCTCGTGCCTTACATTAATAAGTGAAAGCAGTTTTTTTTTTGTTTTTTTTTTTACAGCGCACACATCATAAATGACGCAAAAAAATAGTTGTGCAGGTTATTACGGCCGCGCCAATAGCGAATGTGTGTATTTTATATATTGAGACTTATTTTAAGGTTTATTGTAAAAAAAAAGGTGAATGTGTATTTTTTTAAATTTAACATTACTTTATGTTTTTACTTTATTTTTAAACTTTAATGTACTGGCATATATGAGCTATATGCCAGTACATTAGCCTGTGTACTGATAGTACACAGGCAGTTGTTAGGACATACCTAAGTATGCCCTAACAACAGGAAATATGGTAAGACAGCCCTGGGGTCCTTCAATAGACCCTGGGCTGTCTGCCCATATATGGTATGGCCCTCAATCGCGTCACAGGAATTCCCTGTGACGCGATCCAAGGGGCATCCCCCTCCTCACTTTCCTCTGAATGCTGCAGTCAGTTTTGATCGCAGCATTCAGGAGAATAGCGGCGGAGATGAGCGGTTTCTCTGATCTCCGCCGTTATAGAGCGGGGCTGCGGCTGTGTAATAGTCATTGCCCCGCTCCTGACAGAAGTGCGTGCGCGGTCAGCATGAGGTAATGCGGCCGGCGCTGCACTAATGAGCGGCGGCGCAGACACCGAAGACAGAACATGGGGGTGTTTTGCAGTGCGGCCGCTCATTAGTGCAGCGCTGGCCGCATCGCATCATCCTCGCGGCGCGCTCTTGTCAGGACTCAGGAGCGGGGCAATGGCTGTATTACACAGCCGCAGCCCCGCTCTCATTCATCATGTATTACTATACTTACCGGTGTGGCTCGAACCATATGGGGATGCACAGTATCGAAGTTTCGATGCAGTGTGCATCCCTAGTAAGTAGTGCCACAAATCCCCCCTTGCCGCACAGCCCCCTTGTAGGTAGTGCCACACACACCCTTGTAGGTAGCACTCCCTTCCTGTAGATAGCGCCACTGTAGCTCCCTGTGGCTGGGGATTCCGCTCCTTGACGGAGTGCTTGATGTCTCTGTCCATATATGAACAGTGACATCGGGCAACTAACTCCTGAAGCGGAATCCCTGTCCACAGCGTTGCCGACGCTGTGACCGGGGATTCCACTCCAGGAGAAGCCCCTGACGTCTCTGTCCATTTAGACGGGGGGTGCCTTCTACAGGGGTTCTGCAAAAAAATCTCCTCCTCCTCCTCACATCCACTTTGCGCTATGAGGAGGAGGAGAGAAAGCACGTCCGTGGCAGTTGTCCAGAGGAGTGTCGCGGCACCCCTGGAGGGTTCTCATGGGAACCTCATGTTGGGAACCACCAGCCTAGTAGATCACAGAGCAGTGAGATACCTCCCTGCTCTGCTATAGTGTTCAATAGTATCTGCGTCTTTAGCATGGCCGTATTTACAACTCACGCTGCCCTAGGCACTAAGCCTGAATATACCCCATTACAGGCCTATTTAGTTTAGCCAATTATCATCATGATTCGCCAGTTTCTGACCAATTATAATGATATTTGGTCAGTGTTAACAAAGGGGAAGATCAATGATAAAAACTTTGCTTATTGTTAATCTCTAATGAGAAAAAAAAAAGGTAATACACCCGGCCGTAGTCATAGCGATGCGTATTCTGTTCTGAGCGTAGCCCGGCCTCCAGGGAGGACGATGCGTCCCATGTGACAGCTGCAGCCAATCAAAGGCTGCAGCGGTCACATGGACTACAGCGTCATCGCAGGAGGCCGGGCTACGTTCAGAGAGAGAGAGGGACTACGGCCGGGAGTATTAGGTTTTTTTAAAATTTATTTCTGCAGTTTTTCCGCCCAAAAAACTGCACCAAAATTTGGTGTCGTTTTTCAGGTGAAATTCCCTGCGGTTCTCAGGACGTATACACTGTGTGGTTTTATGTATCCACCCTGTGTGTTCCTACCCTTATAATCAAGTTGCTCTCCCCCACAAATATTATCTCTAAGGGCTTATTTAGACAAACGGGATATACGTCCGTGCAACGCGCGTGATTTTCATGCGCGTTGCACGGACCTATATTAGTCTACGGGGCCGTGCAGACATGTGTGTGATTTTTATGCTGCGTGAGTCCGCTGCGTAAAAGTCATGACATGTCCGTTCTTTGAGCGTTTTTTACGCATCACGCACCCATTGAAGTCAATGGGTGCGTGAAAACCACGCATGCCACACGGAAGCACTTCAATACGAACAGCGTGATTCACGCACCAGCTGTCAAAAGGATGAATGAAAACAGAAAAGCACCACGTGCTTTTCTGTTTACAAACATCCAAATGGAGTGTCATAATGATGGCGGCTGCGCGAAAAGCACACAGCCGCGCATCATATGCTGCTGCCGCACGGAGCTGTCAAATGCATTTTGCGCAGGCAAAACGCTGTGTTTTTGCGTGCGCAAAAGGCACACGCTCATGTGAATCCAGCCTAAGGGTAAGGTCACACGGAGTGGCCCTGACACGGTCGCAACGCAGCTAACAACCACACCGGCACCATGTTCAGTGCGGCTGTCAAACAGCCTGTTAATGGCCGCACGTATTCCGGTTACATTCGCACGCGCACTGCCGCTCCATTCATTCTCTATGGGAGCGCCGGAGATAGCCGAGTGCAGTGTTCTGCTTTTTCCGGCGCTCCCATAGAGAATGAATAGGGGGTAAGTTGTTGTAATTTGCAAAATCGTGCGGCCATAAAGGGTATATTAATTCATGGCCGCACGATTTTGAAGATACAGGGACGGTTTACCCGCGTTAACGTGCGGCCCTGAATTAATATACCCTTTATGGCCGCACGATTTTGCAAATTACAGCAACTTACCTCCTATTCATTCTCTATGGGAGCGCCGGAAAAAGCAGAACACTGCACTCGGCTATCTCCCCATACATAACGCTAAGTTCCCCTCCCTCATGATTCATAATAAGCTCCTACACCACAAAATAAACTATACAGAAGTCCCCCTCCCCACAAAATACATTTATAAAGAATCCCCCACACTCCTATAGCATTTAGGGCAATGTCCCCTCCCCCACAAAATCGATCTGTAAAAAATACACTCAAAGTACCTATAACCTAGTCTCCTCTCCCCCACAAAATCGATCTTTAAAAAAAAAAAAAACATCCTGTTACACATCACATAAAGCCCCTTCTCTCCCCCTCTGTGACACTGCAGTACAGGCTGTGCTGATTGGTGGAGCAGACAGAAGCACCTGCTGCTCCTCCAATCAGCGCTCACTTCACGCAGCAGTGCAGAGGGAGGAACATTTCTCCTCTATTCTGCTCGTACCCACTGGCGCCCCCCTTGCAGCATGGCGGCCGGCGCCCTGTGCGACCGCACGTGTCGCACATAGCTAAGGCCGGCCATGAGTGTGATGACATCAACATCCAAAATCCCGCTTATATTTTATCTGTAATTAAATATCTGAAACTGAGATATGAAAATTGTCTTCTTCTGGATAAAACTATATGTAAAAAAAAGATGTGATGTAAATATCCTGACAAAATGTAATATCATATTGTTTGCTCTCCTACTTTTTTAATAGAACATGGCACAATTAATATTATCTTTGATGGTGAATGGTAGTGGTTACATTGAATGGTAGAATTACAGATAATAGAGAATTACAACTACCAGTAGTATTAAGCTATAAATATAAAAAGTGAGTGGTTGAAGATACATATATGATACCAGATTATCACATTATATACATCCTTATATTAACAGAAGTTAAGAATGAAGAAGAGGATCCAGGAACCTTTGGCAGAATAATTGAAGCCAATAAAGGTAACAGCATATTGATAATGTTTACCAGTAAATAGAAGTGACACATTACATATATATTGATATAATAATTATAGATATATAATAATTATAAATGAAGTAATGATTTCAGTGATGTCTTAAGAAAAACCCTGTAATACATTCAGTCTATTATTAGCCTAATGTTTTTATCATTAGTTAAGCAATAATCATCTGTGTATCACAAGAATCATAGGCTTAAAGGGCATGTCAACCAATTTTAATCACTTGGCAAAAGCACCATTATACTAAATCACTGACAGAAGTTCCCAAAAGATGAGCACCATGTGTAAAGTCTGCACCTCCTGGACCTGAAATTACCATAGAAATCTCTGCCCAGAAACTGAACAAGCAAGTAATTTAAAGAAGACCTCCAGTGGAAATACAATTTTCCATGTCTGAATTCCCCAACTGACTGTATACCACACTCTACAATTTTTTTTATGCATGCCGTACTTACTTTTTGAACTGCTGCCTTGTCTGTGCTTAGAAAAAGCCTCCATCTTGATTCTTAGTTTTCCCCAGCTTTCTCTTCCTCTCTGCTTTGCTATCAATCTCATGATGCTTCAGCACAGCATCACATGACCAGCTAAAGACCATACCATTTCTGCATGCTTGGGGAAACTGTGATTCTCATTCTCTCTATATTCTTCTAAATATGCTGAGAAACCATAAGTATACAGACAAGGAGACTGCACTATATTCTTCTACATTATACCTGTGTGACAGGAACCTGTCTAAGTATAAGTGACAGCTGATGAGAGAAGCTTCTGTCCACTCCTGTGCAAAACTTGTGTGGTACAGGAACTGCTGAAGCCTTGTAATGGGTGACACATAGATCTCCATAGAATCAAGTAGCGAAAGCGTGTCACCAAGCCTGAGTCACACTGCTGCTAAGCAACCATCCCAGTCTAACATATAGAGATAGAAGCAGCAAGAAAAATATCAGGCGAGAGACTGACACATGGAATCCCAGAATAGTAGACATGGGAAAGTTTCGTTTTGGCCAGAGTGTTCCTTTAAGATGACTAAACTTATATAGATTGTAGAATAGTCTCTCAATGTATACAAGCACTTTAAATCACCATCATACCTTATATTAACCCCAACAATTTGGTGATAACATTACCTTGCTGGGAACATATTGAGAAAACACCTGTATATAGAGTGGTCTATAAACATCAAACACATAATGGAATAGGATATAAAGCAGTATTATCTAAAGTAGTTTATTTCAATATTATTCATCATTCCTCACAAGTTAAAGTTAAGGTCCAGCAATTTGTTAATCTCTCTCTATGTTATCCATAAGACTTGATACCATCAAACTGTGGATTAGCTGCTATATAAAGAATTATTGGTCTTGTAAAGCATAAACATAGAATTTAAGATTTCACTGTTCTCTTCATTTAGAAATCACCATAGCCGTAAAAGAAGGAGACATATTGATACCAACAGGACGCAGCGCTATAAAATGTAGAGGATGCCTATGGCCCAAATCATCAGATGGAACTGTCATTGTGCCCTACTCTCTCTCCTCTGATTATAGTGAGTGTTTTATTATTTATACCTAAGGTGGCCATTATAACTGTCCTATAATACATTCATTATCTGTTCTTTTATCCTCAGGTATTTGGCACCGCAACTTGTTTAAGACTTCCATGCAGGAATATGAAACACTTACCTGTGTGAGGTTTGTGCCTCGGACAGAAGAGAAGGACTTCCTCAAAATTGGGTCTTCAAGCGGGTGGGTTCTATCTCTTCTACTAATTCAAATGGGGAATTCCGATTTGTATGAGGCTTGGTAGTCAAGAGTCCCCTATGTAGTATTATTATTTGACTATATCGATTTTTATTTCAGAATCTGATAATTTCTGATCATAAGAGTGTAAAGGGAACCTGTCTCCAGCATTTCACCTATTAAACCAGCAGTACCTGGTGGAAGTGGGTGAAAATCATTTATATGTAACCTATAATTATATTCTAGGTAGGCTCTGTAACGTTAGAATTCCGTTTTTTAGTGTTCACATGCTGAATTCTAAAGAGCATAAAATAGTCATACCGTCATTCGAATAGAGTCATATCTTCATTCCACAAGCCTTTCCGAGTTAATCTCGCCTCCTTACAGCTCCAAGCCCCTCCCAAGCACACATAAAATACTGTGCTTGCGCATGAATGTCCTGTTCTGGTGCATGCGCACAACGCGACACCAAAGCTGTGCATGCACAGTAGCTAGATTTGAGGCTCGGACGAAGCAGGGAAGGATATCGGACCAAACATGATGGGCGCATGCGAGCTATCTCAGATGAGATTTCTGCATTCTGGGTGGGCCAGTTTTTGGTGGTGGGCGGGCATAAGAAAAGGAACGAACAAGACTGCTGGATTGTTAACGTTATAGGCGCACAATATTTGCAGACCGTTATTTACGGACTAGGATGAGTTTTGGAGAGGGGATAATGGCAATGAACTTTTGACAGCAGTGGACAGTGAGGGGTGAGTAGAGTTCAACAGGTGAAATGCTGGTGACACGTTCCCTTTAACGGGGTTGCCTTGGTTAGAATAGCAATTTACATATACTCTGTTAGGGAATTCTGAGTTGATAAAGGGGGATCCCCTATACAGTATCTTCATCTATTATCCAGAGCGCAGAGCAGTTACAAATAGTGTTATTTGTTCTGGAGGACCTGTCCTATATTATACAGTCAACCCACTGATATGGATGCAGTGTAATGCTTGATTTCCCCTGTGGTGGTGCTGCAGGAAAATGTAACACTTATTGCTAGGGTACTGACCGCTGGGGTTCAAGCAGGGGAACACTTTGTGATTATTTGTTTGCTACAACTCTTTTTACACATAGAGATTGTCCAAAGGGAACATCCTCTTAAAGAGAATTTGTCTTATGACAGTAGAATGCAAATATATATATGGCAGCCTGTAATTTCCTTCTGACTATAAACTTGTAGTCTGAAAATTAACATATACTTAATTTTATACAATAGAGAGTGTCTCTAGATATTTCTTGTAGAGGGATGTCCTGTTCCAAATTTAAGAGCTAGATAGTAAATCTCTCCCACTTGTAAAGTTGAACCTATACAAAAAGGGATTTCCTACTCTATTCACTTCTCTATAATCATGAGCAAGAGACATGCAGAGATCAACTCCGACTCTGACAGACCCAATGTAACCATGTATTAGTGATTACCTATGTCTCTCCTGTAATAATGCCGGCTTATTTCTTATATATTATGATTAAATTCATTGCCCTCAAATTTATAACAAAATGTTATTTCCTATATATTTTCAGGTGTACAGGATTTATCGGACGAGTAGGTGGTAGTCAGCATGTTGGATTAGCTATAAATGGTTGTATGTACAGAGGAATTATACAACATGAGCTCAACCACGGCCTGGGCTTCTACCATGAACATACGAGGAGTGACCGGGATGACTATGTCACCATCATGTATGAGAATATTTCACCAGGTAATGCCCTCACCATAAATATATAAATAATTCCTCTCATGAAATATTTTATATTGTTCTTATTACAACAATGAGACTAACAATAGAGATTTATTGTCTTAAAGATGAAACTGAAAACTTTGACAGGCAAGACACCAATAATCTTGGTCTGGCGTATGACTATGGATCAGTGATGCATTATAATAAGTAAGTTCATTGTTTACTGTAAACTGTAATAATAAAGAATTATATAAAGTCAAAAGTTATAATGAAATTCTGGAATATTCTGTTCTATGATGTACACTACCGTTCAAAAGTTTGGGGTCACCCAGACAATTTAGTGTTTTCCATGAAAACTCACACTTATATTTATCAAATTAGTTGCAAAATGACTAGAACATATAGTAAAGACATTGACAAGGTTAGAAATAATGATTTTTATTTGAAATAATAATGTTCTCCTACAAACTTTGCTTTTGTCAAAGAATGCTCCATTAGCAGCAATTACAGCATTGCAGACCTTTGGCATTCTAGCTGTTAATTTGCTGAGGTAATCGGGAGAAATTTCACCCCATGCTTCCAGAAGCCCCTCCCACAAGTTGGATTGGCTTGATGGGCACTTCTTGCGTACCATACGGTCAAGCTGCTCCCACAACAGCTCTATGGGGTTGAGATCTGGTGACTGCTCTGGCCACTCCATTACAGATAGAATACCAGCTGCCTGCTTCTTCCCTAAATAGTTCTTGCATAATTTGGAGGTGTGCTTTGGGTCATTGTCTTGTTGTAGGATGAAATTGGCTCCAATCAAGCGCTGTCCACAGGGTATGGCATGGCGTTGCAAAATGGAGTGATAGCTTTCCTTATTCAAAATCCCTTTGACCTTGTACAAATCTCCAACTTTACCAGCACCAAAGCAACCCCAGACCATCACATTACCTCCACCATGCTTGACAGATGGCGTCAGGCACTCTTCCAGCATCTTTTCAGTTGTTCTGCGTCTCACAAATGTTCTTCTGTGTGATCTAAACACCTCAAACTTCGATTTGTCCGTCCATAACACTTTTTTCCAATCTTCCTCTGTCCGATGTCTGTGTGCCTTTTCCCATATTAATCTTTTCCTTTTATTAGCCCGTCTCAGATATGGCTTTTTCTTTGCCACTCTGCCCTGAAGGCCAGCATCCCGGAGTCGCCTCTTAACTGTAGATGTAGACTGGTGTTTTGCGGGTACTATTTAATGAGGCTGCCAGTTGAGGACCTGTGAGGCGTCTATTTCTCAAACTAGAGACTCTAATGTACTTGTCTTGTTGCTCAGTTGTGCAGCAGGGCCTCCCACTTCTATTTATACTCTGGTTAGAGCCTGATTGTGCTGTCCTCTGAAGGAAGTACACAACGTTGTAGGAAATCTTCAGTTTCTTGGCAATTTCTCGCATGGACTAGCCTTCATTTCTAAGAATAAGAATAGACTGTCGAGTTTCACATGAAAGCTCTCTTTTTCTAGCCATTTGGAGAGTTTAATCGAACCCACAAATGTAACGCTCCAGAAACTCAACTAGCTCAAAGGAAGGTCAGTTTTATAGCTCCTCTAAACAGCAAAACTGTTTACAGCGGTGTTAACATAAATTCACAAGGGTTTTCAAGTGTTTTTTAATCATCCATTAGCCTTCTAACATAGTTAGCAAACACAATGTACCATTACAACACTGAAGTGATGGTTGCTGGAAATGGGCCTCTATACACCTATGTAGATATTGCATTAAAAACCAGCCGTTTGCAGCTAGAATAGTCATTTACCACATTAACAACGTATAGAGTGTATTTCTGATTAATTTAATGTTATCTTCATTGAAAAAAACTGTGCTTTTCTTTTAAAAATAAGGACATTTCTAAGTGACCCTAAACTTTTGATTGGTAGTGTATCTTTCTGTCACAATCTCATGTTTCGTGCTTTCTCATTGTCTCCTGTATCTGACAGGTACGCATTCACTATCATTCCAGGACAGCCCACCATTGTGCCCAAGCCGGTCCCAAACGTCCCAATCGGACAAAGAGATGGACTGAGTGTTCTAGATGTCGCTAAAATTAACCGTCTGTATAAATGCAGTAAGTTCCTGCAAGTCTAGAGTCTTTAAAAGGTTGTATCCAAGTTCTGTCACCTTTATAACATAAGAACCAAAAGGAACCAAAAAAACATTTTTGTTACATATGAATAGTCATTGATGTAGTTTATTTTTCCTTTTATAGATGTTTGTGCTAATTTGCTTAATAACAATGCTGGAAATCTGACCTCAGACAATTACCCATCAGCCTACCCAAATAATGCCAACTGTGTCTGGCTGATAAGAACACCATCAAATCAGGTACAGAAATGAAGAAGCAGAAATTTTGTCATAGAACCAATGTTTTTTTTTAATTTTAAACTTGTATCCTGAATCCAGTCTGGAATAACTAGGATTATTGTGTATTGCCCCTCATCAGTCTAATCAGTGTTTATATCCATATCTATACTTGTATCTCATTTCCTATTTGAATCATCCCTGTGGTAATATTTATCATCTAGTTGTCCAACGTGAAGAATTTAAAATATCCTTCATGATTTTTCAGTTTTTTTAGATTTTTGTTCAGCACTTACTCATTATCACACATCTGAAATAGAATTAAGTCACTCCAGGGATCTCCATTATTTTTTTACTACTGTCATTGGTGGTTCACGAGCTGATATGACATCTAATATTTTTATATTTCTTTTATTATTAGGTTGCATTGAACTTTGTGGCATTTGATGTCCAGTCATCTCCTGATTGTATATCTGACTATATAAAGATTTATGATGGTCCCACTAAGAAATCTCCTCTGTTATTGGACAGAACCTGTGGATCAGGATTGATCCCTCCAATTATTGCGTCAACTAGCCAGTTACTGGTGGAGTTTTCCAGTGATAGCAGTGTTAACGGGACTGGCTTCAGTGCTTCATACAGCTCAGGTGCAGTATTAGATTCTAATTCTTGTATTAGAATTCCACTACTTAAAGAAGTTTTCCAGAAATTTATATTGATGGACTCTTCTTAGGAGAGTCTAACCATTTGTAATCAGTGGGAGTCCGACCTCCAGGACCTCCAATGATCAGCAGAATATAATGGAAGAAGAAAAGTGGTCGAAGCTTCAGAGTTTCATCAAGCATGACACATTGGTCAACATTTGACAACACTAAGTGTTAAAAGCAAATCTAGGTCTGACCCATCATTGTTTCATGAGTGTGTCAGATTCACCAACAGGGCATGTGTCATGTTGATGAATCTGCCACATTCTGCAGACTGGCACACCATTTATGCATTGCACGATTATGAATCATTTTCTCCATGGTGTATAATTTTTTTATATTAATTTACTGATTTAAAATATATTCTCCCCAGTACGATGTGGAGGAACATTCTATGCACCGGACAGAAATATTACATCCCCCGGTTATCCCAATGCCTATGCTCCAAACTTGAACTGCGTCTACACAATCACGGCTCCTGTTGGACAAAGGGTAAGATCCTTTTAGGATGTAATCTATCTAATAATATAAGAAATTAATTTTATTTATAATAGACAAAATATCATAAAGTATCAAAGCAAAAAACAATGAATGAATTATCCACATGATTTTCACACCTTTTCACAATTTCCTATCATGTATGACTTATTAATAATTCATATATTATAGCGTCATCCGATATTCTCTATTACAATTGTGTTACCTTGGATAATTACAATGTATGATTCTGATCTTTACAGGTTTCCCTGACTATTAAGGATTTCCAGATTGAAGGTAGTAGATTCTGCCAATATGACTATTTAAAGATAACGGACGGGCCCATAGAGAAGGGTCCCTTCTGTGGTGACAACAAAATCCCTATCTTCACCTCTACTGGGACCACCCTGGTGCTGACACTTGTTAGTGATAGCAGCAATCAGATGAGAGGGTTCCAGGCATCATATATATTCAGTGAGTATTAGAGTCTAATCTATATATCTTCTTCACATACATAGCACATATACTATTTATCTCCCAAGTGAAGCAGACATACAACTATTAATGTAGAATTAATTCGACTGCCACAGTCAACTTGTATCATCCAGTAAAGACCTTGACACGGGTCACATAGGCAGGGGCCGACATGCAACAATCTTTACACAGAAGGAACACGAGTCAGACAAATAGAAGCTTTTATGATAGCTTATTCTTCTAGAAAACACAAGTTACCAATGATTGTTATTATAGATCTTTAGACCTTTAAGGGTTTTGATTATAGACTTTTATAACAGGTCAATTATACATCACATCACAGTGATATTTACAGCTGAGGTCCCCAATATTTGGATCCAAGCCTTGATTTTCATTTAGACATGTTTTTATATTAAAAACCTCCTCTTTATTGACACTAATAAGAGTATTGGAAACCTATGAATTCTCTCAGTCGATTGATAAATAATCATTTGAAATTTAGATATAAATTTTCAGAAACTGAACGGACAGAATATATTTACAAAATGTTTGGATATGTAATTGTATAAGTAATTCAAGAGGTTGTACACTTTGGTCAATTGTTTTTTGTTAGAAGTGTTCCCTATTGATAAGATTACAGAATTTTCTATTGTTCGATCCTCTGTTTGAAAAAGAGAAGCATATGCTCAATTCCTCTACAGCACACCCACAGGGCAAATGGAGCATTGCAACATTTTCATTCAATAAGCTGTCTATGCAATGCATAGAAATGTAAGATCCTCCAGGCTGAGAGACACTATAATGCCTTGTTCACACAGTGCAGATTTGCTACAGATTTTACATGTATTTTTAAGTCAAAACCAGGAGCGGAACCTAAACAACTGCCAACTAGCCAATTGCTATTCCTCCTGATTCAGCTATTGATAATAACAAGGAATAAGTTGTATAGATTAGTACAAATTTGCTTTTCTAATGAATCTTTATTTCTCTTCTCTACAGTATAACTGGAGATAACTACACACCAGAATACAATACAATTCCAACTATTTATTCTGGAAATGGCTTATCATTACTGAAGATAAATTATCTTATTGTTCTTGCTTTAATTTTATTTTAGCAATTTGTAGTTGTGATTAGGAAATTGTTTCATATGACTCCCTGTCTTTTATATACTTGCTTTGTTTGGGAAATAAAGTTTATATTGCATCATCTATAATATTATATTCCAGATTTCATTATTTTGAATGCTTGAATGTGTATGCGATAATATAAAGGTGTATGACATTGTCTGCCATGTCTGAAGAATTTCTAATTATAATTATATATAGAACGATAGATAGAGAGAAAGCTTGAGATAGATAATAGATAGATAGATAGATAGATAGATAGATAGATAGATAGATAGATAGATAGATAGATAGATAGATAGATAGATAGATAGATAGATAGATAGATAGACAGACAGACAGACAGACAGACAGACAGATAGATAGATAGATAGATAGATAGATAGATAGATAGATAGATAGATAGATAGATAGATGATAGACAGATAGATAGATAGATAGATAGATAGATAGATAGATAGATAGATAGATAGATTTACAAATTGTAAAAATAATCAAAATTAGAAATGGGCAAATACTTTTTCACCACACTAGATATATATATATATATATATATATATATATATATATATATGTATATATATATATATATATATATATATACATATATATATATATATATATATATATATATATATATATATATATATATATATATATATATATATATATACTTATATATAGTTACATAGTTAGTACGGTTGAAAAAAGACACATATCCATCAAGTTCAACCAAGGGAAAAGGGAAGGTAAAAATTTCTACACATAGGAGCTAATATTTTTTTGTTCTAGGAAATTATCTAAGCCTTTTTTAAAGGCATCTACTGCTGTGACCAGCTCCTGCGGTGACTATTCCATAGATTCACAGTTGTCATAGTAAAGAAGGCTTGTCGCCTCTGCAGGTTGAACCTTTTTTTCTCCAGACAGAGGGAGTGCCCCTTGTTTTTTGTGGGGGTTTTACATGGAACAGCATTTCACCATATTTTTTGTATGTGCCATTAATATATTTATATAAGTTGATCAAGTCCCACCTTAGCCGTCTTTTTTCAAAGCTAAATAGGTTTAATTCTTTTAATCTTTCCTCATAACTTAGATTCTCCATGCCTCTTATTAGCTTTGTTGCTCTTCTTTGTATTTTTTCGAACTCCAGGGCATCCTTTCTATGAATCGGAGGCTAGAACTGGACTGCATATTCTAGATGAGGCCTCACTAATGCTTTGTAAAGTGGTAATATTACATCCCTCTCCCGCAAGTCCATACCTCTTTTAATACATGACAATATCTTGCTGGCCTTTGAAGCAGCTGATTGACATTGCATGCTGTTATTTAGTTTATGATTTACAAGTACACCCAGATACTTCTCAACAAGTGAATCCCCCAGTGTAGCTACCCCTAGGACATATGATGCATGCAGGTTGTTGGTACCCAGATGCATAACTTTACATTGATCTACATTAAACTTCATTTGCCAACTGGATGCCCAAACACTTAGTTTATTTAAATCCGCTTGCAATTCATGAACATCTTCCATAGACTGAACTATATTACATAGCTTGGTGTCATCTGCAAAAATAGAAATAGTGCTATTAATCCCATCCTCTATATCATTAATAAATAAGTTGAATAATAGTGGTCCCAGCACTGAACTCTGGGGTACACCACTTACAACCGGGGACCATTCAGAATAGGAATCATTGACCACAATTCTCTGGATACAATCATTGAGCCAATTCTCAATCCAATTACAAACTAAACTATACTATCTAAACCTATAGTCCTTAATTTACCCATTAGACGTCTATGAGGAACAGTGTCAAATGCCTTCAAAGTCTAAAAACACTCTATCCACAGCGGCCCCTCTGTCTAGGCTTTTCATAAAAACAGATCAGGTTAGTTTGACAACTTCTGTACTTAGTAAAACCGTGATGGCTGTCACTTATAATACAATTTTTTGTCACATAATCCTGTATATAGTCCCTCAATAGCCCCTCAAACATTTTCCCCACAATGGATGTTAAGCTTACTGGTCTATAATTACCCGGGGAAGACCTAGAGCCCTTTTTGAAAATAGGCACCACATTTGCCTTGCACCAGTCCCTTGGCACTATACCAGTTACTAGAGAATCTTTGAATATTATCAAGAGTGGGACTGAAATAACTGAACTAAGCTCTATAAGAACTCTAGGGTGTAACCCATCTAATCCCGGGGCCTTGTGCACATTTATTTTATTTTATTTAGCTTGGACCATATCTACATTCATCCAATTCAGTATATCAACTGATATATTAACAGCAATGGCACCGGCTACATCAGCTGTTCTTTCTTCTATTGTATATACAGAGCTAAAGAACCCATTTAGTAACTCTGCCTCCTCTTGATCCCCTGTGACCAACTCCCCATTACCACTATCTAAGGGTCCTACGTGTTCAGACCTTGGCTTTTCTGCATTTATATATGTGAATAATATTTTGGGATTTGTTTTACTATCCTTGGCCACCTGCCTTTCATTTTGTATTTTTGGTGATTTTATTACATTTTTACAGGTTTTTTTTACGCTCTTTTTAGTTTAAAAACGCTACAGATGTACCCTCAGATTTGTGTTTTTCAAATGCCCTTTTTTTGTCATGTATTGTCCTTTTTACAGAAGATGTAAGCCATGTGGGGTTTAATTTTAGTCATTTATACTTGTTACCTATAGTAATAAATTTTGCACTATAATTACCCAAAGTGGATTAGAAAATCTCCCATTTTTCATTTGTACCATTATTTGACATTAGTTTTTCCCAGTCTATATCCTGAATTGCTGCCCTCATCCTGGGGAAAATGGCCTTCTTAAAATTAAGTGTTTTTGCCATCCCAGCCTGTGTTTGTTTTTACAGTATAGGTAAAATGTAACTATATTGTGATCACTGTTACCAAGGTTTTCATGAACATTGACGTTACCAACAAGCTTTGCATTATTAGAAATCAAAAGATCCTACAGAGCTTCACCTCTAGTCGGGTCTTCCACAAACTGGCCCATAAAATTTTCCTGCAACTGGTTGAGGAAATGTCTCCCCTTTGCAGTTAAAGCAGAACCATGACACCAATTAATATCCCAGTAATTAAAAGCTCTTATTATCACTACAGTACCCACCGTGCAGCCCACTCCATCTGATTATATAGCTGACCTTCCATCTCCTCAGTTATTTTGGGGGGGTTTATAGATTACACCAAAAGTTATTTTTTCAGTGTTTACCTCCCTTTCTAGTTCCACCCGCAAGGTTTAAACCTCCTCACAATCTTCACCCTCTAATGTCTCTTTCACACTCGCCTTCATATCACTTCTCACCTACAGACATGCACCACCGCCTTCATATCACCTCTCACATACAGACATACAGCACCGCCTTTCCTATTTCTCCTGTCTTTCCGAAAAAGTGTAAAACCTTGTGGATTTACAGCCCAGTCGTGGGAAGAGTCCGACCATGTTTCAGCAACACCAACTATATCTATATATTCCTCCAGTACCAAGGCCTCCAGCTCCCCAATTTTACTTGCTAAACTTCTGGCATTTGTGAATATACACTTTAACTTGCATTTCAGTTTTTCACTTTCATTATCAGAAATGTGATTATTTGACATTATTTGGGCATTTTTATTTTCATTTTCATTGCTGTTTTGTAACAAAAGGATCTCCATATCCTGTTGTCTAGTCCTCTCCCCACAGTCTGTTTCTCCCCCCACCAATATAGTCTGACCCCTCTTTAACCTGACTACCCCTTTATTTTCTACATTGACCTCCATCCTCAGCCCTATCGTAAATAGTCCACCACCCCAGCTAGAATTCTCTACCCCAGCACAGCGGACCCCCTTTGATTTAGGTGCAAATCATCTGCAGAATACAGTTTGTACCCCAATGACCTAAGCCATGCATTTAACTCCCTGAGCTCCCGCTGTCTTTCCTGTGATGCGCATGGCATATATACATATATATATATATATATATATATATATATATATATATATATATATATAAAGAGAAAACTTGCAGCACTCCAGTAAGAAAAAATGGTGGTTTATTCAGTCAAACACACAGCAACGTTTGAATCCTACAATAGGATAGCATAGTGACACATCTAAGAATGCACACATATATAGGGCAGAGAAACATCTGCATAATTCATCTCATTAAAACACAAATAAAGTGCATAGTGCAAAAAACATTGACGACAAGTAATTTTAAGGTATCAATCAAAGTTTCAATATGATACAGAAAGTGCAAGTGCTAATACAAAATGTCGTAAACAACAATATAACATACAAAATTCATAAAAAACAGTTAATTAAGGCACAATCAAATATGCCTCAGATGTGTTGAAGTGAAGTGTAGTAGATCCACTCACCAATCAGAACTTCAGGTTATTATTAGTGCAACAATCAGTCAGGTTTCGTAGTGATGCTCAGCTGTAAGACCCATTGTAATCTGAATGAGCCAATAAGTAGTGCGCATGAGTAAGGGTTTGAAGCGGAAGTATCAAGTTGCCAAGCAACAGGACGATCAGGAGACGCAATGACGACACCATGCGTGCCGACATATAAGTATCGTGAATGACAGCGTCCCCAGTAGCCAAGCAACCGATCAGGAACGACCACACATAATGCGGTACAGTGTGAATATCACTCCTGTATATTAAATATTATTGACAGCATTGCTATTTATGAGCCATATAATTGATAGTGGAAAAAAATCCATATATGATGGTGCTCCAAGAGGTAGGCAACTGGGATATATGAAGTAAAAATAAAAGAAAAGACAGCCTATCAGTGTTTTAAACTTATCTCACCGTAATAAAGAAATTAATATTATTCTAGACCCACATGTGGGTATGCGGATCTCTGATCACATTCACGTGATCCGAACGATCACGCTGCCAGGAAATCAAGAAATCACTAAGTAACATCTTCATGTACGTAGGATATTCTATCAACCACTCACGTGTACCGGATCAAACTTGTCATTTCATCGCGATTTAGTATGTCAGCAAAAAAATTGTCTATAATTACTCATTATCACAACGTTGCTTGTTCTCAAAGGGAGACTAGGAATAAATACTTAAAAAATTACTTTATTAAGAAAATAAGCTCAAACTTTTATTTAAAAAAATAATCAATAATTTTGATAAATAATGGTCACAGATATCATATGTAGGGAATCCCGAAGTTCTGTTGGGAGTTCTATTTGGATCTATAAAAATACAAAAATACAGTGTTAATAGAAAATAATCATGAATAAAAGATAATGAAATACCCATAACTATATATGAGGACAAATCACACCTACTCCAAAGGGGAAAATAACACCAAGTACAATTAGTACCTTGCGAACATATATAAATTCTTTATTACAATGAATCATAAAAACATATTGGCCATCAGGACATAAAATATACACAAACAATTAAAATACACTGATGTAGAGAACAAGACGGCTAATCAAAAAATGACCTATATTCTACAGTGCTATATAATGTAGTAGCACAGCGGGATACTTAATCATACAAGCTGGTACATGTGTAATACAAAAAACTGTGATACCCACAGATGAGGTTCAGAGACACATGTCTCCACACATGAACATGTCATTGACCCAACCAAATATAGAACGGGATGGCGACAAGCACTAAGTATTAGTATGTGTATAGCTAAATAGAAACCAGGAAATCCCCAAAAAGTCAAAAAAGGTCCCAGAGACTATACCAACCCATAGTTAGCCTGAAGTGAACTCCACAACCAGAGCCCCGACGCGCGTTCCGCGGTAGCTTTTTCAAGGGGTACTGACAGATAAGGTAACTGATGCTGTATTTATACTCGGCGGCAGGAGGGGTTAATTCTACAGGACCACTAACGATTTAGTATTGCAGATGCCTAATTGTACCCATGTGAGATAAGCCAGGTGTAAAGCATCAAAAAGTAGGCTGATTTATATATAAATACCTGAATAAGCAATGCATAACGGACACCGCCATCGTTTCCCCATGTACGCGTCTACAGGACGCAAAGTGCGCATGCGCGTGCGCATCAACATGAGAGCGCCGTGGGGAGAGTGTACGGTCACACACCTATGACGTACTATGCTGGAATGGCCATTTTAGATATGGGCAAGAACGATCAGACAAACCCATACACTGCTAATGCCGTTTAAAATATAGGAAAAGCAAAACAAATATGGCGATCAAGGTCTCTATGTATAGACACAGATAAATATACATAGTGCAATAGTAATATGAATACATATAAGAACATGTCATTGGATAATCATACATAAACATTATATCTTAATGTATAAATATACGAAAAATCCATACATACATAAATAGAAATATAATGAGTATTAAAAAATATATATATTATATGGAAATAATTTAAGAGAGGGGGGATCTTTTTATTATTTTATATATATATATATATATATATATGTGATAATAATATTTAAAAAAATGTGATAAATGAAAGGTGAGTGAGCACACGTGCACAGTGATAAGGTGAAAAAATAAAATAAATAAATAAGAAGAGTGAAACACACGTGATGAGACGCACCTGAGGAATTCAATTCAACTCTGGGAGTTAGGAGGAGAGTGTTTGAGAGTCCCCCTCACTATGAACATTTTTCACAGGTGTTTTGTTGAATTTTTACCATTTGTGACATAGAAATGGAGTGTTACAAAATAATTAATTAGTGTAAGTTTGGTGTATGTTCACAGCATTTCAAGCAAAGTACATTGCCAAATAAATTGTGTCATTTTCGTGTCATGTGCACAAAGGACTCTGTGAAAAGGGCACATACGTACAAAATGAATACTTTAATATAAGTACTATATACGTATATAATTCTTTTTTTTTCCATCTGTGACAAGAGTAGCGCACACTCAATTCTGCAGTGATCACATAATTCTATGTTCTGTTTTTGAAAACCTACACATAGCTGTGCACTGCCATATAAAAACTGTGTGATTGTTTATCCATAGTGATGAAGGTCATGGTTAGTTGAAGTGGCTTTGGAAGGTGGTCAGGGCCAACTACCCACAGAACCCCCAGAGGACAAGACTGATAAATTGACTTATCCCTGGGTTAATCATGCCCACATATAAAAAAAAAACTCATAAACCATGGACAGTTTCATCAGATGCAGACATTGTGAGCTTGGTGTATGTGATTGTTTGTGGTTATTGTGTTATGTAGAGTTTAGGCAGAATGACCAAATAGGCAAGGGAAAGGAAGAGTTCAGGACTATTCATATAGACTGCTTAGGGTCTGATAAAGCTCCTATCTCTGGGACAAATCAACACTTCTGTGAGTCATTCCTAGACCGCTGCCCTTTTGCCATAAAATCTAATAGTTAATACCCAATTAACACACACAATAAATAAAGAGGAAAAAAAAAGGACCATGATTCCTATGTATAATTTGTATTTTGCTGAAACTAAACAGAAACGCCAGATTCAACAAAAAACCTTTGGAAATGTTGATAGTGAGGGGGACTCAGCAAACACTCTCCTCCTAACGCCTAGAATTGATGTCAACATCATTGCTGCTGAATCTCAGGGTCCAACTGCTTGGACACCCTGTTGCCGTGGTTGCTGATATTGTCAGTGCAGATAATGAAAAAGCTGATACCAGTTGCCATAGAAGTGTATGCTACATGCAGGGGTGAACCTAGCCCCTCTGCTGCCTGAGGCGAACTATAAAAAAGCGCCTCCCCCAAATCTATCAGAGTTTTCTCATTACTAGCTTTACACATCAAACACGCAATATATAAATTTTTTAAATAGGAAAACATTTGATGTTTATTTGTTAAAGTGCTGTTTGAAGTATAGAAAATATTTAAAGAATTCTTCTTACTACCAATCAGTGCAGTGCAAATAATATGGTCTGCACTGCACTGCCCCATATCTCACCTCGGCAGCCAGTCTCATTTGCAGCGTCACTCTCTGCAATTACATTCAAGCCAGTCCAGGACGGATCGCGCTTAGCGCTGTTTTGAAGCAGCACATTGTGGGCTGGTTTCTTTGCTCTACCTTCTGTATTGTTGTGGTCTGCTTGTGCTGGCTTGATGCCAGTGGTGGATTAATATGATCTTAGGCCCTGGGCTGTACACAAGTTATGGGCCCACATCCCACACGTAAGTATCACCTGCATGTCAAAGTACATCACATGCCACTCTGCAGACTATCTCTTAGCCTGATCATCTGCTGCCACATTCACACTTCCCCACAGCCCACACCACAGTAATTTATGTAGATTGTAAGATCATCATTACCAATAATACCCCATACTGTTACTGAATGATACCCCCACACCATAACCACATAGTGGCTTAATAATACATCCACACCATGACTGCATATTACCACCACATAGTGTCTGAATAATACCACCATAGTGTTAATGAATAATACCTCCACTCCATGAGAACATATTACTACCACACAGTGACTGAATAATACCAGCATACTGTTACTGAATAATACCGCCACTCCATAACCACATAGTGACAGAATAATACCCCCATACTGTTGCTGAATAATACCGCCACACCATAACCATATAGTGACTGAATAATACCCCCATATTGATACTGAAAAAACCCAAGATCACATATTAATACAACACAGTGTCAGAAAAAAAAACATGATACTGTTAGTGAATAAAACACACTATATATAGACCAATATTGCCACCATACAGTGACCATATAAAGGTAGATGCCAGTTATACACAGGAAATCTGCAGACCATATAAGTGATTACAGTATAGTTATATTGAGTGACTCACAGGTGACGTCTTCTCAGATTGAAGTCGCTCACTTTCACCTTTTCTTCTTCATCCAGCCAAGACCGCAATGACAACTTCTCCCGGACATGATTTCCTAAGTCCTGCAGAATATGACACAGATATCTTTGGCTCCTTGCTTTTCTAGCGCACTCCCTAACTATTTCCTACCTCTACACAAACTTCCTATACATACTATACTAAGTGCCCCACTTAGTAATAGTACGCACACCCTTTTGTTCCCCCAAAGGCCCCATAGAGTAAGTGCTACTTTTGTTCCCCTACACAGTGTTAGTGTCCCCTTTATACCTTACTCAGTGATAAAGCCACTTTTAGGGCCCTCACCCAGTAATAGAATTCCCACTCAGTACTAATATCCCCTTTATGTCCCCACAGAAATAATGTCTCCACTCAGTAGTAATGCAGGCTTATGAATTTTAACTTAATTCAGTGACCCGGCGTGGACAGCATGATGCAGTGACGTCATCGTGCCGGGCAGTTGACGTCATCAGCGTGCTCCCGATCTCTTGTAGGCCTCAGGTCTAAGCCAGGCTGTGGCCTACAAGAGCAAACGGCAGAGCAGGGAGCCAATGGCCAGGGGTTGGCTGGCAAATTTTAGTCTGCGGGGCAAGCACACAGAACTGGCCCAAGAGTAGTGGCCCATTCTGGGGGATCTGGGCAATTGGCGAGTTTGCCCCCCTATCACCACTGCGGAAGAACTCTGCTACCTGTCAACGGAAAAATCATCCACCAGGAGGAAAAATTATTCTTGATGGCGGAGTACAATAAAGCCTGACCAGGGAATTAGACTTTCTTGTACTCCGCCATGGGAAAAAAAATTCCCTCTGGCAGATAACTTTTCAGTTGACAGGAAGCAGAGTTACATGAAGGGGAATTATCTTTCCTTGATCTCTAGTTTCTATTGTGGCAAATTTAAGTTTTTTAAATTTTTATACTGCTAACTTTTTTTTGGTAGGTTCCGCTGGACCGTTTGGACTACGTCATAGATTCATTGGACTACTTTGATGATCTACTTTAAAAAAAAAAAAAATGGTGAAAGAGGGTTGCATGGGGGAGTTTAGATTTCAATAAAACATTTTTTTTCTAATATCTTTTTTTTTTTTTAAATAAACAGATTTTTATTGATCCAGTATACATCTAATCATTACATACAGCAATGAAACATTGCAAACAAAGCATTGGGATAAGGATCACATTTTTTACAGAAAAAAACCCAAAAAAAACATACAAACAGACAAACAAAACTCCGGATCCAGACACGACAAATTGACCACATATTCGACTAAGGTAATCATAAGAGTATGTCGAAGTAAGTAGAGTCAGTCCAATAATCCTATAAGGAAGTACGGGCGTAGGACCCTTGAATAGAGTCTAAAGCGTGTTCCATAACACAATTATTGTTAACATATAAAATCACTTCACTCATACTAGCCACTTTTGTAGATTTCCAGTATTTTGCAATTAATATTTTTGCAGACAGCAATACATGAAAAAGTACGTTTCTGACACGTATCTGTATTTTTTTAATACTTTATTATGGCTTTAGTAATGGCTGTTGTCTGATTGAGAGCGTCCATTACTAAGAAGGGGCTTAGTGTTAGTCAGTAAAAAGGCTATCACTAACCCCTATTATTACCCCGGTTCTCACTTCCATGAGGGGAGTACGATCCAGTACCAGACCATCTGATGTGACGGTAAGGCAGCAGGGCAGCCGCAGGCTGGGAATATCAGGATGGGACAAAAACCATGGCCCTTCCCACCCTGGTAATGATAGGCTGCTGCTGCTTTGTTGTATCTGGCTGGTTATGAAAAATATGGGGAACCCCATGTAATTTAAAAAAAAAAAATAGTTGAAAAAAAATTACATGAGATCCCCTCCATTTTTCATAACCATCCAGATACAATAAAGCAGCAGCAGCCTAGCATTACCAGGGTGGCAAGGGCCACGGTTTTTGGCCATTCGCAGCCTGATATTACCAGCCTGCGGTGCGGCCACCCCTGTACCCGCCCTTCAGTTCAGACGGTCGGGTGCTGGATCGTACCCAGCTCTTCCCAGTACTCCTGGTGGCGGTGGGTACTGGGGTAATAATAGTGGTTAGTGCCTTATTACTGGCTAAGACTAAGCCCCTTCTTAGTAATGGATGCTCTCAATCAGACAGCTGCCATTATTAAGGTGGTAATGAAGTATTAAAAAACATAAAAAAAATGTATTTTATTGTAATAACAACTCTTCCACACAATCCACTTAAACCATTTTATTTTAAAAAAAAAGCTTAAAGCAGCGAAGTAGTCCAACGAATTTAGGAGCTAGTCCAAATGGTGCAGTGGATACTGCAAAACAAAAATTAGCAGTATGAAAAGTTAAAATAAAGATGGCTGCCCCCAGAGAATTACAAACATATGAATAAATAGTTACTTTAGGGAACATATTAAAATAATTAGAAAAAATAGGCCCATAAAATAAAACATATCAAATAAAAAAAAATAATGAAAAAATGATAATACCTTTCCTTTAAAGAGAACCTTTCACCTCCCCATACTGTAAAGGATCTGCCAGACACAGCTTCTGTGTCGACGCCCGTGGTTAATCAGTCTGCATCTGCTCCTAAGTCTGATAGAGTGACTCGATCAGCTACCACTCAGGCTGGTAGGCTCAGGAGTGGGAAAACCTATCACAGCCTGGCCAGACGGTTCAAGTTCCCACCCTCGGTCTATTTATACCTTCATTTCCTGCTTGTCTCTGCCTGTGATTCTTTCCTGTTTCCTGGCTCTGCTGCTCCTGCTATTGTTATTGACCTTGCTTCATTTTCACCCTGGCTTTACTGACTACGCTCCTGCTCTGCGTTTGGTACCTCGTACACTCCTGGTTTGACTCGGCTCGTTCACTACGCCTGTTGCTCACGGTGTTGCTGTGGGCAACTGCCCGATTTCCCTTAGCTTCTGTGTCCCCTTGTCTGTTTGTCTGTCGTGCACATATTGAGCGTAGGGACCGTCACCCAGTTGTATGCCGTCGCCTAGGACGGGCCGTGCAAGTAGGCAGGGACTGAGTGGCGGGTAGATTAGGGCTCACCTGTCTGTCTCCCTACCCCGTCATTACACATACATGTGCACTGAGTGCAGCATGTAATGGGCAGGGCTGCACAAACTCTGAGGCACTTTACATTTTTTTATCTAGCCTCCTTCGCTATTTAGATATCGGTGCCCGATATTTAAATAACCCCCTGAACTGTCAATGGGGAGGTAATTGGCAAGGGGGCGTGTAACATCGTGTGACACTGTCCAATCAGCTACAGATAGAGTCACAGCAGGAGCTGGAGAGAGGAGAGTGTGTGCGCGCAGCTCCGCCACCACTACAGAAGAGAAGAGTTTGAACTCTTCTTCTTCTGTTCCATGTTATTAAAGCTGTGCGCGCGCACGCTCTCACTCTTTAGCTCTCGGCAGACAAGGACAAGACTGATCTCTCGCGAGAGATCACACAGTCTTGTACTTGCTTGCCGAGGGCTGAAGAGTGAGAACGTGCGCGCGCACAAGCTCTCCTCTCTCCAGCTCTTGCTGTTGACACTGTTCGTAGCTGATTGGACAGTGTCACAACGATGTTACATGCCCCCGTGCCAATTACCACACCATTGACAGTTCATGGGGTTATTTAAATATCGTGCGCCAAATATTACGGCACCGATATCTAAATAAGGAAGGAGGGTAGGAAAAAATGTAAAGTGCCCCAGAGTTGGTGCAGCCCTGTCTATTAGATGCTGCATTCAAATGCACATCTATGGGCAGGTGAAAGGTTCTCTTTAAAGTGTAACAACTTTTTTACAAACTTTTGACATGTCAGAAGTTTTGGTCAGTGGGGTCCGAGCACTGAGACCCCCCACTAGTCGCTAAAATGAAGCAGCATTAATGCTCGGGTGAGCGATGTGCTGCTTCAATTCTGTTTGGCTTTCCTTGGAGCAGTGTACAGGCTCAATAGAAAGTCTCGATAATAAATGAAGCGGCACAGCACTCGCCCGAGCACTAATGCTGCTTAGTTTTAGTGATCGGTGGGGGTCTCAGTGCTCGGTCCCCCACCGATGAAAACTTCTGACATGTCAGTATTACATGATAAAAGTTTAGTTACAGTTTAAAGGCTATGTACAGCTTTAAAAACATGTTTATACGCTACCGTTCAAAAGTTTGGGGTCACCCAGACAATTTTGTGTTTTCCATGAAGACTTACACTTATATTTATCAAATGAGTTGCAAAATGACTAGAAAATATAGTAAAGACATTGACATTGTCGTGGATTGCGAGCTTGCATCCTTTGGGCCAAAATGATCACTAATACCCCAGGTATTTTTCGTTATTTCATTATTACGTATATTCGCTTCTCTTGGACACAGCCGGATCTTTGATGCTGGGAGAGCATGGTGTGTTGTTGTTTGGCATAGCAAGCAGGGTAGCCCGCTCTATGAACTATCAAGGCGTCACAAATAGGCTTCTACCTGGCTACACACGTTGTGCCTCATGACGTACACACTATCCCTCCATGTTTCACACACTTGCACCCCATTATCCATTTATTTCTATTGAGGCACCTCACTCATTACTGCCCCCTATATTTCACTTATAGTATTACACTTGCACACACACTATTCATTTATTATTTCTTACTACACATCCCATGCATCACACACCACTCCCCTCAAGACTAGTGGGAGTAGCTATTATTATTTAAAGCACCTGCTCACTCTCCTTCATCTGCGTTTCTGACCTGGCTGTGTCCATTTGTAAGTATGGCCTTTTTCTGTGTTTTTGTATATGTCCCCTTGTTTTTATCTGTTTTGTCTGTGCATCAGGAACATTCAGTTCCAGTTAAGGAGTTAGGGACTCGCAAGTCTGGGGATCCTTGTCGTGGATTGCGAGCTTGCGTCCTTTTGGCCAAAATGATCACTAATACCCCAGGTATTTTTCATTATTACGTATATTCGCTTCTCTTGGACACAGCCAGGTCTTTGATGCTGGGAGAGCATGGTGTGTTGTTGTTTGGCATAGCAAGCAGGGTAGCCCGCTCTATGAACTAACAAGGCGTCACAAATAGGCTTCTACCTGGCTATACACGTTGTGCCTCATGACGTACACACTATCCCTCCATGTTTCACACACACCCTTGCACCCCATTATCCATTTATTTCTATTGAGGCACCTCACTCATTACTGCCCCCTATATTTCACTTATAGTTTTACACTTGCACACACACTATTCATTTATTATTTCTTACTACACATCTCATGCACCACACACACACCACTCCCCTCAAGACTAGTGGGAGTGGCTATTATTATTATTTAAAGCACCTGCTCACTCTCGTCCATTGGCGTTTCTGACCTGGCTGTGTCCATTTGTAAGTATGGCCTTTTTCGGTGACCATGTGTGACAAAGTCAGCATTGAGACCGTTAGGTCTCAATGTATGTAATCTCTCTATCCACTGAAGTTCTTTGTATTTGAGTAATTGAACACGATTGCCTCCCCTGCGTGGAATAGGTACGTGATCTATCAAATAAACCCATATTTCTCTCTCCGTATGTCCTGCCTCTGTGTAATGCTTAGATACGGGAAGATCCAACCGTTTTTACCGGATGGTATAACGGTGTTGGTATAACCGTATCTTAATTTCAAGCCGCGTCCTGAGGTGGTGGAGATACATAGACAATGTCTTACTCATCTGGACAGGCAATGACAGTGAACTTCAACGCATTTCTGAACACCATTTACCCTACGTTCATATTCACCTTGGTTAGTTCAGATACATCTATTCAATTTATCAGTATCAGTCAATATCCATGAGGGTAATCTGACCACTGAGCTTTTCGTAAAAACGACAGATAGGAATAATCTGTTAACATTTAACAGTAATCATCCACGTTCTATGATAAAAAGTCTTCCTACCAGTCAATACATTCGTGTTAAACGTATCACTAATGTAGAAAATAAATATGGAAAATACATTTCTCCGCAGGGGGTATCCAGCATTGTCCCTTAAAGGTCAGAGGATAAAGGTGGAATCAATACAGAGGGATACTCTGTTAAAGACTAAAACACGAGGGTTGTTGCCCGCTCGTATACCTTTTGTTACCACATTTGTGGAGAATACTAATAGTATTAATAACATTATACTTAAATACTGGCCAATGCTGAGACACAGTTTACCACATATTCCTGAAATTAAAAATAACCCTCTTATTTCATATCGTAGATCATCTAATTTACAAGACAGACTGGTACATTCCGATATAGGCCCTGGCAGAACAAATAGACAAACCTATTTTACCAGGAGTAACACAGGTTGTTATCCCTGCCTTAATTGTATAAATTGTTCCTTGATACAAAAAGGACCAAAATGTATCCATCCCCATTCCAAACGGTCATATGACATAAGGTTTTATTTGAATTGCATATCTGACCATGTTGTATATATATTGGAGTGTCCTTGTCATTTGTTGTATGTTGGAGAAACTTCCCTTGAATTTAAGATACGGTTAAACCAACACCGTTATACCATCCGGAAAAAACGGTTGGATCTTCCAGTATCTAAGCATTACACAGAGGCAGGACATACGGGGAGAGAAATACGAGTTTATTTGATAGATCACGTACCTATTCCACGCCGGGGAGGCAATCGTGTTAAATTACTCAAATACAAAGAACTTCAGTGGATAGAGAGATTACATACATTGAGACCTAACGGTCTCAATGTTGACTTTGTCACACATGGTGTAGTCTAGAGACTTGCTTGCCCACAGGGAGGGATGCGTTGATGATACATCCTTTGTATATGAATCAGTGTAATAAACATCAATATAATATTTTGTAATTGTAATATTGTGTGTCTCTTTCAGATAACTGACAAAGAATTTATCAAGTACATACCATATTTACTATGGATCCTTGGTACCGATGTGTAAAAAATATGTCCAAGAAGTATGTCCAATTTTTTAATAATATCAGATGTGCTATCATTATCATATTTACTCTCTAGATATTGTCTATACAGATATGTTGAATAAACAGATTTTTTTTGTCATTTTATTCTTATCTTTGAGATCTATAAGTGATTCCTCTTGGCCACTATACACATAATGCGTTAAATTAGCGTTTCTTAACTAAAGTGGACTGATGTTTCACTTATGCACTAGATTCTTTGAACAGAAATACTAACTTTCTTATATTCATTCCAATCACAAGGGACTTGTCATCTTTTTATATAATTAGATTAATTATGCAATGTATTCTATTTTTATTAAGACAACTAATTACACTTCTCTATGGTCCGAAGTAGATCGTTACGAGAAATATAGCCGGCATGTGCTGCATGATACAGCACAAATAACCGAAGTCAAAGTTTTCTTTATAAAAATGGCCACTGTTGGCATCAAAATCATTACACGCATGCGCAGAAAAGCGCTTTATATTTCATATAATATAGTCTTTTAGATTTATATATACATTCATATTTGTAATCTAGAGAAATAGTAATATGATTTTATTATTACAATCAAGTCGTTACATTAATCGACACAATTACATAGACTTAGATTCCTGTACCAAAATGGCCACTGCTGGCATCAAATTTATTATGCACATGCGCGGAATAGCGCTTTAGAATTACAGATATACGTCATAGTATAGCGCCGTTTATTTTCCAAGGTGCCGGAAATACATACTGGAGCATGGACCCAAGGTATCACATGGTGATTGTTTTTAATCTTACACATCATTTACACATGTGAGTATTTATTATTATGCTCACTAATTAGCACATACGTTCTAATGTACACAGTGTTTTTAATTTGCATGAGGATGACTATGTGTCTCTTGTCACGATGCTGTATATTTGCATATTTTATCACAAGTATTACTACTGTATTTTTGTCTATTTTTAATTTTATGTTAATCACTTGTTAATGATATCAATTGTCCGGTCTCCATATATTTCACTTGTTTATGCACTGTTTGTATGCTTGAAAAAGGCTCCATATGTAGAGCCGAAACGTTGCACAAGGGCTAATAAAAAGGCAATTTTTTCACTATTACTTGGAGTGCTGCCTATTCTTGGACGACTATCTATCTATCTATCTACCTATCTATCAAAATGAAAAGCACATGTATACAGGTGCAAGAGTGCCTGTGACTGAGAACAATACATCACATAAGAAAATGGCGACAGCAGTCTGCGGACACCAATGCCACCTATACACTATATATAAATAAAGGTTCATAGCACACATTTTGATCAAATTGTGTGAGCCCACCTGTCACATATACTTGGGGATGGTAGCAAACAGCATTAGACTAATTAAAATCACCCAGGTCAGAATGATAGGAGTGCAATATCAAAAAATTGAGGTAGTCACTGCCCCCACATATATGTAGTACACAACAAACAAGAAAGTTTGATCAGCACATTCCAAGAAAATGAAAAAACAAAACATGTATACAGGAGAAAAACCGCCTGTGAGCGTAGAGACCCACCTCATAAAGTTCGCCTTGTCATGGCAGGTGGGCTAACACAGTTTGATCAAAATGTGCGCTAATATCATCTCATATCTATCTATCTATCTATCTATCTATCTATCTATCTATCTATCTATCTATCTCATATCTATATATAATTAGAAATTCTACAGACATGACAGACATTGTTCAAATGCTTTCAAATTATCAGATACATATTCATGCATTCAAAATAATTGAATATGGAACATAATATTTTATATAATGAAATAGGAAACTTTATTCCTCTAATCTGAACAACAATTTGCTAAAGTAAAATAAAGAACATTTAATGGAATAATCTTCGGTAATGATAAGTCATTTCCAGAATGAATTGTTAGAATTGTATTGTATTCCAGTGTGCAGTGATCTCAAGTTAAACTGTAGAAAAAAGAGAAAAAAGATTCATTAGAAAACCAAATCTGTACAAATCTATATATTTTATTCCTTGTTATGATCAATAGTTGAGCCAAGCGTGCATGTGTATGGAGGAGTCAGGAGGATTAGCAGTCAGAGGAACAACCTATTATAAGTGAATTGAAAGCTTTATAGTGTCTCTCAGCCTGGAGGACCTAGCACTTCTATACATTGCATGGACAGCCTAACGATCTTCAATGTGTAATGCTCCATTTCCCCTGCGGTGGTGCTGTAGGGTAATTGAACACTTGCTGCTCCCTTTAATACAGAGGAACTAACAATGGGATATTCTATGATTTTCCTATCAACAGGAGACACTTCTAACGAAAAATTATTGTTCAAAATGGACAACCCCTTAAATTACTTGTACAAATACATATCAAAAAATGTCATAAATATATTTTGTCCACTTAGTTTCTAAAATCTAAATAAGTTTTAAAAGTATAGACTTCAATTGATTATTGACCAATCAACAGAGAGAATTCATAAGTTTCCATTACTCTCATTGATGCCAATGCAAAGATGGTTGTTAATAATAGGACATGTCTACATAAAAGTCAAAGTTAGAATCCAAATATTGGGGTCCTCAGCTGTAAATATCATTGTGATGTGATGTATAATTGGCCTTTTGTAAAAGTCTATAATCCAAACCCTTAATGGTATAAAGAGCCATAATAACAATCGTTGGTAACTTGTGTTTTCTAGAAGAATAAGTTGTCATAAAAGCTTCTACTTGTCGGACTCGTGTTTCTTCTGTGTAAAGTTTGTTGCATGTCGGCCCCTGCCTATCTGACCCGTGTCAAGGTCTTTACTGGAGGATACAGGTTGACTGTGGCAGTGGAATTAATTCTTCATTAATAGTTGTATGTCTGCTTCACTTGGGAGATAAACAGTATATGTGCTATGTATGTAAAGAAGATATATAGATGAGACTGTAATACTCACTGAATATATATGACGCCTGGAACCCTCTCTTCTGGACACTGCTATCACTAACAAATGTCAGCACCAGGGTATTCCCAGTAGAGGTGATTGTAGGGATTTTGTTATCACCACAGAATGGCCCCCTTTCTATGGACCCGTCCGACGTCTTTAAATAGTCATTTTTGCAGAATCTAATATTTTCCAACTGGAAATTATTAACACTCAGGGAAACCTGTAAAGATCAGAATCATACATTGTAATTATCCAAGGTAACACAATTGTAATAAAGAATACCGGATGACTCTATAATATATAAATTATCAATAAGCCATAAGATAGATAGATAGATAGATAGATAGATAGATAGATAGATAGATAGATAGATAGATAGATAGATAGATAGATAGATAGATAGATAGATAGATAGATTTTTAGACACTATATGTTGTATCTGAGATTGATATCTGGAGCAATATAATATGTCAACGTTGTAGGGAAAATATTTCTAGGGCATGAAATTAAGGGGAAAATCCAGAATTATTTTTGTGCTTTATAGACAATCTTAAAATAATCTTACCCTGTATCCAACAGGAGCTGTGATTGTGTAGACACAGTTCAAGTTTGGAGGATAGGCATTGGGATAACCAAGGGATGTAATGTTTTTGTCTGGTGTATAGAATTTTCCACCACATACTGAGAGAATGTTTTTGGAAGCAAGAAATCAATTTATAAAAGGTATACACAATGGAGAAGACTTATTCATAATTGCACAATGTATAAATGGTGTGCCATTCTCTTCCCCAAGGGCATAATGTGCCACATTTATGAACAGGACACTTGCCCTGTTGATGAATCTGTCATATCCAGAAAAAATACATCAGGTTAGACCTAGCCTTGTTTCCAATACATAGTTTTGTCAAAAGTTGACAAATATATATTGATCTTTATGAAATTATGACGCCACACCACTTTTCTTCTTTCATTATGTTCTGCTGACAAGTGGAAGGTCCTTGAGGTCATACTCCCACTATTCATAATTGATTACACTAGCCTAAGAAGAGGTCATCAATATAAACTCCTGTAAAACCTTTAAAGATGCTTTGTCACCAATATACCAATTCCCAATCTCTTAACTAATCTTATAGGTGCTTTGCTGCTGATAACTACTGTGTGATTTGTTTTGTTTTTTAAATTATTATTTGCAAAGTTCTGAGCATTTTTCTAAATAGTCTAATGTGACTCTAATAGCCAAATAGGAGATGACTCTTTCTTTTCACTCTCGGCGGTGTAATCTTTTCTGTATGACGCTGTCCAATCAGCATACAGCTTCTCCCACTTCCATGCCCAGCAACACAGTGTGATCATATAGTATACAGAACCATTCCCGACTGTGTTTTCAACTGGAGATATCTCCGGTTGTTTCACAGCTAGATTAGAATTTCCTCTTTCATATGCCACCAGAACCGCTGTTCTAGTTGGGCCACAGCCCGAGATATGGCTGTTTGAACTGATCCCCCTTCCCTCCAGCCTCAGTCTCTGACACTGTGTGAAGTAGCTTCATGCTGATAGGACAGTGTCAGAGGCTGTGAAGAGGCTCCACCTCAGGAGATTCGCTGCTGTTACCTCCCACTAGTCTAATAAAGTCTCAATTGCATATCAAGAAAAAAGCTCAGAACTTTTAAAATAATAAACGTTTTAGGACACAATTTTTACTAGTATTATCAGTGTGACAGCGCCTATAAGATTAGCGAGGAGATAGGGCATTACTAAACAAGCGACAAAGTGTTTTTAGGTATTGGAACTGGACTACATACAATCTCAATATATAAAATTATAATACAAAAATTAGAATCTAATACTGTACCTGAGCTGTATGAAGCACTGAAGCCAACCCTGGTAACACTGCTGTCACTGGAAAATTCCAATAGTAACTGGCTAGTTGAGGCAATAATTGGAGGGATCAATTCGGATCCACAAGTTCTGTCCAACAACAGAGGAGATTTCTTAGTGGGACCATCATAAATCTTTATATAGTCAGATATACAATTAGGAGATGACTCAACATCAAATGCCATAAATTTCAGTGCAACCTAAAAATAAAAGAAATATATAAATGTTAGCTGTCAAGTCAGCAGAATGAAGCACCAATGACGGTAGTAAAGAAAAAGTGAAAATATTAGAGACCCCTAGAGCGACTTAACTCTAGTATAGATGTGTGACATTGACCTGATCTCTGTTTTATCTTGAGAACCATGAGCAAGACAAATATTGGAAGAGTCAGTACTGAACATCAACCTCAAATACAGAAAAACCAATCGAGATTGGTTTAAAGTAATCACATTGGATGACATAGGATTAAAAAATATCCCTGTGATGACATAGGAACTCCGATAGAAGTATAGATATGAATATAAATATTGTTATAGGATTAGTCTGTGTGAATAATACCGATGAGGGGATAATCCACAGTAATCCCCCTTAAATAATACAATATATATATGTATAAAACAATGTTCCAATGGATTCTGGTGAAAAACAAAAAACATAAAACTTTGGCTCTATGACAATATTTCTGCTTCTTCATTTCTGTACCTGTTCCGATGGTGTTCTTATCAACCAAACACAGTTGGCATTATTTGGGTAGGCTGATGGGTAATTGGCTGAGGTCAGACTTCCATTATTGTTATTAAGCAAATTAGCGCAAACCTCTAAATAAATAAAAAGAATATACGTCAATGACTGTTCATATGTAACAAAATTTATTTATTGATCCCTTATGGTTCTATGGTATAAAGGTCATAGATCTTGGATACAACTCTTTGAAGACTCTAGACCTGCAGGAACTTACTGCATTTATACAGACGGTTAATTTTAGCGACATCTAGAACACTCAGTCCATCTCTTTGTCCAATTGGGACGTTTGGGTCCGGCTTGGGCACAATGGTGGGCTCTCCTGGATTAATAGTCAATGCATACCTGTTGGATACATGAGACAATGATAAAGCACGAAACATGAGATTGTGACAGAACGATACATCATAGAACTGACTTTTCCAGAATTTTATTATGACTTTTGACTTTATATAAGCCTTTGTTATTACCATTTACAGTAAAAAATGAACTTACTTGTTATAATGCATCACTGATCCATAGTCATACGGCAGACCAAGATTATTAGTGTCTGCCTTGTTAAAGTTTCCAGTGTCATCTTTAAGACAAGAAATCTCTATTGTTAGTTTCATTGTTGTAATAAGAACAATATAAAATGTATCATGGAAGGAATTACTTATGTATTTATGGTGAGGGCATTACCTGGTGAAATATTTTCATACATGATGGTGACATACTCATCCCGGTCACTTCTCTTATGTTCATGGTAGAAGCCCAGGCCGTGGTCGAGCTCATGTTGTATAATTCCTCTGTACATACAACCATTTATATCTACTCCAACAAACTGATCACCACCTTCTCGTCCCACAGATGATGAACACCTGAATATATATAGGAAATAACATTTATTACACATTAGGGGAAATTAATCATAATATATAAGGAATAAAGCCGGTAATATAATAGAAGAGACATAGGTAATCACTAATACATGGTCACATTGGGTCTGTCAGAGTCGGAGTTAATCTTTGTATGACTCTTGCTTCTGATCACAGAGAGGGGTATAGAGTAGAAAATACAGGGAGGGCCATTTATATGGATACACCTAAATAAAATGGGAATGGTTGGTGATATTAAATTCCTGTTTGTGGCACATTAGTATATGGGACGGGGGAAACTTTTCAAGCTGGGTGTTGACCATGGTGGCCATTTTGAAGTTGGTTATTTTGTATCCAACTTTAGTTTTTTCAATGGGAAGAGGGTCATGTGACACATCAAACTTATCGAGAATTTCACAAGAAAAACAATGGTGTGCTTGGTTTTAACGTTACTTTATTCTTTCATGAGTTATTTACAAGTTTATGACCACTTATAAAATGTGTTCAAAGTGCTGCCCATTGTGTTGGATTGTCAATGCAACCCTCTTCTCCCACTCTTCACACACTGATAGCAACACCACAGAAGAAATGCTAGCACAGGCTTCCAGTATCCGTAGTTTCAGTTGCTTCACATCTCGTATCTTCACAGCATAGACAATTGCCTTCAGATGACCCCAAAGATAAAAGTCTAAGGGGGTCAGATCGGGAGACCTAGGGGGCCATTCAACTGGCCCACGACGACCAATCCACTTTCCAGGAAACTGTTCATCTAGGAATGCTCGGACCTGACACCCATTATGTGGTGGTGCACCATCTTGCTGGAAAAACTCAGGGAACGTGCCAGCTTCAGTGCATAAAGAGGGAAACACATCATCATGTAGCAATTTCAGATATTCCGTGGCCTTGAGGTTTCCATTGATGAAGAATGGCCCCACTATCTTTGTACCCCATATACCACACCATACCATAAATTTTTGTGTTCCAACAGTCTTGGAGGGATCTATCCAATGTGGGTTAGTGTCAGACCAATAGCGGTGGTTTTGTTTGTTAACTTCACAATTCACATAAAAGATTGCCTCATCACTGAACAAAATGTTCTGTGTAAACTGAGGGTCCTGATCCAATTTTTGTTTTGCCCATTCTGCAAATTCAGTGCGCCGATCTGGGTCATCCTCGTTGAGATGCTGCAGCAGCTGGAGTTTGTAAGGGTGCCATTTGTGAGTAGCTAATATCCGCCGAAGGGATGTTTAGACTGATGCCACTCTCCAGTGACATGCGGCGAGTGCTACGCTGTGGGCTCTTGCTGAATGAAGCTAGGACAGCCACTGATGTTTCTTCATTAGTGACAGTTTTCATGCGTCCACATTTGGGCAAATCCAACACTGAACCAGTTTCACGAAACTTGGCAAGCAGTTTTCAACCTGTAGCATGGGAGATGGGTGGTCTCGTAGGGTGTCTTGCATTGAAATCTGCTGCAATGACCCAGGTACTGCATTGACCAGACATCAACACAATTTCTATCCGCTCCTCATGTGTTAACCTCTGCGACATGTCAATGGCTGTAAACAAAGAGAAGCTTGTAAATAACTCATGAAAGAATAAAGTAACATTAAAACCAAGCACACCATTGTTTTTCTTGTGAAATTCTCGATAAGTTTGATGTGTCACATGACCCTCTTCCCATTGAAAAAACTAAAGTTGGATACAAAATGGCCGACTTCAAAATGGCCGCCATGGTCAACACCTAGCTTGAAAAGTTTCCCCCCTCCCATATACTAATGTGCCACAAACAGGAAGTTAATATCACCAACCATTCCCATTTTATTTAGGTGTATCCATATAAATGGCCCACCCTGTATATTCATATGACATCCATATTCCATAATACTGGTATATGAACAAGGATAGTCCTAAGTGGACAACCCCTTTAATGTTTTAGTTAGATAGACAGATATTTTTAATGATAATAACATGTCAGGATCATAATGTGTAGGTTAAACTTCACAAGTAGTAGAGATTTAATATTAGGCTCTTGACTTAGTAAAGAATGTGATTGCCCTCAGCTTTCAACAAGAACTGTCAGGAGACACTGACTATTGTATGATAACAAGTCAATGGATAGACTATAAGTCCATAGACAGAAGGAGAATACAGAATGCCAAAGATATCTGCATTCTACTGTCATAAGACAAATGATCTTTAAAGGGAATGTGTTGCTAGAATTTTTTTTTATTTTTTTTCAGTTAAACAATTATTATTTAAGTGATTACACATTGTTTTAATTTTTTTAATTTTTTCACAAGTCAGGAAATATTATCAATTAGATTCTAATTTATAACATTTCCTTGTGCTGGCCACTAGAAGGAGCAGTTCCCAAAATTGCAGCATGGTCAATGTGGTAAAGCAGGGGTCTCAAGCACGCGGCCCCTGGGCCGCATGTGGCCCCAGGGGCTGTGATCTGCGGCCCGCGGTACACACAGCCGCTAGTATAGACTCTGCTCTGGGACTCTGGAATACCCTGGGCTTCCCCATAGCCGGAGTCCTGTGCAGAGCGCTAGTATAGGCTCTGCTCCGGGACTCTGTGGAATTCCCTGACATCGCTGTCCATATATGGACAGTGTGTCAGGGTCTTCCCCAGAACGGAGTCCCGGGCAGAGCTCTAGTATCGGCTCTGCTCCGGAACTCTGTGGAATTCCCTGACATCGCTGTCCATATATTGACAGTCTGTCAGGGTCTTCCCCAGAGTGGAGTCCCGGGCAGAGCGCTTGTATCGGCTCTGCTCCGGGACTCTGTGGAACTCCCTGAAATCGCTGTCCACATATTAACAGTGTGTCAGGGTCTTCTCCAGAGCGGAGTCCCGGGCAGAGCGCTAGTATAGGCTCTGCTCTGGGACTTTCGGGAAGCCTCTAACATCGCTGTCCATACATCGACAGTGATGTCAGGGGCTTCCCCAGAGCAGTAGTCCCAGTGATGTCAGGAGCACAGCTGAAGTCCCAGGAAGAGCCTATTAGCGCTTTGCCTGGGACTCCAGCTCTGGAGTTGCCCCTGACATCCATATCCATATATGGACAGTGATGTCAGGAGCAGAGCTGGAATCCCAGGCAGAGTGCTAGAAGCGGCTCTACTCCTGGACTCCAGCTCTGGGCAACCCCCTGACATCACTGTCCATATATGGACATTGATGTTAATGGCTTCCTTAAAGTTCCGGCGCAGAGCCTATACTAGTCCTCTGCTCCGGGACTCCGGCTCTGGGGTTGCCCCTGATATCACATTCCGGTCCAGGAGGATCCCCTGACGTCACTGTGTATGGACAGTAACGTCAGGGGCTCCAACAGTAGAGGAATCCCCAGCCAAAGTGTCGGCAACGCTCTTGCTGGGAATTCCACTTCTAGAGGGAGCCCCAATGGAGCTATCTACTTGGGGTGTGTGTGGCATTATCTGCAGAGGGCACTGTGGCAGCATCTGTGGAGGGCACTGTGGCAGCATCTGCAGAGGGCTCTGTGGCAGCATCTGCAGAGGGCTCTGTGGAGGCATCTGCGGAGGGCACTGTGGCATCTATGGAGGGCACTGTGGCAGCATCTACAGAGGGCACCGTGGCAGCATCTACAGAGGGCACTGTGGCAGTATGTACAGAGGACACTGTGTCATTATCTAGGGGTGTTTTGCATAATCTAGAGAGGGCACTGTGGCATTATCTACACAGGGCACTGTGGCATTATCTACAGAGGGCACTGTGGCATTATCTACAGAGGGCACTGTGACATTACCTGCAGAGGGCACTGTGGCAGCATCTACAGAGGACTCTGTGGCAGCATCTACAGAGGGCACTGTGGCAGCATCTACAGAGGACACTGTGGCAGTATGTACAGACGACACTGTGGCAGCATGTACAGAGGACACTGTGGCATTATCTAGGGGTGTGTTGCATTATCTACAGAGGGCACTGTGGCATTATCTGCAGAGGACACTGTGGCATTATCTACAGAGGGCACTGTGGCATTATCCACAGAGGGCACTGTGGCATTATCTGCAGAGGGCACTGTGGCAGCATCAACAGAGGACTCTGTGGCAGCATCTACAGAGGGCACTGTGGCAGCATCTACAGAGGGCACTGTGGCAGCATCTACAGATGGCAATGTGGCAGCATCTACAGAGGACACTGTGGCAGCATCCACAGAGGGCACTGTGGCTGCATTCACTGAGGGCACTGTGGCACTATCTAAAAAGGGGCTGCCTAATCTTGACATGTGTGTCTGCCAAACACTGCTAACAGAGTCGCCGGACTGCATTTAGCGACACTTAAAGTAGAAAACTGGATTGTTAAAATAAGCACGTGGAGAAATATCTCAAATTTTAAACCTAGCGGTATTATTATAGTAATGTAGTATTATTATAGTAATATACTGTTATAGTAGATCAAATAACTAATTGATTAACAATAATTTGGTATTGTATCAAATTTGAAAGTAATGCGGCCCGTCAACTTCCCATTTTTTCTATATGTGGCCCACTTACCCGGCCGAGTTTGAGACCCCTGTGGTAAAGCAACCTCATTGATTTATGCTGCAAATTTGGGTTGGACACACTCTCTCTAGTGTCCTCACACAATCTCCCCTCCCTCCTTCTGGCTAGTGCCAGGAGAGGGAGGGGTTTGAATGTATTCAAACCTCCTACACTGTGTGCCGCCATTTTCTGAGCAACCGCACAGTGGAGGAGGATTAGATACAGGGCTCAGCAGACAGTAATACATGAACATAATACACACGAACATAATACACACAAACATAAATTACTTGCTCCTGCTGCCGCCTCTACTGGTCTACGCTCTTCTTCCTTGCGCCTTCGCTTCATTGAACATATGGCCGGAAGCCGCGGCCGGAAGTTGTTATCTTACTTTCTGGCAGCGGCTTTATGTCCACATGAAAATGGCGCCGGATTTTGCTCTACGAATGAGCTTTGTTTTGGTCTGTGTTGGAGCGGTGCATGCACCGTTCCCACACAGATGACGCATGCAACTGCGATTGGAACGGCTCCCTTTCGCATTCTCTATGCAGTTGTATGTGCCGTATTCCATCTCTGTATGTGTCGTTAATCGACACATACAGAGATGAAAAAAAATGGCAGCCCCCATAGAGAAGTCAGAAAACATAAAAAAGTAAAACATGAGAACACAATTTAATAAAATGTTTGGAAATATTACATTAAAAGCAATAGTATAAAAAACTATTTATGACACCTTTCCTTTAAGAGGATGTTCCATTTGGACAATACCTATGTGTAAAAAGATTTCCTTGACAATAAACAGATTACAAAGTGTTTCCCCGCTTGGACCCCAGCTATCAGGAACCTGGAAGTAAGTGTCTCTGCAGCACCACCACCGGGGAAATCAAGCATTACACCACATCCATTCAAATCAGTGGGTTGACTGTGTAATGTAGGAAAGGTCCTACAGAGCAAGTGGCGCTATTTGTAACTGCTCTGCGCTCTGGATCATAGATGAATATTCTGACCCACACCCATTCAACTCAGATTCCCTTCTAGTGTATATGTAAATGGGTTTTATAAACTAGACAATACCTTTAAGTTCTTATTATCAGAATGTTCTGAACTTATATAGTCAAATAATAAGACTACATAGGGGATTCATGACTACCAAGTCTCATACAAATAGGAATTCTCCCAAAAAATTAGTAGAAGAGAAAGAAGATCCATAGGTTCACTTGATTTCAGACCTATAATGATAAATTATAATATTCTGCATGATCTAATGTAAGAAATTTGACAAATCTTAAATAGTAGAACCTACCCGCCTGAAGACGCAATGTTGAGGAAGTCATTCTCTGCTGTCCGAGGCACAAACCTCACACAGGTAAGGGTTTCAAATTCCCCCATGGAAGTCTTAATCAAGTTGCGCTGCCAATCACCTGAGGATAAAAGAACAGATAATGAATGTATTGTAGCACAGTTATCATGGCCACCTTAGGTATAAGTAATAAAACACTCACTATAATCAGAGGAAAGAGTGTAGGGCACAATGACAGTCCCATCCGATGATTTTGGCCACAGGCATTCTCTACATTTTATAGCGCTGCGTCCTATTTGTATCAATATGTCTCCTTCTTTTACAGCCCTGGTGATTTCTAAATGAAGAAAACAGTAAAATCAATATGAATAATTAGATATATAACATGTCATCTACAATTGACAATGGACAACATAGAGACAAAGGAACAAATTTTTGGACGTAAACTTTGACTTATGAGGAATGATGAATAATTTAGAATTAATTTACTTTGTATAATACTGCTTTATATCCTATTCCATTATGTGTATGAGGTTTATAGACCACTCTATACACAGATGTTTCCTCAATGTGTTCTCAGTAAGGTCCAGTTATCACCATATTGTTTGGGTTAATATTATATGATGGTGCATGTATACATTGAGAGACTATCCTACAATCTACATAACTGGAGTAATCTTAAGGCTCTGTCACCAAATTATAAGTGCCCTATCTTCTACATAAAGTGATTGGCGCTGTAATGTAGCTAGCAGCAGTGGTTTTTATTTATAAAACCAATCTATTTTCACATAGTTATGAGCTATTTAAGCTTTATGCTAATAACTTTCTTAATGCCTAACTGTATTTTTAACCAAGTGGGCATTGTAAAGAGAAGTGTATGACGCTGACCAATCAGCATCATACACTTCTCTCCACTCATTTACTCTGCACGTAGTGATCCTGCGTTGTTCTCTATGTGCAGTCACATACTCACACATTAACGTTACTAAAGTGTCTTGACAGTAAATAGACATCACCTCCAGCCAGGACGTGATGTCTATTCACAATCTTGACACTTCGGTAACGTTTGTGTGGGACTTACAGCACAGCAAGCGTGATCTCGCGAGATTACGCTATAAATGACAGCTTACAGTGAGATCACGCTCGCTGTGCTGTAAGTCCCACACAAACGTTACCGAAGTGTCAGGATTGTGAATAGACATTGCGTCCTGGCTGGAGGTGATGTCTATTCACTGTAAGACACTTCAGTAACATTAATGTGTGTGTATGTGACTGCACATCATGATCTAGCAAGATCACTATGTGCAGAGTAAATGAATGGAGAGAAGTGTATGATGCTCATTGGTCACTGATTGGTCAGCGTCATACACTCCTCTCGGCAACGCCTACTTGGTCAAAAGTAAAAACACGCCCAGTTCGGCATTAAGAAAGTCATTAGCATAAATCTAAAATAGGTCATAACTTGGTGAAAATTTATCGTTTTTCTAAATAAAAAAACCACTGCTGTTACCTACATTACAGCGCTGATCACATTATGTAGGAGATAGGGCACTTATAATGTGGTGACAGAGCCTCTTTAAGTTACTTGCTTGTTCAGTGTCTGGGCAGAGATTTCTTTGGTGATTTGAAGTCCAGGAGTTGCAGACTTTACACAAGACACTTCACAGTAATATAAACTATCTGTCCTACTAAATTATAATTGCAACTCTGAGCTATTAACAAGGCTTTGCATCAACATCAGTACATGACAGGCAATGCAATACGTTTAGGAAGTTACTCAACTTTGTATGTTTGTTACATTTGTTACATATGTGCATGGTGTAATGCTTAATTTCTGCTCTGGTGGCGCTCAGTTCAACTTGGACTGTGTGGGAGTGGCGCATGCGCCGTTCCCACACACACGGCGTACACCATAGTGGATGGAACGGGCCCTGTTCGCATTCACTATGGGACTTCAGCTGCCGTATTCCATGTCTCTATGTGTCGTTAATCGACACATACAGAAATGGAAAAAAAAATGGCAGCCCCCATAGGGAAGAAATAGTAAAAAAATAAAAAAAAGTAACACACAAACACACAAATAAATACAAAAGTTTTTAATAAAACACTAACATCAAACTAATATAAAAAAAATTTTTTTGGTGACACTGTTCCTTTAAGGAACCTTTCTAACAAGTAGGTATTGTCCAAGTGGACAACCCCTGTAAGCCTATTGTATTTTAGATACCAGGAAGAAAAGTTAGGAAGTTAAGCACAATAATGTATATTATTTTAGAAGGTCAACACTAAACTAAAGGCCCTTTTACACGGGTCAATAATCGGGCAAACAATCGTTCATCTGCTGATCGTATCATTTTAAAAAAGTTAAATATTATCGTTGTCGGCAGCACATCTCCCTGTGCAAACAGTGAGACGCGCTGGCGACATGATAATAATGTATGACACAAAGTAACGACCGCTTGTCATCATACTAGCACCTTGTGAAAGGATCAAACGAGCGTTTACCAACGAGCTGTCTAATTGATCGGCACTCGTTTCTACGACCCAGGACGGGCCGTGTAAGAGGACATTAAATGTCTTTTAGGAATTTGCTTAAGACATCACCGAAATGATTACAAATCATGGAAACAAAATATATGTAATGTGTCACTTCTATTTACTGGTAAACATTATTAATATGCTGTTACCTTTATTGGCCTCAAGTATCCTGCCAAAGGTTCCTGGATCCTCTTCTTCATTCTTAATTTCTGTAAATATTGTAAATATAATGTGGTAATCTGGTATCATACATTTATCTTCAACCGTTCCCTTTTTATATATATTGGACATTGATGAATATCACACTGATGGTCTCTGTAGGAAAATACATTATATAACTTCTACCAAGTCTCACAACTTCTTCTCTGTCACCAGCTCTGTTGCAGTGTCCTCAGCTCAAAACATGATTATTTGGCTTGCAGACATTATATATATATATATACAGTATTGAGATTTACTAACTGTTCTCCACTACTTATGTTTTTTCTTAATTTTTGGCTGCCGTTGCGCATCTAATGTATAAATCACTACATATAAGCAGTTATCTTTATAGTTACACATTAGGTCATTAGCTAAATAAATATAAAACCAGAGACTAAAGAAAAATTGAAACAGTGTAGGAGGCTTAGACATAGAAGAATAACCCAAATAACAGTGAGTAAGTTCTTACCATATTCATTTAGGCCAGGAGTGGAAAGCTGTAAAAGAAATACGTATAATCATTACTAATACTTCAATATATGTGTCATAGAAAGTAATCTATGCCAAAAAAAAAATTGATTTGATAAAATTATTTCCTCTTTACAAATTACATGGTGGATTTTAATGTGCCACAATCCTTATCATAAACTATTCATATAAACAAAAGTCTAATAAAAAAAGGGCTAAGAGATAAATAATAAGAGAAAATCCATTGCCTGGTTGTTCACAAGTTAAAAATTTGGAAAGATAAGTCAAGAACGCTTGAGTAGAAGAGAAGAATTAAAGATCCTCCCAAAAACTCAAGTCAAAACACTGGTGTATCAACAACATGAAATACTAGATTATTAGGATTTTATTATTTAATATAATTCAGATTTGAGTGTTATCCATTGAATGGTGCTAAATGTCTCAGGGATGACACTGAAGGGTAGACTCTTCTTCCTATCCAAAAATCTGCCGATAGCAGTTTAATAAACCTAAATAGCTCTACTGTCTTCTAATGTCGTCCAAATAAAAAAAGGGAACGGAAGGGAGACTTTTAGGACAAATGAGAGGATATTATTCTAATGTAGAGAAATAAGTCTGTTATCTTACCTGTAATGATGGAGATAGAGGTACACCTGTCACAGGTCCCGCTACACATAGCAGGAGGAGGAAGCAGATCTTCTCACCCATGTTGCTGAGATATCTCTACAATATTGGAAGGATTTGTTCCTTGTCCGGATGAATGCTATCCTACATGTCAGGAACGCCTTATATACATGTATGTAAATCTATCCAATCACAAAGCAGAAGTAAAATATATCTGTAATGGTCAGAAGAAGAGCCTGGAGCAGGTATATGCCTGTTACCGATGTACAATTATCTTTATGTATGACCTCGTGGTGACTACATGGAGATGTTCTTCAATTTGTTCAGCAATTCAACTGAGTTTTATGGTCTACTGACAACATCATTTTTTCATGTTCAGCTAATTACTTTGTGTATCAAGAACTTTCTTGGGGAATGTGATCATTTATACTTTACAAATCCTTCCTCACCAAACAGTTAGAAAAATTCCTTAGATGAAATTAACTTTATATTTACATTCCCATTATTTAGGAATAATCCCAGGAGTCAACAAAAGAGGAGGATCCTGACTTTGGACTAAAATGGCCGGTATGATGTGATCTATGAATCATATCCAACTTGTAAGGGCATCCGAGCGTTCTTATCAGGAGGATTTCTCTCAGGATAAAGGTGCAGGGTTGTGGTAAAGATCTGATGGTAAAGCTGGGAAGAAAAAGAGAGATTTGGCATCAAAATAGCTCCCAGACTTCTTTCTTGGTTGTCGACAGCAGCGTGATCAAGAAGGGCGCAGAAAACGTCACCTTAAAGGGAATGTGACGCTAGAAAAAAATTTATATTTATTTTAGTTAAACAGTTAGTGTATAGGTGATTAAACATTGTTCTAATTTTTTTAATTTTTTCACGAGTCAGGAAATATTATAAATTAGATTCTAATTTATAATATTTCCCAGTGCTGGTCACTAGATGGAGCAATTCCCAAAATTGCAGCATTGCATGTGGTAAAGCAACCACATTGCTTTATGCTGCAAAATTTGAGAAAACTCACTCGCTCTAGTGAGCTCTCAGAATCCCCCCCTCCTTTATCCTGGCTAGTGCAGGGAGAAACGAGGGGATTGAACGGTCAAACCTCCTACACTGTGAGTCACCATTTTTTGAGCGAATACACAGTGTAGTAGGTTTACATAAACTAGTAAACACACAGTAAAACACTTACTTACACAGAAATAACTTACCTGCTCCAGCCGCCGCCGCTCCCTCCGGTCCGTCCGCTCCGTCTGCTACCTCCCGCTCCAAGTGCACAAGTCCGGAAGCCGCGACCGGAAGTAGTAATCTTACTGTCCGGCAGCGACTTCCGGTCCACAGGAAAATGGCGCCGGACGTCGCACAGTTCAACTTGGACTGTGTGGGAGCGGCGCATGCACCGTTCCCACACAGATGGCGTACAGCATAGTGGATGGAACGGGCCCCGTTCGCATTCACTATGGGACTGTATGTGCCGTATTCCATGCCTGTATGTGTCGTTAATCGACACATACAGAAATGGAAAAAAAATGGCAGCCTCCAAAGGGAAGAAAAAGTTCAAAAATAAAAAAAATATAAAACACAAACTCACAAATAAATATAAAAGTTTTTAATAAAACACTAAAATCAAACTGATGTAAAAAAAAATTTTTTCGTGACACTGTTCCTTTAACGACAATCTCCAAAGAGAGTGATAGAAGAAAGTTAATTAGTTCTTTCATCACCTCATTTATGACAAGATATCCAGGGAAGTGCTGTTATGCACACATTACTTTTTACATGAACGAGAGATTAGGGGAAACAGCCAGGAATCACAATTCAGTACCAGAACCGTTTACCAAGGTTTTTGTATAAAACGGTGATGAGACCGCCAAATGCAGTTCAGTGTTGAGCGGAAATGGGGTGACCTGGTCGTGCACACAAGAGAGAGTGAGATGTAAGAGATGTCGGAGAAGCTGTTGCATAACCTGCTGATAGTGGCGGCATCAATGTTGGAACTGTGGCAGAGGTCCTGGAGGAAATTGTGGGTGGTAGACAGGAGTCTCCCCACTGTGTGTGGGTTCGATTGTGTGAGCAGTAGTGGGTATCGACAGAAATCTGCCTTAGGACAGCAAGTGAGCAGCCAGCCAATTTGCAGCCTACTAGGACTTAAAGAGGCTCTGTCACCAGATTATAAGTGCCCTGTCTCCTACATAATCTGATCGGCGCTGGAATGTAGATAACAGCAGTGGTTTTTATTTTGAAAAACGATCATTTTTGAGCGAGTTAGGAGCAATTTTAGATTTAGTTTCTTAAAGGGAATGTGTTGCCAGCAAAATTTTTTTTTTTTTTTTAGTTAAACAATTAGTGTGTAGGTGATTAAACATTGTTCTAATTTTTTTTTTTTTTTTCACGAGTCAGGAAATATTATAAATTGGATTCAATTTATAATATTTCCCAGCACTGGTCACTAGATGGAGCAATTCCCAAAATTGCAGCATTGCATGTGGTAAAGCAACCACATTGCTTTATGCTGCAAAATTGGGAAAAAATCCCTCGCTCTAGTGAGCTCTCAGAATCCCCCCCTCCTTTATCCTGGCTAGTGCCGGGAGAAACGAGGGGTTTGAACGGTCTAACCTCCTACACCGTGTGTCGCCATTTTTTGAGCTAACACACAGTGTAGAAGGTTTACATACACTAGTAAAACACACTGAAACATGAACATACATAGAAATCACTTACCTGCTCCAGTCGCCGCCGCTCCCTCCGGTCCGTCCGCTCCGTCTGCTGCCGCTGCTCCATGTGCACAATTCCGGAAGCCGCGACCGGAAGTAGTAATCTTACTGCCCGGCCGCGACTTCCGGTCCACAGGAAAATGGCGCCGGACGGCGCGCATTTCAATTCGGACTGTGTGGGAGCGGCGCATGCGCCGTTCCCACACACACGGCGTACACCATAGTGGATGGAACGGGCCCCGTTCGCAGTCCCTATGGGACTGGAGCTGCCGTATTCCATGTCTGTATGTGTCGTTAATCGACACATACAGAAATGGAAAAAAAAATGGCAGCCCCCATAGGGAAGAAAAAGTGTAAAAATAGAAAAAAGTAACACACAAACACACAAATAAATATAAAGTTTTTAATAAAACCCTAACATAAAACTGATATAAAAAAAATAAATGTTGGTGACACTGTTCCTTTAATGCCCAACTGGGCGTGTTTTTACTTTTGACCAAGTGGGTGTTGTAAAGAAGTGTATGAGGCTGACCAATCACTGACCAATCAGTGTCCTACACTTCTCATTGTTCCAGCCCAGCATGATCCACAGCACAGTGAGATTGTGCAGTGAAAGAAGCTGGGCTGGAACAATGAGAAGTGTATGTCACTGATTGGTCACTGATTGGTCAGCCTCATACACTTCTTTACAACACCCACTTGGTCAAAAGTAAAAACACGCCCAGTTGGGCATTAAGAAACTAAATCTAAAATTGCTCATGACTTGCTCAAAAATTATCGTTTTTCAAAATAAAAACCACTGCTGTTCTCTACATTCCAGCGCCGACCAGATTATGTAGGAGATAGGGCACTTATAATCTGGTGACAGAGCCTCTTTAATTGCCAGATCAAACCCCTACATTAAGAAGTCTACCACAGTAAAAAGAGTAAGGTAGCCGTCATACCTCGTCTGAGCCATGTCTAAACTTCTGCCTCCCACATTGTGAAATTCTAAAAACATGTGGCCATACACCATTGGCGCTGGTCTGAGAATATTTGTAAGAACTGCTGTTTTGTACCATTGTAAGACATATGATTATTGACGATATTATTATTAAATCATAATAATATTGAACAACAACAATATCTCCACGTAAGTTCTAGGGGACGCTCGGCAAAGAAAGCGCACCAACAAAAATGTATATATTAAAAGAGAAAGTATAGTATATACAGAATCAGTCAAGCAAATTGATAAAACAAACATTCACAATTCTGCACCTAAGTTGACAATAACACCAAAACAACACACCAAAATCAAAGAAAGATCAACCAAGAAATCATTGGATAATATGACAAAGATCAGTTAAACACCAAACAATCACCATGTTAATAGTAAAATCTGCCAATAACCATTCTATTCACCTAGATACAATACAATACAATACAATACAATACGTCAAATGAAAAGCCATCAATATATTCACCTTAGCAGAGTTTCTCCTGGCATAAACCAAATCTTTCTATGGTCCTCCCTAGAGATATTTCTCGTCCTCCTTTCTTCCCCTCAGAGGTCCAAACCTGGGTATTTTATACCCATTTTGGGACACCCACAATGTGCTCCCACTGCCAGCCTGGAGAGACAGAGTGTCTAACCTATGATCAAAGAATTGTTTGAGCTATCTTAGCTTTTCCTCATCAATACTGTATTCGTAAAAAGAATCATGACGTCATCTCTTCCCGTAATTAGCATTAGATATGACACTCTGAGCCTCCTAGGTTTGCATACAGATGACAAATCACATAGAAGGTAGACCTGTCGACCAGCTGTTATCATACCTCGCACCTCCACTTAAATGGGCAAACTCTTGTGCTCTCGGGAACCTTTGAAATGTAAGTTACTGTAACCACTTACAGTATCTGTACAACCTGATTAGCAATGCATAGGGCTTAATCACATAATCCAATTTCCTGCATATCTTGATTATTAATTAGCCTTTGTTAAGACCAACAGACCCCAGACATATAAACTATAGAAAACGTATTTAGACCCTTCGCTATATTATTAACTCTTCATTTTTTTTATACAGCTAATTACATTCACCTTATACACAATGTAGCATATACAGATATTTCATCTGTGTATTTTACACCATCTTTGATCCAACATCCCAACGACGGTTGTATACCCCCTAGGTCTCACTTTATAAGCTGATCAACTACTACCTATGATAACTCCCATGACAGCCAAACTTGGCCTAAAAGACGTAACATTGGACCTGGTAGCTATTCTTCTACATAATAGCATCTTCTCCTAATATGACTGTTCCACTTCATTTCTGAGGACAAGATCTTATGCCTAATTGTATCTATTCTTATCATCCTGCATTTATAAGAAGGTCAGAGGTTACTTATCAGTGTACACCTACAGGCATAATGTGTAGTCCATCACCAGGATTTTAGACAAAGTGAGGCCCTGGGCAAAGTTAAATGTGGGGCTTCAAATGCTGAACTACTGTATCAATAATGCAGTCAATTCAGAAGGATGTGTGCAGAAAATGGCATCACTGATTTCTAGCACGTCCAGGAGCAAGCTCCAAAAGCGTATGTACCCCCTCTCACACAAAAAAAATGGCAACCAATAGCAGTACATTACCCTATTATAACGGCAACCTTTAATTGAATTCCCATAGATTGTTTATTAGATACTGGTTCGGAAGTCACAACAATCTCAAGGAAACGATATCACTCAGTTTGGACAAACAGATAAGTTAGAGAATCCTTGTTTGAATCTCATGGCTGCCAACAATTTGCTTATTCCTGTCATAGGAGTGACATGGATGGACAAAGAAATTTTTGTTAGAATTTTTCCATGTAAAGCAGTGGTTGTGGTGGAGGAATCTATTCGGCCTGGAATAGAGGTTTTACTCTGCAAAAATGTTCTTCAAGACCTAAATGGGCAGCTTTTCCAAGAATTAAGCACCTATTACACCGGCCGATTTTTGCCAGTGCAGCGAGTGATGATCGACGAGACATCGTTGATCGGAGCTCGTTTGCTGTTGTCAGAAGGAGCTATGGATGGGGACGAGCGGTCGTTACTCCGATCGCTAGTTGCCATACATTATTATCATGTCGGCAGCACAGAGAGATGTGCTGCCGACAACGATAATATTTAACTTTTTTAAAATGAAACGATCACCAGATGAACGCTATCAATGCTTGTCTGCCCAATAATCGCCCAGTGTAAAACTCCCTTTAGGAAATGTTTACTGGCAAGATGTATTTCATTTAAGGGACAAAACAGTCATTTCAACAACTACAGATATTTTGTGAGCAAAATAAATGAGCCCAGATAGAGGATAGAGTAGGACTGGTCAAGGTCCCATACAGGGGATCGATTAAGTTAACTGCACATCAAGAGATAACGTTTCCCTTAGGCCTCATGCCCACTTCAGTTATTTTCTCCAGGGTGCTATCCGTTTTTTTAACTGATAACACACTGACACATTCATTTCTATGGGGCCATGTACACTTCCATTGTTTTGACGGTTCCGTTCGTTCGTTCCATCAAAAGTAGAGCAGCTCCTACTTCTGTCCATCGTTCAGTGACCGTGGGGCCCATTGAAGTCTATGGGTCTGTCAAAATAACGGACGGCACACGGAAGGCATCTCTGTGCCTTCCGTTATTGATGGATTCGTTGCCAAGCAACTGCAGGGCGTGCCAAAGTTCACAGCATTCAATACACAAGATGGACGTTGAGAGACTGATCAGCATGGTGCATGGCCACTCAGAACTGTGGGCTACGCGATGAGAATTCTACCACGACCACTATAAAAATAACGCAGCGTGGGAGCATCTGTCCAAGGAGCTTTTGCAGCGCAGCTGGGAGCAGGGAACTAGTGCACAGTGTCAGAAAATAAGTATATACACACATTGCACTTTGCTGTAATTGTTTTATTTAGTACCTGTTTTGCCATTATGCCATTGTATGCTATTTGGTAGTCAAACTTTACGCACACAAGCTAATGTTTTATTACAATAACCCGCTGTCCATGTGCTAACGCTGCACCAAATTTGGTATACACTTTGCACATCTCCAAGTGTGTCAGAGGGTGGCGGAAACCTCGCAAAATCGCCATGGCCCCTTCATCTGATCCATGGGGGTGCATCTAGTTTGACCCCCTACGATCACACATATTGCCTGTTATATTTCTAGTGCAATATCAAAGTTTTTTTTTATTTCAAAGTCCACGAGGTAAAAACTAGATGGAATTCATGCCATGACCAATTTAGACACGAGCGGTCCAAAATAGGAAAAAGCGGTCAGACGCCATCCATGAAAAAAGCGTACATGTTTACGAAGCAGCTCATGTTCCTAAAAGATGTAATGGAACTTCGTCCGTTAGTATATTTTTAACAGTTTTTAGTCAATTTTAAATTAATATTTAAATTTTAGACTCAATTATTAAAGCAATGTTAGTATCATCCGGACTTATTTCAGGCCTATTACAGGCCTATTATTATTTTGTTTAAAGAGGCTCTGTCACCAGATTTTGCAGATAGGCGCTGCAATGTAGATTACAGTAACGTTTTTATTTGTAAAAAACGAGCATTTTTGGCCAAGTTATGACCATTTTTGTATTTATGCAAATGAGGCTTGCAAAAGTCCAAGTGGGCGTGTTTAAAGTAAAAGTCCAACTGGGCGTGTATTATGTGCGTACATCGGGGCGTTTTTACTTCTTTTACTAGGTGGGCGTTGTGTATAGAAGTATCATCCACTTCTCTTCAGAACGCCCAGCTTCTGGCAGTGCAGACACACAGCGTGTTCTCGCGAGATCACGCTGTGACGTCACTTCCTGCCCCAGGTCCTGCATCGTGTCAGACGAGCGAGGACACATCGGCACCAGAGGCTACAGTTGATTCTGCAGCAGCATCGGCGTTTGCAGGTAAGTCGATGTAGCTACTTACCTGCAAACGCTGATGCTGCTGCAGAATCAACTGTAGCCTCTGGTGCCGATGTGGCCGACACGATGCAGGACCTGGGGCAGGAAGTGAGTGACGTCACAGCGTGATTTCTCGAGAACACGCTGTGTGTCTGCACTGCCAGAAGCTGGACGTTCTGAAGAGAAGTGGATGATACTTCTCGTCAGAACGCCCAGCTAGTAAAAGTAGTAAAAACGCCCCGATGTACGCACATAATACACGCCCAGTTGGACTTTTACTTTAAACACGCCCACTTGGACTTTTGCAAGCCTCATTTGCATAAATACAAAAATGGTCATAACTTGGCCAAAAATCCTTGTTTTTTAAAAATAAAAACGTTACTGTAATCTACATTGCAGCGCCTATCTGCTGCAATAGCAGATAGGGGTTGCAAAATCTGGTGACAGATTAAAGAGCGTATGCATATTTCTTTTTTGGAGGCTGAGGCGATTGTACGAACCCTGCTTCCCCTTTATTTTTTTAACCTGCTTGCAATGTCAAACATAGCGGCAATTCACAGTACAGAATTATGTGAACTACCACAACAAGCGTGTAAGGAATTGACCATTAAATAGCTTCTAAATTATGTCGTAGAAAGAACCTTAGGTCCCAGCACTATGCCATGTTCATGACAGCTGATAGTCGTAGGTGCATGTAGTCGCAACACCCACCAACAGGATGTACAGTTGATTGCCTGCTATGAGGAAAGTGTATCCCTTATTAATTGTGCAAAAATTAGTAATATCAACCTCAAATTTTTTTCATGAAATATAAATGTTTTACATTTTTTATTTTATTCCAAAGAACAACCGACAATCCGGAAGATGCCCAGGAATTAGACTGTGATGCTACGCAGCTAGATTCGACTCCACCAACGGAATCTCCTCAAGTAACAACCGAGGACACATTGCAGACATCCACCATGACTCAGTTGGCTTCAAACGAAGAACCTCGGAGCACTTTACGGCACAAACGTGGGTCTGTTGCTGTGGACAACAGGGCTCTAATTGACTCCAGAGTCCTGGAGTATCTTAACGAAAGCAAATGCGAAAATACCAGAGGGGACATTACTTTGCAGCCTCTTACGTGCCTTCCAGAAGATAGTGGTCTTCGAGTACAGGGAGCGATCATCGTTATGCTCCAGACAGCAAAGCCACCAAATTATCCAAGGCCCATCTTCCGTTCAGTGGATTTGTGGCGTCTGCATAATGATGAGCTCATTGACAGTGGAGTGCCAATTTCAAACACTGTTACACCGGAAGCGCAACCACCGTCCCGCCTACATTATAGGCCTTCATATGAGTCCTCCTCTAGCTTGTTCAGCCAGGATAGAGGCCTGAATATACGGCCTGATTATTATGGCCAAAGTTTCTAAGGTAACGTGGCATACCCCTACCAAGGGCATCATCAAGGCCACAAAATGCATGACAGACATGCCCCCGCTCGAACTGCTCCCCCTCCTGCAGGACCATCAAGTCATGACCTTTTTGAACTGTAATGTTTGAATTACTCAATGTTATCTTTTTGGCACCATGTTGGTGAATATAAAACATGTTGGTTTGTTTTCTTTGTTGATTAATAGACTTGTTTGAGTTTACCTAATAATTTTATTAATTTTAAAAAGTGTCTTAACTAATTGTGTAGCGTACTTTGTTTTTTTAAAAATTAGCACATATACTGTTACATTGTACATATACTAGGACCTATTGTGCCTGGTGAGATTAGCGTCTCAAACAGGGCAATCTTTTTTTTCTAAGCTCTATTGTTTACTGAACTGTACCAGTCTATATCAACAGAGCTAATAAAAAGAAGATTAACATTTGTATCTAACGATACTCAGGCCCCACAACATTGTTTTCATGAAAATTAGCTATTTTTGAAATAGTATTTTTTTTAATAATTTTTATTAAAACCTTGTCATGTTTGTTCAAACCAAAGATAAGATGCAGGCGGCTCATTCAATACATAATGAGGCATTTGTTAATATTTTTGCAAATTAAATTTTTAGCATGGTCAATGAATTTGGCCTTTTATAGTAAGACCAAATACTATAATTTTTTAAAAATAAGTAATTTTGTGTACAAAATAAAAAATTTATTTAGCAAAAATATATCAGCTCACAAGCCCACGTCAAGGGCCCGCATTGTCTTGCGAGTCCTTACACTAACTAGCCAAACAGGTATACGTTTTTAAAATAACAACTATAACCATTCTTGAAAATGAAATATTTACTATAATATATACTAGCAGAACCGATAGAGTCCTGCTGCCAGGGAGCTGATCCTTCAGGGGTCAGGAAATAGTCCACATAAATTTCACGGATAGTCAGCCCAGATGATCCAAGTCTTCGATGTGTCGTATGATCGAGAGGGGTCCTCTGCAGAAGCACCATATTGGTCTATATCCGTGTCCAAACAGGTATCGAGATTCCTGGTGCAGTTGTGTAATAAGACACACCCTTGTGTCAACAGGGTCCCATTGTCTGTATGACGGACATCAGCACTCTTCATTTATGGGTTAAAATGCCAAAGGCGCAATCCACACACCGACATGTACATGTTAGGCGATAATTAATATTTCTTTCTTTTCTTAAGAATAATTAAAAATAAAATAAAATATTTACCTCCTGTTGTCTAAACCTTGACGAGGACATGGACGCATTATGTGGGGAGATCCTTCATCAGTCACAATTACAAATTGGGCTTACGGTCCAGATGATAACAGTAGTGGTCTGGGGGACAGGAGGGACAGCTGATTGGATTGGAGCCGTTCACCCATTCTGGAAGCCCTGAAAATGTGAGCATCCACAGTGCTCCCATTGGCCCCAATATCCACAATTATAAACCTGTAGTTGCTGTCAGCCAAGGCCAACAGCACTACAGAGAAAAACTGCTTATAATTGTAGTATTGGAACCCTGAGTGAGGCAGCCACATCACACGAATGTGCTTCCCATCAAGCGCCCCAATGCAATTTGGAAATTGGGTGGATTCAAGATAGACATCGGCAATTCTTAACCAATCTTCTGCCATTGGCTGTGGCATCACTGTCTCTCTCAGTAGAGGCCAGATAGCCTCGCACGTCACCCGGATAATACGATAAATGGTGGTGTTCCCCAGAAGAAACACGTAGTGTAGAGAGGCAAATGAGTAAAATAAAAATATGAGTATATTCAAAATAGGGAACATTTTACGTTTATGCTAGCAGAATCAGTGGGATATGGCAGGTTTTTGGAAAGGGGATAGTTTACGTTTATGCTAGAAGAATTAGTTAGAAAGGGGGCATTTACGTTATAATCAGTCGTTCTTCAGAGTAACACAGCGCCTCATATAAGTGTCCAGGAGAGTGATTCCAGGACGCACGGCCTCCAGCAGACAATCAAAGGTGCTGATTGACATACAACAGAAATTGACAAATTTTTTTGTGTGCTGCCACAAGCCATGGTGGAGGGTATGGAAATGCCCTCTAGTAGCCCATTGGGAGACAATTGGAAGAACGCATTACCTCCTACTCCATCTTCTTCAAGCATATGAGGTTGCTGTCCAAAGCACCGAGAAGGAAGCCAAGCTAAAAGGACACAATCAACTGGTTTGGAGCTCATTTTTCCAGTCCAAAAGTCACAAGAAACCAAAGCAAGCCAGGCAGGGGAATCTCAAACTGTTCTCTATGTTCTGAAAGCTACAGAAAACAGCGCCAAAACGATCATGTGACATTCCTATGGGTGTTTCCTGTGACATGTGACAAGTTCAATTGAAGTTTTATACCTTCCATTGTTTTAACGGACCGTTAAATGGCTGACAAACGGAAGCCCAGAGTTAGTTTAAAACGGAACAACGGAATTGACACGGAGTGACAACGAAAACCACATGGATGTCACAACAAACACAGGGATCCGTTTAAAACAGACGTGTAAAACGTTGAAGGATGTGTGCATGAGGCCTAAGCAGTGCGGCACCTGCCATGAGGCCAGGTGAGCCGACGACCTCAGGCGGCACCACCTACCCAAACGGGGGGGGCGGCATTTTCAGCCCGGGACGGACTGGACCGGGGGGAGGGGCCATGCAGACGCACATAGATAGCAGACGTGCTGAACGTCTGAAACACTCCTCCTCCTCTCTGACGCTGTATGCAGCCAAGAGAAGAGCAAGTCTGCAGGAGGAGCGACAAGCAGCACGAGGTAAGTTCCTGACTTGCTTGGACCTGGACCCGTGACGTGATTATACTGCAAGGGGGGGTCTGGGCATTTTACCGACAGCAGAGGGCTCTATGGGGCTGGAATGATCCACCCCATAGAGCCCTCACATCACTATAATGGAAGGATTAGTGTGGGTGGGGGAGGGTCTGAGCGTCTGACTTACTGCAGAGAGCTCTATTGGGGGGGATTCTGCCCCCCCCTTTAGAGCAGTCAGTCAGATGCTCAGACCCCCCTAACCTTTCAGTATAGTAACTAGTCAGGGCTCAATGGTGGGGGATAATTCCCCCCTATAGAGCCCTCTGCTGTCAGTAAAACGCCCAGACACCCCACCCCCTTGCAGTATACTCCTGGCTTTGTAGCTTTCCTGTGCTTAATTAGCGTGGGAAAGCTACAAGCAGAGCTGTGACTGGTGAGTCTCACAGTCACTCCCAGTGCACACTGCATGCAGCAGCTGCAGCATTCAGTCTGACTGTGAGTCTCTCACCAGTCACCACCCACACGCAGCAGACAGGAGAGACTAATAGTCGTTCAATAAACCCTCAACTACTACAGTTTCACAGGCATTGCCTGTGAAGCTTTCTATAGTGTAGTGGTTAGCTTGTCTGCCTTACATATGGAGGTTGCTGGTTCAAATCCCAGCTGTGTTTTTTTTTTGTTTTTTTTTTGTTTTTTTTTTTATATATATTAATATCTTACTTGTATTGGGCTTTGTTCACACTAGCATTAATATGTCTCCGTTCGCTAGGTTTCCGTTCTTTTGAACGGAAATAAAAGTTCTGCAGACTCCACTTTTGTTTCTTTTAAAAAAAAACGGAAACTTAGCGAACGGAGACAAACGGAAAGCAACTGATACAAAAGAATTACCATTGAAAGCAATGGTAATTCTAATGGAGCCGTTGCTTTCCGTTTAACGTATTGATTCTCTCTTCCTCTGACGGAAGAGAGGTAAACGTATATTAATGCTAGTGTGAAAGAAGCCTTAGGGCCTGTTCACATCAGCGTTGGCTTTCCGTTCTGGGGTTCCGTTGGAGGTAACCCCGCAACGGAAAGTTAAACTGAATCCACAGCTTCCGTTTCCGTCACCATTAGCGCAGTCGACTGCGCTATTGATTCCATCACAAAAACTGAAACCTGCCGGAATGGGGATGAACGGAAACCATTAGCAATGTTTCCGTCACCATTGATTTCAATGGTGACTGAAACGGAAGCTGTGGTTTCAGTTTGACTTTCCGTTGCGGGGTTCACCCGACGGAAACCTCCCACGGAACCCCGGAACGGAAAGCAAACGCTGATGTGAACAGGCCCTAATCCTTCCCCATAAACCTGCCCACGCTAATTAAAATAAATATATTATATAATGTATATAGCGCTGTATCCTGTATCCGTCAGGTCAGCGGGTCCTGCAGGATCGAGCTGTTACCAATCACATCTAAGTTCATAACTTAGATGTGATCGGTAATAGGCGACCTAATGGATTCAGGTCTCAGCGCTATATACAGCTGCTCTGTATACAGGATACAAAGCAGCTGTATCTCAAAAAGTACAAATAATTTTCAATGAAAAGTAATTAAAACTTGCACCAATCGCATTAATAGATATCTTTATATATCATAGTGACATGTCCGAAGTTTTCATCGGTGGGGGACCGAGCACTGAGGCCCCCACCGATCGCTAAAACGAAGCAGCAGAAGTGCTCGGGTGAGCGCTGTGCCGCTTCATTTATGATCGACTTTCAGCCGAGTGAGCGGTGTACGGACTCCTAGACTTTCTATTGAGCCCGTACACTGCTCCAAGGAAAGCCAAACAGAATTGAAGCGGCACACCGCTCACCCGAGCACTTCTGCTGCTTCGTTTTAGCGACTAGTAGGGGGTCTCAGTGTTCGGACCCCACTGATCAAAACTTCTGACATGTCAAAAGTTTTTTAAAAAGTTGTTACACTTTAAAGAGAATCTTTCACCTGCCCACAGATTTGCATTTGAGTGCAGCATGTAATGGTCAGGGCTGCACAAACTCTGGGGCACTTTACATTTTTTTTCCTACCCTCTTTCCTTACTTAGATATCGGTGCCGTAATGTTTGGCGCCGATATTTAAATAACCCCATGAACTGCCAATGGGGCGGTAATTGGCAAGGGGGCGTGTAACATCGCTGTGACACTGTCCAATCAGCTACGGACAATGTCAACAGCAAGAACTGGAGAGAGGAGAGCATGTGCGCGTGCACACGCTGTTACTCTTCAGCTCTCGGCAGGCAAGTACAAGACTGATCTCAGGTGAGAGATCAGTCTTGTCGTCCTTGTCTGCCGAGAGCTAAAGAGTGAGAGCGTGCGTGCGCGCACAGCTCCGATGCCATGAAACAGAAGAAGAAGAATTCACACTCTTCTTCTCCTCTTCTGTTCCGTAGTGGTGGCGGAGCTGCGCGCTCACTGGCACGCACTCTCTCTACCAGCTCTTGCTGTAACGCTGTCCATTGCTGATTGGACAGTGTCACAGCGATGTTACACGCCCCCTTGCCAATTACCTCCCCATTGACAGTTCAGGGGGTTATTTAAATATCGGGCGCCAAATATTACAGCACCGATATCTAAATAACGAAGGAGGCTAGGAAAAAAATGTAAAGTGCCCCAGAGTTTGTGCGGCCCTCCCCATTACATGCTACACTCAGCTGTACATGTATGGGGAGGTGAAAGGTTCTCTTTAAAAGAAAGGTGTTATAATTATTTTTTTTTTATTTGATATGTTTTATTTTATGGGCCTAATTTTTCTAATTATTTTAAAATGTTCCTGAAGGTAGCTATTTATTCATATGTCTGTGGAGGCAGCCAACTTTATTTTTCTTTTTCATACTGCTAATTTTTGTTTTGCAGGTTCCGCTGGACCATTTGGACTACGTCGTAGATTCGTTGGACTACTTCGCTGATGTAAGCTTTTTTTTTTTTTTTTTTTAATAAAATGGTTAAAGTGGATTGTGTGGAAGATTTGTCATTTCAATCAAATACATTTCTTTATGTCTCTGTTTTTTAACCCCTTAAAGGGAATGTGTTGCCAGAAAAACATGTTTTTTTTTAAAAAATTAAACATTTAGTGTGTGGGTGATTAAACATTGTTCAAATTTTTTTTATTTTTTTGCACGAGTCCATGTAATATTATAAATTATTTCTAATTTATAATACTACCCATTTTTGGTCACTAGATGGAGCTGTTCCCAAAATTGCAGCATTGCAACATTGGGTTAAAAGCCCTCGCTCTAGTGAGCTCTCAGCATCCCCCCCTCCTTTATCCTGGCTAGTGCCGGGATAAACGAGGGGATTGAAAGGTTTAACCTCCTACACTGTGTGTCGCCATTTTTTGAGGTAACCCACAGTGTAGTAGGTTTACATACAGTAGTAAACACACACAAACACTAACATACATTGAAATCTCTTACCTGCTCCTGCCGCCGCGGCTCCCTCCGGCCCGTCCGCTCCCTTTGCTGCCGCTGTTCCATGTGCATAAGTCCGGAAGCCGCGACCGGAAGTAGTAATATTACTGTCCGGCCGCGACTTCCGGTCCACAGGAAAATGGCGCCGGACGGCGCCAATTTCGAATAGGACTGTGTGGGAGCGGCGCATGCGCAGTTCCCACACAGACGCCGTACACGGCAGTCAATGGGACGGGAGCCGTTCGCAGTCCCTATGGGACTGTGGCTGCCGTATTCCATGTCTGTGTGTGCCGTTAATCGACACACACAGAAATGGAACAAAAAATGGCAGCCCCCATAGGGAAAAAAAAAGTGTAAAAATAAGAAACAGTAAAACACAAACACACAAATGAAAATAAACGTTTTTATTAAAGCACTAACATCTTTAACATATAAAAAAATTATTTGTGATGACACTGTTCCTTTAAGGACGCAGCCTAGTTTTGGCCTTAAGGCTCAGAGCCCATTTTTCAAATCTGACATATTTCACTTTATGTGGTAATAACGTCGGAATGCTTAAACCTACCCAAGCGATTCTGAGATTGTTTTCTCGTGACACATTAGGCTTCATGTTCGTGGTAAAATTTGGTCGATATATTCAGTGTTTATTGGTGAAAAATTGCAAAATTTAGAGAAAATTTTGAAAAAATTGCATTTTTCAGAATTTAAATGCATCTGCTTGTAAAACAGACGGTTATACCACTCAAAATAGTTACTAGTTCACATTTCCCATATGTCTACTTTAGATTGGCATCGTTTTTTGAACATTCTTTTATTTTTCTTGGACGTTACAAGGCTTAGAACATAAACAGCAATTTCTCATATTTTTAAGAAAATTTCAAAAGCCTTTTTTTTAAGGTACCTCTTGAGTTATGAAGTGGCTTTGTGGGGCCTATGTATTAGAAACCCTGATAAAACACCCCATTTTAAAAACTAGACCCCTCAAAGTATTCAAAACAGCAGTTAGAAAGTTTTTTAACCCTTCAGGCATTTCACAGGAATTAAAGCAAAGTGGAGGTGAAATTTGCAAATTTCATTTTTCTTGCTGAATTTCAATTTTATTCATTTTTTTTTCTGTAACACAGAAGGTTTTACCAGAGAAACACTACTAAATATGTATTTTCCAGATTCTGCAGTTTTTAGAAATGTCCCACATGTGGCCCTACTGCGCTCGTGGACTAAAAGACAAGCCCTAGAAGCAAAGAAGCACCTAGTGCATTTTGAGTCCTCTTTTTTATTAGAATATATTTTAGGCAGCATGCCAGGTTTGAAGAGGTGTTGAGGTGTCAAAACAGTAGGAATCCCCCAATAGTGACCCCATTTTGTAAACTACACCCCTCAAGGAATTCATTTAGGGTTGTTGTTACCATTTTGACCGCACATTTTTTTCACAGCACGTATTTGAATTGGGCTCTGAAATGAAAAAAATTTCATTTTTTCCAATAAAATGTCATTTGTGATCAAAATTTCTTATTTTCACAGGGAACAAAATACCCCATTTTGTTGCCCAATTTGTCCTTAGTGTGGCAGTACCCCATTTGTGGTGATAAACTGCCGTTTGGGCCCATGGGAGGGCTCAGAAGGAAAGGAGCGCTATATGTTTGTTGGAGTCCAGATTTTGTTGGATTGGTTTTCGGGTGCCATGTCGCATTTGCAGAGCCTCAGAGGTATCAAAGCAATGGAAACCCACCAAAAGTGACCCCATTTTGGAAACTACACCCCTCAAGGAATTCATTTATGGTTGTTGTTAGCATTTTGACCGCACAGTTTTTTCACAGCACCTATTTCAATTGGGCTGTGACATTAAAAAAATGTCATTTTTTCCAATAAGATGTAATGTTTTACCAAAATTTCTTATTTTCACAAGGAACAAAATACTCAATTTTGTTGCCCAATTTCTCCTGAGTGCATCAATACCCCATTTGTGGCAATAAACTGCCGTTTGGGCCCATGGGAGGCCTCAGAAGGGAAGGAGCGCTGTGTGTTCTTTGGAGTACAGATTTTGCTGGTTTGGTTTTCGTGTGCCATGTCACATTTGCAGAGCCCCAGAGGTATCAAAGCAATGGAAACCCACCAGAAGTGACCCCATTTTGGAAACTACACCCCTCAAGGAATTCATTTATGGGTAATGTGACCATTTAGACCCCATAGTTTCTTCACAGAACTTATTTGAATTGGGCTGGGAATTTAAAAAAAATATATTTTTTCCAATAATATGTCATTTTAGCTCAAAAATTCTTATTTTCACAAGAAACAAAATACTCAATTTTGTTGCCCAATTTGTCCTGAGTGCGGCAATACCCCATTTGTGGTGATAAACTGCCGTTTGGGCCCATGGGAGGCCTCAGAAGGGAAAGAGCGCTGTGTGTTCTTTGGAGTACAGATTTTGTTGGATTGGTTTTCGGGTGCCATGTCACATTTGCAGAGCCCCAGAGGTATCAAAGCAATGGAAACCCACCAGAAGTGACCCCATTTTGGAAACTACACCCCTCAAGGAATTCATTTATGGGTAATGTGACCATTTAGACCCCATAGTTTCTTCACAGAACTTATTTGAATTGGGCTGGGAATGAAAACAAAATTATTTTTGTCAAATAATATGTAGTTTTGGCTGAAAATTTCTTATTTTCACAAGAAACAAAATACCCCATTCTGTTGCGCAATTTGTTCTGAGTGCAGCAATACCCCATTTGTTGTGATAAACTGCCGTTTGGGCCCATGGGAGGGCTCAGAAGGAAAGGACCACCATTTGGCCTACTCGGGATTTTCTAGTGCGAAGTCATGTATGCAGAAGCACCTGAGGTACCAGTACAGTTGAAACCCGCAAGAAGTGACCCCGTTTTAAAAACTACACCCTTAAGGCATTCATCTAGAGGTGTAGTGACCATTTTGACCGGAGACCTACACCCCATAAACTGTAATGTGGGTTCTCCCGGGTATGGCAATACCCTACATGTGGCTGTTATCAGCTGCCTGGACACACAGCAGGGCCCAGAGGGGAAAGACGAGGGGGGATAAGCTGTGCGGAGTGCATCAGGGTAAGTAAAATTGGGGTAAATTATAAACCAAGGGATGTATGATAAATTTTAAAACACTTTCATACAGAGCTCTGGTTATTCGGGACACGTGTCACATTGATATATTGTGTCCTCCCTTATCCCCCTCTTATAGCAGACTTTGCACCTCTTTTGACTTTTTCCCTTCTTGCCAGTTTGGGGAACTTCCCCTGGAAAGTGTTGCCCTGGTACGATGCGTGTGGGCTCGCTTCCAGAAGTACTGGGTGCCCCCCCCCTTCTTGGTCCCTAAAGATTAGGTTCTTGATAATCACCTCTTGAAATTCCAGGAAGGTTCCCGTCTGGTCTGCACATCGACGTAGCATGTACGCATTGTACAATACCATCTGTATGATGTGCCCGGCCAGCTTCTTATACCACACCGCATGGCGCTGTAGGGCTTCAGGACTTGATCTTACAAGTCCACCCCTCCCCATGTACCTATTGTAGTCCAGGATGCAGTCTGGTTTGGGGGTGGCCTTTCCTTCATATATCCTAAACCTGTAGGTATACCCTGATGCACTCTCACAGCTTATACATCTTCACGCCATACCTTGCCCTCTTACCCGGCAGGTACTCGCGGAATTGAACCCTCCCTTTAAAATGTACCAGGGACTCATCAATAGAAATACACTTCTCGGGGGTGTATGCTTGGGAAAACCGGGCACTGGAACGGTCTAATAGGGGTCTCCGTTTATACAAACGGTCAAAACTGGGGTCATCTCGGGGTGGGCACGGCTCATTATCAGTATAATGTAAGAAGCGAAGTATTGCCTCATTTATTTATTTTTTTAGGTTCCAGTTCAGTTCTGAAGTTGCTTTGAGGGGCCCATATATTAGAAACCCCTATCAAATACCCCATTTTAGAAACTAGACCCCTCAAAGTATTCACAACAGCATGTAGAAAGTTTATGAACCCTTTAGGTGTTTCACAAAAATTTAGAGCAAAGTAGAGGTGAAATTTACATTTTTTTTTGTCAGAAAATCCTCTTTATACCATTTTTTTTATAACACAAAAGCATTTATCACAGAAACGCAACTTAATACGTATTGCCCAGATTCTGCAGTTTTGAGAAATATCCCACATGTGGCCCTAGTGCGGTAATGGACTGAAGCACCGGCCTCCGAAGCAAAGGAGCACCTAGCGGATTTTGAGGCCTCTTTTTTATTAGGCACCATGTCCGGTTTGAAGAGGTCTTGTGGTGCCAAAACATTGGGAACCCCCCAAAAGTGACCCCAATTTGGAAACTAGACCCCTTGAGGAATCCATTGTAGTTTTCTTGGGGTGCATGCGGCTTTTTGATCAGTTTTTATTCTATTTTTAGGTGGCGTGGTGACTAAAAAACAGCAATTCTACTATTGTTTTTTTTTCGTTTTTTTTTTACAGCGTTCACCGTGCGCTATAAATGACATATTCACTTTATTCTGCGTGGCGATACGATTACGGCGATACCAGATGTTTATAGTTTTTTTTTATGTCTTATGGCATTTGCACAATAAAATATGTTTTGTAAACAATCATTCACTTTTTGTGTTACCTTATTCTAAGAGCCATAACGTTTTTATTTTTCAATCAATAAAGTCGTGCGAGGACTTATTTTTTGCGTAACGAACTGTAGTTTCGATCAGTACCATTTTTAGGTACATGCGACTTTTTGATCTCTTTTTATTCCATTTTTTGGGAGGTGAAGTGACCAAAGAATTGTGATTGTGGTTCGGTTTATTATTATTTTATTTTACGGCGTTCACCGTGCGGGATAAATAATGAAATAATTTTGTAGTTCAGGCAGTTACGGACGCGGCGATACCAATTATGTATAGTTTATTTGTTTGTTTATATATTTTTATTAATAATAAAGGACTGATAAGGGAAAAAGGGGGATTTTTACTTTTATTACTTTTAAATCTTTTATTTTCAAATTTTTACACATCTTTTTTTAACTTTTTTTTCACTTTATTACTTTGTCCCACTAGGGGACATGAGGGCAGGAGGCCCTGATCGCTATTCTAATACACTGCACTACATGCGTAGTGCAGTGTATTAGAACTGTCAGCTACTCACTGACAGCAAGCATAGTGGGTCCTGACGTTGTCAGGACCCACTAGGCTTCCGTCTATGGCATAGCCGGACGCCATTGTTTGGTGTCCGGTTGCCATAGTCACCATCGCCGGCCGCTATCGCGTAGCAGGCCGGCGATGGCAGCTTAACCCCTAAAAAGCCGCGATCTCTATAGAACGCGGCTTTTAAGGGGTTAATCAGCGGGGACACAGCGATCGGTCCCCGCTGTAGGAGCTGTGACAGCTGCTGAACAAGACAGCAGCGTCACAGCTCCTGTATGTGTCGGGAGGACGGCCGAAACGGCCGTTACTCCCGTGACGTACTATTACGGCATGGAGCGCGAACGATACAGCTGCCATGACGTAATAGTACGTCAAGGAGCGGGAAGGGGTTAATACTTCATTACCGCCTTAGTAATGGCTGCTGTCTGATTGAGAGCGTCCATTACTAAGAAGGGGCTTAGTGTTAGCCAGTAATAAGGCTATCACTAACCCCTATTATTACCCTGGTACCCACCGCCACCAGGAGTAACGGGAAGAGCTGGGTACAATCCAGCACCCGACCATCTGAAGTGAAGGGTACTTGGGTGGCCGCAGGCTGGTACTATCAGGCTAGGAAGGGACAAAAACCATGGCCCTTCCCACCCTGGTGATGCTAGGCTGCTGCTTCTGCTGCTTTATTGTATCTGGCTGGTTATGAAAAATGGAGGGGATCTCACGTAATTTTTTTTTCAATTTATTTTTAAAAAATGACAAGGGGTTTCCCCAATTTTTCATAACCAGCCAGATAGAATAAAGCAGCTGCAGCCTAGCATCCCCAGGGTGGGAAGGGCCACTTTTTTGGCCCTTCACAGCCTGATAATACCAGCCTGTGGCCAAACCGTCGTTTCAGATGGCCAGGTACTGAATCGTACTCGACTCTTCCCGGTATCCCTGGCGGCAGTGGGAACCGGGGTAATAATAGGGGTTAGTGATAGCCTTTTTACTAGCTAATGCTAAGCCCCAGCCTTAGTAATTGAACGCTGTCAATCAGACAGCTGCCATTACTAAGGCCATAATAAAGTATAAAAAAAAAAACAGACGTAAGAATTTTTTTTTATTGAAATCAAAACTCCCCCATGCAACCCTCTTTCACAATTTTTATTTTTTTTAAAGTAGATCATTGAAGTAGTCCAATGAATCTACGACGTAGTCCAAACGGTCCAGCGGAACCCACCAAAAAAAAGTTAGCAGTATAAAATGTAAAAAAAAATTAATTTGCCACAATAGAAACCCCTGCTCCGCCGTTTGCACGCTGATGACGTCAACTGCCCGGCACGATGACGTCACTGCATCATGCCGACCACGCCGGGCCACTGAACTCGGTTAAAAATCATAAGTCAATTAATAAAAAGGGGGCATAGAAGATGTTAAACCATTTTCAGTGTTAATGCTGCGTTGCTGATCTATGATACTAAAGTAATATAGTATACTAAAGTAATATAGTAAAAATAGTTCTTTAACACCTTCCCGACCGCCCACTGTCTTTTGACGTCAGGCGGTGCGGGTGCTTAATCTACAGAGACGTCTTTTGGCGTCGCTGCAGATCAGGCTGATGAGCGTTCGTGTGAGCACTCATCCTCTAAGCAGGAGCTTTTACTAACAGCTCCTGATCTTAGAGCAGCCTCCTGAACACAGCTGGGGTCGGCAAACATTCAGACCCCAGCTGTGTAACCCTTTGATTACCGCGGTCCGTGACCGCGGCATAATCAAAGGGAATTTCCCTCTTTGATCGCATCACCGGGATTCCAGTTATGCGATCAAACACCGGGGAATCCCTTTGCAGTCAGTCCTGGGGACCTACAAAGGACCCCAGGGCTGTCTGTTCCATGTGCCTGCTGTTCGGGCACACTATGTGCTGCCCGATCAGCAGCCTGTGTCATAGTGACACAGTGTAATGTATTAGCGTACAGAAGTATGCTAATACATTACAAGTAAAAAATAAAGTTACAAATAAAGTTATCCCTTGATGGGATTAAAAAAAAAAAAAAGTAACAGAAAAAATAAATAAATAAAAAAAGTGCCAAAAAGAGTCTTTATTTTGCATTAAATACATTTTATTGCCCCTACACTAAATAAAAACCAAAAACCTACGCATATTACGTATCTACACGACCGTAATAACCTGAAGAATTAATCTAATGGGTTATTTAGCGTGAAACATGAACGGGATAAAAAATAAACAAAAAAAAACTATTCCGAGAATCGCTTTTTCCTATATTCACGGCGTAAAAAAATTTTTTTTTACCCCCAAACTGTGGGAAAAATAAAATACTATTTCTCTCGCATAAAACAAGGCCTCATACAGCCACGTCAATGAAAAAAGAAAAAAGTTATGGCTGCTGAAACGCAGAGAGGCAAAAACAGAAAAATTTAGCTGGTCATTAAGGTCTTTTCAGGCCCGGTCATTAAGGGGTTAAATCTTTTCTATACATTAAACAGCACTTTACAAATAAACAACAAATGTTTTCCTATTTAAAAAAAATGTATATATTGCGTGTTTGATGTGTAAAGCCAGTAATGAGAAAACTCCGATAGATTGGGGGGGGGGGGCACCTTTTTATAGTTCGCCTCAGGCAGCAGAGAGGCTAGACTTGAAGACTTGAGAGGATACTAGTTCTAGTAGAACCTATGACCCATAACAGTTCTAACATCAGCTATGTAGTAGGCCATACCCCATGTTGAGTTGAAAAAGGAAGAGTCTCTGTCAGGTTAACCCTTTCATGACCAAGGGTCATTTAAACCCCTGTGTCCAAGTCAAATTTTAAATTTTTGATATGCACTTCTTTAAACGATAATATCTTTGGAACCGCTTTTAATATCACAACTATTTTTACTTTGTTTTTTTCACAAGACTTATGAGGCTTTCATTTTCTAGATTAGTTTAAATAATTAAGTGTTTTTAGTTTTTATTATGAGAAGGCAAATCACTAAAAATGAAAAAAAAAACACTTTCTTGGAATTTTTTTATATATATTTATCGATACATACACTGTAGAGCTCTGTAACAATTAGTCCTCTTCTCTCTCCGTCACCCTGCATCGATGTGAGGGGAGAGTGAAGAGGGCTATATACACATGACCGTGAAAACATGGCAGTCAACAACGAATCAACTGTCAGTTTTTCATGGATGTTTTGCATCAATGTGTCTCAAAATTTGTATCCATTTCCCGGCCGTCTAAGAATTTTTAATCGGCGTTTGCCATCTGTTTTTCATGGACGTTAAAAAAATGGATGAATTTTATTCGTTAGGGTTTTTGTCCCTACCCCTCAAAACACCACAGTGCCCATGTAGATAGTGACGCAATACCACTGTACATAGTGCCATGTTGCCCACATAGATAGTGCCAGTGCCCACATAGATAGTGCCCACTGTAAATAGTGCCACAGTACTCCCTGTAGATAATGCCCACATAGTGCCACACCCCCTGTATAGAGCACCCCCTGTAGATTGCACCACACTCCCTGTAAATAGCGCCACCCCCTATAGATAGCAATATTCTGCCTGTTTTTATCAATATCCCAGCTACAGATAGTTCCACCCGCCAGTAAATGGCACCCCTTTCCTGTAAATAGCACCACTGCACTGTAGCTCCCTGTAGGAGCAGAATCCCTATGGCCAAAGATCCGCTCCTACAGGAAGCCCCTGATGTCTCTCAGCATATTTGAATAGTGACACAAAGGGCTTCTCCAGTAGCGGAGTCCCCGACACAGAGCGATCTGACACCGGGGATTCCGCTCCTAGAGAGAGCCGCTGACGTCATTGTCCATATATGGATAGTAACACCAGGGGCTTCTCCAGTAGCGGAATTCCTGGTCAGAGTGTTGGCCAGGGATTCCGCTTCTAGAGAGAGCCACTAACGCAAATGTCCAAATGGACAGTGACTTCAGGGGCTCTGTCTAGAAGCGGAATCCCCGGCCAGTGCGATCTGACACTGGGGATTCCGCTCATAGAGTCAGTTCAAGTGGCGCTATTTACAGTTGGGGGGTGCAATGCTATCTACAGCGGGGGAGTTGCTATCTGCAGAGGGGTGGCACTATCTACAGTGGGGATGGAAAGACGGCGGGGGCTCCCTCTAGAAGGGGAATCCTCGGCCAGAGCGCTGGCCGGGGATTCCGATGCTGGAGGGAGCTTAGGTGGCGCTATCTACAGAGGGTTTTTTGGGGGTTGTGGGTGGCACTTTTTATATATGACACTATATATGACAGTGCAGTGCTGCTCACACTAAATCAGCACTGCACTCATTAACCCCTTAGTGACCACTAATACGCCGTTTTACGTCGGTCACTAATGGGCTTTAGGCTAGGCTGACGCCTTTTCACGTCAGCCTAGTCTAAGTGCTGCACGGGTCTCCCGTGCAGGCAGGAGCCGGGGCTCTGCTGTCTGATGACAGCTGAGCTCCTGCTCCAACGCCCACGATCGAAGTTTACTTCGATCGCGGCCGTTTAACCCGTTAAATGCCGCCGTCAATAGCGACCGCGGCATTTAACTTTGTTTACAGAGGGAGTGCGCTCCCTCTGTCACCCATCGGCGGCCCGCGAATGAAATCGCGGGTCTCCGATGGGGTGTCATGGCAGCCGGGGGCTTGATAAAAGCCCCCAGGTCTGCCCTGGACATATTCCTGTTAGGATGCGCCGGAGGCACGTCCTAACAGATTGCCTGTCAGATTTACACTGACAGGCAATAATGCTCTGGTATACGAAGTATACCAAAGCATTATAGCAGCGATCGGAATATCGCACAGTAAAGTCCCCTAGTGGGACTAATAAAATAAGTCATCAAAGTGAAATAAAGATTATTAATAAAAAGTACAGTAAAAAAATAAATAAAACCATTTTTTTCCATAAAAAGTGGTTTTATTTAGTAAAAGTGTAAAAAAAAAAAAAAAGTACACATATGTGGTATCGCCGCGACTGTAATGACTCCATTAATAAAGTTAATATGTAATTTAAACCGCAAAGTGAACACTGTAAAAAAAAAACACAAAAAACCATGGCGAAATTGCAATTTTTTTCAATAAGTCCCATGCACCCCAAAACAGTACCATTCAAAACTACGTCTTGTCCCGCAGAAAACAAGCCCAAAAAATCACTACATTGATGGAAAAATAAAAAAATTACGGCTCTTGGAAAGCGACGATTCAAAAGCAAATAATTTTAGTTCAAAAGAGTTTTTATTGTGCAAAAGTCGTAAAACATAAAAAAACCTCCACATATGTGGTATCGCCGTAATCGTACCGACCCATAGAATAAAGTTAACATGTTATTTACGTCGCATAGTGAACGGCGTCAATTTAAAAATGCATAGAACAATGGCGGAATTTCAGGTTTTTTTTATAATCCCCCCCAAAAAGGTTAATAAAAGTTAATATAAAAATTATATGTACCCAAAAATGGTGCCATTAAAAAGCACAACTAATCCCGCAAAAAACAAGTCCTCATACAGCTATGTAGACGAAAAAATAAGAACGTTATAGCTCTTTGAATGCGACTATAGAAAAACGAATAAAATAGCTTGGTCATTAAGGCCTAAAATGGGCTGGTCACTAAGGGGTTAAACCCGTTCCAGGCTGTTGACGCCTATACACAATTAGAATGTATATAGCCATATGGAAGTCGTGAAGGGGTTAATAAACCCAAGTAATGGGGAAATAATTATTCCTCCTAAAACTTTATTAGCAGAGGTACATGTTGTCCAGAGTGGAGATGTCGAACAAATGGTCGTCCCATTATCCTGAACTGATGTAAAAACAGAAACAACGCCAGAACAAAAACAAGAATGTAACTGGTTATGGCAACAATTACAAATAGAAAAGGTGCCACCCAACCCTGAATTAGAAGATAAACGAAATATCTTGATAGAGAGTCACTGACAAACTTTTGCCAAACAGGAAAACTAATGAATTACTGATGCCATTGAACACCGGATACACACTAAGGAGGCTATCCCTATCCGAGAACGCTATAGAAACATACCGCCTGCCTTATATCAAAAAGTGAAGGAACTTCTAAATAAAATGATACAGGGCAATGTGATTCGATAAAGTAGTAGCCCATTGACAGCTCCTATATTATTAGTCAGAAAGAAAGATGGAAGTCTTCGATTTTGCATAGATTATAGAAGGCTAAACGCTTGCACCTATAGAGATGCATATCCACTACCAAGAGTGGAAGAATCATTGACCGCTTTAATAAAAGCTCAATATTTCACTACTTTAGATCTTTCCAGTGGATATTGGCAGGTGCCGGTTCATGAAGCAGACAAAGAAAAAACTGTTTTCATTACGCCAATGGACCTTTTTGAATTTAACAGGATGCTGTTTGGATTAAACAATGCTCCAAGTACAATTCAGAGACTCATGGAAAACTATTATTTATCTCAACGACATTATTGTTTTCTCAAATAGCTTTGAATAAGATCTCGAACCTTTAGACACTGTTCTAAAAAGATTAAAAAAGTATGGATTAAAACTTGAAACTAACAAGTGTAAATTTGCTAAAAAGGAGATGCAATATCTGGGCCACATATTGAGTGCCGATGGAGTCGCCCCATATCCTGTAAAGATACAAGTTATTACAGAGTGGTCAGTGCCACAGACTGTAACTCATGTGCGATAATTTTTAGGTTTAGTTGGCTATTATTGTAGATATGTACAAGATTTTGCAAAATTGACGCAACTCTTCAAAAACTGCTAATAGGTAAGACAAATACTCCAAAAGGAAAAGTTAGTCCATCAATAACAAATCAGTAGGGAGAGGAACAACAGATTGCCTTTCAGGTACTAAAGAAAAGGCTAGTTGAGGCACCCATCCTAGCCTACACAGAATATACTTTGCCTTTTCAATTATACACTGATGCTAGTTTGCAAGGTTTGGGAGCTATATTATCACAAATACAAAATGGACAAGCGCCAGTCCGGCGTTGAAACGCGTAGCATCTGTTCTATGACTGTCCAATAAATTCATTATTTACCTTACTAAGCAGCGCCTTTTTGAAATCCCGTTTTTTATTTTTTATTTTTTTATTACTACCATTTGGCATCTCCTTGGGAGTTTTGAGTTGGGATTGGCAGCAGCTTTTCTTCACGTTGCAATTACACGCCAGTAATTTGCATCCTCATAGGTGAGCATTTATTATCACTTTTGCTCATATATATGACAATGTGGCGCCATGTCCTTTTTACTCTGTTTTAGTATTTTGGGGGAAGGGCAAAACATATGTACTGGGGCTATGGTCTCTGATGTTTTAAGACCTTAGCGACGCCCCTGGCTGATAGTGCTGCATTGATGGGTCACTTAGTAGATCCGGCGATGCAGCTAAAAGCTGTGGGCCGTCACCATGAAGAAAGGTTGGGGAAGGCCCAAGAAGGACCTTTGCATCGGGGCCCATGAGCTTTTAGTTACGCCCCTGACAGGGGTTAAGGGGACCCATTTTAGAGACAGGTGAGGCTACCAGAGCTGGGACCCGCATCTGTCGGGCATTAATGGCATATCCTGTGGATCTGCTGCATAGTCGTCGGTAGTACCGGGCCTTCGGGTCCCAAGCCCTGGATCTTTGGCCCGGTGCCCCGTCTCCCTGGTGACTGCCATATGAGGGTCGCAGCAGTCGCATCTATAAAAGTTACTATAGTGACTGGGGCCTATGTAATAAAATAGACGGGCCCCTGTTACTAGAGTAATGATACATACTTACCCATCTTCCTTCCCGAGTGCAGCGGAAGTCCTGACGTCTTCTCGCGTCATGATGTCACAACGCTGTACGCCGCGGATGACGTCACGATTCTTGATGGTGTCGGGACATCCGCTGCATCCGGAGCCAAAGAGGAGGGTAAGTGTAACATTACGGTCTGCTGGGGTCCTGTATCTAAGCCTACCTTGTGGTAGGCTTACATAGTTACATAGTTAGTACGATTGAAAAAAGACACATCTTCATCAAGTCCAACCAAGGACTTTGATGTAGGAGCTGATATTGTTTTCATTCTAGGAAATTATCTAAGCCTTTTTTAAAGCCATCTACTGTCCCTGCTGTGATGGCTCCTGCAGGCGGCTATTCCATAGATTCACAGTTCTCACAGTAAAGAAGGCTTGTCGCCTCTGTAGGTTGAACCGTTTTTCTCCAGACAGAGGGAGTGCCCCCTTGTTTTTTTTACATGGAACAGGTTTCACCATATTTTTTGTATGTACCATTCATATATTTATAGAAGTAAATCATGTCCCCCCTTAGTCATCTCTTTTCAAGACTAAATAGGTTTAATTCTTTTAATCTTTCCTCATAATTTAGATTCTCCATGCCCCTTATTAGCTTTGTTGCTCTTCTTTGTATTTTTTCAAACTCCAGGGCATCCTTTCTATGAACTGGAGCCCAAAACTGAACTGCATATTCTATATGAGGCCTCACTAATGCTTTGTAAAGTGGTAATATTATATCCCTGTCCCGCGAGTCCATGCCTCTTTTAATACACGACAATATCTTGCTGGCCTTTGAAGCAGCTGATTGACATTGCATGCTGTTATTTAGTTTGTGATCTACAAGTACACCCAGATCCTTCTCAACAAGTGAATCCCCCAGTGTAGCTCCCCCTAGGACATATGAAGCATGCAGGTTGTTGGTACCCAGATGCATAAATTTACATTTATCTACATTAAACTTAATTTGCCAAGTGGATGCCCAAACACTCAGTGCGTCCAAATCAGCTTGCAATTTACGAACATCTTCCATAGACTGAACAATACTACATAGCTTGGTGTCATCTGCAAAAATAGAAATAGTGCTATTAATCCCATCCTCTATATCATTAATAAATAAGTTAAATAATAGTGGTCCCAGCACTGAACCCTGGGGTACACCACTTATAATCGGGGACCATCCAAAGTAGGAATCATTGACCACAACTCTCTGGATACTGTCCTTGAGCCAATTCTCAATCCAATTACAAACTATACTTTCCAAACCTATAGTCCTTAATTTACCCACTAGACGTCTATGAGGAACAGTGTCAAATGCCTTTGCAAAGTCCAAAAACACTATATCCATAGCGGCCCCTCTGTCTAGGCTTCTGCTCACCTCTTCATAAAAACAAATCAGGTGCTTTGCAACTTCTGTCCTTAGTAAAACCGTGCTGGCTGTCACTAATAATACTATTTTTTGTCACATAATCCCATACATAGTCCCTCTGTAGCCCCTCAAACATTTTTCCCACGATTGATGTTAGGCTTACTGGTCTATAATTACCCGGGGAAGACCTAGAGCCCTTTTTGAAAATAGGCACCACATTTGCCCTGGCCAGTCCCTTGGCACTATACCAGTCAGTAGAGAATCTCTAAATATTATGAAGAGGGGGACATAAATAACTGAACTAAGCTCTTTAAGAACTCTGGGGTATAACCCACTTGTTCCCGGGGGCCTAGGCTTAGATAAAGGGTCTAACAGACAGTATCACATATGGACCCTGTATCTAATCCTTCCACATGTTAGGCTTAGATACAGGGTCTAACAGACAGTATCACACGTGGACCCTATATCTAAGCCTACCACATGTGTTACTGTGTTACTAATGTGTTTTTGTTTGTGTTTTTTTACAGGTTCGGACGTTGGACTACATTGGATTCGAGTACTACTTCGATAACATTTTTTTTTATTTTCAATAAAATGGTTAATGAGGGATGTGCGGGTTTTTTTTATTTCAATAAAGTACTTTATCTATGTCTTTGTATTTTCTTTTAAACTTTATTACTACCGCTTTTGTAATGGCCGCTGGCTGATTAACAGTGTCCATTACTAAGGTGGGGCTTAGTGTTAGCCGGTACAGAGGCAAGTATGGACAGTGGTGTCAGGGGCTTCTCCTGGAGCAGAATCCCCTGCCAGAGCGTTTCCTACCCTCTGGCTGGGGGTTCCGCTCCTAGAGGCAGCCCCTGACGTCACTGTCCATGTATGGACAGTGAGGCCAGTGGCTCTTGCAGGAGCAGAATTCCTGGCCAGAGCATCCCGGCGCTCCTGGAGAAGCCCCTGTCATTATTATCCATATATAGCCAGTAGGTCAGGGGCTACTCCTGGAGTGGAATCCCCTACAAGAGCTTTGCCGATACTCTGGGGATTTTTCTTCTAGAAAGAACCCCTGACGTCACTACCCCTATATGGATAATAGAAACAGGGAGAGAACCTCCAGCTCACCGGTCTGCGTCTCCGACAGCGTCCATCGGATCCCCGCGACGGCCCGCGGTATGAAACAATACTGTAGAAGGAAGAGTGATCCAGCGCTGATGTTGGTTTAAAAGGGAAGTGAGAGTCCCATGTTTATTGGAAAAAAAATTTTTAAATCGAAAGGGAGACGCAGTCCCAAAATGCAAGTAGTCAGGGTATATGCCCAAGCCTATGCGTTTCGAACGCGGTCTGCGATTGCCATGATTAAGAACGCAGACCGCGTTCGAAACGCGTAGGCTTGGGCATATACCCTGACTACTTGCATTTTGGGACTGCGTCTCCCTTTCGATTTAAATTTTTTTTTTCCAATAAACATGGGACTCTCACTTCCCTTTTAAACCAACATCAGCGCTGGATCACTCTTCTACCTATATATGGACAATGGAGTCAGTGGCTTCTCCTGGAGCGGAATCGCCTGCCAGAGCATTGCTGATGCTCTGGCCGGGGATTCCGCTCCTAGAGGTGCCACTGACTTCACTGTCCCTATATGGACAGTGAGGTCAGTGGCTCCAGCAGGAGCAGAATCCCCGGCCAGATCATTGCCGACGCTAAGGCTGGGGATTCTGTTCCTGTAGAAGCCCCTGGCATTACTATCCATATATGGACAGTGATATCAGGCGCTATCCCTGGAGCAGAATCCTCGGAGTGTGGCCGATGGTCTGGTCAGGGATTCCGCTCCTATAGGGAGCCACAATGGTGCTATCTACAGGGGGTAGCGCTTTCTACAGGGGGGTGTGGCGCAATCTACATGGACACTGTGTCACTCTATAGGGGTACTAACTCCAGGGGACACTGTAGCGCTATCTACATTGGCACTGTGTGTGTGCCACTATTTACATGGGCACTGTGACAGTATCTATGTGGGCACTGGCGCTAGCGGCAGCTAAGGGAGCATTCCAGTTTATGGGGCAGCTATGGGGGCATTATACTCTAAGGGGCAGCTATGTGGGCATTATGCTGTATGGAGCAAAATCCAAAGGACAACATCTGCATGAAGTTTGTATGTTCTCCCTCTGTTTGGGTGGGTTTCTTCTGGGTACTCCGGTTTTCTCCCACACCCCAAAAACATACAGATAGGGAACTTAGATTGTGAGCCCCAATGGGGAAAGTAAGTGTGGACCTTTGTGCAGCGATGCGGCACATGTTGGCGCTATATAAGTAACAGATATAATAATAAATGGGGTAGCTATGGGGGCATTATTCTGTAAAGGAGCATCTGTGGAGGCATTATACTGTATGAGGGGCATCTGTGTGGGCTTTATACTGTTTGGGGGCATCTGTGGGAGCATTATACTGTATGTGGGCAGCAATGGAGGCATTATACTGTTTAGGGGCAGCTATGGGGATATTATGTTGTATGGGGGAAATTGTTTTAGCAGTATACTGTATGAGAGGCATCTGTGTGGGCATTATACTGTTTGGTGGAATATGTGTGGGCATTATACTGTATGGGGGCAGCTATGGGGGCTTTATACTGTATGTGGGCAGCAATGGGGGCATTATGCTGTTTAGGGGCAGCTATGGGGGTATTGTGCTGTATGGGGGAAATTATTTTAGCATTATACTGTATGAGAGGCATCTGTGTGGGCATTATACTGTTTGGTGGAATCTGTGTGGGCATTATACTGCATGGGAGCATCTGTGTTGGCTTTATACTGTATGGTGGCAGCTTTGGAGGCATGATATTGTATGGGGGCAACTATTTGGCATTATACTGTGCGGGAGGCACTATGGGAGCATGATACTGTGTGGGCTGAACAGGTTGTGTATGAACGTGGATTGAGCGGAATTAGAGGCGTGGCTTAAATGGAAAAAGTTGTCCCTCTTTGCAGAAATTGAAAGTTGGGGGGGGGGGGGGTATGTTCATTGTACAACTTCATCTGTAGCCCAGCCAATTATTGGGGTCTATCTTGGTGTTCGTGACCTTGAAATACCCCTGCAGCAAAATCCATACACCCTTTTGAGGGTTCAGGGTGCATACCCAGGCTAGCCGGTGCCAACCCAATTAATGCTGTTCCTTATTCTAGCGTGCCACACTGTAGCTCCTAAAGTTCTACATACTCTGCATTTCTACTGACTATTATTGGGAACTGTGTTGTTGCCTCGCCTGTTGGAGTTCAGACCCGAGAATCATCATCTATACATTCGCTTTATCAATTAATGCAACATTCAGAGGCTTAAAGTTTTTTTTCCTTTTTAATACATAATGGGGCTCCTCATGGCAGGGCTAATGGGAATTGGTCATGGACAGGGAGTTCTGGAGGGGTTAATGTTTATAATGTGGTTCACCATGGGCAACAACCAGCAGTGGCTAATAAAACTGTACTAAAACGAACAGGCGAAAATTGGAATCGGGTGATACATTTAAGTTATTCTAGGACAAAATTATTAATTATGAAACAATATATGCCAAGTAATATTGTTAAGGAGTACAGGGTGCCTAGTTGGATCAGAAAACCCCATAGGGGACGCAGGGCAGGGTTCAGGACCAGATTGAGACTGAGGGGCTATAAACCATTTGTGCCATCTATGATAATGGGCAACGTACGATCCTTGGTAAATAAGGTGGATGAATTAAGTGCTCTGGTTGAGAGTAATAAGGATTTCAAGGAGTGTAGTCTTTTTTGTTTCACTGAGTCTTGGATGACTAACAACATTAAAGATTCTAGAATGTCGGTTCCTGGATTTAATTTGGTGCGAGCTGACAGAGACGCACAACAAAGTGGAAAGAAGAAGGGAGGTGGTACAGTGATATATGTTAACACAAAATGTTGCCATAAAGGCCATGTGACTGTGCGGGTGCAACACTGTTGTCAGAATGTGGAGATCCTAGCTATTGCTCTGCGTCCATATTATTTACCCCGTGAATTTTCAGTCATTGTGGTGAAATGTGTTTATATTCCGCCATCAGGAAATGGGGTGGCTGCTTGTGATGTTTTGGCGAGCTGTGTGTCGCTACTCGCAAGAAGATATGGTTTGGACCCTTGGTAACTGGCAGGCCAAATACAACAATGAAAAAACAAATGCCAGAGGCAAGGAAGCCCTGTTTTCCAGCTACCATAGAAATTGTTAAATTATAAAAGGTAATCTTTATTATGCTAATTCAGCAAACAGACAAACAGACAGACCAACATAAATGTTTAAAATTCTCAATACAGGGATCGGGTTAGCAACCGTTAGTGGTTGTGTCAGTATGCACATGTATTTGCCGTCTATGTCTCATAGACCGGCAGAGTCTGGAGAGCGTGGATAGCACCAATGGACTCCTGAGCAGTTAAATTGTTAGATTATTAAGCCCTAAGATCCAGCATGTATTAAAATTGAAAGGAGAGCCCCCCCCCGACATGTTTCGCCATGAATGCAGCGTCCTCAGGGGTTCACGGGGCTACTGACAGCGCACCGAGAAGTTCTCACTGTTATGGGAATCCTCAGTGACGTATTAGGGGGTGTGTGTGCAGGTAGAACCAATAGTAATAAGAGTGGGCAGGAAGCTCCGACCACAGTTTGAGTGGCAGATGGGACTGCCAATGAAACAATAAGAAGCCCGGGCAGCTGAGCAGGAAAGCTCACGCATGCGCTCTAGGGCTCAATCAGTACTTATACTCGGGACCACTCACGATCAGATAGATAAGTGTTGCATCTATACTTAGATCGATAATACAACCACAAGTCACTGGTGTTAAAATTAAATGTTAGATATATACTATAGTAGTTGAAAATACGTGATGTGAATAGTTTATTAAGTATATATAAAGGGGATCAGTGATATGACAGTAAATATCGCTGCTAATAAGATGCCAGTTTGAGTGGCAGGTGGAACTGCCAATGATACAATAAGAAGCACGGGCAGCTGAGCAGGAAGGCTCACGCATGCGCTCTAGGGCTCATTCAGTACTTATACTCGGGACCACTCACGATCAGATAAGTAAGTGTTGCGTTTTTACTTAAATAGATAATGCAACCACAAGTCACTGGTGTTAAAGTTGAATATTAGATATATGGATATATATAAAAGGGATCAGTGATATGGCAACAGATATCGCTGCAAATGAGATGCCAGTCATGTGCAGAAGCCTGGGTCTGGCTATAGATGTATGTGCACACTTATATGTCAGCTCCAAGTTGAGTTGATAATAACGGTGACATAATATATAAGCCTGTAGGGTTTGTTTTAAATACACATAGTTGTAGTCAGATAGGCAATCGATATACAATAAATACTGATAGTAAATTCTTAAAGCACATCTAAGTATTTATCAGCAGCAGTCCCTATTAAAAGTCACAAGAGGATATGATTATCCCAGATAGAACAGGGAGAATATGGGGCCATCAGAACTCAATAGTTGGACAGTGTCTGTAAATATTATATCCTATTTCCGTAGGAAGTAAGGTTTAAAAAGATATACGAAATAGAAATTAGATTATGGGCCAGTGACACGATTATCGTGACACTGAACTCGATACGCGAATATCAGAGAAAAGCTGCAAATGTAAATCCTTCATTCAGACCAGAGGGGCTGAGGGAACGCAAACGATGAATCCATCGTGCTTCCTCCTGTAATAGAATTTGATCTAGGTTTCCAGCCCTAGGTCCTAATTTCATCTGGGTGACACCCAAAAATTGAAGTAACTTGGTGTCACCTCCATGTAGTTGGTGCATATGTCTGGACAGCGTAGTGTCCTCTTTCTGATTAATTGTACTCAGGTGCTTGGAGATTCTCCTTCTTAATTCCTGTATGGTCTTTCCCACATACAGTTTGGGACAGGGACATTTCGCTATATCTATCACCCCGCTGCTCTGACAGTTAATAAACTGCTTGATAGTGTAGGTCTTTCCATCGGCTGGATTGGTAAAGGTCTTTGTCATGGGCATGAGAGGACAGAAGGAGCAACGGCCACAGGGGTGGGAGCCCCTGACTGGTGACCTTAACCAAGTCTGTTGGGAGTTATTTTTTATGGAATAGTGGCTGTGTACCAAGAGTTCTCGTAAATTCTTACCTCGGCGGTAAGTAATACTCGGAGCCGGTGAGATTACTCTTTCAAGGTCTGGATCGATGGTAAGTATTGACCAATGTTTTCTAAGGATGTCCATAACCTGGGAGGAACAGACATCATATGTACCAATGCAACGGATGGCACTGGATGACTCGGTGGTAACACAGTTTTTACTTTTGTCCTGAATTAAGTTCTGTCTATCAGTTGCCTTAGCCCTAGCATAGGCCCTGTGTAACCATTTTTTCGGGTAGCCACGTGCCGTAAATTTATTGTATAATTCATCACATTCGATCTGAAAGGTTAGTTCGTCAGAGCAATTTCTCTTAGCTCGGAGGTATTGTCCTATCGGTATGCCCTTTTTAAGGGCCAGTGGGTGATGACTTTGCCAATGTAAAAGGCTATTAGTGGTGGTGGCCTTCCGAAAAATATCTGTATGTACACTGCCGCCAGGGTCCAAGGAGATCTTGAGGTCAAGGAAATTGATTTCACTCCTGTCTGTTTCATGAGTGAACCTCATGCCAATGTCATTATTATTAAGTGCCAGAACGAAAGGGAGGTGGTACAGTGATATATGTTAACACAAAATGGTGCCATAAAGGCCATGTGACTATGCGGGTGCAACACTGTTGTCAGAATGTGGAGATCCTAGCTATTGCTCTGCGTCCATATTATTTACCCCGTGAATTTTCAGTCATTGTGGTGAAATGTGTTTATATTCCGCCATCAGGAAATGGGGTGGCTGCTTGTGATGTTTTGGCGAGCTGTGTGTCGCTACTCCAGACCAAATAATCTGATGGTCTAATAATAATTTCTGGTGATTTTAACAAAGTTAAGGTTAGTTCACTATTGCCAAAATTCGAACAGTATATCAAGAGTCCGACTAGAGGGGTGAATAAATTAGATCTTATGTTTTCTAATATTGTGGGTGCTTACAATTCAGTGGCACTGCCGCCTCTTGGAAGATCGGACCATAATTTGGTATTGTTACGTCCGGCTTACAAACCGGTGATATTAAGAACTAAATTAAAAACAAAGTGTTCAAACATGGAGTAGAGAAGTGGAGGATGAACTCCAAGCATGTTTTGAGACTACTGATTGGGGCTTACTGTGTGACACTGCGGATGGAAATATTGATGAGGCGGTAGACATCATATCAGAATATGTTAGATTCTGTACCGACAGTATTGTACCTTGGAGAAAAGTGAAGTGCTACCCGAACAACAAGCCATGGATTAATAAGGAATTGAAGGAGATGTTGAATAGGAAAAAAACAAGCCTTCAAATTACAGGACGAAGTAATGATTAGGAATGTTCAAAAAGAGGTAAAGTTGAAGCTCCATGAAGGTAGAAAGTCGTATAGGAAAAAACTGGAGAAAATGCTCTCTACTAATGACATAAGACGAGTATGGGCTGGAATGAAGAAAACAACTGGATTAAATTGTAAGGGTAGTATCGGGGAAGGTGACATTGACCGTGCTAATTAATTTAACATGTATTTTAATAGATTTAATGAGAATTGCGAGAACGAGCATAAAGTTGTACTGGGAGCAATAAGTGAAACGCCGGGTGGTGATTTGTCCAGAGATGAGGGGGCAGGGCTGCCGCTGGTAGTTGACGCAAGAGAGGTTGTCAGGGAATTAAGAGGGTTGTGTGTTAATAAGGCAGCTGGACTGGATGGTATCAGAACGTGGATATTGAAAACATGTGCTAGTCAGCTTGGAGAAGTATCATCTAAATTATTTAATTTGAGCATGATGACAGGACGCGTACCTGTATTATGGAAATCTTCGTGGATTGTGCCGATACCAAAAAAAAAACAATCCTGGGGAATTAGGGGATTATCGTCCTGTGGCACTAACTTCAAACGTCATGAATATATTTGAACGTTTGGTTCTGCGGCACCTGTCTGAAATAGTGGGGGAGCATCTCGATCCACTACAATTTGCCTATCGTCGTGAAATAGGTGTAGAGGATGCGGTAATTTACCTTTTGCAAAGGGTATATTCACATTTGAAGGGGCAGGGAAATTCTGTTAGGATTGCCATATTCGATTTTTCTAGTGCTTTTGATACAATTCGACCTGGTGTGCTGCGAGATAAAATGATTTTATGGGGAGTTGATCAAGTAATTGTGACTTGGGATCTTAATTATTTAACTTCAAGGCCACAATGTGTTCGCTTAGGGCTATGTATGTCAGAGATACTCTTACGCCATGTAGGGGCTACACAGGGAACTGTTTTAGCGCTGTTTCTTTTTCGTTGTACACTTCAGATTTTAGGTTGTGGTTGGGTGTATTGGTAAAAATGATGACCGCGAGTATAGGGAGTTATAAGTTCTGTGCATGGTCAAAGGAAAATTATTGGGAACTGAATGTGGGGAATACAAAAGAGATGATAATTGATTTTAGTAAAAAGGAAAGGGAACCCGAGCAGGCTCAGATTAACGGTTGGTGTCAAGAGTAGATAATTATAAATACTTGGGTGTGTATATATGGATAATAAACTGGACTGGAGGAAAAATTGTGATGTATTATACAAAAAGGGATGTAGCCATTTGTATTTTATGCGCCAATTAAGATCATTTAATAGGTGCGCTAATATGTTATATATGTTCTAGAAATCGGTTGTGGAAAGTGCAATATTGTTTGCGGTGGTGTGCTGGTACTGCAATGCGCGGACTATGGATATTAATAAACGAAACAAGTCAATTAAGAAGGGAAGTTGTGTTATTGGAAGGAAAGTGGACACTGTTAGCGTGTTGGCGGATCAACAGATTTTAAAAAAGTTTAGGAAAATAAGTATGTGTCCTAAACATCCTCTGTTCACCTATGTACATGTTCAACGTAGTACATTCAGTAATAGATGTATTCAGTTTAAGTGTTTGAAAGACAGATACAGAAGGTCTTTCTTACCAACTGCTGTAGTTTTATTTAATGAAAGCCTTTGAAGTATTTAGGACAGTATGTGACTTTATTATTATTTTGTTTTTTAATTGTTTGCAACTTTTTTAATGATACTTAATGTATTATATTGTATGTATTATGTTATACGTCAAATGTTTCATTGTTATTGTATATTGTATAATTGTTTGTTTTTGTGGAGCAATGCAATAACTAATTAATTTCCCTTCAGGGATCAATAAAGTGTATCTTATCTTATCTTAACACTCATCCTGATCTAGTCCTGCTCACAGAGCTGAAAGCCTAGGCAGTTCTCTGTGGGTTGAACAGCCTGGACAAAATTTTACCTTACACTGATTGTAGCAAATGATCTTGACTTGTGATGTTAATTTATTAAGCCTGCTCAGTATTGTCTACAATGCAAAAAGAAAAAAACAAAAAATATTTTCCAAAACATACCAGGCACTCTTTGGGATAAGAATAATTTTATATAAATTTTTATTAAATTCCATATAAAAATATATTTTAAAGATTTTTCATATATAAATATATCTCTTTCCTCTTTTATCCATAATACAAAGATTTTTTATAGGAAAAGAAAAGGGTTTGAGAAAACACATTTGTTTCAAACTAGATGTACATAATTTAAAAAAAAAAAAAAAAAAATTGTCTCCTGGCCAGGATACCAACACAGACTTTTATAACATTACTGCCATTAATTTATCCCCCTCTAAACACAATGACATGTCATGATGAGATATCTAGGTAATAGGTGTTCTATACATAAGCCAAAATCAGACCCATATAAGAGATTAGCTATAAGAACCGGTTCTGAAGATTTTTTTTATCCAGACACCATTGGTCTCCGTTCACACTTGCGCTTTTTTCTTTTTACTCCTTTTCTAATTTTGGTCCGAAACCAACAGAAACAGTTCCTCTTGTGTGATAGCAATGCAATTGTATATAAGGAGTTAAATATTCATCTTAAAATCTTCCTATACTCGGGGGCAGCCGAGATTTCACCCAAAGGTGAGCAAATTTAAGCAATGGAGCACGCCCCTACATTTAAGAGTCGGAATCCTGCTATGCTGGTATCCACGTTAAATTTTTATTCAGACACCATTGGTCTCAGTTCACACTTGCAGTTTTTGCTTTTTCCTCCTTCTTTTAGAATTTTGGTCCGAAACCAACAGGAGCAGTTCCTCTTATATAATAGCCATGCAAGTATAGATAAAGAGTTGAATACTCATCTTTATGTTGATCTCGCAACTCAAGGTGGACTGAAAGTTCACTCTTTTTCACTATGTTCCTCCTCCTGGAGCAATTGTAGAGTTAAGGCAGATTTTAAAAAAATATATCAATCGCGTTTTTCACCCCTTCAATCTCATCATTGGCAGATCACAATTCCCACATGGAAGGTTCTCCTTATATCCACTCCATCCACGGTCAATCCTTATGTTGAATAGCTTGGATCTTCCTATACTCGGGGGCAGCCGAGGTTTCACCCAAGGTGAGCAAATTATAGCAATGGAACACACTCCTCATTGGAGAGTCGGTATCGTAATATGCTGGTATCCACGTTGGTTTTTTCTGGCAACACTGGAGACTGCAAGACGAGGCAAGGTTGACGTCACTACCTGCCAGGTGTAGACTAATTCATCAGCTGACATGTTTCATCCCGAACCGGGATTTCCTCAGAGCCATTTTGTGAGTTCAGTAAAGTCTGGCATCTTTATAGTGCCAAATTTAAAGGGAACTGGACCCATATGTAAAAATATTGCATTAAGTACTCATAGAATCCAATGATTCAAATCCAAAACGTCCAATTATACACATGTTTTGTCCATATTTATAGATTCCCCTCAGTATTTCATCATACATTTCTATCCGGGAATATACATATATATATATATATATAAAATACCAAAACATATACACACAGTACATTGCAAGTAAATTCCCATTTTTTTGATTAAGAAAAATTCATTTATCCCTAACAAACCCATTAGTGATCAGCAGTGTCTATAATAAATAAAATATAACAGAAAATTATATAAATAATAAATAAGAAAGAAAATAAAATAAAAAAATAAATAAAAATAAATAAATAAAAAATCCAAAAAATTAAATAAATGATGAGAGATCCATGTTGCATTTCAGATGGTATAACACTAATTTGACGCTGCACCTGTCAACGGACTGTCCATAAAGCATTAAGCCCATAAAGTACCTATTTATTACAGTAATATGATAGTGTCCCGCTAATTTTTATCTGCCGAAAATCAGGCAAGGCATCCTCTGTACCCGGGTGACAGGGAGTGGGTCCAACCCCGAGAATATTTCCGGAGGGACCGAGTCCCCATCACCCAGGGACAGAGAACATCCATAGGACCTATCAATTTATCCAGAGAAAAAAAAAGTATTTATAAAAGGAAAATTAGTTCGCTGGTTGGTGCGTGGAAAAATCACGGGACGCTGTTACACAGCCGGCCCTTAAGGATCCACGCAACCCCCACCCAAATGCCAAACCGACAAGATCACTTCCAAAACATAAAGGGATATAAAACAGGCTTTCCCAAATTAGGGCAAAAACGCTTCCGGAATCCAAGGATTTTAATGTCTGTCTCCGAAGGGCAGGGAGCGGGTCCACAACAGATAAAAATCTGTAGGGACCCAGTCCCCACCACTCGGAGGCTTTAGGAGATGTGCGGCTACCTGGCTCAGATACATGGATGATGTGCTCCTATGTTGGAAGGGATCGGTGGAAACCCTGGAAGAGTTTATTAAAGATCTCAATACGAATAGTTTGAATCTTTTCTTGACATTTACTTCAAGTGAGACTAATATCAGTTTTCTAGATTTAAATATTCACAGGGAAGGAAATCAGCTTATGACTACGACTTTCCGTAAACCAACGTCAGGAAATAGCCTTTTGGCAGCAAGTAGCCATCACCTACCTTCCCAAATTAAGGGAATCCCAATAAGTGAATTTCTTCGAATCAGACGTAACTGCTCTAGATTTGAAGACTTCAAAGGAGAGGCTCAAGATTTAACATCGCGCTTTTTAAATAGGAGATATCCTAAAAAAATTATAAAAAAAGGGTATAACAGAGCCATAAGACAAGATAGGAGGGAAATTCTTGAAAGGGTTAAAAAAGAAAAACATGATAATAGAGTACGGTTCATCTCAAGGTATGGTTCCCATTGGAATTTACTACGTAATTTAATGATTAAAAATTGGCCTCACCTAACTTTGGATAAAAGGATTGGTTCAATAGTAGGTGAGATACCAAGTATGGTTCCAAGAAAAGCCCCTACTTTAAAAGATATTCTAGTCAGTTCTGAATTTAAAAGAAAGACCATAGATAACGAAACATGGTTGAATAAACGGCCAAAGGGGATGTATATGTGTGGCTCTTGCAATTGTTGCAAATATGTTTTGAAATCCGATACCTTTTTTGACAGCGAACATAAAAGAGAATTTAAGGTTTATAATTTTATCAACTGTCGTTCAACTATGGTGGTGTATTCAATTATTTGTCCATGTGGTAAGCAGTATATTGGAAAAACGAAACGGGAGTTACAGATAAGAATTAGGGAACATCTTTCAGACATTACAAAGGGCGAAATGAAAAGCCCATTGGCAGCACATTTTAAATTACATCATGGACAATCAACCAAGGGCTTAAAATTTATGGGAATCTACCAACTTTTTGAGGATAGAAGGGGTGGGGATCGTAACCGTATTCTTTTACAGAAAGAAACGATGTGGATTTATACATTGGGAACCCTCAACCCTAGAGGTCTTAACAATGAAATAAAATTTAATATGTTTTTATGACATGCGGAATTAATAATCCCCTTCTATTTATTGGTGGTTGCGTCTTTGTGGTGTAATATGATTGCCCGTCTTTTGGATACCTCTAATGGATTGATTACCTTGTGACCTATTCTCAAATGGTTTGATTCGACCCAATCTAAGTAAATATATTTTTTGACTCCTTGAAAATAGGAGGGAATAGACTTATGGGATGAATAAAGAACTAACTGTTATGATTTTCTGCCTCCGAGTGGTGGGGACTGGGTCCCTACAGATTTTTATCTGTTGTGGACCCGCTCCCTGCCCTTCGGAGACAGACATTAAAATCCTTGGATTCCGGAAGCGTTTTTGCCCTAATTTGGGAAAGCCTGTTTTATATCCCTTTATGTTTTGGAAGTGATCTTGTCGGTTTGGCATTTGGGTGGGGGTTGCGTGGATCCTTAAGGGCCGGCTGTGTAACAGCGTCCCGTGATTTTTCCACGCACCAACCAGCGAACTAATTTTCCTTTTATAAATACTTTTTTTTTCTCTGGATAAATTGATAGGTCCTATGGATGTTCTCTGTCCCTGGGTGATGGGGACTCGGTCCCTCCGGAAATATTCTCGGGGTTGGACCCACTCCCTGTCACCCGGGTACAGAGGATGCCTTGCCTGATTTTCGGCAGATAAAAATTAGCGGGACACTATCATATTACTGTAATAAATAGGTACTTTATGGGCTTAATGCTTTATGGACAGTCCGTTGACAGGTGCAGCGTCAAATTAGTGTTATACCATCTGAAATGCAACATGGATCTCTCATCATTTATTTAATTTTTTGGATTTTTTATTTATTTATTTTTATTTATTTTTTTATTTTATTTTCTTTCTTATTTATTATTTATATAATTTTCTGTTATATTTTATTTATTATAGACACTGCTGATCACTAATGGGTTTGTTAGGGATAAATGAATTTTTCTTAATCCAAAAAATGGGAATTTACTTGCAATGTACTGTGTGTATATGTTTTGGTATTTTATATATATATATATATGTATATTCCCGGATAGAAATGTATGATGAAATACTGAGGGGAATCTATAAATATGGACAAAACATGTGTATAATTGGACGTTTTGGATTTGAATCATTGGATTCTATGAGTACTTAATGCAATATTTTTACATATGGGTCCAGTTCCCTTTAAATTTGGCACTATAAAGATGCCAGACTTTACTGAACTCACAAAATGGCTCTGAGGAAATCCCGGTTCGGGATGAAACATGTCAGCTGATCAATTAGTCTACACCTGGCAGGTAGTGACGTCAACCTTGCCTCGTCTTGCAGTCTCCAGTGTTGCCAGAAAAAACCAACGTGGATACCAGCATATTACGATACCGACTCTCCAATGAGGAGTGTGTTCCATTGCTATAATTTGCTCACCTTGGGTGAAACCTCGGCTGCCCCCGAGTATAGGAAGATCCAAGCTATTCAACATAAGGATTGACCGTGGATGGAGTGGATATAAGGAGAACCTTCCATGTGGGAATTGTGATCTGCCAATGATGAGATTGAAGGGGTGAAAAACGCGATTGATATATTTTTTTAAAATCTGCCTTAACTCTACAATTGCTCCAGGAGGAGGAACATAGTGAAAAAGAGTGAACTTTCAGTCCACCTTGAGTTGCGAGATCAACATAAAGATGAGTATTCAACTCTTTATCTATATTTGCATGGCTATTATATAAGAGGAACTGCTCCTGTTGGTTTCGGACCAAAATTCTAAAAGAAGGAGGAAAAAGCAAAAACTGCAAGTGTGAACTGAGACCAATGGTGTCTGAATAAAAATTTAACGTGGATACCAGCATAGCAGGATTCCGACTCTTAAATGTAGGGGCGTGCTCCATTGCTTAAATTTGCTCACCTTTGGGTGAAATCTCGGCTGCCCCCGAGTATAGGAAGATTTTAAGATGAATATTTAACTCCTTATATACAATTGCATTGCTATCACACAAGAGGAACTGTTTCTGTTGGTTTCGGACCAAAATTAGAAAAGGAGTAAAAAGAAAAAAGCGCAAGTGTGAACGGAGACCAATGGTGTCTGGATAAAAAAAATCTTCAGAACCGGTTCTTATAGCTAATCTCTTATATGGGTCTGATTTTGGCTTATGTATAGAACACCTATTACCTAGATATCTCATCATGACATGTCATTGTGTTTAGAGGGGGATAAATTAATGGCAGTAATGTTATAAAAGTCTGTGTTGGTATCCTGGCCAGGAGACAATTTTTTTTTTTTTTTTTTTAAATTATGTACATCTAGTTTGAAACAAATGTGTTTTCTCAAACCCTTTTCTTTTCCTATAAAAAATCTTTGTATTATGGATAAAAGAGGAAAGAGATATATTTATATATGAAAAATCTTTAAAATATATTTTTATATGGAATTTAATAAAAATTTATATAAAATTATTCTTATCCCAAAGAGTGCCTGGTATGTTTTGGAAAATATTTTTTGTTTTTTTCTTTTTGAATTGTTGCTCTCCGAAACGGCACCGTGCTATATATGGATTGCATATTTTGGGATTTCTATTAGGTATGGTTTATAACCATTTCTTGTGTTTAGCCCATTGTCTACAATGGTCACAAATCTTTTAGCTCCATGAGCAGAACTTGAGGAGGATACGTTTTCAGCCTTTGAATGTTGCTTTCTTCCAAAGCCGGTAAATGGGGTGCTTGAAGTAGACTCACGGGTTAAAGGAAATGTGTCGCTAGAATTTTTTTTTTATTTTTTTTTAGTTAAACAATTATTATTTGAGTGATTACACATTGTTTTCATTTTTTTTATTTTTTCACAAGTCAGGAAATATTATAAATTAGATTCTAATTTATAACATTTCCATGTGCTGGGCACTAGAGGGTGCACTTCCCAAAATTGCAGCATGGTCAATGTGGTAAAGCGACCTCATTGCTTTATGCTGCAAATTTGGGGTAGACACACTCTCTAGTGTTCTCACACAATCCTCCCTCCCTTATTCTGGCTAGGGCCAGGAGAAGGAGGAGGTTTGAATCGTCCAATCTCCTACACTGTGTGCCGCCATTTTCTGAGCGACTGCACAGTGTAGGAGGATTAGATACAGTGCTCAGCAGACAGTATAACACAAACATACACGAACGTAAAACACACATCACATACACGAACATAACTTACCCGCTCCTGCCGCTGCTGCCGCCTCTGCTCCTATTCCTTGTGCCTTCGCTTCCTTGAACATATGGCCGCAAGCCACGGCCGGAAGTCGTCATCTTACTTTCCGGCCACGGATTCCGGTCCACATGAAAATTGCGCCGGATTTTGCTCTGCCAAAGACCTTCCTTTCCTACACAGGTGGCGTACGCTGTAGTGAATGGAATGGCTCCCGTTCGCATTCTCTGTGGGGATGAATGTGCCGTATTCCATCTCTGCATGTGTCGTTAATCGACACATACAGAGATGAGAAAAAAAATGTCAGCCCCCATAGAGAAGAAAAAAAAAGTTAAAAGTAGAACACACGAACACAATTTTTTATCATACTAAAAGCAATATAATAAAAAAAATAAAAAAAATCATGACTCCTTCCCTTTAAGACCACTCCATACATAGGTATTCAATTGTATTGTACCAGCAATCAAATAATCGCTTGTTCAAAAACCCTAGGGGGACTTAAAAACAATTTAATAAAGTACAAAAAAATATTAGAAGTTCAAAAACCCCTTTTCCTTCTAAGGTAATGTAAAATAAATTAAAACCAAGTCCTAATTATTTCAATATAAGATAATATCTGGAGATACAACAGGTCCTGCCAGTGTGTAAGAGAAAATGTTCCTATCTATCTATCTATCTATCTATCTATCTATCTATCTATCTATCTATCTATCTATCTATCTATCTATGAAGACATATTATTAGAAATTCTTCAGACATGGCAGACAATGTCATACACCTTTATATTATCACATACATATTCATGCATTCAAAATAATTGAATTTGGAACATAATATTATTGATGATGCAATAAAAACTTTATTTCCCAAACAAGACAAGTTTATATGGGACAGGGAGTCATGTGAAATTATTTACTAATCACAACTACAATTTGCTAAAGTAAAAGAAAGTCAAGAACAATAAGAGAATTTATCTTCAGTAATGATGTCATTTCCAGAATTAATTATTACAATTTTGTTGTATTCCTGGTGTGTAGTGATCTCCAGTTATACTGTAGAGAAAAGAAATAAAGATTCGTTAGAAAACCAAATCTGTACAATTCTCTATATTTTATTTCTTGTTATTATCAACAGTTGAGCCAAGTGTGCATGTGTATGTAGGAGTCAGGATTAATAGTCAGAAGAACAACCTATTATAAGTATATGGACAGCTTTATAGTGTCTCTCAGCCTGGAGGACCTAGCACTTCTATACATTACATGCACAGCCTAATTATCTTCAATGTGTAATTCTACATTTCCCCTGCGGTGGTGCTGTAGGGTATTTGAACACTTGCTCATCTCCTTCATACAGAGAGTCTAACAATGGGATATCCTGTGATTTTCCTATCAACAGGATACACTTCTAAAAAAAAGGATTGTCCATAGTGGACTACCCCTTTATTTAATTGTACAAATACATATCTAAACATTTCATGAAAAAATTGTACATTCATTTTCTGAAATCTTAGTTTTTAATGTTTAGATTTCAATTGATTATTGATCACTCGACTGAGAGAATTCAGAGGTTTCCATCACTCTCACTGATGCCAATGTAGAGATGGTTGTTAATATGAGGACATGTCTACATAAAAGTTAAGGCCTGGATCCAAATTTTGTACACCTCAGCTGTAATCATCACACTGTAATGTGATGTATAATTGACCAGTCATAAAAGTCTATAATCAAAACCCTTAAAGGTCTAAAGATCTATAATAACAAATTTAACAATCATTGGTAACTTGTGTTTTCTAGAAGAATAAGCTGTCATAAAAGCTTCCACTTGTCTGACTTGTGTTCCTTCTGTGTAAAGATTGTGCCATGTCGGCCTCTGCCTATGTGACCCGTGTCAAGGTCTTTACTGGAGGATACAGGTTGACTGTGGCAGTGGAATTAATTCTTCATTTCTAGTTGTATGTCTGCTTCACTTGGGAGATAAACAGTATATGTGCTATGTATGTAAAGAAGATATGTAGAGGAGACTGTAATACTCACTGAATATATATGACGCCTGGAAGCCTCTCATCTGAACGGTGACATCACTAACAAATGTCAGCACCAGGGTAGTCCCAGTAGATGTGATGGTAGGGATCATGTAGTTACCACAGAATGGACCCTTTTCTCTGGACCCATCCATTATCTTTAAAGAGTCAGAAAAGCAGAAATAGCCATTTTCCGTCTGGAAATCATTAACAGTCAGGGAAACCTGTAAAGATCAGAAGCAAACATTGTAATTATCCAAGGTAACACAACTGTAATAGAGAATATCGGATGACGCTATAATATATCAATTATCAATAAGTCATACCTGATAGTAAATTGCGAATGGTTGTGAAAATTCATGTCGATAATTCATGCATTGATTTCTCATTCAGCACTTTATATTATTATGGCTATTATGAATAACATTTGCTTTCATATTATAGATAGATTGAAAGAAAGATAGATAGATAGATAGATAGATAGATAGATAGATAGATAGATAGATAGATAGATAGATAGATAGATAGATAGATAGATAGATAGACAGACAGACAGATGATAGATAGATAGATAGATAGATAGATAGATAGATAGATAGATAGATAGATAGATAGATAGATAGATAGATAGATAGATAGATAGATAGATAGAAAGATTCATTAGACAATCTTCTTACCCTGTTTCCCACAGGAGCTGTGATTGTGTAGACGCAGTTCAGGTTTGGAGCATAGGCATTGGAGTAACCGGGGGATGTAATGTTTCTGTTCGGTGTATAGAATGTTCCTCCACATCGTACTGGTGAGAATATGTTTTAAAGCAGTAAATTAATATAAAAAATGTATACACAATGTGGAAGATTTGTTCATAATTGTGCAATGTATGAATGGTGTGCCAGTCTGCAGAATGTGCCAGATTCATCAACAAGGTGAATTTACCATTCATATATAGCAATGGCGGGTCAGACCTAACCTTGTTTTTAACACTTAGTCTTGTCAAATGTTGACCAATGTGTCATGCTTGATAAAACTCTGAAGCCACGTCCACTTTTCTTCATCCATTATGTTCTGCTGATCATTGCAGGTCCTCGAGGTCGGACACCCACTGATCACAAATGATTGAACTCTCCTAAGAAGAGTCCATCAATATAAATTCCAGGAAAAGAAAAAATGGTTTAGGTAGTGGAACTGAACCACAATGACAATATATTGAATTATAATACAATAATTAGGATCTAATACTGTACCTGAGCTGTATGAAGCACTGAAGCCAGCCCCGGTAACACTGCCATCACTGGAAAACTCCACCAGTAACTGGCCAGTTGACGCAATAATTGGAGGGATCAGTCCTGATCCACAAGTTCTGTCCAACAACAGAGGATATTTCTTAGTGGGACCATCATAAATCTTTATATAGTCAGATATACAATTAGGAGATGACTCAACATCAAATGCCATAAATTTCAGTGCAACCTAAAAATAAAAGAAATAAATAAATATTAGATGTCAGATCAGCTGAATGAACCCCCAACGACGGTAGTAAAAAAAATAAAAATAATAATAATTGAGACACATAGAGTGACTCAACTCAATTATAGATGTGTGACAATGACCTTATCTCTGGTATATCTTGAGAACCATGAACAAGAGAAATATTGGAAGAGTAAAGGCCTTTTTACACTAGTCAATTATCGGGCAAACGCTCATTCATACAATGCTCATTGCTGATAATTGCCCTTGTAAAAGGAGAAAATGAGCACCGATCAACAAGCTATCTCGTTTATCGGCACTCGTTTACAATGCCCAGGTCGGGCCGTGTAAGAGGGCCTTAAGTACTGAGCATCAACCTCAAAAACAGAAAAAATCATGAAGGATGGTTTCAATGCATTACATAAGAAGATTAGATTATATATAATATCATAGGGATGATTCACATAGGAAATCAGAAAGAAGTACAGATATGGATATAAATACTGATATAGGATTAGTCTCTGTCAATAATACTGATAAGGAGACAATCCTCAGTATTCTTAGTTGAAAAATACACTATATATACATAAACACAAAGATAGATAGATAGATAGATAGATAGATAGATAGATAGATAGATAGATAGATATCACTTCCAGGGCTCCTAGTTCGTCTTTACACTGAAGATAATTCTTAATGACATTGACTGTATGTTTGGCGTCGTTGTCCTGCTGCAGAATACATTTGTAGTCAATCAGATGACTCCTTGATGGTATTCCATGATGGATAAGTATCTGCCTGTATTTCTGAGAATTAAGTACACTATTAATCCTTACCAAATCCCAACTCCATTTGTTGAAATCCAGCCCCAAACTTGCAAGAAAACTTCACAATGCTTCACTGTTACCTGCAGACACTCGTTATTGTACCGCTCATAACCTGTTCAGCAAACAAACTGCCTTCTGTTACTTCCAAATATTTCAAATTTTGACTCATCAGTCCAAAGCACATAGAAGGTATGGCTTTTTGGCTGCAATTCTTCCATGAAGACCACTTCTGGCTAGACTTCTTCGAACAGTAGGTGGATGTACCTTCGTCCTACTGGTTTCTGACAGTATTAAGCTAATTGCAGTGCTGGACAGCTTGATGTGTCTTTAATCTGCTGCACTAAATTTCCTTGGCCAACCACTGCTCATTTGTTTCTGCTTCTACAAAACAGTTTGAACAGCATATCTTGAAACCCCAGTCTGCTTTGAAATCTTTGCCTGGGAGAGACCTTGCTGATGCAATAAAACTACCTCTTATTGCTGTGCTCAGTCTTGTCATGGTGGACCTCTGATATTAAACTGTCTTCCACAACTTCACCTTTATAGCAGAGTTTGGCTGTTCCTTACCCAGTTTTAAGCCTCTTACACAGCTGTTTCTATTACAATTAATGACTATGTTTCAACCTACATATGAAAATGATGATCCTTAGCACCTGTTTTGTATAATTGGTTATTCATAAACCTGACTATAATCCTACAAGATTCATGAGTGTTAAAGTGTACCTAGAAGAATTGATGCTGTTTTGAAAACAAAGGTTGGTCAAACCAAATATTGATTTGATATAGATTTATCCTCTGTTTATTTACTTTGTATTTTGTTAATTGATAAAAAAAACTATTAACACTTCTATTCTTGAAAGCATTCTCACTTTCATCATTGTTCCACAACTGCCTAACACATTTTGCCCAGTACTGTATATATAAAGTCCAATGGTTATTCTATTCTGGATTCATGTAAAAATAAAGATAAAAATTTGGCTCCATGTATATAGTTCTGCTTCTTCTTTTCCGTACCTGATTCGATGGTGTTCTTATCAGTCAGACACAGTTGGCATTATTTGAGTAGGCTGATGGGTAATTGTCTGAGGTCAGACTTCCAGCATTGTTATTAAGCAAATTAGCACAAACATCTACAAATATAAAAATAAAATAAATCAATGACTGTTCATATGTATGAAAAATTTATTTATTGGCCCCTTATGGTTCTATGGTATAAAGCTGACAGATCTTGGATACAACTTTCTGAGGACTCTAGACCTGCAGGAACTTACTGCATTGATACAGACGGCTAATTTTAGCGACATCTAGAACACTCAGTCCATCTCTTTGTCCGATTGGGACATTTGGATCCGGCTTGGGCACAATGGTGGGCTGTCCTGGATTAATAGTGAATGTGTACCTGTCAGATACATGAGACAATGAGAAAGCACAAAAAGTGAGATTGCGACAGAAAGATACATCATAGAACTGAATATTTCAGAATTTTAGAATGATTTTTGACTTTACATAATCTTTTAATATTAGTTTACAGTAAACAATGAACTTACTTGTTATAATGCATCACTGATTCATAGTCATACGCCAGACCAAGATTATTACTAGTCTTTTGAATTTCAAAGTTTTCAATAAATCTCTATTGTTAGTCTCGTTGTAATAATAACAAAGTAAAATGTATCATGAGAGGAATTAATTATATATTTATGATGAGGCCATTACTTGGTGAAATATTCTTATACATGATGGTGACATAGTCATCCCGGTCACTCCTCGTATGTTCATGGTAGAAGCCCAGGGCGTGGTTGAGCACATGTTGTATTATTCCTCTAAACATACAACCATTTATACCTAATCCAACCTACTGACTACCTCCTACTCGTCCGATAAATCCTGTACACCTGAAAATATATAGGAATTAACATTTTATTATAAATTAGAGAGCGATGAAATTAATCTAAAAACATAAAACAAATATAGGCAGTAGAATTAAAGAAGACACATAGGTTATCACTAATACATAGTCACATTCTCGCTAATAAATAAAGATCCTGAAGAGGGGATCCCCCTTTATCTTACAAATAGGAATTCCCCAAATAAGTTAGTAGAAGAGATATAATTCCCATTGCTTCACTTGATTTCAGACCTATAATGATAGCTTATAATATTCTGCATAAACTAGTGTAAAGTTTTATCACAAGAATCTCAGAGCTTAAATAGTAGAACAAACCCGCCCGAAGACGCAATGTTGAGGAAATCCTTCTCTGCTGTCCTGGGCACAAACCTCACACAGGTAAGTGTTTCAAATTCCCCCATGGAAGTCTTAAACAAGTTGCGGTGCCAATCACCTGAGGATAAAAGAACAGATAATGAATGTATTGTAGGACAGTTATCATGGCCACCTTAGGTATAAATAATAAAACACTCACTATATTTAGAGGAAAGAGTGTAGGGCACAATGACAGTCCCATCTGATGATTTCGGCCACAGGCATCCTTTCCAGTTTATAGCGCTACGTCCTGTTCGTATTAATATGTCTCCTTCTTTTACGGCCATGGTGATTTCTAAATGAAGAAAACAGTGAAATTTGAAATGCTATACTTATGCTTTACAAGACCAATAATTTTATATATATATATATATATATATATATAACATTTAATCTACAGTATGATGAGACAAAATCTTATGGACAACATAGAGAGAAATTAATAAATGGTTGGACTTTAACTTGTGAGGAATGATGAATGATTTTGAAGGAAACTACTTTGTATAATACTGCTTTATATCCTATTCCACTATGTGTTTGAGGTTTATAGACCACTCTATACACAGATGTTTCCTGAATGTGTTCTCCGTAAGGTCCAGTAATGTATCACCATATTGTTGGGGTTAGTATAAGATATGATGATGGTTGAAAGTGCTTGAACACTTTTTGAGATTATTCTAAAATATATATAAGTATAGTCCCCTTAAAGAGGCTCTGTCATCACATTATAAGTGCCCTATCTTCTACATAATGTGATTGGCGCTGTAATGTAGATTACAGCAGTGTTTTTTATTTAGAAAAACTATCAATTTTGACCAAGTAATGACCTATTATAGATTTAGGGCAATAACTTTCTTAATGCCCAACTGGACGTTTTTTAGCTTTTGACCAAGTGGGCATTGTAAAGAGAATTGTATGATGCTGACCAATTAGCGTCATACACTTCTCTCCATTCATGTACTCAGCACATAGTGATCCTGCGTTGTTCACAATGTGCTGTCACTTACTCACACATTAACTTTACTGAAGTGTCTTGAGAGTGAATAGACATCGCCTCCAGCCAGGACGCAATGTCTATTCACAATCCCAACACTTCGGTAACGTTTGTGTGGAACTTAATGACAGCGAGCGTGATTATCAATATGCTGTTACCTTTATTGGCTTCAATTATTCTGTCAAAGTTTCCTGGATCCTCTTCCTTATTCTTAATTTCTGTAAATGTAGGGATGTATATAACGTGGTAATCTGGTATCATACATTTATCTTCATCCATTGACTTTACATATATATATATATATATATATATATATATATATATATATAAAACGTAATACTACCGGTAGTTGTAGTTTTACTATTATCTGTAATTCTACTATTCAATGTGAGCATATTCACCATCAATGTCAATATGAATTGTGACTTGTTTTATAATGGTTCATTGAAAAAGCAGAAGTGCAAAGAATTTAATTATACATCCTATATTGTTAGGAAATTTATATCACATCCATTTGATATATAGTTTATCCAGAATAAGGCAATTTTCATATCTCAGTTTCTGATCTTTAAATATGGATGCATTATAACAATGACTTTGAATGTTGATGACATCACACTGATGGTGTTATGTAACTCCTACTACCTACTAAGGCCTCATGCACACGACCGTAGTGATTTACGTCTCGAACTGCCGCGGAGTGTCATCCGCGGGCCGCCCGCAAATCAATGACCGGACAAACATTAATTTCAATGAGCCTGGACATCAAAATTCATATAGGACATGTCCTATCTTTTTGCGGTCCAGGCTTCCGGACAATGCACGGACCATAGAAACCAAGGTCATGTGCATGGGCCCATAGAAATGAATGGGACCGCAATTCACTTGCAGATTTGCGGCTGCAAAAGCACATTCGTGTGCAGGAGGTATAAGACTCATTATCCCTTTTCTACTATAAGTTCAGTTGCAGTTTCTTTAACTGAACATCTGATTAGTTTGAAACAAACTAGTTACTAGGGATGCACTGTCTGACAAGCCAATTTAAAAGAACTTGGTTCCTAAGCAATGCATCCTTAGCAACCAGACTGACAGGAATGACAGATCAGCTCTAAACTGGATTGTCTTTGATGACATCAGCAAAGGGAACTAGCAGCTTGGCAGCAGTCACATCATTCCACACCCCATCTCAGTTTGCATTAGTAATCAGATTTTTGAAGAATACATTTAAATGGAGAACCTCTTGAATGTGGCATATAACAAGACTTTACCTGCTCAAAACTATTAAAAGTGAGACAAATATGATTTAATCTTACTTGGACTGAAACTTGCAATTTTCTTGATCACATTTAACGTATTTTCTGTTGAAGTAAATGAGAAGTATATAGATGATTACAAAAACCAGGGAAGGCTAACCAATAATTCCTCTGTGAGAGAATACTCAAGTTCTGACAGCCAGAAGAAATTTGGCGGAAATACATTTTGGGATATGTTAGCATTTGATATCATAAGATCTGGAGAGAAAGAGATAGATGAGAGGTAGTTTCCATTATAAATACAGTATTACTGCTTTGGCTGTTTCCAGCAATTTATGTAAAGACGCTTTATGGCAAAGCCTTCCACCACGTTCCACCATAAATCACATTGGATGTAGTTAGTTACTATAGTTACTACTTAAAGGAACAGTGTCATCACAAATTATTTTTTTATATGTTAAAGATGTTAGTGCTTTATTAAAAACGTTTATATTTATTTGTGTGTTTGTGTTTTACTTTTTCTTATTTTTACACTTTTTCTTCCCTATGGGGGCTGCCATTTTTTGTTCCATTTCTGTATGTGTCGATTAACGACACATACAGACATGGAATACGGCAGCCACAGTCCCATAGGGACTGCGAACGGCTCCCGTCCCATTCACTTGTGTGTACGGCGTCTGTGTGGGAACTGCGCATGCGCCACTCCCACACAGTCCAATTTGAAACTGGCGCCGTCCGGTGCCATTTTCCTGTGGACCGGAAGTCGCGGCCGGACAGTAATATTACTACTTCCGGTCGCGGCTTCCGGAATTGTGCACTTGGACCAGCGGCAGCAGACGGAGCGGACGGGCCGGAGGGAGCCGCGGCGGCAGGAGCAGGTAAGAGATTTCAATGTATGTTCGTGTTTGTGTGTGTTTACTACTGTATGTAAACCTACTACACTGTGTGTTAGCTCAAAAAATGGCGACACACAGTGTAGGAGGTTACACCGTTCAAACCCCTCGTTTATCCCGGCACTAGCCAGGATAAAGGAGGGGGGGATGCTGAGAGCTCACTAGAGCGAGGGCTTTTTACCCAATTTTGCAATGCTGCAATTTTGGGAATAGCTCCATCTAGTGACCAGAAATGGGTAATATTATAAATTAGAATTAATTTATAATATTTCCTGACTAGTGAAAAAAATAAAAAAAATTTGAACAATGTTTAATCACCCACACACTACATGTTTTTCTGGCAACACATTCCCTTTAATGTTCTCTGATACTTATATTTTCTGAAAATGTTTGGCTGCCTTTTCATGTCTTATATATAAATTGCTACAAATAAGCTGAGTTATCTTTACATAGTTAGTTAGTTAGTTAGTTAGTTAGTTAGTTCTATGTAAAGACAATTACTTAGCCAATTTATAAGAATTTATAAAAGTTGAATATAAATATGTGAACCATTTAGATCATGTTGTGTTCATATATGTTACCATGTTTTCAGAGTTTTCTAGTCTAGTAAATATAAAACAAGGGACTAAAGATACATTTAAAGATTATACAAAGACTCAGACAGGAACAGCCCAAATAACATTAAAAAAAGTTCTTACCATATTTATTTAGTCCAGATACAGAAAGCTGTAGAAGAAATATCATTACTAATATATCAATATATATGTCATATATAGAAAGGAATCCATGCCAAAAATGTTTGATGTAAGAAAATAAACATTTCTTTAATACTAATTACATAGCGGATTTTGAGGTACTACAATTCCCATCATTAATTGTTGATTTAGCGTAAAGAAATGTCTTCATTAAAATAAATATATAATTATTATTCTTTTTTTGCCAATTATATCCATGAATCCCTTAGAAACGCTACCATTTCTTGGTTTTTCATTTTCATTATTTTCTTCTTGCCTTCCAAACATCATGAAAAAATAAATGTTTTGTGTTGCCACATTCTGAGAGCCATGACTTTATACTTTTTTCATCGATTAAGCGATGCAAGGGCCCTTTTTTTAAGGTACATGTGACTTTTTGTTCACTATTTATTAAAAAATTTTGTCGGTTTATGGTGATAAAAAAAATCATAAGACTGGCATTTTTATTTATTCTTTGACAGCGTTTCCTGTGCAGGTTAAATAACGTTATATAAGAATAGTTCAGACTTTTACAGACGTGACTTTACAAATTATGTTAATTTTTATTTATTTTTACATTACATTAGGGGAAAATTTAGAAATGCAAGTTTTTTGGAACTTTTAAAAATGTATTATGTACATTTAAAAAACTTTAATTTAACTATTTTTTTTTTTATTAATCCCTAAGAGACTTGAAATAGTGATCGCTGGATCGTTTGCACAATATACTTCTTGTGGATAGGCCATCAGTTGTCAGTGCCTGGACAATCTTTTTAAGAATATATATGCAGGTCTCACATACAGTCTTTAGCACTATTTGGCCTGGCTTCATAGTATTATTACAAAAACATGTATTCGGACAGTGTATGAATGCAGCACAATGCCATAGAATATTATCTCCAGGGTCTGATATATTTATTTTATTTTGTGGTCTAAGTGACTTAAATCTGGGGTTTGATTCTGAGCAAGGAGGAGGTACATATAATATGTGTGTGTATCATACACACATATTATATGTACCTCCTCGGTGCTCCTCCATGCTGATTCTATGGTAGAGACTGTCTGACTGTTACGGCTTTTCAGCTACCCATCCGCTTGGCTTCACGGACAAGCAGAAAAACAGCAATGTTGAAGAAGGGAGACCCTTTAGGGATGGGAGACCTGGACAATTGCCTAGTTGCCCTCCCCATAACACCAGCACTGCATGTTGCCTAGAAGTTAAGAATAATAATAGAAATTCCACTGCCTGAGTTTTCAAAAGCTGAGAATTCTCAAAAAATAAAAGTTCCTAAATGAGAAGTTGTAAAGTAATGGATGACTTAAGAACACCTAGGAGAAAAGGAGAATTATAGATCCACCCAAATACTCCAATGAAAACACTGGTCACTCAACTACATCAAATACCAGATTAATGGATTTTAATATTTGGTTTTAAGCAGAATAGAGTGTCTTCCATTGAATGTCAGAAGGTGAAGAGAAAAAATGCAGTGTAATTACGGGTATCGGCTCCAGGCTGAAGAGGATCAGGAACGGAGTCAAGTGCATAGGATCTAGGAGATCTTTTATTGAGAAGACGACGCGTTTCTGGACCGGACTGGTTCCTTCGTCAGGTCAGTATACAATAGTTGCACGTGTAGTGTGCACATATATATGCAGTAAAAAGACCGGGAACACACCCGTAACGGCTCTTGATAATTTGTATGTAAATTGAAGTGTTGTGCACTGGTGTGTGCCCGTTTTTTTTACTGCATATATATGTGCACACTACACGTGCAACTATTGTATACTGACCTGACGAAGGGACCAGTTCGGTCCAGAAACGCGTCGTCTTCTCAATAAAAGATCTCCTAGATCCTATGCACTTGACTCCGTTCCTGATCCTCTTCAGCCTGCCGCCGATACCTGTAATTACACTGCATTTTTGCTCTTCACCTTCCGACTCTCACCTTGTCCCAGGTACTAAGGATTTAGCACCAAGGGACTGCAGTGGGTGGCAGCCGGCTATCTACACTTCACCACCTCATAATAGTCTTGGAGGAGCGCCGCCATTACCCTCACTTTTTTGCTGTACTAACTCATCTTCCATTGAATGGCACTGAATGTTCAAGACGTGACATTGAAGGTTAGACTCTTCTTTCTGTCCAAAAATCTACCAATAGCATTTACCGAGAAAAAAATTAATAGATAGATAGATAGATAGATAGATAGATAGATAATGTGGAGAAGTGAGTCTGTTATCTTACCTGTAATGATGGAGATAGAGGTACACCTGTCACAGGTGCCGCTACACATAGCAGGAGGAGGAGGCAGATCTTCTCACCCATTTTGCTGAGCTATCTCTACAATATTGGAAGGATTTGTTCCTTGTCTGGATGAATGCTATCCTACATGTCAGGAATGCCTTATATACATGTAAAGTGTAGAAATCTATCCAATCACAAAGCAGAAATAAAGATATCTGTAATGGTCAGAAGAAGAGAATGGAGCAGGTATATGCCTGTTACCGATGTATAATTATCTTTAAATGTGACCTCATGGTGACAACCATGGAGATGTTCTTCAATTCGTTCAGCAATTTGTTTTGTGGTGTACTGACATTATTTTACATACTGATAATTTTGTGTAAATGTGTCAAATCTGAAACCTGGTTTAAAGCTGATAACTAATACCTATAATTTTATAATTTTCTTTGCTATAGTTAGATTCACACAACGTAGGTCACAGTATTTTTTAGCCTGCAATCACGGAAAATGTAGATAAAACTTTCTTTCTTTTTATATTACTCTCTGTTTTCAGTTTTCAATGAAATTTTATGTAATAATTAAGTTTTCCGTAGACATGGAGAATGTTTTTTAAGGGGAGGGATTTTATTCCTTCATAAAATGTTTATTTAACAAGAGGTAGTGCTATATTTAGGTAACAAAAAAAATAAAATAATATAAGAGATAAGTCTGTGTATCCCAGAGGTGGGACTGGGTGGGGGGGGGGGGGGTCCTACTTTATTATTTTATTGTATGTATTTTATGTCATGTATTGCCCTACATAAAGACTCCATGCAGTACAGGTATGTAATGATGATCAAGTTGATGATGTGATAAACAGCAGGAGCATGGCTGCATCTAAGGATATTGACAGAGGGAAGGGACTACCTCTGTATTGACAAAGGGAAGAAGCTCCCTCTGTCTGCCCATTGGCACCCTGCAACCTGATTGTGGGGTGCCGATGGGTTACAATGGCAAGGGGTGTGTAAAAAAGGCCCCCAGCACTGCCATAAGTATGTCATTTGGTAACACTGACAGGCAATAATGCTTTGAAATACAAAGTATTCTAAAGAATTATATAAGTGATAAAATGATCGCAGGTTCAAGTCCCCTAATGGGAAATAAAAAAAGTAAAATAAAGTTTAGTTAAAAAACAGATTCCCCCTAAAGAAAAACCCCTTTTTTTTCATAAAAACAACATATTTTTATGATATACAGCATGTATTATTTTTGTGTATACGTGTGAAAATTAATCCAAAAATTATATGTACCCCAAAATGGTACCAGTATAGATACAATGGAAAAAAAAAACAAGCTTTCTTTTGAATTATCAACGGAAAAATAAAAAAAGATTTGGGTCTTAAAATTTGGCTACAGAAAAATAACTTTTTCCCATAAAAATTTATTTTTACATCACGATAAACAGCAGAAAAAAACCTCACAAAAATGAATTGTGGAATTACTGAGAGTTTTTTTCATTTTCCCCAAGAAAAAAAACTAATAAAAACGAATGAATATATTATATATACGTCAAAATAGGTCTTTGAAAAATACACCTGTCCCGCAAAAGCAAGCCCTCATACAGCTCAATCGACATAAAAATGTAAAAGTTACGACTCTTGAAATGCGTCGTCCTTAAGGCCCAAAATATGCCAGACCAAAAAGGGGTTATATCCAATCCATTGGTGGGAAAATCCTGCAAATCAGGCATATTCCAAAAAGAGTACCTGAGTGGTGTGGAGCCTAGAAATGAAGGCTGCAAACCTGTGAGGTCCACATTGGTGGATTGCGGGGAATTGATCAGTCCTGCACTCCGTACAGTTAGTTGTTGTACCTCATTGGTAATGTATTTGATGGCACAATTATAACACAGAACGCCAGGAAGAAATCACTTTCTTTCAAGAGTGATGAACTGTGTTAAAGAACACACGTCTCCCAATAAACAAAAAGGAATTTTAATTTCTATCAAAAATTCTGTAGCCTTTCAACTTAAGAAGTTGAAGCTAGATACATCGGGACCATATTTACTCTACTGCTTAAAATGACGAATATCTCCTATTTAACGTATACTTCCTTTATGTGAAACAATATTTTTTCAAAAAATTCTAAAATATTATTTTAAGGAAGTACAGGAGCATTTTTAGATAGTCATTTCAACTTTATTTACTCTAATTTGGCCAACTGAACCACAGGTATAACCACAGCCATAGCAAACAAAACAGCTGCTTCTGAGACCAAAGGGCCCACTCACATGGGTGACATTCCGTTGTCTGGATCTTCTATATGGGTTCTCCTCTGTACAGAAGATCTGATTACAGTATGACAACATTATCCCTCAATTGGTTGCTGCTCAGGTTAAATTAGATAAGATGGGCGAGGTATAATCCTGACTTTTCTATGGGTCCTTAGGAATTTTAGTTACACCCATGCTTAAATGTAACTTTTATAGGAAAGACCTGTAAAATGTGAAGAGATAACCCCATGGCTCAGAGCATGAATTTGCATATTATTATTACTGAATGATTATTTTATTTCATTTTTGGTAAGTGGACTTTGCAGAGGGTGACGAGGTAACTGTGGACAAAATACATGACAATATACTATTTTAATTACTATTAAGGAAATGAACATGCCACCACCGTTTTACATTTAGATCCATAATGTTTTATCTTTGAATTGTACATTTTGTGGAGGAGGAATTGAATGAAATTTTTTATTTAAACATAATTTTGTAATCAGACATTTATGTTGTGGAATACCCATAAGGCATACATCTGTGGTATATTTATAAAATTCAGCTCTATCTTAGACAAAGGTAGAGTAGAATTGCTTTATTCTGTCACAGAGCCAGCATTGAACCCTATATTTCTCCATTGATTTTAAATTGAGGCTAATGCAGGAAACGGAGTCTAAGGGATTCCAAGGTTTTTACTCAATAATCCCTGTATGGCAATTCGGTCTTTGTTGCTAGTAATCCCCAGGATACTAACCCCAGAGTAGTCTCTGTTAATAGCAAATGACATGACCAGAACACAATTATCCGATAAGATGTACCTTGGCATCGGGTAATGTAATAAAATCAGGGCAGGCTGAGAGTGATTAGCACGGTTAGGCTGGCAATAGGTCAGGGAAGTTGGGAGACAATAGACGAGGTCAGAATACAATGGTTATTTCTACACATAGGAGCTAATATTTTTTTGTTCTAGAAAACTATCTAAGCCTTTTTTAAAGCCATCTACTGTCCCTGCTGTGGCCAGCTCCTGCGGTAGACTATTCCATTCTGTGTGATGTGAGACGGCCATAGGCCAGTTATTTAGCAAAAGAACACTAATTAGAGCAATGTATCACATCCTGATTGAACAACTAAAAATTACCCCTTTATTAAATCAAATTTTATTTTAAAATCTAACAAGCTCACTAGCCAATAACCTAAACAGGCTTAGGCAGGAGATCAGATAGGGGAGCTGAGAATCTCAGGGCATGTTCCCTCAACATCGACCCGCAGGCATACAGTCTCTCCTATTTTATGTAATGATGCTCTGAGCACCTGCAGAAAAATTGATCTCCCTACGCGTTTCAGCACCCCATATTCTGTGGGATACATCATCAGGAGGATACAATGTTTATTCAAATACTATTTAGCCAGTCAGCACTGTTTTTCTACTTAGTAGTCTCACCGGCATGTGCACGACTCTAATGCATTGTCCACACACACGCCATGGAGACGCCGGATATTTAAAGACTAAGACCCTCCTACCAGGTGGCATCATCGAGGCAACGCTCCAATCCACAAAGAGAACGTCAGCGTGATGTCTCGAAAAGTGCAAAGCCTCTTCTCCCTCGGCCAGTCCCAGTTCATGGATGACAAAGCGTCCTTAGTGACCTGGGGAACTCCAGGCGATTTATAAAAAAAACACGTATGAAGTCAAAATATCAGTAGATACAAATGATGCAACTGAATCTCTGAGCCCATAATATGGAAGATAATATACATTACTTACTAAAAAAGATAATATAAACTCAATCACTACTACAAAGTATCGATCTCTTACAAGAGAATAATATAGTCATTCAGATGTAGTATGATAATCAGGGACCAATTCTTTATCCCTAGACAGTACAGTGGTGTAAAGCATAGGAAGGCACCTATGGATAACAACTTTAATAGAGTGAAGGTAACATGGAGATACAAAATATTTTCTTTATTTAATTTAGGATGGTATCACCATCACCCATCCTTTCCAGGGTCTGTCATATAACAGGAGGAGGGATTATAGGAAGCACGTATATGAGATTTGTTCATTCAGACCAGATGGATTTATAGTCTGCATATGAAAAATCCATTGCGCCTCTTTCTGCAGGATTTTCTTGTCCAGATTTCCACCTCTCACTGACGATCTTATTTGCTCAATCCCTAAAAAGACGGTACCCCTTTTCTAATAAGAACTTGTACTGGATTGCATATAGCACCTAGTGGTCTGGTACCGTTCTCTGCTACACTCATGTTCCGCTAAGTGTTATGGAACATGTACGCTGCACACTCACACCCTTGGCTGGTTGGGCTAATCCGTGAAAAATTGCCTATTTGTACATTCAGGGACAAACCAAATTGTTAAACTGGTAACCAGGAACAATTGGTTAGATGAGAAACCAAGTAATCAACTTGGTGCATTGACCTATAATATCATAAGTCTATCCTATAGAAGAAGGTCAATTAACACATGGTATATTAGAAATATGAAACAACTTTATTGCACATAAATACACAGAATAAATCAAATAAAAATTTAACCATGCAATGCAAGTAAGTGTCCTGCAGGTGGAAGCAAATATGGGAAGACAAAAATGACATATAGTATAGAAACAAGAGCGACGTAATACATGAATGTCAGAAAAATATGTTCACCTGAAGTAATGGTATTACTATATAGCTGCCTGGAATTTAAGTATATACACATAGTAACATAAGCTAAGGCCAGAATGTATGGCCATATAGCAGCTTACCCATATACAGTTGCTCCTGCTACCTGCAGAGACACCAGACCCGACGCGCGTTTCGGCAGGAAATGCCTTCGTCCGAAACGCGCGTCGGGTCTGGTGTCTCTGCAGGTAGCAGTAGCAACTGTATATGGGTAAGCTGCTATATGGCCATACATTCTGGCCTTAGCTTATGTTACTATGTTTATATACTTCAATTCCAGGCAGCTATATAGTAATACCATTACTTCCGGTGAACATATTTTTCTGACATTCATGTATTACGTCGCTCTGGTTTCTATACTATATGTCATTTTTGTCTTCCCATATTTGCTTCCACCTGCAGGACACTTACTTGCATTGCATGGTTCAATTTTTATTTGATTTAGGCCTCATGCACACGACCGTATTTTTTCCCACCCGTAAATACTGGCGTAAATACGGGTCCGGTGTCACACGTATTCCACCCGTTTTGCACCAGTATTTACGAACCCGTGCTCGTAAATATGGGTCCGGTGTCACACGTATTCCACCCGTATTTACGAGCACGTTTTTGGCGGCAAAATAGCACTGCACTAATCGGCAGCCCCTTCTCTCTATCGGTGCAGGATAGAGAGAAGGGACAGCCTTTTCTGTAATAAAAGTTAAAGAAATTCATACTTACCGGCCGTTGTCTTGGTGACGCGTCCCTCTCTTCACATCCAGCCCGACATCCCTGGATGACGCGGCAGTCCATGTGACCGCTGCAGCCTGTGATTGACCTGTGATTGGCTGCAGCGGTCACATGGCCTGAAACGTCATCCAGGACGTCGGGCCGGATGTCGAGAGAGACGCGTCACCAAGGCAACGGGTGGGAGACCGGACTGGAGGAAGCAGGAAGTTGTCGGTAAGTATGAACGTCTTTTATTTTTATTTTTTACAGGTTTATACTGATCGGTAGTCACTGTCCAGGGTGCTGAAAGAGTTACTGCCGATCAGTTAACTCTTTCAGCTCCCTGGACAGTGACTATTTACTGACGTCGCTTAGCAACGCTGCCGTAATGACGGGTGCACACATGTAGCCACCCGTTATTACGAGAGCTCCATAGACTTCTATGGACTGTCCGTGCCGTTATTACGGCCAGAAATAGGACATGTTCTATCTTTTTTAACGGAACGGGCACCTTCCCGTGAGAAAACGGGAAGGCACCCGTCGCCAATAGAAGTCTATGAGCCCGTTATTACGGGTCGTGATTACGACCCGTAATAACGGGAGTTTTTACGGTCGTGTGCATGAGGCCTTATTCTGTGTATTTATGTGCAATAAAGTTGTTTAATATTTCTAATATACCATGTGTTAATTGACCTTCTTCTATAGGATAGACTTATAATCCGTGAAAAGTAGTAACAGAGCAACTACAGGGACTCACGGAGACGCAGGACACATCTAAAGTACGTGACTGGTGCAACCATGCAAATTACGCAGAGGTGGGGCAGACTGTGGTAGGAAGAAGCCTCCCTGAGACCCATAGTGGCACTGTAGGATGGAAGGAGGCTGAAAGTCACGTAGAACGTAACCTAACTTTGGTGAACTAGTTGGCTTATCTCACGTCCCACAACTCCGGAAAGGATCAACTTGTTACACCCTTTGTTTACGTTTGTAATGCATTTAAGTAAGGTATTGCATGGTTATTACAAAAAAAGGTTACTCCCAACTGATTGTCTACAGATATCATCATTATCCATACCATTCTTAAAGGGGAGTTACCGTTACACACTCCTACTACTACGACCTGTACTTCATGATCCAGGGAGCATCTTTGTGGCTTTAAAGAACACCTAACTTTTCAGGTGACTTTTCATAACTAGCTGTCATATGTGTTTGCATGAGGAATAACACTATTTTTGGCCATTACATGATGTGTATCTTGCATTATTTAGCAGTTTTACCCTTACGCAGGCTCATCTCTAATTTTCAGTTTTTTTCTAAGCTAATGGGCGGAGCCTAACTGCTATCATGTCTGCTATACACTGCACACATAGAAGAGGAGAATTCTGCTCTTCTACATCTATCTTTTACATATATATATATATATATATATATATATATATATATATACAACCGTTCAAAAGTTTAGGGTCACTTAGAAATTTCCTTATTTCTGCAAGAAAAGCACAGTTTTTTTCAATGAAGATAACATTAAATTAATCAGAGTGGCAAAGAAAAAGCCATATCTGAGACTGGCTAATAAAATGAAAAGATTAATATGGGCAAAAGCACACAGACATTGGACAGAGGAAGATTGGAAAAAAGTGTTATGGACAGACGAATCGAAGTTTGAGGTGTTTGGATCACACAGAAGAACATTTGTGAGACGCAGAACAACTGAAAAGATGCTGGAAGAGTGCCTGACACCATCTGTCAAGCATGGTGGAGGTAATGTGATGGTCTGGGGTTTCTTTGGTGTTGGTAAAGTGGGAGATTTGTAAAAGGTAAAAGGGATTTTGAATAAGGAAGGCTATCACTCCATTTTGCAACGCCATGCCATACCCTGTGGACAGCGCTTGATTGGAGCCAATTTCATCCTACAACAGGACAATGACCCAAAGCACACCTCCAAATTATGCAAGAACTATTTAGGGAAGAAGCAGGCCGCTGCTATTCTATCTGTAATGGAGTGGCCAGCGCAGTCACCAGATCTCAACCCCATAGAGCTGTTGTGGGAGCAGCTTGTCCGTATGGTACGCAAGAAGTGCTCATCAAGCCAATCCAACTTGTGGGAGGGCCTTCTGGAAGCATGGGGTGAAATTTCTCCCGATTACCTCAACAAATTAACAGCTAGAATGCCAAAGGTCTGCAATGCTGTAATTGCTGCAAATGGAACATTCTTTGATGAAAGCAAAGTTTGAAGGAGAAAATTATTATTTCAAATAAAAATCATTATTTCTAACCTTGTCAATGTCTTGACTATATTTTCTAGTCATTTTGCAAATCATTTGATAAATATAAGTGTGAGTTTTCATGGAAAACACAAAATTGTCTGGGTGACCCCGAACTTTTGAACGGTAGTATATATATATATATATATATATATATATATATATATATATATATACATAGAAGCGTGGAGGAGATTATACAGCAGTAATGAGCAGTGTAGCTGATAATCCAGCACTGGGGTGACATATAAATCTTACCAGGAGCTGCAGCTGGTTTGCATCTGTGTCTCTCTCTTTGCTCCTGCTCCCATTAACCCGTTCCCCTGTCACCAGATTGTATGGGCCATGGCAGATCAGCTTCAGCTTCCACCGGTCATGTTAATGATCTAATAGTATTCCAACTTCTATATCACACAGAAATCAGGCAGGAGAGATTCCAGGGGGCTATGACTCCATCCACTACTGCAAGTACTAGTTCTTCATTACATGTCCTGCAGAATTCTCCTGAGTTATGATAAAATATTAAAATAATTAAACCTATTTAGTCTTGAAAAGAGACGACTAAGTGAGGACATGATTAACTTATATAAATATATGAATGGCCCATACAAGAAATATAGTGAGAGAAAGCGAAACACGGCGCCACATGGTGCAGATTACCCAAGTGGGAATGGATAATTTGAGAAGAGTGATGCTTACCTTGAAGCAATGAAAATCGAGCGATGGAGAGAAAGGTGCTGCTGCTGCCAGGACTCGAGGCCGGTGATTCAAGATGAACGACCGCAGATACTATGCTGGGTGAGCTGGAGAAAAAGAGTCTGCAAGGGCGCTGCTGCACACGGATGAGACCGAAGTGAAAACTTCGGAATGATGATAATATTCGATGAAAATATTCAATGATATTCAATGGTAATTGAAGGTAATAAATAATAAAATTTAATGGTAATATGACTACGCGTTTCAATGCCGTACCGGCATCTTCATCAGGTCATGAAAAAAGAACACAGACATCTCAGTTTAAATAGAATCTCAAAGTTCGAAAAAACCCGCCAATGTGAACAAGGGCAGGGCGTTCAAGTGACGTCAGAGTTCAGAGGTTAAAAAATGACAGATAACGATGACCGGCACATAAAAAATGATCAAAAAATAAAATGTTAAACAAGGAAAGAAAGTCCATGTGCTGGGAAACAATATAGGAACAATGAAACAAATGGTACAGAATGAATCGCAGGGGATGCAGAACAAAAACAAAACAAAACAAAATAAGGGGTAATCCGTGAAATAACCGGATAAATAGGTGATGGTGTCAATATAAGATATAAAACAATTATAAACAGTATAAGAACATAATAAAATATGTAAAATAAATAAACAACAAAGTCAGAAAGACAAATGGACATTAATCCTTACACATTCAAAAGAATGGAGTCGGCAATTGCCGTTAAAACATTAATAAATAGCGGCTCAACGAATGTAGAGAGAAGCGATGACATATGTATAAATTTAGAATGCCAAAACATAAATGTGAGCATTGGTGAGAGAATAGGGGTATCAATACTGCATATGAATAATTTATATGAAATATGTGAACAGTTGAAACTGGTAAGGTATAATAATAAGCTATAAAGCCGATATTTGAGCCGGCAGCCGGTAAATGCCGGTAAAACAGAAAAAACGGCTCAACGAATGTAGAAAAAAGGGATGTCAATTGTATAAATTTAGAATACAAAAACATAAATGTGAGCCTTACTTAAAGAATAGGGTACCACTACTGTATATCAATAATTTATATGAAATTTATGAACAAATGAATCTGGTACGGTATAGTGATATGCTATAAAGCCGATATTTAAGCCGGCAGCCGGTAAATAATAATAGGTGAAGAACGAAATAATAAAGATGAAGAATGATGTAGAGACAAGAGGTTGAATAATGAAATGTACAATTGTAAAGGACAATAAGTGATAATAAGTAGTATGTACTATTAATACTAATGATGGCAAAGGGCATATGTCCTAAATATATTCCAAAGAACCCAAGGATCTGTCTATAACGGAAAGAACCACTGATAATGCAAGGGAAACTTAAAATAAGCAACAATGAAGATAAAGCATTAATGGTACATAACATAAAATTGCACAAATATATTTAAAACGACAATACGGGTCAAAAAACAGTATAGCCATGAATATATAATGATGTAATATCATGAACTGAAACATAAAGCAATAAATGAAAAGAATAAGAAATATACTGTATTAGTAATTAAGCCATTTATTAATCTAAAGTGGACTCAGAGATATCATTAAGGCCATCAGGTTGAAGAGTTTTCATTTTAAAAATCCAGTAGTTTTCGCGCTGTTTCAGTTTGCTAAATCGATTAGTGATATTATGCGGAATTTGCTCTATAGGTGTAATGAGCAAACTACTAAACTGACTATTATGTGTAGTGGAGAAGTGTCGAGAGACACTGTGTTTTAAAAAACCAGTATTTATGTTGAATCTGTGGCTATTGATTCTGGTCCGTAAACATTGCGTAGTACGGCCAATGTACTGGAGATGACACGGGCATTCCAACAAATAAATAACGAAAGAGCTTCCACAGTTCAGAAAGCTATTGATCTTAAAGGATTCTTTAGTCATTGTGGATGTGTAAATGGAGGTCTTGTGAGTGATATTGGTGCAGCACATACATCGCTGCCGGCCACATTTGAAAGAGCCTAAAATTCTAGGAAGCAAAATAGAATCAGGTACCATGGGATTTTTTAGTTTACTGGGTGCTAAAATATTTTTTAGAGATTTTGATCGTCGATAGGTAATGGTGGGTCTATCCGGTAATTCAGTTTTTAAAAAAGGATCATTTCTTAAAATGTGCCAATGTTTATCAAGGACCTCTCTGATTTTTTTGTTTCCACTATTAAAAGTTGTGATAAAATTATTACTAAAGTTCTGTTTGTTTTTGATTGCCCTATCTTGCTTAATGCACGAAAATTGTGATAGTAGGGAAGCTTTCTGACGTGCCCCTTTGATCAAACTTAAAGGAAAATGTTTTTCCCTAAACCTTTTTTCCAAAAGGTTACATTCCTCTGTGAAATCAGAGTCGGTTGTGCAATTTTTTCTAACTCTTCTAAACTGTCCAAAGGGAACATTTTTAATCCATGGGGGGTAGTGGGCACTGTTGAAATTTAAGTAGCTATTTACATCAACAGATTTGAAATGTGTCTTTGTTAAAAATTTGTTAATTCTGGTGTCAAATGAAATAGTCAGGTCTAAAAAGTCGATAGACAGAGTGGAAAAAGTGTATGTAAAAGACAGTCCTAAGTTATTCGAATTTAGATGCTCAATGAAAGATGAAGCTTCGGTCTCATTGCCCAACCAAACGAAGAGGAGGTCGTCGATATAACGTTTATAAAATAGAATTTTACTTTTGAATGGGTGATCATGGTAAATATATTGATCTTCAAATTGTCCCATGTATAAATTAGCGTAGGACGGTGCGAACCTTGAGCCCATGGCGCATCCTTTGATTTGGTTGTAGAATTGATTATCAAAAGTAAAAGAATTATGATTTAAAATAAAGTCAACACATTTGTTTAAAAATGCAATTTGATTCTCAGGCATACATGTTTTAGTAGATAATGCAGAGCTAATGACCTTTAGGCCTTTGGAGTGGGGAATATTGCTATAGAGGGCAGTTACATCGGCTGTGAGGAAATTGATGGGGTACATAGAATTGGTGATGTTAAGTGAGTGAAGTTCTCTGATTACTTGGGTCGAGTCCCTAAGGTATGATGGAAGGCTGGCTACTAAAGGTTGAAGGTGAGTATCAATGAAATGAGAGAGGTTGCTAGTGAGGGACCCGATCCCTGATATGATCGGACGACCTGGGGGGTTAGTTATGGATTTGTGCACCTTTGGGAGATGGTATAAAAAGGGAATGCTTGGGAAGGGCATATTGAGAAAGCCTCTTTCTTTTTTGGTGATGATCCCTTCATGGAAAGCTGTATCTATAAGAAGGGCGTATTTAGGTATATGAATGGGTAACAGGTTTATAGCTAATTTAACATAGAAACTGCTGTCGTCCAAAATTCTGTAAGATTCATCCAAATATTTATCCTTGTCCATAATAACAATCCCACCGCCCTTGTCAGCAGAACGGATCACAATGGTATTATTTTTGGCCAATGATTTCAGGGCAATTCTCTCCTGGTAAGTGAGATTATGAGGAGTATTAATGGGTTTATCGAGAGATCTGAGTTCATTACCTACTAAAGCAGAAAAGGTTTCTATAAAAGAACCTTGGTGGTGCAAAGGGTAAAAGTTTGATTTAGGCTTCAAATTAGTGGCAATGATTACTTGGGGATTAACTGAAGTGGATGGTTCAGAAATCGCAGTCGGTAATGGAATGGTGGGGGTCATTTTGGACATAGAGAAATGCCTAGTAAGGGTAAGTTTACGGATGAAACGATTAAGGTCCATGAAGAGATCAAAAGTATTGGGTGGGGAGACAGGGCAAAAAGAGAGACCTTTGCTAAGGAGACTAATCTCATGTGTATTAAATTCATAAGAGGATAAATTGAAAAGTTTGATTTTTAATAAATGGTTCGATGTTTCTTCAGATTGGTTGGTGAGGTTCTCTTTGTTTGCATTTCGTTTACCTCTGCTAGTCCTTTTGAATTGTCTCTACCCACCTGTACAGAGAATGGCGCCTTTGCATCATTGCCCAATGATGCAATTTTTGTTACATCTGAAGCAGCAGCCTCAGCGCCTGTATCCTTTCTAGACACTACCACTTCTTTTTTAGGACTTCCTTCCCAACTCACAATGCCACCTGTCACGCCGACCATCAACAGCAACGACCACCTCATCACTTACCTCATAAGTCCAAAAATTCAAACAATTACACATTTTTTTCCCTTAGTTCAAAAAATATCGACAAAAAGAAAATTAGATATAGAGGAAGAAGAGGAGGCCGTAAACGAAATGCAAACAAAGAGAACCTCACCAACCAATCTGAAGAAACATCGAACCATTTATTAAAAATCAAACTTTTCAATTTATCCTCTTATGAATTTAATACACATGAGATTAGTCTCCTTAGCAAAGGTCTCTCTTTTTGCCCTGTCTCCCCACCCAATACTTTTGATCTCTTCATGGACCTTAATCGTTTCATCCGTAAACTTACCCTTACTAGGCATTTCTCTATGTCCAAAATGACCCCCACCATTCCATTACCGACTGCGATTTCTGAACCATCCACTTCAGTTAATCCCCAAGTAATCATTGCCACTAATTTGAAGCCTAAATCAAACTTTTACCCTTTGCACCACCAAGGTTCTTTTATAGAAACCTTTTCTGCTTTAGTAGGTAATGAACTCAGATCTCTCGATAAACCCATTAATACTCCTCATAATCTCACTTACCAGGAGAGAATTGCCCTGAAATCATTGGCCAAAAATAATACCATTGTGATCCGTTCTGCTGACAAGGGCGGTGGGATTGTTATTATGGACAAGGATAAATATTTGGATGAATCTTACAGAATTTTGGACGACAGCAGTTTCTATGTTAAATTAGCTATAAACCCGTTACCCATTCATATACCTAAATACGCCCTTCTTATAGATACAGCTTTCCATGAAGGGATCATCACCAAAAAAGAAAGAGGCTTTCTCAATATGCCCTTCCCAAGCATTCCCTTTTTATACCATCTCCCAAAGGTGCACAAATCCATAACTAACCCCCCAGGTCGTCCGATCATATCAGGGATCGGGTCCCTCACTAGCAACCTCTCTCATTTCATTGATACTCACCTTCAACCTTTAGTAGCCAGCCTTCCATCATACCTTAGGGACTCGACCCAAGTAATCAGAGAACTTCACTCACTTAACATCACCAATTCTATGTACCCCATCAATTTCCTCACAGCCGATGTAACTGCCCTCTATAGCAATATTCCCCACTCCAAAGGCCTAAAGGTCATTAGCTCTGCATTATCTACTAAAACATGTATGCCTGAGAATCAAATTGCATTTTTAAACAAATGTGTTGACTTTATTTTAAATCATAATTCTTTTACTTTTGATAATCAATTCTACAACCAAATCAAAGGATGCGCCATGGGCTCAAGGTTCGCACCGTCCTACGCTAATTTATACATGGGACAATTTGAAGATCAATATATTTACCATGATCACCCATTCAAAAGTAAAATTCTATTTTATAAACGTTATATCGACGACCTCCTCTTCGTTTGGTTGGGCAATGAGACCGAAGCTTCATCTTTCATTGAGCATCTAAATTCGAATAACTTAGGACTGTCTTTTACATACACTTTTTCCACTCTGTCTATCGACTTTTTAGACCTGACTATTTCATTTGACACCAGAATTAACAAATTTTTAACAAAGACACATTTCAAATCTGTTGATGTAAATAGCTACTTAAATTTCAACAGTGCCCACTACCCCCCATGGATTAAAAATGTTCCCTTTGGACAGTTTAGAAGAGTTAGAAAAAATTGCACAACCGACTCTGATTTCACAGAGGAATGTAACCTTTTGGAAAAAAGGTTTAGGGAAAAACATTTTCCTTTAAGTTTGATCAAAGGGGCACGTCAGAAAGCTTCCCTACTATCACAATTTTCGTGCATTAAGCAAGATAGGGCAATCAAAAACAAACAGAACTTTAGTAATAATTTTATCACAACTTTTAATAGTGGAAACAAAAAAATCAGAGAGGTCCTTGATAAACATTGGCACATTTTAAGAAATGATCCTTTTTTAAAAACTGAATTACCGGATAGACCCACCATTACCTATCGACGATCAAAATCTCTAAAAAATATTTTAGCACCCAGTAAACTAAAAAATCCCATGGTACCTGATTCTATTTTGCTTCCTAGAATTTTAGGCTCTTTCAAATGTGGCCGGCAGCGATGTATGTGCTGCACCAATATCACTCACAAGACCTCCATTTACACATCCACAATGACTAAAGAATCCTTTAAGATCAATAGCTTTCTGAACTGTGGAAGCTCTTTCGTTATTTATTTGTTGGAATGCCCGTGTCATCTCCAGTACATTGGCCGTACTACGCAATGTTTACGGACCAGAATCAATAGCCACAGATTCAACATAAATACTGGTTTTTTAAAACACAGTGTCTCTCGACACTTCTCCACTACACATAATAGTCAGTTTAGTAGTTTGCTCATTACACCTATAGAGCAAATTCCGCATAATATCACTAATCGATTTAGCAAACTGAAACAGCGCGAAAACTACTGGATTTTTAAAATGAAAACTCTTCAACCTGATGGCCTTAATGATATCTCTGAGTCCACTTTAGATTAATAAATGGCTTAATTACTAATACAGTATATTTCTTATTCTTTTCATTTATTGCTTTATGTTTCAGTTCATGATATTACATCATTATATATTCATGGCTATACTGTTTTTTGACCCGTATTGTCGTTTTAAATATATTTGTGCAATTTTATGTTATGTACCATTAATGCTTTATCTTCATTGTTGCTTATTTTAAGTTTCCCTTGCATTATCAGTGGTTCTTTCCGTTATAGACAGATCCTTGGGTTCTTTGGAATATATTTAGGACATATGCCCTTTGCCATCATTAGTATTAATAGTACATACTACTTATTATCACTTATTGTCCTTTACAATTGTACATTTCATTATTCAACCTCTTGTCTCTACATCATTCTTCATCTTTATTATTTCGTTCTTCACCTATTATTATTTACCGGCTGCCGGCTTAAATATCGGCTTTATAGCATATCACTATACCGTACCAGATTCATTTGTTCATAAATTTCATATAAATTATTGATATACAGTAGTGGTACCCCTATTCTTTAAGTAAGGCTCACATTTATGTTTTTGTATTCTAAATTTATACAATTGACATCCCTTTTTTCTACATTCGTTGAGCCGCTTTTTCTGTTTTACCGGCATTTACCGGCTGCCGGCTCAAATATCGGCTTTATAGCTTATTATTATACCTTACCAGTTTCAACTGTTCACATATTTCATATAAATTATTCATATGCAGTATTGATACCCCTATTCTCTCACCAATGCTCACATTTATGTTTTGGCATTCTAAATTTATACATATGTCATCGCTTCTCTCTACATTCGTTGAGCCGCTATTTATTAATGTTTTAACGGCAATTGCCGACTCCATTCTTTTGAATGTGTAAGGATTAATGTCCATTTGTCTTTCTGACTTTATTGTTTATTTATTTTACATATTTTATTATGTTCTTATACTGTTTATAATTGTTTTATATCTTATATTGACACCATCACCTATTTATCCGGTTATTTCACGGATTACCCCTTATTTTGTTTTGTTTTGTTTTTGTTCTGCATCCCCTGCGATTCATTCTGTACCATTTGTTTCATTGTTCCTATATTGTTTCCCAGCACATGGACTTTATCTTTCCTTGTTTAACATTTTATTTTTTGATCATTTTTTATGTGCCGGTCATCGTTATCTGTCATTTTTTAACCTCTGAACTCTGACGTCACTTGAACGCCCTGCCCTTGTTCACATTGGCGGGTTTTTTCGAACTTTGAGATTCTATTTAAACTGAGATGTCTGTGTTCTTTTTTCATGACCTGATGAAGATGCCGGTACGGCATTGAAACGCGTAGTCATATTACCATTAAATTTTATTATTTATTACCTTCAATTACCATTGAATATCATTGAATATTTTCATCGAATATTATCATCATTCCGAAGTTTTCACTTCGGTCTCATCCGTGTGCAGCAGCGCCCTTGCAGACTCTTTTTCTCCAGCTCACCCAGCAAAGAAATATAGTGAAAACCTGTTCTATGTAAAATCCCCTCAATAGACAAGGGGCACTCCCTCCGCCTGGGGAAAAAAATGTTCAATCTCCAGAGGCGACAAGCCTTCTTTACTGTGAGAACTGTGAATCTGTGAAATAGCCAACTAATCTATGGCTTTAAAAAAAGGCATAGATAATTCCCTAGAATTAAGAAATATCAGCTCCTATGTCAATGTGTAGATTTTTTGTTTCATCACTTCCATTTTTCCTATCCCTTTGTTGAACTTCATGGACATATGTATTTTTTCAACCATTCTAACTATGTAACTATGTAACCTCTAGGAGAGGAATTCCCTGCCAGAGAGTTTCCGACACTCTGGCCAGGGATTCCTCTCCTGATGGAGCCCCTGACGTCACTGTACATATATGGACTGTGACAGCAGAGGCTACCTCTAGGAGTGGAATTCCCGGCCAGAGCATCGGCAACGCCTCTGTCTTATGTCAATGTTTAGAATACTTGTTTGAATGTTGATTCAGTCAGATTGCCACTTGGGATCAGGAGAGAATTGTTCCTTTCTGAGAGTGCGGCATGTGTCCAGTGTGTGAGTAGGGGGAGTGCTGCATGTGTCCAGTGTCTGAGTAGGGAGAGTGCGGCATGTGTCCAGTGGGTGAGTAGGGGGAGTGAAGTGTGTGTCCAGTGTGTGAGTAGGGGGTGTGCGCCATTTGTCCAGTGTGTGAGTAGGGGGAGTGCGGCATGTATCCAGTGTCTGAGTAGGGAGAGTGCGGCATGTGTCCAGTGTGTGAGTAGGGGGAGTGAAGTATGTGTCCAGTGCGTGAGTAGGGGGAGTGCGGCATGTGTCCAGTGTGTGAGTAGGGGGAGTGTGGTATGTTTCCAGTGTGTGAGTAGGGGGAGTGCGGCATGTGTCCAGTGCGTGAGTACGGCGAGTTCAGCATGTGTCTTGCAGTTTAGTGGTCTGTGGCCAGAGGGTGAGTGGCATGTGTTTATTTTGTGTCCTGGGTCTGTATGGCATGTGTGTATTTTCTTTATTCGTATTATATATCTTTTATTAATATCACTAGAAGTGAGCACATTTTTTCTTGTTTCATATTTGCCAAATCACCATCTGTCTATCTATCTGTCTATCTATTCATCATCTATCATCTATCGCTCTATCTATCTATCTATCTATCTATCTATCTATCTATCTATCTATCTATCTATCTATCTATCTATCTATCTCATATCCAGTGCCGCACCTGCCATGAGGCGAGGTGAGCTGACAGCCTCAGGCGGCGCCACCTACCCGAAAATGGGGGGCGGCATTTTCAGCCAGGGACGGACTGGACCGGGGGAGGGGTCATGCAGACACACATAGCAGACGTGCCGCATGATGGGCACGTCTGTAACACTCCTCCTCCTTTTCCCTGATGCTGTACGCAGTACATGCCGCCAGAGAGGAGCAAGTTCGCAGGAGGAGCGGTCCGAGCGACGAAAAGTGACGAGACGTGACGAGACGCACAAGGTACGTTCCTGCCTTGCTGGGACTGGGAGCTGGGATTATACTGCAAGGGGGGGTCTGGGCATTTTACCAACAGCAAAGGGCTCTATGGGGCTGGAATAATCCACCTCATAGAGCCCTCACATCACTATAATGGAAGGATTAGTGGGAGGGGGGGTCTGGTCTGAGCGCCTGACTTACTGCAGAGGGCTCTGTAGGGGGGATTCTGCCCCCCCTTTAAAGCAGTCAGTCAGATGCTCAGACCCCCCCTAAGCTGGCAGTATAGTAACTAGTCAGGGCTCTATGGGGAGGATAATTCCCACCTATAGAGCTCTCTGCTGTCAGTAAAACGCCCAGACCCCCCCTTTCAGTATACGCCAGGCCCCCCAGCGTTGGCCGAACCCTTTTAAATTAATAGGGGCAGGAAGCTGAGCGCAGTATAAGGGCCTGATCACATCAGCGATGACTTTCCGTTCCGGGGTTCCGTCGGAGGTAACCCCGCAACGGAAAGTCAAACTGAAACCACAGCTTCCATTTCCGTCACCATTAGCGCAGTCGACTGTGCTATTGATTCCGTCAGAAAAACAGAAACCTGCCAAAATGGTGACGAACGGAAACGATTAGCAATGTTTCCGTCACCATTGATATCAATGGTGACGGAAACGGAAGCTGTGGTTTCAGTTTGACTTTCCGTTGCGGGGTTACCTCCGACGGAACCCCGGAACGGAAAGTCAACGCTGATGTGATCAGGCCCTTATACTGCGCTCAGCTTCCTGCGCACACGTTCTCACTCTTCAGCTCTCGGCAGGCAAGTACAAGAGTATATGATCTCTCGTGAGAGATCAGGCTTGTCGTCCTTGTCTGCCGAGAGCTAAAGAGTGAGAGCGTGCGTGCGCGCACAGCTCCGATGCCATGAAACAGAAGAAGAAGAATTCACGCTCTTCTTCTCCTCTTCTGTTCCGTAGTGGTGGTGGAGCTGCGCGCTCACTGGCACGCGCTCTCTCTACCAGCTCTTGCTGTAACGCTGTCCGTTGCTGATTGGACAGTGTCACAGCGATGTTACATGCTCCCTTGCCAATTACCTCCCCATTGACAGCTCATGGGGTTATTTAAATATCGGTCACCAAATATTACAGCACCGATATCTAAATAACGAAGGAGGCTAGGGAAAAAATGTAAAAGTACCCCAGAGTTTGTGCAGCCCTCCCCATTACATACTGCACTCAGCTTCACATGTATGGGGAGGTGAAAGGTTCTCTTTAAAAAAAAGGTGTTATAATTTTTTATTTTTTATTTTATGTTTTATTTTATGGGCCTAATTTTTCAAATTATTTTAATTATTCATATGTTTGTACTTTTGTGGGGGCAGCCATCTTTATTGTTATTTTTCATACTGCTAATTTTTGTTTTGCAGGTTCCGCTGGACCATTTGGACTACGTTGTAGATTCGTTGGACTACTTCACTGATTTCAGCTTTTTTTCTTTTTTTTTAATAAAATGGTTAAAGTGGATTGTGTGGAAGAGTTGTCATTTCAATAAAATAAATTTATTTATGTCTCTGTTTTTTTATACTTCATTACCGCCTTAGTAATGGCAGCTGCCTGATTGGGAGCGTCCATTACTAAGAAAGGGCTTAGTGTTAGCCAGTAATAAAGCTGCAACTAACCCCGTTACCCACCGCCACCTGGAGTACTGGGAAGAGCCGGGTACGATCCAGCACCTGACCGTCTGAAGTGAAGGGCGGGTAATGGGGTGGCCGCAGGTTGGTAATATCAGGCTCGGAATGGGCAAAAACCGTGGCCCTTCCCACCCTGGTAATGCTAGGCTGATGCTGCTTTATTTTATCTGGCTGGTTATTAAAAATGGAGGGGATATTACGTAATTTTTTTCTATTATTTTTTTTTTTTAAATGACGTGGGGTTCCCGCTATTTTTCATAACCAGCCAGATACAATAAAGCAGCTGCAGCCTAGCATTACCAGGGTGGAAAGGGCCACCGTTATTGTCCCTTCCCATACTGGTAAAACCAGCCTTTGGCCGCCCTGCTGACTTACCGTTGCTTCAGATGGTCGGGTACTGGATCATACTCCCCTCGCGGCAGTGAGTACAGGGGTAATAATGGTGGATAGTTGCAGCCTTTTTACTGGCTAACACTAAGCCCCTTCTTAGTAATGGACACTCTCAATCAGACAGCAGCCATTACTAAGGGCGTAAAAAAGTATTAAAAAAACAGACATAAGAAATTTTTTTTTTTACTGAAATCTAAACTCCCCCTTGCAACCCTCTTTCACCATTTTATTTTTTTTAAAAAGTAGATCATTGGAGTAGTCCAAGGAATCTACGACGTAGTCCAAACGGTCCAGCGGACCCTACCAACAAAAAAGTTAGCAGTATAAAAATTAAAAAAAATTAAATGTGCCACAATAGAAACTAGAGGTCAAGGAAAAATAATTCCCCTTCATGTAACTCTGCTACCTATCAACTCAAAAGTCATCCACCAGAGAGAAAAATGTTTCCCCATGGCGGAGTACAAGAAAGTCTTATTCCCAGGTGGGGCTTTCTTGTAGTCCGCTAACAAGAAATGTTTTTCCTCCTGGCGGATGATTTTTCCGTTGACAGGTAGCAGAGTTCTTCCGTAGCGGTGTTAGGGTGGCAAACTCACCAATTGACCTATCTATCTATCTATCTATCTATCTATCTATCTATCTATCTATCTATCTCATATCTATCTCATATCTATCTATCTATCTATCTATCTATCTATCTATCTATCTATCTATCTATCTATCTATCTATCTATCTATCTATCTCATATCTATCTATCTATCCATCATCTATCGTTCTATCTAACACCTATCAGAGTAGGTCCCCACCTATGGAGGACGCCGTGTCGTGGCAGGTGGGCAAACACTTTTTGATCAAAAAGTGCACTAAGAACCTCCCTATTGTAAGTAGATTTAGCAGTAATGCATATTTATTTATATTTAGCGGTTTAGGTGACATTGGTGTTCGCAGTGTGCTGTCGCCATTTTTTTTGTGTGCTATCTCTCCTATCTATCTATCTATCTATCTATCTATCTATCTATCTATCTATCTATCTATCTATCTATCTATCTATCTATCTATCTTTCTACAGTATCTATATATTGATATCTTTATTTAAACAAGGAGGTGCATGAGTAGGTATATAACTCTACAGAGGAAGATTTTCAAACAGTCTAAAAATATTTTATTTCTGAAGAGCTCTATCAGATATCACTATAACTTGGTCCGATGAAGCCAACTGCAGACTTTCAAATGCTGTTAATAGTCACAACTGTGTTTATTACTCAACAGAAAACCTCCTTGCAACAAATGAAGAACAGATGTGTCTCCCTGGGGTTACAGTTTGGGCGGCCCTTTCATGTAAAGGGGTAATTGGACAAATCTTCCACAATACAACGGTTACATCAGACCTGGACCTTATCATGCTCCAAGAAAATGTAATACCACAACTGTAGATGGAGCATGAAAATGAAGACTTCGATATCCAGCAAGATGGAGCCCTCCTCACTTTGCTTTAGCAGTGCATCATTTTCTTGACGAAAAATTACCCAAAAGGTGGATAGGTAGACTAGGTCCGGTTGAATGGCCACCACGATCATCAGACTTTACCCCGATGGACTTTTTCTTTTGGGGAGTTATCAAAGAGCAGGTATATTCAAGAAAACCACACACTGTTGATAACATGATGCAGTTCATAAAAGAAGCAGCCAAGTAATGATGCCACTACAGGACTATGCGCCAAACTTAAAAACTAGATCACAGCAATGTGTAAATAGTGAGTCCGCCAATGTGATCATATAAGAGGTTGTACTTCATTGTTGTGTTATTCTATAAAATACTTTTTAAACTGTATACCTATTATTATTATTATTATTATTATTATTATTATTATTATTATATTTACCTGTTATTTAAACTGTATACCTACTTATGCACCCCCTGTATATACAGTGAAGGAAATAAGTATTTGATCCCTTGCTGATTTTGTAAATTTGCCCACTGTCAAAGACATGAACAGTCTAGAATTTTTAGGCTAGGTTAGTTTTACCAGTGAGAGATAGATTATATATATATAAAAAAAAGAAAATCACATAGTCAAAATCATATATATTTATTTGCATTGTGCACAGAGAAATAAGTATTTGATCCCCTACCAACCATTAAGAGTTCAGCCTCCTCCAGACCAGTTACACGCTCCAAATCAACTTGGTGCCTGCATTATAGACAGCTCTTACATGGTCACCTGTATAAAAGACTCCTGTCCACAGACTCAATTAATCAGTCTGACTCTAACCTCTACAACATGGGCAAGACCAAATAGCTTTCTAAGGATGTCAGGGACAAGATCATAGACCTGCACAAGGCTGGAATGGGCTACAAAACCATAAGTAAGACGCTGGGTGAGAAGGAGACAACTGTTGGTGCAATAGTAAGAAAATGGAAGACATACAAAATGACTGTCAATCGACATCGATCTGGGGCTCCATGCAAAATCTCACCTCGTGGGGTATCCTTGATCCTGAGGAAGGTGAGAGCTCAGCCGAAAACGACACGGGGGGAACTTGTTAATGATCTCAAGGCAGCTGGGACCACAGTCACCAAGAAAACCATTGGTAACACATTACGCCGTAATGGATTAAAATCCTGCAGTGCCCGCAAGGTCCCCCTGCTCAAGAATGCAAATGTACAGGCCCGTCTGAAATTTGCAAATGAACATCTGGATGATTCTGAGAGTGATTGGGAGAAGGTGCTGTGGTCAGATGAGACTAAAATTGAGCTCTTTGGCATTAACTCAACTCGCCGTGTTTGGAGGAAGAGAAATGCTGCCTATGACCCAAAGAACACCGTCCCCACTGTCAAGCATGGAGGTGGAAACATTATGTTTTGGGGGTGTTTCTCTGCTAAGGGCACAGGACTACTTCACCACATCAATGGGAGAATGGATGGAGCCATGTACCGTCAAATCCTGAGTGACAACCTCCTTCCCTCCACCAGGACATTAAAAATGGCTCGTGGCTGGGTCTTCCAGCAAGACAATGACCCGAAACATACAGCCAAGGCAACAAAGGAGTGGCTCGAAAAGAAGCACATTAAGGTCATGGAGTGGCCTAGCCAGTCTCCAGACCTTAATCCCATCGAAAACTTATGGAGGGAGCTGAAGATCCGAGTTGCCAAGCGACAGCCTCGAAATCTTAATGATTTACAGATGATCTGCAAAGAGGAGTGGGCCAAAATTCCATCTAACGTGTGCAAACCTCATCATCAACTACAAAAAACGTCTGACTGCTGTGCTTGCCAACAAGGGTTTTGCCACCAAGTATTAAGTCTTGTTTGCCAAAGGGATCAAATACTTATTTCTCTGTGCACAATGCAAATAAATATATATAATTTTGACAATGTGATTTTCTTTTTTTTTTTTTGTATAATCTATCTCTCACTGGTAAAATTAACCTAGCCTAAAAATTCTAGACTGTTCATTTCTTTGACAGTGGGCAAACTTACAAAATCAGCAAGGGATCAAATACTTATTTCCTTCACTGTATATATATATATATTTATATAAATCACAAAGAAGTCGCAGCCCTCCAGCAGAGCTTCAATTAAATTTGCAGCTATTTGGCATTATACTGTGTGGGAGGCACTATGGTAGCATGATACTGTGCGGGAGGCACTATGGGAGCATTATACTGTGTGGGCTGAACCGGGTGTGTATGAACGTGGATTGAGCGGCATTAGAGGCGTGACTTAAATGAAAAAAGTTGTCCCTCTTTGCAGCAATTGAAAGTTGGGAGGTATGTTCATTGTACAACTTCATCTGTAGCCCAGCCGTTTATTGGGGTCTATCTTGGGGTCCGTGACCTTGAAATCCCCCTGCAGCTAAATCCATATACCCTTTTGAGGGTTCAGGGTGCATACCCAGGTTAGCCGGCGCCAACCCAATTACTGCTGTTCCTTATTCTAGTGTGCCGCACTACAGCTCCTAAATTGCTACAAACTCTGCATTTCTACTAACTATTATTGGGAAGTGTGTTGTTGCCTCGCCTGTTGGACTTCAGACCTGAGAACCGGCATCGATACATTTGCTTTATCAATTAAAGCAACATTCAGAGGCTTAACACTCATCCTGATCTAGTCCTGCTCACAGAGCTGAAAGCCTAGGCAGTTCTCTGTGCGCTGAACAGCCTGGACAAAATTTTACCTATGATCATGACTTGTGATGTTAATTTATTTAGCCTGCTCAGTATTGTCTACAATGGTCACAAATCTTTTAGCTCCGTGGGCAGAACTTGAAGAGGATACGTTTTCAGCCTTTGAATGTTGCTTTCTTCCAAAACCGGGAAGGGGGTGTTTGAAGTAGAGTCACGGGTTAAGTCCACTCCATACATAGGTATTGCATTGTATTGTACCAGCACTCAAATGATCGCTTGTTCAAGAACCCGTGGGGACTGTAAAAACAATTTAATAAAGTACAAACAAATATTAGAAGTTCAAAAACCCCTTTACTCTCTAAGGTAATGTAAAATATATTAAAAACAAGTCCTAATTATTACAATATAAGATAATATATGGAGATACAACAGGTACTGCCAGTGTGTAAGAGAAAGCCTGTCTGTCTGTCCGTCCATCCATCCATCCATCTATCTATCTATCCTATCTATCTATCTATCTATCTATCTATCTATCTATCTATCTATCTATCTATCTATCTATCTATCTATCTACCTATCTATCAATACATATTATTAGAAATTCTTCAGACATGGCAGACAATGTCATACACCTTTATATTATCACATACATATTCATGCATTCAAAATAATTGAAACTGGAACATATTATTATTGATGATGCAATAAAAACTTTATTTCCCAAACAAAGCAAGTATATAGGAGAAATGGAGTCTTGTGAAATAATTTCCTAATCACAACTACAATTTACTAAAGTAAAAGAAAGTCAAGAACAATAAGAGAATTTATCTTCAGTAATGATAAGTCATTTCCAGAATGAATTGTTAGAATTGTATTATATTCCGGTGTGTAGTGATCTCCAGTCATACTGTAGAGAAAAGAAATAAAGATTCATTAGAAAACTAAATCTGTACAATTCTCTACATTTTATTCCTTGTTATTATCAATAGTTGAGCCAAGCATGTGTATGTAGGAGTCAGGAGGAATAGTCAGAAGAACAACCTATTATAAGTATATGGACAGCTTTATAGTGTCTCTCAGCCTGGAGGACCTAGCACTTCTATATATGACATGGACAGCATAATGATCCTCAATGTGTAATGCTCCATATCCCCTGCGGTGGTGCTGTAGGGTAGTTGAACACTTGCTAATCTCCTTCATAAAGAGGGTCTAACAAAGGGATACCTGTGATTTTCCTATCAACAGGATACACTCCTAACAAAAAAGGATTGTCCAATGTGGACTACCCCTTTATTTAATTGTACAAATACATATCTAAAGATTTCATGAAAAAATTGTACATTCAGTTTCTGAAATCTTAGTTTTTAATGTTTAGATTTCAATTAATTATTGATCACTCGACTGAGAGAATTTAGAGGTTTCCATTACTCTCATTGATGACAATGCAGAGATGGTTGTTAATATGAGGTCATGTCTACATAAAAGTTAAGGCCTGGATCCAAATTTTGTACACCTCAGCTGTAATTATCACTGTGAATGATGTGATGTATAATTGACCTGTAATAAAACTCTATAATCAAAACCCTTAAAGGTCTATAGATTTATAATAACAATCATTGGTAACTTGTGTTTTCTAGAAGAATAAGTTGTCATAAAAGCTTCTACTTGTCTGACTCGTGTTCCTTCTGTGTAAAGATTGTGCCATGTCGGCCTCTGCCTATGTGACCCGTGTCAAGGTCTTTACTGGAGGATACAGGTTGACTGTGGCAGTGGAATTAATTCTTCATTAATAGTTGTATGTCTGCTTCACTTGGGAGATAAATAGTATATGTGCTATGTATGTGAAGAAGATATATAGAGGAGACTGTAATACTCACTGAATATATATGACGCCTGGAACCCTCTCATCTGAACGGTGACATCACTAACAAATGTCAGCACCAGGGTGGTCCCAGTAGAGGTGATGGTAGGGATCATGTAGTTACCACAGAATGGACCCTTTTCTCTGGACCCATCCATTATCTTTAATGAATCAGAGAAGCAGAAATAGCCATTTTCCGTCTGGAAATCATTAACAGTCAGGGAAACCTGTAAAGATCAGAAGCAAACATTGTAATTATCCAAGGTAACACAACTGTAATAGAGAATATCGGTATATTTTATAATATATACATTATCAATAAGCCATACATGATAGTAAATTGTGAATGGTTGTGAAAATTCATGTCGATAATTCATGCATTGATTTCTCATTCAGCACTTTATATTATTATGGCTATTATAAATAACATTTGCTTAGATAGATAGATAGATAGATAGATAGATAGATAGATAGATTGAAAGATTGAAAGATTGAAAGATAGATAGATAGATAGATAGATAGACAGATAGATTCATTAGACAATCTTCTTACCCTGTTTCCCACAGGAGCTGTGATTGTGTAGACACAGTTCAGGTTTGGAGGATAGGCATTGGGATAACCGGGGGATGTAATGTTTCTGTCCGGTGTAAAGAATGTTCCTCCACATCGTACTGGTGAGAATATGTTTTAAAGCAGTAAATTAATATAAAAAATGTATAAACAATGGGGAAGATTTGTTCATAATTGTGCAATGTATGAATGGTGTGCCAGTCTGCAGAATGTGCCATATTCATCAACAAGGTGAATCTACCATTCATATATAGCAATGACGGGTCTGACCAAGCCTTGTTTTTAACACTTAGTGTTGTCAAATGTTGACCAATGTGTCATGCCTGATGGAAATGTAAAGTCCTGTCCACTTTTCTTCTTCCATTATGTTCTGCTGATCATTGGAGGTCCTGGAGGTCAGACTCCCACTGATCACAAATGATTGGACTCTCCTAAGAAGAGTCCACCAATATAAATTCCAGGAAAACTGTTTTAGGTAGTGGAACTGAACTACAATGACAATGTATTGAGTTATAATACAAGAATTAGGATCTAATACTGTACCTGAGCTGTATGAAGCACTGAAGCCAGCCCCGGTAACACTGCCATCACTGGAAAACTCCACCAGTAACTGGCTAGTTGACGCAATAATTGGAGGGATCAGTCCTGATCCACAAGTTCTGTCCAACAACAGAGGATATGTCTTAGTGGGACCATCATAAATCTTTATATAGTCAGATATACAATTAGGAGATGACTCGACATCAAATGCCACAAATTTCAGTGCAACCTAAAAATAAAAGAAATAAATAAATATTAGATGTCAAATTAGCTGAATGAACCACCGACGACAGTAGTAAAAAAAGAAAAGTGAAAATAATTGAGACACCTAGAGCGACTTAACTCTAGTATACATGTGTGACAATGAACTTATCTCTGGTATATCTTGAGAACCATGAACAAGAGAAATATTGGAAGAGTAAAGGCCATTTTACACTAGTCAATTATCGGGCAAACGCTCATTCATAGAACGTTTATTGCTGATAATTGCCCTTATAAAAGGAGAAAATGAGCACCGATCAACAAGCTGTCTCATTGATCGGCACTCGTTTACACTGCCCAGGTCGGGCCGAGTAAGAGGGCCTTAAGTGCTGAACATCAACCTCAAAAACAAGAAAAATCATAAAGGATGGTTTAAATCCATTACATAAGGGACGATTAGATTATAAATAATTTCACTAGGGTGATTAACAAAATATGAACAGAAGAGAAATATTAATCAAATTAATATGTTGTGTGACCACCCTTTGCCTTCAAAACAGCTGCAATTCTTCTAGGTACACTTGCACACAGTTTTTGATGGAATTTGGCAAGGATGTTGTTCCAAACCTCTTGGAGAACTAACCACAGATTTTCTGTGGATGTAGGCTTCCTCAAATCCTTCTGTCTTTTCATCTAATCCTAGACAGACTCGATGATGTTGAGATCAGGTCTGTGTGGGGCCATATCATCACTTCCAGGGCTCCTAGTTCTTCTTTATGCTGAAGATAATTCTTAATGACATTGACTGTATGTTTGGGGTTCTTGTCCTGCTGCAGAATACATTTGGAGTCAATCAGATGACTCCCTGATAATATTCCATGATGGATAAGTATCTGCCTGTATTTCTGAGAATTGAGGACACTATTAATCCTTACCAAATCCCAACTCCATTTGCTGAAATGCAGCCCCAAACTTGCAGGAAAACTTCACAATGCTTCACTGTTACTGGCAGACACTCATTATTGTACCACTCTTAACCTCTTCAGCAAACAAACTGCCTTCTGTTACTGCCAAATACTTAAAATTTTGACTCATCAGTCCAAAGCACATCGAAGATATGGCTTTTTGGCCGCAATTCTTCCATGAAGACCACTTCTGGCCAGACTTCTTCGAGCTGTAGGTGGCTGTACCTACGTCCTACTGGTTTCTGACAGTATCAAGTTAATGGCAGTGCTGGACAGCTTGATGTGTCTTTGATCTGCTGCACTAAATTTCCTTGGCCAACCACTGCCCATTTGTTTCTGCTTCTACAAAGCAGTTTGAACAGCATATCTTGAAACCCCAGTCTGCTTTGAAATCTTTGTCTGGGAGAGACCTTGCTGATGCAATAAAACTACCTCTTATTGCTGTGCTCAGTTTTGCCATGGTGGACCTCTGACATGAAACTATCTTCCACAACCTCACATTTGTAGCAGAGTTTGGCTGTTCCTTATCCAGTTTTAAGCCTCTTACACAGTATTATACAAATAATGAATATGTTTCCACCTACATATGAAAATGATGATGGTTAGCACCTGTTTTGTATAATTGGTTATTCATAAACCTGACTATAATCCTACAAGATCCATGACTTGTGTGCAAGTGTACCTAGAAGAATTGATGCTGTTTTGAAGGCAAAGTTTGGTCAAACCAAATATTGATTTGATATAGATTTCTCTTCTGTTTATTGTCTTTGTGTTTTGTTAATTAATAAAAAAAAAATATTAACACTTCTATTCTTGAAAACATTCTTACTTTTCAGCTTTGTTCCACAACTGCCTAACACATTTTGCACAATACAGTATATATAAAGTCCAAGGGTTATTCCATTCTGGATTCAGGTAAAAAAAAAAGCTACAACTTTGGCTCCATGTATATAGTTCTGATTCTTCATTTAGCTACCTGATTCGATGGTGTTCTTATCAGCCAGACACAGTTGGCATTATTTGGGTAGGCTGATGGGTAATTGTCTGAGGTCAGATTTCCAGCATTGTTATTAAGCAAATTAGCACAAACATCTATAAAAATAAAAATAAAATAAATTAATGACTGTTCATATGTATGAAAAATGTATTTATTGGTCCATTATGGTTCTATGGTATAAAGGTGACAGATCTTGGATACATCTTTCTAAAGATACTAGACCTGCAGGAACTTACTGCATTGATACAGACGGTTAATTTTAGCGACATCTAGAACACTCAGTCCATCTCTTTGTCCGATTGGGACGTTTGGGTCCGGCTTGGGCACAATGGTGGGCTTTCCTGGATTGATAGTGAATGTGTACCTGTCAGATACAGGAGACAAATGAGAAAGCACGAAACATGAGATTGTGACAGAAAGATACATCATAGAACTGAATATTTCAGAATTTTAGAATGATTTTTGACTTTATATAATATTCTATTATTACAGTTTACAGTAAACAATGAACTTACTTGTTATAATGCATCACTGATCCATAGTCATACGCCAGACCAAGATTATTAGTCTTTTGAATGTCAAAGTTTGAAGTGTCATCTTTAAGACAAGAAATCTCTATTGTTAGTCTCATTGTTGTAATAAGAACAATATAAAAGTATCATGAGATGAATTAATTATATATTTATGATGAGGCCATTACTTGGTAAAATATTCTCAAACATGATGGTGACATAGTCATCCCGGTCACTCCTCGTATGTTCATGGTAGAAGCCCAGGGCGTGGTCGAGCTCATGTTGTATTATTCCTCTAAACATGCAACCATTTATACCTAATCCAACATACTGACTACCACCTACTCGTCCGATATATCCTGTACACCTGAAAATATATAGGAATTAACATTTTATTATAAATTAGAGAGCGATGAAATTAATCTAAAAACAAGGAAATATAACCAGTAGAATTAAAGAAGACACATAGGTTATCACTAATACATAGTCACATTGGGTCTGTCAGAGTCGGAGTTGATCTTTGTATGAGTTTTGCTCCTGATCATAAAGAGGGGTATAGAGTAGAAAATCCTTTGACATGATATTCAAATTCCATAACACCAGTATATGAACAAAAAGTTGTCTTGACTACAAGTCCATAGACAGAAGGCCAATACAGACTGCCATGGATGTCTTTATTCTACTGACATAAGACAAACTCTAACTGCTCTGTGTTCTCGCTAATAAATAAAGATCCTGAAGGGGAGATCCCACTTTATCAACTCAGAATTCCCTAAAAGAGTTTCTGAAAATCGGTTTTATAAACCAGACAACCTTTTTAAGCTCTTATGATCAGAATGTTCAGTACTGAAAATCGATATAGTCAAATAATAAGACTTCATTAGGGGATTGTTGACTACCAAGGCTCATACAAATAGGAATTCCCCAAATAAGTTAGTAGAAGAGATATAATTCCCATTGCTTCACTTGATTTCAGACCTATAAATTATAATGATATCTTATAATATTCTGCATGAACTACTGTAAAGTTTTATCCCAAGAATCTCAGAGCTTAAATAGTAGAACCTACCCGCCTGAAGACGAAATGTTGAGAAAGTCATTCTCTGCTGTCCGGGGCACAAACTTCACACAGGTAAGTGCTTCAAATTCCTCCATGGAAGTCTTAAACAAGTTGCGGTGCCAATCACCTGAGGATAAAAGAACAGATAATGAATGTATTGTAGGACAGTTATAATGGCCACCTTAGGTATAAATAATAAAACACTCACTATAATTAGAGGAAAGAGTGTAGGGCACAATGACAGTGCCATCTGATGATTTGGGCCACAGGCATCCTTTACAGTTTATAGCGCTGCGTCCTGTTCGTATTAATATGTCTCCTTCTTTTACGGCCATGGTAATTTCTAAATGAAGAAAACAGTGAAATTTGAAATGCTATATTTATGCTTTACAAGACCAATAATTGTATATATATATATATAACATTTAATCTACAGTATGATGAGATCAAGTCTTATGGACAACATAGAGAGAGATTAATAAATGGTTGGACTTTAACTTGAGGGATGATTTTGAAGGAAACTACTTTGTATAATACTGCTTTATGCCCTATTCCACTATGTGTTTGAGGTTTATAGACCACTCTATACACAGATGTTTCCTGAATGTGTTCTGAGTAAGGTCCAGTAATGTATCACCATATTGTTGGGGTTAGTATAAGATATGATGATGGTTGAAAGTGCTTGAACACTTTGTGAGATTATTCTAAAATCTATATAAGTTTTGTCATCTTAAAGAGCCTCTGTCACCACATTATAAGTGCCCTATCTTCTACATAATGTGATCGGCGCTGTAATGTAGATTACAGCAGTGTTTTTTATTTAGAAAAACTACCAATTTTGACTAAGTTATGACCTATTATAGATTTATGCTAATGACTTTCCTAATGCCCAACTGGGCGTTTTTTAGCTTTTGACCAAGTGGGCGTTGTAAAGAGAATTGTATGATGCTGACCAATCAGCGTCATACACTTCTCTCCATTCATGTACTCAGCACATAGTGATCCTGCGTTGTTCACAATGTGCTGTCACTTACTCACACATTAACTTTACTGAAGTGTCTTGAGAGTGAATAGACATCGCCTCCAGCCAGGACGCGATGTCTATTCACAATCCCAACACTTTGGTAACGTTTGTGTGGGACTTAATGACAGCGAGCGTGATTATCAATATGCTGTTACCTTTATTGGCTTCAATTATTCTGTCAAAGGTTCCTGGATCCTCCTCCTTATTCTTAATTTCTGTAAATATTGTAAATATAAGAATGAATATAATGTGGTAATCTGGTATCATACATTTATCTTCATCCATTCACAATATATATATATATATATATATATATATATATATATATATATATATATATATATATATATATATTTATATAGTATTAAGTATATCTTAATACTACTGGTAGTTGTCATTCTACTATTATCTGTAATTCTACCATTCAATGTAAGAATTTAATTATACATCCTATATTATTAGGAAATTTATATCACATCTATTTGATATATAGTTTACCCAGAATAGGGCAATTTTCATATCTCAGTTTCAGATATTTAAATATCGATCAATTATAAGAAAGTCTTTAGATGTTGATGACATCACAGTGATGGTGTTATGTAACTCCTACTAAGGCCTCATGCACACAACCATAGTAGTGTGCACGGCCCGTGATTTACGGCTCGGATGGCCGCGGAGTGTCATCCTCAGGCTGCTCGCAAATCAAGGACCGTGCACACATTCATTTTAATGAGCCCGGACCGCAAAATGTATTTTCTGTTGAAGTAAATGAGAAGTATATAGATGATTACAGAAACCACTGAAGGCTAACCAATAATTATTTGGCTGTTTCCAGCAATTTATGTAAAGACGCTTTAGGGCAAAGCCTTCCACCACGTTCCACCATAAATCACATTGGATGTAGTTAGTTACTACTTAATGTACTCCGATACACATATTTTCTGAAAATGTTTGGCTGCCTTTTCATGTCTTATATATAAATCACTACAAATATGCTGTTATCTTTACATAGTTAGTTAGTTAGTTAGTTAGCAGGTTAGTTAGTTAGTTAGTTAGTTAGTTATTTAGTTAGTTAGCAGGTTAGTTTAGTTAGTACTATGTACTAATGACAATTACTCAGCCAATTTATAAGGATTTATAAAAGTTGAATATAAATATGTGAACCATTTAGATCATGTTGTGTTCATATATGTTACCATGTTTTCAGAGTTTTCAAGTCTAGTAAATATAAAATAAGGGACTAAAGATACATTTGAAGATTATAAAAAGAACAGGAACAGCCCAAATAACATTAAAAAAGTTCTTACCATATTTATTTAGTCCAGGTACGGAAAGCTGTAGAAGAAATATCATTACTAATATATCAATATATATGTCATATATAGAAAGTTATGTATGCCAAAAATGTTTGATGTAAGAAAATAAAAATGTCTTTAATACTCAAAACATAACGGATTTTGATGTACTACAATTCCCATCATGAATTGTTGATTTAGTGTAAAGAAATGTCTTCATTAAAATAAAAATATAATTTTTTTGCCAACTATATCCATGAATCCCTTGGAAACACTACCATTTTTTGTTTTTTCATTTTCTTTATTTCCTCCCTGCCCTCCAAACACCAAAACTTAGCCATATGTGGGCTTGCTTTTGCAGGACGAGTTGTTGTTTTTTTCACTAAACCTTTTAATGTACCATATAATGTACTGGAAAACTGGGAATTCTTTTTTTTTTGTGGGGGGGAAGTAGAAAAAAAAATCTATTCCACCATTGTTTTTGGAGTTTGTTTTTATGGCGTTCACAGTGTGTTAAAAGGGACATGTCAACTTTATTCTGCAGGTCAATACAATTACGGCGAAACCAAATTTGTATCATTTTTTTATGTTTTACCACTTTTAGAATGAAAAAACTATTTGTAAAAAAGAATGTTTTGTATTGCCACATTCTGAGAGCCATGACTATAATTTTATCATCGATTGAACGGTGTAAGGGCTTATTTTTTGGGTACCATTTTAAGGTACACGTGACTTTTTGTTCACTATTTATTACATTTTTTTTGTCGGGTTAAGGTGACAAAAAAATAACAAGACTGGCACTTTTATTTATTCTTTGACAGTGTTTCCTGTGCAAGTTAAATAACGTTATATAAGAATAGTTCAGACTTTTACAGACGTGGCTTTACAAATTATGTTAATATTTATTTATATTTACAATACATTAGGGGAAAATTTAGAAATGGGAGTTTTTTGGAACTTTTAAAAATGTATTATGTACATTTAAAAAACCTTAATTTAACTATTTTTTTTTTATTTATTAATCCCTAAGAGACTTGAAATAGTGATCGCTGGATCGTTTGCACAATATACTTCCTGCAGATAGGCCATCAGTTGTCAGTGCCTGGACAATCTCTTTAAGAATATATATGCAGGTCTCACATACAGTCTTTAGCACTATTTGGCCTGGCTTCATAGTATTATTACAAAAACATGTATTCAGACAGTGTATGAATGCAGCACAATGCCATAGAATATTATCTCCAGGGTCTGATATATTTATTTTATTTTGTGGTCTAAGTGACTTAAATCTGGGGTTTGATTCTGAGCAAGGAGGAGGTACATATAATATGTGTGTGTATCATACACACATATTATATGTACCTCCTCGGTGCTCCTCCGTGCTGATTCTATGGTAGAGACTCTCTGTCTGACTGTTACTGCTTTTCAACTACCCGCCCGCTTGCCTTCACGGACGAGCAGAAAAACAGCAATGCTGAAGAAGGGAGCCCCTTTAGGGATGAGGGCCCATGACAATTGCCTAGTTGCCCTCCCCCATTAATGCCGGCACTGCATGTCGCGAAGAAGTTAAGAATAATAATAGAAATTCCACGGCCTGAGTATTCAAAAGCTGAGAATTCTCAAAAAATAAAAGTTCCTAAATGAGAAGTTGTAAAGTAATGGAGGACTTAAGAACACCTAGGAGAAGACCAGAATTAACTCAAGTAAAAACACTGGTCACTCAACATGAAATACCAGATTATTGGATTTTAAGATTTGGTTTTAAGCAGAATAGAGTGTCTTCCATTGAATGGCGCTGAAGGTTTCAGACATGACAAAATCTGTCCAAAAATCTACCAATAGCATTTACCATGCTGTCCACTATAGAAAAAAAATGATCCTACTGTGTTGTAATGCTGTCCATTATAGAAAAAAACACATATATATATATATATATACAATGTGGAGAAGTGAGTCTGTTATCTTACCTGTAATGATGGAGATAAAGGTACACCTGTCACAGGTCCCGCTACACATAGCAGGAGGAGGAGGCAGATCTTCTCACCCATGTTGCTGAGATATCTCTACAATATTGGAAGGATTTGTTCCTTGTCTGGATGAATGCTATCCTACATGTCAGGAACGCCTTATATACATGTAAAGTGTAGAAATCTATCCAATCACAAAGCAGAAATAAAGATATCTGTAATGGTCAGAAGAAGAGCCTGGAGCTGGTATATGCCTGTTACCGATGTATAATTATCTTTAAATGTGACCTCATGGTGACCACCATGGAGATGTTCCTCAATTCGTTCAGCAATTTGCTTTGTGGTCTACTGACATTGTTTTACATACCGATAATTTTGTGTAAATGTGTCAAATCTGAAACCTGGTTTAAAGCTGGTAACTAATACCTATAATTATATAATTTTCTTTGCTACAGTTAGATTCACACAACGTAGGTTACAGTATTGTTTAGCCTGCAATCACACAAAATGTAGATAAACCTTTCTTTCTTTTTACATTACACTGTATGCTTTCAGTTTTCAATGAGATTTTATGTAATAATTAGATAGGGGAGAAGGTTTTTTAAGGGGAGGGATTTGATTCCTTCATGAAATGTTTACTTAACAATAAGTAGTACGACATTTAGGTAACAAAAAATAAAAATAATATAAGAGGTAATAAGTCTGTGCATCGCAGAGATGGGACTGGGTGGGGGGTTTCCACTTTATTATTTTATTGTATTTTTTTTGTAAGTTGTTTGTATTGTTTGTATTTTTTGTATGTTTTGTATTGTTGATGACCAAGTTGATGATGTGATAAACAGCAGGAGCACGACTGCATCTAAGGATTTTGACAGAGGGAAGGGATTCCCTTTGTGTTGACAAATGGAAGGGGCCCCTCTGTCTGCCCTTTTACACTCTGCAACATAATTGTGGTGTTCCAATGGGTTATAATGGCAACCGATTGTCTAAAAAAAGGTCCCCAGCACTGCCATAGGTATAAGTCATTTGGTAACAATGACAGGCAATAATGCTTTGAAATACAAAGTATTCTAAAGCATTATATATGATTCAAGTCAACTAATGGGAATTAAAATAAGTTAAATAAAGTTTAGTTAAAAAAACTAAAGCAAAAACTACTCCCCTAAAGCAAAACCCCTTATTTTTTTATTAAAATTTTTTTTATTATATACAGCATTTATTATTTTAGTGTATACGTGTGAAAATGTATACAAAAATTCTATGTCTCCTAAAATGGTACTAGTATAAACACAACGGCAAAAACAAGCTTTCTTATGACTTATCAATGGAAAAATAAAAAAAGTTGTGTGTATTAAAATTTGGCTACAGAAAAATAACTTTTTTCCATAAAACATACAGATTCATAGAATTAAGTTAATAACGTTATTTTTACCTCACGGTTTTTTTTCATTCTCCCCAGAAAAAAACGAATAAAAACTTTGAAAAATACATTTGTCCCACAAAAGCAAGCCCTCATACAGCTCAATCAACATAAAAATATAACAGTTACGACTCTTGAAATGCGTCGTCCTTAAGGCCCACAATATGCCAGACCTTAAGGGGTTATATCCAATCCATTGGTGGGAAAATACTGCAAATCAGGCATGTGCCAAAAAGAGTACCTGAGTGGGGGTTGTGGAGCTAGCGCCGAGACTGAATGGACGTTTCTCGCTGAGCTCCATACATCCAGAACCCAAACACAGCCTACGAAAGCTACTCAGATCTCGAAATGGTCAAGATCGGGGGCAGTAAAGCCAGGGAAGCATCGAAGAATGCCACTCCGGCTCCCTCTCAAACTGAGGTGGAGAAATTATTTAAGAGAAAACTCTCTTCACTCCCTCTGCGGAGTCCCAAGATGGTGCTGTCTTCCCGGCATCAGAGAGAGGACGAGGTCTCAGACGCCTCTGAGGCAGAGAGTGAAGCAGCAAGTATGTCAGCAACCAGAGACTTACCATTGACGAGAGCTTTCTTCAAACAGGTACTAATAAAAGCCTTAGTTCCTGCTATTAAGGACTTAGCTGACATTAAACAACATGTCCAGCAAATTGGCAACAGAGTGGAAGTCTTTGAAAACTCCCAGGCTACGATCCTGGCGTTTAATGGAGCTACTGTACAAAGTTTTTCCTCCTGTCAGACTGCCTTTAACACCATTTTCAGATCAGTAGAAGACCAGGAAAATAGGAGTCACAGAAATAACCTGTGTTTCCAAGGTTTCCCCGAATCTGTGTCCTCTGAGGAAATCCCAGATGCCATTTTGTCTATTTCTCGCTCTATTTTGGGATCTGACTATACAGACAACAAGATTGTCATTGAAAGGGCCCATCAAGCCCTATGTCCAAAGCCCAAAGTAGATGATCCCCCTAGAGACATAATTTGTTGCTATCTCAACTTTAAGGTGAAAGACAAGAGCCTCTTTAAATCCAGGGAAGCTACTCCTTTTCTATTTAAAGGTACAGTGATCTCAATTTACCAAGATTTAGCCATTGTCACTCAAAAAGGACTCAAAATATATATAACTATATATATATATATATATATATATATATATATATATAATGAATACTACTACACACCCACACTCGTGTGTAAAAGGGCTGGTATAATAGCTGGGTTTCACCTACTTGTGTAACCCACTATTACTACCCCCTTTATAAATAGGGTTACTAGGGTTATGCCTAGTTCCCCTACCTTTTCCTTATGCTAACGTCTACTTGCTTTCTTTGCTTCTACTCAACGGAATAAGACCGTACAATAAATACAATTGTATAGTAAATAACAGGTAATATTTATTACTAACAATAATCACACTTACATATAAAATACACCAAACTAAACACAGACACAGTTACCGATCACAGTATAGTATCAGTATACCCCAATACATATAACACATTAATATATACTGAGTATGCTCACACTATACGTAGTACAGTATAAACACGGTATCCTATGTTATGCCTCCACCCACATACCTAAACATACATATGAATACAGTCACATTACAACACAATACACATGCACATGCTCACTGTTTCTGCCCCACTTCCAGTTAGCAATAGCTATGCCTGTACACTAAGGGTTAATTTAGGAACTCAGGGCTACAAGAGTTTACAGGGTATGGGAATGTTCAGGTGAGGTGCTGGAGAGAAAGGGTTACTTAGGGGGTATAGGGGAGAAGATACTTAGCGCTTCATGTGGTACAAGTTGGTGTGGTCTCTCAGGAAGTGCCATGAGGCAAGAGCAGGCCAGGAGGGAAGAGGAGACCCTTAGTGGAGTCAGGGAGCAGGAACAAGGGAGAGAACTTTGGGACTGTTTGTCCTTTTAAACCCCCCGTGCACATCTGTGTGACATCACAGGCTCATGAACGTGAAAAGGAGGGGGCCTGGGCCTCCTGGCTACCTCATGGAATTCCATTATCTAGTAGGGGCATGGAAGGGCAGTTGAAACATCCTGCTTCCTAGATTAGTTCATTGTTTGTTTTACATCCCCCAGGGTGTCTGATTAGATGACACCTTTCTGGAGGGACAGATATATATATATATATATATATATATATATATATATATATATATATATATACTACCGTTCAAAAGTTTAGGGTCACTTAGAAATTTCCTTATTTTTGAAAGAAAAGCACAGTTTTTTTTCAATGAAGATAACATTAAATTAATCAGAAATACACTCTATACATTGTTAATGTGCTAAATGACTATTCTAGCTGCAAACGTCTGGTTTTTAATGCAATATCTACATAGGTGTATAGAGGCCCATTTCCAGCAACCATCACTCCAGTGTTCTAATGGTACTTTGTGTTAGCTAACTGTGTTAGAAGGCTAATGAATAATTAGAAAACACTTGAAAACCCTTGTGCAATTATGTTAGCACCGCTGTAAACAGCTTTGCTGTTTAGAGGAGCTATATAACTGACCTTCCTTTGAGCTAGTTGAGAATCTGGAGCATTACATTTGTGGGTTCGATTAAACTCTCAAAATGGCTAGAAAAAGAGAGCTTTTATGTGAAACTCGACAGTCTATTCTTGTACTTAGAAATGAAGGCTATTCCATGCGAGAAATTGCCAAGAAACTGAAGATTTCCTACAACGGTGTGTACTACTCCCTTCAGAGGACAGCACACACAGGCTCTAACCAGAGTAGAAAGAGAAGTGGGAGGCCCCGCTGCAAGACTGAGCAACAAGACAAGTGCATTAGAGTCTCTAGTTTGAGAAATAGACGCCTCACAGGTCCTCAACTGGCAGCTTCATTAAATAGTACCCGCAAAACGCCAGTGTCAATGTCTACAGTGAAGAGGCGACTCCGGGATGCTGGCCTTCAGGGCAGAGTGGCAAAGAAAAAGCCACATCTGAGACTGGCTAATAAAAGGAAAAGATTAATATGGGCAAAAGCACACAGACATTGGACAGAGGAAGATAGGAAAAAAGTGTTATGGACAGACAAATCGAAGTTTGAGGTGTTTGGATCACACAGAAGAACATTCGTGAGACGCAGAACAACTGAAAAGATGCTGGAAGAGTGCCCAACGCCATCTGTCAAGCATGGTGGAGGTAATGTGATGGTCTGGGGTTGCTTTGGTGCTGGTAAAGTGGGAGATTTGTACAAGGTAAAATAGATTTTGAATAAGGAAGGCTATCACTCCATTTTGCAACGCCATGCCATACCCTGTGGACAGCGCTTGATTGGAGCCAATTTCATCCTACTACAGGACAATGACCCAAAGCACAAGAACTATTTAGGGAAGAAGCAGGCAGCTGGTATTCTATCTGTAATGGAGTGGCCAGCGCAGTCACCAGATCTCAACCCCATAGAGATGTTGTGGGAGCAGCTTGACCGTATGGTACACAAGAAGTGCCCATCAAGCCAATCCAACTTGTGGGAGGGCCGTCTGGAAGCATGGGGTGAAATTTCTCCCAATTATCTCAGCAAATTAACAGCTAGAATGCCAAAGGTCTGCAATGCTGTAATTGCTGCAAATGGAGCATTCTTTGACGAAAGCAAAGTTTGAAGGAGAAAATTATTATTTGAAATCATTATTTCTAACCTTGTCAATGTCTTGACTATATTTTCTAGTCATTTTGCAACTTATTTGATAAATGTAAGTGTGAGTTTTCATGGAAAACACAAAATTGTCTGGGTGACCCCAAACTTTTGAACGGTAGTGTATCTACACTACATGTACATAGATATAAATATAAATATATAAAACACTTCCCTTTACAGTCACCCTGCAGAAACGCAGGAAGCTTAAGCCTCTAACTCACCTTTTAAGAAACAAGCAAATTCTCTATAGATTGACTTTCCCTTTAGGACTTTCATTCTCAGGCTGAGGGTCGCGATTTACCATCTCCTCATTGGGAGATCTTGAGGAAGTGTATACTTGCCTTGGAACTTCACCATTACCTATTGAATATTGGGACATTATGACTGATCTTGCCTCTCTCCCTCAAGTTACCCAGACCACCCCTTGGAATATGAAGCCTGCTCCTAAATCCCAAAGAAACAGGAAAAGATCTGGTCATTTAACTCCCCGTAGATTGCTTGAAGAGCACAATTAATGGACTGCCATTGTTGACAAATCTCCTGGCCCCTTGCTAGTTCTTGCCGGTACTTACTTTATGCATATCATATATAACAAGTCTTTATTTATCTGCTTGACAGAATATATTTTGATGTTTCTTACGTCCCTCATCTTCACTATATATGACATACATTCTGTATTGATTTTGGGGTAGGGAGATGGACAGGTGAGCCCTAATCTACCCGCAACTCAGTCCCTGCCTACTTGCACGGCCCGTCCTAAGTGACGGCGTACAACTGGGCGACGGTCCCTACGTTCAGTAAGTGCAAGACAGACAACACAAGACAAGGGCACACAGAAGCAAAATGGGGAAGTAGGGGCAGTTGCCCACGGCAACACCGTGAGCAACAGGCAGAGGTGAACAAGCCGAATCAAACCAGGAGAGTACGTAGTAGCAAAATCAGAGGAGGAGAATAGTCAGGCAAGCCAGGGTAAATACGTTACAGCGATCAATCAGGTAAATAGCAGGAATAGCAGAGCCAGGAAACCAGACAATCACAGGCAAGGAACATGCTGCAAGTGAGGGTATAAATAGACCAAGGGCGGGAGCTAGAACCGTCAGGCCAGGCTGTGATAGGTTCTCCCTCTCTTCAGCCTACAAGCCTGAGAGGTAACAGATCGTGTCACTCTGGCAGACCTTGGAGCTGAGGAAGGCTGATTAACCCCGGGCGTCGACACAGAACCTGTGTTTGGCAAACCCTTTACACATTCATTATCTATATAACTGCCTTCGGGTTGCCCATGGAGAGTTCCTAGCTTTTGGGTTTGGAACATATTCACAAAGTATTACCCCCCACCCCCTAAACATTTTCATTAATCTTGCTTCTGATATTGTTACGCATACTGATATGGATAACAGATCCATAAGTCCATAAGATATGGTCTACTCTATTGTTAATTACAAAGCTTCCTCTGATACGTTCTTCAGAGGTTTTTATCTGTTTTATGTACATGTGTGATTATGCTTTCTTGTATCTGTTTGGTACGGTCAATAACTACATCTTTTATTCTGTTACATCACTGTGTTTTGGGAAGTGGTCCTGCCTATGCTCAGCCTTTTGGTTGTTATTATATACCCACTTCCCAAGGCTTACCTTAACATTGTATTCATGGCTTCCTTAAAGGTAGTTTCTTATAATGTTAAGGGATTTAATTCCCCTTCCAAAATGTATCAGATCTTTTCATTCCTCAAAAAAGCTTTATGTGATATTTTATCACTGCAAGAAACACATTTTAAATTGAACCATTTCCCCAACTTACCTTTTTCAAATGTCCCCGTCTTCCCCATTGTGGCTCTGCAAACTCTGCCTCCAGAGGAATGAACATAGGCTTCCACCGTAATTGTCCTTTTAAATACTCCTCTCATCTTCAGGACCCAGAGGGTAGATACTTGTTTATAAATGGTAAAATTGGTACTCAGACATTTACCTTCACAAACCTATACGCCCTGAGCTCTGGTCAAATAGATTGGTTACTTTCAACATTTGCTTTGTTCGGAAGGGGCTAGTCATTATTGGGGGTGATATTAACCTGACCATAGACCAGCTGGTTGACTCTTCTTCCATAAAGTCTACTTTGTTTTATAGGGCATTAAGTAAAATTAAATCCCTATTAGTTATTTACGGACTAGTTGATGTATGGAGATGTCTTAATCCAACCCAGTTGTACTATACTTTTTTCCTCCTGCAAACTCCTCCTATCATAGATTGGACTATTTCTTCCTACCTAAACCTTCCCTTAAATTTTGCTCCTCAGTAGAGATTGGTTCACAAATACACTCAGACCATGCCCCAATTTTCCTAACCCTTAATCTCCCTGACATGAACCAATGATCAGTTAAGTGGTGCTTAAACAACTCTGTACTTGGTACCCCTAAAGTTGTAGATGACTTTAGTGCTAAACTGGCAGACTGTTTCCAATTAAACGAAACTTGAGGTTTCCCCCGGTATAGTTTGGAATGCCCATAAAGCCTATATTCGTGGCCAATTTTTTAGTTATTGTACCCATCTGCAGAGGGAGAGGACCAAATGTGTTGATGAACTGTTCCTTAAAATACAGACTTTAGAAAAATTGCATAAAGCCTCCTTAGGCTGAGTTTACACGAGCATGTTATGTCCGTAATGGACAGAACGTATTTCGTCCGCAAGTCCCGGACCGAACGCACTGCAGGGAGCCGGGCTCCTAGCATCATGATTACAGTATGGGACAGTTGTCCTGCAGCGAGGCAGGGACTCCTAGCATCGTACATAACTAAAAACTGAGAGGGAAAAGATAACTCCATTAGAGTCCTTCATATTTTAACCCCTTGGCGACATACAATGTACTATTACTGCGTTGTCTCCAAGGGGAAGTATGGAGCACGCTCACGGGCTGAGTGTGCTCCATACTCAGCGGGTGATGGCTTTGTTATACAGCCGACACCTCACTCCAATGGGCAGAATCAAAGATCACTTTGATTCCGCCTGTTTAACACTTTAAATGCCGCGGTCAATCGTGACCGGGGCATTTAAATTGATAGAATCGGCCATTTAGAATGGTTGTTATGGCAGCTTGGGGCCTAATAATCCCTTGTTCAAGTCTCCTAGGGGGAATATGAATAAAAGTAAAAAAAAACAGTTAAAGAAAGTTTTTTTTTATGTTTAAGAATTTTTTTTTAATTAAAAGTTAAAAAAACCTTTTCCCATTCTTCCCCTAAAGTAATGTTAAAAAATATAAAACTTAACATAACTGGTATCGCCGTGTCCGTAAAAGTCTGAACTGTCACACTATAGCGTTGTTTAACCCGCTCAGTGATCGCTGTAAAAATCAAACATTATAAAACACACAAATTGCTGTTTTTTGGTCACCTTAGCTCTCCAAAAAATAAAATAAAACGTCATCAAAAAGTCGCATCTACCCCAAAATGGTATCAGTAAAAACTACAGCTCGCTTTGCAAAAATTAAGCATTTAGATTGCTTAATTGACGAAAAACTTTAAAAGTTATGGCTCTCAGAACAGGGCGACACAAAACATTTTTTTTAGCAAATCGTTTTTTGTTTTTAAAAGTGGTAAAACATAAAACAAAACATATAAATTTGGTATCGTAGTAATTGTATCAACCTGTAGAATAAGGTGCACATGTAGTTTTTACCGCCTGATGGGCGGCGTAAAAACAAAACCCCCAAAAAATAGCGTAATCGCAGGTTTTTTATGATTTCACTCCACAAATATTTTTTTAGCTTCCCAGTACATTATGTGGTACAATAAATAGTGCCCTGAAAAACTACAACTTGTCCCGCAAAAAACAAGCCCTCATAAGGCTATGTCAACAAAAAAACAAAGAAGTTATGGTTTTTGGAATGAGGGGAGGGAAAAACGAAAATGAAAAAACTGAAATTGGCCGTGTCTCCAAGGGGTTAAATTACTCCCAAAAAAATAAGATTTCCTTAGTCCTTCTCAGCACAGACGCTGAGAAGGCCTTTGATAGAATTAATTGGGTTTATATGAAACAGGTCGTACTCGCCTTTCACTTTCCTATCCCCTTTATTGATGCAATATTTTCCATATATGCCACTCCTTCAGACTCTGTAGCAGTTAATGGAATTTTATGTAGCTCCTTCAAGATATGTACGCGGCACAGATGTCCCTTATCTTCTTTGCTGTTTTTAACGGATATAAAGACTCTTATGCAGGCAATTAGATTGGATGTTGATATTAATGTAGTACATTCGGGGAATAGAGACCACAAAGTAGCTACTTATGCAGACAATATGTTGTTGATGGTTACAAACCCAGAAAAAGCACTTCCCAAAATGTAACAAATATTAGACTCCTTTAGTACCATTTCAAATTTCAAAATCAATAAGGGGAAGACCCAAGCTTTGGGGTTCTCCTTATCTGAATCTCGTAAGAAATTATTGACGGATAGCTCTGATTATAATTGGACTTCTCCTTATATAACCTTTTTAGGTATTAAGATTGGTACTAACTTAGGTCATCTGTTTTCTCTAAATTATGCCCCCTTCCTTGCATCTCTACCTGGTCTGTTGAAACAATTTGACATACCTTATATCTCATGGTTTGGCGGATAAAATATTCTAATGTCATTTATTCTCCCTAAGCTTACTAATGCTCCCTATTCTCCCTAAGCTTACTTACCTTATGCAAGTTTTACCAATACCGCTCACCAGGGCCTTTTTCACAGATATTAGCAGATTATTCCCCAAGTCAAAAACTCTGTAGCCTTTCAATTTAAGAAGTTGAAGCTAGATACATCGGGACCATATTTACCTTACTGCTAAAAGTGCCGAATATCTCCTATTTAACATATACCTCCTTTATGTGACACAATATTTTTTCAAAAGATTCTAAAATATTATTTTAAGTACAGGAGCATTTTTAGATGGCCATTTCAACTTTGCTATTGACCCTGATTTGGCCAACTGAACCATAGGTGTAACCACAGCCATAGCAAACAAAACAGCTGCTTCTGAGACCAAACGGCCCACTCACACGGGTGACATTCTGTTGTCTGGATCTTCTATATGGTTCTCCTCTGTACAGAAGATCTGATTTACAGCATGACAATATTATCCCTCAATTGGTTGTTGCTCAGGTTAAATTAGATAAGATGGGCGAGGTATAATCCTGACTTTTCTATGGGTCCTTAGGAATTTTAGTTACACCCATGCTTAAATGTTTCTTTTATAGGAAAGACCTGTAAAATGTGAAGAGATAACCCCATGGCTCAGAGCATGACTTACATATTATTCTTACTCTATGAATAATTTTGTATTTTTTGGTAAGTGGGCTTTGCAGAGGGTGACGAGGTAACTGTGGACAAAATACATGGTCTGACCATTATACTATTTTAATTACCATTAAGAAAATGAATATGCCACCACCGTTTCACATTTAGAGACTTAATGTTTTATCTTTCATTGTACATTTTGTGACCATATTTGTGGAGGAGGAGAAATTTAATTACATTTTTTATTTAACACAATTTTGTAATCAGACATTTATGTTGTGGAATACCCATAAGGCATACATCTGTGGTATATTTATAAAATTCAGCTCTATCTTAGAACAAGGTAGGGTAGAATTGCTTTATTCTGTAACAGAGCCAGCATTGAGCCCTCTATTTCACCAACAGTTTTTAATTGGGGCTAATCCAGGAAACGGAGTCTAAGGGATTCCAACGATTTTACTCATTAATCCCTGTAAGGCGATGTGGTCTTTGTTGCTAGTAATCCCCAGGTTACTAATCCCAGAGTAGTCTCCGTTAACAGCAGATGACATGAACGGAACATAATTATCTGATAAAATGTACCTTGGCAGCTGGTAATGTAATCAGGGCACGCGGAGTATGATCAGCATGGTTAGGCTGGCAAAAGGTCAGGGCAGGCGGCAGACAATAGACTAGGTCAGATTACAATCCGGATTGGCAACTGTAGATCAATAGCAGAGAAAAGGCCCTGATGAAAAACCGTCTGTGTGACGTGAAACAGCCATAGGCCAGTTATTTAGCAAAATAACACTTAATACAGCAATGTATTAAGGAGGGATTATAGGAAGCACGTGTATCAGATTTGTTCATTCAGACCAGATGGATCCATAGTCTGCATACATTAAATCCATTGCGCCTCTTTCTGCAGGATTTTCTTGTCCAGGTTTTCACCTCTCACTGACAATATTATTTGTTCAATCCCTTGAAATTTAAGGGTAGTCGCATCCCCTAGTGACTTTCCCACACATGACATGACACCGGAGTGTCCTCTTTTTTCCTGACATCCTCTATATGGTCCCAAATTCTTCTTCTTAATTTCCTAATAGTCTTTCCTATATATTGGAGCTGACACCCACATGTAACGAGATATACAATTCCCTTTGTTTTACAGTTTAGGGGGTTTAGCGGGGATTCTCCCTCGATTACATAGAGGATGAGAAGGACTATTAGGAATCGGTAGAAACAAGAGCTGCCACTTGGCTGAATAGTGGTTTGAGGGGCACAGTTAGATGTGCCTCATGTAGAGCATGCAAATCCGTCTGGTCAGTAAGAGTTTTAAGAGTAACAGTACTGGTCAGACCTTTTATATTAGATCATATCTTAACTCTAAAACAAAGGATATTGTATATCTGATTATATGTGGGACCTCTGCAGACTGTTTCGCACCATCAAACTAAAGTTAATAACTCAACTAACTCTGTTAATACTGAATTGTCCCTACAAAACTGTAATTTATTCTTGAAAGTGATTTTGTTTCACCCAGTTGTCCACCAGCTATTGAAACTTTCATCATTTCAATGACGGAATGACGTGAACGACATTCCGCATTAGCAACACAATGTACCTATATGTTGTGTTGCGTTAAGTGCCTAACTTCAACAACGTACTAGTACATTGGATGTCAAATAAGGGGTTAAATTTAACAGTTGCCACCCTAGGAGTATGATCCGCTCCTTCACGTATAGCCAATTACTATGGGTTAAATGTATTGTCAATAATAAATCAACTATAAAAGTGAGACTCATGGAGATGAGTAATAAGTTTAGACACAGGGGGTACCCTAAACGGATGATAAATTTTAATCTGAATAGGGTGAATGATGTACCCAGTGAAATGCTCCTCACTAATATATTAGTAGCTCCTACCAAGACTAAGATTGACAATAGGGTTCCGTTTGTTTCTACCTATACGGAACAGAGCCATCAAGTGGCACAAATCATCAGGAGACACTGGCCTATACTCCATAGTAATCTTAGATATGTCCCAGAATTCAGTACTCCTCCACTTTTCTCCTATAGACGCTCGACGAACCTTAGGGACAAGTTGTTCAAAACAGCCATAGAACCTTCGAAACAGTCAGGACAGCATTTTTTTGGCCACACACAGGATGGGATGTTATCCCTGCGTGCCCTGCATTGACTGTAGCCTTATGATTAAGGGCACTACTTTCATTAATTTAATCACAGGGAGATAGCTACACATCACCATTACCTTACACGTGACTCTTCTTTTGTTGTTTACTTGTTAGAATGTCCCTGCAAATTATGGTATGTTGGGAAGACCACTCTTGAACTTAAGAATCGGTTTAACAACCATCGCTTTACTATCATAAATTAGAGATTAGATCTACCAGTTTCTAAACATCTTTCCGAACTAGGTCATATAGAAAAACATTTGAGGTTTCGAATCATTGACCATATCCCACCTTTGAGACGAGGTGGTGACAGGGTGTCTTCCCTCAAAAAGAAGGAACTTGAGTGGATCTTTAGACATAATAACCTTAGACACTATGGCTTGAATGCAGACATCAATCTGGTTGGTGTGGGTTAGGGGTGACTTGTGCTGTGGTCCACAGCAGTATGTTTCCTTATCTTCCCCCGATGGGTTTTGATGAGTGTTAACATCAAAGTGAAATTTGAAACTGTTTTTCTTTTCTTTTTCTAGAGAATTTTAATGCAAAAAATGACACTGGATGGAGAAGACTCACCTTCTATGGACACACATAGCGTTTTTCTGCACTTCAGCTTTGTAGCAACCCCCTAATTTTTTTATGTCGTGATTTTTTTATGTCTCATTTTTCAATTTGGCATCTGTAACTCTATATTCTTTTTCTGTCCTTGTACAGGATCGATTGATTTATTTATTATTGGCTATAACATATACAACACCATATTGCTTTATTGTGTTAGTTAGTGCTTGAGAGCGTATTTCGATTCCACAATGGTTCCACCACCTCTTGCCTTTGGCATCCCATCTACACCTCTTGGATACCAGGCGGGTGGCAAATTTTCATATGCGGAAGCGAATTACTTCTCCTCTTGCCGACCATATCCGAGGCTGAGTTCCTCTCTATGTGGGGTTCCTGCACTGGGTTGTATTCTTTGATTTGGGTCTGAATGGTGCATGTGGTAGATCAATGCTACAACTTATTTGGATACGGCACTATCCATTATTGACATATGACAATCATACATGTCATTTTTCTCCTTCTTTATTTGGTGTTGCTACCATAATCATATTTTGAGATACGATAAGTGTTACTGTATTATAGGAGGCCTTATTTTCTGTCTGACATAATTTCATCATCATCCCCTAGATGGCACTATGACCAATATTTATTTACCATTACCATCTACCTAAGACTACTATTTATGTAATATTACTAGCCTTTTATGCCAGCCAAGGCTGTTCTTTCCCCAGTTATGGCTTTTCTCTAGTAATGAACGTGTGTCTTGCAGTGAGTACAATCCAGCTACAATATAGCTATATGTGCTATTTTTTTTACAGTTCATGTCTACAGCTGATTTGCTTATAATAATTTTATTGTTCTAGTTATATCTATGGTATTATCTCTTGCACTTATTTGGTACACAAGGCATATGTCACATGCAATAAAGCTTGCACATGTATTTATCACAACACAAGATGATTATTTTTTGTCCTATAAATATATATAGTACAAGAAACTATGCTCAGTACATAAATACAGCACCACCAGAAACAAGCTCAGTACATATATACAGTACCAGTACCATGTTCAGTACATAAATATAGAACTAGAACCAAGCTCAGTAAATAAATATAGTTCCAGAACCAAGCTCAGTGCATAAATAAATCTTTTCTTTTCCATCTGGTCCAGACGACTTTTCAAGACCACGACTTACAGAGTTTGCTACCGAGATGTCTTCGTCTACTCGCTTTCTAACACATCCGCACTTATATGCTTACACAAAATCTTCATAGTGCCACCAACTGAGCCCCTTAATATAATAGCTCTACTTACTGTGGCCCTACATATACAGCCACACAATGTGCACCTGAATATACATGCATCACACATTCTGTATCCAGAATACAATCGTGTCACACACTATGCTTCCTAAAAATAAAGCGCCACACACACAGTGCCCAATAAAACTATTGTCACACGCTGTGCCACTGGCAAATAGTGCCTGTCACGAAGCGGGTTAGTTGACCCACTGGGCCGCACCGCCGCAGCGGGGAGGCAGCTGGCCAAACAACAGGATACCCCAGAAATACAATGTCCCGCACAAGGGTACCTGAATAGTCCAGATGGTGACCGCAGCTCTGGCACAGATGAGATGGGTGCAGCAGATGGCGCCAAACGTGGCGGATGACACAGGAGCCGCAAGTTGCGCCAGACGTGGCGGATTCCTCCGGACGTGGCAGATAAAACAGGACGTGGCGGATTCCTACGGACGTGGCAGATGACACAGGACGTGGCGGATTCCTCCAGACGTGGCGGATTCCTCCAGATGTGGCAGATTCCTCTAGACGTGGCAGATGACACAGGACGTGGCGGATTCCTCCAGACGTGGCAGATTCCTCTGGACGTGGCAGATGACACAAGATGTGGTGGATTCCTCCGGATGTGGCAGATTCCTCTGGATGTGGCAGATGACACAGGACGTGGCAGATTCCTCTGGACGTGGCATGACTAGATACTAGGGCAAAGCACGGGAAACAGGAACGGGGAACAAGGTACGGGTAACAACAGGAACGGAAAACACTAAGGGACCATTTGCAAGACAGACTGGGAAAACTAACAACGCTCAGGCATCAAACTAGGGGGCTGGACCCCTCTTATAGCCCAGGGTACTCATGGGTCAAAGGTCGTTCAAGATGTCCGGTGCGCGCGCTGCCCCTTTAAGAGCAGGGACGAGCGTGCGCGCGCACCCTGCGGGCTCCGGCGAAGGTGAGCGTCAGCGGGAGGCTGGAGCTGACAGCCCGCAGCCACGGATGTTACAGTATCCCCCCTCTTACGCCCCCTCTTCTTGGGACCGGAGCGAGAGAGAAACTTCTTTGGAAGAGTAGGGGCATTGAGGTTCTCCTCTGGCTCCCAGGACCTCTCTTCGGGACCAAACCCCCTCCAATCCACCAAATACAAGGTCTTTCCTCTCACTCTCTTGGTGTCCAAGATCTCCTTTACCTCAAAGATGTCCGAGGAGCCGCTGGGAGCAACCGCAGGGCTGGGAGTCTTGGAATAGCGGTTTAGGATCACAGGCTTCAGGAGGGAGACGTGGAAGGAGTTGGGAATCCTGAGGGTAGGAGGCAGCCGAAGCTTGTAGGCGACAGGGTTGATCTGCTGCAGGACCTCGAATGGTCCAAGGAACCTGGGACCGAACTTGTATGAAGGCACCTTCAAGCGAATGTTCCGAGAGGACAGCCAGACTTTAGTCCCCGGAAGATACTGAGGCGGCTCTTTTCTCTTAATATCTGCCTTTCGCTTCATGCGATCTACTGCCAGCAAAATAGAGGACCGGGTCTGTTGCCAGATTTGCAGGAAGTCCCCATATGCAGAGTCAGCAGCGGGAACCTGAGATGAAGTCGACACAGGGAGAGGAACTCTGGGATGTTGACTGTACACGATGTGAAACGGAGTGGAAGTGGTGGACTCACTTGTGTGGTTGTTGAAAGAAAATTCGGCCCATGGTAGCAGCTGTACCCAGTTATCGTGCTGTGAAGAGATGAAATGGCGGAGATAATTTTCCATGATCTGGTTGATCCTCTCAACTTGCCCATTGGATTGGGGGTGATAGGCAGAGGAAAAGTCCAATCTCACATCCAGGAGTTTACAGAGGGCTCTCCAGAACTTAGAGGTAAACTGAACCCCCCGGTCGGACACAATGTGAAGAGGCAAGCCATGCAAGCGGAAGATGTGCTGAATGAAGAGACTTTCCAGATGAGGAGCAGAAGGTAGGCCGGTCAGCGGGATAAAATTAGCCATCTTAGAGAACCGGCCCACCACCACCCAGACAGTGTTACATCCTGCTGAGGGGGGAAGGTCTGTGACGAAGTCCATTGCAATGTGCTGCCAGGGGGCATTGGGTATAGGCAGAGGTTGAAGCAGGCCGGCAGGCTTGGAGTGAGTCACTTTGTTAGAGGCACACACCGTGCAAGCAGAGACAAAGTCCAGAACATCCTTAGGTAGCGTGGACCACCAAAAGTGACGAGCAATTAGGTCTCGGGTTTTACGGACACCGGCTTGCCCAGCAAGTTTAGAACTATGTCCCCAGCGGAGAATTCTACTCCTGTCCGCCAACCGAACAAAAGTCCTCCCAGGAGGGATGTCTCTAACCTGCAGAGCATTAGCAGTGACGATGCAGGACGGGTCTATGATGGTCTGGAGGGACTCCACCGTGTCTTCCGTCTCAAACGATCTGGACAGGGCATCGGCCCTCACATTCTTGTCTGCGGGACGGTAGTGGAGCGCAAACAGAGAACGGGTGAACAACAGCGACCACCTGGCTTGACGAGGATTAAGTCTTTGAGCGGACTGAAGGTAAGTGAGGTTCTTGTGGTCGGTGAAGATCAGGATGGGGTGAGCAGCGCCCTCCAGAAGATGTCTCCACTCCTCCAGAGCCAATTTGATGGCCAGCAGCTCCTGATCTCCAATGGAGTAATTGCGCTCAGCAGAAGAAAACAGTCTAGAGTAGTAGCCACATACTACTGCCTTTCCTTTGGAGCTCCTCTGGAACAGGAGTGCACCTGCACCGACAGAGGAAGCGTCCACTTCCAGTGAGAACTGCCGAGATACGTCAGGATGATGGAGGATCGAGGCTAAAGTGAAGGTACTCTTCAGGCTATTAAATGCAGACTCTGCCTCTGGAGTCCACACTTTGGCGTTCACACCCTTATTGGTAAGGGTCGAGATGGGAGACGTCAGAGAAGAGAAGTTAGGAATAAACTGCCGGTAGAAATTGGCGAATCCCAGGAACCGCTGTATGGCCCTTAAGCCTTGGGGACGTGGCCACTCCAGGACAGCCTTCACTTTCTCAGGATCCATCTTGAGGCCTTGATCCGAGATGATGTAGCCCAGGAAGGGCAGAGAACTCTTCTCAAAGACGCACTTCTCCAGCTTGGCGTATAAATGATTCTCCCTCAATCGTAGTAGAACCTGCCGAACATGCCTCCGATGAGTCGTCTGATCTGGGGAGAAAATTAAAATATCATCGAGATAAACAACAACACAGACATAGAGTAGATCTCGGAAGATGTCGTTAACGAACTCCTGAAACACTGCGGGAGCGTTACACAGTCCGAAGGGCATCACCAGGTATTCATAGTGCCCGTCCCGGGTGTTAAATGCCGTCTTCCATTCGTCACCCCGGCGAATCCGGACTAGATTGTAAGCCCCACGCAGGTCTAGCTTAGAAAAAATTTTGGCCCCTCGTATGCGATCAAATAGCTCAGAGATGAGTGGCAACGGGTATTTGTTCTTGACTGTGATCAGGTTGAGGCCCCTGTAGTCAATGCAGGGACGAAGGGATCCATCCTTCTTTTTAACGAAGAAGAATCCAGCCCCGGCCGGGGAGGAAGATTTTCGTATAAAACCCCTCTCCAGATTCTCCTTTATATAGGCCGACATGGATAGAGACTCAGGCACGGAGAGAGGATATACCTGTCCACGGGGAAGAGAGGCATTAGGAACCAGTTCAATGGGGCAGTCATAGGTGCGATGTGGAGGCAGCGTCTCAGCCTCCTTTTTGCTGAAAACATCTGCATACTGAGCAAAATGGGGAGGCAGTCCCGACAGCGACTGAGGCAAAGAAGGCTTGACAGGATGGATCTGCAGCAGACAACGACCATGGCACTTGGAGCCCCATTGGAGAACCTCTCCAGAATTCCAGTCCAGAAATGGGGCATGTAGTCGAAGCCAAGGCAGGCCCAGCAGAACAGGATTGATGGCTTTGGGCAAAACAAGGAACGAAATAAATTCAGAATGAAGTACTCCAACCTGGAGCTTCAACGGCTTGGTTTTAGAGGTAATGGGATCAGGCAGAGGCAGTCCATTAACTGAGCCAACAGCCAAAGATGTCTCCAGGGGAACTGTGGGCAGCTGAAGATGATCCACAAGCTCTTTCTGGATGAAATTTGCAGCAGAGCCAGAGTCAAGATAGGCAGAGACTTGATGCGTCCTGTCGCCGGATACCAGGGTCACAGGAATAGTCAGTTTGTAAGCGAATCCTCTGTTAGATTCTGTTCCACCTAGTGTTGTCTCTCCAACCAATCCCAGGCAATGGGGTCTCTCCGGCCTCTGGGGGCACAGACGCACAACATGGCCTCCATGGCCGCAATACAAACAAAGAGCAGAAGTGCGTCTGCGTTGTCTCTCCTGGGTAGACAATTTAACATAATTACTCTGCATCGGGTCCTCTGGTGGGACGACTGAGGAGGATTGCGGGACAGCAGACTCCAGCCTGGGAAGTTCTCTTCCCCGGAGAACCTCTTGGGAACGTTCCCGGATCCTCATGTCGACACGGGAGGCGAGTAGGATAAGATCGTCCAGGGTAGATGGCAGATCGCGAGCAGCCAGCTCGTCCTTGATCCCTGAAGACAGTCCCTGCCAGAATGTAGCCACCAAAGCCTCGTTGTTCCAGGTCAATTCAGCAGCCAGGATACGGAACTGAATGGCATACTTGCCCATGGAGAGGTCTCCCTGGTGTAGGGTCAGCAAGGATGCAGCAGCCGATAAACTCTCCCAGGTTCCTCAAAGATCAAGCGGAAGGTCTGTAAGAAGCACTGCAAGTCCCTGGTCTCTGGTCCCTGATGTTCCCACAGAGGATTGGCCCATGCCAGGGCTTTGCCGGTAAGGAGAGAGATGATAAAGGCGATCCTGACGTCATCCGAACAGAAGGACCTGGCATGTAGTCTGAAATGGATCAGGCACTGATTCAAAAATCCCCTGCAGGACCTCGGATCTCCGTCATAGCGTGGAGGTAGCGGCAAGAAACACAGGGGGTTGGTACCGGTACAGACAGGAAGTGTAACAGGCGGAACCGCAGGAACGGGTGCGGTGATGACTGTGGACGGAGCAAGCAGCCGATGGGCTATGGCGTTCACCGACAGGAGGAGCTGGTCTTGTCATAACTGGAGATCCTCCATCTCAGCCAGCATGGCTTGTGTAGACAACGTCGCAGGTTGACCAGCGGGGTCCATGGCATGAGCGTACTGTCACGAAGCGGGTTAGTGGACCCACTAGGCCGCACCGCCGCAGCGGGGAGGCAGCTGGCCAAACAACAGGACACCCCAGAAATACAATGTCCCGCACAAGGGTACCTGAATAGTCCAGATGGTGACCGCAGCTCTGGCACAGATGAGATGTGTGCAGCAGATGGCGCCAAACGTGGCGGATGACAAAGGAGCCGCAAGTTGCGCCAGACGTGGCGGATTCCTCCGGACGTGGCAGATAAAACAGGACGTGGCGGATTCCTACGGACGTGGCAGATGACACAGGACGTGGCGGATTCCTCCAGACGTGGCAGATTCCTCCAGACATGGCAGATTCCTCCAGACGTGGCAGATGACACAGGACGTGGCAGATTCTTCCAGACGTGGCAGATTCCTCTGGACGTGGCAGATGACACAGGACGTGGCGGATTCCTCCGGACGTGCCAGATTCCTCTGGACGTGGCAGATGACACAGGACGTGGCAGATTCCTCTGGACGTGGCACGACTAGATACTAGGGCAAAGCACGGGAAACAGGAACGGGGAACAAGGTACGGGTAACAACAGGAACGGAAAACACTAAGGGATCATTTGCAAGACAGACTGGGAAAACTAACAACGCTCAGGCATCGAACTAGGGGGCTGGACCCCTCTTATAGCCCAGGGTACTCACGGGTCAAAGGTCGTTCAAGATGTCCGGTGCGCGCGCTGCCCCTTTAAGGACGGGGGCGAGCGTGCGCGCGCACCCTGCGGGCTCCGGCGAAGGTGAGTGGATGCAAGCGCTGGCGTCTCCTGAGGAGGAGGCTGGGGCCAGCGCTTGCCGACTCGTGGCTGCGGCTGTCAGCGGGAGGCTGGGACTGACAGCCCGCAGCCATGGACGTTACAGTGCCATAGACTGCACCATATGGAAAAAAAGATCATTACACACAAACATTGCCCTCTGAAAATAGTGCCACACTCTGTGCCCCCCTGAAAACAGTTCCCCATTTAGCTAGTGCCCCACACACAGTACCCACTGCAGATATTGCCCTCTGTAGATGGTGCCACAGACATGTTGCCCCTGTAGATAGTGCCCCAAGGACAGTGGCCCCGGTATATTTTACTCCCTCTGTATAGTACCCCACACACACAGTGCCCCTTGTAAATAGTGCCCCAATCAAAGTGCCCCCTGTAGAGCGTTCCTGAGTCTATGCCCTTGGAAATGTAAACGCCACACACAATGCCCCCTCAAACAAATGAACATTACATACTCACCTGTCCTCGTTCCCATGCTGTCATCCAGTGATGCAGGTCTGGTCTCCTATGGCCAGTCTTGTTCCAGCGGTAGCATCACAGAAAAACGACGACTTACGTGGCAGGGGACTGATGGTCTGATGGTCTAGACTTTTCAATTATATAGGCATACTGAAGATGTGTTCTGGTAAATCGGAAAAAAACATCTTGATCCCACTTCTGTTGAACTACTGTTACATGACCACTCTTGCTAATATCACCCACCTTCCAGATTGTTTCAGCCACTGGACACTGAATCTGCTTCCAGACATTCGAGCGTGGTCCTGTCATAGGACGCCACCATTGCAACAAGTCAACTTGTGAAATGTAATTTGTCCTAGCTATTTCACGATCAACTGTGAGTGTAAAATTGCAAAGTGGAAGCATTTAGAAACCACAGCAACTCTGCCACAAAGTGGCAGACCACGTAAAGTTACAGAGCGGGGTCGCCGAGTGCTGAGGCACATAGTGCATAAAAGTCGCCAACGCTCCAAACCTTATCTGTAATTAACATCCGCACAAAAACTGTGCCCCAGGAGCTTCATGGCATGGAGACCGAGCAGCTGCATGCAAAACTTACATCACCAAACACAATGCCAAGCGTCAGGTGGAGTGATGAATCACACTTCCCTATCTGGCAGTCCGATGGATGAGTCTGGGTTTGGTGAAAGCCTGGAGAATCGCATTGTGCCAACTGTAAAGTTTGGTGGAGGAAAGATAATACTATGGGATTGTTTTTCAGGGTTTGAGCTAAGCCCCTTAGTTCCAGTAAAGCATCTTAATGCTTTAGTGTACCAAGGCATTTTGGACTATTATGTGCTTTTAACTTTGTGGGAGCTGTTTGGGAAGGGCCCTTTTGTATTCCAGCAAGGTCTATAAGAGGATGGTTATTTGAGTTTTAAGTGGAAGAACTTTGGGATGAACTAGAACGGAGATTGCGAGCCAGGCCCTCTCGTCGAACATTAGTGTCCGACCTCACAAATGTTCTTCTGGATAAATGGGCAAATATTCCCTTAGACAAACTCTAAAATCTTGATAAAATAAATAATTTTATTGGTACAAGATATAAGAAACACACATTAAACTCAACGATGATTTCCACAGTGTGAAGCAATTTAGGCCAGACAGTTGTCAATAGTTGGATAATAAATACACATATATATGAGTTTTGAAAGTTTCACGGGTAAGGCTTGGAGTAACTGCAACCATGAAAGCACATTCAGTGCTCTACATAGTGTATACAATATATAAACCCAGGAGACATGCAATGTGTTCTAGATAATATACAAAGAGTCCCAGGTCTGAGTAATCATTTGAAGGTAAAGATGCAGTCAGCACCAGACCCAAACAAATGGTTACATAACAAGTATATGTGGATATATAATATAAGCAACTTACCCATAGATTTGTGCTGTCTGGCGTCACACCCGATGTACGTTTTGGCTGAAAGCCTTCGTCTGGGGGTCTTTATTCTGATTATGTTATGTGTCACCGCTGACGTCACCCGTAGTCATGGGCGTTTTCTAATATATGCCCTCCCCCCATATAATATATTATATATGACCTACTGATATCTATTTTGTTTCTTTATAGAGGGGTATTTAGGTTGTCCTCTATATTGGTTAAATAAACTCTAAAATCTTGTAGAAAGCCTTCCCAGAAGAGTGGAAGCTGTTTTACTGCAAAAGGGGGGACCAACTCCATATTAATGCCTATGGATTAGAATGTGATGTCATAAAATCTCCTGTAGGTGTTAATCGTAGGTGTCCTATTACTCTTGTCCATAAAGGTTATCGCTTAATATTTCAGGAATTACTACCACTCACTGTATAATTCAGGTGTTGACATTAATACACCCCAGCCCTTCCTGGAGGCAACTAACTATTTTTTGCACTTATTACCTTGACCTTCTTTGAGTAATCAGCAATTTGGTCAACTTTAATTATAATTTACCATCGAGAAAACAGTTAAAGTTGTGAAATCTTTAATATACCATAAATCACCTTGCCCAGATAATATCTAAAATGACTAATATCAAAAATGTGTTTTCATTTTTTTAGCCCTTACATAACCCAACTATTAGATGGCACATTTCCAAAAGAGATGTTGGCAGCCATACTTATAACATTGCCTAAACCAGGCGTAACAAACCAATGTTCAGGAGAACTTTTGCCCAATATCTTTACTAAATACAGACAAGAAAGTATTTTATAGCAAAATTATAGCTAAAAGGCCCGTGGTGAAACGGCTGGATTTGATAAATCCAGATCAAGTTGGCTTTTGTACCTGGAAGACCATCCTCCAATGGCATGAAATGCTTTATTGATTTGATGTAGAGATTCAAACGTGTACGCTGCTGGTAGCATTGGGTAGCACAATACAAAATCTGTAACATGGCCCTCCATCTACCATATGCCATTTATATACTGGTGTCTTCGTATGTGGCAGATAAGTCTTTGAGCCCCCTCAAGAACCACAGCTGGGGTGCGACTGCTACCGCTGTACTCCTATAGCCGCACCCCTGGGTTGAAGCAAACAAAACAAGGAAAGGTATAGAAGCATCACAACACAAGATTAGTATTCATCATACACACTGACTGTTTGAAAAACTTCATTTAGTAGCATTCAATGAAGAAACTTTTAATCTTCTCCAGGTTGTATAGAAACTCATTCCACATGATCCCGGGACAGATATCATAAGAATCTAATTAAAGCTTTTGAGAAATTTTTTCGGTAGATCAATATAAAGCCTCTGTTTACAATTTTTAGACAGTAGTAGACAAAAATGTCACAAGAGGTTAAAACTCACATACAAAATGAGGTTGTCTCCTAAATGAAGCTTTTTCCGAAAGGTGCGTAGAAATTATATACCAGAGGGCTAAACAGTAGTAGAAATCAGAAATAAAAAATACTAGTGGATTCACAGAATTTAAAAAAATCACTTTGAATGGAAGTCCCTTTGATCTCTAACTTTTTGTACTTGTATTCATTCCATGGCTAAAATGTACGGAGATATGTGATACTGGTATGAAATTCAATTTAGAGAGCATGCAAATCCTATAAATATTTAACTATGTGCACCCAAGATATGCAAAGCTCAAATAATCAGGACTATGATGAAAAAAACCTGATATTTAGTTGCTCATATACCTAAATTTAACCCAATAGTGCCCTAAAGGGGATTAGAGTCAAGCAAGAATCAGATCTAGGAGGTATGTGTCATAGAGACAGCCCATGTGGCTGCTATGGTGGCCTTGGAGAGTGGGCTCCCAGACCTGGTTTGTTATTAGTGGGATGGACTAATGCAATACTACCCTCTCCAAAGGACCTGGAATGTTAGCACCATGTTGGGAAATTTTAAAAAGGGGCATGGAATAGAGGGTGGAGGGGAAAATAAACAACAGGCTCGTCTCTTCTGCAAACACCTACCCTAATGGGTATCTCAGTTAGATTTTTTGCTCTCTACTTTGCATACAACTAGTCGGAGGAGCCCTCTTGGCACTTCTGATTGGCAAATAAAATTCAGTGAATGATATTTTTGTCATTTACAAACAACTACAGAGAGTCTATAGGCCAGAAAAGATTAACTACAAGCTGGAAAGTGAAGAAAATGACACTTTCCCCAAGTTTTACATATTCCAATGTACTACTGGTTTATAAAAACAAAAAACAAAAAAAACCACTATAACGTAGCTTAGCCATAGGGGGTGCAGAATGGATAAAAAAAAAACCTCCTCCACATAAGAAGATGACAGTATTATATTTCATTTTTATAGCATTGACATAGCAAAGATGAGAAACTCATAACAACATACATTGCCATATAAAGAGGGGGAGGAAGAAAAAGGGGACAGGTGAGATGGGGGGAGTGAAAAGAGTATGGTGTAACTCAAAAAGAGTGCAACAAATTTCGATCATCCAATACAGACATTTTGCTACAAACATTCTTATGTTATAGAATAATTACTATGACATGAACTAATACCTTGTTACATTCATTACAATACAATTGTTCTGAAGTTAACCCAACGCTTCCACATCATGATGAAACCGTACTGCGTTATTTTCTCCCAATGAGCCAACTCTTTGATTCTAAAACTGATAATTGTAACGTCTATGGCCACGTCCCGTCGTTCTGACTTACCCCTCGACGGCCGTGGTCATGGACATGTGTGTTCCCTGCAGCGTCGTCCTCCTGTGAGGTGCCGGCACTCACTTCCTGGTATCGAGACTGCCTCCGGAGGGCGCGCGCACCCACGCGTGCACAGTCTTAAAGGGCCAGTGCACGCATAATTGCAGGAAGTCTGCAATCAAGCCTAGAATACTACTGGACTATAAAAAGGGCTCTGCCATCTTGTTCTGTGTCAGGCTGGTATACGTTAGTATACCTTTTTTTTGGAGGATGGAATAACGTAACGCGGTATACATTTTTTTAACATGGAAGCCTATGTGTGACATTAGAGGTATACGCCCCCTTTGACGGACTACCCAGTAAGGACATCTGGCAGTGCTTGGCCCAGAGATTCTGGCCCTGGCGAAGCCACTGATGTCACTGTCCATATATAAACAGTGATGTCAGGGGCTTTCAACTACGGAGTCACTAGCCAAAGCATCGATAGCACTCTGGCCAGGGACTTCGACACTGGAGAAGCCCATGTCATCACCATCCATATATGGACAGTGACGTCCATGTCTCCTCTAGTCCCATGGTCCCTGGCCAGAGCGCTTACGATGCTCTGGTCGGGGACTCCATAGTTGAAAGCCACTGTGTCCACTTAAATACAGTGATATAAGGGCTTCTCCAGTCCAAGAGACCCCGACTAGAGCACTTCCAATGCCCTGGCCAGGGACTCCGTAGTTTCAAGCCCCTGACATCACTGTCCATATAGGAACAGTGATGTCAAAAGCTCCTCTAGGAGTGAAATCCCCGGCCAGAGCATTGCCAATGCTCTGGCCGGCGATTACAGCTTCTCAAAGTTCTTAACGTCACTTTCGATATATGGACAGTGATGTCAAGAGCTTCCCCAGCCAGAGTACTTGTGATGATCTTGCCCGGGAATCCGGCATTGTAGCTCCTGACATCATTGTCCATACATCATTGTCCATATACAGTATATAGACAGTATTTACATTTGTATTTTTTCTTCCGTCTGACGTATTCATTGGGCGGAGTAGCAACATACAACACTTTATAGGCAAGCAGTGGTATATGTTTGGAGCCTTCCCAGGCACAGTGCTTCTAGTAGAGCTCTGCCCAGGGAGTTCGGGCGACGTATCCCACTGTATGCCTATACAGGGGGATATGTTGTTTCCTCCTACGGAAGAATAAAATGACATGTGAACCAGACCTTACTGGTTTGACATTGGGGACTCAATTTGGGATACAGAGGTATAACTTTAAGCTCCTGGGCCCTAATAAAAATCTATAACATGGCCCTCACCTACTTCGTTTTCAATAAAAAAAAACTTTATTCAATTATAAAAAAAAAAAGGAAAGTAATATAAGTATGCCACTATAATGAGCAAAAATTTTAAAAATAAAATTTTATTTGACTAGTGAGGAAGGATTTGTTTTCCTCGTGTAAAGCAAAAATGGCCACTTTTACCAAGAAAGTTTTGTTTGTCTTGGACATTTGTGTTTTTTGACAGGTTGTTGTTTTTGTGTGTTTCTTTTCTTCTACATTTAACACACAAAATTATCAGTATGACAAAAAAAATGATGTCGTCAGTAGACCATAAAATTCAGTTGAATTGCTAAACGAATTGAAGAATATCTCCATGTAGTCACCATGAGATCACGTATAAAGATAATTGTACATCGGTAATAGGCATATACCTGCTCCGGGCTGTTCTTCTAACCATTACAGATATCTTTATTTCTGCTTTGTGATTGGATAGATTTCTACACTTTACATATATATAAGGCATTCCTGACATGTAGGATAGCATTCATCCAGACAGGGAACAAATCCTTCCAATATTGTAGAGATATCTCAGCAACATGGGTGAGAAGATCTGCCTCCTCCTCCTGCTACTTGTAGCGAGACCTGTGACAGGTGTACCTCTATCTCCAACATTATAGGTAAGATAACAGACTTGTTTCTCTACATTAGAATACTATGCTCTCATATGTCCTAAAATTCTCCCTTCCGTTCCCAATTTTTTTTTTTTTTAATGTTTGAACAAAATTGGATGACATTGGAAGACAGTAGAGACATTTAGTTTTATTCAACTGATATCTGGAGATTTTTGGATAGGAAGAAGAGTCTACCCTTCAGTTTCTTCCCGGAGACATTCAGCAAAATTCAATGGAAAACACTCGACTCTGAATTATATTAAATCATAATTAAATAATAAAATCCTAATAATCTAGTATTTCATGTTGAGACATCAGTGTTTTTACTTGAGTTTTTGGAAGGATCTCTAATGCTTCTCTTCTTCTCAAGCGTTCTTAACTCCTCCATTACTCCACAGCTTCTTATTCTGCAACTTTTATCTTTGTAAATTCTTAACTAGTGAACAAACAGGTAATGGATTTCCTCTTATTATTTTTTTATTAGACTTTTGTTTATACTAGATGAATAGTTTATGATGAGGATTTTAGTACATAAAAATCCCTCATGTAATTAGTAAAAAGGAAATTATTTTCTCACATCAAACATTTTTGGCATAGATTAGTTTCTGTGACACATATATTGAAGTATTATTAATGATTATAAATATTCTTCTACAGCTTACCATTCCTGGCCTAAACGAACATAGTATGAACTTTTTCTGTGTTATTTAGGCTATTGTTCTACGTTTAAGCCGCCTTTACTGTTGAAATATTTCTTTAGTCTCTGATTTTATATTTATTAAACTATTGAACTGATGTGTAACTATAAAGATAACTGGGCCTGTTCACATCTGCATTGGAGGGTCCATTAGGGGAATCCGTCACAGAGCCAGCAGAGATTATTAGAATCAATAGAACACAGAACCCCGGCGGAAAGCCGACGCAATCCATTAAAGTAAAGGCATTATATGTTATAATTTATACATTAAACATGAAAATGCAGCAAAAAAATGAAGGAAAACATGAGTACTGGAGAACATTTAGTAAATCTCAATACTATTTATATATATACACATGAAAAGGCAGCAAGAAAAAAAAAAGAAAAACATAAGTAGTGAAGAACATTTAGTAATTCTCATTACTATATATATATATATATATATATATATATATATATATATATATATATATATATATATACACTACCGTTCAAGAGTTTAGGGTCACTTAGAAATTTCCTTATTTTTGAAAGAAAAGCACAGTTTTTTTCAATGAAGATAACATTAAATTAAGCAAAAATACACTCTATACACTGTTAATGTGCTAAATGACTATTCTAGCTGCAAACGTCTGGTTTTTAATGCAATATCTACATAGGTGTATAGAGGCCCATTTCCAGCAACCATCACTCCAGTGTTCTAATGGTACATTGTGTTTGCTAACTGTGTTAGAAGGCTAATGGATGATTAGAAAACACTTGAAAACCCTTGTGCAATTATGTTAGCACCGCTGTAAACAGTTTTGCTGTTTAGAGGAGCTATAAAACTGACCTTCCTTTGAGCTAGTTGAGAATCTGGAGCATTGCATTTGTGGGTTCGATTAAACTCTCAAAATGGCTAGAAAAAGAGAGCTTTCATGTGAAACTCCGCAGTCTATTCTTGTTCTTAGAAATGAAGGCTATTCCATGCGAGAAATTGCCAAGAAACTGAAGATTTCCTACAACGGTGTGTACTACTCCCTTCAGAGGACAGCACAAACAGGCTCTAACCAGAGTAGAAAGAGAAGTGGGAGGCCCCACTGCACAACTGAGCAACAAGACAAGTACATTAGAGTCTCTAGTTTGAGAAATAGATGCCTCACAGGTCCTCAACTGGCAGCTTCATTAAATAGTACCCGCAAAACGCCAGTGTCAATGTCTACAGTGAAGAGGCGACTCCCGGATGCTGGCCTTCAGGGCAGAGTGGCAAAGAAAAAGGCCATATCTGAGACTGGCTAATAAAAGGAAAAGATTAATATGGGCAAAAGCACACAGACATTGGACAGAGGAAGATTGGAAAAAAGTGTTATGGACAGACGAATCGAAGTTTGAGGTGTTTGGATCACACAGAATAACATTTGTGAGATGCAAAACAACTGAAAAGATGCTGGAAGAGTGCCTGACACCCTCTGTCAAGCATGGTGGAGGTAATGTTATGATCTTGGGTTGCTTTGGTGCTGGTAAAGTGGGAGATTTGTACAAGGTAAAAGGGATTTTGAATAAAGAAGGCTATCACTCCATTTTGCAACGCCATGCCATACCCTGTGCACAGCACTTGATTGGAGCCGATTTCATCCTACAACAGGACAATGACCCAAAGCACACCTCCAAATTATGCAAGAACTATTTAGGGAAGAAGCAGGCAGCTGGTATTCTATCTGTAATAGAGTGGCCAGCGCAGTCACCAGATCTCAACCCCATAGAGCTGTTGTGGGAGCAGCTTGACCGTATGGTACGCAAGAAGTGCCCATCAAGCCAATCCAACTTGTGGGAGGGGCTTCTGGAAGCATGGGGTGAAATTTCTCCCGATTACCTCAGCAAATTAACAGCTAGAATGCCAAAGGTCTGCAATGCTGTAATTGCTGCAATTCGAGCATTCTTTGACGAAAGCAAAGTTTGAAGGAGAAAATTTTCTAGTCATTTTGCATTTCATTTGATAAATATAAGTGTGAGTTTTCATGGAAAACACAAAATTGTCTGTGTGACCCCAAACTTTTGAACGGTAGTGTATGTATATATATATATATATATATATATATATATATATATATATATACAGGGTGGGCCATTTATATGGATACACCTAAATAAAATGGGAATGGTTGGTGATATTAACTTCCTGTTTGTGGCACATTAGTATATTGGAGGGGGAAACTTTTCAAGCTGGGTGTTGACCATGGCGGCCATTTTGAAGTCGGCCATTTTGTATCCAACTTTAGTTTTTTCAATGGGAAGAGGGTCATGTGACACATCAAACTTATTGAGAATTTCACAAGAAAAACAATGATGTGCTTGGTTTTAACGTTACTTTATTCTTTCATGAGTTATTTACAAGTTTCTGACCACTTATGAAATGTGTTCAACGTGCTGCCCATTGTGTTGGATTGTCAATGCAACCCTCTTCTCCCACTCTTCGCACACTGATAGCAACACCGCAGAAGAAATGCTAGCACAGGCTTCCAGTATCCGTAGTTTCAGTTGCTGCACATCTCGTATCTTCACAGCATAGATAATTGCCTTCAGATGACCCCAAAGATAAAAGTCTAAGGGGGTCAGATCGGGAGGCATTTCTTCTGCGGTGTTGCTATCAGTGTGTGAAGAGTGGGAGAAGAGGGTTGCATTGACAATCCAACACAATGGGCAGCACTTTGAACACATTTTATAAGTGGTCAGAAACGTGTAAATAACTCATGAAAGAATAAAGTAACGTTAAAACCAAGCACACCATTGTTTTTCTTGTGAAATTCTCGATAAGTTTGATGTGTCACATGACACTCTTCCCATTGAAAAAACGAAAGTTGGATACAAAATGGCCGACTTCAAAATGGCCGCCATGGTTAACACCCAGCTTGAAAATTTTCCCCCCTCCCATATACTAATGTTCCACAAACAGGAAGTTAATATCACCAACCATTCCCATTTTATTTAGGTGTATCCATATAAATGGCCCACCCTGTATATATATATATATATATATATACAGTGAAGGAAATAAGTATTTGATCCCTTGCTGATTTTGTAAGTTTGCCCACTGTCAAAGTCATGAACAGTCTAGAATTTTTAGGCTAGGTTAATTTTACCAGTTTGAGATAGATTATATAAATTAAAAAAAAACAGAAAATCACATAGTCAAAATTATATATATTTATTTGCATTGTGCACAGAGAAATAAGTATTTGATCCCCTACCAACCATTAAGAGTTCAGCCTCCTCCAGACCAGTTACACGCTCCAAATCAACTTGGTGCCTGCATTAAAGACAGCTGTCTTAAATGGTCACCTGTATAAAAGACTCCTGTCCACAGACTCAATTAATCAGTCTGACTCTAACCTCTACAACATGGGCAAGACCAAAGAGCTTTCTAAGGATGTCAGGGACAAGATCCTAGACCTGCACAAGGCTGGAATGGGCTACAAAACCATAAGTAAGATGCTGGGTGAGAAAGAGACAACTGTTGTTGCAATAGTAAGAAAATGGAAGACATACAAAATGACTGTCAATCGACATCGATCTGGGGCTCCATGAAAAATCTCACCTCGTGGGGTATCCTTGATCCTGAGGATGGTGAGAGCTCAGCCGAAAACTACACGGGGGGAACTTGTTAATGATCTCAAGGCAGCTGGGACCACAGTCACCAAGAAAACCATTGGTAACACATTACGCCGTAATGGATTAAAATCCTGCAGTGCCCGCAAGGTCCACCTGCTCAAGAAGGCACATGTACAGGCCCATCTGAAGTTTGCAAATGAACATCTGGATGATTCTGAGAGTGATTGGGAGTATTTGCTGTGGTCAGATGAGACTAAAATTGAGCTCTTTGGCATTAACTCAACTCGCCGTGTTTGGAGGAAGAGAAATGCTGCCTATGACCCAAAGAACACCATCCCCACTGTCAAGCCTGGAGGTGGAAACATTATGTTTTGGGGGTGTTTCTCTGCTAAGGGCACAGGACTACTTCACCGCATCAATGGGAGAATGGATGGAGCCATGTACCGTCAAATCCTGAGTGACAACTTCCTTCCCTCCACCAGGACATTAAAAATGGCTCGTGGCTGGGTCTTCCAGCACGACAATGACCCGAAACATACAGCCAAGGCAACAAACGAGTGGCTCAAAAAGAAGCACATTAAGGTCATGGAGTGGCCTAGCCAGTCTCCAGACCTTAATCCCATCGAAAACTTATGGAGGGAGCTGAAGATCCGAGTTGCCAAGCGACAGCCTCGAAATCTTAATGATTTACAGATGATCTGCAAAGAGGTGTGGGCCAAAATTCCATCTAACATGTGTGCAAACCTCATCATCAACTACAAAAAACATCTGACTGCTGTGCTTGCCAACAAGGGTTTTGCCACCAAGTATTAAGTCTTGTTTGCCAAAAGGATCAAATACTTATTTCTCTGTGCACAATGCAAAAAAAAATATATAATTTTGACAATGTGATTTTCTGTTTTTTTTTTTTTATATAATCTATCTCTCACTGGTAAAATTAACCTAGCCTAAAAATTCTAGACTGTTCATGTCTTTGACAGTGGGCAAACTTACAAAATCAGCAAGGGATCAAATACTTATTTCCTTCACTGTATATATATATATATATATATATATATATATATATATATACAGGTGAAAAAAATCTTGCAGCACTCCAACAGGATGAATGAAAAAAACTGTGATTTATTCAAGCCAACATACAGAGGTGCGACGTTTCAGTCCAACATTAGGACTTTTTTCAAGCATAATGGTGTGTACAACAGTCATGGTTTATATAGTGTGCATCAAATACAAGCAATCAAGCTCATTACAATAGTATCAAAAATACAAACAGCATTTAGTTACGTGTACACGTTACACGTAACTAAATGCTGTTTGTATTTTTGATACTATTGTAATGAGCTTGATTGCTTGTATTTGATGCACACTATATAAACCATGACTGTTGTACACACCATTATGCTTGAAAAAAGTCCTAATGTTGGACTGAAACGTCGCACCTCTGTATGTTGGCTTGAATAAATCACAGTTTTTATCATTCATCCTGTTGGAGTGCTGCAAGATTTTTTTCACCTGAATATTGATACAGTCCTAGGATCTGGACTGCTTGCTGGCACCCGTTCACATATGTAAGCTTTCTCTTACTGAGATTGAGTGCTGCTGCTTTCTCTGTTTGAATATATATATATATATATATATATATATATATATATATATATATATATATATATATATATTTATTGTGTTTATACTATTAACATTATTCTTTCATTGTTACTATGTCAGATAACTGGAGTAATTTCATTGTTACATGACCCCCTAGTCCAGAGGTCTCCACCCTTTTGTAGGTCATAAACTACTTTCAAATACAACAGATGGTGTTGAGCCACGCTCATTATTAAAACATTACAAAAGCCTAGTACAGCTATAACAGCTTAATATGGCTTATACCGTAGTGTAAACTCTCAGAGATATCATTTTTGCACTAAGTTCTAGTAATGCTAAGACATCTCTAATGCCACTAGTGCACAACAACATCTACAGCTACCAAAATCTGGAGAACCACATGCAGGCACCCTTGAACATGTCATGTGGCTCTTAAGCCACTGGTTGAGGAGCAGAACCCTAGTCTTTGATCAAAATGAAGGCACAATAAACATCATGACCATGATAAAAGTCATTGACTTGAAGAGCTTCCAGGTCCCAATTCCTTAAAATATATTTCCTCCAAACTTCTTCTGGCCATCAGAATTTGAGTGTTTTCTCAATCAGAAAGCCTTGGTTAACCTTCAGTGGTTGTTTTAATCATTAAAATATTTCTCATTTACTTCAACAGAAAATACATTAAATGGGGTCAAGAAAATTGCAAGGTCAGGCCCAGTTAAGAATAAATTATATTTTTCTCCAGGGGAGGATGGAGACAGCAGAAGGCCCCTGTGCAAGCAGAGTAAATGGGCCCCTTTCTCTCTAATAGCTCATTATAGAGCACCCCCTTATGTCTCCCGAAAAATCCACTACTAATTGTCAGATATGAAATTCATTAGCTCAAACCCTTACATGCAAATTGATGGACTCGAGACTCTGCACAACTTGCACATATGTTATCACCACCAATGTGAAATAGTTTTGGTCATGTAAAGTCTTATGATATGCCACATTAAACAGATTCTCTGCCAAGAAATCTGATTACTGAAGCATCCTGAGATAGGGAGTAGAATGGTGTGACTGCTGCCGAGCTGCTTGTTTCCTTCTCTAATGTCAGCACAGAGACAATACAGCCTTCAGATGATCTATCATAGCTGAAAGTCCGGTTACTAGGGATTCTTTGAATAGCAACCATGTTCTTTTAAATGGACTTGTCATAAACTGTGTCTCTAGCAATCAATTTGTGTTAAAATAATCATGTTTGACCTGAAGACACCTCCACTAAGCTGTAGGAAGAGAAGGGGCTGTGAGTCTGCGTAGGACTTATATAAAGTCTTTTGCTGCAGAGACCATCAGTGTGATATATATCACTGTCCAAAACCCTTTGTACATTTTAAGCATAACTAGATGCTGAAACTGAGATATGAGTTTTCTTATTCCCTATTAAACTATATATATATATATATATATATACATATATATATATATATATATATATATATACAAATATATATATGTAGATGTGATATCAATTTCATAATGTGAGATAAACAGTATAAATATAATTCTTTACTCTTCTGCTTTTTCAATGAAACATTATAGGACAAGTCACAATTGACATTAACATTGATGGTAAGTATTTTTACATTGAACATTAGAATTACAGATAAAAGTAGAATGAAAACTACCAGTAGTATTAAGTTTTATATATATATATATATATATATATATATATATATATATATGGATGAGGATAAATTTATGATACCAGTTTACCACATTATATACATCCTTATATTTGCAATATTTACAGAAATTAAGAATAAGGAAGAGGATCAAGGAACCTTTGGCAGGATAATTGAGGCCAATAAAGGTAACAGCATATTAATAATAAAGAAATATTTGGCACACAAAGTGATGATTTTAGCAAATATTTTGGTTTAATTTTATCAAAAATTGATGCCAGAGGTTTAGTGCGACGTTTCGGTCATATATTAGACCTGTGAGTGTCATTATCTACAGAGGGGCTCTATTTACAGGGGACACTATCTGCTGAAGGGGGCTATATGTGTTGCACAATCATGGGAGCAATATGTTGGGCACTATCTACAGGAGGTGGCTATATGTGGGACACTATCTACCGGGGGGCTATATGTGTGGCACGAACTACAGAGGGGGCTATATGTGGGACACTTTTTTTATGGGGCTATATGTGGGGCAATATCTACAGGGGGCTATATGTAGGGCAGTATCTGCAGGGGAGCTATATGTGGGGTACTATTTACAGGGGGGCTTCATGTGGGCAACTATCTCCAGGGGCTACTTATTACAGGGGGATCTATGTGGCCACTATCTACAGGGGAACTATGTAGGGAGCTATATACAGAAGGCTCTATGGGGTCACTAGCTACAGGAAGATCTCTGTAGGAGACTATCTACAGTGGGTTTTATGGGGACACTATCTACAGGGGGCTCTATGGGGGGCACTAACTACTGGGTCACTGAGCGTGTCGGACACAGCGTATGGTGTTATAATCAGGGGCACAGTGTATGGCGCTATCATAATTAGAGGTGCAGTATATGACACTATTATTTTTAGGGATGTAGTGTGAGGCACCATAAGAATTTTATCTTTGTTTATAAGTGCAGAAATGTTTGAAAAGCGAGAAGCTGAAGGCATCTGAGCAGCAAACTGCAGATTTAGGCTGTTGCTGTGAGAAGTCATCACAGACGTCTGGACCATATGTAGAAGAAAGGAGAAAAAGAACAACTAGAATCTGAGAGGATGTCACCTGTGAGTCACTTAACCTAAATGTTAATTCTGCCTCTAATCAGCACTGTAGTTAGTGTATGATCTGCAGCGAGATGATAGATGGTTTAAGTTTTTTTTGTAAAACAACAACTCCCAGCATATTCTTACTATTTTTTGGGCCATGCTGGGAGGTGTAGTTTTATGCCTTATTTGTGCTGGTGTTGTATTTATGTTATGAGCTTTATTCTAGTATAGTATATATGTATTGAGCTTGGTTCTAGTGCTGTATATATGTGGGGAGCCTGGTTATAGTACTGTATATATGTACTGAGCTTGCTTCTAGTATTGTATATATGTACTGAGCTTGGTTCTAGTGTGGCATTTATGTAATAAGCTTTGTTCTGGTGCTGTATTTATCTACTGAGTTTGTTCTGGTGTTGTATATATGTACTGAGCTTGGTTCTGGTGTTGTATTTACAGTATGTACTAAGATTGATTCTGGTGCTGTATTTATGTACTGAGCTTGGTTCTGGTGTTGTCTTTATGTACTGAGCTTGGTTCTGATTTTGTATATATATATACTGAGCATTGTTCTGGTGTTGTATTTTTGTACTGAGCTTGGTTCTAGTGCTGTATATATGTACTGAGTTTTGTTCTGGTGCTGTATTTATGTACTGATCATGGTTATGGTGTTGTATGTAAAAACTGAGCTTTGTTCTGGTGCTGTATATATGTACTGAGCTTGGTTATGGTGCTTTATATATGTATAGAGCTTGGTTCTGGTGCTGTATTTATGTATTGAGCTTCGTTCTGGTACTGCATATATGTCGGAGCTTGGTTCTGAAGTAATTATATAGGATATATTTATAATAACAAAATTGCAGGGCAGGTGTTATTATTTTTAATTCATTGTCTATTTAATGGGAACCTATCAGGTAGTTTTAACCCCTTGAACCGCCACCATGTGGTAATACATGACCTGACAATATTTCCAAACATTCCCCTGTATGCTGTTTTCAGATGCAGAAAAATATATACAATCAACTTTTAAAACGGCGCACTCTATATGCTAATTACTCATTATAGGGTCATGGGGCGGTGCCGCTACCCACCTTTCCATGCTTGATTTACATCCCCCTGCCTGTTATACATCACTACCAGTCTCCTCCTGCTTTCTTGGATGCACCATTGCCTTGTACTACTTGGGCACGCACCATGCAGCGAGGTTTACTCTGCTCAGCTTCATCGCTGCACCGAACATGCCAGGGGACTACAGGGAAATTGCGCATCCACAAGAGTTGGAGGAGGCTTCTAGTGATATAGAACAGTCAGGGAGGTGTCAAACAAGATCTGGGGGGCACCATTTCAATTTTCACCTGAGGGAGAAGAAAAGCTAGAATCCGCCCTGACTCTATACACAGATGTTTTCTCAATGTGTTCTCAGTAAGGTCCAGGAATGTTACCACCATACTCTTGTGGTTAACATAAGATATGGTGGTGATTAAAATTGCTCGTATACATTGGGAGACCATTATACAATCATCTTAAATTATTTGCTTGTTCATTGTCTGGGCAGAGATTTATTTGGTGATATGAATTTCGTGAGGTGCAGACTTTACACAAGGCACAGCACAGCAATATAATATAGGAAAAACTACCTGTCCCATTACATTATAGGAACTCTTCGATACTCAATGGTGTGTCTGACTACTTGTTTCCAATACAAAATGAAGAATTATGAATGTAACGCTGGGCTATAAGATAGACTGTAATTGAAGATGAGTACATTATAGGTAATATGTTTAGCTGGCCAAAGAATAGTCAATGGAAGTCTCTAGGATAAGAGTACATGGATAAGAAGTGTGGCAGACACTTGACATGATGACACTCGGCCCAGATGACACTTGGCGTGACAGATGACACATGGCACAGAGGATGAACTCGACTCTAACACTAGACTTCACTCAGGAACAAACACAATTATTGGACACAGGATACAAGATACAGGATATGGAAACACAGGATACAACTAAGGGACCATTAGCAATAATGAATAACAACGCTCAGGCACAGGAAGGAGGGCAGGACAGATTTAAGTAGGACAGATTGCACAGGGATAGGCTAGGTAGGATTATAGTAGTGCGTATGCTGGCCCTTTCAGACATCACCAGGGCGTTCGCATGCACCCTACGGGAGCGAGCCACGTGAGGGATCAGTACATGCCTGCGTCTCCAGGGAGGAGAACGTCGGCACAAAGGTAATTGATGCTGGCGGCCGCTAGGGGAAGCCAGCGGCCAAGTGTGTTTCACTATAGTTGTGTCTCAGTTCCTATGTGAGTTATCACAGGGATATTTTTAAATCCTAGGTCATCCAAGATGATGGATTTAAATCAATAATCATAACATTTTTGTTTTTCAGGTTGATGTTCAGTACTTACTCTTCCAATATTGGTCTTGTGTATAGTTCTTAAGATATAAGAGAGATCAGGTCATTGTTACACATCTATAATAGAGTTAAGTCGCTCTAGGGGTCTAATATTTATATATATTTTTTTCTTTTTAGGTTACAATGAACTTTGTGGCATTTGATGTCCAGTCATCTCCTAATTGCATATCTGACTATATAAAGATTTATGATGGACCCACTAAGAAATATCCTCTGTTGTTAGACAGAACTTGTGGATCCGAATTGATCCCTCCAATTATTGCATCAACTAGCCAGTTACTATTGGAATTTTCCAGTGACAGCAGTGTTACCAGGGCTGGCTTCAGTGCTTCATACAGCTCAGGTGCAGTAGTAGACCCTAATTCTTGTATTATAATTCAATATATTGCGATTCTAGTCCAGTTCCAATACTTTAAGTTTTTCCAGGAATTTATAGTGATGGACTCTTCTTAGTAGAGTCCAACCATTTGTGATCAGTGGGAGTCCAACCCCCAAGACCTTCACGGATTAGCAGAGCATAATTGAAGAAGAAAAGTGGGTTGAGCGTTAGAGTCTCATAAATCTAGATATATTTTTGTCAAAACTTGACAACGTTAAGTATTGGAAACAAGGCTAGGTGTAACCTGATTTTTATTTATGGTTATGGCAGATTCATCAACAATAACAACAATAAATCTGGTGCATGCTGCCCTGGGAAAGAGACTGGCACAGCATTTATACATTGCTCAATTATGAATAAATCTCCATTGTGTATACATTTTTTATAATTATTTACTGTTTTATATTAAATTCTTACCAGTACAATGTGGAGGAACATACTATACACCGGACAGAAACATTACATCCCCCGGTTATCCTAATGCCTATGCTCCAAACTTAAACTGCGTCTACACAATCACAGCTCCTGTTTGACGCAGGGTAAGATTTCCTTCTTTTAAGATTGTCCAAAAAGAATCTATCTATCTATCTATCTATCTATCTATCTATCTATCTATCTATCTATCTATCTATCTATCTATCTATCTATCTATCTATCTATCTATCTCATATCTATCTATCTATCTATCTCATATCTATCTATCTATCTATCTATCTATCTATCTATCTATCTATCTATCTATCTATCTATCTATCTATCTATCTATCTATCTATCTATCTATCATCTATCAGTCTGTTTATCTGTATGTCTATCTAATAATAAGATACATAAATTCTATTTGAAATAGCTATAATATCAAAAATTATCAAAGAAAAAACTCAACACATGAATTATTCACATGATTTTATACAACTATTTACAATTTACTATCATGTATGTCTCATTTATAATGCAAATATTATAGACTCATCTGCTATACATGATTACAATTGTGTTACCTTGGATAATTACAATGTTTGCTTCTGATCTTTACAGGTTTCCCTGACTGTTAATGATTTTGAGGCCGAAAATGGCTATTTCTGCTTTTCTGACTCTTTAATGATGATGGATGGGTCCAGAGAAAAGGGTCCATTCTGTGGTGACTACATAATCCCTACCATCACCTCTACTGGGACCACCCTGGTGCTGACATTTGTTAGTGATAGCACCGTTCAGATGAGAGGCTTCCAAGCGTCATATATATTCAGTGAGTATTACAGTCTTATCTATATATCTTCTTCACATACATAGCACATATACTGTTTATCTCCCGAGTGAAGCAGACATTAAGGGTTTTGACTATAGACAGGTCAATTATACATCACATCACAGTGATATGAACAGCGGGGGTACCAAAATTTGGATCCAGGCCTTGACTTTTATGTAGACATGTCCTCATATTAACAACCATCTCTGCATTGGCATCAATGGGAGTAATGGAAACCTTTGAATTCTCTCAGTCGATTGATCAATAATCAAAAGAAATGTAAACGTTTAAACTTATTTCGATTTTAGAAACTGAATGGACAAAATATATTTATAAAATGTTTAGATATTATATGTAGAAGTAAAATTGGACATTTTTTTTTTGTTAAAAGTGTTCCCTGTTGATAGGAAAATCACAGGATATCACATTATTAGACATTCTGTATGAAAGAGAGTAGCAAGTGTTCAATTACCCTACAGCACCATCACAGGGGAAATGGAGAATTACACATTGAAGATCAATAGGCTGTCCATGTAAGGTAAAGAAGAGCTAGGTCCTCCAAGCTTGGAGACATTATAAAGCTTTCCATACACTTATAATACGTTGTTACTCTGACTGATATTCCTCCTGACTCCTCCATATATATGCATGCTTGGCTTAACTCATGATAATACCAAGGAATAAAATATATTGAATTGTACAGATTTGGTTTTCTAATGAATCTTTATTTCTCTCCTCTACAGTATAACTGGAGATCACTACACACCGGAATACAATACAATTCTAACAATTCATTCTGGAAATGACTTATCATTACTGAAGATAAATTCTCTTATTGTTCTTGACTTTCTTTTACTTTAGCAAATTGTAGTTGTGATTAGTAAATTATTTCACATGTCTCCATGTCTCTTATATACTTCCTTTGTTTGGGAAATACAATTTTCATTGCATCATCTATAATATTATGTTCCAGTTTCAATTATTTTAAATGTATTAATATGTATGTGATCATATGAAGGTGTATGACATTGTTTGCCATGTCTGAAGAATTTCTTATTAGAATTATTTATAGATAGGAGATGGAGATAGATAGATAGATAGATAGATAGATAGATAGATAGATAGATAGATAGATAGACAGACAGATTCATTATCCAAAAATTGCGACAGCAGTCTGCGAACACTAATGACACCTAAATACTATAAATAGAACAGAATTGCTGCTAAATCTACTTACAATAGTGAGGTTATTAGAGCACATTTTGATCAAATTGTGTGAGCCCACCTGCCACCACAAGGCGACCGCTATAAGGTGGGTCCATACGCTGCTCATAAACCCAAAACTGGGACTAAGCCTACAAATACCTGGGGATGGTAGAACCCAGCATTATACTAATTAAAATCACCCAGGGCAGAATGAGGGGAGTGCAAGATTAACAATGGAGGCAATCAAGCCGACATATATGCAATATATAAGAGACAACAAAATTTGAACAGCACATTCCAATAAAATTATACAAAACGTGTATACAGGAGAAAGGAAGCCTAAGACTTGAAACTATACAATATCCAAGAATTATGACAGCACTCTGCGAACACTAATGCCACCTAAACACTATAAATAAATAAATATGCATAGCTCCTGAATCTACATACAATAGTGAGGTTCTTAGCGCACATTTTGATCAAATTGTTTGAGCCCACCTGCCACGACCTCTATAAGGTGGGTCTATATGCTGCTTATACACCCAGAACTGGGACTAAGCCTACATATACCTGGGGATGGTAGGAATCAGCATTAACCCCTTCCCGCTCCTGGACGTACTATTAGGTCATGGCAGCTGTATCGTTCGCGCTCCATGACCTAATAGTATGTCTCGGGAGTAACGGCCGTTTCGGCTGTCCTCCCGACACATAAAGGAGCTGTGACAGCTTCTGTCTTGTTCAGCAGCTGTCACAGCTCCTACAGCGGGGACCGATCGCTGTGTCCCCGCTGATTAACCCCTTAAAAGCTGCGTTCTATAGAGATCGCAGCTTTTTAGGGGTTAAGCTGCCATCGCCGGCCTGCTACACGATAGCGGCCGGCGATGGTGACTATGGCAACCGGACACCAAACAATGGCGTCCGGCTATGCCATAGACGGAAGCCTAGTGGGTCCTGACAACGTCAGGACCCACTATGCTTGCTGTCAGTGAGTAGCTGACAGTTCTAATACACTGCACTATGCATGTAGTGCAGTGTATTAGAATAGCGATCAGGGCCTCCTGCCATCAAGTCCCCTAGTGGGACAAAGTAATAAAGTTAAAAAAAAGTTAAAAAAAGATGTGTAAAAATAAGAAAATAAAAGTTTTAAAAGTAATAAAAGTAAAAATCCCCCTTTTCCCTTATCAGTCCTTTATTATTAATAAAAATATATAAACAAACAAATAAACTATACATAATTGGTATCGCCGCGTCCGTAACGGCCTGAACTACAAAATAATTTCGTTATTTATCCCGCACGGTGAACGCCGTAAAAGAAAATAATAATAAAACGAACGACAATCACAATTGTTTGGTCACTTCACCTCCCAAAAAATGGAATAAAAAGAGATCAAAAAGGTCGCATGTACTGAAAAATGGTACTGATCGAAACTACAGTTCGTTACGCAAAAAATAAGTCCTCGCACGGCTTTATTGATTGAAAAATAAAAAAGTTCTGGCGCTTAGAATAAGGTAACACAAAAAGTGAATGATTTTTTACAAAACTTATTTTATTGTGCAAACGCCATAAGACATAAAATAAAACTATAAACATCTGGTATCGCCGTAATCGTATCGCCCCGCAGAATAAAGTGAAAATGTCATTTATAGTGCACGGTGCACGCTGTAAAAAAAATAGAATAAAAAAACAATAGTAGAATTGCTGTTTTTTAGTCACCGCGCCACCTAAAAATAGAATAAAAACTGATCAAAAAGCACCCCAAGAAAACTACAATGGATTCCTCAAGGGGTCTAGTTTCCAAATTGGGGTCACTTTTGGGGGTTTTCCACTGTTTTGGCACCACAAGACCTCTTCAAACCGGACATGGTGCCTAATAAAAAAGAGGCCTCAAAATCCACTAGGTGCTCCTTTGCTTCGGAGGCCGATGCTTCAGTCCATTACCGCACTAGGGCCACATGTGGGATATTTCTCAAAATTGCAGAATCTGGGCAATACGTATTGAGTTGCGTTTCTCTGGTAAAACCTTTTGTGTTATAAAAAAAATGGTAAAAATAGGATTTTCTGACAAAAAAAAATGTAAATTTCACCTCTACTTTGCTCTACATTTCTGTGAAACACCTAAAGGGTTCATAAACTTTCTAAATGCTGTTGTGAATACTTTGAGGGGTCTAGTTTCTAAGATGGGGTGTTTCATAGGGGTTTCTAATATATGGGCCCCTCAAAGCAACTTCAGAACTGAACTGTAAACTAAAAAAATAAATAAATTAGGCAATACTTCGCTTCTTACATTATACTAATAATGAGCCGTGCCCACCCCGAGATGACCCCAGTTTTGACCGTTTGTATAAACGGAGACCCCTATTAGACCGTTTCAGTGCCCGGTTTTCCCAAGCATACACCCCCGAGAAGTGTATTTCTATTGATGAGTCCCTGGTACATTTTAAAGGGAGGGTTCAATTCTGCGAGTACCTGCCGGGTAAAAGGGCAAGGTATGGCGTGAAGATGTATAAGCTGTGCGAGAGTGCATCAGGGTATACCTACAGGTCTAGGATATATGAAGGAAAGGCCACCCCCAAACCAGACTGCATCCTGGACTACAATAGGTACATGGGAGGGATGGACTTGTCAGATCAAGTCCTGAAGCCCTACAGCGCCATGCGGTGTGGTATAAGAAGCTGGCCGTGCACATCATACAGATGGCATTGTACAATGCGTACGTGCTACATCGATGTGCAGGCCAGAGGGGAACTTTCCTGGAATTTCAAGAGGTGATTATCAAGAACCTAATCTTTAGGGACCAAGAAGGGGGGGCACCCAGTACTTCTGGAAGCGGGGCCACACGCATCGTACCAGGGCGGCAACACTTTCCAGGAGAAGTTCCCCAAACTGGCAAGAAGGGAAAAAGTCAAAAGAGGTGCAATGTCTGCTATAAGAGGGCGATAAGGGATGACACAATATATCAATGTGACACGTGTCCCGAAAAACCAGAGCTCTGTATGAAAGAGTGTATTAAAATTGATCATACATCCCTTGGTTTATAATTTACCCCAATTTTACTTACCCTGATGCACTCCGCACAGCTTATCCCCCCTAGTCTTTCCCCTCTGGGCCCTGCTGAGTGCACAGGCAGCTGATAACAGCCACATTGAGGGTATTGCCATACCCGGGAGAACCCACATTACAGTTTATGGGGTGTAGGTATCCGGTCAAAATGCTCACTACACCTCTAGATGAATGCCTTAATGGTGTTGTTTTGAAAACGGGGTCACTTCTTGCGGGTTTCAACTGTACTGGTACCTCAGGGGCTTCTGCATACATGACTTCGCACTAGAAAATCCCCAGTAGGCCAAATGGTGGGCCAAAACGACATATTATTTGAAAAAAATAATTTTGTTTTCATTCCCAGCCCAATTCAAATAAGTTCTGTGAAAAAACCATGGGGTCAAAATGGTCACAACACCCATAAATGAATTCCTTGAGGGGTGTAGTTTCCAAAATGGGGTCATTTGTGGTTGGTTTCTATTGCTTTGATACCTCTGGGGCTCTGCAAATGTGACATGGCATCCGAAAACCAATCTAGCAAAATCTGGACTCCAAAGAACACATAGCGCTCCTTTCCTTCTGAGGCCTCCCATGGGCCCAAACGGCAGAAATTTTGATCACAAATGACATTTTATTGGAAAAAATGACATTTTTTTCATTTCACAGCCCAATTCAAATACGTGCTGTGAAAAAACTGTGCTGTCAAAATAGTAACAACAACCATAAATGAACTCCTTGAGGGGTGCAGTTTCCAAAATGGGGTCACTATTGGGGGTTTCCTACTGATTTGGCACCTCAACACCTCTTCAAACCTGGCATGCTGCCTAAAATATATTCTAATATTAAAGAGGACTCAAAATGCACTAGGTACTTCTTTGCTTCTAGGGCTTGTGTTTTATTCCACGAGCGCACTAGAGACACATGTGGGACATTTCTAAAAACTGCAGAATCTGGACAATACATATTTAGTAGTGTTTCTCTGGTAAAACCTTTTGTGTTACAGAAAAAAAATTAATAAAATTGAAATTCAGCAAGAAAAATGAAATTTGCAAATTTCACCTCCACTTTGATTTAATTCCTGTGAAATGCCTGAAGGGTTAAAAACTTTCTAAATGCTGTTTTGAATAATTTGAGGGGTCTAGTTTTTAAAATGGGGTGTTTTATCAGGATTTCTAATACATAGGCCCCTCAAAACCACTACAGAACTCAAGAGGTACCTTAAAAAAAAGGTTTTGAAATGTTCTTAAAAATATGAGAAATTGCTGTTTATGTTCTAAGCCTTGTAACGTCCAAGAAAAATAAAAGAATGTTCAAAAAACGATGCCAATCTAAATTAGACATATGGGAAATGTGAACTAGTAACTATTTTGGGTGGTATAACCGTCTGTTTTACAAGCAGATGCATTTAAATTCAGAAAAATGCTATTTTTTCAAAATTTTCTCAAAATTTTGCAATTTTTCACCAATAAACACTGAATATATCGACCAAATTTTACCACGAACATGAAGCCCAATGTGTCACAAGAAAACAGTCTCAAAATCGCTTGGGTAGGTTTAAGCATTCCGACGTTATTACCACATAAATTTAAATATGTCAGATTTGAAAAATGGGCTCTGAGCCTTAAAGGGAATGTGTTGCCAGCAAAACATGCTTTTTTTTTTTTTTTTAGTTAAACAATTAGTGTATAGGTGATTAAACATTGTTCTAATTTTTTATTTTTTTTTCACGAAAATATTATAAATTGGATTCAATTGGATTCTAATTTATAATATTTTCCATTGCTGGTCACTAGATGGAGCCATTCCCAAAATTGCAGCATTGCATGTGGTAAAGCAACCACATTGCTTTATGCTGCAAAATTGGGTAAAAATCCCTCGCTCTAGTGAGCTCTCAGAATCCCCCCCTCTTTTATCCTGGCTAGTGCCGGGAGAAACGAGGGGATTGAACGGTCTAACCTCCTACACTGTGTGTCGCCATTTTTTGAGCTAACACACAGTGTAGTAGGTTTACATACAGTAGTAAACACACACTGAAACACAAACATACATAGAAATCCCTTACCTGCTCCAGTCGCCGCCGCTCCCTCCGGTGCATCCGCTCCGTCTGCTGCCGCTGCTCCATGTGCACAAGTCCGGAAGCCGTGACCGGAAGTAGTAATATTACTGTCCGGTGACGACTTCCGGTCCACAGGAAAATGGCGCCGGACGGCCCGCATTTCAAATTGAACTGTGTGTGAGCGGCGCATGCACCGTTCCCACACAGCGGCGTACATGATAGTGGATGGAACGGGCCCCGTTCGCAGTCCCTATGGGACTGGAGCTGCCGTATTCCATGTCTGTATGTGTCGTTAATCGACGCATACAGAAATGGAAAAAAAAATGGCAGCCCCCATAGGGAAGAAAAAGTGTAAAAATAAAAAAAAGTAACACACAAACACACAAATTAATCCAAACGTTTTTAATAAAGCACTAACATCTTTAACATATTAAAAAAAAAATTGTGGTGACACTGTTCCTTTAAGGCCAAAACAAGGCTGCGTCCTTAAGGGGTTAAACTAATTACAATCAAACAGGGTAGAATGAGAGAAGTGCAAGTTCAACAATGGTGGAAGTCAACCCCACATACATGCAATACATAAGAGACAACAAAATTAGATCAGCACATTCCAACAACATGATAAGAAATGTGTATACAGGTGCAAGGAATACTAAGACTGCAAACAGTACAATATCCAAAAATTGTGACAGCACTCTGCGAACACTAATGCCATCTAAACACTATAAAACATAAGTATGCATTGCTTCTGAATCTACTTACAATAGTGAGGTTCTTAGCGCACATTTTGATCAAATTGTTTGAGTCCACCTGCCACGACAAGGCAACCTCTATAAGGTGGGTCCCTATGCTGCACATAAACCCAAAACTGGGACTAAGCCTACATATACCTGGGGATGGTAGGAACCAGCATTAAACTAATTAAAATCACCCAGAGCAGAATGGGAGGAGTGCAAGATCAAAAAAAATAGAGGCAGTCACCAACCCCACATAAATTGATCAAATAAACAACATAAAAGTTGTTTGAACAGCACATTCCAGCAAAATTAAACAATTTGTGTATACAGATGCAGGAATGCCTGTGACTGCAAATTTATACAGCACACAAGAAAATGGTGACAGATTGACAGATGCAAGTGCAAGCCCTGGGTAACAGACCAAGGTCCCAGCTAAGCACTATTCAAAAAAATAGGTAGCACTCCGTAGTATATGTGAAAAAAGTGGGTACTTTATTGCCCCATGTGCAAGATTTCAGCTCTGTCCTCTAGAGCCTTTCTCAAGCAACTAACATTGATTTATTCAAAGTATATAACATGGTGTCAATCAACACTACAAAATAAGTTCAATCAGGCATAATATACGTCAAAACAGTATGCAGACAATGTACAAAACATACAATATAAAACAGTGCCTAAAATTCAAACACATTGTGTTGGATAATGTAAAACATATGTAATAAAAATAGCATCAAATCTAAAATGTCCAATTAAGTAAAGTGTGAACATATGTGTAGTTTGTGTATTAAAATAATTAAAAGAAAATCCCCTCCTGGGACCTCACAATCACGGTGCCGCCATAGTAGCGAACAGGAAGCGCTACTGCGCATGCATGAGAAATTCTAAAATGTTCAGGGTATTAAGGATACCCGGCGTACATCGACGCATACGCAGTAAAGCGAAGCCGCGGATGCGGCCATCTTTGAAATTGGAAAAGTAAGTGAATCAATCAAAGTGAACTATATTAAATCTATTAAATATCTAGAGACAAGGACTAAATTAGATTAATATATTAGGATGCCACTAGTATTGGGTGAAAGGAAAGGTAATATTAAGTACCTGAGGACAGTGAATATGAACATCGGTGTATCTATGTAAACTGTCTGTATGGAGACACTTCTGTGACAACTCGAAGGAGTAGGGAAAAAACCAACGGTCCCCTCTTAATTCTGATATATAAAAAAGTGGAGTGGAAAGAGTAGTCAATGGATATTATATAAATATCCATCACCACCAACCAGAAAGGTAGACACACATATCGTATATCCATGTGCCTTAGTGTCCCCTTCAGCTCCGAAATTAGCACATTAGTGCTTAAATGGATGAGTGAGGGGCCCATCCCGTATTTTGTGTCATAAACTCAGAACAGTATTGGAATCGCCTGCACATGCCAATGTCATTCATCTTATTCAGGTCCCTTCAAATAGCAATATCGACAGAAAAAATTAATCATAGGAAGGAATCACATGGTACCCAGAAATTGAGAACAACAAAATTTCAAGTAAAAATTAATAGTCATCTAAAAGGAAGAAAACAGAATATATATGAGTATCTAAAAAATCACAAAACATGTATCTACACCGATGATAATGTCAAAACCTCAACACCAATGGGGCGCATCGGAGGGAAAGGGGGGAAAGGGGGAGCGGGTTCGTGTACGGGTCATCTACACCAGTCCACTGAGTGAAAAGTCTACATTAAGACCGTTAGGTTTAAGGGTATTGAGCCTACCTATCCATTGCAACTCTCTTGTTTTAAGTAACTTGGTCCTATTTCCACCACTTCTGAAGAGTGAATGTGATCTAAGATCCAAAACCTCAATTGTTGTAAAAAGCCCAAGAAACAAAGATATGATGTCTGTAATGACTTAGTAGCTTATAAGTGACTAAATGAAATGCAGGAAGAGCAAATTTAATGTTTTCACAATCTCTTTCTCATCCACAGGAACCTGAATTGTAATATCGCAGGATATAACATATATTTTCTTGTTGATACAGGAGCCTCTGGATCTCTAATCAATCATGACATTTTTTTCTTATCAGATCAGAAAGTAAAAACAGTGGGAGTAACAGAAAATCTAAAATATCTTCCTATTTCTAACCCCACCACTTTTTCTGTAGGTTCCATAACTACTGAACTTTATTTGTTGTTAGTAGATGCCCCGATAAGCCTACTGGGACAGGACTCGCTGTGTAAGTTGGGATGTACCATTTACTTTACACCAGATGGCGTACATCTCCAGGTAGCATTATAAAACAAGGAGCATACGGTTAATCTGTTATATCTTAACCCACAGTGACTTTCATTACAGATCCTGCAGTAGAGGTCATGATATAAAACATACCGACCCATTTATGGAACTCTACTTCCATTGGAGTAGGAACACTGAGCCAAATTCAGCCAGTGCAAATTTCACTGAAACCGCACTGTGTTCTGCCCAGAAATCCCCAATATCCTCTGAAATCACAGGCAGAGATAGGAATTGGCATTACAGTTGACTTATTGTTGAAACAAGGCGTCCTTAAGAAAAACAATAGTCTTTGTAATAGTCCTATTTACCCCATCAAGAAGCATGGCAATAGTCAAGCATGGAGTGAATGCAGAGTCTGAAAACTATTAATAAAGTAGTGGTTCTCCTGCACCCAGTAGTCCCTAATCCAGCAACTATATTGAAACAGATCCCCCTGACAGGACTCATTTTTCAGTCATTGATTTGATTTGTCTTCGGCATTTTTCTCCATCCCCATACACCCTGACACACAATATCATGTTGCATTCACTTACAGAGGACAGCAATACACATGGACACATCTACCTATGGGTTTTCTAAACTCTCCCACCATTTTTAGTCAAGCCCTCAGCAATAATCTTGCTGATCTTCATCTGCAGGATTAATATTGATTCAATATGTAGATGACATTTTGCTCTGCTCACCTTCTAAATAGAGGAGTCTTCAGGACCCTGAAACAATTTTACATTTGTTGGCAGAAAATGGACACAAAGCAGCAAAGCCCAAAATGCAGTTATGTCAGACTAAGGTAATGTACATTGGGCATTGCCTAACACACAGGGGTACAGACATCTACTCCCATATAGAGTTACTGCTATACAAAAACGTAAAAACCCACAAAATATAAAACAGATAAGAACATTTCTGGGAATGGTGAGATACCGTAGACGCTGGGTCCCCAGTTTTTCTTTGTATGCAACTCCGTTGTATGCTCTGACTAAAGACGTAGTGTCTGAACCCACTGACGAGACGCGTACAACTTTTGGAAGCACATTACACAGGCACGAATAACACGTTGGAAGTTAACACACTTACTGCCCAGCCACATCATTCTACGTCAGTGTTCTCATTTGAACCCTGCTAGTTTGCTTCCTTATGAGACAAGTTTGTCTCAGAGAGAGGAAGGGGATGAGGATGATGAAGGTGTTATTTTTTTGATTCTGATACGGATCCTGATGACTATCTTGAATATGTATATATATATATATATATATATATATATATATATATATATATACATACATTGACTCTACCACGAGCTGACATAAGAGTGGGCCCACTGCAAAACCCAGATCTTATGTTTTATGTAGATGGGAGTTGTCACAGACAAACAGAGATGCTGTAGTTAATGATCATTCTGTCATACATGCAGAATCTTTAAATTCTCCTCATTCTGCACGACGAGCTGAACTGAGACCTTTGACAAAAGCTTGTCAAGTAGCAGGCAAAAAACTGTTCACATATACTCAGGCTCAAGGTATGCTTTTCTCACTGCAAACTGTTCTCCTGTGAGTCATGCACAGGAAATCACAATGCTACTATAAGCTATACAACTACCTAAAGAAGTAGCAATTCTAAAGTGCCAAGCTCACACTACAGGGCATGAACCAGTGACTAAGGGAAATCACAGAGCAGATGTAGCCGCGAAGCAAGCAGCCAGTAAAAATTTGAAGTAGAAAATATACAAGAAAAATTGGTCCGCTCACCACTCATTCGAAATAAGGACGCCACATTCCATGATTATTCGGTGCACGGGCAAGAGAGCTATGTCGGGAGTAGGTAGAAATCCAAGAAAAAAGTTAGAGGTCCAGCACACGATATGATATGAAAAAATACAAAACTGTTTATTTAAGTCAAAATTAAAACAAGTATAGCTATGATTAAGAACTAAAAAGTTTGAAACGCGTAGGCGTTCTCTCCCAGGATTTTTTAATTTCTTGTTTTAATTTTGACTTAAATAAACAGTTTTGTTTTTTCAAATCATATCGTGTGCTGGACCTCTAACTTTTTTCTTAGTCAAAATTTGACACTGATGAACTGATGAACTGATGACAGTAAATTTAGATATTGTGTCAAATTTACTAGATTTTCAGAAACTTAGAACTATGCAAAACAGTTGTTTTAAACAGGAAAAGGCCAGATGGAAGGACAAGGGAAACACCCAGAACACCAATGGTCTTTTGCGTGATAGTGAAGGTAGGCCAGTAGCACCAAAATCATTGCTGTCGGCATTCGCTGAGGCATCGCATGGTTTAACCCATGGAGGTAAGACTGCAATGCGAAATTTGGTTTTCACTTACTGGTGTGCCCGGGGTTTCACTGCCATTGCGGTAAAGAAGTGTGCGTCTTGCTTCACCTGCCTTCAACAAAATGCAGGAAATGCAGTGAAAGCCCCGTACTTCACATCTTCCATCAACAACTGGTCCTTTTCACATTCTCCAAATTGATTACATACAGCTACCAAAGGCGGGAAGGTTACAATATGTGTTGGTATGTGTAGATCAGTTCTCAGGATGGGTTGAAGCCTATTCAACAGCATCACAAACTGCTGCTGTTACTGCTGCTAAAATTTGCAAAGCGTTTGTTTGTAGTTATGGTATTCCACAGGTTCTTTCAAGCGCCATCTTTTACTGGTATTGTATTTCAAACAATCTGCTTTATGCTAGGGATAAAACAACAATTTCATACACCTTATGACCCGGAAGCTAGTGGTAAGGTTGAAAGGTATCGAAGGTAATTGAACCATTACAAAAAAAAACAGCTAAATGCTGCAAACAGACCGATATGTAGCGGCCTGATGCATTACCACTTGTACTCATGAAACTAAGGACCACAGCTCATGGTTCAATGCAATTGTCACCTTTTGAGATACTATTTAGAGAACTTCCTAATCTTCCACCTTCACCTCAGACACAAACCTGACTGTACAAAATATTCTGAACACAGACTATGTTTTAAGATTACAGAAGCAACTGAAGTAGATCCATCCCCACGTTACACAGCATCAACCGGAAACAACTACTGTGTGTCCCGACATTCAGCCTGGGGACTAGCAAGTTTTTAAGACGTCTTTACCAGAACACTGGGAAGGTCCACATCAAGTTCTTCTGACGACGCCTACCGCCATCAAAGTAGAGGGCAGAGGTACGTGGATCCATGTGTCACACTGCAAATGTGTAAAATCTGCTATTGAACCATCTGACCAAGAGGAGGAGCCGGCTGACATCTTCGACACCAGTCATCCAGATCTACAACTGTGACATTCAGAAGACTGTGGTCCCAGGTAAGAGGGCATAAAAAGTCTCCTTCAGGTCTGCCACCTAAGCTGCAGCTGTAGCAGTAAGAAAATATACTGTGACGATGACACGTGAAGATGACACTCTACGAAAGAATGTTTGGAGCAATGCCAGAAAAAGGACTTTAGAGCGCTCTGTTGGGAGAATTTCTCATTATCACAATTGCTTGTTTGATATATGATGAATACATGTGTCATATTTCTAGTAGGACTACCAGCTTTACCGCCAATATTCTATATATGCAGCAGATAATCCACGATATACCTACTATTATGATTAGTAATGTGATAATGTTAATTATGAGAGAGAGGAATGATAGGAAAAAGATAAGCAATTTAACTTTTTGCTAATGTAGCAATATGGACAGGGGTAACATATACAGTATTTTAGGGTAATAGCAGTTAACCAGTTATTGATTCTGCTCTGTCAGTTAGCAGACGGGGATTTCATCTGTTCACATAACCTTCTCTATATCATATTATGTAAACATGCACCATTGTGCATAAATCAAACTTATCTTCATTTCATGACTTAAGGTATGTTTGATGCTTCCGCTATCTACGACCTTACACCCCAAACCCCAATAAGAGACCACACATGAATTTTTGTGTAAAGGCCACAGCAGCCATTTATTAAACACACCTTTTTCCTGAAAAAGAGCATAACCATAAACACATCATAACTCCATGATAACATCCTGCTCTATTTCCCAACTCCAGATAAAGGATCCTTGAAGGCACTTCAATCATTAAACTCCATAGTTTCCTTATTAGGTCTGGACCTCTTACCCTACAGCCGTTCTGCACCTGACCCGAGGGCACCAACTATGTCCAAGACCTCTCTCTCCCTTCCTGGGGACCCTGCCCATCAGGAATATATATGAGCTGGGTAACCACTCCCCAGCCCCTCCAATACTATCCCGGGTTAAACGCCCCGAGTTCTCTTGCAACAATCTCCATTGTTGCTTCTCCTTCTTACCATTACGTGCCTCCAAAGACCCCTCCTCCTACCGCCATTGCTACTGTGACAAAACAAAACCCCAACCGACAAATTCCCATAAACAGGAGAAAAATACTGGGAGGGCGGGCGGGACAAAACTTTCTCCTGTTGTCCAGCGGGAAAGAGGGCTGCCTCTTCCCCGCATGGACTTATATACTTTATTCTCCACCCACCACATATAGATACATTTTGCCCCATGCCCCTTTCACATAACCCTCCAATCCCTATAAATATAGCCTAAAACATAATACCTAGAACATAATAGCCTAGAACTCCCAAACACCTAGTCATGCGCTTCCTTCATTACGGCTGCGCCTACATTACGCTGGGCTTACTTGACTTAAGGTATGTTTGATGCTTCCGCTATCTACGACCTTACACCCCAAACCCCAATAAGAGACCACACATGAATTTTTGTGTAAAGGCCACAGCAGCCATTTATTAAACACACCTTTTTCCTGAAAAAGAGCATAACCATAAACACATCATAACTCCATGATAACATCCTGCTCTATTTCCCAACTCCAGATAAAGGATCCTTGAAGGCACTTCAATCATTAAACTCCATCGTTTCTTTATTAGGTCTGGACCTCTTACCCTACAGCCGTTCTGCACCTGACCCGAGGGCACCAACCATGTCCAAGACCTCTCTCTCCCTTCCTGGGGACCCTGCCCATCAGGAATATATATGAGCTGGGTAACCACTCCCCAGCCCCTCCAATACTATCCCGGGTTAAACGCCCCGAGTTCTCTTGCAACAATCTCCATTGTTGCTTCTCCTTCTTACCATTACGTGCCTCCAAAGACCCCTCCTCCTACCGCCACGACAATCATGTGTGACCCCTTACACATGATTGTCCCTCCACAACTGCAGGGCTTTCTCCATGCCCTCCTTGATGTCCAGGGTCCACATATCCAGACCCACCTCGTTTAAATGAACGCCATCCGCCCTGAGGAAACCTACCTCTCTACCCTCCAACTCCTTATGCCGCACCACAACACCGCCATTGCGTGCCACAAACCTGCCAACTACCTTGTTGACCTTTGCTCGCGCTTTATTTAAGCTATGTACGGAACGTGCCTGCCGCCACACCTTGCGAGCCACAATATCCGACCATACAATAACCACTCCTGGGAACGCCGACCACAACCGCAAAAGGTCAATCTTCACATCCCTCACTAAATCCCTGGACGACCGAATGCCCAAATCATTGCCGCCAAGGTGCACCACTAAGATATCCGGCGCCCTGTCCAAACCTGCATAAAATTGTACCTCTGGTAACAGCCTACACCACAGCATGCCCCGCAGGCCCAACCATCTGACCTGCACCTCTGCGTGATCCATGCCCAACTGTCGTCCGGCCGGACGAACATCTGCACGCACACCTCCCCAGTGCACGTAGGAGTGCCCCATGATCCAAATCAAGCAGGGACCTGCACCTAAAACAACACAAAACAACAACGTAACTACTCCATATCCACCTCCAGCACATCTTATCACCACCGCCTCAAAGCAAGTGAGGCCGCACATACAACCTATATCTGTCTGACTCCCACCTACCGATCTTCTTAACCATCGCCGGGGATAAACCCCACCGAGCTGCTTACGTAGCTGCGCCAATTCTAAAGGAATGAGAGCTAAAACCTGCTCCACCTCTGCCAGACAACAGGATACATTTTTTGAACACCTGTGAAAACTGGAATTTTGACAGAGACAGCCCGTCTGCATGAACCAACAAGGATGCCGGGCCCTCAGGCCTCACCGCAACAAACTCCCGAAAACCGCGGACCGGGCACACCCGCGACCCTGGTAACTCATACAAGCGCACCACAAAACCTCTCCCTTCCTGATCTGTCTTAGATCTACGGAGCAAACAAGAAAGGCAGGAGCCATCCAAATCCACATCAGCGTACAATAAACCCCCTGCCACACTCTTACTGGCCGACACCAACTCCGATATTCGGAACGCCCCAAAGAAAGCCAAAGAAAAGGCCAGTGTAAATAGCCGTACTTCAAATGCTGAAACACAAACCTCCCTCAACAACTCACAAATTGCTACCAACAGCTCAAATGACACCGGCTTCCTGAGATCCCTAACTGCGGAACCCCTCCTGAAACCCTTCATTGCCTGCCGCACCAGAAAGGACTTAGTCACGTCCTCCTCACCTTTCTTCTTGAACCAAAAAGCCAAGGCCGACAAACTCCGAGCGACCGTTGCTGCAGACGCCCCTTCACTGTACGCATTTCCTATAAAATACAGCAAACACGCCTGCCGATCTGCAATACCTGCCTGCGCATTTTCCAACAACGCCTCCCATACCTGCCATACAGCACTGTACCTCTGCCACGTTACCGCACTAACCGACCTTTCCACAAGCGACATCGCCATTGTCACACCACCTTCCACAGATGCTCTGGACACGGCAGGCCATGAGACTCCGCCCCCGGCGCCAGCAGACGAAACCTGTCCCACTGTTGACGAGAAAGGGAATCAGCCACTGAATTAAGCACCCCAGGAATATGCACTGCCACAAAATGCGCATTCAACATCAGACCTCTCAAAACTAAATGTCGCAATAGTCGCACGACTGGCGGAGAATTAGCTGTCTGAGCATTAACAGCCTGAACGACACCCAGATTGTCACATACGAAACGCACTCTCCGGTCCCGCAGACAATCCCCCCACAACTCCGCCGCCACCACAATCGGGAACAATTCCAGCAGAGCCAAGTTACGGACAAAACCACATTCATGCCATGTATCAGGCCAAACTCCTGCACACCACTGCCCTTGGAAATAAGCCCCAAATCCACAAGCACCTGACGCATCAGTATACAGCTCCAAGTCCACACTAGACACCGGCTGATACATGAGCACCGACCGCCCATTGTAGGTCTGCAAAAACTCCCCCCACACCAACAAATCAGCTTTCAACTCCGCCGACAACCTAATGAAATGATGAGGGGAATGCACCCCTGCGGTAGCACTCGCCAATCGCCTGCAAAACACCCGCCCCATGGGCATAATCCTACAAGCAAAATTCAAATGCCCCAACAAGGATTGCAAGTCCCGCAACTGGATCTTCTTCCTGCGCAGCGCACTCGCCACCAACCCTCTCATCTCCAGCAACTTATCATCAGGCAAGCGACACTCCATATTATCTGAATCAATCATGATTCCCAAAAACTTAATGACCGTCGTGGGTGCCTCAGTTTTTTCAGGCGCCAAAGGTACCCCAAAATCCATTGCCACTCTCTCCATAGTGTGTAGCAATCCTGCACACACATAGGTACCCGGCGGACCGATAAACAGGAAATCATCCAGATAATGCAGAGCAGATTGCACCTGCGCCTCCCGACGGACCACCCACTCCAAAAACGTGCTAAACATCTCAAAATAAGCGCATGAAATGGAGCAGCCCATCGGGAGGCAACAATCTACAAAATATTCCTCCTGCCAATAACATCCCAGCAAACAAAAACTATCCGGATGCACCGGCAATAAACGAAAAGCGGCCTCAATGTCAGTTTTTGCTAACAGAGAGCCCTTCCCGTATTTCCGAACCCAAACAACCGCCGCATCAAAGTTAGTGTAACTGACCGCGCACAGGGCCGGATCAATGCCGTCATTCATCGACTCGCCTTCCGGATAAGACAAGTGATGAATAAGGCGGAATTTATTCGCCTCCTTTTTTGGAACCAAACCTAACGGGGAAACACGCAAATTCTGAACAGGCGGGGAGGAAAACGGACCCGCCATGCGGCCCAACGCCACCTCCTTCAGCAGCTTATCCGTAACCAGATCAGGCCGCGCCAAAGCAGACGACAAATTACGGACTACCCCGTCACGTCCAACCGACGTACAAGGAATCCGAAAACCTTCTGAAAAACCTAACCATAACAACTCCGCCACATTCTTATTTGGATAGCCCCTTAAAAACGGGAGCATCCTTTCCACCCTCACCGGCGTCGACCCTCTTCTGCTCAGCATCTCCCTGCCTGCCCCTATGCTTCTTGAAGCATCTGGACAAACCATGGGCGCCTCCGCAACCGGAGCACTCGTGCTTATATCTACAGTCTGGGCCGAACTTGCAATGCCCATCGTTGTACTGCCAGCAACACCCCTTTCCTGAGGATCCTGACCGACCCGCTGCTGACCCCTGACCGCCGGCCGTATCCCGAAAGGGCTGCTGACCCCTGTTTTGGCGCAGACATCAGCCGCATCCACAAACTGATATCTTTGTGGTCCCATCGCAATGACGGGCGCACCGACTTCCGTTGACGAAACTGTTCGTCATACCGCAACCAAGCGTTACCGCCGTATACACGATACGCCTCCCCTACCGAATCCATATAACAAAATAACGCCGAACAGTTCTCCGGCGCCTTCTCACCCACCACACTAGCCAATATAGCGAAGGCCTGCAGCCAATTCGCAAAAGTCCGAGGAATCAAGCGATACCGCCGCCGCTCCTCCTCCTCCTTCTTACTTTCGTCCGGTTTCCACCGGTCCAAATTAAACTTCTCTAATGGCAGCAAAGAAAAAATCTCCACATATTCATCTTTCCAGATCTTTTCCCTAATTTCCACCTTCAAATGCGCCCCCAGCGGGCCCTCAAAGCACACATAAACCTCACCTTTTGCCGCATCCGCCAAACGCACATCCTCCACCACTTTCTTAACCGTACTATCCGCCGTATCCACCGCTTTTTCCACCGCCACTACGGCACCCACAACCGGCGCTACGTCACTAACACCCGCAATCCCTGCCGCAGCCGCACCAGAAATCGCCTCGTTAACAACTGCACTCCCTGCCGCACTAGCAGACGCCTCACTAGCAGCGCCCCATACCCTCGCTGGCGACTGCTCTACGCCTGGCACAGTTCTCATAAAATACTCCTGCATCCCTCTAAACAACAATTGCATCTGTGACATTGACAACATCCCCCCCACATCCCCCCCACACATCCCCGGCACCACATCCGTGGTAAACTCACCCGTACGTCCCTGAGGTGACCTCCCAGCGGACGCGTCCATCACTCCAGATAATCCAGGCGTCGGTCGTGACGATCCTGGGGAGTGGTGCTCCTGCACCCCACGCTCCCCGTAGCTCCGCACACTTCTTGTTGAGGAAGCTCTAGGCCCAGCGGAACGCGGCCCGTCCATGATCCTGCCACCCGCTGGTGGCGCGACATATCCAGCCACGATCCTGCCACCCGCTGGTGGCGCGACTTCAGCCTGACAGCCCTGCCGATCCAGTCCTTCTGCAGGGCTGTCAAACACAAATCTCCTTGTCGCCGCTTGTCTTGCAGACCGCTGCCCCCCCTCATCCGGATGGGGCCCGGCGTCACTCACCGAAGCTGCCCGGGTCCTTCCGGTCGCTGTCGCTGTCACACGCCTCCCTGCTCCTGCAGGAGGCGATCTCGCTCCCCATCCAGAGGCCGCTCGCCTCTTCCTACGTGTCGGTCTTGCAGTCCGGACGTCTGTGTGCAGAGCTCCTCCGGCACCTGGAGCATCGGCGCCGGAGAAAGCCGTCACTTCCTGTGATGCGCGCGCATCCGGTCCCGCACGCACATCCGGCCTTGTGCGCGCATCCGGTCTTGCGCGCGCATCCGGTCCCGCCTCCACTTCCGGCGTCGTTGTTTGAGACAGGAGGGAGGAAGATGGCCGCCGCGGCCCCCCCCCCTCCTGTCACCTCCGATCTAGCCCGCCTGATGGGATTCCTCCCAGACCTCCGCGGACCGTCGCCAGGGTGTAGCTCCAGACCAGCAGGAGGAGGAGGGTCCCTGGAGGGGCTCCCTCGGCGCCGACCAGACCGAGGTGCATCCGCAGAAGAAGGCCTCTCCTGAGGCCCGGAACGCCCGCTGCTGCGTCCCTCACTCTCCTCTCCAGCCGCTGGAACCGGAGGGAGGGCCCCGGCAATCAGCGCATCCAGCCATCCCACGCCGTGCTGCATCGCTGCATCCCGGATCCTGGCCATCGTTGACTCCATCGCCGCTTCCATCAGGTAAGTAGAAAATATTTATCTGTATATTTTTCTTTTTAACTATAATAACAGGACAAAACTTTCTCCTGTTGTCCAGCGAGAAAGAGGGCTGCCTCTTCCCCGCATGGACTTATATACTTTATTCTCCACCCACCACATATAGATACATTTTGCCCCATGCCCCTTTCACATAACCCTCCAATCCCTATAAATATAGCCTAAAACATAATACCTAGAACATAATAGCCTAGAACTCCCAAACACCTAGTCATGCGCTTCCTTCTTTACGGCTGCGCCTACATTACGCTGGGCTTACTTTGTATATGATACCACTTTGTGTAATGTAAACATATACAATTGTATGCTAATTCTCTCGGTCTCCTGGTGTACGTCACACATACGTCATATTGGCTATATAAACTGCTGTAATTAATAATGATTTCAGTTCTGAATAGAAATTCAGAGCTCTGTGTACACACAATAAACCTTATTTAACCTAAGAAGCAGCACGTGATTCCTACTGGAAATTGAGAAAGTTACTACACTGCCGTAACAGTATCTACTTCGGGGCGTGGTTAGGTAATCAGTATGAAAAACAGCCCCCAACCTGGCCAACCCTTTTAACACCGCTCCCTCTAAAATCCTTCCACTCCAGTGGTTGCTATATAACTGGCCCATTTCCTCTAAATTGTATATGTAATGTATCTAAACAAACATGATAACGGTGATTACAGATATAAAATCTATTTTAGTGTTAAGCTATAAGATTACTAGAAAAATAGCTTGATTTTTATAAAAACCTATTTTTACAAATTTAAGCTTAATATTTCTAAAACATTATAAATTATTAAATGAACTTTAGGTATTATTTTTATGTGTCAGCAAATTAAAATTATTCTAGTCGAGATTGAGGCAGAGGTATAATTTAAAGCTTCCGGGCCACAATGCAAAATCTGTAACAGAGCCCTCCATTTACCGTGTGCCCTCCATTTATATACTCATGTCTTCCTATGTGGCAGATAAGCCATTGAGCCTCTTCAGGAACCACAGTCAGGGTGCGACGTCTAGCTCTGTAATCCTATAGCTACACCCCTAGGTTGAAGCAAACAAGGAAAGGTATAGAATCATCACAACACAGAAAGAGTATTCATCATACACACTGACTTTTTGAAAAACATTATTTAGTAGCATTCAATGAAGAAACATTTAATATTATTCAGGTTGTGAAGAAACATATTTCGCATGATCTCGGGAATTTTGCTACACACATTCTTATGTTACAGAATAATTACTATCATATAAACTAATACCTCGTTACATTCATTACAATACAATTGTTCTGAAGTCAACCCAAGGCTTCCACATCATAAGGAAACGGTGAGGTGTAATTTTCTACCAATGAGCCAACACTTCTATTTAAAAAATTTCATTGCATTTGTTTATCCAATGGGAGATTGTGGGAGACTCAGTAGATTTTCAGCAGATAAGGAGCCTGAAAATTTTTAATATCTTCTGTTACTTTGAGACAGCCGGGTACATGTGAGATTCACAGAAGGGTTTTCTCCTATCAATCCCCAGTGGAAGCTGGAATAGAAAAGAAGAATGAATATATGAAGGGTTTCCTACATATTTGCTGGAGGACCCAAATATTTCGGAAATGCTTGAACATAGAGATAACGTTTCTTTAATTCAGGACACGAGCAAAGTAGTGCTGACGGGTAGATCCATTTCTTAAATGGCGGCTAAACTATTTAAATATAAAGAAACATACGCAAGCATTGTGAGGCATTTTGGAAGTCATAATCAGTTTATAAACTAAATCCTACAGTGGCAAAAAGGCCACTCAAGCTAAAGCCTCAGCCGATTTATGGTTTCAATGGCTTGAATCCCATTATACGGCATATAAAGACTTGCATTTTTTATATGGTAATAAGGCATTTAGACTCCAAACTGCACTAGCTAAATGAAGATGAGAGATTTCCCACATTATGAATTTGAGACAAACTTATGGCAAAATATTTACTCTCATCTAAAACAAGTCGCGAGGTTCTTTACTCAATTTTTCCTATTTACTATTATCGAATACCTGCAATGACTCAACAAGAGAGGCTACGTTCTTAAATAAATTACTTTTGCCTAGTCTCTACTCGGATAGATTCTCCTTAGAATGCTACAAAATATTAAAGGAGTGTCCTTTTGGCCTGCGTCGGGCTGACATACATTGGTATACTTTTTTTTGGAGGTATACCAATAACATAATAGCGCAGTATAAATTTTTTAAACATGGAAGCCTATGTGTGACATTAGAGGTATATGTCCCGAGGATGGAGTACCCAGTAAGAGTATCTGGCAGTACTTGGCCCAGGGATTCTGGCCCTGGGAAAGCCACTGATGTCACTGTCCATATATAAACAGTGATGTCAGGGGCTTTCAACTACGGAGTCCCTGGTCAGAGAATAAGTAGCACTCTGGCCAGGGACTTCAGCACTGGAGAAGCCCCTGACATCACCATCCATATATGGACAGTGACACTTGGGTCTCTTCTAGTCCCGGAGTCCCTGGCCAGATCGCTTCCGATGGTCTGGCCGGGCACTCTGTAATTGAAAGCCCCTGACATAAGTGTCCACATATAGAGAGTGATGTAAGGGCTACTCCAGTCCAAGAGTCCCCGACCAGAGCGATTCCAATCTGGCCGGGTACTCCGTAGTCTCAAGCCCCTGACATCACTGTCCATATATGAACAGTGACGTTAGGGGATCCTCTAGGAGCAAAATCCCTGATATTCCAGCATCTCAAACTTCTTAACGTCACTTTCCATATATGACTAGTGACATCACGAGCTTCCCCAGCCAGAGTACTTGCGATGATCTGGCCCCGGAATCTGGCATTGTAGCTGCTGACATGATTGTCCATATATCTTTGTCCTTATACAGTATATATACAGTATGCATATCTGTATTTTTCCTTCCGTGGGAGGTATACGTTGGGTGGAGTAGCAGTGGTATATGTCAAAATGTGGCAGTAGCACAGGAGCCTATTACAGTAGCTAAAATGTTTACATACATTTTCAAGTCTGTATTAAAAAAATATAATGGCCTACAGTTCTCCAGATGAGTCATGTAGGGGCCAAAATGTTAAAGGGATTGCCCAGGCATGGGGCGGTTTTTCATACTGATAATACAGTATATGATCGGTGGGGGTCTGACACCCGGACCCCGCACTTGTCAGCTATATTGTAGGCCTCCGGGCACAGGAAGTTATGCAGAGGTCGGTGCCGGAAACAGATGGATCTGATCACAGTATTGCGACCGTGCTGAAGTACTGCAGCTCTGCTCCTATTCAACGGAACAGTAGCAGAGCTGCAGTAACCCAGCATGGCCGCTACACTGTGACCAGAGCCATATGCTTCAGGGAAAAAAAACAACTATATTTCTGTACGTGAGAAAACCTTCTCAGACTCTCGGCTCCATAGCATAGCTGTTTTTGCTGCTATGGCTGTAGTAACAGCCATGGATTTAGGATCTGGAGGTGTCTTACCCTACTTCCTAAGACTAGGAATTAGGACACAGATTTAATTGACGGGGAGATGAAACAGTAAATATATCTGGGAAGTAGGAACGAGAAGAAAATTTTGAGGATTTTTGAAGAAGTATATCACCTTTTTAAGAAAGTACTATGTCAAGTTTATTATTGAAATTCTATGTAACTGCTCAAACATTGAGATGTCCCAACCATTAGAAGAAGCAAGTACTTACAGTATGATGTGCTCATGAGTAGTGATGGATTACACATAATGCCTGTGGGTGTATACTGATAAGTAACCGGTAATAACACAACCGCTGACCTTCTTACACGTGCAGGATGATAAGAATAGTTATAACTAAGCGTAAGATCTTGTCCTAAGAAATGAGGTGGAACAGTCACGTTAGGGGAAGATCCTATTACGGAGAAGCATAGCTACTAGGTAGTTTGTCACGTCTTTTAAGCCAAGTTTGATTAAGTCATGGGTGAAATTATCATAGTAGATGACCAGCTTTGTCAGAAAGCCCCATTTGTAATTGGTTTTGTGATCCCATAATTGGTTAGTGACCCCAGAAATATTTTTCTTTGGATGGTGGATGCTGACAAATCTTTTTACATGGGATCATAAGTAAATTACTCTGGTACTAAATTGTGTTGTCACTCAGTTTCCATAAGTCTTTTCTTCATGTGAAAATAATATAAGTATTCCCCTTTTTTATTTATTTATTTTGTCCTGCCCCATAGTTTATTATGCACAATCTATATCTCCTACTGGTCATGTCAAGTGCTCCCCTATGAGGTCCACATGCATAATTACACTGGTAGATGAGATCATTGCACTGAGATTGTGGATATATTTATTTTTAGATTTTTTTATTTTTTTTTATTTTCGTATACTTTACCTTTTGTTTTTTTTGTTTTTTTTTTTAAAAAAAGCCTATTATTGCCATTGTTTTGGTATGTTGCGGATGGCTTATTTTATCCATCCTTCCATATTTACATATCCAAAAATAGACATTAGCAAATTTACGGAAATTTGCAGTGAATCACAAGTCTCCCGATTGCCCTGTCTAACTCTCTAATGTCTTCTAGGACTGTATCCAACTTGGACACAGTCCTAGAACACTATAAAGAGTGAAACAGGGCAATTGGGACACTTGCAATTCCACTTCTAAAACAAAAAATTCAATTTTACTGGTCTGCCGTAGCAAAGCATCCTCGCCGGCCTCCTGAGACTACGTAGTTTTTTCCCATGTGATCGCTGCTGCGACAAGTCCCTTGTAGCTTTGTGAGATGAATGGCCTACAGTTCTCCAGACGAGTCATATAGAGGCCAAAATGTTAAAGGGATTGTCCAGGCATTGGGCAGTTTTTCATACTGATGATAAAATATATGTTCTGTGGGGGTCCGACACACGGACCCCGAACCGATCAGCTATTCTAGCTGCCTTTGGGCACTGAAAGTAATGCAGAGGTCGGTGCCGGAAACAGATGGCTCTGTGCCTTGAATAGCAAGTGGTTTGTATATTAAGTGGAGTTCCAAAAACCGGAGTTCAAAAGAGGAGTTAAAGCCCAAGTAAGTGCTCTTCTACTTCTTTATCTTTTTGGTTAACACCTGTTCGCTGTTTTTTTGTAACTGGGATAATGGACAGCAAGATTGGAGGTTTTCTTCAGTGCACAGTTTGCCATATGTATGCACGACTGGAGCCGGAGTTCCAGGGTGAATATCTCTGTGGCAGATGTGAGCATGTTGTTCACCTGGAAGCTCGTATTAGAGATCTGGAGGAGCAGAATGCAACACTGAGGAGGATAGACAATTTTGAACGGAGCTTGCTGCTCACAGAGCATGCAGTTAGTGGGTTACAACTGGAGGGTGAAGACATGGGTGAGCAGGATCAGGTAAGTAGCTGGGTTAATGTAGTTAGGGGCAGTAGAAAGGGGTCAAAGACAAGGAAGGCCGATCCGGTTTCTGACATTCCAGGCAAAATTGCCAAGTTGGGTGATGATGCGAGGGTGTCAGTCTCAGAAATGGCAGCCCTAGTGGATACTGATCTCCCTAACAGCCGGGAGAACAGCCCAGCTAGTAGTCGGCGGGATGGTAATGCAGGTAAGCCAAGACAATTGATAGTCGTAGGGGATTCTATAATCAGGAAGACGGATAGAATTATTTGTCGCCAAGACCACCTCAACCGAATGGTTTGCTGTCTCCCTGGTGCCAGGGTTCGGCATGTGGTGGAACGGGTGGACAAATTGCTGGGAGGGGCTGGTGATGATCCAGCTGTCGTGGTCCATGTCGGTACCAACGACAGAATAAATGGTAGGTGGAGGAGCCTTAAGAATAATTTTAAAGAACTAGGCTACAAGCTGAAGGGAAGGACCTCCAAGGTTGTATTCTCAGGAATACTGCCTGTGCCATGCGCATCACAGGAAAGACAGCGGGAGCTTAGGGAGTTAAATGCATGGCTGAAGTCTTGGTGTAGAGGAGAAGGATTTGGGTTCCTAGAGCACTGGGCTGACTTTTCATTGGGGTACAAACTGTATTCTGCAGATGATTTGCACCTAAATGGAAGGGGGTCCGCTGTGCTGGGGGAGAGAATTCTAGCTGGGGTGGCGGAGTATTTAAACTAGGGCTGAGGAGGGAGGTCAATGTAGAAAAAAAAGGGGTAGCCAGGTTAGAGAGGGGTCAGACTATATTGGTGGGGGGAGAAACAGAATGTGGGGAGAGGACTAGACAACAGGATAAGGAGATCCTTTCGTTACAAAACATCAGTGTAAATAAAAAGGACCGATTAATGTCAAATCACATTTCTGATAATAAAAGTGAAAAACTGACAGGCAAGTTAAAGTGTATGTTCACAAATGCCAGAAGTCTAGCAAGTAAAATGGGGGAGCTGGAGGCCTTGATACTGGAAGAAAATATAGATATAGTTGGTGTTGCTGAAACATGGCTGGACTCTTCACATGACTGGGCTGTAAATCTACAGGGTTTTACACTTTTTCGTAAAGACAGGACAAATAGGAAAGGTGGTGGTGTATGTCTGTATGTGAGAAGTGATATGAAGTCGAGTGTGAAAGAGACAATAGTGGGTGAAGACTGTGAGGAGGTTGAAACCTTGTGGGTGGAACTAGAAAGGGAGGTAAACACTGAAAAAATTACTTTTGGTGTAATCTATAAACCCCCCAATATAACTGAGGAGATGGAAGTTCAGCTATATAAACAGATGGAGTGGGCTGCACAGGCGGGTACTGTAGTGATAATGGGAGATTTTAATTTCCGGGATATTAATTGGTGTCATGGTTCGGCTTCAACTGCAAAGGGGAGACATTTCCTCAACCTGTTGCAGGAAAATTTTATGGGCCAGTTTGTGGAAGACCCGACTAGAGGTGAAGCTCTGTTGGATCTGGTCATTTCTAATAATGCAGATCTTGTTGGGAATGTCAATGTTCGTGAAAACCTCGGTAACAGTGATCACAATATAGTTACATTTTACCTATACTGTAAAAAACAAACGCAGGCTGGGAGGGCAAAAACATTTAATTTTAAGAAAGCCAATTTCCCCAGGATGAGGGCTGCAATTCAGGATATGGACTGGGAAGAACTAATGTCAAATAATGGAACAAATGATAAATGGGAGATTTTCAAATCTACTTTGAGTTATTATAGTGCAAAATTTATTCCTGTAGGTAACAAGTATGAACAACTCAAATTAAACCCCACATGGCTTACACCTTCTGTGAAAGGGGCAATACATGACAAAAAAAGGGCATTTAAAAAATACAAATCTGAGGGTACAGCTGTAGCCTTTGTAAAATATAAAGAGCTTAATAAAATCTGTAAAAATGTAATAAAATTAGCAAAAATACAAAATGAAAGGCAGGTGGCCAAGGATAGTAAAACAAATCCTAAAAAATTCTTCAAGCATATAAATGCAAAAAAGCCAAGGTCTGAACATGTAGGACCCCTAGATAATGGTAATGGGGAGTTGATCACAGGGGATCAAGAGAAGGCAGAGTTACTAAATGGGTTCTTTAGCTCTGTATATACAACTGAAGAAAGAGCAGCTGATGTAGCCGCTGCCAGTGCTGTTAATATATCAGTTGATATACTGAATTGGATGAATGTAGAGATGGTCCAAGCTAAATTAAATAAAATAAATGTGCACAAGGCTCCGGGACCAGATGGGTTACACCCTAGAATTCTTAAAGAGCTTAGTTCAGTTATTTCTGTCCCCCTTTTCATAATATTCAGAGAATCTCTAGTGACTGGTATAGTGCCAAGGGACTGGCGCAGGGCAAATGTGGTGCCTATTTTCAAAAAGGGCTCTAGGTCTTCCCCGGGTAATTATAGACCAGTAAGCTTAACATCCATCGTGGGGAAAATGTTTGAGGGGCTATTGAGGGACTATATACAGGATTATGTGACAATAAATAGCATTATAAGTGACAGCCAGCATGGTTTTACTAAGGACAGAAGTTGTCAAACTAACCTAATCTGTTTTTATGAAGAGGTAAGCAGAAGTCTAGACAGAGGGGCCGCTGTGGATTTAGTGTTTTTGGACTTTGCAAAGGCATTTGACACTGTCCCCCATAGACGCCTAATGGGTAAATTACGGACTATAGGTTTAGAAAATATAGTTTGTAATTGGATTGAGAATTGGCTCAAGGACCGTATCCAGAGAGTTGTGGTCAATGATTCCTTCTCTGAATGGTCACCGGTTATAAGTGGTGTACCCCAGGGTTCAGTGCTGGGACCACTATTATTCAACTTATTTATTAATGATATAGAGGATGGGATTAATAGCACTATTTCTATTTTTGCAGATGACACCAAGCTATGTAATATAGTTCAGACTATGGAAGATGTTCATGAATTACAGGCAGATTTAAACAAACTAAGTGTTTGGGCGTCCACTTGGCAGATGAAGTTTAATGTAGATAAATGTAAAGTTATGCATCTGGGTACCAACAACCTGCATGCATCATATGTCCTAGGGGGAGCTACACTGGCGGATTCACTTGTTGAGAAGGATCTGGGTGTTCTTGTAAATCATAAACTCAATAACAGCATGCAGTGTCAATCAGCTGCTTCAAAGGCCAGCAAGATATTGTCGTGTATTAAAAGAGGCATGGACTCACGGGACAGAGATGTAATATTGCCACTTTACAAAGCATTAGTGAGGCCCCATCTAGAATATGCAGTTCAGTTCTGGGCTCCAGTTCATAGAAAGGATGCCCTGGAGTTGGAAAAAATACAAAGAAGAGCAACGAAGCTAATAAGGGGCATGGAGAATTTAAGTTATGAGGAAAGATTGAAAGAATTAAACCTATTTAGCCTTGAAAAAAGACGACTAAGGGGGGACATGATTAACTTATATAAATATATTAATGGCACATACAAAAAATATGGTGATATCCTGTTCCTTGTAAAACCCCCTCAAAAAACAAGGGGGCACTCCCTCCGTCTGGAGAAAAAAAGGTTCAAGCTGCAGAGGCGACAAGGCTTCTTTACAGTAAGAACGGTGAATTTATGGAATAGCCTACCGCAGGAGCTGGTCACAGCAGGGACAGTAGATGGTTTTAAAAAAGGGTTAGATAATTTCCTAGAACAAAAAAATATTAGCTCCTATGTGTAGAAATTTTTCCTTCCCTTTTCCCTTCCCTTGGTTGGACTTGATGGACATGTGTCTTTTTTCAGCCGTACTAACTATGTAACTATGTAACTATGTGGACAAATAGAAACTGGGGAGGAGACCTCCAGCTCACCTTTCACACTCCAGTGTGGTGTGGATTGTGGATGGCGCTCGGATCCTCGTGTCGGCACACGGCAGGCTAGCGAAGAAGGAAGAAGGTAGGAGGTAGGATCCAGCGCTCGGTGTGGTTAAAACGGATTTTCTGTTCCAAGTTTATTGGAGATAGATTAAAAGGAAGTCCAGTTGCATGTAGTCCTGGGTGAGTGAGAAGTGGAGGTGTATGTCCTCGGAGCCTACGCGTTTCGGACGACTATCCGCGTCCTTAAACTTGGCTGTAGTGATTTTTGAAATGAGCGCGCTGTCATTTTATACTTAGTCAGCTGATTCATGCGTGTCATCATCTGAATTGTTTTGGAACGCACAGCCGGAAATGATCCATTTTTACTCGGTCAGCTGTTAAATGATGCGTGTCATCCTCTGTTTTGCGTTGGAACGCAAACCGGCAATGGTCGTGGGTTCCTATGTTATCGGTTGGATCTTTTCCGTAAGTAATAGGATTATTCTAAATCTTTGTCTGCCTAGACAATTGGGATTGTATGATATGTTATGAACTGTTTGTGATAAGTGCTGTATGTTAACAATAATTTTGTTTTGATTTAATTGTGACGTTTCAAATTTTTCAGTGGATATATAACAATCACGGAGTCTGGTTTAGACGTATATCCAGGTCTACAAGAGCTCCCAAAAACCATCATGAACGTTCGTGTTGGCCGTGAGTAATATTGAAACATGAATTTTTACTCGTGTAACCGATGATTTATATGCAAAAGGTTGTGTTTATTTGTTGGTTGTAGCGAGCATCGGGGACCTATCGAGCTGGTCTTGATGGGTTATCAAGTCATGTAAAAGTGGCCATGAGAATGAATTGGGATTGGTGTTGTTACGTGACTGGTGTTGTTTGCCTGAAAATGAGGTATGCATGAAGGCCTCTTAGAATGTGACAGCGTGATCTGCATTGATGATGAGGACCGTGTGGGGAATGTGTAGGAAGGACGCAACTGGATCTACAAGGGAATTAGGAACACGTAAATGAACAACAAGACTGGGTGATATGTGAACTAAAAGGTGTGCATGACAAAAAGCACATGTTATGCATGCATCACTTGGGGGACTTGTACCTCGCATGAATTCGCATGATTGATTCGATTTTAATTTTGTGAGTCGTAACTCTATCCTGATGTTATGTTTATATATGGCTGATATAGCTTCTATATATAGTGATTGTATTTATTAGCTAGTAATATTTGTATGTATGATGACTTTTTAGTATAGATACATTAGTTCTTTTCTTAGGTTTAGGCCTTTTGGATATCTAGTATTGAGTCTATATATCCAGTATGCTTCCCTAAGATGGATTTTGTGTTTTATGTCCCCTCCTCGTTTGCAGGGATGAATTTTTTCTATTGCGTAGCAACGGAAACATTTAATGGATCTATGATGTTGGGAAATGAAGTGCTTAGCGGCATTTGATATGTTTAGAATGTTTTCATTTCTGATATAGCTGAGGTGTTCTAGAATTCTTACTTTAAACTTCCGATTGGTACAGCCTACGTATTTTAAATTGCATTCAGTGCACTCTATGATGTAGATGACGGCTTCAGAATTACAATTGATATAGTTTTGGATATTGAAACTGTCTTTTTTTGTGGAGTCACTGAAAGTTTTGGTAATCTGTACATGGGAGCACACTTTGCATGGGTGCTGCCCACATTTGTAGAAGCCAATAGTCTCTAACCATGTTGTTTTTGGTTTTTCGTTGGCAGTGAATAAGGATGGAGACAAGCTGGTACCTAGGGAGGAAGCTTTCCTTGCCACTATTTTACACCCTCCGGACAACACCGTGCGTAGAGTGTCATCTTCCATAAGAATAGGTAGGTAGTCAGTTATTATTTTTTTGATTTGTGTGAACTGATTACTCTGTTGTAGGATCAACGTTGGTTGGTTGTCCATCTGTTGCGTGTTATAAGTTGAGTTTACTGTTTTGCTACGGTGACCTAGAAGTTGGGGTCTGCTTTTTTTGGTCATAATGTTACTGGCCCGATTGAGTGACCATTTGGGATAACCTCTTTCTTTGAGTCTTGTTTTAATTATTTCTTGTTCTGCTTCAAATTGTTTTTGTGATGTACAGTTCCTTTTAGCACGGTGCATCTCTCCCACCGGAATGGCTTTGATGGTATGCTTGGTATGATTGCTGTTCGCATGTAATATATTGTTAGTTGCCGTGGGTTTTCGGTGTGTTTTGGTCGAGATGTTTTGGCCATTAATACCCGTAAGTTCTAAATCCAAGAAGATGATGTTTGTGACATCAAAGTGGTACGTAAATTTTAGATTGCAGTCATTATTGTTGAGGAATTGTGCGAACTCAGGGATAATGTTGGTGTCTTCTCTCCAGATAATCAATATATCGTCAATATATCTACCGTACCATTCTATGCAGTGACTGTATGTGTTTTCGGTTGAAAAGATATAAAATTGTTCCCACCAAGCCATGACCAAGTTGGCTATTGAGGGGGAGAATTTGGCCCCCATGGATACCCCTTTAAGCTGCAAATAGTATTTTGAATCAAATTGGAAGTAGTTATGTGTTAGGAGAAAATTGAGTACCTCAAGTATGTATAATTGGAAGTGTACATCATATGTACTGTGTTTGGTGAGATGATATTCAAGTGCAACGTGAGCAATTCGATGTGGGATTGAAGTATATAGTGACACGACGTCGCATGTAAGCCAGCTGTATTTTTTGTCCCAACGTTTGTTGAATAGTAGATTTAGGACATGTTTAGTGTCTCTAAGAAAGCCAGGTGTCGTTTGTGCCAATGGTTGTAACAATGTATCTAACCATTCTGAAAGTCTCTCTAAGATCGATCCAATACCTGAAACAATCGGTCTCATAGGTGGAGGGAATAGCTGTTTGTGGATTTTTGGGAGTGCATGGATAATTGGGGTGATTGGTTGATCAATGTAGATAAAGTCCATTTGTTTTTGGTTGATGAACCCACCCTGAAGCCCATCATTGAGTAGTTTTTTCATTGCCAATTGGATTGTTTCTATTGGGTTTTTGTCCAATTTTTTGTAGGTGGTTTCATCCGACAACATGTTTAAAATGGAATTTTTGTAATCTTCTTTGTTTAATACTGTAACGTTGCCCCCTTTATCTGACATTTTGATGATTATTTGTTTGTTATCTTGTAATGATTTTGCTGCTTCTTTGAGTTTGATTGACATGTTCTTTATCGGGCGCTGTCCTTTAAGGTTGTCAGCAAGATGGTGTAGTTCTTTTTCGATGACCATTTGAAACCGATCCATGGAATCTGTACGTGAGCTGGTGGGGTAAAATTTGGGGTTTGATGTTTTGAAATTGGGAGCTGTAGTTACTGTTTGATTTGGCGTTTCATTCCTCATATGATCAAGGCTAACTATCGTTGTGAGTTCTTCAAATGAGAAATTTGATGGCTGAACCGTCAATTCGGGCAATGATTGTGCCTGAACTTCAGTATCTGAAGTTGAGGATGATGTTAGTGTGCTGGAATCTTCTGGTTTTGGTTCGTGTTGAATGAAAAAATGCCTTTTGACTGTCAAATTACGGATGAATTTATTGATATCAAGTATGGTTTTGAAGAGGTTGAAGTTTTTCTTGGGGGCATAGTTTAGGCCTAGAGATAGGACTTCATTTTGTTCCACAGTTAGAGGTATGGAGGAAAGATTGGTGACATTAGTAGTTAATGTTGTTGGAATTTCCTTGAGCGGAGGCGGCGGTTCTGTTCTGTGTTTGATCGACTTATGTTTTCTGCCGCCCCTCCTTCCCCGTTTTTTGACTGGAACATATTGTTGTCTGATCTAAAGTTGGCGTGTGGATGTGTTCGAATGTTATCGTCTTCTGAGAAACCATCGGCAGAATCTGGTTCTGTGGAGCTAAAACTGACTCTGTTTGGTAGATCCCTGATTTGTTTGTGAGTCTGGTTTCTTCTTTTTAGGATTGGTCTCGGTCTGTTGTAATTCCTTGTTTTGTGGCTCCAGTTATAAACTTCGTTGCATGAATAATCTTTGATGTCTCTTTGAAATTTGTTTTTCTTTATGTCTGCAATAGCGTGATCAAGTTTGTCAGTGGCTGATGACGTCCTGGTGTAGAGAAGGGTGAACGAAGGTGAGTTTGAAAAGACTTCTAGTGATTTCTTTATGTCCACAATGTTGACATCTAATTCTTTGAGTTTGAGTTCCTCCTGTTTAGTGATTAATTTCATTAAATTTATCGAGCATGTTGATAAGATTTCATTCCAGTCCTTTAAAAAGTCCTCTGTATAGATGAAGCTGGGTGTTTTGCGTAACCGTAACCCTCTAGGGATCATGTCTTTTGCAATATAGTTTTTTAACGTGGTGAGATCCCACCAGATTTTAGCTTGTTGGGCTAAGTTTTTTTCTAGCTTGTGAAAGAGGTCTTCCATGTCTTGGTTTTCTTCAGTATATTTATCATAATTGCCAAACACTTTTTCAGCCAGTTCTGTGCGAGAAACTTGAGTTTCTTGAGTCATGATACTTTGAAGCTATTCAGATGAGGATTTGAGGTAAGGTACAATGTGCAAGTGAGTTAAAATCAGAGTATACTTTATACGTCAACCGGCTTGTTATTCAACAATATTACTTGTATTATTAGTAGTGATATTTGCTTGTAGATTAGTTGTGTCTACTATATTTAAGTGGCTGGCATATGACACTTCACTTATCACAACACCCGCTTGCGTTGGGACTTGTATTGGACGTATGTCCGGACTAACTAGTGTTCATCCTAGAACAACTGGTGTTGAGGGAGCTCGAGAGGTATAGGTGACCGAACTTGCAGACAAATAGAAACTGGGGAGGAGACCTCCAGCTCACCTTTCACACTCCAGTGTGGTGTGGATTGTGGATGGCGCTCGGATCCTCGTGTCGGCACACGGCAGGCTAGCGAAGAAGGAAGAAGGTAGGAGGTAGGATCCAGCGCTCGGTGTGGTTAAAACGGATTTTCTGTTCCAAGTTTATTGGAGATAGATTAAAAGGAAGTCCAGTTGCATGTAGTCCTGGGTGAGTGAGAAGTGGAGGTGTATGTCCTCGGAGCCTACGCGTTTCGGACGACTATCCGCGTCCTTAAACTTGGCTGTAGTGATTTTTGAAATGAGCGCGCTGTCATTTTATACTTAGTCAGCTGATTCATGCGTGTCATCATCTGAATTGTTTTGGAACGCACAGCCGGAAATGATCCATTTTTACTCGGTCAGCTGTTAAATGATGCGTGTCATCCTCTGTTTTGCGTTGGAACGCAAACCGGCAATGGTCGTGGGTTCCTATGTTATCGGTTGGATCTTTTCCGTAAGTAATAGGATTATTCTAAATCTTTGTCTGCCTAGACAATTGGGATTGTATGATATGTTATGAACTGTTTGTGATAAGTGCTGTATGTTAACAATAATTTTGTTTTGATTTAATTGTGACGTTTCAAATTTTTCAGTGGATATATAACAATCACGGAGACTGGTTTAGACGTATATCCAGGTCTACAAGAGCTCCCAAAAACCATCATGAACGTTCGTGTTGGCCGTGAGTAATATTGAAACATGAATTTTTACTCGTGTAACCGATGATTTATATGCAAAAGGTTGTGTTTATTTGTTGGTTGTAGCGAGCATCGGGGACCTATCGAGCTGGTCTTGATGGGTTATCAAGTCATGTAAAAGTGGCCATGAGAATGAATTGGGATTGGTGTTGTTACGTGACTGGTGTTGTTTGCCTGAAAATGAGGTATGCATGAAGGCCTCTTAGAATGTGACAGCGTGATCTGCATTGATGATGAGGACCGTGTGGGGAATGTGTAGGAAGGACGCAACTGGATCTACAAGGGAATTAGGAACACGTAAATGAACAACAAGACTGGGTGATATGTGAACTAAAAGGTGTGCATGACAAAAAGCACATGTTATGCATGCATCACTTGGGGGACTTGTACCTCGCATGAATTCGCATGATTGATTCGATTTTAATTTTGTGAGTCGTAACTCTATCCTGATGTTATGTTTATATATGGCTGATATAGCTTCTATATATAGTGATTGTATTTATTAGCTAGTAATATTTGTATGTATGATGACTTTTTAGTATAGATACATTTGTTCTTTTCTTAGGTTTAGGCCTTTTGGATATCTAGTATTGAGTCTATATATCCAGTATGCTTCCCTAAGATGGATTTTGTGTTTTATGTCCCCTCCTCGTTTGCAGGGATGAATTTTTTCTATTGCGTAGCAACGGAAACATTTAATGGATCTATGATGTTGGGAAATGAAGTGCTTAGCGGCATTTGATATGTTTAGAATGTTTTCATTTCTGATATAGCTGAGGTGTTCTAGAATTCTTACTTTAAACTTCCGATTGGTACAGCCTACGTATTTTAAATTGCATTCAGTGCACTCTATGATGTAGATGACGGCTTCAGAATTACAATTGATATAGTTTTGGATATTGAAACTGTCTTTTTTTGTGGAGTCACTGAAAGTTTTGGTAATCTGTACATGGGAGCACACTTTGCATGGGTGCTGCCCACATTTGTAGAAGCCAATAGTCTCTAACCATGTTGTTTTTGGTTTTTCGTTGGCAGTGAATAAGGATGGAGACAAGCTGGTACCTAGGGAGGAAGCTTTCCTTGCCACTATTTTACACCCTCCGGACAACACCGTGCGTAGAGTGTCATCTTCCATAAGAATAGGTAGGTAGTCAGTTATTATTTTTTTGATTTGTGTGAACTGATTACTCTTTTGTAGGATCAACGTTGGTTGGTTGTCCATCTGTTGCGTGTTATAAGTTGAGTTTACTGTTTTGCTACGGTGACCTAGAAGTTGGGGTCTGCTTTTTTTGGTCATAATGTTACTGGCCCGATTGAGTGACCATTTGGGATAACCTCTTTCTTTGAGTCTTGTTTTAATTATTTCTTGTTCTGCTTCAAATTGTTTTTGTGATGTACAGTTCCTTTTAGCACGGTGCATCTCTCCCACCGGAATGGCTTTGATGGTATGCTTGGTATGATTGCTGTTCGCATGTAATATATTGTTAGTTGCCGTGGGTTTTCGGTGTGTTTTGGTCGAGATGTTTTGGCCATTAATACCCGTAAGTTCTAAATCCAAGAAGATGATGTTTGTGACATCAAAGTGGTACGTAAATTTTAGATTGCAGTCATTATTGTTGAGGAATTGTGCGAACTCAGGGATAATGTTGGTGTCTTCTCTCCAGATAATCAATATATCGTCAATATATCTACCGTACCATTCTATGCAGTGACTGTATGTGTTTTCGGTTGAAAAGATATAAAATTGTTCCCACCAAGCCATGACCAAGTTGGCTATTGAGGGGGAGAATTTGGCCCCCATGGATACCCCTTTAAGCTGCAAATAGTATTTTGAATCAAATTGGAAGTAGTTATGTGTTAGGAGAAAATTGAGTACCTCAAGTATGTATAATTGGAAGTGTACATCATATGTACTGTGTTTGGTGAGATGATATTCAAGTGCAACGTGAGCAATTCGATGTGGGATTGAAGTATATAGTGACACGACGTCGCATGTAAGCCAGCTGTATTTTTTGTCCCAACGTTTGTTGAATAGTAGATTTAGGACATGTTTAGTGTCTCTAAGAAAGCCAGGTGTCGTTTGTGCCAATGGTTGTAACAATGTATCTAACCATTCTGAAAGTCTCTCTAAGATCGATCCAATACCTGAAACAATCGGTCTCATAGGTGGAGGGAATAGCTGTTTGTGGATTTTTGGGAGTGCATGGATAATTGGGGTGATTGGTTGATCAATGTAGATAAAGTCCATTTGTTTTTGGTTGATGAACCCACCCTGAAGCCCATCATTGAGTAGTTTTTTCATTGCCAATTGGATTGTTTCTATTGGGTTTTTGTCCAATTTTTTGTAGGTGGTTTCATCCGACAACATGTTTAAAATGGAATTTTTGTAATCTTCTTTGTTTAATACTGTAACGTTGCCCCCTTTATCTGACATTTTGATGATTATTTGTTTGTTATCTTGTAATGATTTTGCTGCTTCTTTGAGTTTGATTGACATGTTCTTTATCGGGCGCTGTCCTTTAAGGTTGTCAGCAAGATGGTGTAGTTCTTTTTCGATGACCATTTGAAACCGATCCATGGAATCTGTACGTGAGCTGGTGGGGTAAAATTTGGGGTTTGATGTTTTGAAATTGGGAGCTGTAGTTACTGTTTGATTTGGCGTTTCATTCCTCATATGATCAAGGCTAACTATCGTTGTGAGTTCTTCAAATGAGAAATTTGATGGCTGAACCGTCAATTCGGGCAATGATTGTGCCTGAACTTCAGTATCTGAAGTTGAGGATGATGTTAGTGTGCTGGAATCTTCTGGTTTTGGTTCGTGTTGAATGAAAAAATGCCTTTTGACTGTCAAATTACAGATGAATTTATTGATATCAAGTATGGTTTTGAAGAGGTTGAAGTTTTTCTTGGGGGCATAGTTTAGGCCTAGAGATAGGACTTCATTTTGTTCCACAGTTAGAGGTATGGAGGAAAGATTGGTGACATTAGTAGTTAATGTTGTTGGAATTTCCTTGAGCGGAGGCGGCGGTTCTGTTCTGTGTTTGATCGACTTATGTTTTCTGCCGCCCCTCCTTCCCCGTTTTTTGACTGGAACATATTGTTGTCTGATCTAAAGTTGGCGTGTGGATGTGTTCGAATGTTATCGTCTTCTGAGAAACCATCGGCAGAATCTGGTTCTGTGGAGCTAAAACTGACTCTGTTTGGTAGATCCCTGATTTGTTTGTGAGTCTGGTTTCTTCTTTTTAGGATTGGTCTCGGTCTGTTGTAATTCCTTGTTTTGTGGCTCCAGTTATAAACTTCGTTGCATGAATAATCTTTGATGTCTCTTTGAAATTTGTTTTTCTTTATGTCTGCAATAGCGTGATCAAGTTTGTCAGTGGCTGATGACGTCCTGGTGTAGAGAAGGGTGAACGAAGGTGAGTTTGAAAAGACTTCTAGTGATTACTTTATGTCCACAATGTTGACATCTAATTCTTTGAGTTTGAGTTCCTCCTGTTTAGTGATTAATTTCATTAAATTTATCGAGCATGTTGATAAGATTTCATTCCAGTCCTTTAAAAAGTCCTCTGTATAGATGAAGCTGGGTGTTTTGCGTAACCGTAACCCTCTAGGGATCATGTCTTTTGCAATATAGTTTTTTAACGTGGTGAGATCCCACCAGATTTTAGCTTGTTGGGCTAAGTTTTTTTCTAGCTTGTGAAAGAGGTCTTCCATGTCTTGGTTTTCTTCAGTATATTTATCATAATTGCCAAACACTTTTTCAGCCAGTTCTGTGCGAGAAACTTGAGTTTCTTGAGTCATGATACTTTGAAGCTATTCAGATGAGGATTTGAGGTAAGGTACAATGTGCAAGTGAGTTAAAATCAGAGTATACTTTATACGTCAACCGGCTTGTTATTCAACAATATTACTTGTATTATTAGTAGTGATATTTGCTTGTAGATTAGTTGTGTCTACTATATTTAAGTGGCTGGCATATGACACTTCACTTATCACAACACCCGCTTGCGTTGGGACTTGTATTGGACGTATGTCCGGACTAACTAGTGTTCATCCTAGAACAACTGGTGTTGAGGGAGCTCGAGAGGTATAGGTGACCGAACTTGCAGACAAATAGAAACTGGGGAGGAGACCTCCAGCTCACCTTTCACACTCCAGTGTGGTGTGGATTGTGGATGGCGCTCGGATCCTCGTGTCGGCACACGGCAGGCTAGCGAAGAAGGAAGAAGGTAGGAGGTAGGATCCAGCGCTCGGTGTGGTTAAAACGGATTTTCTGTTCCAAGTTTATTGGAGATAGATTAAAAGGAAGTCCAGTTGCATGTAGTCCTGGGTGAGTGAGAAGTGGAGGTGTATGTCCTCGGAGCCTACGCGTTTCGGACGACTATCCGCGTCCTTAAACTTGGCTGTAGTGATTTTTGAAATGAGCGCGCTGTCATTTTATACTTAGTCAGCTGATTCATGCGTGTCATCATCTGAATTGTTTTGGAACGCACAGCCGGAAATGATCCATTTTTACTCGGTCAGCTGTTAAATGATGCGTGTCATCCTCTGTTTTGCGTTGGAACGCAAACCGGCAATGGTCGTGGGTTCCTATGTTATCGGTTGGATCTTTTCCGTAAGTAATAGGATTATTCTAAATCTTTGTCTGCCTAGACAATTGGGATTGTATGATATGTTATGAACTGTTTGTGATAAGTGCTGTATGTTAACAATAATTTTGTTTTGATTTAATTGTGACGTTTCAAATTTTTCAGTGGATATATAACAATCACGGAGACTGGTTTAGACGTATATCCAGGTCTACAAGAGCTCCCAAAAACCATCATGAACGTTCGTGTTGGCCGTGAGTAATATTGAAACATGAATTTTTACTCGTGTAACCGATGATTTATATGCAAAAGGTTGTGTTTATTTGTTGGTTGTAGCGAGCATCGGGGACCTATCGAGCTGGTCTTGATGGGTTATCAAGTCATGTAAAAGTGGCCATGAGAATGAATTGGGATTGGTGTTGTTACGTGACTGGTGTTGTTTGCCTGAAAATGAGGTATGCATGAAGGCCTCTTAGAATGTGACAGCGTGATCTGCATTGATGATGAGGACCGTGTGGGGAATGTGTAGGAAGGACGCAACTGGATCTACAAGGGAATTAGGAACACGTAAATGAACAACAAGACTGGGTGATATGTGAACTAAAAGGTGTGCATGACAAAAAGCACATGTTATGCATGCATCACTTGGGGGACTTGTACCTCGCATGAATTCGCATGATTGATTCGATTTTAATTTTGTGAGTCGTAACTCTATCCTGATGTTATGTTTATATATGGCTGATATAGCTTCTATATATAGTGATTGTATTTATTAGCTAGTAATATTTGTATGTATGATGACTTTTTAGTATAGATACATTTGTTCTTTTCTTAGGTTTAGGCCTTTTGGATATCTAGTATTGAGTCTATATATCCAGTATGCTTCCCTAAGATGGATTTTGTGTTTTATGTCCCCTCCTCGTTTGCAGGGATGAATTTTTTCTATTGCGTAGCAACGGAAACATTTAATGGATCTATGATGTTGGGAAATGAAGTGCTTAGCGGCATTTGATATGTTTAGAATGTTTTCATTTCTGATATAGCTGAGGTGTTCTAGAATTCTTACTTTAAACTTCCGATTGGTACAGCCTACGTATTTTAAATTGCATTCAGTGCACTCTATGATGTAGATGACGGCTTCAGAATTACAATTGATATAGTTTTGGATATTGAAACTGTCTTTTTTTGTGGAGTCACTGAAAGTTTTGGTAATCTGTACATGGGAGCACACTTTGCATGGGTGCTGCCCACATTTGTAGAAGCCAATAGTCTCTAACCATGTTGTTTTTGGTTTTTCGTTGGCAGTGAATAAGGATGGAGACAAGCTGGTACCTAGGGAGGAAGCTTTCCTTGCCACTATTTTACACCCTCCGGACAACACCGTGCGTAGAGTGTCATCTTCCATAAGAATAGGTAGGTAGTCAGTTATTATTTTTTTGATTTGTGTGAACTGATTACTCTTTTGTAGGATCAACGTTGGTTGGTTGTCCATCTGTTGCGTGTTATAAGTTGAGTTTACTGTTTTGCTACGGTGACCTAGAAGTTGGGGTCTGCTTTTTTTGGTCATAATGTTACTGGCCCGATTGAGTGACCATTTGGGATAACCTCTTTCTTTGAGTCTTGTTTTAATTATTTCTTGTTCTGCTTCAAATTGTTTTTGTGATGTACAGTTCCTTTTAGCACGGTGCATCTCTCCCACCGGAATGGCTTTGATGGTATGCTTGGTATGATTGCTGTTCGCATGTAATATATTGTTAGTTGCCGTGGGTTTTCGGTGTGTTTTGGTCGAGATGTTTTGGCCATTAATACCCGTAAGTTCTAAATCCAAGAAGATGATGTTTGTGACATCAAAGTGGTACGTAAATTTTAGATTGCAGTCATTATTGTTGAGGAATTGTGCGAACTCAGGGATAATGTTGGTGTCTTCTCTCCAGATAATCAATATATCGTCAATATATCTACCGTACCATTCTATGCAGTGACTGTATGTGTTTTCGGTTGAAAAGATATAAAATTGTTCCCACCAAGCCATGACCAAGTTGGCTATTGAGGGGGAGAATTTGGCCCCCATGGATACCCCTTTAAGCTGCAAATAGTATTTTGAATCAAATTGGAAGTAGTTATGTGTTAGGAGAAAATTGAGTACCTCAAGTATGTATAATTGGAAGTGTACATCATATGTACTGTGTTTGGTGAGATGATATTCAAGTGCAACGTGAGCAATTCGATGTGGGATTGAAGTATATAGTGACACGACGTCGCATGTAAGCCAGCTGTATTTTTTGTCCCAACGTTTGTTGAATAGTAGATTTAGGACATGTTTAGTGTCTCTAAGAAAGCCAGGTGTCGTTTGTGCCAATGGTTGTAACAATGTATCTAACCATTCTGAAAGTCTCTCTAAGATCGATCCAATACCTGAAACAATCGGTCTCATAGGTGGAGGGAATAGCTGTTTGTGGATTTTTGGGAGTGCATGGATAATTGGGGTGATTGGTTGATCAATGTAGATAAAGTCCATTTGTTTTTGGTTGATGAACCCACCCTGAAGCCCATCATTGAGTAGTTTTTTCATTGCCAATTGGATTGTTTCTATTGGGTTTTTGTCCAATTTTTTGTAGGTGGTTTCATCCGACAACATGTTTAAAATGGAATTTTTGTAATCTTCTTTGTTTAATACTGTAACGTTGCCCCCTTTATCTGACATTTTGATGATTATTTGTTTGTTATCTTGTAATGATTTTGCTGCTTCTTTGAGTTTGATTGACATGTTCTTTATCGGGCGCTGTCCTTTAAGGTTGTCAGCAAGATGGTGTAGTTCTTTTTCGATGACCATTTGAAACCGATCCATGGAATCTGTACGTGAGCTGGTGGGGTAAAATTTGGGGTTTGATGTTTTGAAATTGGGAGCTGTAGTTACTGTTTGATTTGGCGTTTCATTCCTCATATGATCAAGGCTAACTATCGTTGTGAGTTCTTCAAATGAGAAATTTGATGGCTGAACCGTCAATTCGGGCAATGATTGTGCCTGAACTTCAGTATCTGAAGTTGAGGATGATGTTAGTGTGCTGGAATCTTCTGGTTTTGGTTCGTGTTGAATGAAAAAATGCCTTTTGACTGTCAAATTACAGATGAATTTATTGATATCAAGTATGGTTTTGAAGAGGTTGAAGTTTTTCTTGGGGGCATAGTTTAGGCCTAGAGATAGGACTTCATTTTGTTCCACAGTTAGAGGTATGGAGGAAAGATTGGTGACATTAGTAGTTAATGTTGTTGGAATTTCCTTGAGCGGAGGCGGCGGTTCTGTTCTGTGTTTGATCGACTTATGTTTTCTGCCGCCCCTCCTTCCCCGTTTTTTGACTGGAACATATTGTTGTCTGATCTAAAGTTGGCGTGTGGATGTGTTCGAATGTTATCGTCTTCTGAGAAACCATCGGCAGAATCTGGTTCTGTGGAGCTAAAACTGACTCTGTTTGGTAGATCCCTGATTTGTTTGTGAGTCTGGTTTCTTCTTTTTAGGATTGGTCTCGGTCTGTTGTAATTCCTTGTTTTGTGGCTCCAGTTATAAACTTCGTTGCATGAATAATCTTTGATGTCTCTTTGAAATTTGTTTTTCTTTATGTCTGCAATAGCGTGATCAAGTTTGTCAGTGGCTGATGACGTCCTGGTGTAGAGAAGGGTGAACGAAGGTGAGTTTGAAAAGACTTCTAGTGATTACTTTATGTCCACAATGTTGACATCTAATTCTTTGAGTTTGAGTTCCTCCTGTTTAGTGATTAATTTCATTAAATTTATCGAGCATGTTGATAAGATTTCATTCCAGTCCTTTAAAAAGTCCTCTGTATAGATGAAGCTGGGTGTTTTGCGTAACCGTAACCCTCTAGGGATCATGTCTTTTGCAATATAGTTTTTTAACGTGGTGAGATCCCACCAGATTTTAGCTTGTTGGGCTAAGTTTTTTTCTAGCTTGTGAAAGAGGTCTTCCATGTCTTGGTTTTCTTCAGTATATTTATCATAATTGCCAAACACTTTTTCAGCCAGTTCTGTGCGAGAAACTTGAGTTTCTTGAGTCATGATACTTTGAAGCTATTCAGATGAGGATTTGAGGTAAGGTACAATGTGCAAGTGAGTTAAAATCAGAGTATACTTTATACGTCAACCGGCTTGTTATTCAACAATATTACTTGTATTATTAGTAGTGATATTTGCTTGTAGATTAGTTGTGTCTACTATATTTAAGTGGCTGGCATATGACACTTCACTTATCACAACACCCGCTTGCGTTGGGACTTGTATTGGACGTATGTCCGGACTAACTAGTGTTCATCCTAGAACAACTGGTGTTGAGGGAGCTCGAGAGGTATAGGTGACCGAACTTGCAGACAAATAGAAACTGGGGAGGAGACCTCCAGCTCACCTTTCACACTCCAGTGTGGTGTGGATTGTGGATGGCGCTCGGATCCTCGTGTCGGCACACGGCAGGCTAGCGAAGAAGGAAGAAGGTAGGAGGTAGGATCCAGCGCTCGGTGTGGTTAAAACGGATTTTCTGTTCCAAGTTTATTGGAGATAGATTAAAAGGAAGTCCAGTTGCATGTAGTCCTGGGTGAGTGAGAAGTGGAGGTGTATGTCCTCGGAGCCTACGCGTTTCGGACGACTATCCGCGTCCTTAAACTTGGCTGTAGTGATTTTTGAAATGAGCGCGCTGTCATTTTATACTTAGTCAGCTGATTCATGCGTGTCATCATCTGAATTGTTTTGGAACGCACAGCCGGAAATGATCCATTTTTACTCGGTCAGCTGTTAAATGATGCGTGTCATCCTCTGTTTTGCGTTGGAACGCAAACCGGCAATGGTCGTGGGTTCCTATGTTATCGGTTGGATCTTTTCCGTAAGTAATAGGATTATTCTAAATCTTTGTCTGCCTAGACAATTGGGATTGTATGATATGTTATGAACTGTTTGTGATAAGTGCTGTATGTTAACAATAATTTTGTTTTGATTTAATTGTGACGTTTCAAATTTTTCAGTGGATATATAACAATCACGGAGACTGGTTTAGACGTATATCCAGGTCTACAAGAGCTCCCAAAAACCATCATGAACGTTCGTGTTGGCCGTGAGTAATATTGAAACATGAATTTTTACTCGTGTAACCGATGATTTATATGCAAAAGGTTGTGTTTATTTGTTGGTTGTAGCGAGCATCGGGGACCTATCGAGCTGGTCTTGATGGGTTATCAAGTCATGTAAAAGTGGCCATGAGAATGAATTGGGATTGGTGTTGTTACGTGACTGGTGTTGTTTGCCTGAAAATGAGGTATGCATGAAGGCCTCTTAGAATGTGACAGCGTGATCTGCATTGATGATGAGGACCGTGTGGGGAATGTGTAGGAAGGACGCAACTGGATCTACAAGGGAATTAGGAACACGTAAATGAACAACAAGACTGGGTGATATGTGAACTAAAAGGTGTGCATGACAAAAAGCACATGTTATGCATGCATCACTTGGGGGACTTGTACCTCGCATGAATTCGCATGATTGATTCGATTTTAATTTTGTGAGTCGTAACTCTATCCTGATGTTATGTTTATATATGGCTGATATAGCTTCTATATATAGTGATTGTATTTATTAGCTAGTAATATTTGTATGTATGATGACTTTTTAGTATAGATACATTTGTTCTTTTCTTAGGTTTAGGCCTTTTGGATATCTAGTATTGAGTCTATATATCCAGTATGCTTCCCTAAGATGGATTTTGTGTTTTATGTCCCCTCCTCGTTTGCAGGGATGAATTTTTTCTATTGCGTAGCAACGGAAACATTTAATGGATCTATGATGTTGGGAAATGAAGTGCTTAGCGGCATTTGATATGTTTAGAATGTTTTCATTTCTGATATAGCTGAGGTGTTCTAGAATTCTTACTTTAAACTTCCGATTGGTACAGCCTACGTATTTTAAATTGCATTCAGTGCACTCTATGATGTAGATGACGGCTTCAGAATTACAATTGATATAGTTTTGGATATTGAAACTGTCTTTTTTTGTGGAGTCACTGAAAGTTTTGGTAATCTGTACATGGGAGCACACTTTGCATGGGTGCTGCCCACATTTGTAGAAGCCAATAGTCTCTAACCATGTTGTTTTTGGTTTTTCGTTGGCAGTGAATAAGGATGGAGACAAGCTGGTACCTAGGGAGGAAGCTTTCCTTGCCACTATTTTACACCCTCCGGACAACACCGTGCGTAGAGTGTCATCTTCCATAAGAATAGGTAGGTAGTCAGTTATTATTTTTTTGATTTGTGTGAACTGATTACTCTTTTGTAGGATCAACGTTGGTTGGTTGTCCATCTGTTGCGTGTTATAAGTTGAGTTTACTGTTTTGCTACGGTGACCTAGAAGTTGGGGTCTGCTTTTTTTGGTCATAATGTTACTGGCCCGATTGAGTGACCATTTGGGATAACCTCTTTCTTTGAGTCTTGTTTTAATTATTTCTTGTTCTGCTTCAAATTGTTTTTGTGATGTACAGTTCCTTTTAGCACGGTGCATCTCTCCCACCGGAATGGCTTTGATGGTATGCTTGGTATGATTGCTGTTCGCATGTAATATATTGTTAGTTGCCGTGGGTTTTCGGTGTGTTTTGGTCGAGATGTTTTGGCCATTAATACCCGTAAGTTCTAAATCCAAGAAGATGATGTTTGTGACATCAAAGTGGTACGTAAATTTTAGATTGCAGTCATTATTGTTGAGGAATTGTGCGAACTCAGGGATAATGTTGGTGTCTTCTCTCCAGATAATCAATATATCGTCAATATATCTACCGTACCATTCTATGCAGTGACTGTATGTGTTTTCGGTTGAAAAGATATAAAATTGTTCCCACCAAGCCATGACCAAGTTGGCTATTGAGGGGGAGAATTTGGCCCCCATGGATACCCCTTTAAGCTGCAAATAGTATTTTGAATCAAATTGGAAGTAGTTATGTGTTAGGAGAAAATTGAGTACCTCAAGTATGTATAATTGGAAGTGTACATCATATGTACTGTGTTTGGTGAGATGATATTCAAGTGCAACGTGAGCAATTCGATGTGGGATTGAAGTATATAGTGACACGACGTCGCATGTAAGCCAGCTGTATTTTTTGTCCCAACGTTTGTTGAATAGTAGATTTAGGACATGTTTAGTGTCTCTAAGAAAGCCAGGTGTCGTTTGTGCCAATGGTTGTAACAATGTATCTAACCATTCTGAAAGTCTCTCTAAGATCGATCCAATACCTGAAACAATCGGTCTCATAGGTGGAGGGAATAGCTGTTTGTGGATTTTTGGGAGTGCATGGATAATTGGGGTGATTGGTTGATCAATGTAGATAAAGTCCATTTGTTTTTGGTTGATGAACCCACCCTGAAGCCCATCATTGAGTAGTTTTTTCATTGCCAATTGGATTGTTTCTATTGGGTTTTTGTCCAATTTTTTGTAGGTGGTTTCATCCGACAACATGTTTAAAATGGAATTTTTGTAATCTTCTTTGTTTAATACTGTAACGTTGCCCCCTTTATCTGACATTTTGATGATTATTTGTTTGTTATCTTGTAATGATTTTGCTGCTTCTTTGAGTTTGATTGACATGTTCTTTATCGGGCGCTGTCCTTTAAGGTTGTCAGCAAGATGGTGTAGTTCTTTTTCGATGACCATTTGAAACCGATCCATGGAATCTGTACGTGAGCTGGTGGGGTAAAATTTGGGGTTTGATGTTTTGAAATTGGGAGCTGTAGTTACTGTTTGATTTGGCGTTTCATTCCTCATATGATCAAGGCTAACTATCGTTGTGAGTTCTTCAAATGAGAAATTTGATGGCTGAACCGTCAATTCGGGCAATGATTGTGCCTGAACTTCAGTATCTGAAGTTGAGGATGATGTTAGTGTGCTGGAATCTTCTGGTTTTGGTTCGTGTTGAATGAAAAAATGCCTTTTGACTGTCAAATTACGGATGAATTTATTGATATCAAGTATGGTTTTGAAGAGGTTGAAGTTTTTCTTGGGGGCATAGTTTAGGCCTAGAGATAGGACTTCATTTTGTTCCACAGTTAGAGGTATGGAGGAAAGATTGGTGACATTAGTAGTTAATGTTGTTGGAATTTCCTTGAGCGGAGGCGGCGGTTCTGTTCTGTGTTTGATCGACTTATGTTTTCTGCCGCCCCTCCTTCCCCGTTTTTTGACTGGAACATATTGTTGTCTGATCTAAAGTTGGCGTGTGGATGTGTTCGAATGTTATCGTCTTCTGAGAAACCATCGGCAGAATCTGGTTCTGTGGAGCTAAAACTGACTCTGTTTGGTAGATCCCTGATTTGTTTGTGAGTCTGGTTTCTTCTTTTTAGGATTGGTCTCGGTCTGTTGTAATTCCTTGTTTTGTGGCTCCAGTTATAAACTTCGTTGCATGAATAATCTTTGATGTCTCTTTGAAATTTGTTTTTCTTTATGTCTGCAATAGCGTGATCAAGTTTGTCAGTGGCTGATGACGTCCTGGTGTAGAGAAGGGTGAACGAAGGTGAGTTTGAAAAGACTTCTAGTGATTACTTTATGTCCACAATGTTGACATCTAATTCTTTGAGTTTGAGTTCCTCCTGTTTAGTGATTAATTTCATTAAATTTATCGAGCATGTTGATAAGATTTCATTCCAGTCCTTTAAAAAGTCCTCTGTATAGATGAAGCTGGGTGTTTTGCATAACCGTAACCCTCTAGGGATCATGTCTTTTGCAATATAGTTTTTTAACGTGGTGAGATCCCACCAGATTTTAGCTTGTTGGGCTAAGTTTTTTTCTAGCTTGTGAAAGAGGTCTTCCATGTCTTGGTTTTCTTCAGTATATTTATCATAATTGCCAAACACTTTTTCAGCCAGTTCTGTGCGAGAAACTTGAGTTTCTTGAGTCATGATACTTTGAAGCTATTCAGATGAGGATTTGAGGTAAGGTACAATGTGCAAGTGAGTTAAAATCAGAGTATACTTTATACGTCAACCGGCTTGTTATTCAACAATATTACTTGTATTATTAGTAGTGATATTTGCTTGTAGATTAGTTGTGTCTACTATATTTAAGTGGCTGGCATATGACACTTCACTTATCACAACACCCGCTTGCGTTGGGACTTGTATTGGACGTATGTCCGGACTAACTAGTGTTCATCCTAGAACAACTGGTGTTGAGGGAGCTCGAGAGGTATAGGTGACCGAACTTGCAGACAAATAGAAACTGGGGAGGAGACCTCCAGCTCACCTTTCACACTCCAGTGTGGTGTGGATTGTGGATGGCGCTCGGATCCTCGTGTCGGCACACGGCAGGCTAGCGAAGAAGGAAGAAGGTAGGAGGTAGGATCCAGCGCTCGGTGTGGTTAAAACGGATTTTCTGTTCCAAGTTTATTGGAGATAGATTAAAAGGAAGTCCAGTTGCATGTAGTCCTGGGTGAGTGAGAAGTGGAGGTGTATGTCCTCGGAGCCTACGCGTTTCGGACGACTATCCGCGTCCTTAAACTTGGCTGTAGTGATTTTTGAAATGAGCGCGCTGTCATTTTATACTTAGTCAGCTGATTCATGCGTGTCATCATCTGAATTGTTTTGGAACGCACAGCCGGAAATGATCCATTTTTACTCGGTCAGCTGTTAAATGATGCGTGTCATCCTCTGTTTTGCGTTGGAACGCAAACCGGCAATGGTCGTGGGTTCCTATGTTATCGGTTGGATCTTTTCCGTAAGTAATAGGATTATTCTAAATCTTTGTCTGCCTAGACAATTGGGATTGTATGATATGTTATGAACTGTTTGTGATAAGTGCTGTATGTTAACAATAATTTTGTTTTGATTTAATTGTGACGTTTCAAATTTTTCAGTGGATATATAACAATCACGGAGTCTGGTTTAGACGTATATCCAGGTCTACAAGAGCTCCCAAAAACCATCATGAACGTTCGTGTTGGCCGTGAGTAATATTGAAACATGAATTTTTACTCGTGTAACCGATGATTTATATGCAAAAGGTTGTGTTTATTTGTTGGTTGTAGCGAGCATCGGGGACCTATCGAGCTGGTCTTGATGGGTTATCAAGTCATGTAAAAGTGGCCATGAGAATGAATTGGGATTGGTGTTGTTACGTGACTGGTGTTGTTTGCCTGAAAATGAGGTATGCATGAAGGCCTCTTAGAATGTGACAGCGTGATCTGCATTGATGATGAGGACCGTGTGGGGAATGTGTAGGAAGGACGCAACTGGATCTACAAGGGAATTAGGAACACGTAAATGAACAACAAGACTGGGTGATATGTGAACTAAAAGGTGTGCATGACAAAAAGCACATGTTATGCATGCATCACTTGGGGGACTTGTACCTCGCATGAATTCGCATGATTGATTCGATTTTAATTTTGTGAGTCGTAACTCTATCCTGATGTTATGTTTATATATGGCTGATATAGCTTCTATATATAGTGATTGTATTTATTAGCTAGTAATATTTGTATGTATGATGACTTTTTAGTATAGATACATTAGTTCTTTTCTTAGGTTTAGGCCTTTTGGATATCTAGTATTGAGTCTATATATCCAGTATGCTTCCCTAAGATGGATTTTGTGTTTTATGTCCCCTCCTCGTTTGCAGGGATGAATTTTTTCTATTGCGTAGCAACGGAAACATTTAATGGATCTATGATGTTGGGAAATGAAGTGCTTAGCGGCATTTGATATGTTTAGAATGTTTTCATTTCTGATATAGCTGAGGTGTTCTAGAATTCTTACTTTAAACTTCCGATTGGTACAGCCTACGTATTTTAAATTGCATTCAGTGCACTCTATGATGTAGATGACGGCTTCAGAATTACAATTGATATAGTTTTGGATATTGAAACTGTCTTTTTTTGTGGAGTCACTGAAAGTTTTGGTAATCTGTACATGGGAGCACACTTTGCATGGGTGCTGCCCACATTTGTAGAAGCCAATAGTCTCTAACCATGTTGTTTTTGGTTTTTCGTTGGCAGTGAATAAGGATGGAGACAAGCTGGTACCTAGGGAGGAAGCTTTCCTTGCCACTATTTTACACCCTCCGGACAACACCGTGCGTAGAGTGTCATCTTCCATAAGAATAGGTAGGTAGTCAGTTATTATTTTTTTGATTTGTGTGAACTGATTACTCTGTTGTAGGATCAACGTTGGTTGGTTGTCCATCTGTTGCGTGTTATAAGTTGAGTTTACTGTTTTGCTACGGTGACCTAGAAGTTGGGGTCTGCTTTTTTTGGTCATAATGTTACTGGCCCGATTGAGTGACCATTTGGGATAACCTCTTTCTTTGAGTCTTGTTTTAATTATTTCTTGTTCTGCTTCAAATTGTTTTTGTGATGTACAGTTCCTTTTAGCACGGTGCATCTCTCCCACCGGAATGGCTTTGATGGTATGCTTGGTATGATTGCTGTTCGCATGTAATATATTGTTAGTTGCCGTGGGTTTTCGGTGTGTTTTGGTCGAGATGTTTTGGCCATTAATACCCGTAAGTTCTAAATCCAAGAAGATGATGTTTGTGACATCAAAGTGGTACGTAAATTTTAGATTGCAGTCATTATTGTTGAGGAATTGTGCGAACTCAGGGATAATGTTGGTGTCTTCTCTCCAGATAATCAATATATCGTCAATATATCTACCGTACCATTCTATGCAGTGACTGTATGTGTTTTCGGTTGAAAAGATATAAAATTGTTCCCACCAAGCCATGACCAAGTTGGCTATTGAGGGGGAGAATTTGGCCCCCATGGATACCCCTTTAAGCTGCAAATAGTATTTTGAATCAAATTGGAAGTAGTTATGTGTTAGGAGAAAATTGAGTACCTCAAGTATGTATAATTGGAAGTGTACATCATATGTACTGTGTTTGGTGAGATGATATTCAAGTGCAACGTGAGCAATTCGATGTGGGATTGAAGTATATAGTGACACGACGTCGCATGTAAGCCAGCTGTATTTTTTGTCCCAACGTTTGTTGAATAGTAGATTTAGGACATGTTTAGTGTCTCTAAGAAAGCCAGGTGTCGTTTGTGCCAATGGTTGTAACAATGTATCTAACCATTCTGAAAGTCTCTCTAAGATCGATCCAATACCTGAAACAATCGGTCTCATAGGTGGAGGGAATAGCTGTTTGTGGATTTTTGGGAGTGCATGGATAATTGGGGTGATTGGTTGATCAATGTAGATAAAGTCCATTTGTTTTTGGTTGATGAACCCACCCTGAAGCCCATCATTGAGTAGTTTTTTCATTGCCAATTGGATTGTTTCTATTGGGTTTTTGTCCAATTTTTTGTAGGTGGTTTCATCCGACAACATGTTTAAAATGGAATTTTTGTAATCTTCTTTGTTTAATACTGTAACGTTGCCCCCTTTATCTGACATTTTGATGATTATTTGTTTGTTATCTTGTAATGATTTTGCTGCTTCTTTGAGTTTGATTGACATGTTCTTTATCGGGCGCTGTCCTTTAAGGTTGTCAGCAAGATGGTGTAGTTCTTTTTCGATGACCATTTGAAACCGATCCATGGAATCTGTACGTGAGCTGGTGGGGTAAAATTTGGGGTTTGATGTTTTGAAATTGGGAGCTGTAGTTACTGTTTGATTTGGCGTTTCATTCCTCATATGATCAAGGCTAACTATCGTTGTGAGTTCTTCAAATGAGAAATTTGATGGCTGAACCGTCAATTCGGGCAATGATTGTGCCTGAACTTCAGTATCTGAAGTTGAGGATGATGTTAGTGTGCTGGAATCTTCTGGTTTTGGTTCGTGTTGAATGAAAAAATGCCTTTTGACTGTCAAATTACGGATGAATTTATTGATATCAAGTATGGTTTTGAAGAGGTTGAAGTTTTTCTTGGGGGCATAGTTTAGGCCTAGAGATAGGACTTCATTTTGTTCCACAGTTAGAGGTATGGAGGAAAGATTGGTGACATTAGTAGTTAATGTTGTTGGAATTTCCTTGAGCGGAGGCGGCGGTTCTGTTCTGTGTTTGATCGACTTATGTTTTCTGCCGCCCCTCCTTCCCCGTTTTTTGACTGGAACATATTGTTGTCTGATCTAAAGTTGGCGTGTGGATGTGTTCGAATGTTATCGTCTTCTGAGAAACCATCGGCAGAATCTGGTTCTGTGGAGCTAAAACTGACTCTGTTTGGTAGATCCCTGATTTGTTTGTGAGTCTGGTTTCTTCTTTTTAGGATTGGTCTCGGTCTGTTGTAATTCCTTGTTTTGTGGCTCCAGTTATAAACTTCGTTGCATGAATAATCTTTGATGTCTCTTTGAAATTTGTTTTTCTTTATGTCTGCAATAGCGTGATCAAGTTTGTCAGTGGCTGATGACGTCCTGGTGTAGAGAAGGGTGAACGAAGGTGAGTTTGAAAAGACTTCTAGTGATTTCTTTATGTCCACAATGTTGACATCTAATTCTTTGAGTTTGAGTTCCTCCTGTTTAGTGATTAATTTCATTAAATTTATCGAGCATGTTGATAAGATTTCATTCCAGTCCTTTAAAAAGTCCTCTGTATAGATGAAGCTGGGTGTTTTGCGTAACCGTAACCCTCTAGGGATCATGTCTTTTGCAATATAGTTTTTTAACGTGGTGAGATCCCACCAGATTTTAGCTTGTTGGGCTAAGTTTTTTTCTAGCTTGTGAAAGAGGTCTTCCATGTCTTGGTTTTCTTCAGTATATTTATCATAATTGCCAAACACTTTTTCAGCCAGTTCTGTGCGAGAAACTTGAGTTTCTTGAGTCATGATACTTTGAAGCTATTCAGATGAGGATTTGAGGTAAGGTACAATGTGCAAGTGAGTTAAAATCAGAGTATACTTTATACGTCAACCGGCTTGTTATTCAACAATATTACTTGTATTATTAGTAGTGATATTTGCTTGTAGATTAGTTGTGTCTACTATATTTAAGTGGCTGGCATATGACACTTCACTTATCACAACACCCGCTTGCGTTGGGACTTGTATTGGACGTATGTCCGGACTAACTAGTGTTCATCCTAGAACAACTGGTGTTGAGGGAGCTCGAGAGGTATAGGTGACCGAACTTGCAGACAAATAGAAACTGGGGAGGAGACCTCCAGCTCACCTTTCACACTCCAGTGTGGTGTGGATTGTGGATGGCGCTCGGATCCTCGTGTCGGCACACGGCAGGCTAGCGAAGAAGGAAGAAGGTAGGAGGTAGGATCCAGCGCTCGGTGTGGTTAAAACGGATTTTCTGTTCCAAGTTTATTGGAGATAGATTAAAAGGAAGTCCAGTTGCATGTAGTCCTGGGTGAGTGAGAAGTGGAGGTGTATGTCCTCGGAGCCTACGCGTTTCGGACGACTATCCGCGTCCTTAAACTTGGCTGTAGTGATTTTTGAAATGAGCGCGCTGTCATTTTATACTTAGTCAGCTGATTCATGCGTGTCATCATCTGAATTGTTTTGGAACGCACAGCCGGAAATGATCCATTTTTACTCGGTCAGCTGTTAAATGATGCGTGTCATCCTCTGTTTTGCGTTGGAACGCAAACCGGCAATGGTCGTGGGTTCCTATGTTATCGGTTGGATCTTTTCCGTAAGTAATAGGATTATTCTAAATCTTTGTCTGCCTAGACAATTGGGATTGTATGATATGTTATGAACTGTTTGTGATAAGTGCTGTATGTTAACAATAATTTTGTTTTGATTTAATTGTGACGTTTCAAATTTTTCAGTGGATATATAACAATCACGGAGTCTGGTTTAGACGTATATCCAGGTCTACAAGAGCTCCCAAAAACCATCATGAACGTTCGTGTTGGCCGTGAGTAATATTGAAACATGAATTTTTACTCGTGTAACCGATGATTTATATGCAAAAGGTTGTGTTTATTTGTTGGTTGTAGCGAGCATCGGGGACCTATCGAGCTGGTCTTGATGGGTTATCAAGTCATGTAAAAGTGGCCATGAGAATGAATTGGGATTGGTGTTGTTACGTGACTGGTGTTGTTTGCCTGAAAATGAGGTATGCATGAAGGCCTCTTAGAATGTGACAGCGTGATCTGCATTGATGATGAGGACCGTGTGGGGAATGTGTAGGAAGGACGCAACTGGATCTACAAGGGAATTAGGAACACGTAAATGAACAACAAGACTGGGTGATATGTGAACTAAAAGGTGTGCATGACAAAAAGCACATGTTATGCATGCATCACTTGGGGGACTTGTACCTCGCATGAATTCGCATGATTGATTCGATTTTAATTTTGTGAGTCGTAACTCTATCCTGATGTTATGTTTATATATGGCTGATATAGCTTCTATATATAGTGATTGTATTTATTAGCTAGTAATATTTGTATGTATGATGACTTTTTAGTATAGATACATTAGTTCTTTTCTTAGGTTTAGGCCTTTTGGATATCTAGTATTGAGTCTATATATCCAGTATGCTTCCCTAAGATGGATTTTGTGTTTTATGTCCCCTCCTCGTTTGCAGGGATGAATTTTTTCTATTGCGTAGCAACGGAAACATTTAATGGATCTATGATGTTGGGAAATGAAGTGCTTAGCGGCATTTGATATGTTTAGAATGTTTTCATTTCTGATATAGCTGAGGTGTTCTAGAATTCTTACTTTAAACTTCCGATTGGTACAGCCTACGTATTTTAAATTGCATTCAGTGCACTCTATGATGTAGATGACGGCTTCAGAATTACAATTGATATAGTTTTGGATATTGAAACTGTCTTTTTTTGTGGAGTCACTGAAAGTTTTGGTAATCTGTACATGGGAGCACACTTTGCATGGGTGCTGCCCACATTTGTAGAAGCCAATAGTCTCTAACCATGTTGTTTTTGGTTTTTCGTTGGCAGTGAATAAGGATGGAGACAAGCTGGTACCTAGGGAGGAAGCTTTCCTTGCCACTATTTTACACCCTCCGGACAACACCGTGCGTAGAGTGTCATCTTCCATAAGAATAGGTAGGTAGTCAGTTATTATTTTTTTGATTTGTGTGAACTGATTACTCTGTTGTAGGATCAACGTTGGTTGGTTGTCCATCTGTTGCGTGTTATAAGTTGAGTTTACTGTTTTGCTACGGTGACCTAGAAGTTGGGGTCTGCTTTTTTTGGTCATAATGTTACTGGCCCGATTGAGTGACCATTTGGGATAACCTCTTTCTTTGAGTCTTGTTTTAATTATTTCTTGTTCTGCTTCAAATTGTTTTTGTGATGTACAGTTCCTTTTAGCACGGTGCATCTCTCCCACCGGAATGGCTTTGATGGTATGCTTGGTATGATTGCTGTTCGCATGTAATATATTGTTAGTTGCCGTGGGTTTTCGGTGTGTTTTGGTCGAGATGTTTTGGCCATTAATACCCGTAAGTTCTAAATCCAAGAAGATGATGTTTGTGACATCAAAGTGGTACGTAAATTTTAGATTGCAGTCATTATTGTTGAGGAATTGTGCGAACTCAGGGATAATGTTGGTGTCTTCTCTCCAGATAATCAATATATCGTCAATATATCTACCGTACCATTCTATGCAGTGACTGTATGTGTTTTCGGTTGAAAAGATATAAAATTGTTCCCACCAAGCCATGACCAAGTTGGCTATTGAGGGGGAGAATTTGGCCCCCATGGATACCCCTTTAAGCTGCAAATAGTATTTTGAATCAAATTGGAAGTAGTTATGTGTTAGGAGAAAATTGAGTACCTCAAGTATGTATAATTGGAAGTGTACATCATATGTACTGTGTTTGGTGAGATGATATTCAAGTGCAACGTGAGCAATTCGATGTGGGATTGAAGTATATAGTGACACGACGTCGCATGTAAGCCAGCTGTATTTTTTGTCCCAACGTTTGTTGAATAGTAGATTTAGGACATGTTTAGTGTCTCTAAGAAAGCCAGGTGTCGTTTGTGCCAATGGTTGTAACAATGTATCTAACCATTCTGAAAGTCTCTCTAAGATCGATCCAATACCTGAAACAATCGGTCTCATAGGTGGAGGGAATAGCTGTTTGTGGATTTTTGGGAGTGCATGGATAATTGGGGTGATTGGTTGATCAATGTAGATAAAGTCCATTTGTTTTTGGTTGATGAACCCACCCTGAAGCCCATCATTGAGTAGTTTTTTCATTGCCAATTGGATTGTTTCTATTGGGTTTTTGTCCAATTTTTTGTAGGTGGTTTCATCCGACAACATGTTTAAAATGGAATTTTTGTAATCTTCTTTGTTTAATACTGTAACGTTGCCCCCTTTATCTGACATTTTGATGATTATTTGTTTGTTATCTTGTAATGATTTTGCTGCTTCTTTGAGTTTGATTGACATGTTCTTTATCGGGCGCTGTCCTTTAAGGTTGTCAGCAAGATGGTGTAGTTCTTTTTCGATGACCATTTGAAACCGATCTACAAGCAAATATCACTACTAATAATACAAGTAATATTGTTGAATAACAAGCCGGTTGACGTATAAAGTATACTCTGATTTTAACTCACTTGCACATTGTACCTTACCTCAAATCCTCATCTGAATAGCTTCAAAGTATCATGACTCAAGAAACTCAAGTTTCTCGCACAGAACTGGCTGAAAAAGTGTTTGGCAATTATGATAAATATACTGAAGAAAACCAAGACATGGAAGACCTCTTTCACAAGCTAGAAAAAAACTTAGCCCAACAAGCTAAAATCTGGTGGGATCTCACCACGTTAAAAAACTATATTGCAAAAGACATGATCCCTAGAGGGTTACGGTTACGCAAAACACCCAGCTTCATCTATACAGAGGACTTTTTAAAGGACTGGAATGAAATCTTATCAACATGCTCGATAAATTTAATGAAATTAATCACTAAACAGGAGGAACTCAAACTCAAAGAATTAGATGTCAACATTGTGGACATAAAGAAATCACTAGAAGTCTTTTCAAACTCACCTTCGTTCACCCTTCTCTACACCAGGACGTCATCAGCCACTGACAAACTTGATCACGCTATTGCAGACATAAAGAAAAACAAATTTCAAAGAGACATCAAAGATTATTCATGCAACGAAGTTTATAACTGGAGCCACAAAACAAGGAATTACAACAGACCGAGACCAATCCTAAAAAGAAGAAACCAGACTCACAAACAAATCAGGGATCTACCAAACAGAGTCAGTTTTAGCTCCACAGAACCAGATTCTGCCGATGGTTTCTCAGAAGACGATAACATTCGAACACATCCACACGCCAACTTTAGATCAGACAACAATATGTTCCAGTCAAAAAACGGGGAAGGAGGGGCGGCAGAAAACATAAGTCGATCAAACACAGAACAGAACCGCCGCCTCCGCTCAAGGAAATTCCAACAACATTAACTACTAATGTCACCAATCTTTCCTCCATACCTCTAACTGTGGAACAAAATGAAGTCCTATCTCTAGGCCTAAACTATGCCCCCAAGAAAAACTTCAACCTCTTCAAAACCATACTTGATATCAATAAATTCATCCGTAATTTGACAGTCAAAAGGCATTTTTTCATTCAACACGAACCAAAACCAGAAGATTCCAGCACACTAACATCATCCTCAACTTCAGATACTGAAGTTCAGGCACAATCATTGCCCGAATTGACGGTTCAGCCATCAAATTTCTCATTTGAAGAACTCACAACGATAGTTAGCCTTGATCATATGAGGAATGAAACGCCAAATCAAACAGTAACTACAGCTCCCAATTTCAAAACATCAAACCCCAAATTTTACCCCACCAGCTCACGTACAGATTCCATGGATCGGTTTCAAATGGTCATCGAAAAAGAACTACACCATCTTGCTGACAACCTTAAAGGACAGCGCCCGATAAAGAACATGTCAATCAAACTCAAAGAAGCAGCAAAATCATTACAAGATAACAAACAAATAATCATCAAAATGTCAGATAAAGGGGGCAACGTTACAGTATTAAACAAAGAAGATTACAAAAATTCCATTTTAAACATGTTGTCGGATGAAACCACCTACAAAAAATTGGACAAAAACCCAATAGAAACAATCCAATTGGCAATGAAAAAACTACTCAATGATGGGCTTCAGGGTGGGTTCATCAACCAAAAACAAATGGACTTTATCTACATTGATCAACCAATCACCCCAATTATCCATGCACTCCCAAAAATCCACAAACAGCTATTCCCTCCACCTATGAGACCGATTGTTTCAGGTATTGGATCGATCTTAGAGAGACTTTCAGAATGGTTAGATACATTGTTACAACCATTGGCACAAACGACACCTGGCTTTCTTAGAGACACTAAACATGTCCTAAATCTACTATTCAACAAACGTTGGGACAAAAAATACAGCTGGCTTACATGCGACGTCGTGTCACTATATACTTCAATCCCACATCGAATTGCTCACGTTGCACTTGAATATCATCTCACCAAACACAGTACATATGATGTACACTTCCAATTATACATACTTGAGGTACTCAATTTTCTCCTAACACATAACTACTTCCAATTTGATTCAAAATACTATTTGCAGCTTAAAGGGGTATCCATGGGGGCCAAATTCTCCCCCTCAATAGCCAACTTGGTCATGGCTTGGTGGGAACAATTTTATATCTTTTCAACCGAAAACACATACAGTCACTGCATAGAATGGTACGGTAGATATATTGACGATATATTGATTATCTGGAGAGAAGACACCAACATTATCCCTGAGTTCGCACAATTCCTCAACAATAATGACTGCAATCTAAAATTTACGTACCACTTTGATGTCACAAACATCATCTTCTTGGATTTAGAACTTACGGGTATTAATGGCCAAAACATCTCGACCAAAACACACCGAAAACCCACGGCAACTAACAATATATTACATGCGAACAGCAATCATACCAAGCATACCATCAAAGCCATTCCGGTGGGAGAGATGCACCGTGCTAAAAGGAACTGTACATCACAAAAACAATTTGAAGCAGAACAAGAAATAATTAAAACAAGACTCAAAGAAAGAGGTTATCCCAAATGGTCACTCAATCGGGCCAGTAACATTATGACCAAAAAAAGCAGACCCCAACTTCTAGGTCACCGTAGCAAAACAGTAAACTCAACTTATAACACGCAACAGATGGACAACCAACCAACGTTGATCCTACAACAGAGTAATCAGTTCACACAAATCAAAAAAATAATAACTGACTACCTACCTATTCTTATGGAAGATGACACTCTACGCACGGTGTTGTCCGGAGGGTGTAAAATAGTGGCAAGGAAAGCTTCCTCCCTAGGTACCAGCTTGTCTCCATCCTTATTCACTGCCAACGAAAAACCAAAAACAACATGGTTAGAGACTATTGGCTTCTACAAATGTGGGCAGCACCCATGCAAAGTGTGCTCCCATGTACAGATTACCAAAACTTTCAGTGACTCCACAAAAAAAGACAGTTTCAATATCCAAAACTATATCAATTGTAATTCTGAAGCCGTCATCTACATCATAGAGTGCACTGAATGCAATTTAAAATACGTAGGCTGTACCAATCGGAAGTTTAAAGTAAGAATTCTAGAACACCTCAGCTATATCAGAAATGAAAACATTCTAAACATATCAAATGCCGCTAAGCACTTCATTTCCCAACATCATAGATCCATTAAATGTTTCCGTTGCTACGCAATAGAAAAAATTCATCCCTGCAAACGAGGAGGGGACATAAAACACAAAATCCATCTTAGGGAAGCATACTGGATATATAGACTCAATACTAGATATCCAAAAGGCCTAAACCTAAGAAAAGAACTAATGTATCTATACTAAAAAGTCATCATACATACAAATATTACTAGCTAATAAATACAATCACTATATATAGAAGCTATATCAGCCATATATAAACATAACATCAGGATAGAGTTACGACTCACAAAATTAAAATCGAATCAATCATGCGAATTCATGCGAGGTACAAGTCCCCCAAGTGATGCATGCATAACATGTGCTTTTTGTCATGCACACCTTTTAGTTCACATATCACCCAGTCTTGTTGTTCATTTACGTGTTCCTAATTCCCTTGTAGATCCAGTTGCGTCCTTCCTACACATTCCCCACACGGTCCTCATCATCAATGCAGATCACGCTGTCACATTCTAAGAGGCCTTCATGCATACCTCATTTTCAGGCAAACAACACCAGTCACGTAACAACACCAATCCCAATTCATTCTCATGGCCACTTTTACATGACTTGATAACCCATCAAGACCAGCTCGATAGGTCCCCGATGCTCGCTACAACCAACAAATAAACACAACCTTTTGCATATAAATCATCGGTTACACGAGTAAAAATTCATGTTTCAATATTACTCACGGCCAACACGAACGTTCATGATGGTTTTTGGGAGCTCTTGTAGACCTGGATATACGTCTAAACCAGACTCCGTGATTGTTATATATCCACTGAAAAATTTGAAACGTCACAATTAAATCAAAACAAAATTATTGTTAACATACAGCACTTATCACAAACAGTTCATAACATATCATACAATCCCAATTGTCTAGGCAGACAAAGATTTAGAATAATCCTATTACTTACGGAAAAGATCCAACCGATAACATAGGAACCCACGACCATTGCCGGTTTGCGTTCCAACGCAAAACAGAGGATGACACGCATCATTTAACAGCTGACCGAGTAAAAATGGATCATTTCCGGCTGTGCGTTCCAAAACAATTCAGATGATGACACGCATGAATCAGCTGACTAAGTATAAAATGACAGCGCGCTCATTTCAAAAATCACTACAGCCAAGTTTAAGGACGCGGATAGTCGTCCGAAACGCGTAGGCTCCGAGGACATACACCTCCACTTCTCACTCACCCAGGACTACATGCAACTGGACTTCCTTTTAATCTATCTCCAATAAACTTGGAACAGAAAATCCGTTTTAACCACACCGAGCGCTGGATCCTACCTCCTACCTTCTTCCTATGTAACTATGTAACAGTGTAGCGGCTGTGCTGCAGTACTGCAGCTCCCTCTCCTATTCAACGGAATAGTAGCAGAGCTACAGTAACCCAGTAGGGCCGTTACACTGTGACCAGAGCCATATGCTTCCAAGAAAACAAACCCCTATATTTCTGTATGTGAGAAAACCTTCTCAGACTCTCGGCTCCATAGCATAGCTGTTTTGGCTACTATGGCTGTAGTAACAGTAATGGATTTAGGATCTGGAGGTGTCTAACCCTACTTCCTAAGACTAGAAATTAAGACTTAGATTTAATTGACGGGGAGATGAAACAGTAAATATATCTGGAAAGGCGGAACAAGAAGAAAATGTTGAGGATTTGTGAAGAAGTATATCACCTTTTTAAGTAAGTACTATGTCAAGTTTATTTTTAAAATTCTATGAAACTGCTCAAACATTGAGATGTCCCAACTATTAGAAGAAGTAAGTACTTACAGTATGGTGTGATCATGAGTAGTGATGGATTACACATAATGCCTGTAGGTGTATACTGATAAGTAACTGGTAATAACAGAACCTCTGACCGTCTTATATGTGCAGGATGATAAGAATAGTTATAACTAAGCGTAAGATCTTGTCCTCAGAAATGAGGTGGAACAGTCACTTTAGGAGAAGATCCTATTATGGAGAAACATAGCTACCAGGTAGTTTGTCACATCTTTTAAGCCAAATTTGATTAAGTCATGGGTGAAATTATCATAGTAGATGATCAGCTTTGTCAGAAAGCCCCATTTGTAATTGGTTTTTTGGTCGTGCCCTGGTCTCCTCTTAAAGGGCCAGCGCACATACCACTATTTCATTCCCTAACCTATCCCTGTCCATCCTGCCCTACTTAAACACACTCTGCCCACCGTCCTGTGCCTGAGCATTGTTGTGGTATTCCCATGTTAGTCTTAACAAATGGTCCCTTAGTTGTATCCTGCCCCCAGTATTCCCGTATCCTGCCTCCCAAATCCTGTATCCTGCTGTGCTTGTTACTGAGCTGAAGTTTTTTGTTGGAGTCGTGTGTGTCTCATCTGGCACGTCCAGTGTCATCTGCCATGTCCAGTGTCTTATGCCACACCTAGCATCACCTGTGCCAAGTGTCCGCTACACCACGTGTCTGCTACTCCGAGTATCTGCTTGATCATCTTTCCAGGTACTCTTACCCTAGAGACTGTTATTGACTGTCGTTTGGCCAGCTGCTACTCTGCTACCGCGGAGCAGCCTAGTGGGTCCACATACCCCACAGGCATGACAGTACACTCAGGTCATGGATCAAGCTGGTCAGCACAAGACTACGACATTATTCCAGATGATGCAATCAGATATGCGAGACCGCCGAGCACAGCAGGATAAGCTACTACAGGCTCTGAACTCCATTGTGAATCGTTTGGATCTTCCTACTACAACCGCCACGGTTCCTTTTCCTGCTGCTCCTCCTGTCAGTGCTGGTTACGCAATCTCTGTGCCGCTACTACGGGGATGCAAAGACCTGCAGAGGCTTTCTTAACCAATGCCAGATTCACTTCAGGTTGCATGCAAGTCTGTTTCCTTCTGATGTGACCAGGGTCACTTTCATCGTCTCCCTCCTTTCTGGCAAGGCCATGGCATGGGCTAATCCTACCTGGGAATGTGAGGGTCTGGAGACCTCCAATTTAGTTGTTCCTACAAACATTTCACACTGTTTTTGAGGGACTTGGCCGGTCATTGTCTGCCACTGCATCTCATCTGACCCACCATCAAGGAGAGACGACGGTTGGAGAATATGCGAGCCAGTTCCGTACACTGGCAGCGGAACTTGCGTGGAAAAATGAGGCCTTAGTTGCTACCTTCTGGCAAGGAATTTCTCCACAATTTAAAGATGAGCTTGCAGAATGCAGTCCACCTGAAGAACCCATGCAGGTGGACCAACTCAAATTGTCCGAGTAGGATAGACAGCGTAGACGCATTTCTGGGCTGTGTCTGCATTGAAGCCACGGAGGCCATTTTGTGCATAAATGTCCACAGAAGCTGTGAAACTCCAGCACCTAGGGTTGGTTGGAGAAACAACCCTAGGTGGAACAATGCCAAATCCTCTCCCAAACTGTCTATTCCAGTGACCATCGTCTCTGTTGAGAAATCACATGTCTCTGCCTATCTGAATTCCGGAGCAGCTGCAAGCTTTATTCAGCAGGATAAAGTAGATTGTCTCCATTTCCCCACGGTACCTCTGGAGAGACCCCTGGCAGTCGTCTCTGTGAATGGGCAACCACTGCCCGATCCTATACTGTTCATGACAGAACCGCTGAGACTGCAAGTCGGAATCCTCCACGTGGAGCAGATTACCTTCTTCATCTTGCTCAATATCAACCCTATTCTGCTTGGCCTGCCTTAGCTTCATCTACATGCTCCGGTTCTCGACTGGAATTCCAGAGAGGTCCTCCAATGGGGATCCACGTGTCTCCACTGCTGTCTACCACAGGTTCGTCCTATCCTGCCTCCACTGCCTCAGCCACTCTCTGGACTATCCACACACTATAGCAGCTTCACAGATGTCTTTAGTAAAAAGGAGGCAGAGGTTCTTCCTCCCCATCATTACTACGATTGCCCTATTGAACTGCTCCCAAATGTCTCACCTCCTCGTGGATGGGTTTATCCTCTCTCCTTGCCTAAAATACAAGCCATGTCGGCTTATGTCAAGAAAAACCTTGAGAGGGGGTTCATCCATAAATCTTCTTCTCTGGCCGGAGCCGGTTTCTTTTTTGTTAAGAAAAAGGATGGATCTCTTCGACCCTGTATTCTTTACCATGGTCTAAACCAGATCACAGTCAAGAACAAGCATCCCTTGCCGCTAATATCCGACACTACGAGTATCTCTTGATGCCCTTTGGTCTGTGTAACGCTCCAAATGTATTTCAGGAATTCGTGAATGACATTTTCCGGGATCTCCTCTATGTCTGTGTGGTGGTATATTTGGATGACATCCTGATCTACTTTCCAGATCTGACGACACATCAGAAGCATGTCTGCCAAGTCCTGTTGCGGTTAAGGTAGAATCATCTATACGCTAAACTTGAGAAATGCCTGTTTGAGTAGAATTCCCAGCCCTTCCCGGGCTGCATTGTCTCCGATCGTTGACTCAGCGTGGATGCAGAGAATGTGAAGTTCATCTTGGAGTGGCCACGTCCTCAGGGCCTTCGGGTTGTAGAGCAATTTCTGGGATTCACAAATTTCTACTGGCAATTGATCCCAAACTTCTCGTCGCTGACTGCTCCTATCCCTGCCCTTACTAAGAAGGGAGTGAACACCAAAGTGTGGACCCCGGAGGCAGAGTCAGCATTTGCCAGTCCCAAGAGTGCCTTCAATTCAGCCTCAATTCTTCACCATCCTGACGTATCTCGACAGTTCTCTCTAGAGGTTGACACTTCTTCCATTGGTGTGGGAGCACTTCTGTTCCAGAAAAACTCCAAGGTTAAAGCAGTGGTGTATGACTACTACTCAAAACTATTCTCTCCTGCAGAGTGCAAATACTACATTGGGGATCGGGATTTACTGGTTGTCAAGTTGGCCTTGGAGGAATGGAGACATTTGCCGGAGGGCGCCATACACCCTATCATCATTTATACAGACAACAAGAATCTCACCTACCTCCAGTCTGCTCAACTATTGAATCCTTGTCAAGCCTTCCGTCCCGCAGACAAGAATGTGGCGGCCAATGCTCTATCTCGGTCGTTTGAGACAGATGACTCTGAGGAGACTCCTTAATATATTATAGATCCTTCCAGGGTTATTGCCGTCGCTCCTCTACAAATTAAAGAAATTCCCAGAGGCATGACCTTTGTTCTTCTTGCAGACAGGAATAAGATTCTCCGCTGGGGACACGGTTCCAAGATGGCTGGGCACTCAGGTGCTCATAAGACTCGGAACTTTATTCCTCGTCCACACTGCCTAAGGATGTTGTGGACTTTGTCTCCTCATGTACTAACAGTGCCTCTAATAAATCTGCTCATTCCACACCTACTGGTTAGCTCTAACCCCTGCTGTGCCTGATCCCCCCTGGCAACATATTGCAATGGACTTCATTAAAGACCTTCCTCCATCGGCTGGATGCACTACTGTCTGGGCGGTGGTGGATCGCTTTTCTAAGATGGCACATTTCATCCTACTAACTGGCCATCCTTCTGCTCCTCATCTGGCAAATCTATTCATACAGTATATCTTCCATCTGCACGGACTGCCTCTCAATATCGTGTCTGATCGGTGTGTACAATTTATCTTAAAATTCTGGGGAGCCCTCTGTAAACTCCTTGATGTGAAATTTGACTATTCCTCTGTATATCATCCTCAGTCTAATGGCCAAGTTGAGAGAATTAATCAAGTATTGTGGAATTACCTTTGTCATTTTATTTCTGTTCAACATGACAACTGGCTTCAGCTTCTTCCTTGGGCTGAATTCCCCTACAACAACCACATGAGTGCATATACTGTTTCTACCCCATTCTTCTTTATATACAGCCAATATCCATGTGTTCCTCTTCATTTGGAGACTTTCTTAATATCTGGCAGCAGACCAATTCCTCTATCCTACAGGCGGTTGACTGCATGAAGAGAAATACGGAAAGGAAAAGAAGAAGCCATCGTTTTTTTCGCGGAACCAAAGTGTGGTTACAATCTAAGAACATTTGTGTAATGACGGGGTAAGGAGACAGACAGGTGAGCCCTAATCTACCCACCACTCAGTACCTGCCTACTTGCACGACCCGTCCTAGGCGACGGCGTACAACTGGGCGACGGTCCCTATGCTCAATTTGTGCACGAGAGACAAACAGACAAGTGTACACAGAAGCTAAGGGAAATGGGGCAGTTGCCCACAGCAACACCGTGAGCAACAAGAGTAGTGAACAAGCCGAGTCAAGCCAGGAGTGTACGAGGTACCAAAAGCAGAGCAGGAGCGTAGTCAGTAAAGCCAGGGTCAATATGAAGCTGAGGTCAATAGTAATAGCTGGAACAGCAGAGCCAGGAAACAAGAGAGAGTCACAGGCAAAGACAAGAAGCAAATGAAGGTATACATAGACCGAGGGCGGGAGCTAGAACCGTCTGGCTAGGCTGTGATAGGTTCTCCCACTCCTCAGCCTACCAGCCTGAGTGGTAGCAGATCGAGACACTCTATCAGACATAGGAGCAGATGCAGACTGATTAACCATTGGCGTCGACAGAGAAGCTGTGTCTGGCAGATCCTTTACAGTACCCCCCTTTTATGAGGGGCCACTGGACCCTTCCTAGGTGGACCTGGCTTATTGGGGAACCGAAGATGGAACCTCCTGAGCAATACCCCAGCGTGAACATCCCGAGCGGGTCCCCAAGTCCTCTCCTCAGGCCCGTATCCTCTCCAATGGACCAGGTACTGGAGGGAACCTTGGACCATCCTGCTGTCCACAATTTTGGCCACCTCGAATTCTACCCCTTCAGGGGTGAGAACAGGGACCGGAGATTTCCTTGAGGTAACCAAGGACGGGGAGCAGCGTTTCAGGAGGGAGGCATGAAACACATCGTGTATTTGAAAAGACGGGGGTAACTCCAGCCGGAAGGAGACAGGGTTAAGGACCTCAATGACCTTTTATGGCCCTATAAACCGGGGAGCAAATTTTTGGGACGGAACCTTAAGGCGCAAATTTTTTGAAGACTGCCACACCAGATCCCCGACCACAAACAAGTGGTTAGCAGAACGTCTTCTATCTGCCTGAGTCTTTTGTATGCTCTGGGATGCCTCTAGGTTTTTCTGAACCTGGGCCCAGACTGTGCACAGTTCCCGATGAACGACATCTACCTCTGGATTGTTGGAACCACCAGGTGAAACGGAGGAGACCCATGGATTAAACCCAAAATTACAGAAAAAGGGGGAGACCCCTGACGAGTTACTGACACGGTTATTAAGGACAAATTCGGCGAGGGGAATGAAGGAGACCCAATCATATTTACAGTCAGAGATAAAACACCTTAAATATTGTTCTAAAGACTGATTAGTCCTCTCAGTTTGGCCATTAGTTTCAGGATGGAAGGCCGAGGAGAAGGAAAGATCAATCTTCAACTTTTTACATAAAGCGTTCCAAAACAATGAAACAAATTGTACCCCTCTGTCAGAAACAATATTGACAGGAACCCCATGGAGACGCAGGATGTGTTTGATAAACAAGGTAGCCAACGTTTTGGCATTGGGTAGTTTCTTGAGGGGCACAAAGTGGCACATCTTACTGAAGCGGTCTACTACAACCCACACCACGACTTGCCTTGAGATGGAGGCAGATCGGTGATAAAATCCATGTAGATATGGGTCCAAGGTCTCTGGGGAATGGGCAAAGAACATAGTAAGCCGCTGGTCGGCACTGGATTCTAGGAAGACCAAATTCTTGTGGTCGGTAAGGACCGTTACCTGGTGCCTAGCCCCTCCAAGAAGTGGCGCCACTCTTCAAATGCCCATTTAATGGCAAAGAGTTTGCGGTTGCCCACGTCATAGTTACTCTCAGTGGGCGAGAACTTCCTGGAGAAGTAGGCACAGGGACGGAGATGGGTGAGAGACCTGGTACCCTGGGACAAGACAGCACCCACTCCCACCTCGGAGGCGTCAACCTCCATGATGAATGGCTCAATTTGGTTAGGCTGAACCAGCAATGGGGCAGAGATAAAGCGCTTCTTAAGGATCTCAAAAGCCTGGACAGCCTCCGGAGGCCAGTGGAAGAGATCAGCACCTACGCGAGTAAGATCCGTAAGAGGCTTAGCGATGACCAAGAAGTTAGCAATAAATCTCCTGTAATAATTAGCAAACCCCAGGAAGCACTGTAACGCCTTCAGGGAGGCAGGTTGGACCCATTCAGCCACAGCCTGAACCTTGGCAGGGTCCATGTGGAATTCATTAGGAGTGAGGATTTGACCCAAAAATGGTTTCTCCTGCACCCCAAACACACATTTTTAGGATTTAGCAAAGAGTTTGTTTTCCCGAAGGGCCTGGAGCACCTTCCTGACATGCTCAATGTGGGAGGACCAGTCCTTGGAAAACACAAGTATGTCATCAAGGTACCCTACAAGAAATACCCCCAGGTAGTCTCTTAAAATATAATTTATAAAATTCTGGAAGACCGCAGGAGCATTACACAACCCAAAGGGCATGACGAGGTATTCAAAATGACCTTCGGGCGTGTTAAACGCAGTCTTCCACTCATCCCCTTCTCTGATGCGGATAAGGTTATAAGCCAACCGAAGATCAAACTTAAAGAACCATTGGGCCCCTGAACCTGATTGAAGAGGTCAGGAATCAAAGGAAGGGGATACTGGTTCCTTACAGTGACCTTATTCAAGTTTTGGTAATCGATGCATGGCCTAAGACCAACATCCTTCTTCCCTACGAAGAAGAAGCCAGCACCTACCGGAGAAGTGGAGGGGCGAATTTAACCCTTGGCTAGGCTTTCCTGGATATATTCTCTCATGGCTTCACGTTCGGGACGAGAGAGATTAAATATCCTACCCTTAGGGAGCTTAGCTCCTGGTGCCAAATCGATTGCGCAATCGTATTCTCTATGAGGAGGTAACACTTCGGAGGCCTTTTTAAAAAAAACATCAGCAAAGTCCTGAATAAACTCAGGTAGAGTGTTCACCTCCTCAGGGAGAGAAATAAAATTAACAGAAAAACAGGACGTCATGCATTCATTACCCCATTTAGTAAGATCCCCAGTACTACAGTTAAACGTGGGAATATGCATCTGCAACCAGGGAAGGCCTAAAACCAAATCGGATGATAATCCCTGCATCACCAGTACAAAACACTGCTCCAAATGAATGGAGCCAACAATGAGTTTAAAAACAGGGGTATGCTGCGTAAAATAACCATTAGAAAGTGGAGTGGAGTCGATACCCACTACCGGGACAGGTTTTGGCAAATCAATCAATGGCATAGCTAGAGACATAGCAAATTCCACAGACATAATATTAGCAGAAGACCCTGAATCCACGAAGGCACTGCCGGTGGCAGACCTACCCTCAAAAGAGACCTGAAAGGGAAGCAAGATCTTATTAGGTTTCATATTTACGGGAAATACCTGTGCGCCCAAGCAACCTCCCAGATGGTCACTTAGGCGCGGAAGTTTTCCGGCTGCTTATTCTTACGCCTAGGACAGTTGTTCACTTGATGCTTGTCATCCCCACAGTAGAAGCAGAGACCATTCTTCTTGCGGAGCTCTCTACGTTGTCCGGGAGACACGGAGGCCCCGAGTTGCATTAGTTCATCCGAGTTTTCCGTGGAAGAACGAAGCAACGGAAACTCGGGAGCTATCATGGGGGAGCCAGAGGAGAAGGCACAAAAACTTTCAAGTCGTGGTTCCCTGTGACGTCGGTCAAGATGTACCGCTAAAGCCATAACCTGATCTAGAGAGTCAGAAGAGGGATAGCTAACTAACAGGTCTTTCAGGGCGTTCGACAGACCCAATGTAAACTGGCACCTCAAGGCAGGGTCATTCCAGCGAGAAGCTACACCACTTCCTAAAGTCAGAACAGTTATTCATGGCTAATTACGAATTAGCCATGAATAAGAGCACAGATCGTGCTCGAAACGCGTAGGCTTCTATTTATTTGCCATTCTAACCACCTTGTTACTCTTCCTGTGTTCGATATTAATTGTTCACATCGAATAAAAGTGGAAACCGTGTTTCCCCACATATATTATACATCGCTGGATCCTTTCCTTCTTTCTCCAGTAAAAGTTTTCTACCTGGTTGTCTGGAAGGGTTTGGTCCTGAGGAGAGATTATGGGAACCTGAAGAGAACACTAATGCTCCTGCGCTCTTCCAGAGTTTCCATCTGCTCTCTGGTTCTAATTACGAATTAGCCATGAATAAGAGCACAGATCGTGCTCGAAACGCGTAGGCTTCTATTTATTTGCCATTCTAACCACCTTGTTACTCTTCCTGTGTTCGCTATTAATTGTTCACATCGAATAAAAGTGGAAACCGTGTTTCCCCACATATATTATACATCGCTGGATCCTTTCCTTCTTTCTCCAGTAAAAGTTTTCTACCTGGTTGTCTGGAAGGGTTTGGTCCTGAGGAGAGATTATGGGAACCTGAAGAGAACACTAATGCTCCTGCGCTCTTCCAGAGTTTCCATCTGCTCTCTGGTTCTAAGAAGAGGGGGCGTAAAGGTGAGTATTGTAACACTAGCGGCTGCCGTTCGCCGCTATCCGGCTTCCCATGGCAGCCACCAGTTTAAGCCACCTCTATGCTGGCGTTCTCCCGGCGCCGCCCTGGAGACGCCAGCAAGTACTGCTTCTCCCTGCTGCTCATTCCCGTAGGGTGCGCGCACGCCCTGGTCTCCTCTAAAGTGCCATCGCGCGCACCACTATTTAATTCCCTAACTTATCCCTGTCCATCATGCCCTACTTAAATCTGCCCTACCCACCTTCCTGTGCCTGAGCGTTGTTGTTGCATTCACATGTTAGTCTAAGCAAATGGTCGCTTAATTGTATCCTGTTCCCAGTGTTCCCTTATCCTGCTTCTCATATCCTGCATCCTGTTGCTGTGTTTGTTCCTGAGCCGAAGTCTATTGTTGAAGTCGTTTGTGTCTCATCTGCCATGTCTAGTGTCATTGTCCACGTCCTGTGTCATCTGCCACATTCAGTGTCTTCTGCCACGCCTAGCATCATCTGTGCCAAGTGTCTGCTACACCACATGTCTGCTACTCCGAGTATCTGCCGGATCATCTTTCCAGGTACTCTTACCCTAGACTGTTATAGACTGTCATTTGGTCAGCTGCTATTCCGCTACGGCGGAGCAGCCTAGTGGGTCCACATACCCGAGAGGTGTGACATGTGGGTATATTTCTTTTTATATTTTTATGTTTTTTTTTTTTATTTTGTTATACTTTACCTTTGTTTTAATTTTTTTTATTGTCATTGTATTGAAATTTTGTGGATGGCTTATTTTATCCATCTTTCCATATTTACAGATCCAAAAGTAGACATGAGCAAATTTCCATAAATTTTGCATTGAATAACAAGTCTCCCGATTGCCCTGTCTGACTCTCTAATGTCTTTTAGGACTTTATCCAACTTGGCCCTTTGCGGGGAACTCACAACAGCATTAAAATAGCAGAAAACATAACTTTATGCCCCCATATAGAAGTTAGGCCACCAGTTTGTAGCCCCATAAATTTAGTGTCCTCTGTAGATAGTGCCACACAGCCACCCCCAGGTAGTTCCATGGAGCCCCCCTCCATGGTAGTGCCACACAGTTCACCCTCCTAGGTAGTGCCACACAGCTCCCCCTCCCAGGTAGTGCCACACAGTCCCCTCCTCCCAGGTAGTGCCACACAGCCCCCAACTCCCAGATAGTGCTACACAGCCCACACATCCCAGGTAGTGCCAAACATCCCCCACATCCAAGGTAGTGCCACACAGCCCACCTCCGACTTAGTGCCACACAGCCCCCTCCTCCCATATAGCGCCACACAGCCCTCTCCCTGGTAGTGCCACACAGCCCTCTCCATGTTATTGCCACACAGCCACCCTCCCTGGTAGTACCACACAGCCTCCCTCCCTGTTGGGTTTCCCTCTAGGAGTGGAATCCCCAGCCAGAGCATTGCCGATGCTCTGGCTGGGGATTCCGCTTCAGGAAAAAACCCTAACGTCACTGTTCATATATGGAACGTGTTGTCAGGGGAAATCCCAGAGCCATAGTTCCAGGCACAGCACTACTAGCACTCTGCCTGAGACTCCTGCTCTGCTCCTGACATCACGGTCCATATATGGATAGCGATGTCCGGAGCAGAGCTGAAGTACCGGGCAGAGCGCTAGCAAAGGCTCTGCTCCGGTACTCTAGCTCTGGGGAAGCCCCTGACATCACAGTCCTTATACGGCTAGTGATGTCTGGGGCAACCCCAGAGCCAAAGTCCCGGGCAGAGCGCTACTAGTGCTCTGCCTGGGACTCCTTCTCCCCTCCTGACATCACTGTCCATATATGGACAGTGATGTCAGAAGCTTCCTCAGAGACGGAGTTCCAGAGCAGAGCCTTTTGTAGCGCTCTGCCTGGGACTCCTTCTTTTCCTCTGACATCACTGTCCATATATGGACAGTGATGTCAGAGGCTTCCCCAAAGACCGAGTCCCGGAGCAGAGCCGCTTGCAGCGCTCTGCCTAGGACACTGCTCTGCTCCTGACTTCACTGTCCATATATGGACAGTGATGTCAGGGACTACCCCAGAGACAGAGTCCCGGAGCAGATCCGCTAGCACTCTGCTTGGTACTCCTTCTCTCCTCCTGACATCACTATCCATATATGGACAGTGATGCCGTGACGACGACAGCACCCGGTGACAGAGTGGGCCTCCCAATCCCATTTTACCTATTTGTGCCCCACAAACCCTGAAACTTTTGAGAAATTCAGATCTAATAAGAATAATTCAGAATCAATTGTTCATCTCTATTTAAAAATATTTCAATGCTACCGTGCGCTTTACACTTACTGCTGTACTGTACTGCATAGTATATGCAAGCATGGAATTTACACTCTCTGTACTATATTTCATCTTGCTTCAAATAGTTCTCAATAAAAGAAATGTATTCATTAGCAAAATGAAAATTAATATAGGTATGACGATAAAATAAACAAAAATTTTAAAAATAAAATGTTATTTGACTGGTGAGGAAGGATTTGTTTTCCTTGTGTAAAGCAAAAATGACCACATTCACCAAGAAATATTTATTTGTCTTGGACATTTGTTTTTGGACATGTTTTTTTTTTGTTTTTTAGATTGAACACACAAAATGATGTCGTCACTAGATCATAAAACTCAGTTGAATTGCTGAACGAATTCAATAACATCTCCATGTAGTCACCATGAGATCACATATAAATATAATTGTACATCGATAACAGGCATATACCAGCTCCAGGCTCTTCTTCTTACCATAACAGATATCTTTATTTCTGCTTTGTGATTGGATAGGTTTCTACACTTTACATTTATATAATGCGTTCCTGACATGTAGGATAGCATTCATCCAGACAAGGAACAAATCCTTCCAATATTGTAGAGATATCTCAGCAACATGGGTGAGAAGATCTGCTTCCTCCTCCTGCTATTTGTAGCGGCACCTGTGACAGGTGTATCGCTATCTCCATCATTACAGGTAAGATTCATAACAGACTTATTTCTCTACATTAGAATAATATCCTCTCATATGTCCTAAAAGTCTCCCTTCCGTTCCCAATTTTATTTTTTAAAATTTAACAAATTTGGACGACATTGGAAGACAGTAGAGACATTTAGGTTTATTCAACTGATATCAGGAGATTTTGGATAGGAAGAAGAATCTACCCTTCAGTGTCATCCCTGGGACATTCAGCACCATTCAATGGAAAACACTCGACTCTGAATAATATTAAATAATAAAATCCAATAATCTAGTATTTCATGTTGTCTAAACACAAATGTTTTTTTATTTGAGTTTTTGGAAGGATCTCTAATGCTTCTCTTCTTCTCAAGCGTTATTAACTCCTCCATTACTCCACAGCTTCTTATTCTGCAACTTTTATCTTCGCAAATTCTTAACTAGTGAATGACCAAGCAATGGATTTTCTCTTATTATTATTATTATTAGACTTTTGTTTATACTAGATGAACTGTTTATGATGAGGATTGTAGTACATCCAAATCCCCCATGTAATTAGTAAAAAAAAAATTGTTTTCTCACATCACAATTTTTGGGCATAGATTAGTTTCTATGAAAATATAGTGAAGTATTAGTAATAATTATAAATATTTCTTCTACAGCTTCCCATACCTGGCCTAAAAGAACATGGTAAGAGCTTTTTCACTGGGTTTTTCTATGCCTAAGTCTCCTATACTGTTTAAATATTTCTTTAGTCTCTGATTTTATATTTATTAAACGAATGAACTGATATGTAACTTTAAAGATAACTGGATAGGACATGTTCACATCTCCGTCACAGATCCAGCAGAGCGTACCAGAAACAATAGCACAGCATGCTGCGGTATTGTTTCTGGCAAAACTGGCTTTAACACTAAGTTCTAGTAATGCCAAACCATCTCTAGTGCCACTAGTACACAACAATATCTACAGCTGCCAAAATCTGGAGAACCACATGCAGGCACCCTTGAACACGTCATGTGGCTCTTAAGCCACTGGTTGAGGAGCAGAACCCTAGTCTTTGATCAAAATGAAGGCACCATAAACATTATGACCATGATAAAGGTCATTGACATCAATAGCTTGCAGGTCCAAATTCTATCATTACTCAAAATATACTTCCTCCAAACTTCTTCTGACCATCAGAACTTGAGTCTTTTCTCAAAGTCAAAGCCTTGGTTAACCTTCAGTGGTTATTTTAATCATCAAAACATTTCTCATTTACTACAACAGAAAATACATTAAATGGGGTCAGGAAAATTTCAAGGTCTGGCCCAGTTAACATTACATTATATTCTTCTCCAGGGGAGGATGGAGACAGCAGAGGGTCCCTTTGCAAGTAGAGTAAATGGGCCTCTTGCTCACTAATAGCTCATTATAGAGCAACCCCTTATGTCTCACGAAAAATCCACTACTAATTGTGAGATACGAAATTCATTAGCTCAAACCCTTACATGCAAACTAATAGACTCTAGACTCTGTAGAACTTGCACATATGTAATGTCCGCCAATGATAAATAGTTTTGGGCATTTAAAGTCTTGTGCTGCAATATTAAACAGATTATCTGCCGAAAAATCTGATTTCTAATGCAACCCTAGGATAATGATAAGACAATGATATTAAAAAAATAACAAGAAAAATAGGATAAGGTTCTTGGGATCCGTATTGACTGGGAGTCAGTTGATAAACATATTGGGGAACTTTCACTAAATCACAATCAACGATTAATTTGTTTTATGATTAATCGTAGACTTTATTATACACCAAAGCTTTTAAAGGTCATGGGGTTAAGGAATTACCATAACTGTCAGAAATGTGGAATACACTTTAATTTTGATACTATTTTCTTTTTTCTTTTATGTAATACGGAGTACTTTGGTATAATTCAGCAATAATAAAAAATATATTGGAGAAAAGACAATGTAAATATTCTCACATTGAATAGTAGAATTACAGATAATACAAGAATGACAACAACCAGTAGTATTAAGTTATTAAGATATAAAAAGTAAACCGTTGAAGATAAAAGTATTATACCAGAATACCACATCCTTATAATTACAATATTTACAGAAATTAAGAATAAGGAAGAGGACCCAGGAACCTTTGGCAGGATAATTGAAGCCAATAAAGGTAACATCATATTAATAATGTTTACCAGTAAATAGAAGTGACACGTTACCTATATTTTGATCCTATGCTTATGTAATAATTTCAGTGATGTCTTAAGCAAAACCCTATAAGACATTTAGTCTAGTGTTGAGCTTCTAAAATAATATACATTGGTGTACTTAACTTCCTAACTTATCATCCTGGTATCTCAAAAACAATAGGCTTAAAGGGTATATCCACAAATCTTAAAGGGGTTTTCCAATAAAATGTGAACAAAGTATACCCATGCTGGGACTCCCAGTGGTCAACTGTTATCTGTGGGGAGACCTGGCAGTAGGTGTTATATTTCCCTGCAGCGCCACCAGAGAATAAATTAGGCATTACACCATGCACAATTGTAACAAATGTAACAAACATACAAAGTTGAGTAACTTTCTAAACATATTACCTATAACGTACGGATCTTCAATTACAGCCTTTCTTATAGCCCAGAGTTACATTCATAATTCTGCATTCTGTATTGGAAACAACTAGTCAGACACACCAGTAACTGTATCAGAGAGCTCCTATAATGTAATGGGACAGGTAGTTTTCCCTATATTAGATTACTGTGCCGCGTCTTGTGTAAAGTCTGCACCTCCCGAAATTCAACTCACCAAATAAATCTCTGCCCAGACATCGAACAAGCAAATAATTTAAGATGGTAATTTATAATGGTCTCCCAATGTTTACAAGCACTTTTAATGACCATCATATTTTATATTAACCCCAACAATATGGTGATACATTACTGGACCTTACTGAGGACACATTGAGGAAACATCTGTGTATAGAGTGGTCTATAAACCTAAAACACATAGTGGAATAGGATATAAAGCAGTATTATACAAAGTAGTTTCCTTCAAAATCATTCATTATTCCTCACAAGTTGAAGTTAAGGTCCAGCCATTGATTAATCTCTCTCTATGTCTTCCTTACTGTAGATACTATATATAGTACTGTTTTCTCCATTTAGAAATTACCAGGGCCGTAAAAGAAGGAGACATATTGATACCAACTGGACGCAACGCTATAAACTGTGCAGATTGCCTGTGGCCCAAATCATCAGATGGAACTGTCATTGTGCCCTACACTCTTTCCTCTGATTATAGTGAGTGTTTTATTATTTATACCTAAGGTGGCCATTATAACTGTCCTACAATACATTCATTATCTGTTCTTTTATCCTCAGGTGATTGGCACCTCAACTTGATTAAGACTTCCATGCAGGAATTTGAAGCTCTTACCTGTGTGAGGTTTGTGCCTCGGACATCAGAGAATGACTTCCTCAACATTGCGTCTTCAGGCGGGTAGGTTCTACTATTTAAGATTTGTCAAATTTCTAGCAATAGTTCATGCAGAATATTATAATTTATCATTATAGGTCTGAAATCAAGTGAAGCTATGGGTCTTCTATCTCTTCTACTAATTTATTGGTAGAATTCCTATTTGTATGAGACTTGGTAGTGATGATTCCCCTATGTAGTCTTATTATTTGACTATATCAGTTCAGAACATTCTGATCATAAGAATTTAAAGGTGTTGTCCAGTTTATAAAACTATTTACATATACTCTAGTAGGGAATCTGAGTTGAATGGCTGTGGGTCAGGATCCTCATCTATGATCCAGAGTGCAGAGCAGTAAAAATTTGGGTTACATGTTCTGGAGGACCTGTGCAATTGAATGAGTGAAGTGTAATGCTTGATTTCCCCTGTGGTGGTGCTGCAGAAAAATTGAACACCTACTGCCAGGTTCCTGATCGCTGGGGTCCAAGCAGGGGAACACTTTATGATCCGTTTATTGGGAAGGCACTCTATTACCATGTAGGGACTGTTCAAAGGGAGAGCCTTTTTAAAATCAATTTATCTTATGACAGTAGAATGCAGATATCTATGGAAGCCTAAATTTTCCTTCTGTCTGTTGACTTATAGTCTATCCATTGACCCAGACTTGTTATCATGCAATAGTCAGTGTCTTCTGACTTTTCTTGTCAAAAGCTGAGGGCAAGTCCAATTTCTTACTAATTCAAGAGCTTAATATTAAATCTCTCCCACTTGTGAAGTTGATCCTACACATTGTGATCCTGTTATTATCATTAAGAATATCTGTCTATCTAACTAAAACATCAAAGGGGTTGTCCCCTCAGGACTATCCTTGTTCATATACCGGTATTATAGAATATGGATGTCATATCAAGATATTTTCTACTCTATGCCCCTCTCTATGGTCAGAAACAAGAGACATGCAAAGATCAACTCCGACTATGACAGACCCAATGTGACCATGTATTAGTGATTACCTATGTCTCTTCCCTTATATTACCGGCTTTATTCCTTATATACAGTATTACGAATACCAACAGCTTTATTCCTTATATGTTCAGGTGTACAGGATATATCGGACGAATTGGTGGGGATCAGTATGTTGGATTAGGTATAGATGGTTGTATGTTTAGAGGAATAATACAACATGAGCTCAACCATGCCATAGGCTTCTACCATGAACATACGAGGAGTGACCGGGATGACTATGTCACCATCATGTATGAGAATATTTCACCAGGTAATGCCCTCACCATAAATACATAAGTAATTCCTCTCATGATACATTTTATATTGGTCTTATTACAATAATGAGAATAACAATAACAATTTCTTGTCTTAAAGGGGACACTGAAAACTTTGACAGACAAGACACTAATAATCTTGGTCTGGCGTATGACTATGGATCAGTGATGCATTATAACAAGTAAGTTCATTGTTTACTGTAAACTGTAATAATAAAGAATTATATAAAGTCAAAAGTCATAATAAAATTCTGGAATATTCAGTTCTATGATGTATCTTTCTGTCACAATCTCATGTTTCGTGCTTTCTCATTGTCTCCTGTATCTGACAGGTACGCATTCACTATCAATGCAGGACAGCCCACCATTGTGCCCAAGCCGGACCCAAACGTCCCAATCGGACAAAGAGATGGACTGAGTGTTCTTGATGTTGCTAAAATTAACCGTCTGTATCAATGCAGTAAGTTCCTGCAGGTCTAGTATCTTCAGAAAGATGTATCCAAGATCTGTCACCTTTATACCATAGAACCATAAGGGGCCAATAAATTATTTTTTCTTACATATGAACAGTCATTGTTTTATTTTCGTTTTCTTTTTATAGATGTTTGTGCTCATTTGCTTAATAACAATGCTGGAAGTCTGACCTCAGCCAATTACCCATCAGCCTATCCAAATAATGCCAACTGTGTCTGGCTGATAAGAACACCATCGGAACAGGTACAGAAATGAAGAAGCAGAACTATATACATGGAGCCAAAGTTTTAGCTTTTTTTTACCTGACTCCAGTCTGGAAAAAACATTAGACTATTGTTATATAAATATTGTATTATTTAACCGGGATTACTGTGGATTGTCCCCTCATCAGTATTATTCACACAAGCTAATCCTAAATCAGTATTTATATTCATATTATACTCTTATCTGAGTCATCACAGGGATATTTTTTAATCCTATGTCGTCCAATGTGTTTGATTTAAACCAATAATCATAGTATTTTTGTTTTTCGGGTTGATGTTCAATACGTACTCTTCAAGTTCTTTGCTTGTTCATGGTTCTCAAGATTAGAGATGAGCGAACCGGGACAACCGAACCCGGTTTCGGTCCGAACTTCCGGTAAAGTTCGGTTTGCAGCGAATCCGAACTTCACCGGGTTCGGCCGAACCCGTTTTGACCGAACCCGGTCAAAAACATTATACAAATCGGCAGCCACTTATCTCTATCAATCACTGATAGAGAAAAGAGGCTGCTGATTAAAAATAAAATAAAAAGCATTTCATACGTACCCGGTCGTTGTCTTGTTGACGAGTCCCTCTTCTTCCTCCAGTCCGACCTTTTCTGACGCGGCAGCCTGTGATTGGCTGCAGAGGCCTCTGCAGCCTGTGATTGGCTGCAGAGGCCGCGGCAGCCTGTGATTGGCTGCAGCGCTCACAAGGCTGCATCGTCATCAAGGAATGTCGGGCCGGATGTCGAGAGGGACGCGTCACCAAGGCAACGGCCAGGAGACCGGACTGGAGGAAGCAGAAAGTTCTCGGTAAGTATGAACGTCTTTTTTTTTACAGGTACTGTGATCGGTAGTCACTGTCCATGGTACTGAAACAGTTACTGCCGATCAGTTAACTCTTTCAGCACCCTGAACAGTGACTATTTAGTGTATGTGCACACACACTAATTACGTCCGTAAATGACGGACGTATTTCGGCCGCAAGTACCGGACCGAACACAGTGCAGGGAGCCGGGCTCCTAGCATCATACTTATGTACGATGCTAGGAGTCCCTGCCTCTCTGCAGGACAACTGTCCCATACTGTAATCATGTTTTCAGTACGGGACAGTAGTTCCACGGAGAGGCAGGGACTCCTAGCATCGTACATAAATATGATGCTAGGAGCCCGGCTCCCTGCAGGGTGTTCGGTCCGGTACTTGCGGCCGAAATACGTCCGTCAATTACGGACGTAATTAGTGTGTGTGCACATACCCTTACTGACGTCGCCTAGCAACGCTGCCGTAATGACGGGTGCACACATGTAGCCACCCGTCATTACGGGGCCTCATGCACACGACCATAAAAACACCCGTTATCACGGGTCGTAATTACGACCCGAAATAGCGGGCCCATAGACTTCTGTTAGCCACGGGTACCTTCCCGTTTTCTCACGGGAAGGTGCCCGTGCCGTTAAAAAGATAGAACATGTTCTATTTTTTTATTTTACGGGCCGTGCTCGTAATTACGACTCGTAAGTACGAGCACGGCCGGCCGGCCACGGGCAGCTGGCCGCTTTTGCGAACCGTGCTGTCATTATAATTATAGCAGCACGGCCCGTAAAATAGAAAAATAGAACATGTTCTATTTTTTTAACGGCACGGGCACCTTCCCGTGAGAATACGGAAAGGTACCCGTGGGTAACAGAAGTCTATGAGCCCGTTATTGCGGGTCGTAATTACGACCCGCAATAACGGGTGTTTTTACGGTCGTGTGCATGATGGGAGCACGGCTCGGAAAAACGAACGGCTGCCCGTGCTCATCTCCTGAAATAATCTGTGCTGCCTTAAACTCTGTGGACAGGTCAGGATCCTGTTTCTTTTAAATGCTGCTAGGGAACCCGCTCGATCCACTATATAAGGCTACGCTACAGTGCAGCATTTAAAAGAAACAGGATCCTGACCTGTCCACAGAGTTTAAGGCAGCACAGAGTATTTCAGGAGATGAGCGTGCAGATTCAGTGCTGTTGTGAACTCTGCTCTTACCATTACGTAGCTCTCAGTCTGTTATCTCTCCTCCACTCCTGTCCTCAAGAACACCTTCACATGATTGGCAAGTCACCACGTAATGGTAAGAGCAGAGTTCACAGCAGCACAGAGTATTTCAGGAGATGAGCGTGTGGATCTTGTGCGTGGTGGTGACTTGCCAATCATGTGAACGTGTTATAGAGGACAGGAGTGGAGGAGATGTAACAGACTGAGCTACGTAATGGTAAGAACAGAGTTCACAGCAGCACAGAGTATTTCAGGAGAGGAGCGTGCAGATTCAGTGCTGCTGTGAACTCTGCTCTTACCATTACGTAGCTCAGTCTGTTACCTCTCCTCCACTCCTGTCCTCAATAACACCTTCACGTGATTGGCAAGTCACCACCCCGCACAAGATCCGCACGCTCATCTCCTGAAATACTCTGTGCTGCTGTGAACTCTGCTCTTACCATTACGTGGTGACTTGCCAATCATGTGAAGGTGTTCTGGAGGACAGGAGTGGAGGAGAGGTAACAGACTGAGAGCTACGTAATGGTAAGAGCAGAGTTCGCAGCAGCACTGAATCTGCACGCTCATCTCCTGAAATACTCTGTGCTGCCTTAAACTCTATGGACAGGTCAGGATCCTGTTTCTTTTAAATGCTGCACTGTAGCGCAGCCGTATATAGTGGATCGAGCGGGTTCCCCAGCAGCATTTAAAAGAAACCGTGTTTGTGTATGTGTGTGTTTGTGTATATATGTGTGTTTGGGTATGTGACTTTGTCTGTTTTTGTTTTTATATGTGTGTGTGTATATATGGGTGTGTTTGTGTATATGTGTTTTGTGTATATGTTTGTGTATATATGGGTGTATTTGTGTATATGTTTGTGTGTAGATGTTTGTGTGTGTTTTTGTATGTGTATATGGGTGTGTGTTTGTGTGTATATATGGGTGTGTTTGTGTATATGTGTTTGTGTATATGTGTGTTTGGGTATGTGTGTTTTTGTTTGTATATGTGTTTGTGTATATGTGTTCGTGTATGTGTGTATAACTGTGTGGTTTTGGATATGTGTGTTTTTGTTTGTATATGTGTGAGTTTGTGTATATGTGCGTGTTTGTCTGTTTATGTGTGTGTGTATATCTTGTTGTGTTTGTGTATATATGTGTGTGTCTGTGTATGGTTGTTTGTTTGTGTGTGCGTGTATATATGTGTGTAGGTGAGTAGAAGTATTGGTATTGTTCACATTGATAACTGTTTTTTTATGTTGTTGCAGATTTTGATGTACCGATTGGACTACATCTTCGATTCGTTGGACTACTGCGTAGATCTGCGTTTTTTCAAATTTTAATAAAATGGTTAACGAGGGTTTTGTTGGGGATTTCTTATTTCAATAAAAAAGAATTGTCTTTGTGTTTTTTTTTTCAAACTTTATTAGTGCCTAGATAATGGCAGTTGGCTGATTGACAGCGTCCATTATTAAGGCGGTACTTAGTGTTAGCCGGTGCAGAGGCTAGCACTAACCACCCATTATTACCCCGGTACCCACCACCACCAGGGGTGCCGGGAAGAGCTTGGTACGATCCAGTACCCGACCATCTGTTGTGATGGTCGGGTACTGGGGCGGCCGTAGGCTGGTATTATGAGGCTGGGAAGGGCCAAAATCAGTGGACCTTCCCACCCTTGTAATGCTAGGCTGCTGCTGCTGTGTTGTATCGGGCTGGTTATAAAAATGGGGGGGACCCCCACGTCGTTTTTTTTTTGGAATTTAACAAATTTAGCAATAGACGGGTCCCCCACATTTTTAATAACCAGCCATATACAAGGCCGCAGCAGTCTGGCATTACATGGGTGGGAAGGGCCACTGGTTTTGTCCATTCCCAGGCTAATAACACTGTGTTGTATGTGGCTGGTTATGATAAATTGGGTGGAACCCCATGTCTTTTTTAAAAAAAAAATGTAAATAAATAAATAATTTAAAAAAATGACGTGGGGTCCCCCCCACTTTTATAACCAGCCAGATACAACACAGCAGCAGCAGCCTAGCATTACAAGGGTGGGAAGGTCCACTGTTTTTGGCCCTTCCCAGCCTCATAATACCAGCCTGCGGCCGCCCCAGGGCCCAACCATCACAACAGATGGTCGGGTACTGGATCGTACCTGGCTCTTCCCGGCACCCCTGGTGGTTTTGGGTACCGGGGTAATAATGGTGGTTAGTGTTAGCCTCTGCACCGGCTAACACTAAGCCTCGCATTAGTAATGGATGTTGTCACTCAGACAGCGGCCATTACTAAAGTGGTAATAATAAAATTTGAAAAGAAAAAGACAAAGATATAGATAAAATATTTTATTGAAATAAAGCACCCCCAACACAACCCTCATTAACCATTTTATTGTAGAAAAAAAACCGTCATCGAAGTAGTCCTCGAAACCGACGTAGTCCAAACACCAAACCTGTAAAAAAATAAAATAATGAAATAAAACATGTTGTAGGCTTAGATTCAGTTTAATGTGTGATACTGACTGTTATACCATGTATAGAAGCCTGCCGCAAAGTTGACTTAGATACAGGGCGCCAGCAGACAGTATCATACATGGCCATACATACATATATACAAATATACATACATATATACAAACATACATACATATATACAAGCATGCACATATATACATGCAAATATACATACATGCAAACATACACACATATATACATGCAAACTATCATACATACATGCATACACACACACATGAAAACATACATACATACAAACAAACATGCAAAGATACATACATATATACAAGCATGCACAAATATACATGCAAACATAAATACATGCAAACATAATTACATACATGCACATATATATAAACATACATGCAAACATACATGCAAAAATAAAAACATGCAAACATACATACATGCACATATATACATACATACATGACAACATACATACAAACATACATGACAACATACATACATGCAAACATACATACATGCAAACATACATACACACATGCAAACATATATACATGCAAATATACATACAAACATGCACATGTACACATACATGCCAACATACATGCAAACATACATGCACATATATACATACATACATGACAACATACATACATGCAAATATACATACATACACACATGCACATATATACATACATGCCAACATACATGCACATATATACATACATGACAACATACATACATACATGACAACATACATATATATATACACACATGCAAATATACATACATTCATGCAAACATATATGCAAACATACATACATACATACAAATATACATACACACATGCACATATATACATACATGACAACATACATACATACATGACAACATACATGCAAAAATACATACATGCAAACATACATACATGCAAATATATACA